>NC_066285.1:9300000-10550000 GCF_905404315.1 Leptidea sinapis | reverse complement strand
TATGTTTATAGACTGTATTTATAATTTCAAAATGATATTTTAGTATATTCCAACACGCACAATGGAAAAGGTTATTATTTGTTGTTGGCAACACTAGGTTACATTTTTGATCTCGAATTATATTTCCGTCTATAGTATTTCTTTGGCTTTAGCTGGCGGCGGCTATTTTTGTTTAACATACAACGGGAACATTATTTTGTGAAATTGTTTTTTTTAAACATGTTCTATGATAGAAATTACAAGCTCAATTTATAAGTATCCAAGTAAAAATAAAACAAGGGATTCAATTACAATATTTTTGTTTTGACGCGTTTAGCAAAATAGTCACAATTTCTCGTAAGTGCTCCACCTGATACGATATGATTCTGAAAGAGTAGCGATATCACAGCACAAATCTTTCATAAATCACGTTTTTTTGTTTACAATAACCAAGCTTGATTATCTAGCAACCTGTAACATATAACACTTAATGATACATCGACTATTGTAATCACAAGTGGATATAGCGTGTTATGGGTCCGCGTAAAGTTTGGCGCCAAAACAGCTGAGCAGGTGGGTTCTGCGGGCGCGTTTCATCCGTAAAAAATTTACTTTTTTTTCTTAATTTTACAGAAGTGAATACTTGAACATTAACATTGTGCATTTTTGAATATTTTGGAATGGTTAGGAAATACATTCGCACGAATTACTTTATTTATCAGAATAAAAGGACTAGCTTTTATGTGGTCAAATACAATATTCATGTATTGCACTATCGTACACAAAAAATGATAATTTATATGACATAAAAAATTTAACAATTCAGAAATAGTACAATTATTTTACATTAAAAAGTTTATCTCTCAGAAAAACCAACTTTCATCCATAATTTTAAAACACGAACGAACAACAGGCCAGCACTTGTATAATAATTTAAAGATGTGCATTGTGCATGAACCTCTAAAATGCATAATATGAAGTCCCTGGTAGGTATATGCAAAGGGAATTTAAACACTGGTACATGTTGCTACTTAGATGATATATGAGTTCAACCCCTATTTAGAAAGACTTACCACAGACTAGGGTTGCATACTAACGTACACTACTATCACTCGTAGATAGAAGATAATATGGTATATTTATGTTCTCCTGTAATATTTCGTGCGAATTACGTCAGAATATATTAAGGTATGCTCGCGTTATGCATAAAATAATCTCTTCTTCAACTATGATCGCTAGGTACCAAAATACTGTATAAAATTAATTTCAAGGACTGTCTGACGAATTTTCAATCAGAAGAATTTTTGACTTCGCCGCTACCATATTTATGTTCTCCTGGTATTTATGTCTGCAGTAATTACGTCGTGCGAATGTCGTTAGAATAAATTATTAAGGTTTAATTGCGTCATACATAAGACAATCTCTTCTTCAACTATGATTGCCTCGTACCAATACACTGTTTAAAACATTTTATACTCATCCTACAATTCAATCAATGCCATCCCAACAAAAGTGCTCAACAATATGTTGTCTTTTGCTAGTCGCCGGACTAGGAATATATCTTTTGATAAAAATGCATGACAGGTGACAGTGTAATACTGACGTCCGACCGATTGTCATTTCACATTTGTGCCAAGTTATGTCTAATCTCCTGATGTCTTGAATTTGAACTTGATGTTTTGATTTTGAAGGATTTAGAAGAGATGATCAGACAATGAATAACGCACAAATATATTTCTAAAATATTCATAAATATTGTTATTTTGCAGTGTTGCACCTAAAAATCGCAATATGGTGTATGAAATTCAAGCCTCTTTTAATTATCTAAAAATAAGTACATGTTTAATTACCTATTAGTATAACAATGAGGCGACTGCAGTGTAGTAAATCGAAGAGAAAGTATCTCAAAATATAGTTACGGGTCGATATGAGTATGTCTGTCACAGATTTATCCGTCGGATGCCGTTTCGCGGACTACTTTGCAATATGTGGATTGGATTTCGATTCTGGACTAGAGACAGATCGACTTTCAGGTATAATATTAAATATAAATTGAATAGAGAAAACTTTGCAGTGCCTCCAGCAAATTTTGGCCAGAAAATAATTTCTAGAACTTCTCTTTTCTATCACATTTGCTTAGCAGCTACTTACCAAGACACCTAAATTAGCAGAGCTTAATCAAATATTTATTTTATGAACCACAACACAAGAAAAATTACTTTGTGTGTGGATGCGGCTTCATCAATGTTGTTGATGGATATTACCAATTTCTAATATATAAAATTCTCATGTCATGGTGTTAAACATTGAACTCCTAAAAAATGGCTTAACCGATTCTCATGGAATTTTGAGTGCATATTGGGTAGGTCTGAGAATCGGACAACATTTACAGCATCCCCCTAAATGTTAAGGGGTCCACACGAAATTTTTTTTTTTAATTTTTTTTTTACATTTTTTTTAAATTTGTTTGATTATGAGTCAGCATTAAAAAATACATACAACTTCAAATTTTCACCCATCTACAATCAACAGTTACTTTTGTATCACGATTTTAATATCTGCAATACAACATTTGCTGGGTCAGCTAGTTAATCTATATGTATATTTAAATATTTAAGGATAAAATGTATATTTTCAGGTGACAACTTACACATCTCACCCTTAGATCGATCATATAAAGGAAAGGTATTAGCACATTACCCAGATAATATACAAACAAATCTGTTTGATGAACATGCTGTTTCTATGGTAAATATTATAAAAAGTTCTCATTAGATGTTAAGAGTATGAAAACCTCAACCTGAAATACTTATAATAGAGTAAAAAATATTTTTTTGTTTACATATTGCTTTTTTCTGCTAATAATTATTCTGTGTCTTAGAAATTTCATATATATGATTTCTAAATTCCACTGTTGTTTATTGTTAGTTTGTGACTGATAATGAATTTGCAGAAATGCTTAGTTTAAATTTCTTCTGCAATTTGCAGAAGCAGGAGTCTATACCATACCATGGTAATTAAATTTTGATATCCTCTTTGCTATGAGTGGTTGCATTAAAAACATTTTCTTTTGATAAACGAAAAGATACAATTAAGATATTCAACTGATTGTTAGTGATACAACCTAGGCATTATACTGCAGTGCTACTCAAATTCATAATTCTGAGTGGTATTGTAATAATAGACCTAATTACCTAGGTATGGCACCCTTTACCAAAAAACACAAAGGCAAAGGCAGCAGAAAATGCCGGTGTTATACACATCTAGTTGGCATTCTGTCCCAGTAAGAAGCCAATCTTAAAAAATATTAGATTTGTTCATATTGTTTATTTATTCATGATATTTTATATCATTAATCAAGCATTGCAAATTGTTTTTAAATCTTAGCTGTGGAGAGATTCAAAATTAATTTTAGCCAACAGACACCGAAAAAAATAATGCTGGGAGTTTTTTGCGCCACTCTAAAGGAATCAATTTTGAGAAAATAAATGCCTTTTAGTTGGCACACAGTTATTGGTCCTCATCCAACCTATTCCAGCAATCAAGACCATATCATCAGTCCACTTTTTGTTTTTACTTACTTACCACACCTTAGTTTCACAATCATCCGAGGTATGTTCCCGATATTAATTCTCCTACCGATCTCCTCATATCTGATTTGGTCTTGCAGGGCAACTTTGAGCATAGCCTCCTCCATAGGACCCTAGTTAGGGACCATGGATATCCATCCATCTGTTATCACTGGCACACATACAATTGTTAGTTTACTTTGTCTTGAGACACTGTGGTATTCCGGATGAGTAGAATTTACAGAGCTTTCAAATGCTGCCTATACCATGTGGATTTAACCAGTGCCCTCTTTTGCAAAATTGGACCTGCCTAACTTGATTATTGTTTAGATTAGACATGATCTTTGACTTGTCAATGTTCTTTCTGAGACCTACTTCTTGGGAAGCTGAGCATTGAGGTCATCAAGCATATAGCTTGAGTCTTCTATGATCTCAGCCATGATTACTTATTAATCAGAAGCATCTGCCAATGGCTTTCTCATAGTTTACGAACACCAAGCATCATGGCCGTATTTAATGTTACTTGCTATATTCTGTATAACCTGCCGCAGCATATATGTAGATGTGCTCTGTCTAAGGAAAGGCCTTGTCCTGCTTGTTCGGGAGGCTGGAAGTTGTTGTACCTACGCACCAGATAAAAGAATAATTCCACTATGCTGAATGTATTAAAGTCTCCTGATAATATTAAGCGCTGGAGTACTACCAGCTTTCAGAAACTCGGCTGTTATTCCATCATCACCCGGAGCCGGAGCGGAGTTTATTATAATCTATTTTAGGTCGAAATTAATTTCGTATAGTGTCGAGTAAATTTGGCTCTTGGGTCTTAAATCTTACTGATAACAACATGTTATCAGTAAGAAATGTAAAATGCACAGCCCATGTGGTCGTGTAATTATCTTTTCGTAGAACTTCTCGAGTTTCCTCAAAAGACGTCTTCAGCTTTGTCAGTTGGATCTGTCTAATAGATCTCTTCTAAATACTTTAACGGCCCTTGTAACACTCTATGACTGCCTTTACACAACATGTCTTATGGCGGCCCACATAACCAGCTAAGGACCTGGAAATTTGTCTATTTAGCCTATACTGGGAAGCATCGTCAGGAGACTTAATGATTGATAAATCTTTACAGCTCTGTCTGCCAGCTGGTCTCCAATTTCGCACCCAAAAACATTCGTTGGAACCAAAGTTTCACAGCTTTGTGGTTACAAGAGAAAATGCCTCACGTTACTATGGATTTAGTCTTATATTTTATGAAGAAGTTCGAAATAAAAACATATGCAGCGCCATGCATACATTGCAGGTAAATTAATAAAATAAGTTAAAATACTAATTATTATAACAATGAATTTCATATGTAATTTTATTGATCTGTTTTTAAAGTCTTTTATTTTAAATTTATTGAAGAATATTAAGAAAGAGCCTAATTATATTAGAATTGAATTCGTTTTAGATAATTTATAGGTCTAGAGAGAGTCTCTTGCTGTTAGACAACCGATAAAAACAGGCCAGGAATATTAGTTTAGTGTGTGTGACAAGCTACGTTTTACACTCGCGATTTGTTATGTTGGTGTGCTTAAAATAGAGGATAGTTCTAAACACAATTTTTTTCGACGTTTTCACAGCTGTTATAGTCTATAATCTATATAGACGCAATAATAATCTAAGGAATTCATAATAATTCTAATAAATATTGTCTTTGTCTGGTTGGACATAAATCTATCTTGGCATATTGATTGATCCGAGTTTGTTGCGCCCATTCTTCTCAGGTCTGAGGCATTCGTTTTGGAATGGGTGGTAATTTTTGACTTTCAATAATTAGTCATATCCTATTTTGACTAAAAATATTTGAATTAGATACAAAATAAAATGAAACATGGATATGGTTTATTACCGTATCCATTAAGGCTTAAGCAATCATAATATCGTCATACTACACCAATTTTGATCAAGATACAAAAGTATTAACTACATTTATGACAACATAAACTTATTTGAAAAACCTTCTCGCAGAACTATTTTGGGGATCAATTCACCTGTGTTGCGATTATGCAAAATTATAAACGATTGTAAATGCTTAGACCCATTCAGTGATTCGTTACTAAGGTTTCGCAAAAATTTAAAAAAAATATATATTGTAAATAAATAATTAATAAGTATTTTTGATTTGTTTAATACGTTTATCTTGACTTGTTTGGTAGATTTTGTTAAATTCCTAATTTCATTACATAATAGAATGGTTGTTTTATAACTTATAGGGGAGCGAGGGGCTAGTTGTAACAATTTTACGCTTCTTGGCTATGACAGCTTACTTGTTGGTTATTTATGAAATCTAGCAGTACTATTCCAATTAACAACTATTCAACTATTGATTACCAATAATCTTGTTATCTAACCTGTAACGATATTTTGTAGAAACGACTTTGAAAAAAAAACTGACGAGTGTTACTATTTACCCCGTGACTGGGGCTAGTTGTAACAGGCTTGGGGCAAATTGTAACATTAGGAATAAGAAGCCAGTTTATATTTTTTGAATATTTATTTGGCATATTTTGCATAAGAAACTTTACAAAGACTAAAAACAGGTTTAAACCGTTAAGTTAAATTTTAAAATTAACAGAAAATATACAAAAACAAACAAATAACATGTGCTTTCTCTACTAAAACTATTAAGGCATTTTAGGCTTACAGCCATTTATAATCTTAACCACTACAGTAATCAGACTTTATATTTAAAGACCCTGAGGGTGTCCGCTTCATTCCCAATCTGTGGTATCATTAAGATAATCATTTATGTTATAATAACCTTTCCCATACAAGCGTTTTTTAACAATTCTTTTAAATTTCGCAACACATTTGTTTTGACAATTTTCTGGGATCATATTGTAAAAACATATACATCGCCCAATTAAAGACTAATTCGATTTAACCGAGTAATAGGCTTACATTTTTAAAGTTAGGCAATAATATTCGTCAATTACCATCAGGTGCTTATAAAGCTAATAATAATATATGCTCGGCATTCAATAAAATTTAAGTATATTTGAAAAATTTATCAATATTAGACAAAGGTTTACTTTAAAAAAAAAAAACGGTTTAACTTTCTCTTATGGCTTGTACTCCTCATTGGACCTGGTTCGTGCAATATTAGTCTCCAGTTTTGTGACAGCTGTGAAAACGTCGAAAAAGATTGAGGTTTTGAGAAATGCACGCACACTAACACAAAAGACATACAAATCGCGATTATAACACGTAGCTTGTCACACACACTAAGTTATAAACCTGGCCTGTTCTCATCGGTTGTCTAGCAGCAAAAGGGTCTATCTACATAGACCCTTTTGCTGCTAGACAACTGTATAAATTATCTAAGCTAGATAGATAATATGTTAATTTGTCATTCAGTATTTATATGTTTTTAATAAAATGTTGCAGGCGATGTATATAACAGAGCTTTCAAGCGGCCAAACACCCCCTGGCCATAGAAAGAACTCTGTAAAGGAGAGCTCTAGATCACTACCTCGGTCTTTCAAACTGGCTCCACACACCGGGGCTGCTCTCACATATTTTGATATTACCAAAGACAAACTATATGTTGCCAAAAGTGTCGCTCTTATTTGCCAATACCCCTTTGTGAGGGTGGCACAGCTGTTTTTAGAAAATTTATTTAGGTGAGTCCTTTTTAAAATTTTCTTTTCACTGCATTTTTTCTGTTATCACTGCATAGTATAAAACAAAGTCGCTTTCTCTGTCCCTATATTAGGGATATAGGAGGGATTTAGATTTATGCTTAAATCTTTAAAACTACGCAACGGTTTGATGCGGTTTTTTTAATAGATAGAGTGATTGAAGAGGAAGGTTTATATGTATAATAACATCCATTAAATAGTGGAGAAATACTGTTATTTTTGAGATTTCTAATGTGATGTCGTAAATAATTACATTTTTTCCGCTTACATTCCAATAGCAGGATGAACCCAACGAGATTTATCAAAATAATGTACTAACACACATTGAAAAGGTCTACAGAAAAGTCCACTATGGTATATGTCTATCTCTTATGGATATCCCACAATAACATTTTTTTGGCATTTACTTTTTACGACAAATAATGCCTAATTTTGTAAAAGATTTTAACCAATACAGCAATAATCCTTATTTAATTAGATACCTTAAATACATTGTTGATTTAATATAGATCTATATGGCCTTTTACAGCATATGACTTAAATAAATATTTTCGATGATATATTTCGATATATACAGATTTAAAAATTGCGGAACGTAGCGTTTGCTTGAGGCAGTATGAAGTCTGCCGGGTCAGCTAGTACACACATAAAACATAAGCAATCAAGTGATAAAAATTCATGACTGATTAGTGACGTGGAAAATAACATGTATACATGTCAATAAATAACTGGTTAATAAAATATTGTATTTTTAATGAGAATATAGTGGAAAAAAATAAGCATTGGCACACTAAATTCCAAGAGCAGTTAAGGCTGAGAAAAACAATAGAATCTCACTTGGCACCAAAAAGTATTTTACTTGGCTTTAGCTGCAAACTTAAAGTTTTTAAATATGATATGTTTATTATTAAGGAAAAGGAGGACAGACGAGGGTCACCTGGTGTTAAGTGCCGTCCACATTCTCTTGCAACACCAGAGGAACCACAGGAGCGTTGCCGGCCTATAAGTATGGTGAAGGTGAGGTTTCGACCGGAAACATCGCACTATGAAGCTCATTCCGCAACTTGGTTGGATTACCACATCCTTCCTTGAAAACCGCTCTGTGGAGGAACGCCACACATCCAGATGGTGGGGATGATATTCTAATATGTGGCGTGTCGTGCGAAGGTGGAGTACGGCGGCAGGAATCAGGTCAAACAGCTCTTCGGAACACTCCCCACTATAGATGCATAAATATTTATGAATATAAACCCTTCCAATGGAAACATAGTATAATTGCACCACTATTATCTGGATGAAATAGGTATGCCAGTGCTGCCCTGGCTGGAGACTGAATGAACTATAGTGTTAAATTAATTTCAGGTCATTACCAAGGCAGCCCGGGCCAGGTTTAAGTCCAGAATCATATGTTTACAATCTGTTATATGAGGTGCCAGTCCCATTACCAGGACAGGCCCTACGTCTATATGTACCACCATCGGAACCACACCTCAAACCTATTCCTGTTGTGAGTATAATATATTACACAAATACATCCAAATGTCTGATGACATGATTCAGAAATAAAACTGAAAACAAACTTTTATGAACGTTGCGGGACTCGAACCTGCGACCTATCGCCTTCCGTGCGAGCGCTCTTTTCAACTGAGCCAACCGTTCAAGGTTGTGTAATTTAACCCAGAAGTGAGGGTTATCACTTTAAAAACATAACAAATTGTTTAGACATGATTCAGTTTACAGCTACTTGGCTGTGAGTGCACACAAGTGTTGGCATTGAAGTTCGAGCAGCTAGACCATTGATCAGAATTTTTTTGATGTAGGCGTTATTTAATTTTGTGTTTAACAAATTCAGGAATGTTGTCTCGCCGAATTTTTGAAATGAGACATAATATATATATATATATTTTTTTATAATAAGGGACGAGACGAGCAGGACGTTCAGCTGATGGTAATTGAAACGCCATGCCCATTACAATGCAGTGCCGCTCAGGATTCTCAAAAAACCCAAAAATTCTGAGCGGCACTACAGTTGCGCTCGTCACCTTGAGACATGAGATGTTAAGCCTCATTTGCCGAGTAATTTCACTAGCTACGACGCCCTTCAAACCGAAACTCAGTAATGCTTATACATTACTGCTTCACGGCAGCAATAGGCGATGCTATTGAAATGATTTGTAAAACAATGAACATCTTGATTTAAAAGAGTGGCACTAAGTTTCTTGCTACTTCTTCTCATTAGCTCAACACTTTACGAAGTAGCGTATGTAAGTATGATATTCGTAACTGCCATTTCGGTGACCTACATGAATTAAGTGATTTTGTTTGATTTGATATAGTAATTCTATTCTAGATGTAGATAGTTGTGGTGCAACAAAGGTGATTGAACACTATAAAAAACTACTGTTCCCCACATAATGAATTACTATTATGTTTTGCAGGTTATACGAATGCCTAACCCACCAGAGGAGTTACCATTACTTGATTATCCATTGCGTGTGATGTTCAATTTGTTGGGCGTTGAATGTGTCGTGCAATTGTTTTCCTGTGTGCTCTTAGAACACCAAGTGTTACTTAAGTCTAGTGGTAAGTAAACTAGTATTGTCAAAGAATATATAGTAGTTCAAGTACGGAATCCTCACTCAGCAAAATCAATTAAAGAAAAAGGGACTCTTGCGGTCATACGATAAGGTGTAATTCAGATCACACAGCGCTACTAACCTACATTTTTTATCACATAGAAGTTTCCTCTCTTTCTATCGCGTGACTCTTACCTCTTCTGGTGACATTAGGGTTGATTTCTTTGCCTAAAACTGTACCTTCCTAGTCTGAGGTCATCTTATAAAAACAACTCAGTTTTTTCTATTATATTAATAGGTATGTAATCGAAATTTTAAATGAATATTCTTTCGTTGTCAAACCTACATTAGTTGCAGATAGTAATATATGCGTTGGTAATAAATAAATAGGTAGCTATCATGTATGGTAATTTTATTATCTCAATATATATAAATTACGTGACACGTTGTTTGTCCGCGATGGACTCCTAACTAAACTAATGAACGGATATTAATGGGGATTACTTCATGGAGTGCAGTTTAGCCCAACTTGTGAGATAGGATAGTTTTTATTTCGATTTAAGACCCATAATTATTGTTATTGTCAATATTTGTTTTGTATGGACCTATTTTCTATGAGAGAATTTAGTGACGCACGGTTTGACAGTTCCGCTGTGAAACAATTTCATTTTAACAACAGGGAGCATTTTTTACGAAATAATTATTGATGTTTTTGAAATATTATTGGTAAATTCGTATGCAACAGTATTTTATTTATTATGTACAGTACAACGTCTGTCAGGTCAGCTAGTAATAATAATAATCACTTTAAATTAGATTGTTTCAGCGTCTTAAGGACACTTAAAAAATGTAAATTAGATCGCAATGACTTTTATTATGCTTTGTTTTATTTATGTTTCCCCATTTTTAAAATATGGGTCGGATCTGTGAAGTAGGTAACAAAGTACTCGCGTGGTTGCTAGTGAGTCCCTACTAGCTGGCCTACTCTGTAGAGGCCATCACACGTAGTTACGATTTCGATACCTACGTCATTCCTCTATACCTAAACGAGGCTCCCATAGAGATTCAAAAATTATATATAAATAAAAATAAATATAAGTCATCATTAAATAAGTATTTTTTACAAAATCCTTCATTAAATATATATTTATCCGCGTTAAGCTAAGTAGATAACTATTTTGTATTTGGTAAAATTAGCCGATTTTTTTTTATTTACATTTTATTGATTTCCTTACTACTTTGTTTCAAATAAGATCTATGTTGTAATAACTGTAATTTAAAATAATTGTTCTTTTCGTTTTATATACTATGTAATTTAATTTTAAGCGGCTTCACACACAGTTGAGCTTCTTAAAGTTTAAGTTTGTGTTATTATATTGTAAGCTATAAACTATTACATTGTATTTTAAATAAATATTATAAAAAAAAATATTGTGTGGTTTTATGAAACCACGGTAAAAGTGAAACTTTTTTTCACATAATAGACATATACTTAACTATAAATTTTTGGAATGATATTCCATTAAGGGTATAAAAATCGCTTTATCAATCCTAATTTTATACTTGGAAAATTGGAATGATAATGGGAAATAATAAAAGCAGACTAAGCAAATAAAAGTTTCACTTTAATAAATAACAATATTTACATTAAACACTGACAAAATCAAACAAAATAGCGTGGAGCACTGGCACAAATGAGTAATAGTCTATACACTACACGGTCAGCTGCTGCGAACTATAGGCGCCGCCCGACTGTCACGCGACATGCAACACACAGACGAAAAAGTTTGAGACGATGTAATAAAAGTTACACTTTAAAAAAAACCTATATGGGGAGTGAGACAGTGTGATGAGCATAGAAATTAGAAAGAATCTCTTACATTTTTCATTGATGTTAAAAGGAATTGTCTGCTATTAACATTTACAAATGATCAATCTTAATGCAACAGAAAACAACCCGAGGTGACAGTAAATCCTCATCCCTTACGGCCGTTCCCAATATTCATTCTCTTACTTGAGATAAAAATCTTAACTATCGTTGACATTCCTGTCCCAATAAAGTTATCGACGGTAACACACCTTATCCGTACACGCTGTATGTCAATGGGACGACGTATAGCTTACCAACGATAGAAGTTTCACGCGTCCCAATATAAGGCGATAAGAATGACTTATCGGGTATATTGTGACAGCTTCAGATTATTGACAGATAATTACTGACAGTAGAAGGTAGTAATATATCTCTATCTGTAGATAGTATATTGGGAACGGCCGTAAGTCATCCGCTTGATTTCAACGCAGTGTGCAAGATTTTGTTAACTGATAAACGATTGTTAAACATTTTTTTTTTCAGATTATAATAAGCTAATGCTAGTCGCAGAATGTATAGTGTCGCTTTTATTACCATTCTCGTGGGCGCACGTCTACGTGCCAATATTGCCAGCACCATTATTTCATTTTCTTGATGCACCCGTTCCATTCGTAATGGGTAAGTATTACCGAATACATAAATGTCAATTTTTTGCTACTGCAATAGCTGTTCTATCCTATATCAGATATAATATAAAATTAATTTTAAACTTAGTTATTGAAACTAAGAGTCCACTATCCATTCGGAACATTCGACAGAGAAATGCCTCTTGAGCTGCGATGAATGAGTACAAGAAGCTCAGAAGGACTATTTATCATCAAAAGCACATTATTTGGGTTGTCTTCACACTTCTGGGATAAAATATACAAATTTAATTTACATACAAAAATATGTGGACGAAATAGGATTCAAACAAGCGCCTCTCGGGAAACACCCCTGTGCTTGAACCACTTAGCCACCGTCGGCACAACGCATTATCCATTAATTGGACCACACGAGGCCCGGGTTTGAGTCCCTTATAGTCTATATATTTTGGTACTTATATAAAATAAATTTTACATTTAAAATGTTATAAATGATAATCTTTAACTATTAATTTCGCCAAGTTTCACATAATCACTGACACGCGTTTCGCCCATACACGGGACATCTAGCCTTGCCAAACGCTGGAACGAAATTGAACTCATGGGATTTGTTGAGAACATCGTTTGAGATATTTTGATATAGAAAAGGAATCTCGCAAAAGAACGGCTAGTTCTATTGAAATAACAACTTATATCAATTTAATAACCTGAAACTGAAGAAAAATAAATACATCAATGAAAAATAAATCAATCAATCAACATGGACACAAACATAGGCCGATAGTTTTAATATTTTATATCTATACAACCATGCTTTAAATCCTCTATTAAAGATTCTAAAATAGTTCGCTTTTTGCTTATATTAAAACACCCAATGTCCTAATAACCATTACACACTGACCTCTACTATATACCACTGGACTGGCGGCTGTCAAAGTGTTTTTGTGCCTGTTTGATATTCACCATTTAGGCGCTGTTGCCCATGTAACGAGAGTACTGGTACTAAAACTAGTGATGACAGCAAACATCGATAAATGGTGGGAAACTATTTTCAAAAAAAAAATGTGAACTTTACGTTGATTCTTGAAGTATAAATAACACGGAAAACGAACGAAATTAATTCAAAATGCTAAAATACTTCAGAGTATTGTACGTTCCTTCGCAGCCATTTGTAATATACGTCAAAATTAGTTCGTAGTTAAAACTTCTGTCAAACATATGGAACAGCCTGTCCAGTTGTATTTATACAGGTCAGTGCCATAACATCATCCAAACAAGTATTGTAATGAATTTCAGTACAACATTATATCATCCGTTTTCATAACCACACTCCTTTGGATGATATTATGGTTACTAGGACTGGCCTTTTTAATTTTAGCAGTAAGCTAACTGTTTCAGAATCTTTTATAGAGGATTCATATTATGGGTTTAGATAAAGTCTTGTATGCAACTGATTATAATTAGGTATTAAAACACTCATGTGATTCTATTATCTCACATTCGTGTTTTCATACCCCTTATTACACAACAGATGCATAAATAACTAATTCATTGGAAATTTCTTGTAACAGGTGTTCATTCAGATGGAACAGCCGTCTTAGGACCCAACAGTCCGAGGAATATTGCCTTAGGGTCTGAAGCCGCATTATGCCTCGTGGATATTGATAAACCCGATATACAACTACCCGAAGAACTGCCAATATTCCCACATAGGACACCATTTGTTGAGGAAATAAACCATGTGTTAGATAAGCATCAGGTTTGAGAGATTTATTTATTATTTTTAGGTTAATATTTTTAGTGTACGTGTTTTAGTGTGTGTGTAGATATGGTGGAAAGATGTTTAAGATTTTTTTTTTTTTTTTTTATATATTTATTAATAAAAAACAAATTTTACATTGCGGTTTCAAAGCAATAAAAACCACTGAGGTTTGTACAATTGCTAAATTAAGCCTACACCAACAGAGTTAAATTAATAAAAGAAAAAATAGTTCACAATCACTTAGCTATACATTATAATTATACAAATAAAAGTAAAAGTACTTGATACAATTAATAGTTAAGCACGATAAGTTGATCGGTGGTCAGTCAAGTCTTAAAAAGTATTTTTTTTAATTCTGTTTTAAATTAGTCTCAGTCAACGAGTCGGTCAAGTCACGTGGCAGTTTATTAATCAGTCTAGGTACTATGTAAGCTGTTGTTCTTTCACCGAACGCATTGGATGCCCGAGGCATGTGCAGCCGGTTTAGACTAACAGCGCGCGTATACACGGGGTGATCTATGGCTGTTTTTAATTTATTATTAAAATAATTTTCTTTTAGTATTGCATATTCAATTTGCTTAAATATTGACAACACTTGAGAATGCTTAAATAGCCCGCTTTCGTAACCCTGAAATTTACGTTTAATTTGATTTGATACTATTTTTTTAAGAATTTGAATTTGAATTTTATTAATTTTGTCAAGGTACGAATTGTAAGTACGACCGTAACTGCTCAGTCCATACTGAACGTACGATTCGGCTAACGCGTTATAGAGCATTATTTTGACTTTATAGGGTATGCGATTTTTAAGAATTGAGATACTTGCAAGGAATTGTCTAAGTTTGTTGCATACATAGTCCACATGATTACTCCATTTAAATTTATCATCTATTATTAACCCAAGATATGTGTGAGATCTAACTATTTCCAAGGGTGTGCATTTACATGAGTGATAGTTTTTATGTAGGCAGACATGTTCGTGAGCTGTTATGTTTTTGATTGGTAATTTCTTAATAAACGGTGATTTTATCAATAAGAGCTTAGTTTTATTTGGATTAAGAACAAGGCCTACATCATGACACCACCGGGTAAGGTTATTGAGGTCCTGTTGCATAAAATCACAAGCCTTTATTGGATCTTTGTCCGCGATTACGAGACAAGTGTCGTCCGCAAACTGGAAACATGTGCAGTTTTTTATACAATCTTTGATGTTATTGACGTATGAAAGAAAGTGAAGCGGCCCTAATACTGAACCTTGAGCGGTGCCCTTTCTCACCATGACTGGCTTACTCAACGTGTTGTGTATTTTCACTTTGTATGTCCGATTTTTTAGATAGTCACTGCACCATTCCAGTAATGGACCACGGACTCCACAAAAGTCTAAATCCTGAATAAGTTGATTATGCAACAAAGTATCAAAGGCGCGAGAGAAGTCTATAAATAATACTAAAACGTGTTTTTTAAGATCTAAGTGACTATTCACTTCGTCAGTAAATTTTGATAAAAGGATTGAAGTACTCTTACCAGCCTGGAATCCAAATTGATTTTGTTGTAGTACTTCATGTTTCCTGTAAAAACCATGTATTTGTTCGCATATAAACTTTTCAACAATTTTATCAATCGATGATAGTATTGTTATGGGTCGATAGTTATCATAATCACTATGTTTACCTTTTTTAAATATAGGCCTCACACAGCCTTCTTTTAATTCATTTGGGTAATGACTTTTGCTTACACTGCAATTTATTAAGTTTGCAATAGCCGTGGAGACATCTCTTCCAATTAATTTAATATCTGATACCTTGATACCATCCAGACCAGGTGCCTTACGTGAATTTAAGTTTTGTATAATTTTATAGACCGAATCGCTTGAAGCTTTTTTTAAAAAGATACTGGAATCATTTGGTTGGCGGCAATTATTTTGTTTATAAAGTTTTATGTTGCATGTTGGACTAATATCATTCACTGCATTATCAAAGCTTTTCGCAAAGTTATCTGCAATGATTTCAGTATGCAACCCTTGCGCATTGAATGCCTTAAGAATTGCTAAATCAATAGATGATGACACACGACCTAACATTTGGTTTATTATTTGGTACATTTTTTTTGTATTTCTAAAGTTATTACTAATTTCTTTTAGGTAATATGAATTTTTTTTAGCTTCTAAAACCTTGTGTATCTTGTTACGAACTTTATTATATTCTAATCTTAATTTAGGATCGTAATTATTATTTTTCCATTTGCGAAAGAGTTTCTCACGCTTTTTACAAAGTTCATTGATATTATTATCGATCCAAGGCAGCTTACATTTATTTTTACCATTATCTAAACCTATCCTTTTTTTCACAGTACTTGTAGCCGCATTGTTAGCATTATGAAAGGATCGACAAATAAAATTATAAATATCATACGGGGATTTCATGTCGTTTGTCACAGACCATTTAACGTTTTTTAGTTCCCGAAAAAGAATGTCATAGTTAATTTTTTGTTTGATATCACCCCGTGTACGCTCGGGCTGTGCATCGCCAATGCAAGCGAAGACAAGGCCTCGATGGTCCGCCAGTACAATATCTAACGCCGCCGAGTACGGATTTAATGTGGGGAAGCGTGCAAAAATGTGGTCGATACAAGATTTGGTTACATAGTTTTGTTTCATTTTAATTCTCGTATAATCGGATATACCACACATTAATCCATGCTCGCTGAGTGTTGCTAGATATGAATCTTTATATGTCGTTGAAGATTTTAGGTCAATGTTTATGTCACCAATCATTAGTAAGTTTAGTTTTGACTCAAATATAGAAAGATAGTTACCTAGTTCTTTTACAAAATTATTCTTGTTTGTTGATGGTGGGCGATAAACTGCACAAACAACTACATCTTGACAATCATTTATTTTAAACGACCCTGTTAGACTTTCAAAAGTGCTTGTTTTATGATTGAATTTTGTAAATTTTATGTGATTTCGGATGTATATCATAATGCCGCCTCCCTTTTTATTTTTCCGTAGTTGTGAGTACATGTTAAAGCCAGGAAGGTTAAACAAATGGCAAATTTTATTCGAGATACCACATTCGGTCAACACTATTAAATCAATTGGAAAAGTACATTTAGGAATAGTTTGTTCTAATTTACTGAAATTTTTAATTAAAGACCTGGTATTAAAATGTAGACATGATAGTTTTAAAGTATTTTTAGGCGGTATATGTTGTAAAAAATTATTAAGTGTGTTACAATCTCGTATTTCTTTTATATGTGTATCCATATTATATATTTATATAAATTCAAACTTATACAGGCGAGAATTTAATGAGCTTTTTTTATCAAAAGTAAGGAAAAAAGAAACAAAAACTGTACCTAATAGCTTATTGAGGGGTAGATCCTTTCAGTTTCTTTTCAAAATTAGATGAGGTCGAACACTGCTTTTCAAGGAGGTTTATGTCTTGCACTGAACGAATATAATATATTTTACTATCACTACACTTTCTAACACACACTTTACCATCTTTGCACCATATATACTGAAAGGATTCTTTAAGTTGGGTTTTCGCTTTGAATAATAGTGACTTAAGGTGCTTAGTTAGCGCATCCCGTACATAGACACGATTTTCAACGCTTTCTTTCGGGACGCCCTGTACTATGTGTCCAACAGTGAGTAATTTCTCCCTTCCAGCATCAATCCATTTTTTTCGGCATACATTCGACTTTAATTCCAGTAGGATAACTCCTGGTCTAGTCTTTGAACCCGGTAGACGTTGTGAAGACTGGACATCAGCTGGGTCAACGTTCAATTTGGAAGCCACAGTTTCCACCACTTTGCCTATGCTGCTCGGAGGAATTTCGGGGAGCCCAGCTATTTCCAAAGATGA
Source organism: Leptidea sinapis (assembly GCF_905404315.1). Taxonomy (NCBI): domain Eukaryota; kingdom Metazoa; phylum Arthropoda; class Insecta; order Lepidoptera; family Pieridae; genus Leptidea; species Leptidea sinapis. The sequence continues at coordinate 10,532,108 of NC_066285.1, read as the reverse complement.
TGAAAGAGATTTTTGTTCAAAATCCTTAATCTCTTGCTCCAGTACCGATATTCTTAATTGCATATTTTTATTGGAATTTTGAAGGTCAAGGTTTTTGTTTTGTAGGTCTTTGATAAGGGTATCTTGCTTTTTCATAGATTGCTGCATTGTGCTCATTTGTTCACTTAGGTACTCCAGTGATGACTCAAGATTAACAAGTTCTTCTCGAAATGCTTTTTTCACCTCGCGACCAATGTCCTCTATTAATTTTTTCGTATTAATAGTTTGAACATTCGCGATGGATTCCGAATCAGATTCATTGTCATCACCGCTGTTATCTGGAATAATGAAAGACGACCGGCGAGAAATTTGTTTTAAACAATCTTCACAGCACCATTCAATTCCAGGGGAATGACGAAGGGTTTTCAGTTGCTTGTTGGAAAGCTTGGAACACTCGGGATCAGCAAGTACAATCTTGTCACATCTACTGCATTCCAGGCCTGGCACTTTTTTGGTGATATTTTTTTTGCATTTTAAGCACTTCTTAACAACCATAGTGGGTAGTTTTAAATAAACGTAAACAACCGATTACACACTTACAACTGACCAAACGCTACCGCGTTACGCTGCAGACTGATTGATAGTTATAACTTAATATTAACAGAGACGAGCCACTAAGTTGCCTAGGGAACTGAAAAATCTTACATGTGTACAAAGACTGTCAAAGCTTCGACTCAGCAACCTCAAAAGCAGGCAATCTAATTGAAACATACAAAATACTAAATTATTATTATAATGGCCCAAATTTTGGGAGCATGATTCCAAGAAGCAGCAATCCTAGACTAAGGGGACATGATATGAAGCTAGAATATCAATTAGCATCATCAAATCCATTAAAACACTTCCTGAACAACAGAGTTGTTCATATATGGAATAGATTGCCCAAGGATGTGGTTATATCAAAATCTGTTAATCAGTTTAAAAATACACTGGACAGATATTTGAATAATATAATGATATTTGTCACATATAATAATGCGTTTAGGAGGCTGTTGGGGCTACCATGGCGTTGTAGCGCTTCTGGAATGCGCAAAAAAGCGGTTTCCATGTTGCAGCGTCTTCGTGTTAGCAGTAACAGCATCCTAAAGATGATTGCTGCCAGAGCTGACTGTTCCTTCCAGAAACACTGGATACAGTTAGCTCTAGGTTTATAAATATATTCCACTAATAATACTAACGTAGTACATAAGAAATATTGTTACTAATACATTTACTAATATATATAGAGATCTTTCTGAATTAAATAAATAAATAGATATGGCAAATGATATAGACCCATCAGCGAAAGCGGCTTAGTCTATTATAAATAATAATAACTTTATCATTTTTAAATACTTATAACTTGTAATAGTTATAGAGCGTACGGGTCACCTGGTGTTAAGTGATATACGCCGACCACATTGTCTTGCAACACCAGAGGAATCACAGAAGAAGGTTTTTAAGGAAGGTTTTAAATATTTTTAATGTTGAATTGTCGAAGATTCAGTACTAGAATGGATCGTCTATTTGGCATTCTGTAGTCATCACTTCATTGTGTGTCTTCTACGACATTTATCACGGGGAGTGTTCCAAAGAGCGGTTTGACGCCACAAACTTGGAAATAGTCCTAACCATCTGGATGTGTGACATTCCTCTTTCTGCCACATACAACCAATCTGTGAAATGAGCTTCCTTCCACTGTGTTTTCCGGTTGATACAACATGGTTAATTTAAAAAAAAGCGCGAATACCTTTCTCAAAGCGGGATAATGATCTTGTGATTTCTCTCTCTCTCCTGCGCAAGAGAGTATTGGAGGTGGTCATCATTGAATGAAACGAAAAAATTTATTCTCACAATGAGTTTCACAACAAAATCCTGAGATGAATCAATATCAAAATGTATGCACAGCTGGGATTAATAATACCTCAAGTAGATGACTATAACTGATGAAATAACTCTTAATATGTATTTCAAACATTAACAATAAAAACAAGATATCAAATTTCTTAATAATCTTAGTCAGTCACTTTTATTTTATAACAATAAAGGACGAGATGGACAGGACGTTCAGCTGATGGTAATTAATACGCCCTGCCCATTACAATGTAGTACCGCTCAGGATTCTTGAAAAACCCAAAAATTCTGAGTGGCACTACAATTGCGTTCGTCCCCTTGAGGCATAAGATGTTAAGTTTCATTTGCCCTGTAATTTCACTAGCTACCGCGCCCTTCAGACCGAAAGTAATTACTTAGTAATCATATTGCAATAATTGTTAAAATACTGAGAGAAAAATCTACATTCGCTTGCATTTAGAATACTTTTGTGGCTTGCTCGCAGCCTGGCCTTCGGCAAATTAAATTATTTAGTATAAATGTTGTCTTACTTACTATACTTTTAAAATTTAGAAAAAAATAAACAGTTTAGCTGTTCAAATTATTTCTGCAGATACAAAGACCTGAAACCGAGCCTACCAAACTAGGAGCTGTGTTGAATGGATACTCTTACAAACACAACGCGAATGACGGAATGAGCAGCAGTTGTACGCTACCATCAGGTATGTTTCTGTTAATAATAAAAAGCGGGAAACGATCGAACATAATAAACGCGTTCCAAATTTGAATTCGAAAAACGAAATTAGAAGTTTCGAACTAGATATACCATATTATAAGTCAGGCACGAATATTTGGATATATGTATGTGTTGCAAAGAATGACTTGCACCGACGTTGTTTTTTTTTATGTAAGGGGTGGACAAACCCATATGATCACGTGATGGTATGTTATCACCGCGGCCAATACTCTGTTGTAACACCTGTGGAATCACAACGTCCATATTACAATGATGAATTATAACGTATTTATTGAATGACGCGAATCTATTGTTACTGTAACTGATTTTTATTGACAAATTGTCAATAGTCAGCCATGCTTGGCATAACCTCCTTAGTATTGTGGATCGGACTGTCTATATGGTAGTATATTCTATACCAGTGGGAGGCTCCTCTGGACAGGAAGCCGGCTAGATTATGGGAACCACAACGGCGCCTATTTCTGCCGTGAAGCAGTAATGTGTAAACATTATTGTGTTTCGGTTTGAACGGTGCTGTAGCTAGTGAAATTAATGGGCAAATGAGACTTAACATCTTATGTATCAAGGTGACGAGCGAAATTTTTTCAAGAATCCTGAGCGGCATTGCATTGTAATAGGCAGGGCGTATCATTTACTATCAGCTGAACGTCCTGCTCATCTCGTCCCTTATTTTCCAAGAAATAAATCTAAGTCGATGTGACTCACTCTATGTAGATTTCTGAAAATATATATACATCGTTGGGATGCCTTGATTGTATTTAATTGAGATTTATTAGTTATACTTGAAATAAATATTCTGTTAATCAGGTGGTCTCCGCCGGAAGCACTCCTTCCACGATGTTCTGGACTGGGATGAGAGTCGTCCGTTGAATGCGTCTCCGCCTGCGTCACCCACCCGCTCTCCCATACACCCGCGACGCATTGACGCCCTCCAGAGAATTGTCGATATTGTTAAACGGACTGGTAACTATATTTTTTATTGTAATAAACTGACACACTACAAAAATGTCTATAAAATGGAGTGGTTAAACTAAAAAGTGAAAAAAGTCAATCAATTTATGTGCAGACAATTTTAATGTATTTAATAAGACTGAGCCGTCACGCTGGGCTATGTAACGTTCGTTCCGGCTCAAGTTGACTAGAGAAAACTCGCGGAGAACGTACTTTAATATTAACCTCGCCTTGATAAAGTTTTCGCATATGTCGTGTGGTCAAAAGCACAACACATGCCGTGTTTTTTGTTTTTGTAGATATATTATAAGTATGTTTTAAAACAATCGGAGCTCACCTTCCAGCTATTTCTTGTGTTATACTAGGGTTTATAAATATACAAATTAAATTTAAACCATAATTAATGGACGCCGCGGGACTTGAGCCTGGTGTTAAGTGATCACCGCCGCCCACATTCTCTTGCAACACCAGAGGAATCACAAGAGCGTTGTCGGCCTTTAAGGAAGGTGTACGCGCTTTTTTTGAAGGTACCCATGTCGTATCGTCCCGGAAACACCGCACAAGGAAGCCCATTCAACAGCTGAACCCCAATAATTACATATTAGGAAATTGACTAAAGCTAAACAGTTTGTTATTTTTTAAGTGATAATTATACCTCACTTCTGGGATTTAATATACATATTTAATTTAATAGTATATTGAGCAACAAGTGCAAAAAGATCGAAAGTCGATTGGTTAATCGACAACGTCGCACGAGTTACACACACTACTTTGTATTACAAATGCGACGATTTATGTATTATTTATAATTGTTTTTAAACTTTTGTAACTTAAATTATAATTTTATTTATTAAATTAAACTGTTAAAAGCGTCAACCTCAATTCAGTTTTGATATTTCGAAATTTGCCTTTGCCAACTATAATTTGCGTGCGACAAGTAAACTTTTCGCACTCAAACAACATTAGCATGCGGCAAGTAAACTTTTTGCACGGTTTCTAAAGTCATATGTATTCAAATTCAGGTGTGAACATTGATGACGTGGATGCGGATACAGTGATGCCAACGACGAAAAAGAAAATAATGAATGACGAGGAGCAGTATAACGAAGATATACGATTCAACATCGCCATTAGGGAAACGTTTCTCAATAGATTTGTGCATATGTTTCTGATGTATGAAAACTTCGTTATAATGCCAGATCAGGTGAGTAATAACTGGATGTGCTTATATTTTTTTGTTTAATTATTTTCTTAGTAAGTATATTTTGACCTTATGGAATATTAATTAATATTTTATATGACGGAGAAAGAGCCTCTGAATTGTTTTTAAAACGTGTGACATCAGCATTGTTGACTTAATGGTGATCACTCATAATTGAATCATCGAGAGAAAACTACGCGAGTATTTGGTCACCTTCGTAAATTCTACGGGCAGCGGAACGACGTCCCAGAGAGGTCCGTAACGTACTACAGCTCGAGCACGAATGCCCCGAGTGAGTGTCGACAGTATGGCCGTATTTATCGGCACACGTGCGCGTGTTTCGATTTATGTTTTTTAACAATAATTTCAGATCACAATGTGCTATATGATATGCTATTTTTATAAACCTTTATGCATAACAGTTACTACAAAACAAGTTTAATACTTTTTAATTTTGCAATTGTCAAAACAGCTATATTCTTCGGCTCGAGTCCATCGACCTTAAGAACATAACGAAAAATTATTATAGTCCCACTAAAATTACCACTGCGAAACATAGGTATTGGCACTGCAGAAAGACCGAAAACAGCACTCCATCATTTTTATTAAGACTTACTAAGGATTCATTCGTGATAGCGTGCTAATCTTCACAAACAATTTATTATTTTAAAGTGATATCCCTCACTTCAGGGATTCATTAAAAATATAAAACTTCAACCAATTCGACACGTTATTCTCCTCTTCACGAACCATTTCCAGGACATGTTGACTTGCTGAATTCTGGAACGAGAGACAACGGTCATGAGTCCTGATATAGACAAACTTTAGCACACACACACATACTCACGCCTTGTTCCCGTCGGGGTAGTCAGAGACAATAGAATGCCATTTGCTTCTATTCTTACAAACCTCACGCGCTTCTGTTTTACGAGGTCTCCCGCGACCGACTTGCCCACTCACTTGTCTTATATATTCGATAAGTCAAACTTTGGCAATAAATCACGCCCTTCGACATTTGCTCGCTACGAACGCGATGATACATTTGGATATATTCGAATTTGAAATTTTAGGATCGCGAATCGTGGTTATCCTCTCGGGAGTCGATGGTGAATTTCGACAAAGCTTCCTTCCTCTCCGATCAGCCACAACGTCACCGGCCGTTTCTATCACGTTTTCTCGAAACACAAATGTTTGCGACGCTCGTCGACAACAAGATCATGGCGAATTGGGGCGAGTACGATGCTAACCTTCAGGTCTTCGAGCATAGAATTAAAATCGTCAGGTATGTCATGTTCCTAACTGCATGTGCTCACACTATTTTGAGGTTATGGGTACTAATAATGCAACAATGCTTCGCAACGCAGCATTTGTGAGAAAAGTTGCAACCTAAGTTTGCATCTTGAACTAACATCGGTTTTTATATTTCTGCGATACTAATCAAATTATTAGAAAACTTATGTAACTAGATTTTAGATATTAACTGTAACCCAATGAAATTGGTGAAAATTTACTTATAAAATAAAAGCAATTAAGTTATTTTTTATTATTTGCAATGGATATTATTGGAATTCTGTAATGTTCATTATGGAACAAGGGAAAAACTTTGTGAAAACGATTTAAAAGTGCCGCTTGCGTTATGCTTAGTTGAATGGTGGTTTAAGTATGGAAGGGGGCGGTGTGTTGCAGACGACGGCTGGGTGAAGGGGGACTCGCGACACGCGGTTACAGCGTGTGGGCTGGCCCGGGTGTGAACGCCCATAGCGTATGGAGTCCCGCCGAGCTAGAGGTGGCCGCTCCCGGCGAGCGGCTCCCTCACCGCGCGGCTTATTACCGCGCGTTTCCGGCGCGTTTAGACGCCTCAGCGTTAGCGCCGCCGCCTACCTCGGACCGAAGGTGCGAAACGCACTAGTGTGAATCCAGCTTTATAGAAAAACCACATCCTATTATTGTTATTTTGATATATTTGGTTTAGACTGCGATCATTAGATTATTTCGCGCGGATTAAATTTAATAGCTAAGAACGTGGTTTATAGCTTCCACATTGTTTGTCCATATAAGCATTGTGTCCGCGAATTAGTAATTTTCACCTATATCAAAAGCAATGAATACTCGCACACACTCGAATGTACATTTAAGTTGTGATGTACGTACGTACATGCGTAGGTACTCATTATTCGACTAAGACAAGGTAACGCACAAAAATTGCGCAATTCATATAATCACATAATTATGTATGTTTCATACTTCCTTTGTGTCTTGAATGTATAATGTTGCACGACGACTCAATAGTAGATTGTAGTGAGCCATTTATAAAAACCACTATTTTATAATAGCCAAAATTGTAGAACATAATATTGTTGCAGTTTTTCAATAAGGTAATGTTGTGATAATTTGTCATGTACTGAGGTTGAATGGAAGTAGATTGCCCCAACGCCAAATTATATTACGCGATTGCCTCCAATTTTTTTTTTTAACAGAATTCACTTTCCCTCTAACCGTCACTGTTTAAGAAGCTTTAATACAAAGGGATCAGATTCATCTGATACCCTTCGTGGTATCTAGAATAGGAGAGCCTGTATGAACGGATTGATACTAGTAGACTAAGCTAGTAAAGTAATATTCTCTGCCCCCCACCCTCCTCTCCCCCAAAAAACAGGCAGACAATAATACACACATAAATTGATATTATAATAGTGACGGTGAATATTAGTATTCTACCGGTGGTCACTTAGAGCGCTTTCGCACTACGTCCGATCCGAATCCGATCTGTATCCGTGAAAACACGGTCCGAAGTAGTCGTAGAACTATTTCTTTGATAGTTTACGCACTAGATCCGGCCTCCGTCATCCGATTTCTTTCCGTCAACCGTTAGAAATAGTTCTACGACTACACCGGACCGTATTTTTACGGATACGGATCGGATTCGGATTGGACGTAGTGCGAAAGCGCTCTAATGGTCCCACAATAACTAAGTCGATATGCATATTATACGTTTACATAATATAATCGATAAAAGTTGACAACACTACAAACATCGTAACATAGATGTAATGAGCGTCATTGGCAGCCAAGATTAAGATTAATGTTAGCTTAATATTTTTGCCTTGTTCAAAATGAAATGCATTAAAAGGGTTTACAATAAAGTAATCATAACATCACATCATTATTCTTTACTAGTAGGCGGCTCATTTGCACAGGATATCGGCTAGATTATGGGTACCACAATGGCAATGAAATTACTGGGCAAATGAGACTTAACATCTTATGTCTCAAGGTGACGAGCGCAATTGTAGTGACAACTACAAGAATCCTGAGCGGCACTGCATTGTAATGGGCAGGGCGAATCAATTACCATCAGCTGAACGTACTGCTCGTCTCGTGCCTTACTTTCATAAAAAAAAAACTTTGCATTATTCAAGAATATGCATTAAGAGTATGAATAACAGTAACGTAATAATAACATCACATCATTATGTTTATATTATGTTTTCTTGCTTTTGTTGGACGTTAATATTTAGTAATTATAAAATAGTGGATTATTTATTTATTTGTGAAACGCTTGGGTTTTGATTTATGAGTTATGTTTTTTTATTTATGTAGTGTTGTCATTGTGAACGCAAAGAGTATAGAGGTACATATATTATTTTATTTATTGATTTGATTTTAAATCAGCAAAACATGATAATAATTATAAAATGATGATTGAATTCACATGTTGAATTCAGGTAACACGTTGTATGATTTTTTGATTAAATTACATTATATTTAATGATGTAATAAATTAAGTACTTATTTCATAGTTATTTTGGTTGCTAGAACCCAGTGCTTTATATAAGCTAAGTAGCAATAAAGAAAGTAAGATATTGATTATAGACATAAATTATTTTTCAGTGTTGTGTCGAACCACTTGCATGCAACATGTACATTATTAATAATGAAAACTGTGTTATATTTTAGGGTTATCTTGTGAAACTAGAATTAAAATAAATTGCATTCGACACTCACAAACTTAAACTTGAACCTTTGAAGGCAGTTAAAGTAAATACTGTGCTGCTATTTTTTTAAGTATTTTTTTCTTTATATTTAAGTTTTATTAAAACAAAAGTACCTCACATCACTTTCTGTCTTGTTTGTGCCGTTTCTTTTGGTGAACTTTGTTGCTATGTATTTTTTATGTTATAAGATTTTTTCATGTTTTCCCCCCTAAGTAATAAGTTAACTGTGATTTCTCATAAGAAGTATTAAATACTTTACGTCAAGAATCTCAAGTGATTTTATATTATTTAGATATATATTTACTGTAGGTATCGTTGGGAAAAGGAGCCTTTATTAATGTCAGAGTATGAAGCACCCGCCGGGCACCGAGACATATGCATACATATGATCACCAAAACGATCTTAATAATCATCACGAAGATGAGAATACCTCTCATCTGAATGTGCTGTTGTTAATAATAATAAGAAAAAAAAATATCAGAAGTGGGATGAAAATAATTCAACCATAAATCAGTCATCAGCTTACAGTAACTATTCTTACGATCATCACCCTTACAATAATAGAGGCTCTTAATATAAATGTTAGAAGATAAATGTTATCTAAAAATATATTACGAATATTTATCGACTTCTATGATAAAAAAAATACTCTTTTATAAAAAGTATATTTTTTTCTACAATTTATTTATTTATTATATTTAGATTTATTTAAAAATTTTATATATAATAGGATCGTGCAACTACACTGTGAACCCAAAAACTATTAATAATAAGAACACTTTTTTATATATTACATTTTGTTCAAAAGATAGCTTAAGTAGGTAATCGGGGAGCCATAATACATCCACTCCCACTCAACACCTTAGGGAGGAGGAGATGGCTGAAAAGCAGCGCTGCATGGAAACATGACTCCATGATTCCATGTCAGGTGAAGCTGAGCCTTTTCCTTTTGCCTATTGTTTCATCGCGTAGCCTAATTATTCATTTTATTTTTGTAATGTTTTGTATGGCAATAAAGAATTTATTTATAAGTAATTTATATTGAGTAAGTTAACTGCATAATATTTTGTATTTTAAATTGTAAACGGCGTCTAAGATACCGGTGCATTGTTGACAGAAGTTTCAAGCATAATAATTGCATGTGTGTTTCAATGTTGGAATTGTGATATTTGTTGGCATGTGCATGAGCTGTGATAGTGATATTAATGTATTCGAATGCAGCTGTTTCCACTACCGCCGAAAGAACTCCATTAAAACATTTCAACCCCTCGGGCTATACAACTATGACCTGTAATTATCGTATTATCTTACAAAACTAAGCCTGAACCAATGTGTATTGCTTACTATCACTGACCTGTATAAATACCACTGGACAGGCTGTTCGATATTATGTTTGACAGCAAAAATTTTTGTGCCTGTTTGAAGCGCCACTCGCGAGCGTCCAGAGAACTAATTTTGACGTATAATACAAATGGCTGCGACGGAAGCGTACAGTACTCTGAAATATTTTTGCATTCTGAATTGATTCCGTTCGTTTTCCGTGTTATTTATACTTCAGAAAAAAAAGTAATAGTGTACGCATTTTTTTGTAATAAGCTTCACTAGTTTTAGCACCACGGACGCTCGCTATGGCCAACAGCGCCAAAATGGCGAATATGAAACAGGCACAAAAGCACTTTGATAGCAGTCCAGTGGTAAATAGTAGAGCGCTTACTATACCTACAGTAAAAAGGTGTCTAAAGTTGACTTTGTACTGAGGACGAGGGATTGCAACACAGAAATAAAATCACAACCATCCATATTGGAGTATCTTTCGGCTGAGTGATTCAATTTATATCGTGCTATGTTGTTGCAAAATTTTGGATTGCATTTTTCATGATTAATGCTTAGATTAATACGTCTAGATAGATTATGAAAGCTGTGAAAACGTCGAAAAAAGTTTACAACTAACCTCTATTTTGAGCCTTTCACGCACACTTACACAAAGTGACATACAAATCGCGAGTGTAAGACGTAACGTGTCTCGTACACTAAACTATTATTCCTGGCCTGTTTTTATCGGTTGTGTAACAGCAAGAGGCTCTATCTAGACGTACAAATTATCTAAGGATTATTGTATTGTCATTGCGTGTTATTTATATATTTTGGGTATTATTCTATATTTTTACGTAGATGTAACTGAACCATTGTTCATGATACAACTGGACCGTGTTGTAAGCATAGCCAACGGAACTAGATAAAGACAAAATATAAATTATTTTATTTCTTTCAAGTATTTTTATCCGGTGATGACGTCCAAATCTATAGATCCTTCATAAACCAGTAATAATTATAGTAACGACTGAATGTAGGATTATTAAAAATAGAACCAGTCATGTCATCACGATTACTGTCAAAATTAGCTATAGTTCCATTGATATTATATTCTTTATTGGGAAAATGTCTAAGAAGCAATATTAGACCATGGTTGGATTGATGTAATTTGAAGAAGTCGTTTTGTTGCTATGGCCCCATTTAATATTCTCTATATAGTTTGGTTGGCTTGAGTGATTCGCGATAACAAAACTGATATTGAAAAGTATAATATGTTTTTAAACTTTTATCATTGCGGAACTTTAACATTGTAATTATTATGACGGGTACTGACGATATATATTTTATTAATTTGGTGCCTATATTTCGAAGCAATGAATCGTGGTCGCGGCGGAACTGCGGCGGCGGCGAGAAACTCTTGACACATTGACACTTGACACTAATAGTACATCAATCTGTCCACTTGGCGCGTAGTTCGTTTTGGTCTTTGATTCCCTAATTCACGACACACACTACTGGCGACGTCCTTACTTTCGGGTCTATTTGTTCTCTACTCTTTGGGTTCTGCAGTACAAATACAACAAATCGCCAAAACTGCAGTTCCGCGGCGACCACGATTAATGCAACTGGATCGAAATATAGCCACCAAATTAATAAAATATATATCGTGAGTACCCGTCATGATAATTACAACAATATAAAGTAGGTTAGTTATTGCGTCCTTTTATATAACAGAAACTATTATAATTACTTATTTATTTCGAGTTAAACCTAGAAAGGGTACGGCCTAAAAGTACTCATGTTAAAACTAATTGCAATATAGAAATAATATATTCATAATAATAATACATGTTATTCTTATTTACGTATTTTTTTATTGTACTACCCTCATACCTATGTACGAACATGAAGCACGTACATAGATGCCGTAGTTAAGCACGCATCGTAAATAGTAAGTCAATGATCACGCTTTGCTTTAAATGCTTTTTGTTAAATAAATTTCCAGTTTGATTTAATATATTTGTTGGAATATTTCAGAACGAATAGTTTGAAACGCATAAAGAACGCAAAGTGGCAAGTGAAGGATTGTCCACCGGAGCTGTTGCTCGGTGATATCGGGAGACGACTGTCCACAGAGGTGACGCCTGCTGCTATAGCGCAGAATCACAGGGCGTTCGTTGAGAAATTACTAAAGGTTTTTATACTACAATTTTTATTTTTGACAATAAGGGACGAGACGAGCAGGACGTTTAGCTGATGGTAATTGATAGGCTTGCCCGTTGCAATGAAATGCCGCGCAGGACCCTTGAAAAACCCAAAAATTCTGAGGGTCACCCTGACACATAAGATGTTTAGTCTCCTAATTAAGTAATTACACTAGCTACGGCGCCCTTCAGACCGAAACACAGTAATGCTTACACATTACTGCTTAATTATTATAGAATACTATTCTACTTAACTCGACGGGAATGTTCGAGGAAATGTTCAGGTTGAGATGTAATCTATTTTCACCACCGGGCATTTCTTTAACATAATATATTTCACCAGCACCATGATGATTACATACTTCTTGTAAAGCAATTATTACGAAGTACCTCTAACCACACTTCAAATGTTAATGTAAGACCCTCAATGGGGGTCGGCTCTAACTTTCTACCACATGCTCTACCCCGTTTGTTTTCTGTAAAATAAAAAAAATGAATATAATTTGTATTTCCTATATTTTGTATCTCTCACATATTATCTTGGAATAATAACGCTAGAACGTGAGTAGGCCCAGACGAAATGAAGCAGTTTCAATGTGGTCGTTTATGACCACATACGTATCCCGCCGCGTGAGTGTCATTCTGACAACTTCCAGGACAATCAGTGCGCGAATTAATTAAAAAATTACTAACTGTGCAGTAAAAGGGTGTCACAAAGCGTCTTATAATAAAAATTATGGTAAGAAAATCACATTTCACACCTAAATACTATTTCACAACTTTTAATTTAAGCTAATACATTCGTCAAAACAGCTAAATATTATAGCAAATCGTCACGATTTTCGGTTACGCGCCATTTTGTATTTTGTTTTTCCAAGATGGCCGCCGCGCAAATTTATGATTTCAAAGATTTTTGTTCCATGTGGCACAACAATATTCACCGCAGCCATCTTGGACTTAAAAAATGATCCCAAATTCGTTCTCTGCACCCCGAGAACCTCGGATAGGATATCCATATTGTTGAAATCATAATTTTGCACGGCGGCCATCTTGGATTTCAAAAATGATCCCAAAATCGTTCTCTGCGCCCTCGAGAACCTCGGATACGATATCCATATTGTTGAAATCCTAATTTTATACGGCGGCCATCTTGAATTTTAAAAATGATCCCAAATTCGTTATCTGCACCTTCGAGAACATTGAATACGAAATTCATATTGTTAAAATCATAAATTTGCACGGCGGCCATATTGGATTTCAAAAATTATTCCAAATTCGTTCTCTGCACTCCAGAAAACCTCGGATATAGCTGGGAACGGCGCCTCTATCGTCTCGCTTTTTCGTTTCATCGAGTTTCAAAAAACAACGATTCTAAAGAACTTCTTTACTTACACTTCAAAAATTGTTTCAAGAATAATTAAATGCGTGATGTTTTTATTAAATTCTTAATTTATATTTTCTTTATTTTTCTTCTTTCTTAATACATATAATCTAGTATTTCTTACAATTTACTGATTTAGGGAAATGTCTATTCACTTGCAACATTATTTGGCTGTCTGTGTGCGTCTGGGCGAATGTAAGTACGTGACGTTAACGCACACATTAATTATAATGTTACTTCTATATTGACAGGAACAATGAATGAAACTATCGGACTGAGCGTTATTATTCTATGTTACGAGGGGAGGTCAAAAAGTTCGCGGAATGACTGGGAAAAAAGATGAAATGATACATTATGTTATTTTTCCTTTTCAATATATTCCCCCTTAACACGAATACATTTTTGGGATCTGGCATATAACTTATTAATACCGTCGAAAAAATAGGTTTTGTCTTGGGCGTCAAAATACGCCGAAATCGCCGACTTGACTTCATCATCGTCTCTAAATTTTTTTCCACGCAGCTCTTTCTTCATCTTTGGGAATAAATAAAAATCGCTAGGGGCCAGGTCTGGACTGTAGGGTGGATGGCGTAGTTGTTCAAAACCGCATCGATGAATGGCAGCCGTCGCAACATGACTCGTGTGAACGGGCGCGTTGTCGTGCAAAAGGAGTACACCTTTTGTCAGTTTTCCTCTTCTTTTTTCTTTAATAGCTTCTTTTAATCGGTCCAATAGGGAAGCGTAGTACTCTCCCGTTATAGAAACACCACGTTCTTTATAATCGATCAAAAGAATACCTTCAGTATCCCAAAAAATAGTCGCCATGATCTTTCCGGCCGATTGCGACACTTTAAATTTTTTTGGGGGTGGTGTGCCTTTTTTGTGCCACTGCATCGACTCCTGCTTTGACTCAGGCTCATAGTGGTGAACCCAAGTTTCATCACCGGTTACAATTCGGGCCATAATTTCTTCCCTAACTTCTCCACAGCGGTCCAAATACTCGCGGGAACAGTTGACGCGCTCACGTTTTTGCAGCGGCGTGAGCATTCTCGGGACCCACCTTGAACACACTTTACTCATGCCAAGATGTTGATGAAGAATATTTAAAATTGTGGTTTCTGATACTCCAACTGATGCTGCAAGTTGTTTCTTCTTCAACCTTCCGTCTTCCAATACAAGTTTTTCAACTTTTTCAATGATTTCCGGCGTAGTGGCCTCAATGGGCCGTCCAGGTCGAGGATCATCTTCAATTGACTCCCTTCCTTGCTTGAAAAGGCCGTGCCATTTGTAAATCATGGTTTTACCAGGAGCAGAGTCTCCGTAAACAGCTAACATCTCTTGCAAAATAGTTTGAGGCGTTTTTCCTTGTTTGGTGAGGAACTTTACGACGGCGCGATGTTCAATTTTCTCCATAGTGGCTAGTTTGTTCCCGATTTACTTGTTCACTCGTTTGTAACTCGAAAGCTAATGACCCAATTAGGCTAGAAATTGGCATATATAGTAATTATGAGTTACTCAAGTAGCGGCTACCTGGAGGAGCGACCTCACCCCCGCCAACCCCGCCATTCCGCGAACTTTTTGACCGCCCCTCGTATCTAGTATGAATTACCTATTACACTGGCCTTCAAAAGTAAGTATCACACTTTTAAAATTGGGATAACGTTTTAAGTTCACAAGATATACTTTCGAAATAAAAAGGACTTCAAAGAGAATTTAATTTTGTACATAAAAACTTTATAGTCGGTAACCTTCTTTTAAGAATTGGCTGAAAAAAAACATCAAAAACAAAACCATTCCTTTTTCAAAGTGGACGTTTCCGAATTACAATTTTACCATTCACATTTTTCTTTCTGTTTTAAATTTTTTTCAAGATCGATGGGTCTTGTTTTAAAAATTTATGCTAAAAAGCACATAACATTTATTTATCATGCCTCTTTCGTCGCACTGCAAGAATGGTGTGTGTGACGGTACGAACGGTCTAGAAGCTAAAGCGAAGGTACGAAGAGACTGGACACCATCTGAGGAGACCTCGTAATGGCAGAGCCAGGTGTACCAGTGCCCGAGAAGATCGTTATATTATTTCCACTGTGTTAAGAAATCGCCACCAAAATGCAGTTGAAGTCCAGCAACAGCTACTTCAGACCCGGAGGGACTACATTAGTGACAGTACAGTGAGAAGAAGACTTGCTGAAGCAAATTTGAAACCCCGAAGACCAGCGAGTGGCCAAAAACTCGAGAGACAGCATCGAATAGCGAGACTGCGATACGCCCGTGAACACATGTAGTGGGATGAAGAAGAATGGTCAAGAATTTTGTTTGCAGATGAGTCTCGATTCTCCCTTTACACTTCTGATGGAAGGCGAAGTGTTTACAGGCGACCTGGTGAGCGATACCTTCAAGCCTGCATCTCAGAAACGGAGTCCAATACGGTGGAGGCAGTGTACATGTATGGGCTGGCATATCTTCAGAAGGTTGCACAGAGCTAGTAGCCATAGAAAATGGCACCCTCACTGCGCAAAGATATGCTCAAGAGATTCTCAATGAGTATGGAGGGCCGTATTTAGCAAATATGGGTGATGGATCGATGCTGATGCATGATAATGCCCGGCCACACACGGCTCATATCGTACAAGAGTATATTCAGGAGGTCGGTATCAGCGTGATGGCTTGGCCATCAAGAAGTCCTGATCTCAACCCGATTGAACACGCCTGGGATGAGCATGGGAGGCTATATATATAATATATATAATCGCAGACCACCACCTACTGTACCTCACTCATGGCATTAAAGCAGGCCCTGGTAGAAGAATGGGAGAATATTCCCCAACATCGGCTCCGAAACCTAGTGTTCAGTATTCCAAACCGGCTCGAAGCTGTAATCAGAGCTCGAGGAGGCAATACCAGTTATTTAAAATTAAATAACATTTAATACATTTTAGTTCAATTTTTTTTACACTAAACTGAAAATGTCTATTTTCATTGTTTTATCTTTTTTAAGTTAAAAATGTGACTAATGTATAATTTTAGTTTCTAAGAATTAAAGCCTATAAAATTTGCAACAAAACGTTTTTAATCTTAAATCTCTACCTTCTATAGTTAAGAAAAAAATTTAATTTGAAAAGTGTGATACTTACTTTTGCAGGCCAGTGTAGTTAGCTAATAAGCAATAAAGTAAAGACACATTGCAGAAATTATCTAGCACACTAACGGTACAAGACAACGATATTATTTTATACGATATACATCATTATACTTAACTATACATAAATATATATTCATCATAAAAAAATTTAACCTATCGATTCCGGATTCGAACCCGGGACCACTAGTGGGCTGGATCACAATAACCACTGGCCTATGTGGTCGATGATGCAAGTTTGGTTCGGAAAAGCATATAATATTTTTTAAATGTAGCAGTGACACGTGATGGTCGATGAACTTTGCACGTGTAGCAGATTGATATAATCGGGGATATAATCGGATATTCGTGAAATTCAAAACAGCTTTTTTTCTGCTTGTCCAAAACGAAAGAGTGTTAAACAATGTGTAAGAACAAAATTGATCTCCTCTATAATTTTTTAATTAATTTAAGAATAAAAGTTGTATCACGTTGTTCTATAAACAATGCAAATACTAGATTCAATTTTTCTAAAAATATCATTCTTACTTTTTATGTTTAGTTATTTAGTTCAGCCTTGTTACATTAAACATAAAGATAACAATTCTGTTAAAGCATTGCCATAATAACTAGAATTTTGTCGTTTAGGAATGCAAAAGCAAGACGAAAAGGATGCTGCTTGAAAAGATGGGCACAGAAGAAAGTGATTTAGGTCTAGGACCAGAGGTTTCGATAACCGGAGTAGAGGAAAACACGATGATAGCGTCTCTGTGTGACCTGCTGGAGAGAATGTGGTCGCATGGAGTTCAGCATAAGATGGGGAAGTCGGCGCTATGGATGCATCTGTTAAATTATCAGGAGTTAGAGCAGTGCAGCAACTCAACGCAACCAATTGACCCAAATTATCTCACACCAGGTATGACTATATGTCTTGGTATTTACTATTATGCGCCCTTACACAAGTATTGGTATTGACTGTTTAGCGCCCTTACACAAATTTTGGTATTTACTATTTAGCGCCCTTACACAAGTCTTGGTATTTACTGTTTAGCGCCCTTACACAAGGCCTGGTATTTACTTTTAAGCGCCCTTACAAAAGTCTTGGTAATTACTGTTTAGCGCCCTTACATAAGTCT
The DNA here is from genome assembly GCF_905404315.1 of Leptidea sinapis. Lineage (NCBI taxonomy): Eukaryota > Metazoa > Arthropoda > Insecta > Lepidoptera > Pieridae > Leptidea > Leptidea sinapis. Next base: position 10,514,199 of record NC_066285.1, on the reverse strand, counting down.
TGGCATTTACTGTTTAGCGCCCTTACAAAAGTCTTGGTATGTACTGTTTAACGCTATTACAAGAGTCTTAGTATTTACTGTCTACCGCCCTTACACAAGTCTTTGTATTTACTATTTAGCGCCCTTACACAAGTCTTGGTATTTACTGTTTAGCGCCCTTACACAAGTTTTGGTATTTACTGTTTAGCGACCTTACACAAGTCTTTGTATTTACTATTTAGCGCCCTTACACAAGTCTTGGTATTTACTGTTTAAAGCTCTTACAAGAGTCTTGGTATTTACTGTTTAGCGCCCTTACACAAGTTTTGATATTTACTGTTTAGCGACCTTACACAAGTCTTTGCATTTACTATTTAGCGCCCTTACACAAGTCTTGGTATTTACTGTTTAAAGCTCTTACAAGAGTCTTGGTATTTACTGTTTAGCGCCCTTACACAAGTTTTGATATTTACTGTTTAGCGACCTTACACAAGTCTTTGTATTTACTATTTAGCGCCCTTACACAAGTCTTGGTATTTACTGTTTAAAGCTCTTACAAGAGTCTTGGTATTTACTGTTTAGCGCCCTTACACAAGTTTTGGTATTCACTGTTTAGCGACCTTACACAAGTCATGGTATTGACTGTTTAGCGCCCTTATACAAGTCTTAGTAAGCCAGCACTATACAATAATATTACGAATAGCATTTTATGTGTAAGCCAATAAATTTATTTGTTACTGCTATATAATTTTTTAACGTGTGCTATTACTTTTTTCAAACATGCAGCATTAGCTTGGTGTGTTTTACGGAAGAGACTGGATTGTAAGTGTAAACTTATTATTTTGTTTTTCCGAATGTCAGCCATAATCATATATAATGCCGTAAAATCTATAATTTCTCAAAAGTTGTTATTGTCGGAACGCCTGATTGAGAAGACAATTGCAATCATTATTATTCAGTTCATTATTCAAATTGAAATTTCCTGTACGAAAGCTACTAAACCAGAAAACATATGGAGAGTTTTGTAGCTGTATCCTCTCCAAAGACAGAATTGATATTGCAAGTTGTTTCGGCTGCGTTAGTTACGCTCTGGAACTCTTATTCAAAAATTACTCTAATTTTCAATGTATCCATCTTTACTCATAAAGCCGAAATAAAAAACAATGGATCGTCTAATAATCTCATGTTTTACATTTTCTTAATCTAGAATGTTCTAGCTGTGAAAAAAGGTTTGCACCAAGGAGGTTTTATTTTAATCCAAAATAGCCAGTTCGCTAAAACAGCTAAATTATCATTGTTATCCACCATATAAATTGAATCACATAAAATGGTTTTTTTTTGTCATAATATGGTTGGAAAAGAATTATGAACTCGTGTACTGGTGTATGGTCTTTAATTATTTTAGGTGTTCACGTTGTCACACGTTCATAATCCAGTCTCACGTATACAGATCTGTCATCAGTGGGCGCGGAAGTTGAGGCCCAGCAGAGTGCAGCCGCGAACCGTTCCCGAGATAGTTCCCGGGGCGGGTCTCGAGACAGCTCTCGGGATAGACTCAGCAACTCAAGCACTTTGGAACGGAGATCTTCGCAACCGACTAACCCTTTACGGCCGCTACCAGAAAATCTCACCTTTGACATGAGGTGGGTGTCTTATACCATAATATTATGTGTAAATTTGTACAACTTCTGTATGCACTTACTACGTTCATGACTAAGTTTCTCAAAAACAGAATTTTGTTAAATTCCATGACTTACAGTATGATATAAACTTTCATCAAATTCGGAGCGGTAATCCCGATAGGTCGTACTCGCTCTAACGACCAATTGTGACTGCAGGTAACTTCTGATATTACACTTTCTGCTATTTTTCTTCCCCTTCAATCTTACTAGATAATTTTGTTTTTTTTTTTATACAAGTGCTGACCCGACAAATGTCGTTTTGTCATATAAATTATGTACCCTGCGCCCGTTCATTGTATGAATTGTTATATGTATGTAATGAAATGTCACTGACTAAATTATTTGTATTGCGTATATCTATATCTCGGAGATTTATTTGTATTTAAAATCGGGCGTCACGGTGTTAGTATCCACCATGTTGTTTTAAGTCGATCAGTGCGCATAACCGGCGCGGGCGCTAGCTTGAAGACGACTGCGACTTCTGAATGAGCGCTCTACTGATGGACTATAATAACTAACTTCAATCACGTCACCGACAGTGACGTACACAGTGACAACTTCAAACACACTTTGAAAGATGACGTTCGCCATCAGTTAAGTCCAATACACAGAGTAGAATATAATCATACAGGCCATATTACTTTTATCTTCTAATTCTCCGACATATATATATATAGGTGTTTTTATATCAATAAAATATAGGTTCCGAAATTAGTCAAGTAAATAGTGGTAACGCAAAATAAGATTATCCTGGCTATAACTTATAAAGTAACCTCAAAGTAATTTGGCATCGGGTTGAATTGATAGTTATTAATTATTTTAAATTATGTTTTTGTAGAAACGTCCAAGCAATGACTGATATCAAGACAGAGATTGGTTACGCCCGGGCGTGGGTGAGACTCTCACTTGAAAAGAAATTGCTCTCCAAACATCTGAGGGAGCTTCTATCTGACACCACCTTGTTGCGGTCGCAGTACAAGAGGACGGCTTTCTTGCGGTGCGAGGAGGAGAGAGAACAGTTTCTCTATCACTTGTTAACTTTAAATGCTGTGGATTATAATTGTTTCACGAACACTTATCCTACTACAAGTAAGTACCTATTACGCCTTTTTGTGTTTTGTTTAAAAAAAATATATTAATTTGGATGGGAAAGTATGGAAGCGATTTTAATTGTAATAGTGTCTACTTAACTTTTTTTAAATAGGACACCACCAGGACATTAACTAACCACTGAAGATTAAAAACGAACATCTTCATTCATTTTTGTTATATTCTCTTCCTTTTCCAAAAAGTTTCATCCTACTATTATTTTTATTCACTTTTTATCATTTTCAAAGGCTTCTGCACTGGTCTATAAAGTTTTGTAATTAATCCTAAATTGGCATATTTGTAAAGTTATTTGTAAGTCTATTGTAATCTTTAGATATACATATAAATAACATAGCAGTGTCTGTTTGTAATATTGAAATAACCGTTTTTTACTACATGTATATGAATAAATATACGGTACATACACCAAAATAGGCTACGTTTATTTTAGAAAAATCTTTTATTTTAGAGAAATAAAGTAATGTTGCAATGTCCAATAAACGATATCTAAAAATCATTTATATGGAAAAACCGGGTCAGCTAGTGTAATATAAAGCTGTTGGATTATTAGTAAATAAATAAATATGTCTTTATATGTGTATAGAACGTCATTGGAATCCAGTAACAGCTGACCTCAATACACCTGCACTTGTTACTTCACGTCTTATTTTTATTGTTTTCTGACTTTTAATTGGCTTTTCTTTTTTTTTAGAACTGCCGTATAGAGTGTTCATTGTCCCTTCTCGTAAAGCGAGTCAAACAACAGCCAACTGTTGGCTATCCATATCCGGAGCGAACGGGGAGTCCACACCAAAGATACCAATACCACGGAACACCAATGAGTTTGTATTTCACGTGAGTTATTCTAGAACTTTTCAAATTTTTATCTAGGTTTCAGTTAAATCATCATTATTATTTTGCCTCTTGTTGTAGGTAGTTGGCGTCTTAATCTCATTAGATTTAATCTTCATACCACATATATTGATTTCATTGATGAACATGGACAAGACGAAGATTATGTTTAATTTCCATGTCGCACCTACTCCCGTAATAGATGGGAACTGATCTCTCGAAAGTATTGACGAGTACTCGTAACAGTTTCAATTTCGGGAAGGAGGTCACATTGAATCCAACTCGGCAAGCTACGTAAAATCTTCTCGTCCACCACAGTGTCTGAAGACGAAGGTTTTTAACCATTGTGTGTTGCCAGTTTTGACATACGGAACGCAGACGTAGTCGCTAAATATGGATCTTATGGGAAAGCTAATGGTCGCTCAGAGGGCAATGGGGGCTACGCCTCGGAGTTTCGCAGGAGATCCGTAGGAGAACCAAAGTCCAGATGGTTGAGAAGTTGAAGTAGCAGTGGGCAGGGCTCAAAGCTCGACGGACAGGTGGCCGTTGGGGCAGTGAAGTCCTCGAATGGTGACCACGTACCGAGAAACTTAGTGTTGGTAGGCTCCCGAGAAGATCGACCGACAATCTGGTCAAGATCACCGAAATAGGTTGTAGCTTAGGACCGATCGTCTTCCGGCTGAATGATGATGAATGACACTAACATAAATATTTTACATACAATATAACAATAGATAATTACGATTAGCATACAAAAGAAAATGCTACAACAAACAACCTACTTAGAACTGGTTGTGACGTACACTATAGTGCATAAAACAATGCTAGTCATATTTAATTTACTCAAATTTAAATGATAAACATATTTACTATACCGTTAAAGAAGATACGAATATTGAAATTCATGCTTCTCAATAATATATTCTTGATAATGTTATGTATGTACATAGGCACTTACTATATGCTTTTACAACAAGATCCGACAAGAAAAGTATTACGATATTGAAAAGAATTGTTAAAAAACAGTTTTGTCGTAAAGGTTACTATAACATAAATGACTTTCTTAATGATAACACAGATTGGGGAATGGTGCGACAGCCTTTAAATAATAAGTTTAATTGTACGATATTACTTTGTAACCATGTAACCATGTTTATGAAAAAAAAAAGCCCGCTTAGTTTGTTGCGCCCGAACTTCTCAGCTATGAGGCATACTTTTTGCAAATTTTTTGCTGGGGTTCCTTCAATTAACCTCACTAACACCTAACTATATACACATATCAATCCTTTTCTAACATTGATAAGGATTCCGAGATCTGTAATGCTAATTCCATTGCTTGTTTTGTAGCATAAAAACTTGGGCGTCCTGTCCACTCTGCGCATTGGTCACGATAACTCCGGCTTGTCTCCGCGATGGCTGCTGGATCATATTTATGCGAGGAATGAGGTCACTGGACGCACATATTTGTAAGTATTATCATTTTCGGTTATATTGACTTCAATAACTCCATACTGATGCTTAAACGCTCTGAAACGCTCACGTCCCACGCGCCGGCAACCTATTGCATGCTGAACTGTTTTGGCGCCAAACACGGCGTCGCCACTTGAGACGCGATAACGATTTGTGTTTAAAATACTTGAGATGACATTGTGCGGTTTATGTTACGGGTTGTTAGATAAACAAGCTTGGTTATTGTAAACAAAAAACGTGATTTATGATAGATTCGTGCTGCGAGTGCGCTTTCAGAGTTGTACGAGAAATTGACTATTTTGCTAAACGCGTCAAAATAAAAATATCGCAATTGAATTATTTGTTTTATTTTTACTATAGTGGACACGTTATAATATAATCTTATGACTTCTTTCATAATTTTTTTTTAATTTCACAAATTATGTTCCCGTTGTATGCTAAACAAAAATGGCCGCCGCCAGCTAAAGCCTTGCCTTGTGCACTGGAGCGTCGGGAGGTTAAGTTTCGCTGCAGTGATAATAATATTCATACAAGTATTACACACCTAGTTCCCTTAGTGTTTCGTGGTCTATGATAAACATTTTTCTTTTGTTTTTCATATCATGATTCTCAAGAAACCGTCTTCCAGGCTCTTATAAATTGCAGAATGAGCTTACTTGTTTAAAGTACGATACGACGTAAGTAAAAAACCGTTTACTTGTATACACCTAAAAGGTTGAATCCGCTCGTTGAATCTATCTGTTACAAGACAGTATGGGTGACAGTGATGAAAGTAATTAAAGGCTGGCAACGCTCCTGTGATTCCTGTGGTGTTGCAAGAGAGTGTGGGCGGCGGTGATCACTTAACACCAGGTGACTCGTACGCTCGTTTGTACGCTCTATTCCATAAAAAAAAAAGATTACTTACGTTTTACGTTTGTTTTTTTCCCTAAAACTACCATTACCATAGTTTTGATATCGTTTTCAAAATTTTTGGTTATTGTATTTAGAATTTTTAACATCAAATGTTAAATGTATAATATATTCTTATAAGATGTGTGTATGTATTATAATAAGGATACCTAAAATACTATTTATTATATATGTTTAATTTTTATCTTTTTTTTATGAAAATAAGAGACGAGCAGGACGTTCAGCTGATGGTAATTGATACGAACCCCCATTTCAATGCAACGTCGCTCAGTATTCAAAAATTCTGGATGGATGTATTATAATAGGTTTGTGGCACTGGATACTAAAATAGTATTTAGTGGTCCATAATGCGGGGACAGTGAATTAAATGTGTATTATGCATATTATAAATGGGAGGCTCCTTTGCATAGGATGCCGGCTAGATTATGGGTACCATAACGGCGCCTATTTCTGCCGTGAAGCAGTAATGTGTAAGCATTACTTTGTTTTGGTCTGAAGGGCGCCGGAGCTAGTGAAATTTGAATCCTGAGCGGCATTGTATTGGGCAGGGCATATCAATTACTATCAGCTGAACGTCCTGCTCGTTTCGTCCCTTATTTTCATAAAAAAAATGTTGACAAAGGGATTGTTTTCAGTTTCCCGTGCAACCGCTGGTTTGGTACGGGCGTAGACGACGGGTCCACAGAGCGAGTGCTGGTGGCGGCCAGGTCCCGCCCCGAGCGACCGTCGCGACTCTCCGAGCAGGCGCAACTGTCACAGTCACACAACGCCCTGTCGCCCACTACCACGCATCTCTCTACATCTACCATCCAGCACATGATAGGTAACTCAATTTAGATTCTTGTGGCGAAGTATACAGTGGACTGTCATTAAATATTTACTGAAAGCACAGAGTAACAGTTAATCGAATGCGGAAATATTATAAATGGGTAGCTCCGCGTGCGCGGGTGTCGTGCTGATAGTTTGGACGCAACTACGGGACGTGGAACTGTAGAGTGGGTCGATGGTGGTCTCCCCTCCGCCGGCTCCCCTGCGGCGTCTGGCTCCACAACCGGTTCATTGGCCGCAGTTTAGGCGGCTCTAACAGTTTCATGAAGGAGGCTGTCCACGTGACATAATAATAAAGTCGTTTTATTCGGTACTAAAAAACAATTAACATTTGAAAAACCAAGAATGTTAAGCTATAAACTATAAAATGTCAATTAGTTCGGCGTGCCGATTGGCAAAGGCCTCCTCCAATTACTTGCAACAAATTCTCATTCTTTTCTGTTTTGGGCAACTCTTCTCCAGTTAAGTCCTGCTGTCAATTTGATTTCATCTTCCCACCTTCTCGTTTTCTTTGGCCATCTCTTTGGCACCATTCTGTAACTCTTTTGCTCTATTTCCCCCACTTAATCTCGCATCATGTCCATGTAACATACTATTATTATCGAATGCCTAGTAGAACGTATACTCGTCGTTGGTATTATACGAAATTTACTGATGCTTTCTGCAAGGCCCTACGGTGTCGAAGCGATCTAGTGCACATAGTTTCATACTTTAAAAAGAATATTAGAACACAAGAATATTTGTTTCGGTATTATTTACCTCGCCTTGACCAAGTTTTCTTTTTCTATCCTAAGTAATTGATTCTGTTACTTTTTATTAGTTGTTTTATAAACATTCTTTTTAGAAATATTTTTACCAATTCCCAGGTGACTGTGTCAACGCTATAGTGAAATGGCACTACCAGACCAAACGCGAAAAGGACGCAAATTCTTTGAGCGTGCTGCTGTGCGGAGAAAATGGTCTGGTGAAATGTCTAGAACAGGCGTTTTTGTGTGGCTTTAAGTCTGCCCGACTGTTTGGAAAGAATCTCTTTATTTGGGACTATTTTAGTGAGTATATATATTATCCTTACAAACTTTTTATTTTGTTGTAGCTGTATTCGTTCCATTTTTTTTTGATTTATCTGCCATGAATACTAGTCTGCCATGAATACTAGTTTTGAACTGATACTTCGAGAACGTGATTGGAGATAGGAGTTGAGAAGTAAGATGTTTAGCATTCTCGCCTAAAGGCTTACTATCTGACATTTACTTTATGAAAGTTGTTGTTTATAATACTTGTGATAATTGATATTATTTTAAAAGATCTCTGGTATTGCATGCATCTGATCACAGACAATGGCATTCACTTAACATCACTGATATTTTGAATGTTAGCAATCACGGAATAACCACAGTGTTAATGAATGGTAAATGATGACCCACCAAAGATACGCCATGAGACGAAATTTTGTATTTTTAACACCAGAACGATTCACAAACTCAGACCTATGTAATTTAGCAATACAATCTGAATTTGGTCTTGAAAGGATCTAATAATTTTTAACTCTAAAATGAGATTTATTTTTATATTAGCGCGAGTAAAGGACGAGTTCAAGATGAGTCTATGCGACGAAGGGAATATTCAAGCGAACAAGGGCTGTGGTGTATCGTACAACTGCAGACAGGACCAGGAACACAGGGCTATATGGAGGTGCTATTGCCATCTGATGGACGAGATCAACTCTGTGGGACGGACGCTCGGGAAGGACGGAAAGTTTCAACTGTTCGTTTGTCTAAGTCTGCGGTAAGTCAAGTAGATAAGTAATAAGATAATTTCTTCTGTATACCACTTTAAAATTTCCTAATAAGAATACCAGCGTTGAGTAGTAATAGTAGTTTGTAAATATGTATTTTTTATGAAAATAAGGGACGAAACAAGCAGGATGTTCAGCTGATGGTAATTGATGCAACCTGCAAAAATTCTGAGTGGCACTACAGTTATTGCGCTAGTCACCTTAAGACATAGGATGTTAAGTCTCATTTGCCTTGTAGTTACACTAGCTACGGCGCCCTTCATACCGAAACACAATAATAATTACACATTACTGCTTCACGGCAGAAATAGGCGCCGTTGTGGTACTCATAATCTAGCCGGAATCCTGTGCAACGGAGCCTCCTACTAATAAAATTTTGGTTTTTAAACGTATTTACGTATTTTTTAAATAAACGTATTTTTTTTTCTTTCAACTCGAAAACCACACATTGGTACGTAGCGATCGATGATCGAATCGGGGGCTCTGTGGCGAAAGTCATCGGTTCGACATATTGTGCAGGGGCGTGCATTGCGTCTCTAGCAAGGTAGCCACTGTAGATACAAGTACCACCTTAATAATATAATAGCGGTATCAAACTAGCGGTATTTTATTTATTTATTAATGTAATCAACAGCGTACACAACAAAAATTATTTTTACAATCTTAACCTAGGTTTTACATAAAGCCACAAAGGATTACATAAATTTTAAATTAAAAAAAGAATCAAGTCATATATTAACAGAATAGACTTAAAAATGTACTATATATACTAACAAATAAAAGATTACAATAGCGCGCGCGTGTGTTTGTGTGTGTGTGTGTGTGTGTAGGTGTTTGTGTGTGAGTGTTGCGTTACCTATTATTATTATTTTTTACGATGATGTTTTATTATTTTTGTTTTTAACTTAATTTTTGATAAGTGAAATACGTCAAACTCAGCGTACTGTTTATTATAAGTTCGTGACAGACGCGGAATTATGGAATTTTGGGTGGTTTGGTATATATTAGTTAAGGTTCTTATTAAGGTAGGCATTGCCTAAATGCCTATATAGAAGGCACACCCCTACTATTGTGCCACCTCTTCAAATACAAATACGCAAATCAACTGATTTAATAAGTCTAATTTTAATGTTTCAGAGAACACTGGCTTCACAGAATGCTCGTACCGATGTCGATGACCCGCGTCACCGTCGAGATGTACGAAGAGCAAAGTTTCCTCCGCAAACGCGGCTTACTGACATTCCTGAAACAAATACTGGAACCGCTCGACGAGTTCGACATCGTTCTCGAAAATTCTCTCACTCAAGGCATATAGAGTTGCGTGACCCTAGAACTATTATATTTTCTTATCTAGTATTTATGTAGCGTACTATTCGTGATTGATGTAGATTTGATGTGATTTAAATCATTAATTTGGTGATGTTCTAAAGAATACTCTTAAGAAATCCAGTCTCTGAAATACTCATAGTGTTAAGAAGTACATATTTTGTCTTTAAGTGTTATTTTTATTGAAGTAGGCGTTACTTTGCGGAAATCCAGAATTATCCAAATGTTTTAAGTTTTCTTTTTAAACAATTCGACACGTGTTTCGCCTGTGTTTTATTATTTCTAACTATTGCAACGTCCGATTAATGACAGCTGGCAGGTAGCGAAACGTCCGATGACGCGATTAAGATTATCCGACAGCGAGCGCGAGATTCATCATTATTAAAAGCGATATAATTACATAACGACTCTACCTATGGCTATATAAAAAATACATTCACGTAGTTAAAAGTATAGAAAATCAACGTGTAAAATCATAAATTATGTTTTTGAACCCAAGTTATATATAAATAAAAGGTTAAAGCTCGAGATTATAGGTAGAAATGTGATAACATTTTCATTATATTAAGTTTTTATGTAAAATATTAGCGCACACATTAATAAAACTTGATTATTATTGAAATAGACTATATAACCTATTTTTTGATATTAATATGTCATTACTTCGACTTACGGGATTGTTGCATTAAACTAAAATAAAGCACCCATTCTTAGTATATACCTACAATTTATCTGCGGAATGCACAAGTAAAACGTAAAATACTTGGTTGTCTCAATACATCCAGATTGTTGAATATTATAAACATTATATTTATGATATTTTGTCCCTATTACAAGCAATGATTTAGTGTTAATTAATTGGATTACAATAAAAATTTGATATTTAAACCAAATCGATAAAGTAGTATCGATCATACTGTTATAACTTGTCGATTTAATGTCGTAAGCAGAATTTTATATGTAATTTGTAGATAAAATCGGAAACTAGATATCATGAGGATTAATTTCATATATAAAACAAATATAATACGTAATTAAAATATTACACTTACATGATAAACAAAACAATAACAAAACACTTGACACTACAAAAATAAACAAATGACAATTCCCCCCGCAAACCGATTTTCAATTAATTATTTCTTTTAATTTTTGCTCGGATACTTGATATTTAAAGATAAGCCTATTACCATTACTTACCATAGAGTCTTAAAAATCGTATTTGACAAGCTAATTCATTCATACTACAGATTATAACACAAAATAAATACGCAAGTCGACTGGGCCACTCTGGTTGCCTGGACGTTTGACTGTCTAAAGAAAAAAGCCGCTCTAGTTGCCCGGACGTTTGAGTAGATAATTGAATGTGTTAGAGCAATTAAAAATAATAAAACACTAAAATAACATGTTTAAATTGCTGAATGAACCAACAAATTTGGTCCCTTCACCATTGTTACGTATGTCTTTCGGGGGGTAATACGTCACAACAGCTGACCAATCACAGCGCCTCATTTCATGGGACGAGGGTATAAAAGAGTGGTTTCCGGATAATTTAATTCAGTCTCGTGCCAGACTTTGGCTAGTCAATGCCTCGTGTAGAGGCGAAACACGTGTAGAATTGTTAAGAGACAAATATTGGCAGAATTGACACTAAAAAAAACTTAAAACATTTGGATGTTATGTTTGTTTAGTTATGTGATTATTTTTGTATCTTGCCTTTAACCAAAGATTTTTAAGTATATTACTTCTGCGATCGGTATAATGAAGTACCTGCGTCTGTAATATGTTATTATTTAATTAGTAGGGATATATTTTCATGACAATTTTAAATACTCTGCTGATTGGAATTTAACTATACAAACTGTAATTATATTTTTCAACAAAATTCCGATAAATCCTTAATTGCCTTAAAATTTCGGTTCGTAACCGGTAGCAACTATTATTCTTAATATTTTAACCACTTTTTTCAGGAATTTTGAAGTCAAAGTCAAATAAACTTCAATTAGGCTTAAACTAAGCGCTTTAAAATAGTCTCTTTAAATATTTCTTTATATTACCCAATCTACCAAATGTTGGGAAAAAGTAGATCTCGTGGGAAGAACATAGATCCAAAACGGCTACAACACGTCAAGTAATTATTCTCCTTTCATTTATTCATAATTTATATAATCAGTTTATTAAAAAAAAATAACTTTTGGTAAAGTCTCCAATAATTAAAAAAAAATTAATACCAATAACATAATAAATATCGAGATAGATTTTGAGTATGAGTTGAAATAATTGCAATACATAATAATAGTTATACATACAAGATATCTTTACTCAAATGAGAGGGTTAGTTCCTATCAAATTACCGTTTTGAACTTGAAAAAATAGATCTAATTGAAAGTCATATAAATGTTTGCGTCTCTAGGGCTTTGGACCCAGACGGTTGATGTTAGGTATAGTACCCGTTATACATACGTATATATAATACGTTTTTTTGCGTATGACACTTAATGTCCAAGTGCTAAGAATCTTATTTGTATAACAGTTTTACTTTCCTTGTCATGGAGTGAATATGATGAATTATTATTATTATATTATTCTCTTTATTATAATTTCATCCTATTTATTATGATTATGACTAGGGTATTTAGATGCAATTAAATCTTATGGTCTATTGTGCCCCTTACTTGCGCTAGCGCGCTTACCCTCGATTTCCTATGTCTAAAAAACAATGAGCTGTGGAAATAATCGAGGATACTGACTAGGAAAAGTTTGCCGGGATTTAAATTGCATTCTCAAGACCTATTCCTCTTAAGAAGCGTAAGATCCTCAGAGGATCTGACTAGTCGATTTTGCCATCATAGTAACTAGCCCTTAGTTCTCCACACCTACTAGATCTGAAGAAGATAATGGATAAAGTGACTCTTGGTAAGCTTGCTAGGGTGTTGTTGAATACTATGACGCCTAACTTAAATATCTATATTTGTGCACCGCATCAACAATAATTCACCAAATACCAGTGCGCGATTTGCAGGTTAGATAAACAATGGGGGCAAACATAGTTTTTCAGCCGCTAGCATGGATGCTGTTTGTTACGAATCGAGTTCTAGTATCAATTCAAATTCATCTTTATATACCTTAGTAGCTGGTCTTCCGTGAGGTCCAGATTTCAAGCTGAAGTTCCGTTACCCATATCCTCTCCTCTCTTTCTGCTGTAGGTACTTTTAGTACGTAAGCAATTTTGTATAATTTCAGAAGTCGAATTCAAAAATACTCTGTTAAGTATTGCTGTTTTTACAGCTTCTCTTTAAAGGAGGAAATTAAACAGTCGAGTCTTTTGTTAGCACTAATGGTGTATGGTCTCATGGGTAGCAAGTGTTTGATATTGGTATGAAATACTCTTCTTTTTTTACGTGAAAAGGTTACGGGACGACCAAGATATTCATCTTATGGCAAGTGATGACTTATTACAATGAAGTGCAACTCTTGATTTAACCCATATTCTGAGCGACCGTAATGTCGCAACTGCGCTCCTCGGTTTGGGACAGAATTCAAATTCAAATATTTATATTCAAAATAGGATTCAAAATCATTTATTGAACGTGAAAAACTACCACCTTTTCAAAATAGACTGCCTCAGATCTAAGAAGAACAGGCGCAAGAAACCTAGCGGGCTTTTTAATACATAGAAATATAGATTAAAATGTAATATCGTACAATAAACATTTATAATTCAAGAGCCTGAGGGCCTTCGCTTCATTCCCAGTCTGTGGTATCATTAAGAAAATAGTTTATGTTACCTTTCCCACATAAACGTTAGGCATAACAAGTCTGATTAGCACAGTAATTACAATAGTTACGACCCCTTTGAAACCCTATCGATAAACATTAATGCTTGCACATTACTGCTTCGCGACAGAATAAGGCACTACTGTGATACCTACCTAGCTGGCATCCTGTACAAAGAAGCCTCCCATTAAATCTATTGCAATTCCAACTCTATTGTTTATACTAAAAGGATAAAATAGATCAAAATTACAGACGATTATCAGATACCTCTTGAAAATCTTATCTTTAATCTTTAAATAAAAGAATCATAAAAGAATAATACTCGTCACTTAAATCCTTAAACATATATACAAATATACTTTCACATGCATACGATGTATAATGTGGGGGAGAATTCAACCGGAATGGAGAAAATAAAATTTGTAAGAGGCTAATAAAGTCTAAGGTATAAGCGGAGAAAGGTCCTTTAAACTCGATCGATTAGATCATGATATCCTTATTCTTTTATATGTTTTTTATTTCTGATTTTTATATTGTCAATTATGTATAGTTATAATTATATGTTAAATAGGACTTCCGGCACAAATATTGTTTAATGTTAGTGTTTTATGTTGTCGATATAATAAGTGTAATAATAATTCAGTTTTAACTTTAAATCTCATTCAATTTACAATATTCTTAAGTTATTCTTAAAGGCTTATAGACTATTGCACTTAGATAATTAATACGTCTAGATAGATTCTCATGCTGTTAGAGAACCGATAAAAACAGGCCAGGAATAATACTTTAGTGTGCGTGACAGGCTACGTCTTACATTCGCGATTTGTAGTACACACTGTGTTAGTGTGCGTGAATTGCTCTTTAATTTTTTTTTATATTTTCACAGCTGTCATAGTCTATCTATACGTATAAATGATCTAAGCTGTTTCAATTACTGTAAGAATTTTCGTACTGTAAGATCGAGAATTACTATTATTGCTATGTTGAAGCAATGCCGCTTTTGAATAGCATAAATTAATGTTCATTATTAAGATTTATATTCGCGTAGAATTGTAAAAAAAATTACCTGTTTCATCATTATCATCAGCCGGAAGACGTCCACTGCTGGACAAAAGCCTCCAGATCAGATTGACCAGATCGTTGGTCCATCTTGTGGGGGGCCTACCAACGCAGCGTCTTCCGCTACGTGGTCGCCATTCGAGAACTTTACTGCCCCAACGGCCATTTGTCCACTGCCTCTTCAGTTTCAGTTACGCAATCATTTGGGCTATGTTGACGGTTCTCCTACGGATCTTCTCATTTCTGATACGTTCTCGCAGGGACACTCCGAGCATAGCCCTCTCCATTGCCCTCTAAGCGACCATGAGCTTTCTCATCCGGCCCATAGTTAGCGACGCAGACGTGGTCGATCACCTGTTAGCCATAGATTAATCCATTTAGCATTTTCGATGTACGACCACTTGGGAATCCCTTAATATTTGTAATAATCTTGTTTCTGCATAGAGTAATGTGTAATGATAGTATAAAATAGGCAGCTAAGCTTATCACATACATGAATTGTGTTATCATGGCATTTATAAGGTTGAAATTTTTATCTAGAGGGCACAAATTATTATCTATTTTTATTAGATGAGCAACTGTTATGACTATGCGCACATTAAAATAACGCACAATATAAGCATTAATTATACATTTAAAATGGAATAGGTAAATGATGCGTTCTCGGAGCAATTGTTTTCTAATGTCACTGTCGCGTCGACCAGTTTTCGAATAATTTACCCTTAGAGTAAGTATTGGTCTCCGCTGCGCTCCAACAAGATACCGCAGGCGTAGTCGCAAAGTGCGGCAACTAATATTACTCGAGCCAGTCTCGAACAATCTATGACGTTGACGTGCCAGATGTTCTATTAAACTGCGCTAATAATTGAAACTCAAAAGCCGGGTTGCGTAGTAAAACTTTGTAAAAATAATATTACAAGAAATAAGAAAGACACTGGGATCACATATCATTAGTCAGTATTTTGAATTTTATTAATTTAAATGTAAAATAACACGAAGCGTATGTTACAAAATTTCAAAGATGCCATTGAGTGTCAAAATGCCACGCACACAAGCATGCAATAGTTGCCGTAATAAAAAAGCTATTGTTCTTAGGTAATGCGGTATCTAGTTCTAGCGCGGCGGAGACCAATCCTTAATCTAAGACTTTACCCTAACCCAGTGTAGCTTATTTTAATCATTTTGGGGTGACTTTCCATATAATGGCATATATACATTTAAATCAAGATGGCGCCTTTTATTAATTTTGACACTGACATTATTTTTTTTATCGTCTACCATACACAGTCTTTTCGAAGCACAGTCTTTTGTAACAACTAATTTTTTTTTTATATCAGCAGGCCACACTCTTCCGAAGTGAGCAACGCGATTACAGTCACGTGAACTGACAGTCCATGCGCGACGGACAATGATTGTACGTTGAGTGAGATCTGCGCATATCTCGCCCCGCTCACTGCGTTCATTGGACCCTTTATCGCATTCTATACAAAATTATTAAGATGCCTTTGTCTCTCTTCCTATCACCGGGATAAAATCTCATTAAGTAACTATATAATAACAATTTTTTTTGACAGTGTATATAGTGTTTGCCGCCATAACAACACAACAAAAACCCGTGATTTTCCCATGATGATCCCTACTAATATTATAAATGTGAATGTAAGTTTGTTTATTACGCTTTTACGCTGGAGCTACTGAACCGATGTTGATGAAATTTGGTACTGCGATAGACTAGAGCGTGGGAAAGGAAAAATGCATGGTTACCGCGGGATTTGTGAAAAACTGAAATTCACGTCGATGAGCTATAACTATACCAATAGTAGGTTTAGTTTGCCCTAGCAATCTTCATCGAAATAAGATTCGGAAAGGAACGGGAACCAGAACTCAATAGGACATGAGATAATCTTCAATTCCAAAGTTGCTTGTTATTTCTAAAAACCCTTTATCTACGCGGACGAAGTCGTGTACCGCAAAATGGCCGCCATGCCGCTTCGAGGACGCATTACCGAAAAAACGTTAAGATTTCCAAAGAATATTGTAAAAACGACGTAGGAATTCGCTTTGCATGTATAACGTTTAAATAAGTGCCGTCCTGCACAATTGTAAACAATGTGTGCATTATATCTCCGTCGTATTTTATGTTCATCAAATGTGCCAAATATGACATATTATAATATCCTTCTTATTTTGGACTTGTGTCATACTGACGGAATATAAAATTGTAGTATCTAGTAGACGAAGAGTAAATCGTATATTTTATGCATGGCGTGATGACAACACGCAGTTTATGTTCAAAAATATATAACAAACCCACAGATTATATCTCGTAGTTAAGCGTAGTAAAACCACAATAACATAAACTATTTTTTTTAAATCTTTCCTCTAACATAATAATTTTGTTGTAATAAAATATATTGTTTACTATTTTACTAAGCTTCAATGCAAGTTATTAGTGATATAACTTTATCGCTTTAAGTCTCTCGTACCATAATATTTTATTGTTAAAAACATTGTCTATTTGACAGCGTCGTTTTTGTTAATATTTTTTTATATGATTTTATTTAAACTCTTCATATATAGTTGATTAAATTTACGAAGAGATCTTCGTAAATTTGAATTTATTATTAGGAGAAACTACTCTGGTATATCGAGACCCTCAGCTTCGCCTCGTGTCTACATTTTTTTCTCTTCCCTTGATGAACAATCTATTATTAAAATAATATGGTACCGCGTAAGTTATTTTTATTATGTTTTTTTTGTACCTATAATTTAATTTTACCAAAGTCTTCCGAATTAATTTTTTATATCTTTACCAAAGACAAATATTGTTCATAGCTTAAATCGTGTAGTTAACAATAATTATAATTATACCATACAACTCCTATGTTGCAGTTTTTTTTTGGTATCACACAAGTCGTATTTCTATGAATGTAGTGGCGGTGATTATACAGGGTTATAGGGAAAGTCGTATGGAATATTAAAGGACGTTATTCTTCAGGTCATTTCTGATGGTTATGATTTCGGAATATGGTGTCGTGACACGTAACTGTTATGGAGATATTTAACTTTAAAGTTTTTTGCTTTTATGTCAATTTTTTACCGCCGCCATTTTTAAATACAAATCCTCATTCTTTTTCTTAAATGGCTCTTCTCAACAGTAGTTCGCAGTACCCGCTTTATTTCCTCAGCCGCATCAATAATCTTTTGCTTTAAAATATTGATATTCTCCATCGTCGTCATTTGGTCCTGGTCCGATGCGTCAGTTAAAGCAGCATCTGACTTTGCAAAACAGGCGTATCGAATTTGGGTTGCGGCGCTGGGCTCTAACTAAGGATCTAAACTGCAAAGTTCTCAAGAGGAAGTATATCTGTGCCTCCAGATTTTTTAAGCGGCAAATCGCCGGTGCGAAATCGAAGCACGTCGTCAAAATCGGCGAGCAGCTTTCCAGTTACCCGACCAGAACACGCATGTTCTGGTCGTTGTCGAAAGCTGCTCTTGGTAATTTCAACCAGCCGTCCCTGCCGCCGTTGCACATGGGGAATGACACCCTGGCCCTTGAGACAAAAGAGAAAGCCGATCTCCTGTGCGCTCTTTTTGCCTACAACTCTACTCTTGACGAAAACGGAAAATCACCCCCGACCATCCCGCGGTGTCAGAGCTCTATGCCTGAAGTACAGTTCAGACAGAAAACTGTTAGGCGAGCTTTGTTTTCGTTGGACGTCAGGAAGTCGAGCGGGCCGGATGGCATTTCTCCAATCGTGCTTAGAACGTGTGGCCCTGAGTTGACGCCGGTGCTATTCCGGCACTCTTATTCCAAAGGCGTAGTCCCTGACTCATGGAAGTCAGCCCTTGCCCATCTGATCCAAAAAAAAGGAGACAGTTCGGATCCGGCGAACTACAGGCCTATTGCTATCACCTCCCTGCTCTCTAAAATCATGAAGAGCATAATCAACCGCCAGCTCTTGGTATACCTAGAATGTCACCAGTTGATCAACGACCGACAGTACGGCTTTCGCCATTGTCGGTCGGCAGGTGATCTTCTGGTATACCTAACACATAGATGGGCGGCGGCTATTGAAAGCAAGGGGGAAGGCCTGGCAATTAGCCTGGATATAGCGCAGGCCTTTGATCGTGTATGGCATAAGGCGCTCCTCTAAAAACTTTCATCATTTGGGATTCCCGAGAGCTTGTACAAGTGGACCTCCAGCTTCCTCACTGGGCGCAGCATACAGGTCGTTGTCGATGGAAATTGCTCGAACCCGAAGCCCGTGAATGCTGGAGTGCCCTAAGGCTGTGTGCTATCTCCCTCGATGTTTCTTCTGCATATCAATGATATGTTGGACACCTCCAATATACATTGCTATGCAGACGACAGCACTGGTGATGCCGTATACACGGGCCATGCAGGTCTCTCTCGGGAAATCGTCGACCAGTGCCGGGAGAAACTTGTGTCTTCTATCGAGTCCTCTCCTGAGAAGGTCGCGGAATGGGGTATATTAAACCTTGTCCAATTTAACCCCCAGAAGACTCAAGTTTGCGCGTTTACCACAAAAAAATCCCATTTTTCGTATCACCGCTCTCCGACAACACTTCCCTTAAAGCCTCGCCTAGTATTAGAATACTGGGTCTGGAAATCTATCTATCGATTGCCAATTTCGTGGCCATCTGGAGGGCAAAGCCAAAATGGCTTCGAAGAAACTGGGCGTCATTAATAGAGCACGGCAAAATTTGAAGCCGGCCCACATTCTAGCGCTCTACAAAGCGCAGGTCCGGTTCTGTTCTCTGGTCTGGCGCACCCAAATATCAGCCCGATCCATTTGACCGCGTGCAACGTAGAGCAGCATGAATTGTCGGGGACCCAGTGCTCTGTGAGCAACTCGATCACTTGGCGTTGCGTAGAGATGTCGCTTCATTGTGTGTCTTCTACCGCATCTATCACGGGGAGTGTTCCGATGAGCTGTTTAACCTGATTCCTGCCGCCGGTACCCAATTACCACAATCATATTATAACATTTTGCTTACTTACACCCTTATCGCATGATGCATTGAAAAGAGCAATACTTGAATACAATATAATTAGGAAATAAGATCAAAAAGGGTTTTTAGGCTTCTAGGAATAAATTTCAAACAACACAATGACTAAAATTTAAATAGAATTCGGGCAGAGTAACGTCCTAACTAGTCAACGGTTGCAGCGAAAATGTGTCGACGCTAGTTAGACGTCGCCTTTTATAGACGTCTTCCCTGCCCACCTGTCACTGTCAACACAATTTGAATATTTTTTTTAAATTAACTGGCTCCGTCGACTGAATGTCGACGATTCGGCCAACGTCAAGGTGGAGAGATTTTTTATTTAAATTTAGCTGATTGAAGTATGTAAAGAGCTGATTTAAAAGGAAATGATCGGTTGAAATAGCTGTGGTTTTTTTTTGTGAACTGAAGAATAGGCAACAAGAGTTAGTACGGTTAGTTATGCATAATGCGTTATTAACACCCATAATATTAACTACCTTGTTAGTATCTAATATAAGTTTAAGGGAGAAATGTGTGAATGTAAGCGGGAATACCGTAAAACGGGGTGATTAGGGATCCAGGGGTGAATAGGGATAAAATCAAAATTGAACCTGACACGAGAAATTAATTTGCTTACCATAGATTACTGCATACTTTTTGGAAGAAAATCGTAGTAGAATATGTACTCTCTAGGCTGGCAGCATTTGTTTAACATGAAGTCAAGCAATTCGGCGTAAGATTCACTACTGAAGTTGTTGCTCTGATACCGGTGTTTTTTTGTGGTTCTATACTTTCGAGATAAATATATTTTTTTAGAACTATTTGAGCTAGTTCAGTTTTATTACGGTATATTAGTTATTTCTAGAGACGTTACATAAAGGGTGAGTACAATTTAAGCGCTTATTTGTAAATTTAACGGTTAAAAGTGGGTGGTGGGTGGGTTAAAAGTAATTATGAGGGGGTACAAAACCTTTACAATTCAAAGAAATCGTTACTTAAGATGTGGATATATAGGAAGAGCATGTGTTATGATAATTCTAATAAGCACAAGCTCAGCTTGGATAGTTACATGGTTCCATTAAGAAGTTCCGATGCCCACCTTCCGACTTAATCACCAGATAAGTTTGCTGGTACTATTGTGATTCCATGTGAATTTGGTTAGTTATAATATATTTTTAATGCAATAGGTAGACAAACGAGTTTATATTTGTTGAACAATAATAAGAAATAAGTGCAATTCTATCATTAAATCTCTTTCTTTTTTCAGATAACATCTATTTTTGGACAACGCCGCGTGATTACCAAACTAGTCGAAACACAAATTATAAAAAATATGACGATTTTGTAATAGAGATAGCACTACACGAGTACAATAGCTCTAAACTTTCCTTTAAAGATGTTTCACGGAAATACGATATACCGAAATCAGTCCTGTATCGACACAACACGCGTGTCATGAAAAAACAAGGAGGCAATCGGCGACAAACTGCCCTAAGCCGGGCTGAAGATGCGTACTTAGTAGAGTACGTAAATGTATGTTCAGAATGGGGATATCCTCTAGAACCCATTGATTTTAGATTGCTGATAAAAGGATACCTGGATAAAATGGGAGTTGATATCAAAAGGTTCAAAAATAATTTGCCAGGTCCTGATTTTATGTCATGTTTTCTTAAAAAGGCATAAAAATGAAATTAGCAAAAGACTCAGTCAAAATACAAAGAGAGCAAGAGCAGCTGTTTCACCAGAAACCATCGATGAATATTTTAGAAAACTTGAAACGTCTCTTCGAGGCACACCACCTGCTAACATTGATAATTACGATGAAACCAACCTCAGCGATGACCCAGGACGTCAGAGTGCTGTTTAAGAGAACAGTCAAATACCCTGAAAGGGTAATGAACCATACAAAGGGTTCTACATCTCTTATGATGACTTCTGCAGCCGACGGCACTCTTCTACCCCCATATGTTGTATATAAATTGCAAAATATGTACGATACGTGGCGGCAAAATGGACATAAATATTGTAGGTACAACTGCACACCTTCCGGCTCGTTCGATGGTAATATTTTCCAGGACTGGGTTTGAACTATTGCAATGCCGTATTTCAGTGATAAAATTGGATCTAAAATTTTTATAGGATAACCTGACCTCTTATTTATACTTAATATAATAATTAATATGTTAATTATAATACTTTAAGTATAGTATGTTGATTAAAAAATATTTTAATACTTCTATAATGTTGATTATTACAGTGATTTTATATTTTTGAATTCATTTGTATTATTTAACCTTTACCCGACTGTGCAAAATAATGGTAATATTTGACCTAGCTCGTGACAACCCTGACTGTTTTTTTCTATTGTCCCATAGCTGATCCCTATTAACCCCTCTAAGAGTTTAAATAACATTTTAAGCCATCATGAGTAATTCGTAAATTTTATAAGTTCTTTCTACATTTTATCTTATAGAGATAGTTTTAACTCAAGTTTTTAAATATAAATAACATAGGTTTTATAGAAAGAAATCAGAGAAAATGTCATCTAAAATCTAGTTTCGTCCCCATTGACCCCGTTTTACGGTATGTGCCTAATAGAAGCGTAGAAAGTATGGAGGATAGAAATTACAATTTAATTCAAATTGCGGGAAATAAATTTGTAAAAAATCTTTATGAAAGGGGAATGGCATAAAGTAAGAAGAAAAGGGATGTTGATGGGGCAGGGGATATCCTTCGGTAGAAGGTCATATAAAGGAATTGACAATTTAGGGCAATAGAAAAAAATATGTTCAAGAGTACCTTCCTCGAGGCCACATTCACATATAGAATAGTCTCTTACCCTGATCTTGGCCAAAAATACTGGGGAACAGACAAATCCCAAGCGAAGTCGTATGATGACAGAAGTGAAAAGATTATTTTGTTTTTTTTTGAGGGAAGAACCAGGGCTTAAGAGGGGATAATGGGTTGGATAGAACCATAGAATTTACCTTTAGTTTGTTTTGTGGTTTGCCATAAAGCATTCCATGAATCAACCAGAAAGGGTTTAGACATAAGGCTAATGCAACTTCTATTCCCATTATGTGACATCTGTACAGGGATGCCTTTGTTCTTAAATTAATTGTGAAGTTGTTTGAAGATTTGAAAGGATTTTTTGTTAGGTCCAACAAGCAGCTTAATGGGTCAGTCAGGATTAAAGCCTTGTTGATCTTATGTGATTCAAAATATAACACCGCCTCTGACAGGGCAACTGATTCGCCAGTAAAGATGGAATTCTGCGGGGGACTTTTGTAATTTAAAATTATATGGAACTTAGGCATCCAAACTGCAGACCCGTGCGATGCGTCCGTGTACAACGTCACCCAATCAGACCAATCAGAAGATAGAATGGAATTAAATTTTCTATTGGCTTCAGGGCTGTGTTTAGTAATTCCAAAGTCATAGAAAATTTTAGGTTGGAAAATGAGAGACTGATCTACTTCAAAGACTGGGCATAAGGCTGATTGGAAAATGGGAACTGGGAAGACATTAAATTTAGTGTAATAATTAATTAACGGAGGCGGATCTTTATGAGACCAATATAAAGAAGTTTGAATAGTTAGAGACATAGAGTGCAGAATATCAAGAAGGGGGTGTGCGCTAAATTGGATTACGTTAGGAATTTAACACTATCCTTAAACGGGACTGATTCATCACCTACTGAGAGATTTATGACCGGTATAGCGCGTTTTTGGGAAAAAATAACCGCAGTACATTTGGGAACAGAAAGAGAGAGGTTGTGGTCTAAGAGCCATTGATTCAGATAATATAAAGCAGAATTTAAGCAAGATGAAGAATAGTTGAAAGAAGATGAGATGGAGTATAGTGCTATATCATCAGCATATTGAAGAATTTTGCAGAATGGGCTAACAGTAAGGCCTAGGTCAGAAGTATATATATTATATAGGATAGGACTTAACACTAAACCCTGTGGGAGGCCCTTCCAGACAGTTCGAGGTGGGAGGAGGGTTCCTTGATGGCGGACGGAAATAGAGGAGCGACCCATTAACATATTACAAATGATATTGATCAACCTAACAGGAATACTCATCTGGTGCATTTTCTGCCTGAGTAGAGGAAGGTGAACGTTGTCATATGCCGCTGAGACATCTAGAAAGACCCCAACAACATGCTCGCTTCTATAAAATGCTAAACGAATTTCAGAAGTAAGGATGCTTAGGCTGTCCAGCGTACCCTTACATTTCCTAAAGCCATATTGGCTATTAGAAAGGAGATTTTTATTTTCTATTATCCATTCTAATCTGTTTTTTACCATATTTTCCATAATTTTGGCCAGAACTGACGACAAAGCAATGGAACGATAGGAGGAAGCAACCAATGGGTCCTTGCCAGGTTTAAGGATGGGTATAATAATTTGTGTTCTCCAAGAATTCGGGATTACACAGGAGGAGTAGAAGGAATTGAGAATATTAAGAAGGACTTTTTTGCTAGTGGTAGAGGATTTACAAATGAAGGAATAAGGTATACCATCCGCGCCAGGAGAGGAATCATGAAGGTACTCCGAACTAACTTGATCTCCTTCCCACAGGGTTTAGTGTTAAGTCCTATCCTATATAATATATATACTTCTGACCTAGGCCTTACTGTTAGCCCATTCTGCAAAATTCTTCAATATGCTGATGATATAGCACTATACTCCATCTCATCTTCTTTCAACTATTCTTCATCTTGCTTAAATTCTGCTTTATATTATCTGAATCAATGGCTCTTAGACCACAACCTCTCTCTTTCTGTTCCCAAATGTACTGCGGTTATTTTTTCCCAAAAACGCGCTATACCGGTCATAAATCTCTCAGTAGGTAATGAATCAGTCCCGTTTAAGGATAGTGTTAAATTCCTAACGTAATCCAATTTAGCGCACACCCCCTTCTTGATATTCTGCACTCTATGTCTCTAACTATTCAAACTTCTTTATATTGGTCTCATAAAGATCCGCCTCCGTTAATTAATTATTACACTAAATTTAATGTCTTCCCAGTTCCCATTTTCCAATCAGCCTTATGCCCAGTCTTTGAAGTAGATCAGTCTCTCATTTTCCAACCTAAAATTTTCTATGACTTTGGAATTACTAAACACAGCCCTGAAGCCAATAGAAAATTTAATTCCATTCTATCTTCTGATTGGTCTGATTGGGTGACGTTGTACACGGACGCATCGCACGGGTCTGCAGTTTGGATGCCTAAGTTCCATATAATTTTAAATTACAAAAGTCCCCCGCAGAATTCCATCTTTACTGGCGAATCAGTTGCCCTGTCAGAGGCGGTGTTATATTTTGAATCACATAAGATCAACAAGGCTTTAATCCTGACTGACCCATTAAGCTGCTTGTTGGACCTAACAAAAAATCCTTTCAAATCTTCAAACAACTTCACAATTAATTTAAGAACAAAGGCATCCCTGTACAGATGTCACATAATGGGAATAGAAGTTGCATTAGCCTTATGTCTAAACCCTTTCTGGTTGATTCATGGAATGCTTTATGGCAAACCACAAAACAAACTAAAGGTAAATTCTATGGTTCTATCCAACCCATTATCCCCTCTTAAGCCCTGGTTCTTCCCTCAAAAAAAAACAAAATAATCTTTTCACTTCTGTCATCATACGACTTCGCTTGGGATTTGTCTGTTCCCCAGTATTTTTGGCCAAGATCAGGGTAAGAGACTATTCTATATGTGAATGTGGCCTCGAGGAAGGTACTCTTGAACATATTTTTTTCTATTGCCCTAAATTGTCAATTCCTTTATATGACCTTCTACCGAAGGATATCCCCTGCCCCATCAACATCCCTTTTCTTCTTACTTTATGCCATTCCCCTTTCATAAAGATTTTTTACAAATTTATTTCCCGCAATTTGAATTAAATTGTAATTTCTATCCTCCATACTTTCTACGCTTCTATTAGGCACATACCGTAAAACGGGGTCAATGGGGACGAAACTAGATTTTAGATGACATTTTCTCTGATTTCTTTCTATAAAACCTATGTTATTTATATTTGAAGCAGCTTGAAGGAAGCGGTGGCACATGCGTTGGAAGTAGAAGCGGTACGCCACGATTCTCGGGCGTTGAGACTCCGCAAAATCGTACCAGCAGATTACAACCGAAGGCAAGCATACAACCCGGTATGCTTTGGCTGGGGAGAGCGAGGACATATCAGGAGCACTTGCCCCAACATCACCGCTGGAGCAGCAGAAAAACTAGAAAAGGCCAGGCAGTGGGGTGGGCGCTGGCCGGTAGAAGCAAAGCCCCAAGGATCTTCGTTAAGCAGACATGTGACGGAAACATTTTAGTTATAGAAGGAATGGTAAATGGAAAATCTTGCCGTTTCACTTTGGATACGGGAGCCTCACGCACTGTCGTTAGCCAAACAAGACTAGTGAGCATCGGAAGACGACATATGCGAGAAAATGTAAACTTAACACTCACAACAGCCACCGGTCAACGCATACCAGTCCAGGGATAGAAGATCGTGGCCATAAAAATCCGTGATACGTTGTACTGGCAAAAAGTGGTAATCGCGGATATAACAGATGACTGCATCATCGGGTTGGATTTTCTTCGAAATCATCAGTGTACCATTGACATGAAACACGGTGTATTGAAGCATGGAGGTGAAGAAATTCCAATAAAAGATGGAATTTTTGGAAAAGTGCTGTGCTTGAGGGACACTACCTTAAATCTGAGATCGCAGACCTTAGTCCGGGTAGTCCTGCCAAGGGAGGACAGAGGAAGATCCTGTAATTGCGCTATAATTGAAAGAGAGACATCGGACACGACATGGATCCCAGCCAGGATTGTTGTGGGAAACTCCCAAATTGCGATGGTTCCCGTGTTTAATCCTCACGAAGAGAAGCAAATCGTTAGGAAGGGGACAGTGATCGGAGCTTGTGAGGAAATAGCTTGGTTAAGAAAGTGTGAAGAAGGGAGGAAGACCGTAGCTGCAAGCCAGGATGTGAATATACAGAAACTTCTGGATGGCTGTAAGGACAATCTTACCAAGCTACAATTAATAAAAGCGAGAAATTTCTTGTTACGCTACGCCGGGATGTTCTCGAAGAACGACGGAGACATCGGAAGAACTGGTTTGGTGAAACACAAGATCGACACAGGAGACACCATTCCGATACGGCAGAGACCAAGACGTATTCCGTTTGCACGCGAACAAGAAGTGGAAGACATGATTCGGGATATGAAAGAAAATGGTGTGATAGAACCGTCGTCGAGTCCATGGTGTTCTCCAGTGGTTCTGGTGAAGAAGAAGGATGGATCAACTAGATTTTGTGTGGACTATCGGCGTCTGAATGATGTAACTAAGAGAGACAGTTATCCATTGCCAAGAATCGATGACACCTTAGATTCACTTTGTGGCATGACGTGATTCTCTACTCTGAATTTGAAAAGTGACTACTGGCAAGTTGATCTGGAAACTAAAGACAAGGAGAAGACGGCTGTTTCAACCGGAAAAGGGTCATGGCAGTTCAAAACAATGCCCTTCGGATTATGCAATGCCCCAGCTACTTTCGAAAGCTTGATGAAGTAAGTGCTGGCAGGTATATTGGGAGAAACCTGCCTTTTCTACTTGGATGACACAATCATTATGGGACGAAGTTTTGAAGATCATCTTAAGAAGCTCGAAAAAGTCTTCGCAAAACTGCAGGGTGCCAACTTAAAGTTGTGTCCAAAGAAATGTTCCTTCTTTCAACGTTAGGTGAATTACTTGGGGCACGTTATCTCGGAGCAAGGCGTTGCGACGGATCCTGCCAAGATAAGTGCTGTCAAGGACTGGCCGACGCCGACAGAAAAGACACATGTGAGAGCATTCCTTGGACTATGCTCTTATTATCGACGCTTTGTGAAAGGGTTTTCCGATGTTGCTAAGCCCTTACATCGACTGACGGAGGAGAAAAGAGCCTTTTCCTGGGATGAAGACTGCGAACAAGCTTCCTTAGAGTTGAAAAAACAACTATGTGAATCACCTATCCTCGGATATCCTGTCACGGAGAGAAGATTCATAGTAGATAATGATGCTAGCAATTCTGGAATTGGTGGAGTGTTATCTCAGAAGAGGGGAGATCAAGAAGTTGTAATTGCATACTTTAGCAAATCTTTGTCGAAGCCGGAGAGAAACTACTGTGTAACTCGTAGGGAGTTACTTGCCGTGATGAAGACAGTACAACATTTTAAAAAGTACTTGTTGGGTCGCAAATTCCTCGTAAGGACTGATCATGCCGCCTTGAAGTGGTTACTAGAATTCAAGAATCCGGAAGGACAAGTGGCCAGATGGATTGAGCGACTTCAAGAGTATGACTTTGAAATCGAACATCGAGGAGGAAAAACTCGTGGAAACGCAGATGCTTTATCTAGAAGACCTTGTCCGACGGAATGCGAACATTGCATTCGTCAGGAGGAGAAAGAAAATCGAATAATCTGACTGATCAGAACAGATTCGATCGATGAGAACTGGAGCAACGATACAATGAGGAGAGCTCAGGAAAATGATAAGGATCTTCAACCACTTTTACATTGGCTAGCAAGTGGATCATTTAAACCAAAATGGTCTGATGTAGCTAGACACAGCATGGCTACCAAGAGTCTCTGGGCACAGTTTGGTGATGCATGACGGGTTGCTCTGCCGGAAATGGGAAACCCCGAAGGGAAAGGATTGCCATCTGCAACTGGTTGTTCCCAGGGAGAAGGTGAACGAGATCCTGAGAGCTTATCACGATAGTTCTTCAGGTGGACATTTGGGAATAAAAAGAACTCTCACAAAAATTAAAGAACGATTTTACTGGTTCCATTGCCGTGATGATGTGGAAGACTGGTGTCGTAAATGCAAGAGTTGTGCATCTGTCAAAGGACCTCAGACCCGGAGCAGAGGAGCTATGAAGTTGTATAATGTTGGGGCTTCGTAGGAGAGAGTAGCTCTGGATATAGCCGGACCGTTTCCAGTCACCAAAGCTGGAAACCGTTACATAATGGTGGTGATGGATTATTTCACGAAATGGCCGGAAGCATTTGCTTTACCTAATCAAGAAGCAGTCACCGTTGCGACGAAGCTGGTGAATGAAGTTTTCTGCAGATTCGGTGTGCCTCTGGAGATGCACAGTGATCAAGGGCGGAACTTCGAGTCACAATTATTTCAAGAAGTTTGCAAGACCTTGGGAATCCATAAAACCAGAACTACGCCATTATCATCCACAGTCGGACGGGATGGTGGAGAGGTTTAACCAAACATTGGAGCGGCATCTGGCAAAAGTAGTGGACAGTCATCAGTATAACTGGGATGAGTACATTCCACTGTTTCTAATGTCGTATAGATCCGCAATACACGAGACGACTGCGGTGACTCCTGCGTACGCCAATTTTGGAAGGGAATTGAAATTGCCAGCTGATTTACTCTCAGGCTGTCCACCAGATACTGCGAAAAGTATAACAGAATGTGTGGATGAGTTACGGAACAAGATGGTTGACATCTACGAGGAAATTAGAACAACTGGGCTTAAGGCAAGTGAACGGATGAAGACCCGCTACGATCGAAGAGCTAATAGTCCTAGTTTTCAAGAGGGAACCCTGATTTGTTTACACAAGGTAACGTAAATGACGAGAATGTCAAACTTCAAGACATTGTTAATTTCAACAGCTCCGTCAGCAATGCTCGTAGCTCAGCGGAAAAGTGTTTACTTTAGACGCTGTAGACCCGGGTTCGATACACCTACCAGTGTATGGAATTTTTTGGGTTTTGTTAAGTTAATGGAAATTTCTAGTAAGTTCAGGATCAAATCGCACAGAAAAAAAGGGATGGAAAATGTGTAAGCAGGATAAAAATAGTTAAAAGAATTTTCTAGTACAATTTAAATTTAAAGATGGAATGGGAGAATCATTTTGAAAATGGAATAGATCCGGGGGTATATAAGCCGTACTAAGCGTGGCCTACGGCAGTTCTAGTTCTGACTCGAAAGTGTAAAGAAGAAGAAGAAGAAAAGAAGAAGTAGTGAAAAGTGGAAGTGTTCCAAGAAGAAGAAGATAGAAGAGACTTAGTGTTCGGTGCGGTGTGACGCGTTGATGGTACTGCCGCCCACAAGAGGAACAGCGGCAGGCGAAGTGAAAGTTAGGAAAAAGTGAACGCAAATAATAGACTCGTTCCTATAAGCGGAGTATTATTTCCAATCCCTGACCCATTCCCGTGTCAATACCATATACTTACATAAAATAGTTATACCTACCACCACCAAAAAATCACTTACAATAAAATTCAGATTCACAAACACCACGATCAGCGTTAACAAAAAAATAACCTAAATGCAACAACCTCTCTCAACCACGAGTTGTTTTAACCAACAATTTGAATAATTATTCACTAAAAATTATTCAAATTGTGTTGGCAGTGATGGTTGTGTTGTGTTGACAGGTCTAGATGAAGGAAACGTGGATCATTTATTCTTCATTTGCCCTTTAACGCAACCTTCTTTGTACAATTTTATACCTCCTAAATGTTTTTCTGCCTAGTTTTCACTCCTTTTGTATATATTTTGTGTAAATATATTAAAATAAATAAGATTAAGTTGTAAATAGCACTAAGTACTTATATTAAATAATTTAAGTAATTATATTTGTGTATGTCCTTTTGGTCCTAACAACATGTATATTTGTTTCAGGTATAAGAAAATAAAACTTGTTTCTATCTTAAGCACCGATCACTACCATTAAAATTAGTAAAAGAATACTCTAAGCTTGGTGGTCTACCTTAACGTGACATTGGCAAACTTGTGGGATACCTTCCAAAGAAGCCATAGTAGGAAGAATAGAATAGAATATTCACTACAAACAATCAATACGCAAACGGGCAGTTTCGGTGAGATTTTCACAGTCCAATGACAAATAAAGTAATGCTCACCAAACGTCGTCGTCTTCTCTCACCGCGCCCGCAAGGACGCGGTTGGGGAAATGTTGATCGGGACTTCTCGTCCCCCGCAGCAAGTTTCACTCATTGTCATTGGGGTGGGAGCGTTGTTCCCTGCTGTCTTCACAGCGGCGTGTGTCAGGTTGAGTGACGTGGTAATGTACGCCGTGTCATCTGCATACAGCGCCAGAGTTGCCATCGGTTCGAGCAGGATATCATCTGTGTATTTGGCGTACAGAAGAGGTGACAAGCAGCTCCCCTGCGGTACGCCGGCGAACATCATTTTTGTCGATGAGATGGCACCATCTACCCTTACTCGAAACCGACGGAAATTGGCGACTATCTTCACTAGGCGAGGAGGTGTCGAGTTTGCAGCTATCTTGTGCACGAGTCCAGTATGCTAAACACGGTCGAACGCCTTCTCCGTGTCCTGGAATACTGCCACAGCTTTCTCTCTCTTGTTGAGAGAAGCGGTGAGGGAGTGGAGTACCCTGGACAGCTGGAGCGTGGCGCTGTGTTCAGCGCGAAATCGAAACTGTTCTTCCCTAAGCTTGATGTAGGGTCTCAGGAGTGACAGCAGGAGAGATTCGAATATCTTCGACTGGGTCGCCAGAAGAGTGATGGGCTGATAGCTTTGTGCTAGTGCGGTGTCTTTCCCCGGCTTCGGGATCATAATGACGAGGCCTTCCTTCCAGATATTTGGAAAGTGCCCCGTGCGCAGGATGCCATTGAAGAGTCGCCAATCGTTTCCTTCCAGATCTCGGCGGCATCCTCTTCGAGATTCTTCTTGACCAGGCTGCCCAGCCTATTTAAGCGAGTTTTGAGTGTTGGGCACCTAGTCTCCTGCCATCTGCAGCGTAGTGGTTGTTTCTCGAGGATGATCTCCAGTTCCCGCAGTCTTGCGGGCAACTCCGGCATCTTCCTGGACTCTGTTTCCTTTGTTGCGGTGGCCAACGACCGCTGGATACACCCTGTGAGGTTCACGGCGAGGGCTTTGACATCGGCAGATACCTACCAGTCCACGAACACCTTCCAGTCCGTAACCCGGCGTGGTGGTCTTGGTGGTGCACGGTTTGGGGTGGCGGTCAAAGTAATAAGGACTGGAAAGTGTGATAGGACCTCATCGACAATTGTTTCTTGAGCCAGCTGGCAGTCCAAGTTCTTCAATATGGCGAAATAGATCACATCCGGAAGGTATTCCTGGTTGTCCGGGTAGTGGGTAGGAACCTCCGGGCTGTGGACCACGTATCCGTGTTGTATGGCGTGATGCAATAGTGCTCTGCCCGCGGTGTTTGCGATTCTGGCGTTCCTAGCAGGGTGTTGGCAGTTCCAGTCCCCGGCAGCGAGAGTTGCTTTCGGGGAATCAAGCAACTGTCGCACGTCACCAGGGACGAGCCTTCCTGGCGGCCTGTACACGGCAAAGATGCGTATGTCTTGGCTGCTGATCTGGAGCTCAACACCGAGGGCTTGTAGGCTATTATTATGATCCTCCATCGGGAGCGGTTGGTGAAGCAACCCCCTCCTGACGAGCACGACCAGTCCTCTGCACGGGCCGCGCTCGCTGACTTCATCCTTGCGGGAAGTGATGAAGCCAGAGACCCGAAGTGAGTCCGCCCTCGCCATCAGTGTTTCACTGATGAGAGCGATGTCTATGTTCTGGTCTCGGAGGAGGTTCTTCAGCATCGGCAGCTTCTTCTTGATCCCCCTGATCCAGTGTATCATTCTCAGCGGGTTATCCATTTATGAGATTACTATTTCCATCAATTTGTTCATCCCGCTGAGGATGACTGAAGCCACATCATCTTCCTTTTCAAGGGCAAGAATGACCGTTTGGAAGATCTCCATTGCTTATCAACTGTTCTGCTACCGGTTATATAGCGGTCTGTCGGCTGCAAGTGGGGAGAGGTGACGTCACGTCTTGAAAATTTTCTTGTGGTTCTAAGACGGCCTCTCCTGACTGGGTAGCGTCCCCGCGGCCCTAATCCTTCTCCGTAGATGGACTAGCACCACAATAACGAATATATCACAACGTAGTAGGCTTGACATAGGTCTCTTCCCGTGCAACTGATTACCACGTGCGCACTAGGATTTACATCAGTCTCTAACGGGTCACCCTAAATTCTACTAAATAACATTGGCAGGCTTTACATGGGTCTCTAGTCAGCATGGGCCCCACTGACGCAAATCGCTTCCTGCGAACTGCGCATCGGAGCACATTTGTATCATTGTGGTCACCCCAAAGGCATGTGCCCTAAAGGACTTTCATGGGTCTGTTCTATTTTAACCCACATAGACATTAATTGCAATTGTTTAGTACAAAGAATTATTAAGCGTAAGGTAAAGCTGGGAACTAGGCACACAACACAATTATATGACAACACATGCAGTAGTATCACAAAAAAAGAATGATAAAAATAACACTTTGAGTACGTTACCACCAACGCTTTCATTTTACTGCATACTCCTCGTCATGCCTGCAGCCACAAGTCTGGAATCCTGTAAACACACTAAGTAGGCGGAAGGCGTCCCAGCCGTCTATTATCTATATATACAGGGCAGTGAAGTCTCACAGTAGGCATGTCCTATCAACATAAAATAAGCATGGACAGAGGCGTCTCTCGGTAGGCATATTCAGCTAAAACCACAGAACAGAGGCGTCACACAGTAGGCATGTTCTACCAACGTAAAATAAGCATGGACAGGGGCGTCACTCAGTAGGCATATCCAGATAAAACAACAGAACAGAGGCGTCACACAGTAGGCATGTTCTACCAACGTAAAATAAGCATGGACAGAGGCGTCACTCAGTAGGCATATCCAGCTAAAACAACAGAACAGAGGCGTCACACAGTAGGCATGTTCTACCAACGTAAAATAAGCATGGACAGAGGCGTCACTCAGTAGGCATATCCAGCTAAAACAACAGAACAGAGGCGTCACACAGTAGGCATGTTCTACCAACGTAAAATAAGCATATACAGGTGCCATCCTGCAGCACCCCACTGCAGCGTCAAGAGCATATGCCGCGATGATAAAACCAGCAGACGTAGCGCCTCACAATGCTCCACGCCTCTTCCGTAGATGCTACGTTTCAGGCCAGGATAAGCAGCAAATGCAGTTTCCACTTTGTAGCACTCCAATCCAGTGACACATCGTTGGATCCATTAAACATAAAAATAAAAAAAAAACATCATGACTTAGTTCATCAAATGAAATAAAAACATTTTTCAGTTATCTTCTTGCTCGGTCGAACCTGACCAAATATCCCATCCCTGTCTAGCAAATGTAAAGATCTCGCCAAATCTGTCACCGACACACGGGCAATAGCCATAAATAATCATAGCCAAGGGGTATTCGCCAGCGGTCGTCCAGCCCCTAAGCGTCGCTGTATCATGCGAATACTGCGCAAGGCATCACGTAACATCACACGTTGTTCTGCACTACGCGTTGCAGCGCACTCGCTCCAGTATGAAACAAAATTCATT
Organism: Leptidea sinapis; assembly: GCF_905404315.1. Taxonomy (NCBI): domain Eukaryota; kingdom Metazoa; phylum Arthropoda; class Insecta; order Lepidoptera; family Pieridae; genus Leptidea; species Leptidea sinapis. The sequence continues at coordinate 10,479,976 of NC_066285.1, read as the reverse complement.
ACAAAGTACAAATGTAAACGTCATTATTATAGTTTCCTCAGCATAACGAGACTTATTACTCGTCACTTTCGGGAAACCCAATAGGTAGGCATGTCTAATAATATCCCAGACGTAAAAATCATTACACATACTGATGTGAAATTTACTACTATGATTTACAGAAAACCACAATCATAAAAAAGCAACTCACTAAAGAATTTAATTCTCATAATTGTTGCTACAATTAAGTTAAATAAGTGCTCAACACACATTGGACACGGCGTCTTATGATTTACTACCACGAAAGTTAAGTCTTAATTATTGACGGTAGCGTGAACTTATTTAAAAAAAATATATCTTATAAATTCAAACACATAATGAGGGTGGCGAGAAATAATTTACTCGACACGGCTTTGTTAACAGTAGTCATGAAACTCTTTTTTGCTTTGAAGGAAGTTTCAAAACACGGATTATAAATTATACCTTACGGTCAATTGCAACCACAATACAACTCTAACCGCATCATGAGACTAAAAATTCCTAATTTCGGTTACGTTGCCCTAGCTCCGTATCCGTAACACACACAAATGAGGATTTTTTTTCACAGAGATGACGGTCTGAGGACGATACAACACGGCTTTTTAACAGAAGCAATCACACACATCTCGATCTTAAACTACCTTTGAAAATAAATTACAAAGATAATATTGAATGTATCCTGCAAATGTAAAGTGGTAAGGGACATTAAAACAAATACCAAATTGGTTTGTAGCTTTGGCAGTATGCCTTTTGACCACTTTTCATAATGAGCGAATTGTCAGTGTTTTTTTGGATTTGAACATTAATAGAGTTTCTTGCGCCGCTTCTCCTCTCTCAGAGTGCCATTTGTTTCCGAAGCGGTAGTAGTATCTAGTATAGTGGAAATGACATCAAAAAGAATTCTAAGGGAATCAATGGAGATCGAAACGCTTCCATACATTCCTGGGCCCAAGTGATAACAAGATGAAAGTGGCACCATTTAAAAGATAACATTTAAATAATCCATAATTGAAAATTTAGCAAGATTTGTCAATCTAGGAGCTGAGTAATCGAAGATATAAAAATGAGGTTATGTCTTAAACTATATGTTGACAGCTCATCTATTCTAGGTTTATTAAACGCCTAGCTGCTAAGGATTTATCACATACTTATATTAGATGGGTACCAACCTTGTTTTTTGTTTTAGATAAAAAATACCTACCTATCTACGTGTACCTATCTACTACTGTAACGACCTTTTTTGCATTATAATATAAGACAATTGGTAATTAGATATGATAATATAGTATACCTAAATTAAAAGATAGTTTAATTTGCTCAGATAACAATAATATATACTCATTAGCTCATACATGAACTGAAAAACAGACTGCTAGAGACAATTACTTTCCTTGGAATTCAATTGGGTAGGTAGTTAACAAATCGGTAACTCAACGAATACAACAAGAAACGAAGTGACAATGACGGAGAAACGAAATGATCTGTCAGACTGTCATTGCCAAAGTGAAGTTAGCGTTGAGGAACAAGGATTTCACTAGTATCGATTTTTTATGTAAATCGATTTATTGATCGATTTATTGATATTAAAATAATTGCTCAGTTCTGTTTTTTTTCCTGAGAAAATTGTATATTTTATTCATAATAATAATTCGAACATATACTATGCACCTTACTAATATTATTGAAATAAAACAACTGGATCTTAATGTTATTTTAATCGATTAAATATTCATTCGATTACGTCATTTTAATCGATTTTCTTTATTTTAATGTTTTTTCGGTTTGTAGATTGCAAAATGAGCTGGTTTTTTGTATTATACATCAGAAAAATATACCCTTTTTTTTAAATTATATTTCAACTTGTTAACCATCAGGCCCAAAAGTCCCATTCTCCTTTGAGAAAATAAATTCTTTTTATGCCTTTTAATAATGCTCCATCTACAAAACTGCCTATATGAGATATTATACGACGGCAATGATATTTTAGTATTAAAAGAGGTAGATATGTCACTAGCGCGCCGAAAATCAATCGCCTAAATGGATTCAATTGGTTCGTTTGGTCGTAGCCACTCTCTCGATACGAAAACGGTACGCACGCGTTTGTTGTTGACAGACTTGTTTACAATTTGATATAGGTACACCATTAAAATGCCGTCTTGTGTTATAGGAAAATACAGTAATTACGAAAGTAAAAAGAAATCATAGATTTACATACCAATGTTAAGAAATCATGAATTATAACATTTTATTTGATTCCATTAATTCTCTAACAAAATAAATATGACGCCATGACATCGCCGATCGCCGCTAAGCCGAGTCAAGCCGAATGCCGCAACGTGACTCGAGTCTCGAATGCGGACATAGATTAACGTACAGATATGGCGAAATATTGATGCTGTCTGTTTCGGGATGATCGAGGTACTTATTATATTTTAGGAAATGATGTAAAAAAGGCGTTGTTCCAGTGAATGTAATACGAAATGTAATAATAAACAAGTGCGTATATAGGTTTCTGAACTATCAAACTACAAATACAAGTTTTAGGGTAGGTAGCGGAAGTAGACAGTGAGTGCTATTTGCTTACGTAGGAGTTTTATTCAGTAACACTGTCCCTTTCGATATATTCCTTGCTAACTGCAGAAGAATCAATGGATCATTTTATTCTTCTCCTATTATCTTATTGTAATAAACCCTCAACAAAAAGACATTCATCAATAATATAAGATACAAAAAATATTAATTGTAAACTTAAAACTTTTTGGGTGCCGTCGTTAGTAAAATTGTAAAAATGGGACTTACTTACTGTAAATAAATTTCGGTTTTGTTTTGTTATGTTCAGTTTTCCTACTTTAAAACTTTTACTACATGATCTCATGAATGAATCGTATTTTCGGCATAAATCACGGTGTACGGTAATAAATCATATCCGATGGATGATTCTGTATTTGTCTATTCATATTCGAAGCAATTAGCATTAGATTTATCTCTTTTTCACTTGCGATATTTGCATTTACTATCCTTCTTTGACGTGTAATCGAAATGTAGTGTGCTATTGCAATGTTAAATTATTCATGTGTGCGTTAGTGTATCATTTAAAAACACCGAATGTTGTCTAGGTAACTTATCTATACTTTTATATATCATTGTACGACGCCTTCTTTTTCTGGTCCGAACTTTTAAGCCTGTGGTAAGGCACTCTAAGAAAGCTTATTTAAGAGTATTAATTTTAGTATCAAACCACATTTTCGATGTTGCGTGACCTGTAAAGGTATTTACTATTATTAACTGTAATACTTTTGTTAGAAATGCATTTGATATGTTGTTATTATGCTGTGGCTTTATGCGTCATTGTCACTGTCATTTATCTTGTCACATATATATACGTAATGCTAATGTATGGTAGTCGGCGTATTATTATTTATTATCGATAAGAATGGCTTCCTTGGTTAAGGACGCGTTTACGAATCCGACAAAATAAGATATTTTTCGGTAGAGTTTGTGATGAAATGAAACTAAATCTAACAAAACTAAAAATTGCCACAAATAGATTACTTCTTTATCTCCAATTAACGGGAATTTTTTGCTTTGAAATTTTGATATTTTATGTCGTAAAAACGATTATCCGTTACCTCTTCACACAAAATTGACGAAATTGGGCTTCATTTAGGATCATTTTTCTGCTACTAATTACATAATTTTGACGCTTAAAAAAGACATAAGTAAAACAGATATAATATTTTCAAAAACACGGGAAATAAATTAATAAATATATCATAAATAATCTCGAAACAAAATAAAAATGAATCGTCTTAAATTCATATATTTTTCTGATAAGCATGACCTTTAAAGTGTGGTATTAAGGGTTATTTTATTTTGTCACTCCGTACGCACAGAAAATTCTATCGAAACAACGTCAGTCCGCGCTCGGCCGCCGTCGTGGGTAGAATCTGTGTCGGTTGTAAGCAGCAGCTCGTACTCGGAAAGATCGCTGTACGAACATGAATTTTTTTTATAAGCTCTACAATACTGTCTTTGATACTTTACATATTTTGTACGCAGTTAGATTTTCTAAAAATTATGTTTCTGTATTTTTTTGAAGAATTTGTGATTTATAAGTTCATCTCTAAATGTAAGGTCTATATTAAATCAAAATCCAAGATGGCGTTTTTAAAATTGGCAACTTTTCTTCATACTTCAACGAATATCGGGTCAAAATCGAAATCCCTGATGGCGCCTATGAATTCTACAAACTTTTCTTCATGTGTGTTTTACACATTTACAGCGTCAAAATTAGAATTCATTCATAAACTTAAATTTTATTGTAAAAGGCCTGTCTAACAATATCCCGCATGCTAAATTAAATAAATATAGAAATACTTACGTTTCGAATTTTCACCCACAATATTTACAAAACACATTCCGTTACCAATCTAATAAAAAAATCTCAAAAATTAATTAGTAAAAACTATCTAATGATACCCTACATACAGAAATAATTTTCGTCCCCTTTTTAACCACAAGAAGCTCTACCCCTCTTATCAATTATTATCACCATATTATGTCAAGAAGAGTTATTTCAATAGATATTGTAATTATAAGGTATAAGCTATACATAAATATGGTATATCTTCCTTAATCGCGCATTATCCAACGATGCCCCACAAGATAAGTCTCCAGTATTTTTTCCAACTCCACTTTTAGGGGAGGTGTCCTCAGGGTGAAGCTACGTCCAAAGCACCAGATAACACAAAAAATGGCGTGCGTACAAAGTACACATGTCAGAAGTGAAACTTATTTGTGAAAACCAATTTTTAAATCTGGTTTATATTAATTATTATCCTACTCTGTTCTCTAAACCAATTTATTTTTTGTCAATACTAGAAATTATTAGATGTTCTACTAATTATAATTACTTATTAAACCTTCACGATACAAAGCTAGTAGGGAAGATGTTTTACTTACTCGCAGCCGCGCGCTAAACATGCATGATACAACGCTAGTAGTGAAGTTGTTTTACTTCATAGCGGTACCGTCTTCTTCATGCTACATTCGCCCTTTCTCACTTTATCTCAATCAGACTCAATCTCCCTCCCCTCTTCTTAGATAAAAACGTCCTTCATTTTCGTGACATTTTATTCCGTTTCATCCGTAAAAATTTTAGCCTCATGCGGGCAAAGAAGTTTCACTTCAAAAATAATCCCAATTGCGCGGCAGCCAATTTGGATTTAAAAAATGATACCAAATTCGTTCTCTGCGCCCTCGAGAACCTCGGTTTCGATATCCATAATGTTGATATCATAATTTTGCGCGGTGGCCATCTTGGATTTCGAAATATACCTATCCCAAATTCGTTTTCTGCACCCTCGAGAACCTCGGATACGATATCCATAATGTTGAAATCATAATTTTGCGCGGCGGCTATCTTGGATTTCAAAAATGATCCCAAATTCGTTCTCTGCGCCCTCGAGAACCTCGGTTTCGATATCCATAATGTAGAAATCATAATTTTGCGTGGCGGCCATCTTGGATTTCGAAATGTATCCCAAATTCAGTTTCTGCACCCTCGAGAACCTCGGATACGATATCCATAATGTTGAAAAAATAATTTTGCGCGGCAGCCATCTTGGATTTAAAAAAAACTGCGTTTACTGCACACATTACGCGACAGAATTGCCATCTAAAGTTCTAATATTTAACTACTAAATGAATACATCAACCAACTATCAAAAATAAAACTAACTAAAAATTTTATACTGTTTTAAAAAAAACTAAATTCAAACTTGCAAAATTATCAAATTCATTTGATTCCCGCAATTAATTTTAAGTACGTGTATGTGTTTGAGCGGTGTCAGTGTAGTGGTGCGATTCGATACCTCTCTGTTTTGAGAACACGTCCTTAATTAAAATAAAATAAAGTTCTGTATTTCCAAATTAATATAGATATTGTGATACTAAAAACGTGTATTATTTTAAAATCTTCATATTGTATTAAAGCAAAATATTTACTTTCTACTTTTTTGCAAATACACATAATATACCGCTACATAAACATGTATATAGTATAGGTATATATTATTTATACACACCTTCATTGAGCGATATTTATTATATAAACATATATAAATATATAGTTTAATATGAATATATGAAAAGCAATAAGAGCACATTCAATCGCGATGATCGTCAGAAACCGAATGAACAAAACAAGATGGCAACCAGGCATACCTGTCACTACGACCAAGATTTTTTGTAACATTATTTACGTATTTCTTCTGTAGACGAGCCAAATGTTTGGAGCTTCTATCTTGCCAGTTTCAAAGCAAATTTTGCACAATTTAATAAAACGGTTATAATTGTTGTTAGCATTTCGGCTATCTCCGTTTTTTACAAGATTAAAGTCATCTGTCAATCTATGTCCAAATAATAGTATTTTATAAATAATAAAGTTATAAGATTTGCATATGAGGTGTATTAAATTAAGACTCTATTAAGTTATTTTACACTTTTGAGTTCTTGAAGTCGGTTTTTTTAAACGTAGTTTTTTTTTATTAAATCTTTTCCAAGGACTCTCCACCAGCCTCTATACAAAGTTACATCTTTTTAAACCAGTTTTCGCAACACTTTTTCCGGTCTGCGGCATACACCTCTTCTACGGCCTTCTCGAACCCTGTTAGCGCATCTTCTAGCGACAAAAACTGATCCCTTTCAGTTAATCTTTTAAGGAATAAATACCACTCACACGGTGCTAGATCAGGCCTTTAAGGAGTGACCCGTGACTTTGACTGTTGTGGTGTCCAGGAAATTCCTTGTTTTGAGTGCGCGGGCACGGTATTCGGTGGCAGCCAGTGAAAGTTTCTGGCAGGTATTTTGTAGTATACTATTCGGCGTTAATGCAGCTTTGATTTCGTAATGAAATTGACACAAAAAACTACACAGTCACGTGAAGAAACTAATGATCAAATTTTTACCTGAGCTTCTCGATCGCTTCACTTTGGTAGGCATTGGTTCGTTTTGAAACAGCGAAACTGGCGATTATTTATCATATTGATCAATACAGTATTCGTCACCTGTAAACGAGACGAGACTAGCCTGTCTCAAATTTATTGATCATGTCACGGCACTATTCCACACGGGCTGAATTTCTTCGTATGTAATTCGTTTGTATTCTTGAACAAAAATTTTATTTTTAACATTTTCTTCGGTAACAGTCGTCGAAGAAAGACTACTATTTTCTTCATTCCCCTACTGATGGTACACTAAAATCTTTACATAAAAAAATGCAGTAAAATCTTTATACTAAAAAGAGCTCGTGATTTTAGACACGACACAAATCTTGAGGAAAACTACTTATACGCGTCGCGTTCCTATCTATACTTATTTTCTATTATGCGGTTACGCTAGATGATACCTGAGAGAACTGTGTATATGTCTCCCTCATACTCCACCAGCCAGACCATACTTTTTATGGAAGAGGGGGACAAACGAGTGCCCGGCCACTCCTACAACACAACAACAGAGGAATCACAGATGGCAATTAGGTGATTATTAGCGCTTTTTTTAAGGTTCCAATATCTTAACGACCTGGTAACAGAGCGAGGAACTTCATTGCATAGAAGTTTCGTGTACGTGTAAGAAAGTAATTTGCAAACGGCACTGTGAAGGTACACCATACATCCTGATCGTAAGGATTTAAGTTTGGGGCGTATGGTGGGATGGAGGAACGGCGGCAGAAATTTAAACCAACAGCTCTTCGAAACACTAATTTTTTTTATTTAAGGCACGGGATGCAAGTCTATAGCCCTGTGATAAATGTTGCCAAGCAATCGGAAGGAAATCTTAAAAATTTCAATGTACGTACATATACCCCCTTATTCATAATTGTCTGCTAACTTAAAGCATTGCTAATTCTCACTCTGTCTTCTTCTATCGACCTAAGTCAGAATGAGAAAAAACACTTCTAAGCCGCTGTTTAAAGTTAGCGGACCATTATGAATAAGGGGGATAGTATATAAAACACTCAATTTACTTACAAGGAATATTTAGCAATCAAACAGTGAAGAAAATTTCACATAACTAATATAATGTATTTATTATATTATAATGATAATATTTACTTATATTATACTACCACTACTTCGTCAGCGTGGAATTAAATCTATATCAACATACGGTCAATATAAGATAAAACGCATCATCGATATGTTTGTTCGTTAGTGTGACAATTTATCTACTCCATTGTTTTGGTGTTTGTAAATTTGTCACGTTATAGACTAGGATTCGATAATGAGCTGCGTTATTTTAATAAGGGCAAACGGGAAAGAGGCTCACGTAATTGGGAGTGGTGAGGCAGCCGCCCATTTTCATCTGCTAAGCCGGGGGTCAAGAGATGCGTTGCTGGCCTTTAAGGTGGAATTTATAGCATGCACACACGGAATAGAATGTCACTCGATATGTCGATGCCGAGCATACCGATACAGTACAATACAATACAGACTTTGGCAGTTAGGGGAAAACTGCTTACTGAAGCCGCAACCAATGCTGTTACTCAATAATCTCTAAATACCCTTGTCTGTATATCATAATAGAAGAGGAATGTGCATAGAGACATGTAATAGAGAAATAAACTGTCATAGGTTTTGCCACCAGAAAAATGCGCCTCGCAGTATACCTAAGAGCAGGGAAAACTGCGAGTCACAGACGTACCACACTCGGTCTGGCGTGAGTCAGGGCTCGATCCAAGGGCCGTTGCTATTCATACTAATGATCAATCTTCCTGCTGGCCTTATTAATGCTAATTGTCTTCTATACGCAGATGGCTTCCAATTCTATTGGGAAAAAAAAATCCGAAGCGCTGTCTTACACTTCAGGGTAATACTACTCTACTCTATTACGTCTACTCTGAACCAATCTTTCCAAATGAAAATCTTTGAATTTCAATTTTCATGAAGGTACCGAATTTTATTGGTAACAATTTTCATACCTATTTGAATTCAAATATTTTTCTACAAAGTACGATTTTAAAAAACCTGAACTTTGTTCTAATTGTTGAAATGCGTATAGGAATATAGGTAGCGCCATTATCGCTTGGGATTATAATAGCCTATTGTATGAAAAATTTCCCAGTGACATGTCTTTGCATATTTAAGAAACAGCAGCAATAAAAAAATGCTGATATATATAAATGTAGCACTTGCTATTAAATGCATAATCGAAGTTGATACTGTTATTTTTGGCAACACCCAATTTACCGTCCCGTGATCTTGACATTTTACTACACAGTATTTCAGTCTGTAGGTAGGAGAAACACGAGCAGGAGTATAATTGCATAATAGCGTTGGTATAGGAGTAACGAAATTAATCTGATAGAGCAAGATATTCAGGTGTTTGTAAGTTTTACCTCTGCCCAGAAGTGTAGTAAACTTGTTTTTGTTGCTAGTAGAAAATGTGTTGAATGAACTGAAAACTCAAGAAATTACATTAAAATATATTTAATGTCAATATATTTAGAAATATATCTCGAGTAAATTGAGATCTCTATTCTAAGAGTAACTCATTTATTTCTCAGAATCAGTTGTTTTGGAATCATTTTTGATGGAAAGCACTGCCAGATAGTATCGTTGCAAAACAGTACCTATGACAAGTTCTGACACTCAAACTCTCACAGTGTTCTATTTTGCGATATTGAAAAAAAATATGTAATTGCTACTGCTATAAAATTATCAATATCTAGTCCCAGACCGTTTGATTTTTAGTACAAAAAATATAATTTAGGTTGTAAATTCATTACTTAGGTATAATTCTACAAAACATTAAACCAATACATACTTGACTCCTTCTACAACACTTGAAAAAATCTTATGGGTTCTTACAAATCTGTGGATAGATGGCGCCTTGCGGCTTGTCCGGTCCTTCAACATACGACAAGTAAGATGGCGGCGATTGATGTGAAAGGCGAAACGTTGTAGTTTTTCCTTTTGTAAATAAATGTAACCGCGTTTTTGTAACATTTTATTAAATCAAGAAGAAGAGGATTTTTCACTGAATACTGTTTTGTATCACGATACAGATTGGCAAACATTGTATGATAGTAAAAGTGGTTATTCGTTTCACAATAGACAAAACCCATCGTCACGAGCACTTGGTGCCGAGGCCATATTTATGATGTTATCTGTTTTGTGAGCGTCTTCGAATCCCATTGATTCAACATTGTGAGATTTTCACAAGTAAAGAAATGGTAAGTTTCAGTAAACAAATGTTGTGCTATTAGCTGAATTCGACTTAGCTACGTTTCGAAATTATTGCTCATTGATGCTCTGTCAAAGCGGTTTATTCATTTCATTCAAACAGTGTTTACTTTATTAATTTGTCACAAATTATAATTATTTACATTAAAATTTCATTTGAGTTTTAAATTACCATTAGTGTAGAATATAAAATCTTCCAAAAGTTGCTATATTTAAATATGAAGTGATTGTTATTGTCTACATTTGTTTATTACGTTTCTTTTCAGGGTATCCCTTTGAGTGAACATTCATACCTATTGAAAATAATTCAGTGTGCTCCAGAGTAGTGGTATTTTAATATTCTTACTGTTTGGCAAACTAAGGATGAAAGTGTGGACTAATATAAAGAGATTATATTGATAATAATATTACAAGACGGAGGTGGTAATGGATCCAGTAGGACCATGGTCAGCGTATGCCTCATACAATCGACTGGCAGGTGTACAAGCTGGTGCTGCAAGTGGAGATTTTCACCATCATTTGGCAAGCAGTGGTACAGGATTAGGAAGTCAGTCAGTCCCTTCAACAACAAGTCAGTTATTATTGCAGGCAGCTCACACTACTGCATCACTAGCAGGTCAATTGGGTTCATCAACAGCATCACCTTTTAATCCAGGTGGATTTCTGTCACCTCCAGCTGTAAGCTATGATGCAGTTTTTTCACCGTTGTTTCATCATGGAAATCCAAAACCAGCACACTACAGTTCTACATTACAACATAGACAAGTTATAGCACAGGCTCAAGCTCAGGCACAAGCTGCTGCAGCATCTAAGCAGTCATCAGTGGAAACAGAACTTTCTTCATTGAGAGAAAATTATTCTCATCAAACACTAGCTGCTCAAGGAACATTTTTTGACCAACCTTCTACTGGAAGTACAGCAGGGCTAAGTTGGCAAGGCAATAATCAACTTCCAAGTCCATTTGGAATCTTACCACATGAAAGTGTAGTGCCTTCTTCACCGAGTCCAGCCACTACAAAATCGGCTGCATCATATGAAAATTTTAATGCACATTTTGCAGCTACACAAAATCTCAATAATCACATAAATTCGCAGATTGCTAATACTACTAAACCAACAAACAGGTCGGGATCACCAGCAACTGCGTCAAAACAACCAGTGTCATCAGCACCTTCAACATTTTTTCAATCTCCCTCAACATTTGGAAATCAGACTGAGAATTCATATAGTTCAAACAGTTCTAAAAGTGGTCAGCTATCTGCACAACAGGACTATGCTGGAAGTAAGTCATATTCAAGTTCTGCAAGTTCTGCAGCTCTCTCCCAACAATCTTGTATAGTATCAAATCCACCTGTCACCTCTGTATCCACTCCTAGCAAAGACTTTCGAACCTCATCCTCAACCTCAACCACAAGATCATCAACATCAATATATAATTCTCAGTCCCCAAAGAGTGCAAGCAGTGAAAAATCCCATCCAGCAAATAGTAGTAATAGTGGTTTTGCCTCACCCACACCTAAACCTCCTCAAGTCCAGACAAAGGCTCAAAGCAAAGTGTATCCAGAAATAGCAAATGATCAACGTAAAAGCTGTGATTCAAATGATAAACTTCAACCACAATCTTCACCTATTAGTTATTCTATAATGGATGCACCTGGGAGATTAAGCTTTTCTGCAAGCAATGGTTCATCATCTAAATCTAGAATAGGATCTTTAGCATACTCTTCTAATCAAAGTTCTAGTTTTCGACATTATCAAAGTGGTAATAATGTTGAATCTGACTACCACGTTAGAGCTAAGAGTAGTTCAAGTACAGATACTGGTTATTCTAGTAGTAGTTCACAAAATGGTCCAGATTGTAGTTTAGTTGGATCTAAACGACAAAGTCCCTTACAATCAGCACCACAAACTTCACCATTAGGACATGGCTCAAGTCCTGCGTATCCTGTGTATCACAGCCCAATGAATTCTATGAATTCACCACAGCCGCATGGAGAGCACTATAGTAAAGTCCCTGCACCTCGTTCACCTCTTGATGCATCAATATCAAGACCACCATCACAAAATAGCCAAGTAGCATACCCTTCTGTTATTACCCGTGCTTTAGGAATAGAACAAAATAAAACATATGCTGAAACTCGTTATGAACGAAATCAGCCTCCAAGCTCAGCATCTTGTTGGGATGCAGAAAGGCAAAAGAAATTTAGTATCAGTAATAATAACAATGTTAGTCATACTTCTTATAATACATCGTCTGATAACAATACTCATGAAGAGAAACCACCTCAAAATTCTAATGACCGAACTTTAGGCTTAAGTGAAAAGCACCAGCATTATTTTGATAGTAATAATGTAGCTTTACAAGATCTTTCTAGTTGCAGAGGTGATCCAATGACTATAGTTAAAAATCTTCAAAACTTGCAGCAAAATTGTCAATTACAAGACTCAAAAGCAAGTAAAACTCAAACTCCTATTACAAATACAATTGCATCTAAAGTAGTAAGAAGAAAGAGCACTGATAAACCAATTCCCCATTCTAATGAATTATCAAATGCTGCAGTGATGGCTGACTATTTAGCTTCGCGGATACCTCCCCCTGCTCATAGTTCTACCAGTAACCAACAACAGAATGGTACATATTTTGATTTTGAGAGATGGAATCTACCACCACCACCCCCCAAAATGTTTCCTGGCACCACACCTTTTGGATCACAAGCACAATTGCATGCATCCAATTTTGCTAACCAACATCAAGCTCTAGCAATGCAACATGGACATGCATTGACTTATTTCCCACCTTTCCACTTAGGTCCTCATCCTGATTTCCCATCCTCTGTGGAGTTAACACCTCTGTCGTCTTTTAGTGACACACCACCTTCGGCTTCTTCATCATCTTTTTCTACTCCTGAAACTCGTGAAGAAGAGCAGCCTAAGGTGGTAGTACCTAATATAGAGGAAGAACTTGGTTTCCTTGCAGAACGGGCCAATTCTGCGTCGACGGTAGCACCCACTTCACAGCAGCAGAACTTAAACAACTCACAAGATACATCAAAAGTCATGGATAAAAAGTTCAATGTTCCGGTCACAGGCCCGGGCTCAGGCTTCATGGCTTCTTATTTGAAGTTCTTGCAAGGGGAAAGGGACACATCACCTCCTCCGGCCGGTAGGGGAGCCAGAAAATCAACTTGGTCAAGAACAAATACAACAAGTACTGTAAATAATAATAAAACTTACAATACAGTTGATCACACCAAAAGTCCTTGTGATGCAAACTCATCGCAACAAAATGCTAATGGTGCAATGGCTCCATCTAACCCTTTAAATACCGTTATGCCTTTAAGTAATCCTGTCCTGAGTTCACCTGTCAGTATGAATACAACGGGTTTATTGGGCAGTAATCAAATTCATGGCTCACAGTCAAATCTGCTTGGTTCACAAGGAAAAGGTGTTGAGTTAGATGATCCGCGCTATTACAATTTAAACAAAGAGCGAAAACGAAAGTTTGATGGGTCAGATGAGTCTAGTTATGATGCAGAAGAAGAGGCAAGAAGGCTAAACAAACCAGTTCTAAATGTGCCTAGTACACCGTTAAATGATAAGACCAAAAAGAGTAGATCGACAGCCATGAACAAGCCCACACCATCAGCAGTGGTCGCTCCCCAACCGGCCGCGCCCAAGAAGCCACGACCACCTGCGCCCCCGCCTGTGGCCCCGCTGCAGGCAGCACCACAGCAACAATACTATTACCAACACCAACCTGAGGAAGGTGCGTTCAATTTTCTAGATTTTCACTTGAGAAATAGAGCGAGATGGTGAAGGACAAGCCCTGAAGCTTGTATGACAGGAGCAAGCTGATTGCCGATAGTAGCGGTGCATTGTGAAAACTTGTTACACCTTAACTGTAATTATATTATTATTATGTAAATTTTAGATGAAATCTATATAATTATCAAATGTAAATATTCAAATTAATTTAATGATAAAAATGTGATGTATCTAACAATGTAGAGGTTGATATCTAGGGTTAGTTTGTAACAAGATTTCACCAATATTATTGTTAATAATGACACATTTTAGTGCCATGTAATTGTATATTGTAGAATTGTGACTCTTGTCATACTCGCTATTGAAGGGGTGCTACCATAAATAATTTCAAATGTTATGTGGTATATTTTTATAAGGGGTCTGATACCAGTGAATGTCTTTTGTAAATATCAAGTGTATTGTGTTTACAGTATATGACTTTAGTTGGTACTTATGGTAGTGTAATCATAATTTTGCTGTTAGCTAAAAAGTGATTTTATATTATAAGGAAGGAAATGCATAATAAATTGACAGCTATTATGTTAAACAAGGAAATATGTGTTTGATGGATGAGCGTAAAAAACATACATTTTTGTATTTCTATTTAATTGTTATTTGTTTATGCACAATTCTCAATATTTTATGTAAATACTTTTTGTATAATAGGAAGAAAAATCATAAAAATAATAAATGCAAGTATATTACTGATGATTGTGTTAAATAATTTTAGTTTATAATTATTCCTGGTAGCACCCTTCAATTCACCGATGTAGGGTAACATGTACATTTCTAATGTTGTATGAGTAAATTGTAATATTGTTGTAATGAACTAATAGAGATTTATAAATTGGTAAATACAATTACATATAATGATGTGCACATGTTATCAACATGGTGAATGGTCCATCATCATCCCGTCCCTATCCCATATAGATATAAAAAGATACGTACATGCTCTACAAAACCAGGTAAATATCAAACATTTTATCATAATAAAAATTATAATGTGATAAATCTTAATTAATTGGTTACTATATAATGTTGTAGTTAATCCGCATGCCACTGCTACAGGATATGGAACATATGGATCAACAGACAATGATAATTCCAGCAGGAAATTGCATAACATTAAATCACATCAGCAGATTGCCCCGGGTCAGATTGATAACAATAGGCCAATTGAAGAAATGCCCTATCAGGTAATTGTATCTTTTAATATTTTTATGTAACAGCTATCTATTATATTTTGTAAATTATCTATGTATATTATGATATGACAGAGAAGTCTGATGTGATGAAGTGTCCTCTACCACATTTTTTTATGGAAAAGAAGGACAAACGAGCGTACGGGTCACCTGGTGTTAAGTGATCACCGCCGCTAACATTCTCTTGCAACACCAGAGGAATTTTTATAAATATATCACAGAGAGTGTTCCGAAGAGCTATTTCACCTGATTCTCACGCCGAATTGCACCTACGCACGACACGCCACAAATTAGGGTTTAGGGTCTCTGGAAAATGATTATATTACATACGCTTGCAGAGTCCATACGTAGGTGCAATTATATTCTTGCAGAACCTGGAGTCAATTGTTTTCCAGTATCGAAATGCTGTCTGAAACTATGGTATGGTATTACTACATTGCCGGTTCCATGCTAATCATACAAACCTGGTGAAATATTAAGGTTTGATATTGCCTTAATCACTCTCACTGATACATCAAAGAAATAACAATTTCAGACTATTCAGGATTAGGAATTACATATATGATCTCAATTTATGCAAGGTAGTCATTATTAGTGATCTAAATCTCGTATATTTTTTATGTCTTATGTGATCACCTCTGCCCATTACATTATGAATAATGATGTATCTCATTCTAGTTTTTTTTTTTTTCAAATTGTAGATTTATGGGGACCCCAGCTTTTGTTGTTAAATTTTAATTATAAATACGCTTATTTATTTACAGTAGGTGTGAATTGTTGCATATACAGATACTTTCAGTACATACTATGACATATACACTTTTTTAGATGTGGAAATGAAATCTGTCCCTTATGTCTTAGTTAACAAAACTATTATTGAAATATTTAAATTGCAGTCCGGAGAGTTCATCACATTAAAAAGTGAATTAAATGAAATGTGGCCGGCGATGTGGCGGGTAGATGGAAAAACATTATTGCAGAAGTTCGAACCGTTTGAAGAAAATGGAAAAGTTTTATATAGAAATATATCGACGGTGAGTTGATTATAGAAACTGTATAATAGATATATCATATAGAAACGAGTATTTTTATGCGTACTAAATTGGGGGTAGTTTTAATTTAAAATACTGCGCCTGCTCGGAAACGCGTTATTTATTTCGTACAAATATGTGGACAAAATAGTTGTATGCAAAGTGTTTAAAGGTGGAAACGTAGGTATGTTAATTCCATTCTAAAGTCGTTTTCATTTAGCTATTGAATGTTTGGAATTGGGCCACATTTACAAATGTGTATTACATACAGCTTTCGATAGCCTTAAAATACCTATTTAATTATTTTTGCTGTACAGTTAAACTTTTGTTATATTTTTTTACGTAACATAGGGTTGGCCCGATCTTCGTTTTACATTCGGTTTAACCGAACCTCGCCGGCTAGAAAAGAAGTAAAGTAAATAAAATATCTGCACATTTTTGATTGAAAATAATAGAAGTAAAAGTTTGTCATGTCAGTTAAATCAAACTAGCCCTTTAACATTTGCAACGAGAAAATATTAATATTTCTCAACTTAAACTTCATTAATTCATGGATGTAATCTCATGAGTGAATCCGAAATAAATGATTATGATATATTATTATTAAAACACGTGATATGTTAAAATGTAAATAACTACACACGCGTCATGAAGATGACGTATTTGCATTATGAGCGCCGACCGGCCAAAAGTCCAGATTCACGCAGGGGTGTCCGCGAACAAGACGCCACCTGTCACTCCCGAAAAAGCGTGGCGAAAATGAACCGCATTCTGGCCGAATTTTTTATTTTTATCAATCGGACGTTGAGCCCAGCGGTTAACGCGTTAGGGGCGTAATATGTTTCCTACGTAGCATGTGTATTGGACAATTTGAACAATTCCTAGAGACACAACGACACCTTACAAGAGACACATTCTACGGGCCTCAAAATTGAATTGAATTTGTCTATACTTCTTACATCATTTTAATAACTTTTACCAGCTTATCTTACATATAAAATTATCGTATCCCGGTGTTTGGTACCAAGCTCCTCCGAAATGGCTAAACCGATTTGAATAAAATTTTGTGTTCATATCGGGTAGGTCTGAGAATCGGCCAACATCTATTTTTCGTACCCCTAAATGATAAGGGTGACCCCTAAATAGTTTGAAAAAAAAAAATATTTTAATTTTATTACGATTCAGCATAAAAAATACAACTTCAAATTTTCACCCGTCTACAATCAAGACCTATTTTTGTATCGCGATTTTTATATTATTCTGTTTCATCCACAGAGGGTTGCAAGATGGCAATAGAATACAATAATTATTGTAGTACGTTATATTTGGTAGATCTGAGAATCGGTCGTCACCTTTTTTTTATAACCCGAAAATTTTAATTTTTTTTATTACCTTATTTGGCAATACAACGTCTGCTGGGTCAACTAGTTTTAATATATCATTTGTTGCAATATGATTATTGTTTATTTTCAGTACACTGTCTGGAATCCGGATAATAAGAAACTGTATACTCAAGTACCAGTGAAGATTCGATCGCAGTCACATTTAGAAACAATTATAGAGTTAGTGAGGAATGAATTGCCGCTAGATGATTGTAATTTTATCGAGAAGAGAATGTTGGAGACCCAGATGTATCAGGAGAATTTTGAGGTCTACATTCAAACGTTGATATCGCACGCGCTGGATCCTAATTTCCTGATGGAAATTTTCCAAGAGCAAGGTGAGGATTATTGGTAACTAGCTGATGCCCGCGATTTCGTCCGCGTAGATTGATAATTGAAGATTATCTCATGTCCTTATTCCAGAAATAAGGGACGAGACGAGCAGGACGTTCAGGTGGTAATTGATACGCCTTGCCCATTACAATGCAGTGTCCCGCTCGGGACTCTTGAAAAACCCAAAAATTCCGAGTGGCACTACAATTGCACTCGTCACCTTGAGACATAAGATGTCTCACTTGCCCAGTAATTTCACTAGCTACGGCGCCCTTCAGACCGAAACACAGTAATGTTGCCCCATTACTGCTTCACGGCAGGAATAGGCGCCGTTGTGGTGTACCCATAATCTAGCCGGCATCCTGTGCAAAGGAGCCTCCCACTGATTCCCGTTTTAGCTCCCGTACCCAACATATTACATGAATCTTATTTCAAGGTAGATTGCTATGGCAAACTAAACCTACTCTTGGTATAGTTATAGCTCATCCACATGAATTTCAGTTATTCACAAATCCCGCGGGAACCACGGTTTCTTCCAGGATAAAATGCAGCCTATGGCCTTTCCCAAGCTCTAGTCTATCGCTGTACCAATCATTTTCAATTTCATCAAAATCGGTACAGTAGCTCCGGCGTAAAAGCGTAACAAACAAACTTACATTCACATTTATTATATTATTTTAACAAATTTATAGTCAACAAGCTGTGCCAGCTACTTGTCAGCATGGACTTAAATCTGTTTCGGAGTGGTTATGAGATAAAGATCAACATATTTTGTCTGTCTGTTAGTATGACAATTTATAATATTGTTTTGGTTTTCATTGGGTATTTTTAACACGATTTTATCAGCTTGGTATGTATCTTATTATGTTGCGGAATATTTGACCGTGATTTTCACCCACTTTTTAATTTCGAATTGAAGTGAAGCTCTGCACACTTATCAAGCACCGATGAAATAAATTTAATAAGTACTATGTCTTACTTTTATTAGATTGATATATATGTGTATGTAAAGCTGTAGAGCTTGAAGTTTTTTTAAGCAATAAAGAGGATCGTTAGGTTTTATATTTTTTTTACAATATGCTCTACTAAAAACGAAATAAAAAGGTCAAAAATACTTTAATATGTTAGACATATAGTATGTATATATTAAGCTATGGAGTGTCGGGTTATTGACCGTTGTGACGTCACTATGTTATACTCGCTTATGGCACAGTAGACATATGTACCAGTATAGAAACTACCTACTAAGATGCGTATAGACGAGGCCCCTAAGCGGTTTTCGCGGTCTAGCAGGAGCGAGTGTCGCGGCAAGACGAGTGTCACATTGTTATTTTACGGCTGTTTGAAGTCGGCTCCATCAAAACCGAAGCTATCGTTTTTAAACTATAAAGTAGTATTGTATATTAAGAATGATTTTTTATTATATTTAGTAGGGATTCGAATTATAAGTGCGTGATATCGATTGTAATAAAATCGTGAAAATAATTCAAAATGTTGAACTAAGATGGCGGCTGCAATATTTATTATTAAGTTTTTTTTGAGTGTGGTTTAGTGGTTTTCGGGAATGTTTTTTTTATATTTATTAATTTTGGACAAAAAATAGTTACCTACATGTGTTTTGTCATGGTTTTCCTGGGTGTTAAAAGCAATACCAGCTAGTGTTGTCAAAATGAAAATACAAGATGGCGGCTGCATGAAATCGAAATTTTTTTTGTCATGGGTGTCGTTTTCATGGTTTTGAGGGTGTTCAAACTAATAGTGCTGTCAAAATCTAAATCCAAGATGCCGGCTGCATGAAATTGTCAATTTTTGCGTCATGGGAGTTTTTTTCATAGTTTTTGAGGATGTTGAACTGATAGTGCTGTCAAAATGAAAAATAAATCCAAGTTGGAGCTGCATGGTATTATAAACTTTTTCATCATGGGTGTTTTTTTCATAATTCTCGAGGGTGTTAAAGCCACTAATGCTGGCTGTAGGTACTTCTGAAATAAAATTGTGTTTTCACCATCGTCCGAGTTGTAAGATTTGTTTTTTAATTTGATTTTATTGAAAATGTCACATTCGCCATCTTGGATCTCGAAATGGGTGTCATATTTGTAATCGACACTCCCGAAAATCTCTAAAATGATACCCATATTCATTTTACTGTAAAAGTCACATCCATTCCAAGAAAAACATTCAATAAAATGTTGTTTAAAAATATTACATGACAGTCATCACGCAGACTATAATATTACATTATATGACACTGTATAGCCATCATACATAGACTATACATAAAAATCTTACGCTTTTTACTTTTTTACGCTCCGCAAAACCCCATCTTTTTTATAGTCTGTTAGAAAAATAGCATGACAACCCTAATGCTTCAATGGAGTGTAGGCACGTGTAGGTAAGTATTTTATCAACAAGGCTTAGTTTCCATAGTGTTACATATGTCTACAGTGCTTATGGTGCACCTGAGTGGCACGCTATGGTATGTTATCACGTCAATTTATCGCTGTAAATAAATATTTATACTATAAGCTCATAAGTTCTAACTGATTTGTTAGAATCAATGATATTCTCCATTCCAGATGAGTATTTCCTATCGAATGTGAAAACTGTGGATGAAGTGACAGAGACGATGCGATCGCGAGTGTCATCTGGTGTGCTGGGAAACGGTGGAGGGGCGCGCTCTATAGACGCGGCTGTGGGCACCTGGCCAGGTCTGAGTGTCACGGCTGGGAATGGAACCTGCAGGGCATGTTCTAGACCGGCAGTCGCAAGGTTACTACTGTATGGACAGCCATATAACCCTGGGACGTTGGAGCCTGTTCAACCTGATGCTAGATTAGCCTATGAAAAGGTACATTATGTATTATTTATTTTATAATTTGATTATGTTCACTGAAAAATTTAACGAACAATGGGTAGAAAACAATTTGCAGGTTTTTTATATGATAAATGCCGAACCTACTTCATGTGGCATTATATGCCTTAGAACAGTGGCAATATGAATGACTCCCCATGGCATAGCGTAAGAATTCACTGATCCTTTCGTTCATCGCGTCGGTGCGAAGGGATGCGCATTTTGTTCCATACAGTCCACTTTTTTTTGGTATGGACTAACCGTCGACTATAAACCCCCAATTATCGTAACACCGCTCTTCGACAACACTCCCCTTAATGTATCGCCTAGTATTGGAATCGATTGTCGATTCCACGGTTATCTGGAGGGCAAAGCCAAACTGGCTTCGAAGAAACTGGGGGTCATCAATAGAGCCCGGCAATTATTACTTCGAGCTGGTCCTGGCCACATACGGAGTATTGCTCTCATCTCTGGTCTGGTGTTATGCAGATCTACTCCGGGGATCTAGTGCTCTGTAAACAGATCACTTGGTGTTGCGTAGAGACGTCGGTTCATTGTATATCTTCTACCGCATTTATCATGGGGAGTGTTCTGAAGAGCTGTTTGACATAACTCCTGCCGACGAAAATCATAGATCTGCGCGCCGGCCATCCTGTATTTCAAAATAAATCTTAAACACGTTTCCTGCCACCCCGGGATCCTTGGATCCATTCATTATATTTGGAACTGGCCTAAAACTCGGATAGCGCTCTCGCCTATTTTGATTGTTTATCTACACCCATGCTTTAAATCCTCTATTATAGATTCTAAAACAGTTAGCTTATTGCCAACATTAAAACACCCAATGTCCTAATAACCATTACATCATCCAAACGAGTGTTGTAATGAAATTCAGTACAACATTACAATACTCGTTTGGATGATGTAATGGTAACTAGGACTGGCTTTTTTAAAGTAAGCAGTAAGCTAACTGTTTCAGAATCTTTTGTAAAGGATTCATATTATGGGTGTAGATAAAGTCTCGTCTGCAACTGTTCTTAATTAGGTATTAAAACACTCATTGTATGATACTATTATCACGCATTCGTGTTTTAATAGCCCTTATTACACAACAGGTGCATTAATAACTGTTACTGCATTCTAATAACATTATAATAATACTTCATACATCCTAATACTACAGTGATTTAAATCAATAACGTAAATTTCCAGGAGTTCCTTGTGTGTACGACGTGCTGCGGCCGCGTACAATTGTATTCTAGGATATCCCATCAGAAGTACCTCATGTACGCCGAGTGCAGTAAACGAGTCGCTGAGAAACGAATGCAGAACCCCAGTAAAGACACCACAGTTATATTGAACGAGCTGTTGGCGGATGAAGTGTGGCTCTCACAGGTATGAAGGCATAAAGGCATTTATTTTCTCAAAATTGATTCCTTTAGAATTATTTTTGATGTCATTTCTAATAACTACTAGATACTACTCCCGCTTCGGAAACAAATGACGCTCTGAGCGAGAAGAAGCGGCGCAAGAAACTCTCCCAGCATTCTTTTTTGGCGCTCTTTTCAATAAAAATATAGAATATTGTACAGTCATTTCTAACGCTATAAAATAATCATAATTTAGTCCCAGGCTGTCCGATCATTTAGATATTCAGCAGTGGAGTAGTAGGATTTACGACTGAGCTATTTTTTCATAAAACATTTAAATTTATTTAGAGATAATGCCTGAACAGTGGCTGGGACTTAATTATAGAAGTGTATACATTTACCCTTAAAGCTATTATGTATCTTATGAAGCCTACTAGAATTAGTTATGCAATCCCTTATTTCTAGTGTTATAATAATGAAAATCACTATTAAGAGCAAAAAGCACATTAACTGTGTTATTATTAAACGCGAAGTAAAGTTATGCCATGTTTAAAACATTTTCTGTCTTCATCTTACCTTTGTCACTACAGAATTACATGACAGGGTGAAGGTCGCTGGATGATCTTGTTACCGGGAGGTCTGCTTCATGATTTTTTTTATTTCCTTTTCTCAAACATGCATGGAATATTGTCATTCTTTTCGAAAAATTAACACGCGAAGTATAGAATTTTCGGACAAAGAAAATCAAATCCATTGCAGGACCGTTTTTTGAATTTGAAACATTGCAATGCTCCTGCAATGTTGTATGAAACGGCGTGCTGGGGTTATTAAATACTCTTTGATCGGATCTCTTTTGTCATTCTTGGCATACCATAATCTCTTTGCTTAGTACGAATTGCGTTTACGTGGTTGTATAGCCATATTTGTCGGCACAGATGATAAAAACAGTTGGCGGCATAGCTGAAAATTGTTATTTACATAGGTACCTACTTATTAAATATAAATTTAAAAATAATTAAAATGTGTTCTAATGTAAATGTGATTGTACTCCACCAGACTTAAGATCAGAATGATTTGTAAATTGCATTAAAAATAAGAACTTGTAACACATAATCTGTTTTGAAAAGAGCAACCTTAGAGTTTCTTGCTCATTCTTCTCTAAGGAAATCTGCCTTCCGAATGAGCTGTATGAAAAATTTACACATGTCAAGTGTAATATGATTTACTTATGAAATAAAAATATTTTTGATTTGATTTGAAGTATTTTAAACTTGAAGTAACTTTACACTGCGTTTATTAATAAAGACAATTATTGACTAATTATAATAGCTAAGCTCTTACAAGTTTGATATGTCAGCTGAACTACTTCAAGCAGTAATAACTGTTATTGTATTGTTTCTTGTTTAGATTCAAATTAATTAATTGCTTATAAAATACTCACAGAATACCTTTATTTATTTACGGTGTGTGTGGATGATGCAGCTACTATACTCAATAACTTTTGTATTAATTTACATTTACTTTTTTGACTGACTTGTGTAAGGCATTGACTTTTTGACGTTTGAGTATGTTTGTTGCATCATTTTACATATTATATTGTAATTGAAATGATTTGTAAATCGATGGAAATGTAAATCTTGATATAAAAGAGTGGCAATGAGTTTCTTGCTACTTCTTCTCATTAGCTCAACCCTTTACGAAGTAGCGGTAGATTCAATAAGAAAATATTTTTTTGACATTCATAGGTGTCATTTCCGTGACCTACATGAATAAAGTTATTTTGATTTGAATTGAAAGTCAAATATTTTTTTATTCTCTGTAAAACTTTAGAAGTTATTTAATAATTAAGTCAGGATGAAGTATAAAAGTTATAATAGCATTCAAATTAGTGTAACAATATTCAATTAAGACTGAACATTAAATTTAGAAATATTAATCCCAACTATCTTTATCATTCAAATAATCTTTCACATTATAATAGGCCTAGGATGTTAATTTATTTTATCTACACCCATGCTTTAAATCCTCTATTAAAGAATCTGAAACAGTTAGCTTATTTCCAACATTAAAACACCCAATGTCGTAATAACCATTACATCATCCAAACGAGTGTTGTAATGTTGTACTGAATTTCATAACAACACTCCTTGGTTTTTTTTTCGATCCCTTCATGCGCAAAGAGTATCAACGAACAGCCACATTCTTATTGCTTGATGTGTGGTATCTGTATGAATTTCAAAAAAAGAACATTTTTGTTTACGCGCGTTCCAACTACCAGAACCTGGCGCGCCGTAAAAAAAAAGTAGATTATTCGAAACCCCGCCATTTTTCTTGAAAAAATGAGCGATTGAAGTTTTGATAGCACACCGCCGGATATTTTAAACGCTGCAAAAGAACATAATATTCAAGTGAATTTTAATAATTGCACAATACAAAATGTAAATTACTACTAAAATAAATAATTAAGTATTTCATTAACTCTTAGTTTACTTGTATAAAATCAGTAATGTATGATATTAAGTTACTACTAGGACTGGCTGTTTTAATGTTAGCAGTAAGCTAACTGTTTCAGAATCTTTTTAAATGATTCATATTCTGGGTGTATATAAGGTCTTGTATGCAACTGTGTATAATTAGGTATTAAAACACTCATGCGATACTATTATCACATATATCGATAAACCCACATTCGTGTTTTAATACCCCTTATTGCACAACAGTTGCATAAATAACTATTATGATACATTTAAAAAATTTAATTGGTAGTATTTTAATATCATTTGGGAGTTTATTATAAAATATAACACAATCCACTTTAAAAGATTGCAATTTTACAGAGCCTAGTTGATGGAGTTGCGAGTTTGTTTCTTTCGAGTATTGACATTATGTACATCACTATTCTTTTTAAATTGGCTAATATATTTATGAGCGTACAGGAGGTTCTCGTATATGTACTGGCAGTGTACTGTCATAATATTAATTTTTCTAAACTTTTCTCTCAGTGAATCCCTTGAACGCATTTTATAAACTGCTTGAATTTCCCTTTTCACCAGCACATGTTGCAAACAGCATATGGTGTCAATATCTGCGGCCCTACCCCAAAATATAATTCCGTGGGTAATGACACTATGAAATTAGTTGAAATACACAAGTCTAGCCGCTTCAACATTGTCAGCTGCCTAATTTTCTTTATCGCAAATACTGCAGAGCTTAGTCTATTAAATAAGTTGTGTAAATTATAACATTCATTAATAACGTCTCCCAATTTCCATTCTCAAACGATGGCTGAAACGGTCATATTTAAAAACTCTTATCGCAGTTAAATTGTATTTTTAATGTGTGACTTGAGGACAATATTTATTCCGCAAATCGGCTGAACGCTCCCAAAGAATATTCCGATTATCAAAGAAGCGATACTTGTTTTTGTAATTGGTATATTTGTGCCATATCGTAGTCGCTCCGGCTTCATGCAGGCTGAATTTGAAGGTACCCACGTCGTATCGTCCCGGAAACACCGTACAAGGAAGCTCATTCCACAGCTTTGTAGTACGTAGAAAAAAGCTCCTTGAAAACCGCAATGTCGAAGACCGCCCACACCCAGATGGTGGAGATAAATATCCTAATTTTTGGCGTGTCGTGCGAAGGTGGAATTCGGCGGCAGGAATCAGGTGAAACAGCTCTTCGGAACACTCCCCGTGATAACTGCGGTAGAAGACATACAATGAAGCGACGTCTCTACGCAACGCCAAGTGATCCAGCCATTATATTATATGTATAAATACTTTATATTTTCAGTTATTCCGCGACGTTCGACATTCCTGGGCAGAAGCGGAGTCCTGGGAGCGGAAAATGAGGCACGCGATGTCCAGACAAATGATATAACAGTTGTTATAGCCTCGTCGTATCAAGTGTACAATAACTTTGACATTTCGTAAGGACTTTTTGATACGTGTGAAGTGTCCTCGGGCGTGTATCGATACGTCCGTTAAAAATACGTACATAATAGCATTTAATTTAGCGTTACGGAGACGGGAATCACATTGAGACCACGGACGAGTTAAAAAAGATAGACTCCGCGCCGCGATATTAGCAAGTGAAGCACCTCTATGCTAGTGTGTGTGCGGTTACGGGGGATACCAGTTACAGAGTTTTTTCTCCCTTAAATAATAACACAAATACTTTTATAGTATCGTTTTTACATTTTTTCACAACGCACTACGGCATTTTTAAAATATTTTATTGCGACGGAAACTGATCGGCCAGACGGTGGCACATCTCATAATGGCGGCCGATCGGCTTATATTAGTGTAAGTGTGTGCGTGGGACTATGTATTTACTCGTTTACCGGCTTGCTTTGGTGCTTCACTGTTATGTAAGGTGACATGGAGTCTTTCTTTTTTTACTCGTCCGTGATTGAGACATCACATATTTTAAGATAAAATTATAACAAGTTAATGGCTGTTACTTTGGTATCTGTCATTGATGTGGCCATTTCTTTTAGAGCAATTGTTGTGATTTATTTTTATTCGTGCAAGTGATCTGTTAGCGATTAGTTTAGTCTTATATACTTTTAATTAAAACTGATTTTCTAGAGCGGGTATCGGTCCGAAATTAAATTCCATAAAATCTTTTTGAAGATTTTTTTTCTAATTAATAACGAATGTGTTTTTTTTTTTCGGTACAATAACTTGAGAACTATGCCCCGTTGAGGGTTGTATCAGAATTGTTTTGTACTGTGTGTATAAATTTTTTTATTGTTAATTGAATATAAATTATATCATTTGAAATTTATTTTTAATATTGTAACTAAATGTTTGTTATGGAATCAATTGGCTAAAAACTGCTTAATATCAAAATGGACCTGAAAAAATACTAAAGGTGCATAATATGAGGCTTTCGAGTGCATTTATTCCATTGAGGTCGCAAGTTATCATGCTCGGTTACTATTTTTTTTTGTATGTAAACTGTGTTCGCTGAGAGTTGATAATTCAAATAAATTAAAATTAGTTTCTTTCCAAGTATGTGGTAAAAAGTTATTTTACTAAACAATTGTTATTTTTAAAGTGATATCACTAACTTCTGGGATAACTTAAATAAAATTTATAACCAAAATTTATGAATGATGCGGCGATCTGTCAGGTTCCGTCCGGGCGCCCTTCGAGTGACGTATGTTTAGTAAATCTTGGTGTGTCTATTTCAACTCTCAGGTTGTGGCTTCATTCAGGATCCACTTTACAGTTGATGACCAGCTCAACCCCAATAATTGCATATTAGGAAATTGGCTTGAGATGTCGATATTTCAAATCTAAACAATTTGTTATTTGTAGAGAGTCCCGCATCGCTCATAAATTTTACTAATTTAATTTAGTTATATTACTGATAGATGCTGGTATTACTACTACACCTTCATGCCTCGTACTGATACTCGTAGTTTGGCTACACCCGTCATACTAATTGCGATGATATTAAATTCTCGAATATTAACTCTCGGCGAATAAATTTTACACACATAAAGTAATATATTATATGACAGGGTATATGCATGTATGATTATTTGTCATTAGTTCACTGAATACATTGTCCACAAACATTATTGATATAATTATTGGAATATTAACTCATTAGCTGTTAACAACCAACAAATCAAAATCCAGAAAAAGACAATGTTAACGATTTATAATCATAATAATAATCAGGGAGTGTACATTTCATGCCCGTTTCCTCATAATGACGTATTAATATAAACACACACAGGATGTTTCAAAAAACGTAGTGACAGATAGTCGTATGAACGTTTGATTCTAACATAATAGTTTCTGAAATATAAAAAATAAGTATTTAATGGGATTGGAACAAAATGCGTTAGTTATAAATTATAACTAATTAATTTATCTCTAAACTAGCTGACCCAGCAAACGTTGTATTGCCGATATTAAAATCGCGATACAAAAGTAACTGTTGATCGTAGATGGGTGAAAATTTGGATTTGTATGTATTTTTTAATGCTGACTCATAATCGAACAAATTTAAAAAAATTTGGCGTTAAACCCTTAACATTTAGGAGGATGAAAAATAGATGTTGTCCGATTCTCAGACCTACCCAAAATGCACTCAAAATTACATGAGAATCGGTCAAGCCGTTTCGAAGGAGTTTAACTACAAACACCGCGACTTGAGGATTTTATATCTATACTAATATTATTAAACTGCAGTGTTTGTTTGTTTGTTTGAACGCGCTAATCTCTGCTACTACTGGTCCGATTTGAATGATTCTTTCAGTGTTGGATAGTCCATTTATCGAGGAAGGCTATAGGCTATGTTTTTTTTTTAAATTAGGGATCCGTAATAAAATTGCTATTTTGTAACACAAGGTGTAAATTCGAAAACTTATTTTTGCGTGCGCTGCAAAAACTATTGACAATAGAACAAAATGTTGTACAGGCTATAATATAGGCAATATTTTATTACTTATAAAACTATCGCGTGAATTATACTTTATATGGCAAAACAACGTTTGCCGGGTCAGCTAGTATTAGATAACACGCATAATTAAATGAAGAAATAGTCATGAAAACCAACAATTCGTTTTTTTCCTGTATGTAGCTTGACGTCATACGCCTGTCATCGGCATGACATGTATGCTCTCTGATAATAATAATAAATTAAACACATATTTAAGGACCGAATACATTATAATACATGCCAGCATTATTAAGATAATATAATTAGTATAGATTATAGTGACTTATTATATTAATTTTGTAGTTTTTAATATTTCTGTGTATAATTAATTCTTTTTTGTAGACCACTTCTAAAATGGTTCCGTGTGCTGTTATTATTTTGTATGTTTTTCTATATTAATTTAGATTAAACGACATATCTCAGTTATTGATTGACAAATAGTACTCCAACAACGACAGTATTAAATAACTGTGGTATTATATTCAAGGTATAGGCTATTTCAATATTTATATTGAAAATTAATCACGTTCAAATAGTAAGCATCACTTGTACCCTCATTAGCTAATGTCAATATTATAGGTAAATCAAATCAGAACTGATTGAATCAGTTTTTTTCTACTTTACTTAATATATATATCGCCGGGACACCACGTTGGCTTTACTAGTCGCCGCTACCAACAAAATATATACAGCTCTATAGAGATACTGATCTGGTGTCTAGTTTGGTAGCTTACGGACACCACCTTGATGTCCTGGTGAAATATTGCCCTTAATAAAGTCAATCCGGTTGAAGTATATTTATAATAGTACTTCATGCATATACCATTAAAATCACTCTTAATCACGTTAATAACTTTGGTGCAGCGTGGCAAATTTGTAAGAGAAACGCGCATGGCTGCGGACGAAAGACGAACAACTACGGTTGTGCGGGTGGATGCGTTGGGAACTGCATAAAAGTCTGAAGCCTTGTACACATACATAGGTCTGCCTTTAGTTTCACTCGTTCGATGTAAAATGTGGACCCGGCATTATGAAACACAACATCAGATACATCATTTGAATTCAACTAACTTCAACCTCTCTCTCTTTTCTGAAACTTTCCTTCGCCTACTTGAGTCTGTTTTGGACCGTTCCAGAACTTGCGTCAGTAACTATATGGCTTGCAACCCCATCTGACTTGTGGCCTATTTGATCTGTTTGCGGCGTTTGATTTGTACAACAGTGTCAAGTATTCGCTCCTGCGTACCTGGTCTGCTAACGTGGCGTGCTTTATTGAGCATTTCGCCATCTCCGAAGTATAAACAATAATGGTCATTCGACCATACAGGGCAGACATCTTAACTGACACGCTCAATGCACGCGGTGCCATTCAACTGTGTTTATTACAAGCACATTACGTTCCATCTCTTAAGTTTCCGGTTTAAGAACGATGTGCGGGCCGAACGTATTTGTTTTATAGTGCTATTAGGCTCAGGTCATACTATCAGAGTAATTATCAAATAGGAGGCGATCATTAATTGCATGAGGAATTTTTCTCCCCCTCCCTTCCTTTTTTTTCGTTGTTACTTGAAAACTTAAATATTTCGGTTGTGTTATCACTATAGAACAGCACTTTATGTTAGTACATTCGCTTTAGTAAGTAACTAGCGGTATAGTATCGTAAGCCTATCAATTATATATAGCAAACATAAAACGAACGCCTTATAAGATACGTATAATAATTAGTTAATAAATTGAAGAGTATTAGCAATACGATGTAAATAAATAATGAACGAACAAACTGTATGTAGCTGCCAATTCCAATATTGTAGTTATAAGCATAAGCTTAGATTAAGGATTGGTCTCCGCTAATCCGTAATACTACGCCCAACTGGGACGTTGACCTGCCACATGTTCTGTTAAACTTTGCTAATAAGTAATTAACTAAACTAAAATGTGGGGTTGCGTAGTAAAACTTTGTAAAAAGAATACTACAAGAAATAAGAAAGACCGTGGGATCACATATCAGTAAGTATTTTGTTTTTTATTGATTTCAATGTAAAATAACACGAATTGTATGTTGAAAGATGCCATTAAGTGTCAAGATGCCAAGCACACAAGCATCTAATAGTTGCCGTATTAAAAAAGCTATTGTTCTTGGGTAGTGCGGTATATAGTTGGAAAGCAGCGGAGACCAATCCTTAATCTAAGAGCATAAGGTTCTTTTTTAAGCTTTGAACTCTGACGTAACTTAGATAATATTAAAAAAATTATTCAGTAATGTGGCGTCTTATATTATTTTTATAACTATTGCTTCTTGGGACTTGAACAGTTACGAAATACTTTTGGAATACGCGTCAACTTATTTCCAGTTATTGATGGAAAAAAATTGCAATTTGAGAGGATTTCACTTCGGAGTTAGACTTAGTTTTGAGTGGTGTTAGATATCATTGCCTTTCTTTCTGACCTTAAAGAAAACTTTTAACCAATGCCAGGGCAAACACAAAAATAAAGTCTTAGATCATTTCTACGTACGTATCATTTCTACCTAGACGGAATATGACAGCTGTGAAAACGTCGAAAAAATTGAGTTTAGAACTAACCTCTATTTTGAGAAATGCACACACACTAACACAAAGTGTCATACAAATCGCGAGTGTCAGACGTAGCTTGTCACGCACACTAAACTAATATTCCTGGCCTGTGTTTATCAGTTCACAGTTGTCTAACAGCAACAAACTATCCAGACGTATAAACTATAAAAGCATAAAGTTTACACTATGATTGATGGGTGCTTTATGAAATTATTTGTAATCGACATGTTCAGTGTTTTATAAATAAATTTCTATTTATAAATAAATATCTATTATGTCTAGTAATCATACCAGTAGATATGATTTTTTAAATTATTTGGATGTGCCACCTATTAATACACAAATATTACCTACACAAATAAAACTGAAAACAAAATTTTATTAACGATGCGTGGCATGAACTCACGACCTCTCGCTTTCCGAGCGAGCGCTCTTTCCAACTGAGCTAACCGCTGCCGCAACCTGAAAGTTGAACAAAGCACACAAGATTTTATCAACGATACGTCACTCGAACGGTGGGCTCAGTTGGAAAGAGCGCTTGCACGGAACGCGAGAGGTCGAGGGTTCGAGTCCCGCATCGTTCGAAAAATTTTGTTTTAAGTTTTATTTGTGTAATAATTAATCCCAGAAGTGAGGTTTATCACTTTAAATCATAACAAATTGTTTACGTATGTATTAATAAAAATATTGCTGCATTTAAAATTAGACTTTTAACAATAACAACATTCATGTGATTGCCTAGTATTGCAAGTACCAGAGCCGGTATTGTTTTTTTTTTAATAAGTAGCAAACATAAATAATGTCATCCATTTTCGTCACAGTTTTCAGACAGCGTGCTGACTCTTTATGCTTTCTAAAAAAACGGTGATAAAGTACTGAAATAACTCGGAACGTTTCATAATGTGATATGAAAGTTTTTTCAAATATATGTATAAGTTTTTCTTTTATATATTTAGTAGTGTTTTTCTAACAATCATGTGATACAAAATTATTATGATAATTAAAAAATAGTAGGTAAAGGCACCAATAAAAATACGGCTACATACATTTTAAAAGACGCAACATTAATGTAAGAAATCAGTATAAATAGGCCATGTGTAGTTTTTGTGCAGAGTTAGTATAATGTATTGTAAAATATAAATTTGTAATTATAAATAATAATAACCAAGATAAAAATGTGAAACTATTTATTTTGTCCGCATTGGTCGGGACAATTTTGTTTTGACTATTTTTACTACTTTATAAATAGACAATAGAAGTATTTCCAATAAACGTCTTATTGTACATTTGAGTTTTTTTCATTCAAAAGACTTCTTTCAGGTAAACTGGAACATTACACAAATGCTAGGTACTTATGTTCTAAAATACATCCATATTCTTCCAAACAGAAACCTATCTGCTTATTGTGAAAAAGTATCTATTACCTCTTGTAGGGGTTTTTTTAACTCATTATTTGGATTTATTTTTCTGAAATGATTTTAGCATGACATCATGACAAGGGATGAGACGAGCAGAACGTTCTGATGGTATTTGATACGCCCTGTCCATTACAATGCAGTGTCGCTCAGGATTCTTGAGGAAACCCAAAAATAAAAAATTCTGAGTGGCACTACATTTGCGCTCGTCACCTTGAGACATAAGATGTTAAGTCTCATTTGCTCAGTAATTTCACTAGCTACGGCGCCCTTCAGACCGAAACACAGTAATAATAATAATCATTTATTTCAGACCAAGTCCATATTACTAAAAAGTTATAAATATAAGTAAAATTTAAAG
The DNA here is from genome assembly GCF_905404315.1 of Leptidea sinapis. NCBI lineage: Eukaryota > Metazoa > Arthropoda > Insecta > Lepidoptera > Pieridae > Leptidea > Leptidea sinapis. The sequence goes on along the minus strand of NC_066285.1, from coordinate 10,446,927 downwards.
ATAGGATATAAAACAAGTGTTCAATTAAAAATAATAAAACACACGGTAATTTTTGGTTCTCGCTGTGGTACACAGACAACCAATGTCTGAAGAAATGACTATCCGGGCAATCACCGATGGTTCGAAGGATACTATTCTGAGCGCCGCGCAGACGACTCCAGAACGGCTCGATGCGGAGACGCATTATCGCAAAAAAATCTGCAACGCCTGCCTCGGCGAACATGCCCGATGCGCTACTGACAATAGGGAGGTTTTTTCATTAATATACGAAAAGCGTTATTGTACTGTATTCTGCGTGAGCTACCTATATGATGACCAAAGTTGACAGGTATAAAAATTTTGACAAAAGGTTGCAAACAAAGTAAGTTTAACCTGCAGGCCTACCATGAACTCTTATTGCGATTCAATTGACAACCTAAAATGAACTGCTTTGCTATTTCATACCACGACGTGATTAGAGCTACCTAATTTAGGTTGACGTCAAATCAACTGATTAAATCGCAATGATGTCAATTGAATGTCAAAAATGATATCAACTGAATCGCAAACTGATTTAGTTCGTTCATTCATTCGTACCATGAGGTGTTATTTCAACCTAAACTGGATAGCTTATTTGTAAAAGTGACCGATTCGAAAAAAAGTTGCTACTTCCTTAGAGGAAAGTGAATTGTGTTGTTAATAACTTTTAAAAAATAGTGAAAACATAGGAAAGAAAAATTTTATTGATTAAGGTCATCCTTAATCAATAAAATTTTTCTTTACAAAATACTGAAACTATATACCAAAAATGAAAATACCAGACGAGGCAGTAAGGGCCCGGGCTATAGCCTGTTCGCAAGAACGAATTAAAAAAATGTACTCTGTAGTCCTGTCAAATCAAACATCAATGGAGGTGCGTTCAAAACTCGTTATTTTTACGAAAACACAAAAGCAAACATTTAATTTGTAATTCAAAGAACTATATTTATTTATATTACTATTATTTAATAAGTATACAAAAGGGCTTAATGGTTTATATTTTAACGCAATTGGGCAATTTCAAAATATATTTTTAGTATTTTCTACGCAAAAAAACCGCTAAAATCATATCATTTTAGGTTTCGAAACGCAATTTTATTTCGTTCATTCTTCATAAGCGATCCAAACGCCATTCAGTAAAAGGCACTTCATGGTACGAATTTTAGTGATTCAGTTTGGGTACTTAAACTGAACTGCATCGGATTCGCATCGCTTATTAAAAGTTGATGGTAGGCCCTCTGATCATTACATTTGGTGAACCTCCGCGCGAGCATGTTGCACCGTACCGACTGGACTCGCCTTTCCCGCTCCATGTCGTCGTCCTTCAAATCATCGGTGTGTATGTGCCCCAGGTATTTAAAGGACCCTACAACTCGCACTGGCGTGCCATCTATACAAACTTCAGGGTACCTGGCCTCTTTTCCATTTGAATATCACCATTTCTGTCTTCTTGGCGTTGTATTTAAGACGTTTTCGGAGACCCCTGATCGATGGACTGAGGAGGACCATATCATCAGCGTAATTCAGGTTATTTACACGTAAATCCCCGATATGACACCAGACTCTGGTCGTCCTCAGTTCGGAGATCAGGTCATATATATTCAAATTTAAAGGTCGGGAGAGGTCAAGCCCCCGCACACCGCAAGCTAGCCTATAATCATAAAGCGTGTCGGCCCATCTAACATTGTTAATTTGGTTCTCGTACCAGTTCCGCAACAGATCCACACATACTGCGATCAACATCCGTTTTAGCAAGTTGTTGTCCAAAGTAATTCATATTTTACAAGATCGAAAGCGCGGCTAAGATCTAGGAAACATGCATATACAGAGGTTTCTCAAGCAACGTAATAATTAACGATATTCTTCAAGCTAAATATTGCGGAATCTGTCCCGAGACCAGTATTAAAACCAAATTGAGCATCATCTATCTCGATCTCCCTTACCAGTGCGGGTTGTAGCAGTCTCTCGAGTATCTTACCAATAATAGTTCCAAGTGAAATAGGGCGATAATTATTTAATTTAGATAAATCACCAGTTTTATTTTTAGGGAGTGGAACCACCACGGTTCTCATAAGGTTGCACGGCAGGTATCCATATTTTAGGCATGCATTAAAGAGTTCGGAAAGAACTCTAAACATTTCAACACCCGCACACTGTATATGTTCGATACTGAGGCAGTCGAAGCCAGGTGACTTTCTCCGTTTCATTTGACGCACTACTGTCGCGACGTCGTCAGGTGAAAAAGCCGGAAGTAATTGCTAACACATTACTGCTTCACGGCAGAAAAGGGCGCCGTTCGAGTAAGCATAATCTGGCCGACATCACGTGCAAAGGAGACTTCCACTGGTGAAAATTGTATGTAATTCGAGCCGAAATTGCCACGCGCACTTGTTTTAGAAGGTTGGTAGATTACATTTGCAGCTCTAAAACCCTTTTTGTCCTATGCAGCAGTGTCGGGTTGAACTAGAAATTTATCTAGGCATATACTTAGCTAACACATTTTTTATGGAATAGGAGGATAAACGAGCGTACGGGTTACCTGGTGTTAAGTGATCACCGCCGCCCTGCGTTGCACGCTGTCAAATGGATCGAGCTGATACTGGGGTGCGCCAGACCTGAGATGACAGCAATACTCTTTGTGTGGCTGGACCTGCGCTTTGTAGAGCGCTAGAACGTGGGCCGGCTTGAATTATTGCCGTGCTCTATTAATGACGCCCAGCTTCTTCAAAGGCAATTTGGCTTCGCCCGCATTAAGTTGGAGACCTAAGTAATTAATAGGTAGGATGCAGATTGTATCCATTTTCCTCAGTCAAACGAACTCTTACCCGTGATAAATTATGAATATAATATGTTTGTTGTGTAATGTTAATGAATGTAATTTCCACACGATGTACAGTTTTAGCCTTTTAATTTTTATAACTACACTAGAATTAGCTTACTTGCGCACTTTTTCCAGTTCGTATTGGCATGGGGTACCTACTTTAATAAAGTGCGTATCGTCCGTTTGCCCTAGGAAGGCTTATTCCAGTTTGGCTCTACGCGGTAGAAGACACAATGAAGCAACGTATTTATTTGTTTCTGCAGTATCAACTTAAAAAATGTTAACGTAAGCTGCTCGAATTGTTGATGATCCAGAACTCCGATAAAAGGTGAATTATGAGGAGTGTTTTCCGATGCCAGTGATGTCAAATGGGGTTTTGTAGTGATTAGAGCGAAAAATTGAGTCTTCAGAATTTTCGAAAAGTTAAATTGAACTTGAAAGTTTCATAAAACCCCATTCGCGACCTATATAAGAGAAAAAATACAAGTTTATTATGGCAATCGTCGACAATTTCCTGAGACCTGTATCCTACTTTTATCGGCGAGCATAATAAAGGCACCAAAAAATAGTGGCAGAGATAACGCGCTTTGGGTGTGACTTGGATCTTTAGATACTGTCTACAGCTACTTTCGCTCCGTAAGAAACCTCGGAATTCACTTGCAAAAAAATTTGGGAAGTCTTCGTGATGGAAGTGTTGCGATAAGCGTCTTGTGTCATTCTCGATCAAGCCTAACCGATAATCTTAAGGATTATTGCTTACATTGGTCGCCGTCCATCTATGTGTTAGGTTAATCGAAAAAAAAGAGTCTAAGGCCGCGTTTCCATCTGCAAGATAAGTTCCGCGAGAAATGTCCGACAGTCTCTCTGACAGCAGCTTGCAACTGTAAACCCCATTGCAAGTACTGTCGCGACAGTTTGTTAAAATTTATATATTGTTGACCATCTTCCAGTTGCATTTCGCGCAATAAATTATGGTCTGCACCAGCTTCACGTCTTATACAAATCCATTCTCGAACCCAAATTGATCGTTTTTTCTTATCCAACACCAAAATTATTATTGCAGCTGCTACACGTGCGCGTCTTGACAGTTCCTATCACGACACTCGTAAGCTCTCGTGTGTAAACTGTAAACACCTCCGAGATAGTATGATCCGCGAGCATCTCGCAAGGCATGTAAACACTATTGCAAGAACTCATGCCAATCTTCCGCGAGTCCGCTTGCAGATGGAAACGCGGCCTTAGTGTATCTGCTTGAATGAAAACTTCTTTCCTTATGACATAAGAGAGGGTTGTTGCTTAACTAGTATGTCAGAATATCGAGTAAAACATTCAACAGCTTCTCGGATCGTGTCACATCTTATCTCAATGCGCCGACTTGTATTCCCACTCTGCTGAATCCGAAAGTGAAGATAGGTTAACCAAATACTGATCTGAAATCTCCAAAGGTTTGCTGTGACAATATTACTCATTCACCTGGTCGAAACCCTACATTTCGTTTGAAACGGTATTTACAAAATATTTCGCCTGTTGATTCCCTGATTTCAATCCGGGTTTTATAAGTGACCCCCAATTTATCAACTGTATCATAAGTAGGTACCTATCTAATAAGAATTATAATAAAAAAAACTACGTTTAAAAAACCAACTTCAAAAACTGAAAAGTATCAAATAACTAAAAATTTTATTTAAAACACTTCATATGCAAACCTTTACCTTTAATATAATATTATTATTTGTATGTGCTACCTATTGATAGGCTTTATGTCAGTGCCAAGACCTTAACAAAATAAAACTTAATATTATAAACAGCTTACTTACTGTTATTATTTAGGTTGTCTGACAAAGAGTATAATAATATATAGGGAATTGTCTGACCACGCGTCTGTCCGCTTGAGTTTTGTTTTTTGTGAGGTTTTTTAAATTTTTAGTTATTTGATGCTTTTAAGTTTTTGAAGTCGGTTTTTTTTTACGTTTTAGTGCAGTTAATAATAATATATAATCAACCTGAATGAAAACTCCAAAACAAGCCGTACACAGAAAACAATTGTCATCCAGGTAGACGAAAATTTTCATATAAATGTTCATATAATGAGAACTACTGGGCCAAACTATGTAATATTTTTATGGGGCCAAATGGCATCTACCTATTTCGCATCAAAAAGAATTACGTGAATCGGATGATAGATGTATCACAAAATGATGTTTAATGTATAAATTAAAACACGTTTATTTCCTTAGAATTGTTTAATTTGCTTGCACACAGCCTCTATTGAGAACAATGTTACAGGGAAACAGCAACCTGATAACAATCTGGTAGCAAATAAAATACAGATTACAGTTGCATTTGTAAGTATCACCTGGTAACATTGATTTTAAATTGAGAAGGAGTAATTAAAACATACATATTAAAAAATCAGCTCAGTTTATATATAATAATATAAAATCAAAACAGACCATGCAGAACAGTTTTAGTAATTATGCAATAATTTTTAGATCAAATTAACAAACATACAAGTTTAATAAAGAATATTAGTAAATGAGATTTGAAGAACCATGGTACAATTCATGATTCTACACATCAGCATGTACTTATCACAAGGATGAGGCACTGAGTGACAAATAAGGGGCCAGACCTCAGCAGATTCAATGCTCCGAGTGTCAAGTGTGAGATTTCTTACCGGTTCGGTCGCGACATACTACAATTTGTATGGTGCCGAAAGAGCGCCATCTAGTGACAGTAGAGGAAAACATCATAGCGCCACACAAATCGTAGTTAACTTTCATGTGATGATAGGTAAAAAATCTCACACATACCACTCTGATGATGACCCCTGTCTCAACCACTGCTTTAATGGTTTGCCTATTCATCATGAGCATGAACCTATAATAATTAACATAACTTATAATAACTGCATATATCATACATCTAATCAAGTAAACTATTTTTTATCAAGTTTCAAGTTTTTTGTTTTACTTTTTTTTTTAGGATTTTTTTAGATTATTTTTTTTATTATCATAATCTCTGTTGTTGCCGGTGAAATTTGCCTTCCACAAATGATTTAAGTCTGATACAATTCACGACATGTAAAGAGATTCTCTTTACGGTTTCTCGCATTATTCTACATTGTCTTGTTTACGATTGTACTGGTGGTTACGTGGTGGCCGGGAGGCGCCCGACCCGCGAGGTCCACCACGGGGCCCTCCCCGCCCACGTCCCTTATACCCTCCTTGATATCCCTGGGAATTGTCATTGTATCTCTCACGTCCTCCATTCTCATTATGTTGGTAGTTGTCACCTGTATCTCCATTACCATAATACCCATCATTTGCATTTCTGCTCTGGTAGTCTTTGTTGTGCCTGCTTTGGTAGTTATCATTATACTGTCGATTCTGATAACCATCTTTGTTATTCCTGTTCCGATACTCATTGTCTCTTCCATGATAGTTATCATTGCTTTGCCTGTTCTGGAAGTTTCCGCGTCCGCGATAACCATTTGATGCACCTCTGGAAGATCCTCGGAATCTCCTAAACCTATTCTGTCCATCTCCTTGACCATGAGTTTTGCGTTCACTCCCATCCTCATGTTCTGGACTTCTGCTTTCTTTGATGTCTGTGTTGTCGTTATCATTATGTTGAGGAGTACTTTGATCATTGTCAATACTTTGCTGGTCATTCTCATGAGGCTGTATCTGAAGTTGTTGCATCATTGGGGCTGGTATACTATGTGTGATAACATGTTGCGGAGGCTGTGGAGGATAAGAGTGCTCAGGATGTGAGGCTTGAACATGTATTTGTTGTGGATGCACTTGTTGTTGAAGAGCATTTTGTGGGTGTGTTTGTATAGGAGTCGGCATTGGCATACCAGTAAATGCAGGATGGTCTGGGTGTGGAGCGTAATGTGCTTGTGGGGCCATAGGAATGGTTCCTGGTTCTGGAATGTGAGATGGTGGCATTTGAACAAAATGTTGATTGGTAAATGTTTGAGAAGGAATTTGTGCAGGCTGTGATGTTTGATTCATTATTGGTGGCTGTGGGGTGCCCACTGGACTATCAATTTCTGAATCTTGTAAAAAGAAAAAGTTTTGAGATCCTATGACTTCTGAAATAGGTCTTTGTTGAACATATTGTTGAGAGAAATATGCATGCTCTACCTCTTGAAGAGTTATGGGAGGAAGCTGCCGGAGAGGGTAGCCCGGAGCTGGCACAACTGTTGGGGGTGGAGCAGTGGGTATAGCTACAGGTGGAACATATACTGTATTTGGATCAACTTCATTTAATTCTTGTGCAGGTTCTTGACATTCAACTTCTGGTTCCTGTTGGACCTCTTCACATACAGGGGGGATAGCCTCAAATGCCTTATCAAAATATCCACATCCATGCACCAAGGCAATTACTTCCTTTATATGTGTGTAAGTTGTTCCCAATACTTCTTTGGGTTTACCATCAATTATTGCATATAAATGTTCAGCTGCCTTAATTGTCTGAGCTGGGAATGCAGCTAGTCCATCTTCATTGACTTCATGTTTGGGGGAAACTTCAGGATACCTGGAATATAAATGAAATTTGTGTAGATTCTTATACTGCATATTTTTCGCTTATGAGTGTGACTTTGAGATAGAGCAGACATACTTGTATTTCCTTATATACATTCATATACTTTGCATTACAAATATCTGTCAAAAAAAAACCGAGATGATGATGTTAACAGGCGGCAACTACAATCTGCCAAAACTGTTTGGAAAAAGGCTACACCTGCATCTGGAGGCTAAGTATCTAGGAATCACTTTAGACCACAAACTAAACTGGAGCAGTAACATAGAAAAAAAGCCTGACAAAGCCAGCATCATTCTATGGCAATAACACAGGATTTTATTTTTTTTTATGGAAAAGGAGGACAAATGAGTGTACGGGTCACCTGGTGTTAAGTGATCACCACCACCCACATTATCTGGGAACACCAGAGGAATCGCTGGAGAACATGTCATATCATCCTGGAAACACCACACAAGGAAGCTCATTCCATAGCTTTGTAGTATGTGGAAGAAAGATCCTTGAAAACCGCACTGTGGATGTGCACATGCAGATGGTGGGGTTGATATCCTAATTTGTGGTGTGTCATGCAAAAGTGGAATTCCGCAGCAGGAATCAGGTGAAACAGCTCCCAAAACCCCGTGATGAATGTGGTAGATTATACACAATGAAGCGATTTATGTGGAATAACAAAATATTAAGATGCTATCATTTGGTTATCAAATGGTTGGACTTTACAGCCAAAATCATACTGTGGCAGGCTGATAGACCCATGCTTAGTTATTTGGTGCTCATCTGGTGGCAAGCTGACAACATGAAATTACTATATATATATAAACCACAAAATTCCCCAGATAAGCATCTAATATGATTGCTACTGCCACTATGACTGCATGAGACCAACATCAAATGCAGCTATGTCAGCTATGCCAGACCTTAAACTACTACATATCTATATCAAAAATGAAGTGGCAATGCTCAGTCCTTAGATAATTTAAACATCTAGATAGAACCTCTTGCTGCTAGGCAACAAATGAAAACAGGCCAGGTTTATTACTATAATGTGCAATATTTTTATATCACTGGGTTAGTGTGTGTGCATTGCATAAAATAGGAGGTTAACTGTCAACCTCAAACTTTTGTCTTCAAACATCTTCACAGCAAAGGCCGGCAACACTCTTGTGATTCCTCTGGTGTTGCAAGAGAATGTGGGTGGCGGTGATCACTTAACACCAGGTGACCCGTACACTCATTTGTCCTCCTATTCCATAAAAAAAAACAGCACAGTCTATCTAGACATATAAAATATTTAAATTTATATCATTAAATGATCTAAGGCTTACTCCATATCGCTATAAAAACTAAACTAAGCCATACTTGAATCTACTTAGAGATAAGATTTTATTATGTTTCCCAATTATATCAGCTCATCCTAAACTTTTAAGTGTCCAGTGAGTCTCTGAGGATATTTTAGAATAACAAATTACTTACAAATCATCAAGCAATTTCAAGTCTTCCTCGGGTAGTTTAACTGCTCCATTTGTACCATTTAGAAAATCTTCTCTTACTTCAGAAACTCCCATTTGTTCCAAGCAGTCTAAAATGAGGAGAACTTCACGGATTTTATTGGTTTCTGCAGTGGATCGGACCCATGCATCCTATAAAATGAATAGTTTTTGTTTATTTACAAATAAAGTATCAGCATAAAAACACAGCAAAACAAATTTGGATAAGATTTGTACCTTTTTAGCCTGCTTTTTTGCTTCTTTCTCAGCAGAGTTAGATATTGCTGTGACCTGAGTGCAAAGATCTCTTGCAAATTCAAGTGTCTGGCTGACTTCATCATATTTAGCCACTGCAATTTTCTGGTCACTCTTTAATTCCTTTCCTGCCTTTTGTAAGTCACGGTAGGAAGATAATTTACTCTATAATTAAATACAAACAATTATAGTAAATTAAATATATTATATTTACATATTAAAGATTCCAATAGTTTAATAATTAAAACCATGATCTGAATAAATAACATAAATAGATTTTTCTGTGAAGTAAAGATAGTAAAGTATTGCTGTGGGGATTATTAGTAATACAATATTATGTGATACTGACAGCTACTACTCTCCCATTGTTTTGGTGCTGTGTTTTCACAATCTTATTATTGTTCTGTTCTTTCCCTTATTTATTAAATAAAAGATTTTTTGATTTGTTATCTGTTGTAATAGTATATAAGTGGATTAGGAATGATATTTTAATGAATGTATGACTGTTAAATACTTTGGGCGTTACTTCTCAGTAACATTTGTATTTGGTAGCACATGTGTTAAAATGGCGTCATTCGTTATGCCGCAAGTTTATATACAATAGATAATTGAAATTACTGTACGATGATGGTAAATAAGTGTAGGGCAAATTGTTAATCATTAGGATAGCTTATTAATTAGTAAATACATGTGAAATGTTTCCTGCAACAGTAAACTAACAATGAAACCTAAGAATTGGAAAAGTCAGTTACCTTCCTTTTTTCCAAGTTGCGTATTTTATGTTCAAGTATCTTCATAATCTGTTTAATTGGAGAATTGTCTACAGCTTCTGACGAAGCTGGTTTTTCAGACTTTGCATTCGCAGCCGAAGGCATCCTTCACAGGCAACAACTTTTTCAGGGATGGGTATATGATGGTAGCTGAATAGACAAATCTATTCTATAATCTATAATAATAATGACACAAACCACAGACCATAAACTAAAAATGCAACGAATTGTCAAACATTGCCAAAAGAGTAATTATTTTTATGCTTTGGATATTTAAACTCGCAATAATACTCTAGATAAGTGCTATGCAATATTTCTTATTCGATACTAATAGGTTATTGCAAACGAGCTATTATTAAAAAGTCCGAGCCGAAGGCGAGTGTTTATAATCGATTTTATATTGAATTTATTATCTATTTGTTTTTTACATTGGCAACGAGGCTATCAGCTCAAACTACAACATAGTTACTGCCTTTTTTTTTACTAGGATTAACCCAGTTTAAGTTTTGGAGCGTGTAGTATTCATTGTTCATCTTTTCGAGCATTAATTCATTGGTATAAACTAATTTTGTTTATATGGTAGCATTACTTGTAGAAGTTTTGTTGTAGGATTCGTGCACTTGCAGTGCAGTGAAAATTTTTAGAATATGTCAACAAGTAGCACATGATTAAATAAAACGGTATTTATTTAAATAAAACACTTTTAAAGGATTCAAACGTGTGTTATTGTAACTGTTTTAGATTAGATTTTTGCGTAAAAGTAACATTTTTATTTTAGTTAACCCAACGTTTCAAGACCTTTCCAGATTTTGTTTTCAGGGGTATTTATTTACTAATGTGCTAGCACTGTACTACAACTGCACGATTCAAATGACAAGCGTAGCAATTGCAGCGTGTAGACGACCAGAAAGCCCGTTAATGCGTAACAAATTTGGATTTGTCAATGTGTGCGAAAGCTTGTGGTCTTTTTATTTATGAAAATAAGGGACGTGACGAGCAGCACGTTCATCTGATCATTGATACGCCCTGCTCGTTTCAAATTCAAATATGTTTATTCAAAATAGGATTTAAAATCACTTATTGAACGTCAAAATCTACCACCCATTCAAAAGAGACTGCCTCAGACCTGAGAAGAATGGGCGCAAGAATCTCAGCGGGCTTTTTTTTTTAATATAAAATATGGATTACAATGTAATATTGTACAATAAACATTTATAATTAAAGAGCCTGAGGGTGTTCGCTTCATTCCCAGTCCGTGGTGTCATTAAGAAAATCGTTTATGCTATAATAACCTTTCCCACACAAACGTTTTTTAACAATTCTTTTGAATTTCGTAACACATTTGTTTTGTACATTTTCTGGGATCATATTGTAGATCATCGCCCAACAAAAGACTTACTAACTCGACCCAACCGAGTAGTAGGCATAACAAGTTTATGTTTGTTCCTCGTGTGAACATTATGAATGTCACAGTTTCTAGAAAATTCCTCAATGTGCTTATGAACATACAAAACATTATCGAAAATGTATTGAGAAGCAACAGTCAAAATGTTTATTTCTTTAAATTTTTCTCTTAATGATTCTTTAGGACCTAGGTTATAAGTCGCGCGAATAGCCCTCTTCTGCAGCACAAAGATAGTATTAATATCGGCCGCACTGCCCCATAACAATATACCGTAGGACATAATACTATGAAAATAACTAAAGTATACTAATCTCGCCGTATCTATGTCAGTGAACCGTCTAATTTTCTTAACCGCATATGCTGCAGAACTAAGCCTATTCGCCAATCCTTCAATATGGGGGCCCCACTGCAATTTGGAATCAAGAGTAATGCCAAGAAATATAGCAGATTCCACTGGTTTTACCACCTCTACATTTAATAAAATATTCGCATCTACATTTTTGAGATTTGGCGCGGTCAATTTAATATATTTGGTTTTATGATTATTTAACAATAAGTTATTGGCGCTAAACCAGTACACGATGTCAGATTAAAATGCCGTGCCGCACAGGATTATTGAAAAACCCGAAAATTCTGAGCGGCACCACTAGTAATTTCACATATTGTAATATTGTAAGCCTCAAATATCTGTATTAGTCAGGGGCGGATTTGGAAACAAAGACAAAATGCTTATGTTCTATGTAAAGTATTTTGATACTAAAACCGTCTGGACTGTGGAGAAGAAGAAACATTTAGCCCCAATTTCACCATTGAAATATAAGGCGATTAGAACACTTTGAACTAAGCTTACGCCTGTAAACGAGTTAACAGATTCAATTCGGATTTCACCAACTCAAACAAATGCAGTTATAGCCTAAACGTGTTTAAATGCTGATCGACGAATTTCGCCGATTGCGTTAAGCGCCGACAGTGAAATATGGTAATAGAAACATTCTCATTTAACAATTTTGATATTGTTCATACTGATCGATGACAGTATTGACAGGTATTTGATACATTATATTGCTTATGACGTACTTACATGTAAACTCAGTTTAAGACAACATGCTCAAATGATATTGGTAAAATAACTTTGTGTTTAATTGAGATCAAAACTGGCATATTTTGAACTTGTGTGAAATGTATCGCACGCGTCAGCCGCCGTATAAGATAGGCCAGGAAGCGGCCAGCTCATATTTATAATTTAGAGCCTAAGTTTCAGACAACCAACAGGCTGTCTTAATCCAAACACAACGCGGGAGTTCCGGTGCCGGTAGCCACTAGACTTGCTATGAGAAGAGATGTTTCACTGATTTCTTCTTCTCGACCTATTGAACTCGGAGGTTAAAAGCCCTCACAGCTACTTAGGAAGATGAGAGAACTCACCAGCGGAACGATCACCGATGAAGGACTGAAGTTCGAGTGGCCGAATTGTCCGTCAACACGGAATCTTCATGTTTGCGGTCAAGATGTCAGAATGAGCCGAAGGACCCAGCGTCGCTGCAGTAACGGACTCAACTTCGACGGTAGCATACAACACAAATAGAAGCGTTATCAAAACAAATTGAGAAGCTACCACTGGAGATTGCAGAGATTCGACGCGGAGATATCACCGTCCTTTTCACGCACGCTCACGGCAACGCAAACCGTTGGTGGAGATGAAAATTGGGAATTCGAATATCACCATCGCTTTGGTTATAAAGAGAAGCATTGCAAATAAACTTGCTGTAGAAGGAAGAAGAACTCTGTACACTATCCCCGGCACCTACCGTGGCGAACGTCGTTGCCTTCAGCACCAGCCATTGCCTTTGTGTCCATGATTGCACGAACGTTTCCTCGTAGACAGAGGCGCTAACATCTCCATTCTGGCCGCCACTCACTAAAACGAGCAAGCAACAAAGCGAGTGCCTACAAACATTACGTGGCAAATATTAATTCGCAAATCAAAAGGTACGGCGACAAAACAATCAGGCTGAACTTTGGAACTCATCGTCGTTTTTTGTGGACATTCGTCGTCATGGACGTCAAATAATCCATAATGGGCGCCGATTTTCTTATAGGCGTATAACTCAGTTTTATTGAACTCAGTGTGAAGTGTCATTGGTGAAATCGGGGCTTAGCAGTTAACAAAACCTATTGTTTGGTTATTCTCATTTATAGCTGCATGGCTCTAACTTTACCTTTTCCATTGAAGAGAAAAATAATAAAGAAAAGGTTTAGGTATTTTATTTTAAGCCCGGCAGGTCTCTAAAAAAATAAACTTGGTATAAAGTTATAACCAAGCATAAACAAAGAATATGCAAAATGTTTAAAATATCGTTGACAACACTGTCACTAAAATGATAAATCTGAAGTTTTCCGAATGACAAGCAGCCTTGCAAATAAACGCGGGAAACGTTATACGTCCGAATACACCAATCGTAAGCAAAATGTCTATTTGTAAACATTTGGCATTTTCTTGGTTTAAGATTAGTTATAACTTTATGTCAATTTTATTTGAAAGGCCGTAACGATTATTCATTTTAGTAGAGTAAAAGTGTTGTGTGATATAGATAGGGAAATGTAGACCATTTATTCTTTAATTGCCCTTTAATGAAGTCTTCCTTGTACAACTTTATACCTCCTGAAATCCCCCGCCCCACCTCCATGAAATGCCTCCTCACCTTTGTTTTCACTCCTTTTGTAAATACTTTATGTAAATATATTAAACAGAATAATATTAAGTTATAACTAACACAATAAATGTTTTATATAAGTAATATTATCAGTGTTTGTCCATTATAATCTAACAGCATGTATATTTGTTTCAGGTATAATAAGAAAATAAATCTGTTTTGATTCTGGGCACCGGTCATTACTATAATCACTTATAAAATCGTTTACACCGATCAAATGACACACTCTAAGCTTGTTGGTCTACTGAAACGTGACATTGGCGAGTTGTGGTGCCCCTTCCACAGAAGCCACTAGAAAGAATAGAATAGAATATGTAGTCTGTGTTCTTAAGTGTTATTATTGTTTACTTGCCGTTGCCGTAGTAAAAGAATTAATTAACGATTTAATTTGAAAGTTGAACATTTGCGGGAAAATATTTCTGTTTTAAGTAAAACGTTTAATACAATTTTGCATTCATAATATTTTTTGCGGCCAGAAAACCGAAACCATAGTAGGTTATTTCGGTTTGGTCATTGGCGGTGTTTGTTTATGATAAGATATTATGTACGGCACATTAAAAATGAATTGGTTAACTCAACGGGTAAGTGGTACGGTCTTATTATTTAATATAGTTAGGTTTGATTTCTCGAAGATGTAAGTTTCTTTTTTAAATTTATAGGTGGTGAAGTCCGTTGGACCTTTATTGCAAAACAGCCTGCACATAACCTCAACACAGTGTAATAATCAAAACACTGAAAAAAGTACGTACATTTAAATAAAATAAATAAAACACAGGTTTGATAGCCTTGTTCATTAGGACAATGCCTAGTTTTTAACACTTAATACAGAGGTTCACAGACTTTTTTTTCTCATAGACAAAGCTTTCAAAATTTTGCTGGTTCTGGTGGACCCCTGCAGCGTAATTCGCTGAGCTTCTTAAAATATTATTTGCCTACACTGATAGGTCAAGTCAAGCCAGCGTTTTAGATCTTCACTTTTTAAAGCAAATAATATTTTGTAGACCCCTGCTGTGGATGAATTATGAACCTCCATTTTTTTCACACCAATATAGACTCTCATTAAGTCTCCCCTCGACCCCTAGGGATCCACCTGGAACACCTTGGGAGCTAATGCTTTTCCCCTTATTCATAATAGTCTGCTAACTTAAACCATTGCTAATTATCACTGTCTTCTTCTATTGACCTAAGTCAGAATGAGAAAAAACACTCCTAAGTGGCTGTTTAAAGTTAGCGGACCATAATGAATAAGGGGGTTAATGTTTTGGCTTGTAGCAAGTATTCTGTTTGATTTTTTCTTTCGGTTGATATTTCGTTGTTTAAATATTACATTTCTTTCAAATTTGTTTTCCTTCAAATTAAATTGCATATTATGTAGTTAAAATTAAGGCATATCTCTAAACAATAATTATTATGTCTCATAACACCAATTATAAGTAAAGCAATGCTGCCATAAAAATAATAAAAATGGTATATTATAGCAATAAACCAAGTTACTTTGCTGGGAAGAGTTGGATCAGACCCACAAAAAAGGGGAAATGAAGAGCATCCAGTTGTGAACTTTCCATTGGCAACTCACTTTAGCTATAAGTATGAATCAGGAGATATACTTCAGAGAACAGATTGGCACAGAGTAAGTGTATTCAGACCAGGTCTCCGAGACACTGTCTATAAATTCCTTAAGAAGGGCCAAAGAGTCTATGTAACTGGTAAACTGTCATATGGAGAGGTTAAGCTCGATGATGGACAAGTAAGAACAGCCTCTACAGTGATAGCAGATGACATTATTTTCTTCCAAAGTCAGCCTGATAATACCAGTAAGTGATTTTTGTATTAGAGTATTAAGTATACTATAATGTAAATAAAAAATGTAAAGTTGATTAATTATAGTTTAATTTATGACAATCTTATAATAAATCAAATCAAAATCAGTTTATTCATTGATTCATTCCGTGACCTACGGAAATGACACTTATGAATGTCAAAAAAAAATTTTCTTATTGAATCTACTGCTACTTCGTAAAGGGTTGAGCTAATGAGAAGAAGTAGCAAGAAACTCATTGCCACTCTTTAATATCAAGATTTACAGATCATTTCAATTACAATATAATATGTAAAATGATGCAACAAACACTATAATGCCAGTATGCTGATATAGCCAGTATAATGCTCCAACTTCACCCAGGTTTATTATATATATATTAGGCAGATTGATAATAATATATAAAATTAATTAATTTTGTTGTATAAACGGCTCTCTTTGAGTATGTCTTATTTTCATATACATATACAATCATAGTAATCACTTACTACTAAAGCAATTTTATTTTTGCTCTGATTTAATTTGCAAACATACATAGCACCAAATTTCTAATCTATATTGCATTCAAATTTGGATTGTCACATAATTGCACTCTTTCCTGACTACATTCTGAGTTGAGTATAGAAGATGGCCCTCAACTATAATTAAGAGTTTAAATGTACTTCTTTATTTCACCGAACTTACTTCTCCACTGAACCTACTGCATATAAAAGGCAGATGATCAGACTCATAATGAATACCAACATTCAACCAAAAACATTGGTCAGTGGATGTGTAAATTGACCAGTTCAAGTAACCGAAAAAATCCCATACAGGTGGTCTGAAATAGGCTTTCTCTGCCTGGTCTGGTTGAAATAAAAAGAAAAATTGACAATTCACAACAACCCATTCAAAAAGCCAAGTATGGAAATAATCCAGCCAAACTAAGTGCAATTTTATTTATATTTTATCCCCATTCCTACACTAGCTGCTGCTGGCAACATTGTCCACTATAAAGCAGCAAAAATACTAAGCCTGCATCTAGAATGATAATAAGTAGCCTATATGTTGTCCATGCCTCATGTTGATAATGATGCAAAATTGCAATTTCTATTCAGTAGTTTTTCTGTTTCACCAAGTTTTTGGATTCAGCTTGGTTTGTAGAACCAACAGCAAGTTTTCCCTATCTCACATATATATCCCTATTATTATGATTAGAGCTAAGTATTTGATAATTTTCAAATACTTCTGTATTATACTCTGTATTTGAAATATATTTTTATATCGGATTGCTTATGGTTTTCCATTCAATTCCAACATCACAGCTATTGAACAAGATCATAATCTAAATATTGTGTATCTAAATATTGTGTAATCTTAAATTATTCTACTGTCCAAGATTGAAGATATTTAATTCTTTTCATAGGATTATTACGTAGGTATTAGGCTAGCTTTCTTGTGTAGTGGTATTTTGACGAATCATAGATAATCATACTTAAAACGTTTTTGTTTTAAAACTATGTCTGTGCTGGAAGCTGGAACAGCTAAGTTGAGAAAGCAACAATATTTTACTGGAATTTAGGGAAGTAAAAATTTTTTAAACATTTGTTGAAACATTATATTTATTTTCTTTACAAGTTGGAAGATCAGCATTCCTATGCCGAATAGAAATAATTGTAAAAATACAAACTCAATTTAAAGTAGATACTTACCTAGGTACTTTAATAAAGCTCCACATTTTGTTTGACAAATCATACATATTTCTTTAGTCAATTCTCTTATTCTATAGTAACATAATATTTACAAACTCATAATTTTAGTCTCTATGACAATATTTACCTATATTGATAAGAGATCACAGAAAATTGTAGCTGGAAATTATTGAGTAAAGGCCTAGCAATACTATAAGTCTACCACATAACACTTTATCACAGAGGAATTTTAGATTGGTTTTAAGGCTTCTTGTGAGTCATAACTTTATTGTCTGTACTTTTGGAAATTATTTAGAATATAGAACTTGTGGTAGCATGGATTAATAATGCTTGCTACAATTGAGGGTATTTGCCTAAAAGAACCAATGGAAGACACAAATATTGTGTATAATAATTTTCATCACCTTACTTTACATAATATCTCTCTTATAAAGTTTTATACAGGAAAATGTTCTATTTATAATAATATACAATCCTATAGATTAAATTAACAAAATGCATTGACAGCGTATGTCACCATTAATACGCTTTTCTATATTTTTACTCTCTTGGCAATAGTGATTTGAAACTGCCAGAAATCAGTCTGTGGTTAATCAGCCATTGCACAATATATTCAAATAGTCTATAATTTAACACAAATAATCTCTGTAGACTGTCCCTTTATCTAACTATAACATTTAATTGACACTATTCATTACACATCACTTGGCACAAAGGCATTTAAGGTCCATACCCTGTTTGGCTCCATAGTCCGTTCAAATCTGTCAAAAACCTCTCAGTTGACATTAAATTGATAAAAAATATGATTATTGTTAACATTTAGGAAGACAAGTATCAACTGTTCTGAGAGACATTTGACTAGAAATATATCGGCTGGAGAAATAGACCATTACTTATTGTAATGTTCTTTATCACATCACACACATATTCAGTGTCTCTTGTCACAAGTCATTGTTCACATTTTTCACTTTTTAAGTTGAGAGCGTAGTAATCTGAATTATATTCGGATTCCTGTTTCATCATCATGCTCTCTCCAATGAGAGTGCTGATGTAATGCTTATCGTGCGGTGGCGTAGGCGCAGGCTCGGTCCGCACACGTTTCCTCCATGGTTCTGGCGCGCTCATACTCAGATCTGTGGGCATGTCATCCTCGACATTGTCTTCATCACATCGTTCCTCCTTCATTTCTTTTACTAAATTCTGTTGCTGCTGTTGTTGTTGTTGTTGCTGCTGTTGCTGTGTTACTCTAGTAGGGCTCATTTGTTGCCTCAACAGCGAGATATTTTTAATATTCTTCAGTTCAGTCGGGTTCCTCAGAAATCTACAATGAAAAATTTATGATGAATAAAGATTTTCTTCCAATAAATTTTACTAATATCATATGCTCTCTTGTACCGCCAACCAAGGATTCCGCAAAAAAGAAGTGAAATAGATGAGCTTACTAAAAAGTTTATACAGATGAATTATATTAACACCATCACACACTCATTATTGACTATTTATGTGGTTTAAATGATCAAAAAATTTATATTTAGGATACTTACTGGTAACAGTGGCGCTCCCCTTGTACTTTTCTAAGAATGTTGACACGGTAGTAGTATCTCAAAGCACGCGACATTTTATCGTAGTTCATTGAGAGATGATTTTTCTGAATTCCCCAAAGTTTTGCTAGTCCAGCAGGATCCACTATCTTAAACACACCAGTGTCTCGATTCTTCCAGGCGATGTAGTTTGTGTACCGTTGTGTTGGATCATTAAGGAGTTGTTGCAAGAAGTCCCACAAAAGTCTTCCATCTGAAATAATTAATAACATATAATTTATGATGTAATTTGTAAAGGCTGATATTATAGAATCGAATCGTAATAATTGGCTTTGTCACATGTAAATTGTAACGCACGCTTTTATTCAGATTTATATAGTATAAAAGTTTAAAAAACTAAAAAAACACGCTTTTTATAGAAAACCGAACTTAAAACGATAGATGAAAATTATATAAATTAACAAAAATCTTATTTTGCAAATAGAAAAATAGAATAATTTTATCAAATTAATAAGTCTACGAAGTTTTAACTAAATCTGGCCGTTTAAAGTGGGTCAAAATCGCGCCCAAATGAGCGGTTACAAACATAAATACATAAAGCTGAAGCTAATAAAAAGCGTGTAAAATTATCTTTATGCACGTGAATGTATAACAACATAAATTGTGGTTGAGAAAAGCAGAATAAATCTTTATTCGATTGACAAAATTTAATGTAAAATAAACTTACTTGTATTAGATTCCGGCATATCATTTGGAAAAAATTCCCGATGTTGTGTCCGAAAATGTTGTGATGTCACATGAGATTGTGGTGCTGGGCTTGGTAATGCGTTTTCCTTTGGGGAATGAGGTGGTGGTGCAAATTTCCCATCTTCATCGGAATCTGAATGGTTACTGCCGGAACTGGTAGCCTGGGCCGATACCGTAACAGGTGCCGCATATGGGCCGTAGTTCATGGCATCACCACGTTGTGGACTTCCTGAACTATCTACTGAAGGTGCCGGGCTCAGTGTAACGGAATTGGGTTGAGCAGCTGCGGCTGCAGCGCCGTGGAAGTGATGGAAACCATCTGCCACTGCCCAAGTTGGGGTGGGCGGATGAGAATGTGGCGATGGTGGGTATGGTGCTGAGCGGGCTGTAGGGGTGACGGGAGATGATGGCACTCGCCCTAGCAAAGCAGCATCTCGCACTAGCATTTGTAACACATTGTGTAAAACGTCACCAGCGCCCGGGCAACGTTCACCCAAATCATTTTTGGTCAAGAGGCAAAGCGCTTTACCTGGAAATAAAAACAATACCATAAGAATCTGATCATCCAATGAATACTGACGAATGCACTAGCAACAGTCTACTAACCATTCATCTGAAACAGATCCATGTCGAAGTTTGGTAAGTCGAATTCTCTTTCGCACCATTTCAAAAAGACTGCAACATCTTCTCTAGTCCATAGTCTAGGTTCTGGTGGTAACCCAGCCGGCAACTGTGCCTTTGTATCTCCGAGGGGAGAGAGAGGAGGTGGTGCCCATGGGAGTGGATACCGCCAGAACAGCTCCGTTGGACTGAATGGCAGCGGCAACCGCTCCATAGTTGGTCCAGATGGTAATTGTAAACTAACTACTTTCATAACGGATACCTGAAAAGTAACAATAAAAATTGAAGATTTAAACGTGTTTACTACTAGGCAACAGGTGGCGCTAGTTGTTGATTTTTTAGTGCGGGACTATGATATTAGGTTTTCTCACAATAGATGTTAAATTTTTATAGCATTTATTGAGTAATGAGATATATTTTATTAATTCTTGATTTTGATATATAAGTAATAATAACTAATTTATGACCTGATAAATCTTAAAAGTTCAAAAAAACTCACAAATTTTGTTACCATTATAATTTAATTATAATTACGTAGGACAAATAATTAAGAGTAATTATTTAGATTATAATTAGTGTAAACAAAGCAGGATATATACATAATGTTGTGTGCTTTCTTTATGATCTTCCATAATATTAAAAATGTAATAATTTAAGTCAGGTACATATATATATTTATGCATAAAAAATAACCAACGGCCAACCTGACATGATGGTTACCCTACTTTTTTGCGAGAACAATATGAGACATTGTTGCCGCACGCAGACAGGGGGAGAGATTAATATTATTATTTTTCGATTTGTCATTGGGGTGAGGGGTTTTGACCCATAGCCCTAAGATCCATTTGCTTGCATTTGTAAATTATCAACTTATTTGACGATTAATCATAAACGTGACTTTTGAAATAACCGAAAACAATTTTTTAAAAATTCAAATTTGGAACAGTCGTTTTCGTCATTAAAGTTAATTTTGGCATAAATTTCAAATTGTGTCAGTTGCGGCGCTTATCGGGTGGGGTCGGAAATGCGTGTGACGTGATAGCGCGGCTTCTGATAACGACAGCTACTCACCGGCTGAACAGATCCGGAACTGGTTGTTGCGTTCAAAATCCTCAAAGCGAATTGGCCACGTTCAAATTGATTAACACGTTTGCATTGTCACAGCACTAAAATTACCAATAAATAGTTCACAGAGCACAGCACACGCGTAACAGCGGTGGTCCCTCCAAACGTGTCGTGTTACGGCACTCCGTAAACCAGCAGCGTATCTGAGGGAACGACCTCGTAGACGAGTGCCACGGGCAAGTCTCCGAAGCGAACTGATGATGCGGTGGTGGCGCGGGCGGACGGACGCCCGAGTGCCCCCCGCCCCCGCGACCCGCGTCCCTCCGGTCCCCTGCCCCGCGCCCCGCTCGCCTCACACTTTACCACATCGTTGTGCCACACATTGCGGAGATCGAGATACGACTTCGGGAACAAGACTTAATCCGACTTCCATATTAATATTGCCTATAATATTTCCGCGTTTTGAAAGTGTATGCGGCATCATGATAAAATAATGTTGTAGATGGGAGCTGTTATGTTACTTCATGAACTATAAGCCACTTTAGTATCTTTAGGGCATGCGGAAGTGCTTGAGCGATTACGTCAGCGCGTTTTAAATTTACAGTTCCTTGTTGTTTGTTTGCTTTGTTAGTTTTTGAAACATATGTAGGGATTGCAGGTTAATTCATATCGTTTGCTGCAATCGCACGTATAGCTACAGATAGCGTGGACAGGAAATGTCTGAACTCTTGGTTAGCGGTTTCCTGGTACGGCCCGCGACAATATGAGCGGTACCTAACCGGTTCTACCTAAGCTGATTCGTACATACCTACATCTACTGAATTTACCTGTTTCGTCTGAGCGTGATATAAGGTTTATTTAAATCGTGTCTGACTACGCTTAAATGTAAGTGTGATGGCACAGTATAATATCAAAGTTATGCTATCTGGCTGCTGTCCCACTACCGGTTCGAGACAGAAATATTCGGCGGCGAAGGCGGAAGTGGCCTCGGAATCTTTACCTGTTGCTCCCTTCGCCCTCCCTACTCGTTCTGTCCTTGTTCCTCGCATTCAATCCCCAATCAGTCTGCAAGTGAACGACGCTTGTTTAATAAGTCCCTGTTGTGTAGTAAATTGAGGAATAAATGCCATAAGTATTAAGTTCGTGTTTTCTTCGTGACCGTGACCGCGGATAGTAACGGAAAAATGTACACATAAAGTATTTAGTTACGTAGATGTATTATAACATTTATAACACGTGAGTAAGGTTATTGTTATCAGTCACGAATGTGGCGTCGCGGATATATCGAAGAGTTGACTTGCATATTATAAGTATGCAATGTTTCGTGTGTGTTAGGGAAAATTGATAAGAATATCAATTATTTCACTATAAGAGCATAATAAGATTGGAAGCGCAGATCTATTCAGAATATAATACATATGGATGGGCAGACAAGGTATATCTGTTCCTCTTAATACGAAATCATGATGTTTGGCATAGTAAAAGGTGTATTTTTTTTTATATAAGAGGCAATCGCCCATGGACATTCGCAACAACAGTTGTCAAGACGTGCGTTGCCGGCCTTTAAGGTGGGAGTATGCTCTTTTCTTGAAGGTCCCTAAGTCGTATCGGTTTGGGAAAACGACAGTCGGTATTTGATTCCACAAAGTGGCTGTGCGAGGCAAGAAATTTATTGCAAAACGCGCGGTTGTGGAATAACAGACGTCAACGTGGAGCGGGTGGTTGGTAATTTTGACGTAAAGTGGAATGCGGCCGCTAGAATCAACCCGAACAGCTCCTCTGAGCTCTCCCCGTGATAAGTGCAGTAGAAGATGCAGAGAGAACCCACATCTCTACGCAACGCCAAAGAGTCAAGCCGATCTTGGATGACTTTATCGTCGTTTGTGGAGATCACTAGAATGCTAGTTTAAAAAAAATGTTGCGGGTCTTGGTGTTGCAACGATACATGTCTGTCTTTATGACATTACTGACCTCTCCAAGATGAAAAAATCAGATGGTTATTCAATATACCGACTAAAAACACTTCGATCCAAATACGACAGCGCAACAATGAGTTAGTTTTAATCAATTATTTCTGATATTATGGTCTTGAGAATTACGTTCAATTTGATGAACTTTTCGTCCTCATGTTATGGGCGTGAAAGTTCCACGTTGCAGCTTAATTATAATGAGATGAATGCTATGAATTTGATAACATCACTGCTTAACATTATGTGGATATAAAATTTAATGGATACGAATGTGGTATTTGAAAATGGCCCAGTTGGAATGCGAGAGAATCGACCTGACTCAGTAACACACGGAAGTGACCGAAATAAGCATGGCGCGGGAACAAGCCGCTCTACAATCTACTGCAGACGTAAATCTTTGTAATACAATTTACATAAATACATACATTTGACATGCCTGTGACCCAGAGGCACTTCCACGGTCCTGACATCGTAATTACTTTTTTTTAAGTTATACTTCCTTAGGCGCGTTATGAGAAAAAGATGAGTGAAATTTTAAGATGCGCACGCATCACTGTAACACAAAAGTAACAAGGTGAAGTTGGTTCCTTAAATTTTCTGACGTTTGCGACATTCTTTTTTTGTTTTGTTTCTTCTTTCATTATTAGGATAGGCAAAGGGTTCAAGCCCGTACAGCCGTATTCGTTATTTAATAATTAATTGTCAAAATCGTTGCAAGATTTTTACAATATTGTTCTTTCCACAAACGCAGAATAGCACGAGGAATAAATAATTTTAAGGATTTTTGCTTTGTTAGGCCAAAGAAGTATAACTTGCGTGCATACTTAAGTACCCACCCACTTTTTTTTATATGTATTGCATTAAATTTCATATTATCTTTCTTCTCGGGAGTTGGCCTATTTTCAGTACATCCCCAATCGTGGATCGCACGCCTCCTACGTTGACCTTTATAATATTACCTTATCTACTGTTTGTCTCTGCTGTCATCTTTAATTTCACACCGCCCTCTCTCTGTTTCTCTTTTTTCAACTAGCAGACCCAACAGACGTTGTCCGGTACACACGTCTTAAATTTGAAAAATCGGTCCAGCTTTTAGTAGGACTTCATTAACATACACATGGACAGGATAATTATATATGTACTGAATTGAAAATCTAAACCATTCTCAGATGCACTGCAACACACAAAAAAATCATCAAAATCGGTCCAGCCACTAGAAAGAGTTAAGTGAATAACACACGCACAGGGGAAATATTTATATTTTAATAAAATTTACTGGTAGCATAACTAAATGCGTTAAGTCTTTGTGAAATACCTAGGTAAGTAGTTACAGGAAATGATAAACACGGTGGTAAATGTCGGAAATGAAGAAACGTGGAACGGAAATGAGAAGGCGATAAGTTAAATAATGTATTGAGTGTTTCGAAGTTCAAGTCAAAGTTATTTAAAATGTCTCATGTTTGCGCAAGTGGTTGGTTGATTGTCATTTATTCGCAATTATGTTATAACCAGCATCAGCTGGTTATTTAAAATATTTTATGAGTACGGGGGTGTGATGCCCGCGACTACGTCCGCGTAGATAAAGGGTTTTTAAAAATAATAAGCAAGTTTGGAATCGAAGATCAAGTCCTATTCCTGTTCCGGTTACCATTTTCGCTCCCGTTCCCAACATTTTCTATGGATCTTATTTCGAGGAAGATTGCTATGGCAAACTAAATCTACTATTGGTATAGTTATAGCTCATTGACGTGAGTTTCAGTTTTTCACAAATCCCGCGGGAAATATGGATTTTTCCGGGATAAAATGTAGCCTATGTCCTTTCCCAAGTACTAGTCTATCGCTGTACCAAATTTCAACAAAATCGGTTTAGTAGCTCCGGCGTAAAAGCGCAAACAAACTTACTTTGAATTATTTATAATATTATTAGGGATACTTAGAGTTAAATCTTCGTGAATCTGATCCCTTTTTAAGAATATCACGGATAATTACAATTTAGCATTGTTAATCCAAGTGTGCTTGAAATAATTTATTTTTAAGTGATTTATCTCACTTGAGGGATTCAAATATACACAAAATTATACCAAAATTTATAGGCGAAAATTGTATAATAAAGTAATATCCCATAACAAAAATAAATTGTTTAGATTTGAAAATATTGTGGGGTAGGGCTGCAGATATTGAAAACATATTTGTGCTACAGAAAAGAGCAATTCGAGCAGTCTATAAAATGTGTTCAAGGGATTCATTGAGAGAAAAGTTTAGTGAAATAAATATTATGACAGTACACTGCCAGTACATATACGAGAACCTTTTATACGCTCATAAAAATAGTAGCCAATTTAAAAAGAATAGAGATGTACACAGTGTCAATACTCGAAACAAACATAAACTCGCAATTCCAACTACTAGGCTCCGTAAAATTGCTAAATCTTTTAAAGTGGATTGTGTTATATTTTTTAATAAACTCCCAAATGAAATTAAAATATATCCTATTAAAAATTTAAATGTATTGTAAAAAATAAATTAGCATCTAAGGCCTATTATAATGTGAAAGATTACTTGAATGATAAAGATAGTTGGAATTATTAATGTTCTAAATTTTGTTAATGAATATTGTTATACTCATTTGAATGCTATTGTAACTTTTGTACTTCATCCTGACTTGCACTAAATAACTTATAAAGTTTTACAGTGAATACAAATTTTTTGACTTGACTTTGACTTTGAAAAAGCAACATCTCAAGTCAATTTTATAATACCTATGATACCTATCCTTAGAATGAGGATTGGTCTAGATACCGCACTATTCAAGATCAATAGCTTTTTAATTACGGCAACCAATGACGTTCTGTAGTCATTGACGGCAACTATTACATGCTTGTGTGCGTGTCATCTTGACACTAAATTGCATCTTTCAAATTTTGTAACAAACGCTTCGTATTATTTTACATTAAAATTAATAAAATACAAAATACTTACTGATGATATTAGTGATCCCAGTGTCTTTCTTATTTCTTGTTGTATTATTTTTACAAAGTCTTACTACGCAACCCGGCATTTAAGTTACAATTATTACCAAAATTTAAATAGAACATGTGGCACGTCAACGTCACACATTGTTCGAGGCTGACTCGAGTACGCCCACTTGGGTGTAGTTTTAGTTGCCGTACTTTCCGACTATGCTTGCGGTACGAGACCAATCCTTAACCTATGCGATTATTGTAGTTGAGTATGTTATCAACTGTTATGTAGTTAAATCATATAGATGCCGATACAACTCGAGATTTTAACAACCATAACGAGATTATCATGCGTCTTTCTGACGGTTAGCTTAGTTGTTAGAGCGCTGGGGCGTATCTCGAGATTTGCGAATTCGAGTTCCGCTACGTCCATACATTTTGGTAAATTTGTATATTGTTTAAAACGGTAAGCTTCTATTAGTGAACATTAATAGAAAACAATATTCGTATCTAGGGCTGTCGATGGCGACGCAGACCGGATGACGCACCGTTTTGAATTGCAATCAAATATGAAAATAGCGGAGCTTCCTGTCCTTCCTTCCGCTCCGAAACGCACCACTGCATTCTTTAGCTCAACTTATTCCGCTGAAGACATTGAGCAGGTGCCTCATATACAATATATTTATAAAAGAACTGTCAACCAAACCAAACCTTGAACCAGACTTGCAGGTGACGTAATATAAAAGTATATCATCAGATTCGGGTGTTATTATATATTTTTAACCACAGGCGGACCTATGCCATCTAAGAATTAAAAAAAAAACATTAGTTTTGTGTTTTATACTGTTACCTACTACAATTTAACTACAAAAATAAAAACATTTGAAAGCCTGCTAGTAACTATAGTAAACGACACTTAAACATATTAAATACATATGAATGTTAATATTTCTATTTAAGATCTAGATATATCTTATATTTAATGTTCCTTATTTACACGATTCTTATTAGCTTCACGTATCTGTGTATGTATGTTTGTAACGAATTCATTTGGGCGCGATTTTTACCCATTTTAAATGGCCTGACATTACATTAATTTGATACTTACAATTATTCCATTTCCAATTAGCATTTTTTTTTTTTTTATAACTTAACTATATAATTTTCATCTATCATCGATGAGACAGGAAATGATGTTAATATTAAATTTCAACTATTATCTTTAACCGATTTATGTAATATTAGGAAATTTTCGAATACTTATGAGAATTTTGTGCTTTTTAAACTATTATTAATATAATAGTTTAAAATTAATTAATATTACTTTACAAACATGCTTATAAATATTTTGACAGTGATCTGATTATATCAGATTTTACGAAATCGTTACTTGATAAATGCAGTCGGATTGTTAGTAACCGCAGCCAGTACAGTGTTTGGCTAATTGAAAGTCGGCGTAATGTCGGTCTGGTACGCACTTCCGAACATTCATTCGCAGGCCACGACCCCGTTTCAGTTGTTTCTGGCGTTACATAATTTCGTGTCAGTCAAAACTAGGCAATGATGTCACGCCAAAAGGTTGCGCCACTTTTGCTTGTGAACCGAAGTAAGCAATTCTTTGTTACGATATTGTGAAATAACAATAATTATATCTTACTACAGTTTTATTTCATGATATAATAATTATATTAACTGTGTCTTTGCTTGTTCTTAACCATCAGCCTCATTATTGAAGTTATACTTCTTTAGGCGCGTTTTGAAAAAATGATAGTGAAATTTTAAGGTGCGCGCGAAAGTAACAGGTTTAAGTTGGTTTCTAAAAATTTTTGCCGTTAACGTCATTTGTTATTTTTTTTTGTTTCTTCGTCCATTATTGCAGGCAAAGGGTTCAAGCCCATGCAGCCGTATTTATTATTTAATAATTAATGGTCAAAGCCATCTTTGCAAGATTTTTGCAAAATTGTTTTTTCTAAAAAAAAATAATAGCACGAGGAATAAATCATTTTAATAATTTATGCTTCGTTAGGCCAAAGAAGTATAACTTCTTGCGTGCATACATATGGACACACACACTTTTTTTTTGTTATTAAAAGAAGAATTGCTTCTTTTAAAATAATAAACGGCTTTCAAAATATTATAAATTATAATATGGACGTACATTATAATAATATAAACACAATAAATGAATGCCTCGGTCATTTGTCACAATATTGTTTTATGTCACTCCGTATCATTCAATTAATTAATTATCTGGTAGGTACCTACTTAAGTCCCGAACAATCTTGACAAAATAAGAAATACATTCGTTTATTAATTTTAAATGTCTATTCTTTGTTGCTTTATCGTTTGCATGTTTCTATCACAAATACGAATAATTTACTATAAATGAGTTTTTACGACCCTGCCTACTGAGCTAGAGGTCCTGGGTTCGAATCCCGGTAGGTGCAAACATTTATATGATGAATATGAATGTTGATGAAATGAGTCATGGACGTTTATTAGTATTTATGTTTGTCTTGTACCCCTAGTTCAGGCTATGCCTAGTTTGGGGCAAGATAATTTGGTCGAGTAAAAGTGTAAAAAAATATCATTTCACTCGTTTTGCAACAATTACTGTCTATGAATAAAAGCTACATGCTGTTTCTAATAACTCTCCATTATTTTTGTTAATATATTGTTTATATTGCGTCCTTATCAAATTGAAATTGAAATTGGTCAAATTGAAAATTGATTCATTTATAACGATGGTACTTATTTAAGAAACAAGTGAGCTGCGATGACGCCTGAGGTAAAATCGATACAATAATATTATAAGAATGTACCTTGAGGGCATCATTAGCGTGGTCAACAAAGAAATCGTCAACATCCGGTGTCTTTAGTCATTCCTCGGCTCTCGTCACGCAACACCGAGACTATTAACAAAATTATGGTCTCGTTACATACCTACATATCTCTCTTTAGTCGTTCCCTCATGACTGAGGATCGTGGTCATCAACAAGTGGTCCACACTTGGAGTGAACTATTTGCTTCCATCGCGGCCCTGACGACGGAGCTAAACCTCGGGGACCTGGAGTCTTTTATTTGGTCGGTTCATCTGGTAGGAGATCGGCCTCGGGCTTGCTTGCTAATTGTGGTCCTTACTACGATCAATTTCTCAAGGCTCTCATTACCCCTTCGTATTATGTGGCCAAAATACGAAAGAATGCATTGGTGGCATATCGTGGACAGACGGGTTCTTATCTTGAGCTGTAAGAGGATCGACACATTTGTTCGCTTGGCCGTCCAAGGTAACCTCAACGTACGCCTCCAGCACCACATCTCCAAGGCATCAATCCTCTGCCTCTCTCGAGCCCGTATCGTCCACGACTCCACGCCATACAGAAAAAAATGCCTACATATATCTCTGTTTTATTGCTTAGACAGACCAACATTGCTAAGGAGTTTGATCGTACCATGTTGCCATGCGTAATGAGTAAACACAAGCTATTCTTTGTAAGCCTATCTTATTTAACTTTGACGACCGTCTTATCAACGTAATAGTTGACTGTATATCAATCATGTCATTCTAAGCATAAATTATAAAAAAAATATTACAGTACTATGTTTTAAAGCGAAATGGTATTTACCCGCCGCAATGGCGTTTTGATGGTATGACAATGGTTGTTTGCACACGGGGAAGGGCGCTTGTGTGGGACGCGACCTTCGACACTTTTTGTGTATGTTCAAGTTACTTCAGTTGGTGCTGGGGCTGCTGCTTCGACTGCGGAACACAACAAGAGTCGCAAATATGTCGGTCTCAGTAAGTCACATCTTTGTGCCGTTTGGTGTCGAGACACTTGGCCCGTTAGGCCCAGAGGCGATATGTACAAAGTACTATCTTCCGCCTCAATAAGGCTACTGGAAACCCAAGCGCTGGCAGGTATTTCGGTCAACGGATCAGCCTTGCTATCCAACGTGGAAATGCTGCCAGTATTCTTGGTCGGTACACTTTCCTGGTATGATAGTTTTACCTAATATTAGTATTGTAAATACAGTTATAAATAAGGAAAAATATATTTATCTCAAACATTCCTGTCTTAATGTGTTTATACACATAGCTTCCATTTCCAAGAGACTGATGTCGGTTAATAGAATATAAATCTACTTTATTGGTAAAATATAATGTGCAAGGTTTAAACACAGTATTAAAATAATAAAAGAAACTAAAATCAATAATTAAATTCCTGTGTGTTACAGGAACAACAGGAACAACTGAAGTACCAAGTTAAATTATTAAAAATGCCATCAAAATGTAATAAGGTTAGTCGAGAAAGACTTGAAGTCAAATCAATAGTGTTTCTACCTAAAGGTACAGATAAATGTTGCCAATAACATAATCATTGAGATATAATTGACAAATAAGCCGAATTTTACTAGTCTCAAGATTAAGAGTAGTAATAAATAAAGAGATAAATTACTACCTTCTACTGTCAGTAATTAGCTGTCAATAATCTGAAGTTGTCCCAATATACTCGAAAAGTCATTCTTATCGCCTTATATTGGGACGCGTGAATTGCAATTTCCATACAAACTTCTATCGCTGGTAAGCTATACGACGTCCCATTGACAGACAGCGTGTACGGATAAGGTGAATGATTACCGTCGATAAGTATATTGGGACAGAAAAGTCAACGATAGTTACGATTTTTATCTCAAGTAAGATATTGGGAAAAATTAACTCGACCATAATATGCGACACTAGTATAATCGTATGTAAAAACTCTAGGCGTCGTCTACCATTGTAATTAATACCTTCTATGCATCAGCAAAATCATCAGTAGGAACAAAGTCCAATAAAACAAGATAACACTCAAATGAACATGTATTGAGTTATGTCAGTGTGTAACAGCCTTAAACGTGAAATACGAGTCTATTTTTGATTGTAAAAACGAGAATATTAATAGAATAGATAATTATCGTATTGTAACGAGCGCAGTACAGCCCGGGGCTCCGGGGCACCCCGGCAAGCTTACGCGCTCGAGTGTCACATGACAAAGGGACCCTCACTCGATTTAGGATCAACATGATCAAAAAACTTGAGCTGGGAATGCACCCGCGTTTGAGAGGGTTCACAAGCTTAACCTTGCGTTGGAAACCTGTGCGCGGCAGATTCGATGAAGCATGTGTAATATTTAAAAGAGCTAAATATGGTTTAATGCACATTTTTCGCTCGTAATATTATCTCCAATAAACAAAATTCGAAAGTCACGCAGGGGTTAACTGATTGCAGCCACTTGAGTTGAAATATTATACGGATTCG
This sequence comes from Leptidea sinapis, assembly GCF_905404315.1. Lineage (NCBI taxonomy): Eukaryota > Metazoa > Arthropoda > Insecta > Lepidoptera > Pieridae > Leptidea > Leptidea sinapis. The sequence goes on along the minus strand of NC_066285.1, from coordinate 10,415,196 downwards.
CAATTTGTGGTGAAATTCTCTTTACAATATGACACATTTTTGCATATTATTTGAAAAAATACTACTTATATTCTTTTTCTTAGTGTGAAAAATAAATTTGTTTTTTTTTAATGTTTAAATATTAAATCATAGTATATAGTTGTAATAGGACAAAATAAACCTAATAGGATGAAAAAGAAGCTAATCAAACATTAAAGAAGAAGAAAGGTGGCCTCAATATTGTAGTAAAAAATTTCAAAACTAGCTGTTTCCCGCGAAGTGATCCACGTAGACGCTTTATATCAAATATACTAACCTATATCTGCATTTAACGTGATAATCTGTAGCCTATTTGTTGTCTCGTCCTCTTGTCAATATTCAAGAAAAAATTGAATTAAATCTCTTCTAAAACAATCCGACTAACGGACAAACAGACAAAAATTCTATAATGTACGTTTTGGCTTCGGTATTGATTGAAGAACACACAGCAAGTATTCTTTTGAAAAATATTCAATGTAAAAATACTTTAGTACGATTTCATTATTATTGTATATTTAACGCCTATTGGGAGAAATTTCGTAAAATCCGTCCTTACGATCTACACTCTACGAAATTAATATTCCTGCCAAATTTGAAGTCTCCGAATCTTATGGTTCCAGAGATATCGAAATGAGTAAGTACATGTTGAAATCTCTTACAAATGGACGTAGTTCCTGAAAAACGTTCCAAACCAAAAACATCACATTTTAAGGATGTCGTGTTTTAAGTTATTAGTATATTCCATACATGTGGGTTGGGCTACTAAGTCATGATGTCATTTAAAGAGTGACAGTGGGGCTGCCATTTTTTGTCTGCCCGTTAATATGAATCACGTGACCAGTTTTCTGCTCTTAACTCAATTTCGACATGGTTGTGGTTTGGAACGTTTTTCTGGTATTACGTCCATATAATATATAGATCATGTCGATATTAGTTCCATAATAAAACGCGTGATTGAACATTAAACCGAGTTTACAGTAGCAGGATTGGTTAACTATAATATTTAGTACCACAGAATTCGAGCTAGTGTTTACTACGTTTAAACAAAAAATGATCTCATCGACTATTCTTAGTTACGTCACTAACGCCAGTCTTTAATATTATGTGTGACATATTGTTATGTACGTGTCGTAAAAAGTGTGTCTTCAAGAAGCTCGGTATGTCCCAATCGGGCCATGTGTGCCCGCTCCCACGCGTTGCTCCGATACAAGTGTGCGCGAGCGCAGATCCAACGTACAAATGCGTGCGTGTACTACACCTATATATATCTCGGCGCCTGTCAATGTGTGAGTGGCTGCTACTTCCTGGTACAACTCGCGAGACGCGAGATGCTTTATTTAACCTCTTCCTTTGTGTGTATACTGCTTTAATAATAATCTAGTACGTCGACAACAATATTATTACATTAGCGACGTGTGTGTGTGTCGAGTCTTTATTAATATTCGTTGTACTTCCTGATTATGTGTGTGTGTGTGTTGGCCACTTGTTTGAATGTTAGGGCGAGTTTATCTCAGCGAGGGACATAGAACAGCGTTCGATAACTCACTTTTGTTGCACCCTTTTTCCTTTGTCGATAAAATACGAAACATTTCAGTATTAATCATTTTCTTTTTGCCTTATTGCTAAAGAATTACTACTTACTACTGAAGTGTAAGCAAAGAGTCATTATAATTTACGTACTGGCTTAGAGCGTACTTAGACTTTGCTTTTACCTTACTTATGTAAAACTTAGGTGAGTGTGATAAGATGCGACCTTGACTTTTACATTGGACTGTCTTATCTTAAGCTCAGCGTAATTCAGGTGCCAAATGACTATTAAAACGAATATCCAATGTTTTAAATTTTCTTAAGTGTCAATTCCGCCAATATTTGTCTTTAAACAATTCGACACGGTGTTTCGCCTCTACCCGAGGCATTCTCAGGACATGTTGACTCGCCAAACTCTGGCACGAGACTGTCGAATTGTTTAAAGACAAATACGGAATTAACACTTAAGAAAACTTAAAACATTTGGATGATTATAGATTTCCGCAAAGTAACGCCTACTTCAAATAAATTTTCTTATTAAAACGAAATCAAAGATTATGCTAAACTTACACTCACCTAAGTTTAACATAAGTAAGTACTATTTATCTCAGCCTAAAACTCAGCGTTATCTTAACCGAATTATGGAAAAACATATTGCCCAAGACTTCAGAAAGGGTTTCCATATTGTAACTAAAAACGTTTAGTTTATATTACGTTTTGTCAGTATAATCTACGAAGCGCGACAAGACAAAGAGCTCGTGTTTACATTCTCACTGGCAACAGGAAGTGTTAGCTCCGTTATATTGTAAGTACCGAGAATGGTGTTCTCGGTAAGAAACAATAGCAGTTCCGGCTATGTTGGCTGTTCTGATTATTTCAGGATATGGACGATTATGAGCGAATTGATCACTTCGATTTATATTAAATCTATTTTAGACTTTCTTTAGGTAGATTCGTTCTTTTTTTTTATGAAAATAAGGGACGAGATGACCAGGACGTTCAGCTGATGGTAATTGATACACCCTACCCATAACAATGCAGTGCCGCTAAGGATTCTTGAAAACCAAAAAATTCTGAGTGGCACTACAATTGCGCTCGTCACCATGAGACATAAGATGTTAAGTCTCATTTGCCCAGTAATTTCACTAGCTACGGTGACCTTCATACCGAAACACAACAATGGTTACACATTACTGCTTTACAGCAGAAATAGGCGCAGTTGTGGTACCCATAATCTAGCCGGCTTCCTGTGCAAAGCTGCCTCCCACTGGTGTTATGAGCGAATTGATCACTTCAATTTATATTAAATCTATTTTAGATTTTCTTTAGGTAGATTCGTTCTCATCTCTATTCCTTGGCTTTACTAGAATCCGTTTAATATTGTAGGTACTAAGTATAATAGACTCCACTATATGCCTTCCTAGGGTGCTGCAATTCTTCGGACATATTGCTTGTAAAGAGGGTCACAATCTTGAACAGCTGATGGTGACAGGCAGGGTAGATGACAAACGTCCCAGAGGACGCAGTCCAACAAGATGGTCGGACCAAATACGATCTTCTCTAAACATCAACTTCCACAATGCCCTTCATGATGTTAAGGATAGCAGCGGATGGAGGGAAATCGTACGGGAGAAACTGATGCAGCGGGGTAGTCACGACCCTCAGTAATAAGGAAAACGACGGGAGGAGGAGGAAGAAGTTAATAAGTGTGGGACGCACCTATGTGTTGCTACACTATTTCTTATAGATTAGCTGTGATGCTGATATGAAAAAATAACCTTCACTTTTTAAAACTTACTTTTAATAAGCAAATATAAACTATAGAGTGTAGACTTTGCTAAGAATTTACTTACGTAAAACTAAACTGAGTGTAAGCTTCACATAATCTAAGTAATAATAATTATCTGTGTAAACATTACTGTGTTTCGTTCTGAAGAGCGCCGTAGCTAGTGAAATTACTGAGCAAATGAGACTTAACATCTTGTCTCAAGGTGAGGAGCGCAGTTGTAGTGCCGCTCAGAATTTTTGGGTCTTTCAATAATTCTGAGCGGCACTGCATTGTCATTGGCAGGACGTATCAATTACCATCAGCTGAACGTCCTGCCCGTCTCGTACCTTATTTTCATTAAAACAAATATTTCATTTCGTTTTTATAGTCTTTGATAGCTGAAATTATGCCGACCTTAAGGTAAGACAGCACAATGCAAAAGTCAAGTTCGCATTTTATCTTCGGCAGCACTCAAATATTTAAAATAACTGGATCCTAATTAATTTTGATTTAAAAAGGTCGAATATATTTCCCTTTAAGAACTATCTATCTATAGCAATAATGCATAAAATCTTGTAAACGGTGACTTGAAACACGAAAAATAATAATTTATTATCGACAGCTATTTTTATAATTGGCAACACTATGCAGAGGAGTGCAAGTGGACAGATGCGGCTCAAAGCAGTTTGCACAATTCGGGAGGGTAAGTACTCTGTGGGTGTGTTGTACTCTCGGAGGGAGGCCTATGAATTTCCATCGCAGATCCCTCCTGTCGTTCACATCTGTCACCATCGACTGCGGATTAGATACAAACGTCATTAATTGATTCGCTTTCGTTTGAAGGGTTGATTCTTTGTGTAATGAATGCACATGTCGCTTTAATAGTAAATTTTTTATTGCTGGCTCAATGGGCATTTCAATTGTCGATTTAGAAAATGATATACTTATATTACATTTAATAATTCTTTTAACAGCTTAAAAGCGAAATGCGTTCTAAAAGATTTTATTGAATTTTTGTAATGATTTGAATTCTCACAATCGGAGAGTGCAAGTTTTGCAATACCAGAGGAATCACAGAAGCGTTGGTGGCCTTTAAGGAAGGTGTAGGTACGGGGTACGCTTTTAGCGGGCTCACGAAATGATTTCGAAATGCTTCTGAAATTTAACAGAATACAGAGATATTAATACTATTACTAGCATGCTTTGCAAAGTCTGGGAATGGGGCCCAAAAAATTTAGTTCAATTCAACCCCAAAAAGATACAAGTTTGTGCGTTTACCGCAAAAAAGTCGCTCTTCGATTCGAGATCACTCCTCTAACTACCATAGCCTGTATCGGCATACTTGGCGTCGATATATCGAGCGACCTTCAGTTCCGTGGAACTGTCCACTTGGGAGAGAAGGCCTCTAAAAAGCTTGTTGTTGTACTCAGTATAAGCCACCGCCTGCAACTATATAAGGCGCAAATTCGGCCTGACATGGAGTACTGTTCTCACCTCTGGGCGGGGGCTCCCCAGTACCAGCTTCTTCCATTTGATCGCATACAACGATGAGCGGCTCGAATCATCGACCATCAAGTCATCCCCGATCGGCTTGATTCTTTGGCGTTGCATAGAGATGTGGGTTCGCTCTGCATTTTCTACCGCATATATCACCGGAAATACACAGAGGAGCTGTTCGGGTTAATTCCAGCGGTCGAATTCTACCATCGGAACTTACGTCAAAATGCAAAAAAAAACACCCGCATCCTGTTGACGTCTGGTAATCCACAACCGCGTTTTGCAAGAAATATCTCACCTCGCACAGCCACTTTGTGGAACCAAGTGGAGAGTTAAGTCTCAAATTGGATTTTCTACTAAATAATATAAATAGGTTTCCTTTCCGCAGAGGTCCCAAGGGTTTGGTCAAACAGATTTATTATTTATGTTATAATATTGTGGTCTGTCTGTTTGCTGAAGGCAAATTGATGCCTGTTTTTAATATAGTACTTACTTATATAAATCTTCTTTACGTATGTTTTTCAGCGATTGCCTTGACCATTCTTGACGACTAAATTTCTCCCTCTACATATATTTTTTACTATTTAGACTAGCTATTAATTTAGCAACGTTCAATGAGTACAAAGTCTGTTGGGCCCACTAGTTTATGTAGTATAGTATTTAGTGACAGAAATGGCCATGAATACAACATGCACTGTGTTGGTGTCTATGGATTATTTACAATGCGGTAATGGTCGACGTAAACAGCAGCTTAATGCAATTACGTGGCAGTTACGCATTATGTTCTCGAAAGGATGCAGATTGCATTTGTTAGGCTTCCTGCCAACCCTCAGTGGGAGATTCTCACCAGATTGTATTTAATTGTTAAAATGTATGTAATAAAAGCCATTATTTCAACACACAAGGAGTCTTGCATTTGATGTTTTATTGCATTTTTAAGGCAATGCGAACAGATTACTTCGAAAGCAAAATGGCGGGCAGAGAACGAAAAAAAGGTGCCAAATACATTTTTTGTCAACCTTCGATGAACGCACTATCTCACTCTCTTTGGTTGGTAAGCGTACACACCTGTGCATGCATAGTAAATTTTGTTCCCGCAAAATTCTATAAATTATGAGAATTGTAGGTTAAAATTAACGCAAACATTTAATTTATTGCACAGATTCCACATTTATATATCAAATTTGGCACTAATGTTTATTTCCTGGGTAGCAAATGAATAAATCCCATAGGTACTCATATCCGTGCTAAGTCTAGATTAAAGTTTAGTGGGTAATCTAGTTATATTAGTGGTAGTGCATGTTTTGTCCTTAGTCGAATAATAGTCGCGCATTGGGAGGTGATAAATGCCATCGAAGAACTCTTGACTTAGTGATAAGAAACCGCAAAGCCAATGATCGTGGGTTCGAATCCCGGTATGTAACCATGGTAGTTGGTACAGACTATGCAATATTAGCGTTTGTCGAACAGTCTCAGTACCAGGGCGACTTCAAGAGCGCCTTCATTCTTATGCAAATGCTTCTTAAAGCTTAGAGTAAATATTCTTAAGATGGTTTCGAAGAAAATGGAGGTCATAAATAGAGCAATGTAATATTTCAAGCCCCCCTTAATTCTAGCGCTTTACAAAGCGCAGGTTCGCCCACATATTATGAAGATTTGCTCTCATTTCTGATCTGATGCACCCCAGTATCAGCTCAAACCATTTGACCGCGTGCAAAGCAGATCTGCAGAATTGTCGGAGATTCAGTGTTCTGTGAACAGCTAGATCATTTGGCGTTGCGAAGAGATGTCGCTTCATTGTGTCTTCTACCCCATTTATCACGGGGAGTGTTCCGAAGAGTCGCCGAGTTCGGCGACTCATGTGGAGTTCCACCTTGGATATCATCCCCATTACTAGATGTCTGGCGTTTCTCTACAGTGCGGTTTTCAAAGCACTTTCTGTCACGTACATTCAAACCAACGATTCAGCTTCCTTCCGCGGTGTTTCCAAGAGAATACGACATAAATTCCGAAAAGGTTGATGCATCCAATATAAGATAATTTATATTTATACAGTTAATTATTTATTAGTTTTTATGAAATAATTTATATTATGTAAACACCACGATGTGGTCAAGATCGCTGGAATACATTGGATGAGGGCAGCGCAGGACCGATCGTCGTGGAAACCTTTGGGTGAGGCCTTTGTCCAGCAGTGGACGTCTTCCAACTGATGATGGTGATTATGAAACACGACTCATATATTGGATGCAGCACCTTACAAACTAATTTGTTATGTAGATAACAGTCATTGTAAAATACTCTATTTGATTGAAAAGAGTGGCCGTTCAGTTTCTTGTATGTTCTTCTCACGAGCTCAACTTTTAACGAATATATGGTAAATTCAGTAATTTAAAAGAAATATTTATAGTGGCGATTTAAAAGCACTTAGTTTAAGCCTAATTGAATAAAGTTTATTTGACTTTAAATGGCCCGCAGCGGTCCTGTAGTTCCTCTACTGTTACGCGAGAGTGAGAACGGCGGTGATCACCTAACATCAGGTGAACCGCACGCTAGCTGGTCTTCCTCTTTCATAAAAAAAACAACAAAGAAATAGATGGCAATAATCACAAGCGGAAATGACATTTAAGAGTAATTGAATATTCTACTTAAGTCTTCCTTGATAATTACTTCTTATTTGAGACCTTGACTCGTTTTTAATTGCTAAAGCTGTAACCCTGTGTATACGAATAATGTTTATGTAAGACTTAAGATTGGTCTTTTACTAAATATTATCATCAAAAAGCACTATTTGGCTGGGAAAGCCAGAATATTTGGATCATAAATTGATATATTTGACAATCTATATAGCCGAGGGGTTAGCGACCCTACGTACTAAGCTAGAGGTCCCGGGTTCGAATCCCGGTAGGTGCAGACATTTATATGATGAATATGGATGTTTGTTTCTGAGTCTTGGATGTTTATATGTATTTATGTACGTTTAAGTAAGTATATTGTATTAAATATGTCGTTGTCTTGTATCCATAGTACAGGCTATGCCTAGTTTGGGGCAAGATAATTTGTGTAAAAGTGTGTCAATATTAATATCTAATATATAAAATTCTCGTGTCATGGTGCTAAACATTGAACTCCTCCAAAATGGCTTGACCGATTCTCATGGAATTTTGAGTGCATATTGGGTAGGTCTGAGAATCGGACAACATTTTGCATCCCCCTAAATGTTAAAGGTGGTCCAAATGAATTTTTATTTAAATTTGTTTGATTATGAGTCAGCATTAAAAATACACACAACTTCAAATTTTCACCCACCTACGATCAACAGCTGTTAATGTATATAATATATTATTGAGACAATTTAGTTTTAAGAAAAAAAAGTTTGAAAAAAGATTAAGTTTTTGAAGTGAGCCGTCACGCTCGGCAATGTACACTCGTTTGGGTGGTAAATTGGGCTCGAGGCGACTAGAAAGACCGGTACAGTCAGATTAAGATTTTAAATTATAATATCTTTAAAACAATATGTTATTACTGACTTTATAAATACAAAACAAAAAATAAATGTATTTCGAATAATTTATTCGTCTTTCTATCTTGTTTATGTTAGATCTAAGATTAAGAATTGGTCTCCGCTGCGCTCCAACAAGATACCGCAGGCGTTGTCGGAAAGTGCAGCAACAAATACTACGCCCAAGTGGGCGTACTCGAGGCAGTCTCGAACAATGTGTAACGTTGACCTGCCCCATGTTCTGTTAAACTTTGCTAATAAGTGAAACTATAATGCCGGGATGCGTAGTAAAACTTTGTAAAAATAATACTACAAGAAACAAGAAAGACACTGAGATCACATATCATCTGTAAGTATTTTATATTTTATTTAATTCAATGTAAAATAACAATAAGCATAGTATGCAAGTTACAAATTTTGAAAGATATCCACGCACACAAGAATCTTTACAATCGCCAATACACACTACAATTGCCGTAATAAAAAAGCTATTGTTCTTAGGTAGTACGGTATCTAATTGGAGCGCAGCGGAGACCAATCCTTAATCAAAGGTTAAGACTATAAATGAGCAGAAATAAATTACTCTCAGTAAAAAATCCGGCTTGAGGCTTTAACGGTATTGTTCAAATAAATAACATCTGTATGTATGTAGAGATAATGAATAAAAAAAAATTAAATTTCATGTAGGGATTACGTACATCTACGCATGACTTTAGCTCACCGCTCAAGATTCATTTCATCAGTGAAGCTTTTGTGTAAAAATTCAACTAAAAAGAATTGCTTACGTGCTGAAGAATTTCATTTTCAGATTGAATCTATAACCGAATCATAAGGCGGAAAATTACTTCGTTTTTTCAAAGCAATCCTATACACATGTTGCATCATAGTATCATGAGTAGAGTTGCATAAATAATTTCAAACGCAGTATTATAGATATTGAAAACGTAACTAGATTATTTAATCTGCTTGCAGAATGCGAATTTCAAACGAGTTTTATTAATAACTAGCTGACCCGGCAAACGTTGTTTTGCCATAAAAAGTATAATTCACGCGATAGTTTTATAAGTAATAAAATATTGTCTATATTATAGCCTGTACATCATTTTGTTCTATTGTCAATAGTTTTTGCAGCGCACGCAAAAATAGGTTTTCGATTTTACACCTTGTGTTACAAAATAGCAATTTTATTACGGATCCCTAATTTTGAAAAAAAAAACATAGCCTATAGCCTTCCTCGATAAATGGACTACCCAACACTGAAAGAATCATTCAAATCGGACCAGTAGTACCAGAGATATTATTATTATTAGTATAGACAAGCCGGCTTCACTGCAAAATGAAATGGAATACATTTGAAAATGTTGTGATTAAAGTTCTGATCTTAGATCACATATATATATTTAAAACTTATTTCGATTAGTACTACATATATATATATATATATTTTTAGTTTTTCAAAGTGTAATTTATTTCAGTTATTTTTTTAGTATTAACAGCATCAATGGGTCGGTCTCGTAAGGCTCTGTTTGTTATATTATCGTCCACGTCTTAGTCCTAATCCAAGTTAGTATACAATGCTACCGTATTTAAAATATTGTATTACCTTTAGATCATCTATACGTCTAGAATCTAGATAGACTATGACAGCTTTGAAAACGAGGAAAAAATTGAGTTTAGTACTAGCCTCTATTTTCAGCAATATATAAAATATATACACACTAACACAAAGTGTCATACAAATTGCGATTGTAAGACGTAGCTCATCACGCACACTAAACTAATATTCCTGGCCTGTTGTTATGGTTTGTCCAACAGCAAGTGACTCTATCTACAGATGTATTAATAATTATGTAAGGTTTTGATTACCAGTGGGAGGCTCCTCTGCACAGGATGCCGTCTAGATTATGGGTACCACAACGGCGCCTATTTCTGCCGTGAAGCAGTAATGTGTAAGCATTACTGTGTTTCGGTCTGAAGGGCGCCGTAGCTAGTGAAATTACTGGGCAAATGAGACTTAACATCTTATGTCTCAAGGTGACGAGCGCAGTTGTAGTGCTGCTCAGAATTTTTGGGGTTTTTCAAGAATCCTGAGCGGCACTGCATTGTAATGAGCAGGGCGCATCAATTACCATCAGCTGACCGTCCTGCTCGTCTCGTCTCTTATTTTCATAAAAAAAAAAATGTTCTACGTTGAGTTAGTATTCTTGGGTGATGTATGTACTTTTACAACAGGATCCCAAAACTAAAAAAATATGTCACCAAATTCAAAATAATTGTTAAAACGTTTATGTGGTAAAGGTTACTATAACATAAATTACTTTTAATATGATACCACAAATTGGTAATTGACCGACCGTCCTCAGGCTATTTCATAATACATAAACATATTGTACGAAAATACATTGTGGCGGTATTCTATTATGGAGAAAGAAACTTTAAGAAAAGAAGAAGCCCCTTGAGTTTCTTGTTATATGCATAAAAGGCATAAAAGGCATTTATTTTCTCAAAATTGATTCCTTTAGAATTCTTTTTGATGTCATTTCTTATACTACTAGATACTACTACCGCTTCGGAAACAAATGGCGCTCTGAGAGAGAAGAAGCGGCGCAAGAAACTCTCCCAGCATTCTTTTTTTTTGCGCTCTTTTCAATAAAAATATACAATATTGTACAGTCGCTATAAAATAATCACAATCTAGTCCCAGGCTGTCCGGTCATTTAGATATTCAGCAGTGGAGTAATAGGATTTACGACAGAGCCATTTTTTTATAAAACATTTAAATTTATTTATAGATAATGTCTGAACAGTGGCTGGGACTTTATTATAGAAGTGTATACATTTACCCTTAAAGCTATTATGTATCTTATGCTATAATAATAATAATTTATTTATTTGGAACATAAGTTTACTACAGCTAGTGGCCAGAGTCACCTTTTAGGCAAATAATGCCTGTACCAGGTGTCTCCGTTCTTCCATTTCAGCAATGTGTTATTTTTTACAAACATTTTATTGACATGGTAGTGAAATAATATTAATGTTCTTGTGCCTGTTCTTCTTAAGCTGAGGCATAAATTTTGGAAATGGGTGGTGGTTTTTGTCGTTTAATAAGTGATTTTAAATCTAATTTCGAATAAAAGTATTTGAATTACCTACTAGGCTATTTTGTAAATAATTCTGTATCCGATAATGTTGTTGCAATCTTTCTTTACTGTAGAGAATTTTCAGCGCAAAGTATGATAAAACTGATTAAATATCTACCTATTCGCTCCAGCACACAGTCGGCCCAAGTTGAAGTTCCGTTGGGCGACTCCCTGGTGTGAGCAATAATTTTGGCTACCTTGGCCTCGCCTGTTTCTATGGAAATCCTATTAAGGTTTTTTTTATCAAAATAAGGGATGAGACGAGCAGGACGTTCAGCTGATGGTAATTGATACGGCCTGCCCATTAGTAGTGCAATTGTTGTCAATGCAGTGCCGCTCAGGGTTCTTGTTAAACCCTAAAAATTCTAAGCGGCACTACCATTGCGTTCGTCACCTTGAAACATAAGACGTTAAGTCTCATTAAAAAACTTACTAAAAACTTTACGCGAATAATATACCTTCGCAACATCTGTATTTCAAACGTTGTAGGGTCGTTTTGGAATAAACAGATAATGCTCAAACAGAACGCAGACTTCGTTATATTTCTTTATTTATTAAAAAAACACAATGTTATATTACAGATTAAATCTAAAGCGTTACAACTTGTGCAAAGGAGCCTCCTTTGCACAGGAAGCCGGCTAGATTATGGGTACCACAACGGCGCCTATTTCTGCCGTGAAGCAGTAACGTGTAAACATTACTATGTTTAGGTCTGAAGGGCGCCGTAGCTAGTGAAATTACTGGGCAATTGAGACTTAACATCTTATGTCTCAAGGTGACGAGCGCAATTATAGTGCCCCTCAGAATTTTTGGGTTTTTCAAGAATCCTGAGCGGCATTGCATTGAAATGGGCAGGGCGTACCAATTACCATCAGCTGAACGTCCTGCTCGTCTCGTCCCTTATTTTCGCTCGTGTGTTGTCCTTTTCCATAAACAAAATTATCCCAATTATTTTTACCTAAACATATCTTTGAAGTTCAGATATGCACCTCGATATGGTAGTTACCTTTAACAATTCACGCGACGACAATTAAAAAGTAATCTGAACGCATACAGAAAGAAAAAAAAACAGTTGAATTGATACCTGCGTCTGGCAGTTAAAGGGTGATGGGACGGGCATCAAAATAATTTTACACCTGTGTATTTCGTAAATCATGAAGGGTTAATCCGGTTTCTCACGCTCTCATATTGAAGAATAAGGATTCATTATAAATTAATTATACTTTTATTACTTTTTAAGGTACAAATATTTACTGTATTTAACATCTTGACTGTTGCTTTTCAATATATTCTTGGTAATGTTATGTATGTACTGAAACTGTCATAACCATAATGAACCAGGAACAGACATAAACTTCTTGGCTAATTCGAGTTAGTAAGTCTTTTGTGGGGCGATGTATATGCTTTTACAACAAGATCTCAGAAAATGTTCAAAACAAATGTATTACGAAATTCAAAAGATTTTGTTAAAGAAGGTTTATGGTAAAGATTACTTTAACATAAATTACTTTCTTAATGATATTACAGATTGGGAATAGAGCGACCGCTCTCAGGCTATAAAATAAAAAGTTTAATTGTACGATATTACTTTAAAAAAAAGAAGCCCGCCGAGTTTGTTGCGCCCATTCTTATCAGGTATGAGGCATATTTTTTTAATGGGTGGTAGTTTTTGACTTTCAATAAGTGATATCATATCCTATTTTGAATAAAAATATTTGATTTTGAAAAAATTTAATTAAAGGAAAAGGTATTATAGTGTATTGATTTTTATCTTTTATACCTTTGGTATAAATTTCTTGTACGTGGGTAACACTGAAAATGATTAGAACTGGCCAGTTAGAAACATTGCTAATGAAACCTTTTTTTTAATTTCAATTTTAGAACTCTGGTAACCTAATGTATATTGTATATTGCATTCATTTGTCATTTGTTTTTGTGAATTGGCATCAAATCTAAAACTCTTGTTATACGTGAAAATGAACCTAACGCAAGAAAATTTTCGGTCAATGATTTATTATGACTTTCGTTGTGGGCTTACTCAACAACAAAGCTTTGATAGGCTGCGATTAGCATTTTTTAATGAAGCCCCATCTCATCCCACTATTTACAATAGGCTTAACGAGTTTAAGCGTGGACATAGCAATCACAATGATGATCCGCGTGAGGGACGTCCTTTAACAGCGACTACTGAAGATAAAATCAGTGCTGTGCGACGCGTGATAGAGGAAGATAAGAGAATGACTTATCAGCAGATACGGGCAAGCCCAGGCATTAGTTTAAGTCAAGTTCAAAAAATATTACACGAACTTTTAGGCGTCAGGAAGATTTGTACCAGATGGATTCCCCATACTTTAACCGACGACCAGAAACACTTTCGCATGGACTGGTGTCGCCAAATGTTAAATAAGTTTAAAGGCGGTGACTCAAATGCTGTATTTGACATCGTCACAGGTGATGAAAGCTGGACATCTTACTAAGAACCCGAAACAAAAAGACAATCAGCTCATTGGGTGTTTCCTTTCGAGGATAGGCAAACTAAGGTAAAGAAAGGAAGAAGTCAAGGAAAAAAGATAATTGCCTCATTCATTGGTCAGAAAGGTCATTTCGCGACAGTTGTGCTAGAAAATGGAAGGACAGTAACTGCAGACTGGTATGTCAGTCTGCCTACTGTCTTGGAAATAATCAAGCAGCAGACAGCACCGCCCTCGAAGCAGGATCCTCCTTCACCACGACAATGCTTCAGCGCACTTTGCAAAACGGACTGTTGAATATTTGACTATGGCAGGTGTCGAGATAATGAGTCATCCACCATACAGTCCTGACCTGGCGCCCTGCGACTTTTATTTATTCCCAAGAACTAAAGATAAAATTCAAGGTATTCGCTTTACGAGGCCTGAAGATGCGGTGAAAGCGAACGAAAATGCCATAGAAGAGACCCTTAAGGAAGAATGGGCCCACTGCTTTTCTCAGTGGTTCCATTGAATGCGACGATGTGTAGAGAAGAACGGAGATTACTTCGAAAAACAATAAAAGTATTGGCAACTTTCTACATTAAGCCGTTTTTAATTTTCTAAACATTTTCAGTGTTACCTAGGTAGTAAACGTGGTAACGATAGGAAGTTTGTTATTATTTTATTTATTTACTCTGTAGAGCATTGCAATGAATCCAAACCAAAACACAAACAAGAATATTTTAAAACAATATTTATCAATTCACTCGATTATGTCATCCCCTTTAGGTTTTTTTAAATTGTCACATGTTCGAGAGTCTCTCTATTCCAGAATTTGGCGAGGCAACATGAGGGTGACAAGTTGCTTTTTTATAGTTGTTTGGTGTATGTAGTTAAACCACGAGTCAGCTGGTTTATTTTACATAAATACAATACTTTTATTTGCTTGTTGAACTCACAATGATTTTATACACTACTTATGCATGTCTATGGTGTCCCGCAGATGCATTCAGCATTTATGTGACAGACTAACTACTAATGACAGCCATAGATTAAGGATTGGTCTCCGATAAATTTGTCAAAATATGTAAGTACACAGAATTCCATTTTTAAATTACCTAATTGGTTTTCTTATTCTTTTATTATTCAAAACGTTTCAATGTTTTCAATTTAGCTTTATTGAATGAGGTTTCGGTTAAACAGTGAATATTTTTTTTATTGTTTTTTTTTGTCATTTGTATTATTTTTATGTTATTAGTTGGTAATTTTTTTATAACCTCTATAAGTTCTTATTTACTTTTATTATTCTGTGTGGTTTGTGTTTGTTATTAATAAAGTTTTCATTCATTCAATATGTGGTTAAAAGAGAATTTTATTAAACAATAGACGATAGCAGTGAATACATGTGACTTCACCCGTAAAACCCCAACATTGTCCAATGTGTGAAAGGGTTCACTCATTAGGAAGATTGGAGGGGTGTGGGGCGTTCTATATTGTCTTTGGATGCATACGCGTTGACACATTGTTCCTGCCACCCGTCTACATCAGGGGCCATCATGCTTTGCTCAGGAAGTATACATTTTAAAGTGAAAGAAATGTTGCTTCCAACACAAAGGTAAAAGCAACGGGGTTAAACAACGTTGTAACCGGGAAATGGAAGGTGAATGGTGGCCATTACCAAGATTACTTCTCATATCATATTTGATGTTAATGCTTTTGTCAATCCGGCTGTCTTCACACTTACAAACACTAAGAGATGACTCTATTGTTTCAAAATGGATACGAAAATGTTGGTATTCCTTTTGCTAATGAGATTTGTACATTTGTTTGTCTTTGTTGATTTGTTATCAGGTTTTTTTTATGAAAATAATTGACCACAACAACACCTATTTCTGCCGTGAAGTAGTAATGTGTAAACATTACTGTGTTTCGGTCAGAAGGGCGCTGTAGCTAGTGAAATTACTGGGCAAATGAGACTAAACATCTATGTCGATGTATGAGCAGCTCGAATTGTCGGGGACCCAGTGCTCTGTGAACGACTGGATCACTTGGCGTTGCGTAGAGACGTCGCTTCATTGTGTGTCTTCTACCGCATTTATCACGGGGAGTGTTCCGAAGAGCTGTTTAACCTGATTCCTGCCGCCGAATTCCACCTTCGCACGACACGCCACAAGTTAGGATATCATCATCACCATCTGGATGTGTGGCGGTCCTCCACAGTGCGGTTTTCAAGGAGCTTTCTTCCTCGTACTACAAAGCTGCGGAATGAGCTTCCTTGTGCGGTGTTTCAGGGACGATACGACATGGGTATCTTCAAAAAAAATGCGTACACCTTTCTTAAAGGCCGGCAACGCTCCTGTGATTCCTCTGGTGTTGCAAGAGATTGTGGGCGGCGGTGATCACTTAACAACGGGTGACCCGTACGCTCGTTTGTCAGTCAAGTGATCACCGCCGCCCACAATCTCTTGCAACACCAGAGGAATCACAGGAGCGTTGGCGGCCTTTAAGGAAGGTGTACGGGCTTTTCAAGAATCCTGAGCGGCACTGCATTGTAATGGGCAGGGCGTATCATCGTCATCATCAAATGTACGCCTTGCTCGTCTCGTCCCGTATTTTCATGAAAAAAGTTGAAAAACGTTGTTAGGTTAATACCAGTTCTATAATTAGCTATTATATATTTTGTGTGAGTTGATTAATAACGTAAATGGTGTTGTGTGTTTTACTTGTAGGATCCAGGAGTTTTGTTGTAGTATTAAATATAAAAATATTTGAGTTAAATCACTATAATCGTTTTCTAATCCAGAAATAAGGCATTTTATTTTTCTCAAAATTGAAATACTAGATACTACTACAGCTTCTGAAATTAATGGCGCTCTGAGAGAGATGAAGCGGCGCAAGAAACTCTCCCAACATTCTTTTTTTGCGCTCTTTTCAATAAAAATATACAATATTGTACAGTCATTTCTATCGCTATAAAATAATCACAATCTAGTCCCAGGCTGTCCGATCATTTAGATATTCAGCAGTGGAGTAATAGGATTTACGACAGAGCCATTTTTCTATAAAACATTGAAATTTATTTATAGATAATGCCTGAACAGTGGCTGGGACTTTATTGTAGAAGTGTATACATTTACCCTTAAAGCTATTATGTAGCTTATGAAGCCTACTAGAATTAGTTACAAGCAATCCCTTATTTCTAGTGTTATAATAATGAAAATCACTATTAAGAGCAAAAAGGTGACGATTTTTGTGAACGTATATTAAATTTTCATAAATGTACTGACAATGAACAGTCATAATATTTATTTCTTTAAATATTTCTTTGAGAGACTCTCTATAACCAAGCTGATATATAGCATAAACAGCTCTCTTTTGCAGAGCAAACACTGAGGAAGCCTTAATTCTCCATAAAAAAATCAGCCACAAAGGTCACATAATCAGTGCTGATAAATATTTGATGCCCACAGAAAGCCACACAAACCCACACAAAGTTTAACTAAAAACTTATCATTTGTTCCGTGGTTTTTGTCGCGTTCCGCGTTACGTAAGCCGTACTACGTCAATATACGCAATCTTATATTATCTCGTTGTGTCGTTATTTATAATTATTTAACATGAATATTGTGTAATAATTACACTAGTTATGTAATATAGGAAAACTCAACAGTTTCGATAACGAAAAACAGCGTTGTCTAAACCGAATCATATTTCCGTAAATATAATAAAAGCGGCCAAGAGTTCCGTAGCAGCAAGTAACATAATATAAAAGTTCTTGTATATAACGATTTATAGCGTATTAAAAAAAATGATTGTGTGGTTTTATGAAACCACGGTAAAAGTGAAACTCACATTATAGACATTTAACTAAAAATTTTTGGAATAATAATTCCATGAAGGGTATAAAATCGCTTTATCAATCTTAATTTTATACTTGGAAAATTGGAATGATAATGGGAAATAATAAAAGTAGACTAAGTCTCCAACTAATATATTTATTGAACTCTGTGTCTTAGCCCTGGTTAAAAATATTTATTGAAAAGGATTAAAAATGATGAGATTTGAATACTTTTGAATAATTTCATTCTTTTTCATGTATATATAGATATACAGTTTATATGGGGTGACTGGTTCCCAATACTTGTCAATCAATATTTTTAATCAGGGAGAGTACGACATACATAATACTTAACAATTATTTAGATTATATACACATATTAAAATCAAACACAATAGCGTGGAGCATTGGCACAAATGAGTAATAGTCTATACACTACACGGTCAGCTGCTGCGAACTATAGGCGCTGCCCGACCGTCACGCGACATGCAACACACAGACGAAAAAGTTTGAGACGATGTAATAAAAGTTTCACTTTAAAAACTACTTACTAGATCTCGTTCAAACCAATTTTAGGTGGAAGTTTGCATGGTAATGTTGGTAATGTTACCTACATATATTTTAAGGGTTCCGTTTTTTGCTATTTGGCTACGGAACCCTAAAAATAAGGTGTAAAAGAATAGGTGTATTAGAGTACTTTTAAATCTCAGTAATCAAAGGACGGCCAAAGAATTCACTTGATAATGGGGGATCACGTAGGATTCGCTTTTCGAGCAGTGGATTGCGAACTCGAACACCATTTTATATCTCAATATATTTCCACACCATGGTCTATGTGTTTTGTGTTATTATTCAGGTATAGTTGAGGTGGTAGTTAGAAAACTACTATTTAATCAATTCAAAAAGGACAAACTCCTTTCAAAATTAATATTAATATAAGCAGTGTTCAGTCAGAAGTAGCCCATAGTAAATAATAATAATATTGACACACTTTTACACAAATCATTTTGCCCCAAACTAGGCATAGCCTGTACTATGGGTACTACAAAGCTGCGGAATGAGCTTCCTTGTGCGGTGTTTCAGGGACGATACGACATGGGTATCTTCAAAAAAAATGCGTACACCTTTCTTAAAGGCCGGCAACGCTCCTGTGATTCCTCTGGTGTTGCAAGAGATTGTGGGCGGCGGTGATCACTTAACAACGGGTGACCCGTACGCTCGTTTGTCAGTCAAGTGATCACCGCCGCCCACAATCTCTTGCAACACCAGAGGAATCACAGGAGCGTTGGCGGCCTTTAAGGAAGGTGTACGGGCTTTTCAAGAATCCTGAGCGGCACTGCATTGTAATGGGCAGGGCGTATCATCGTCATCATCAAATGTACGCCTTGCTCGTCTCGTCCCGTATTTTCATGAAAAAAGTTGAAAAACGTTGTTAGGTTAATACCAGTTCTATAATTAGCTATTATATATTTTGTGTGAGTTGATTAATAACGTAAATGGTGTTGTGTGTTTTACTTGTAGGATCCAGGAGTTTTGTTGTAGTATTAAATATAAAAATATTTGAGTTAAATCACTATAATCGTTTTCTAATCCAGAAATAATAACTAATATATTTATTGAACTCTGTGTCTTAGCCCTGGTTAAAAATATTTATTGAAAAGGATTAAAAATGATGAGATTTGAATACTTTTGAATAATTTCATTCTTTTTCATGTATATATAGATATACAGTTTATATGGGGTGACTGGTTCCCAATACTTGTCAATCAATATTTTTAATCAGGGAGAGTACGACATACATAATACTTAACAATTATTTAGATTATATACACATATTAAAATCAAACACAATAGCGTGGAGCATTGGCACAAATGAGTAATAGTCTATACACTACACGGTCAGCTGCTGCGAACTATAGGCGCTGCCCGACCGTCACGCGACATGCAACACACAGACGAAAAAGTTTGAGACGATGTAATAAAAGTTTCACTTTAAAAACTACTTACTAGATCTCGTTCAAACCAATTTTAGGTGGAAGTTTGCATGGTAATGTTGGTAATGTTACCTACATATATTTTAAGGGTTCCGTTTTTTGCTATTTGGCTACGGAACCCTAAAAATAAGGTGTAAAAGAATAGGTGTATTAGAGTACTTTTAAATCTCAGTAATCAAAGGACGGCCAAAGAATTCACTTGATAATGGGGGATCACGTAGGATTCGCTTTTCGAGCAGTGGATTGCGAACTCGAACACCATTTTATATCTCAATATATTTCCACACCATGGTCTATGTGTTTTGTGTTATTATTCAGGTATAGTTGAGGTGGTAGTTAGAAAACTACTATTTAATCAATTCAAAAAGGACAAACTCCTTTCAAAATTAATATTAATATAAGCAGTGTTCAGTCAGAAGTAGCCCATAGTAAATAATAATAATATTGACACACTTTTACACAAATCATTTTGCCCCAAACTAGGCATAGCCTGTACTATGGGTACCTACAAGACAATGAAATATTCAATACAATATACTTACCCCGTTCCGCCCCGTTCCGGGGCGTAAATACGTAACAGTCTTTCCTCCTCTCAAAAAAAAAAATCGACTGTCGACATCAAATGACACCGCTGGACATCCGGAAGTTATTCTAATATGAGTTCCCAAAGCCCAATAATTTTGACAAGAGCCAACGAGACAAAAACTGCTTGTAACAATTCTTCAATTCACAATATTTTAAATAGACTTCCCAAACAAATCACTTGTAAGTCATGGCCCCGTTTTAACACCTTTGGATTTTTGGGTCATTAAAAAATATATATAAATAGAATAACTAAACGCCATAGTTACCACATTATACAATATTAACGACAGTTCTATATCGAAAGGAAGAAAGAGTGTTATGGAGAGCTGTTTGACCTTTTGATTTGATTCCTGCCGCCGAATTCCACCTTCGCACGACACGCCACTAAATAGGATAATATCATCCCCACCATCTGGATGTGTGGCGGTCCTCCACAGTGCTGTTTTTAAGGAACTTTGTTCTACGATCAACCAAGCTGCGGAATGAGCATAACGATACGATATGGGTACCTTCAAAAAAGCGCGTACACTTTTAACAAAAAAGCATCAGACATCTTTAAAAACTGTGGCCACGTAATTTTAATTTGGAAAGATTATATTGTTATCAAATCATAATTATATAGCCTATTTACAACTACGTATGACGCCAAGTTTTCAAAATTCCACCCACTTCCAATGGTAAGATTTTTTTCATAACTATTCTAACCTTGACTTGATCCATACTGTGCCGTTTTATGATTTTTTTTTATAAAACGTACGCAATTTCTGGGTAAAGGTTGGGCATAACAAATAATTTATTTTTCATTTTGAAAACTAAAATATAAGGAATATCTTCTTAGACGATATCGTTGTAAGTCTAGTAATTTAATAGTTGTTTATTTCTTCTACATATATATCTAGGTTCTGCCCGCATCTTCGTTCATGTTAGGGCTTATTCACACAAATAACAACTGGCAATAGTATAGTAAACATTGTGCAAAAAAGAGTATTTTGGCATAACCTATTAGTGTTATACACGGACTAGTGAAAAAATAAGGACTCCGTGTCACCTTACATAACAGTGTAGCACCAAAACAAGCCGATTAACGTGTACATACATAGCCCCATGCACACACACTATTACAGGCCGATAGGCGTAGCCATTATATGAATTGTCATCGTCTGTGACAGATCAGTTTGCGTGTCAATAAATTATTTAAAAAATGCCGTCGTGCGTTGTGTAAAGTCTTTATTAATATTAATTATTTATTATTTAAGGGTGAAAAATTGTGTAACTACTATCCCCCGTAACCGCACACACACTAACATAACGGTGCTTCGCTTACTAAAATCACGGCGCGGAGTCCTTCTTTTTTTACTCGTCCGTGGTGTTATATATTAAAGAGTAACCCCCTTATTCATAATAGTCTGCTAACTTAAAGCATTGCTAATTCTCACTCTGTATTCTTCTAATTGACCTAAGTCAGAATGAGAAAAAACACTCCTTAGCGGCTGTTTTAAGTTAGCGGACCATTATGAATAAGGGGGTAAGCCTACATGCTATTGAAGTACAATACACTATTTTAGAGTATGGTTGGCAAACCTGGGCATGACTGAGTCGTCACAATTTATTAATAACAGACAGCAAGCCTACACACAGCAAAGCTTTTAGATATTGAGTAAGTACTTAAACAATACGATGATATAAATTTCTCATTATAATGTATCTCCTTTCAAATAAAACAATTTTACAGTATTAAAACGCGTGTAAATGTAACTGTTTCAACATTAGATTTTTGCGTAAAAGTTACATTTTTATTTTAATTAACCCGACGTTTTAAGACCTTTCCAGATCTCATTTTCAGGGGGACTGCAGATGAAATGAGTCAAAGATAGTATTTGTCATAATTGTCATTATGAAGTTTAGCGCCATTTATTTCCTCGGAGGTGTTATTTGCTGTAGACAGATGGTTTTTGGCATAATTTACTGACGTCCTCTTCTTTTTTGGTATGTGTAGTTATGGGTTTTAATTTAGAGATTATTGGATCCCAGGTGTGACCCCTTTGGGTGTTTATTTTAACACAAAAATCTTATGTAAAAACAGTTACAATTACACGCTTTTTAATCCTTTAATAATAGTGTTTTATTTAAATGTGTAACACTCGAGTTACTTTAAGAAAATATTATGTATCTCCTTATTGAGTCTCATAGTTTAACTTTGATTGCAATAAAACTCCAACATATTCTGTTCTTTATAAACCAACAATCACCAAGCGATCGTAGTCACGAACAGTTTCGTTGTCCCACTGTGTAAGTGTGTACAAACCGCATTAATATAATGATTGTTTAAGTGTGAATGAGCCGTAAAGTATGGCCGAGATGGCTTCAACTTATAGCAGGAAGTGAACTGAGGAAAACATTCTATCGTCATCCAAGGTCGGTAGCGGCGAGTTGCGTCTATCCAGTACACGCCAACTACATACATAACCATTTACTTAGCGAATTACACTATGTTACTTTTGTATCGCCAGCAACTTATAGGGCTGCCAATTTTTTTAAAGACCGAATATTGTTTTGGATTCAGTACCCAAAAATATAGTGAACAGTTTAATTAAAAAATATAATATTAATATATTTTACTGCTTTGAGCCACCAGTGAGCGCTCCTTTGCACAGGATGCCGGCTAGATTGTAGGTACCACAACAGCGCCTATTTCTGCCGTGAAGGCATTAAAGGCAAAAAGGCATAAAAGGCATTTATTTTCTCATAATTGATTCCTATAGAATTCTTTTTGATGTCATTTTTTATAACTACTAGATACTACTACCGCTTCGGAAACAAATGGCGCTCTGAGAGAGAAGAAGCGGCGCAAGAAACTCTCCCAGCATTCTATTTTTGCGCTCTTTTTAATAAAAATATACAATATTGTACAGTCATTTCTATCGCTATAAAATAATCACAATCTAGTCCCAGGCTGTCAGATGTTCAGCAGTGGAGTAATAGGATTTACGACAGAGCCATTTTTTTTATAAAACATTGAAATTTATTAATAGATAATGCCTGAACAGTGGCTTTGACTTTTTATAGAAGTGTATACATTTACCCTTAAAGCTATTATGTATCTTATGAAGCCTACTAGAATTAGTTACAAGTAATCCCTTATTTCTAGTGTTATAATAATGAAAATCACTGTTAAGAGCAAAAAAGTGACGATTTTTGTGAACGTATATTAAATTTTCATAAATGTACTGACAATGAATAGTCATAATATTTATTTCTTTAAATTTTTCTTTGAGAGACTAATGAACTAAGAGTGAAGAGTGTGAAGGGCGAGAAATTACTGGGCAAATGAGATTTAACATCTTATGTCTCAGGGTGGCGAGCGCAATTGTAGTGCCTCTCAGTGTTTTTGGGTTTTTCAAGAATCCTGAGCACTGCATTGTAATGGGCAGGTTGTATCAATTACCATGAGTTGAACGTCTCATCCCGTATTGGCATAAAAAAAGCTTTTACTGATGGGTTTTTATTTTTAGTAACCATTCGTAAATATCATTACAATCTAATTTTAAATTACAAACTGCTTTTATCAGACTGATACTGGCTTTGTTGCGTTCAGCTCTCCACTTTGTTCATCACAGAAAATATGCGTTCTATTTAAAGCTGATAAATTATAGGCAAAAATACGCCTAGTATATTATATTTTTAAAATATAGTAGGGCTGGCAACCCTGACTACTTATAGCAAAGAATATGTAATAGTACAAGTATAGTAAAATATTTTATGTGTTCAAACGCGTTGATAAATTTATACTTATTAAAATGCAAGTCATTGGTATAGAAATATGTTACGACACATTTTTCAACTTCTTAACCATTGTCATACGGATAGTTTTTTTCACGACTTCTAGGATATAAAAATATTTAATGAAGAAAATTGTCGGGAAAAAAGGCTTGACTGATATAGAAAGAAATAAAGAAAAACATTTATTTCACAAAACACTCACATGTTATAACTTAATATAAAAAGATAAAAGTACAAAACGAACCAAAAAAGAACGTTATTAAATAGTAATTGATTTAAAATTAGAGTTCCTGTGCAGTGCAGGAAATGGGTCACCGACTCAAGATTATCTGTGACACGGCCGTGGCTATGAAACAGCAATGATATCGATCAAAAACACCTTGCTAAAATATTAAACATACTTTTATAACATATCCATTATGTTAATAGGCAAAGATAACAAAAAAATAAAACTGTGCTAACATGGATGCATTCCAAACGTAGTGAGAGATTTAGTACAACATACGTATCTATATACGTAACATCCGTACCTATATAATATTATATTATAAACTGAGAAAACGAATTGAATTATATAATTCAATCATTGTGACTATAATAATATTTAAATAAAACGACCAACCAAAACAGCTTTATGAGAAAGCTCATGGTCGCTCAGAGGGCAATCGAGAGGGCTATGCTCGAGTTTCCCTGCGAGATCGAATAAGAAATAGAGAGATCCGTAATAAATAGTCCAAATGATTGCGAAACTGAAGTGGCAGTGGGCAGGGCACATAGTTCGACGTACAGATGGCCGGTGGGGCAGATAAGTCCTCGAAAGATCCCCCACAAGATAGAACGACGTATTGACCGTATGTCAAGATCGCCGGAATACGTTGGATGAGGGCAGCGCAGGACCACTCGTCGTGGAATTCTTTGGGGGAGACCTTTGTCCAGCATACGTCTTCCGGCTGATGATGAAAACGACCAAAATGTCGGATAAAGACTAGGCATTAAAAATCACAGATGAAATTATATTTGATTGACAATTTCGTTTAATTTTCGTGACCTACGACGTCCGGCAATATAAGTTCACAATACAATTGTATTGTGCTCCGGGTGATTTGTGATATGTATATAAAATCTCTTAATGATTTAATTGACTTGCAACTGCAAAATGCACACAAAACATAACTCAATCATAAGTTAGACTAAAACTATCTGAATAGCTCTCTGAAAATAGTGTAAGATAACTGAAGGTATACAAAATTTGATCAAAACCTTTAGATATTAAAAACAATTATTTTCAGGTACTTTTTTAATTATAATTCACCACTATCCATATCTTTAGACAACCTTTTTTTACTCGATATCATGCGATAGTTGATGGTATACCAGATTTGATGAATTATTTCTATGAAACATCCCATTGTTATGTCTCAGAGGAGTGGTAATTTTTTTGTGGCTCTATCAATTACAACGGCCTGCCCACTTGTGAAATTCTTGCAATGCATACTTTGCATTAGCCATGAGTCTAAGATATTCTATTTACAAAATCTTAACATAATAAGTGTGCAATACGCATTATCATTCTATTGAACGCAGGTAACGTTCCGCAGAGCACAATAGAAGCGAATTTCATTCGGTCTAAAATATTAACTTTCACACAATGGGAAACATTATATTTCCAGGATAAAGCACATCTTCACTTCCGAACAATAGGGTGAATGAGAAACGAAGTGGTAAACAGTGGTTCTTTTACGGATCGAGCTCGGAGCGAGCTGGCTTTGTGTTGCAACAAACACTGCGCCTTTTTGAAAACTGTTGCTATACGACAAACACTATAGGGATGGGTAATGCTTTATCTGTGGATGTATCTTAAGGCAAATCTTAAAACAGTTCATATTCATGAAAATAGTTCTGATAGTACAATTTTGGGATATTCCATAATTGCTTCAAAACTATAACGCTCTACAAATATATAATTTATTTACAGGGTGAGCACCAATAAAATTTCTTAATATAGCTATTAGAAATTGTTAGCACAAGTGACACCCCATTATATGTGCAAATCGAGATCAAGTAACAAAACACACATAAACAGAACATAATATACGTTTTAGCAAAATAATATTAAAAACATTTTTAGGAAAAACATATTGAAAGACACAAGTGAAAGATTGAAGGATATATCATCAACAACAAATTTCTTCTACAATAACCTTCAGGTGAAACTCCAGGATGTTTCAAGTGGAGTGGGTTTCACTGACAAATATCCCGTTATTAACTATGTATTTACCTAAGTGTAAAAATTACTGTGAAAGCTTAAAGCATTTAAATCAATTTTGTTAATTTTTAAGCTATTGCATAGCTTCTATCGCGGGCCTTGAGCGTGGAGACCGAATCCAGAAATTCCGTAACGAAAATAACCTAACACTTACTTACTAGGTGGAACAGCGGTTATCACGTATGCTTTTTGTGCAGAAGGTCCCAGGTTCGAGCCTGGGGTACGTCTTGATTTTTATTTAATTTCTTTATTTTTTTTATCACTTTTTTTTGTTTTATATTATTATGACAAGCATTTTTATTTAGTTTCACCTGTCCCGTTGTCTGTCTGTAATCAAATCTTGCAAGTTATATTTTACTCACTTCCTGTTTGCTTTTTTCTTAAATTACTTAATTTTATTAAAAAAAAATACTGCATAAATAAAATGCATAAATAATTATAATTGCATAAGTTTATAAAAAATGCTATGCAATAGCTATACCGCTGCAGTCCCCGAGTGCCACACGACTTTTTTAATAGCTAATATTAATAAACAGAGCCGCTAGGTAACACTAATTGTTATAATTAATAAATATTTAAGAAACTCTAGACCTCCAGAGAAGTTTGTAAAAATCTGACCAATATACACTGGCCTTCAAAAGTAAGTATCACACTTTTAAAATTGGGATAACGTTTTAAGTTCACAAGATATACTTTCGAAATAAAAAGGACTCCAAA
Source organism: Leptidea sinapis (assembly GCF_905404315.1). NCBI lineage: Eukaryota > Metazoa > Arthropoda > Insecta > Lepidoptera > Pieridae > Leptidea > Leptidea sinapis. Next base: position 10,388,114 of record NC_066285.1, on the reverse strand, counting down.
GAGAATTTCATTTTGTACATAAAAACTTTATAGTCGGTAACCTTCTTTTAAGAATTGGCTGAACAAAAACAAAACCATTCCTTTTTCAAAGTGGACGTTTCCGAATTACAATTTTACCATTCACATTTTTCTTTCTGTTTTAATTTTTTTTCAAGATCGATGGGTCTTGTTTTAAAAATTTATGCTAAAAAGCACATAACATTTATTTATCATGCCTCTTTCAGTTGAAGAATGTGCTAGGGTCATGGCTTTTCTGGAACTAAGCATCAGTATGCATCGCACTGCAAGAATGGTGGGTGTGACGGTACGAACGGTCCAGAAGGTAAAGCGAAGGTACGAAGAGACTGGACACCATCTGAGGAGACCTTGTAATGGCAGACCCAAGTGTACCAGTGCCCGAGAAGATCGTTATATTATTTCCACTTAAGAAATCGCCACCAAAATGCAGTTGAAGTCCAGCAACAGCTACTTCAGACCCGGAGGGACTACATTAGTGACAGTACAGTGAGAAGAAGACTTGATGAAGCAAATTTGAAACCCCGAAGACCAGCGAGTGGCCCAAAACTCGAGAGACAGCATCGAGTAGCGAGACTGCGATACGCCCGTGAACACATGCAGTGGGATGAAGAAGAATGGTCAAGAATTTGTTTGCAGATGAGTCTCGATTCTCCCTTTACACTTCTGATGGAAGGCGAAGTGTTTACAGGCGACCTGGTGAGCGATACCTTCAAGTCTGCATCTCAGAAAGAGTCCAATACGGTGGAGGCAGTGTACATGTATGGGCTGGCATATCTTCAGAAGGTCGCACAGAGCTAGTAGCCATAGAAAATGGCACCCTCACTGGGCAAAGATATGCTCAAGAGATTCTCAATGAGTATGCAGGGCCGTATTTAGCAAATATGGGTGGATGGATCGATGCTGATGCATGATAATGCCCGGCCACACACGGCTCATATCGTACAAGAGTATATTCAGAAGGTCGGTATCAGCGTTATGGCTTGGCCATCAAGAAGTCCTGATCTCAACCCGATTGAACACGCCTGGGATGAGCTTGAGAGGCTAGTGAGAAATCGCAGACCACCACCTACTACCCTCAGGGCACTAAAGCAGGCCCTGGTAGAAGAATGGGAGAATATTCCCCAACATCGGCTACGAAACCTAGTGTTCAGTATGCCAAACCAGCTCGAAGCTGTAATCAGAGCTCGAGGAGGCAATACCAGTTATTAAAAATTAAATAACATGTAATACATTTTAGTTGAATTTTTTTACACTAAACTAAAAATGTCTATTTTCATAGTTTTATCTTTTTTAAGTTAAAAATGGTAGTAATGTATAATTTTAGTTTCTAAGAATTAAAGCCTATAAAATTTGCAACAAAACGTTTTTAATCTTAAATCTCTACCTTCTATAGTTAAGAAAAAAAATTAATTTGAAATGTGTGATACTTACTTTTGAAGGCCAGTGTAGATAATATTTAGTTGAAAAGGAAACCAATAGAAAGGGATACGCATGAAAACGCTGAAATAAGGGACAGGGTTAAGGTTATCCTATAATATATTTCAAAATTCAAAAATCTTGATTTTTTTTGAAATACCTAATTTTTTTTCTATTTACGCCCAGAACTCTTGTAGAAGTGATTTAAAAACTGCTCAAATATTGTATTGAGACCTGCATTCTAGAAGGCGTCCCAATTATCCGTGATCAAATGTATTTTCTCTTTTATGCACAATTAAAGAAGACAGAGACAAAAAACGCTTGATGACGGATTACGTATCGACACACCTTCTGAATTACGGACCATAGATTCAAATTTTCGAACAGCAATTAAGAATGAGGAAATAAAGGAATCGAGTGCTTTGTGGGAATTTCATTATCTGTGTAACACAAAGAATTGTATAGGACAGTGCTCCGGAGTCCTACTTATTGTCCTACGGAGACGCCGGCGTCACCTTTATGGAGATAAGCAACGTTACATACAAATTTAAAAGCTGTATGCTTACTGTCTTTTATGTTTTTCTCTTTATCTTTCAAGTTTGGAGGATTAGGAAACGGTTCTATAATACGGTTTCCGTGTAAATATTAGTTATCTGTTGTTTCAATGAATAAATACAGTTAGGTTTTTTTAATGATCATTTTTATCTCAATTAAGAGTTCGTGGTAAAATCTAGAAATGATAACGTAAAATTAGCCGATTAATTATTCTGTTCGTAAAATCAGAAACATAATAATATCTAATGTAACTTCATTCACAGTAGATACAGAGAATTTATTGCAACGTCGTGAAAAAATGGATGATCATAATTATGCTTCGATTGAAAGCAATATTTTTGATCAGATATGAGGATGAGTAGCGTTTAGTTTACTTTTGCCGACGCATTGTCTGCTCATCCCAAAGGATTCCTGATCGTTATAATTCCGGCGCACATTTCCATAAAAATAATTCCCGATCTTTATCTCGTGAACAGGTCGGAATCTTTTTTTTCTCAAGTGCATCATTTATTATCTTACGCAGGGTAAAAAAAGTAAGGGTCCAAAGCGCCGCGCAGTCCCTTCTAGGAAATGTTCTCGGAATTGTTTGACACTCGTCTGTGAGATATAAAGCGGCCAGTGGACATTTCGACGAATCCGGACATGCACTTAGCTTGTTGCACCTTCATGCGAACAAAAGAGGTGTGAATTTAAGATTATGCGATTAATTAGATCTAAATATAGATAACAATTATTACAATATTTCCGTGCACTAGCAGATTATGGAATTAATACTGTTTTTTCATTATTAAGTTTTTTATGTTTGTCGATTTTTACTGAGGTTATAAATATGGAATAATGAAATCATTATGTTATTTCAAATACATTTTAGGTTCATATTGTAATGATGATAAGACAAATGCTTTCAACCTGAATCAAGCTTCTTTATGAGAAATTTTATCTGTTACTTAAGGCGACACTAAATGCCAGCGACCTTGAGCGATATGAGTTCACGGCTGCCGGCCCGCCATCTATGTAACAAAGCCAATATTTTCAAAATTCTTGCGTGGAAAACAGTTTATATACTGACAATCCTCGTTATTCACTACTAATCTGAATAAATGAACCTATACAAAAAAGTACAAGCTATAAGAATAACTTTTCTGAGAGAAATACCAAAAAAATGCGTCACGCCATGCCAAAAAACTTGTTTAACTTCAAAGAAAAGTGGTAGTTCAAAAAGGCTCGGCAGTGTTAACTATAACCAACAGCAAGCATTAGCAACCTACAAATAAGACTTAAGGATATGTGTAACAGGATTAAATAGTGTTGTTCATAGCTCGAAATGCTATACTTTCACCACAAAACTTGTCTAAAAACATCATGTTTGCGTGTTTTCTGCTTACTCTTCGCCGTAAGAAAACATCTGTATATCTATACCTAAAAAATCACAAAAACCCGTTTGTAATGACTATTATGTTTAACAGATCAGGATGACTTATCTTCCTCAATACTGATTAAAGGGTTGTGAATGGCTTCGCTTTGCTCAGTGAGCATGAATTCAGGTATGATACTGCCTTCAATAAATTGATGGTTCATGGCATCTCAAAGGTATAATCGTCAATGTTGCGCAATTTCCCACAGGGTCTCAAAGGTAAACCTTCCTTTCAATAAGAACACAATGCTAGGGCAGGAGTCAGGTAGAGTCTCGCGCTCCGGGGGTTCGACGTAGAAGTTTTATATTTCCGTTTCTTTGTGCTCTCTGTAGGGCCAATTAATAATTTCCATGAGTGACCGTAGTCATTGTCACCTCACCTCCCGCGCCTTGTCCCAAGCTGTCTGACAAGATTGACTCTCTGCAATTGTTCATTTTATGGACTTTTGCGTTGGCTATTGAATGAAGATGCAGTTTATTCATGTTTATTGTCAGTAGATAGAATGAGAGCCTAATGGTTCATTATTTAACTGTTATGTTTACTTACTTTTATTTAAATGAATGTAGAATTAATTATTACTGAATTTGTAATAGACAAATAAAATATATTAGAATTGTCCAATAGATGTAACTACCAATATTGGGTTTGTGTCCTATTCTGGCTATAGTTTTCAAGTATAATGCGATCAAATATTATGAAGCCGACTATTTCCGACTTGTCGATCAAAATCTGTTATAGTACCAATAGATTCGCTTTCTTTTTCTGTCTTGCTGTATCTCAGTTCGAGAGCTTTTTCTCTCTCTCGCTTTATTTGTCTCAAATACTGTAGTATATATAGTATAAGTAGTATATATATTGCAATGCTATGGTTCAGACTTTTTTTATGATAACAAGGGGCGAGACGAGCAGGACGTTCAGCTGATGATAATTGATATGCCCTGCCCGTTACAATTCCAAACCCAAAAATTCTGAGCTGCACTACAATTGCGTTCGTCACCTTAAGGACAAAAGATGTTAAGTCTCATTTGCCCGGCAATTCCAATAGCTACGGCGCCGTTCAGACTGAAACACAGTAATGCTTACACATTATTGCATTACGGCAGAAATAGCCACCGTTGTGGTACCCATAATCTAGCCGGCATCATGTGCAAATGTACCTCCCACTGGTGCATCTACTATACTACTGCATCTCAGCAATTTCAATTAGCTCAGGTGCACATAAAGTTCATCTTACGCGCGTTATAACTGAAACCTCGCGTACAATAATTGTGAACACATTTAGTTACGTCACTTTGGATGATATAATTAAAACATGTATTGGTCAATGGCTACATTAGCTTCCAAGGAATTCATTGGCAGTAACACTGTCTGCGGCTATGCGTGGATTGCGGACGGTTCTGACTGCCACTACGTGGGTGTACTTCCTGGCGCGACGACTGCTAATTACAAATGTATTTTAATAATCATAATATTATGCCACTTATTATTGAAGTTCTGTTGGCGCGTAAGAGAAAAACTATCAGAGTGAATTTTTACAATGCTTAGCTCACGGACTAGTAAAAAAATAAGGACTCCGTGTCACCTTACATAACAGTGTAGCATCAAAACAAGCCGATTAACATGTAGGTACATAGCCCCACGCACACACTTACACTACTACAGGCCGATAGGTGGCAATTATGAGAATTGTCATCGTCTGTGACAGATCAGTTTGCGTCTCAATAAAATATTTTAGAAATGCCGTCGTGCGTTGTGAAAAAGTGTAAAAACGTTACTATATAAGTATTTGTGGCCATATATGATTATTTAAGGGAGAAAAAATTGTGTAACTAGTATCCCCCGTAACCGCACACACACTAGCATACCGGTGTTTCACTTGCTAATATCACGCCGCGGAGTCCTTCTTTTTTACTCGTCCGTGGTTTATATTAGGATAATGTATGTATGTAATATATTTATTCATAAAAGTTACAATTTCTTTTTCACCATGCCCCGTAAAACTGCTGACGCAGTTTGACTGCAGGTAGCTCGCTTTACATAAACAGAGCTTATAAATTATTAAATTAGGTTATATTAATACAATTAATTTACGTAAATGGTTACAACGTATTTAACAAGTGTTTTTTTAACAAACTTTTAAATTTAGCAAGTGTAGGCTCACGTCTTATGTCCTCGGGTAAACTATTGAGTAAGTATGGAACTCGTTTTTTTAATGTTCTATCTCCATAGTAATTTTGTACCATGGGTATTTCAAATTTACCTTTGGACAATGACCTTGTGCCAGTTTTATGTTGCACCAAATTAGTGAAACGATCCTGTGTACCACCTTATCATTGTCGTATTAGTAGCTACATATCTGCCAGTACGTGTACGATTTTTCAGAAACAATTATGGCTCCAATTCACCTATTCAACTTATTTTAAAATTATATAACAGTAAATTCCATAGTAATAGTAGTATAGATATAAATTTTAATACATTTGTCAATTTTAAAAGTTCCGCTTTAGAACCTGTACAATTTGTATGTTCGTATTTCAATTTTAGTAGCACTTTCAATTCGTGTTTAACTGACTGCCTAATTATACTTTTAATCCAACATTTACAGCTTCATTTTACGTTGTAAAATGATATGTATTTTAAATACAATCTTATACAAGTAAGATTGTATTGATACATATTTTAAGTACAATCTACGTAAAGTGATGCAACCAGAAAATGTTTTCACCTCACCCTCATTCATTCTTTCAATTAATACAATTTGTGAAATAATCATCTTAACACGACCAAGCCAAGCTGTTAATATTTCCCATCCCTAGCCAACTTATTAATGCTTGTTGAAATGCTTTACTGTCTATTCCACATATTTGTATCATTCACCTAGTTTGGAGGTCTGTGTGTAGTACGCGACATTCTTCACAGAACCCGACGCTCAGCTCGTTATGTGTCACCGTAGCGGGACTACTTGCACTCTACTTGTGCCTTTAATTATATCTGGCGACGACTTGACGATCTAATACATAGATGGTGCGTTATTAAACATCATTCGCATGGCGTTAGTGCGAGTTCTAATGACGTTTGTGCGCTTGTCAAAACTGCTTACTGTTCAGAGAATATATTGAATTAGGCGTTACTTTCCGGAAATCCATAATTATACAAATGATGTAAGTTTTCTTTAGTGTTAATTTCTCAGTCTCGTGCCAGATTTTGGCGAGACAACACGTCCTGAGGATGCCTCGTGTAGAGGCGAAACACGTGTCGAATTGTTTTAAAAGATAAATATTGTCGGATAAATATTGATAATTAACGCTAAAGGAAACTTAAATCATTTGTATATGTTCAGAGAATTGAAAAAACTTATTATGCTCCATTATATATAAAGTTATATAATATGTCGTCGGTTTGAGTCCTGCATCGTTCAAAAAATTTTGTTTCCAAATTTTATTTGTGTATAATTATATTAATCCTCGAAGTGGCCCTCACTATGACTTTAAAAATTTAAAATTGTGTAAATTTGCAACAGCGACATCTAAAGTCAATTTCCTAATATGCAAATATTGGGGTTGAGCAGGTTATCAACTGTAAAGTAGATTCTGTTGATGAAGCCAAATTTGAGAGTTGAACAAAGCATACAAGATTTTATGACGATACGTCACACCAACGGTTAGCTCAGTTGGAAGAACACTCGCACGGAACGCGAGAGGTCGTGGCTTTGAGTCCCGCATCGTTCATAAATTTTGTTTTCAAATTATATTTGTATTAATCCTAGAAGTGAGTGTTATCACTTTAAAAACATAAGAAAATCTATATTATACCTAATAAGTTTTAAAATAATGCATTCTTGTATAATTTATTGTAACTTACACCAGTTAATATTGTCTCATATAGAGGAAAGAATACAAAATACACCAGTTTGATGTGATTTAATCAGTCAGAGACTGATTGAGTTGATTGTTGATTGATTGATTGATTGACTGAGTACTCATTGCACCTCTGATAGGTGATAGGTGAGAACTCTATTCGGTACCTATACCGATCTATACGTGAGTCTTAATATTTTAATGTAATTTGAGGTTAGCTTTGGCAACTGTTGTGATGACAGCGACATTGTGTGGCCAGATTGAGATAAAATACACAAGATTAACATGTTTTGTTTTATTTATACGTATAGTATATATACGATAATATTTAACCTGAATAATCAGCACATGGAAAGTACATAATATGATATGTTATACCGCTGGTTAGAGCACTTTTGTTTGATTAATTGTTTATATAGTTTTAGTAAAACTTACAAGTATAAATGGTATTTTGTTCTTAAACATAGTCACATAAAGTGTAACAACTCAAAAAACAGTAATTACAAAAAAAAAGGAATGTATTTTTGGCCCAGCTTATACACAGTGACATTTTAAAAGCTTTTTTTTATACAGAACTAATTTGAACTGTATAATTTCCCGAACAAAAAAATGCAGATATACGTTTTTTTCTTTAGCTGAAAAATTACCTTTTTCCAATAATGAAAAGGCTTGAAAAATATTGAATTCCTATTTCACTCAGCTTGTTTGGCGACTGTTCCCTAAAACTAAATTTATTTTTTTAAGTAAGTAATTAATATTTTGAAGAAGAAATAAAAAAATTAAATCATCATTTTTTAAGCCCCTTGTATGATTTCTCCGTAAATAATATTATCAGCACGTATTTGTAGCGAATGAGATATAATTGTTATAAATGTCGTGGATGAGACAGCCGATGCGTTTTTCCAAGTGCAGTGTCTGAACGGATCCGAGATCCGGGTCAGACACGTCACGTAACGGGCGCGCTCATAACGGGCATCAGTCGGCAGTAGGCAGTCAGGTCAACCGGGATGGATGCGGAAGACACGCTCTCTATTCAGTTCACTTCCTTGTTCAATACAGTTAACTCTCATAATTAGTATCGAAATTTTAAGCAGTAACTTACCTACACAAATTAAATTTGAAAACAAAATTTATGAATGATGCGGGACTCGAACCCGCGAACTCTCGCGTTCCGTTTGAGCGTTCTTGGGGCACCGAGCCAATCGTTCGAGTGCCGTTCGCAGGTTCGAGTCCCGCATCGTTCAAAAATATGTTTTCAAATTCAATTTGTGTAAATTTTTTTTTATGAAAATAAGGGACGAGATGAGCAGGACGTTCAACTGATGGTAATTGGTACGCCCTGCCAATAACAATGCCACTCAGGATTCGTGAAAAACACCAAAAACTCTGAGCGGTTCTATAGTTGCGATCGTCACCTACAACACATCAAAAGATATTAAGTCTCATTTGCCCAGTAATTTCACTAGCTACGGCGCCCTTCAGACCGGAGCGCAGTAATATTTACACATAACTGCAGAAAAAGGCGCCGTGGTACTCATAATTTAGGCATCCTGTGCAAATGAGCCTCCCACTGGTAATAATATCCCTTAAAAATCCCAAATTTCAGAAATGCGTTCACTATCTGTGTGATCCAGAGATTTAATACCGACGTTATACATCCGGTCTTAATAACCATCGCCACGAAACTCGATTCGGCCTGTCCTGTATGAAAATAACTAAGTTAACGCGTATGTCACTTCTAATTACCCTCCCAAATTAAATTCCTCCCAACAAACAGAATTGTCGGGGACCCAGTACTCTGTGAACGGCTGGATCACTTGGCGTTGCGTAGAGACGTCGCTTCATTGTGTGTCTTCTACCGCATTTATCATGGGGAGTGTTCCGAAGAGCTGTTTAACCTTATTCCTGCCGTCGAATTCCACCTTCGCACGACACGCCACAAGTTAGGATATCATCCCCACCATCTGGATGTGTGGCGGTCCTCCACAGTGCGGTTTTCAAGGAGCTTTCGTCCTCGTACTACAAAGCTATGAAATGAGCTTCCTTGTGCGGTGTTTCCGGGATGATACGACATGGGTACCTTAAAAAAAGCGCGTACACCTTCCTTAAAGGCCGGCAACGCTCTTGTGATTCCTCTGGTGTTGCAAGAGAATGTCGGCGGCGGTGATCACTTAACACCAGGTGACCCGTACGCTTGTTTGTCCTCCTATTCCATAAAAAAACAGCTATGTAATGGATTGATCGCCAACAGATAATGATTTGTAGACGAAAATATAGAAAAATTATGAAAGAGAGTGATTAGTTCTCTAGTGAAAGACTGGCTCATGTTGCAACACCTTTAGCTATAAAACATTTCGCATTAGGGCTAGAATTTACCTGGATATAGGTGAATTTTACCTTTGCATAGGATGCCGGCTAGATTATGGATACCACAACAGCGCTCATTTCTGCCGTGAAGTATTCGTAAGTAAGTAGCTAGTGAAATTATTGGGCAAGTGAGACTTAACATCTTATGTCTCAAGGTGACGAGCACAATCGTAGTGCTGCTCAGAATTATTGGGCTTTTCAAGAATCCGCAGCGGCACTGCATAGTAATGAGCAGTGCGTATCAATTACCATCAGCTGAACGTCCCGCTCGTCTCGTCCCGTATTTTCATTAAAAAAAAATGTAATCCGCAAGCGTAAGTTAACAATATCTGATACCGCATGGATACAGTTTAAGTCGATATGTATTTATACAATAGTTGCATAGTATGTTACATTACTCTGTTACATAGTGTTACATCATGAAAGTAGCTAACATGTTACGTTACTTCATTGCGTGCTTGTGTTACAGGGTTGATCAATATAATATTTCGGACAGCTACCTAATAATATCTTATTTATAACTTCATTTTTCAAATCGAATCAAATCAAAATCACTTTATTCATGTAAATGACACTTATAAATGTCAAATATTTTTTTCATATTGAATCTACTGCCACTTCGTAAAGTGATGAGCTAATGAGAAGTAGCAAGAATGTCATTGCCACTCTTTTAAATCATTATTTACATTTTCATCGTTTTACAAATCATTTCAATTACAATATAATATGTAAATGTATTTTTAATACCACATCTAAAAGTAGATATTCACTATCGGCCGTTTTCAATAACCCATCTATCCTTAGTTTAACTTACTAGACGCAGAAACAATCTATACTTTAACGCTTACTTACATTTCAATAACCTATTGACAGATAGCATTGGACTATAACTATATTAGATATAAGATAGATAAGATCTTGTCATTAAACGGTGACAGCAATGTATCCGTAAGTTAAACTTACGATAGATATCTTATTGAAAACGGCCGAATATCATGTGACAACTAGGTTAAAAATCCATTATTTTGAAAATCCTTGACGTGGTTTAGCTGGTGGAAAAGTTGCATAAGAATCGATTTCTAACGCGATTTTTATATTAATTATTGTTGGAATGTAGACGGCGGTGATCACTTAACATCAGGTGTACGTCGCTCGTTTGTCCCCCTCTACCATAAAATACTAAACCATTTTAACGTGATCACCTGTCTCTTTTCATTCTACTTTCTATGAAACCAACTGCAAATTCAATTTTATAATTAACGTAACCTTGAAAAAGTAACCCGTGTGGTCTGCGGAAATAATTAATGTCTACTTACTGGAGTTTTTGTAGCATTATAACACATCCGCACTGCAAAGGACCGACAGCAAATTAAGATTTCATGTAAAAAATAATACATTATTATAATGTGTTCGTAGTTATCTGTTAGTATCTTTACCTACCATGTTGTTACTACTTTAAATAGCTATAATTCTCGTTAGTATTACATATACTAACATAATGATTTTTTTTAAAGGCATTTATTTTCTCAAAATTGATTCCTTTAGAATTCTTTTTGATGTCATTTCTTATACTACTAGATACTACTACTACTACCGCTTCGGAAACAAATGGCGCACTGAGAGAGAAGAAGCAGCGCAAAAAACTCTCCCAGCATTTTTTTTTTGCGCCCTTTTCAATAAAAATATACAATATTGTACAGTCATTTCTATCGCTATAAAATAATCACAATCTAGTCCCAGGCTGTCCGATCATTTAGATATTCAGCAGTGGAGTAATAGGATTTACGACAGAGCCATTTTTTTTATAAAAATTTAAATTTATTTATAGATAATGCCTGAACAGTGGCTGGGACTTTATTATAGAAGTGTATACATTTACCCTTAAAGCTATTATGTATCTTATGATTTTTTATTATCTTTGATAATGATGTCAGGAGAACATAAAAAACAATTAAGTTTCTTGGATTGGACTTGATTTCCTTCAATCAACTTATATTATGTCATTTGTAAGCTTTAAGAAATTTGATGACCAAATAATTAATCAAAATGGAGAGAAAATATATTTTGCTGTGTATATCATAATTTTTTTATATGGTCTTGATTAAAAAAAATCGGAAAACGGTAGATCCCTTTAATTTCCCGCTAGTTCCATCGCTTCAAATTGTACTCATGACGATTTTGAGATCTTCGAACTCAAAAAGTTAGCTGTTTTATGTTATTGAGCTTTTCGAGCACAAAAGTCTGTTAAAAGTTAAAAAATTTATAGTTATATGTATATAATTTATAAATTCTTAAACCGCGATGACTTTTGAATGAATATTTTTTTCGTAGTTGTTTTGAGAATTATCAAAATATACTGGTCCAAAATGTATTAAAAGCCCTTTCGAAGGGCAACACACAAACACACACACACGTGCAGTCAGACATAGAGATACCATCTTAAAAATCGCCAGGAACGCTTCCTAGGACCTTAAAACGTCGATATCTGATGAAAACTCTATTTTTCAAAAACGGGGAAAAACAATACTTTAGAATTTTTAATTTTCTCAGCATTAATTTAAAAGTTATTTAGTAAAAATACTTATATTACAGTTTTTCAAACTGCATATTTGGCGTATGAATTTACAGATTTTACTTCATTTGTTAATATTCAACAAAGGTTTATGTAAATGTTTTAATAAAACATTATTTTGAATTTTCAAACGGCAATAACTTTTGAATGAATGAACCGATTTTCACTGTATTTTGAGCCCCATAAAGAATCTTTGATTTTCAATTGATTGAACTCGGAACTTCATAGTAATTCTGAAAATACACTTTTTTCGGTTTTCTTACATCAACGATAACTCACGAACGAATCAACCAATTGATGGTTAAGAGTTAAGAGCTGATTAGTTTTTGGAATCGATCGGTAAAGCCGTTTATTTAGTTATTCTAAAAAAACACATAAAAAAATTGTAGTTTTTTTGAGATTACTTAAATTCTACCGGTCCGAATCGGTGCGAAATGTATCTAACGCGAACCGCGATGAAATCAAAGTTAAAGTTAAAATAAGCCGTTAAAAATTTATAAGAGGTTTGCATACATCCACACACACACACACACATACATACATACATACAGACGTACAGACACCATTGCGGGAATAGTCAGGGAAGCTTCCTAGGACCTTAAAACGTCGACATCTGATGAAAACTCGATTTTTGAAAAACAGGGTAAAACCAACTTAACGTAAATTCCCGAATTTATTGAAAAATTTCAATTTTCTTAGCGGGAACTTAAAAATGTAGTTGGTACAAAGTTTAAAATTAACTAGTGGATGTGTTCTAAACGTATAGTGCCTACCTACACATTTAGAGACTGACAATGGCTTAGAAAACGTGAGATTTAGTAATACTTATAACCTCGTAAAATATATCGCCTTTGGGAAATCCAATTCTTCAACCACTTGAGATAATAATATGTTAGCTCACTGCAAAATATATTATATATAAGATTAATGAAAAGAATCAATCTTAGCAGTGAGCTATCTTTAGTTGGGTATAACAATTAACAACCATTTATACCAGTGGGAGGCTCCTTTGCACAAGATGCCGGCTAGATTATGAGTACCACAACGGTGCCTATTTCTAACGTGAAGCAGTAATGTGTATGCATTATTGTATATCCGTCTGAAGGGCGCCGTAGCTAGTGAAATTACTGCGCAAATGAGACTTATCTTATGTCTCAAGGTGACGAGCGCAGTTGTAGTGCCGTTCAAATTATTTGATTTTTTCTAGAATTCTGAGTGACACTGTATTGTAATGGGTAGGGCTTATCAGATACTACCAGCTGAACGTAATGCTCGTCTCGTCTCTTATTATCATTAAAATATGTCGGGATTTCCTCTATGCTGGTAGCTCGAAAGCTTTTCCCGCGGTCCGTGGAGGCCAGATAGGAGTAAAAGTAAATGCATTCATACGAAACACGTTGCTAGTTATGAAATATCTGTCACAGTTATTACGTAGCGGCAGGCGGGTCACAAGAGTAGTGTAGTCTGTGGAAGAAAGCAAGTTCAGTGCCAGGGTCGTGGCGGCGCGGTGCGACAACCTTGTCTTGACTTAACCTCACTAATGTCATTAAAACACACTGTCAAACGATTATCGTAACAGTTTTTTTATTTTACATTTTGCAACCTTATCTTGAAAGAGTGGTTACAGAAATTGGACTATACCTCTACTGACAACCAAGAACGCCAACACACACACACACACTAACACTCACACACACACACACACACACACACACATTATATTACTAGTAATTTACAATTTTAAAGTCATCTATTGTTATTAATGCTCTTCTATCTACTAGTACAGATGTATACTTTTTTAATAATTGTGATCTTTTATCTAGAACCTACTTCAGACACCAGCTCCTCACAAAATACTAGCTGTTAAAAAAATACTAGCTTAAAAAATGTTACACTACTGTACTGTTTTAGCTTTAAGATCTTTGTGAGGAGAAAATAAATAGATATTTATTTATTTGACGACCCATATAGCTGAATGGTTAGTGACCCTGACTACTAAGCTAGAACCCCGTCTTCGAATCTCGGTAGGTGTAATCATTTATATGATGAATATGGATTTTTGTTTCCGAGTCATGGATATTTATTTGTATTTATTTATGTTTAAGTAAGTATATTGTATTAAATATATACGTTAGTTGTACCAATAATACATACAGGCTGTGCCTGGTTTGGGGCAAGATAATTTGTCTAAGTGTGTCAATATTATTATTATTATTATTTTATATGCGGACCCGACAGACGCTGTTCTGTAAATAGAAAAAAAAAAGATATTTGATGAGATGAAAATGAAATAATAGCGTATTTTAGAATGGTTTTATATGTTATAAAATGATAAGGATTGATATAGTATTTATGTAAACATTACCGCTTTATGCAGTACGGCCGTACTATCCTTTTCTCGAAGCAGTTCAGCCCATTTTCGACCCCCTATAAATTCGTTGTGGGTAAAACCACATAATAATATAACAGGAATACTAGGAACAGGATAATTTAACAGGACAGAGCATTAATTGTTTAATTTGCACCTTTCTCAGTTTCATTTTTTAAGTACTCAATTGCGCTGAGCAAATAAACGCTGTTTGTGCTGATACAGTCGGGTGTGGTATGCCTCTCGCCAAACCCCTAGATTACTCTGACGTTGCAGCGAATGACTGTGCAAACAAGTGACATATATATATATTTTTTAATGTAATAGGAGGACAAACGACCGTACGGGTCACCTGTTGTCAAGTGATCACCGCCGCCCACAATCTCTTGCAACACCAGAGGAATCACACAGGATTCGAATTAATTCCTTGTATAATTGGTTTCCTATTTTTCGAGTAAGGCACTGGCTCCTCAACACCTGTCTGAACAAATCTAAGTATAGGGTAATATAGCGATTAAAGCCTTATTTTAATGCTTGGCCCTTATTTTGATTCAAATAATAAAAGTATTGCACGTTCAAACTTGTTTACTTAGTAAAAGCGCTATATAAGCTAAGTAGGTATAACATAATATTCAGAATTCTATAATAAAATCTTTTCTATTTAGAAGCTTTCTGAATTTAAGTTTTTTTCTAAAATAGTAGATAAGGGCGTACCTATTGTATGTCTGCCACTTATTTATTGAAAACAGTTTTTTTTAAATAAAAACATGTTCAGATGAACTTAAAACATCAGGTTAAGTAGTTAATGTTAATTATTGTCTACTTTCGTACGTATAAGGAACGGGTACCCACAAGAAAATCATGTTAGCAATCTACTTACAGCGGTTAAGCCTTTGAAGGCGCTTGTCGGTATAATTACTGGGATAACATAGCTCGGTTTGTTTATAGTATGGAGGTAATTGGTTGCATTAACTTCTTATAAGTGCTCTCATATGATATACGTTGTTTCTGTACAAATTTTCAGTCATTCGCTTACATTAGCTATCATACGCTTTCCGTTATCTCTAAATATCACATTGGGATAATTACGAATTATTAAAAATATAACAAATCTTATAACTATATTTACAATACCATGACTACACGGGGAATGGCGCTGGTGTGGGACGCTACTTGCGTCGATACTCTCGAGCAATGAACGGAGAATGTTCAAAATACTATCTTCGCGCCTCAATAAGGCTACTGGAAACCCAAGCGCTGGCACCTATCTCGGTCAACGGATCAGCCCAGCTATCCAACGCGGAAATGCTGCCAGTATTCTTTTTTTCCATTATTTCACGTAATGATAGTTTTAATTTTATCTAGTCATTGGGAAAATAGATATCATTAAGATCCATAGGAGCCAGTAGCGATTGTTTACGAAATGTTATAATGCCTGACCAATTCCATGTACGATATGTTGTATTCGCTAACTGACCAATGAGCGTGCAGTAAGTACACCGCGCCCGCTCACCCCAGTTGATTGAGTGAATTATTTGGATTACCAAGAATAGATATAAAAAGTCGGCATTCTATGAAGTCTACAAGCCATTCCACCAACAACAATGATAACAATCTTTAAAATTTTTGGCTTGCGTACTCGAAGCGCCACCAAAGAGGACCCTATTACTAAGGATCTACGGTCCGTCCGTCTATCTGTCTAAGGCTGTATGTCATAAATAATAATATATTATATACCTGTGATAGATAGTAAAAAATAAAAGCAATAGTTAGACAGCCGAAATTATGACAGTGCAATATTAATGTGTGTTATAATTACAGTTTTAACAGCATATTAAAGTCTATAGTGTTATATCTTGTAGTATGGTAACTATGGATTCATTACGGAGCGACTTTTAGCGAAATTTTTAGTACTACAGAACTGTTTACTAATCGAATTATGTAATTACTAGTAGTTGTCCGTTGCATTCGCAACTAAAGGTTTTATCTCAATAAAATGTTTAAGTAGGGGATAACAGAGAGAGTTGTCATACTGAGACATGCAGGGCAAGCCTGTCAGCCATTAAGTTGGCATAGCGAAATCCCATTCTGCACGGACGCACGCCAAAAAAGGGAGGTTGTATATATGATTATTTATGATAGAAGAGGAGGACATATAAATAAACGCACGGAACACCTGATGGTTTGTGATTGCTGCAGTTCATATTCTCTTGTAACACCAGAGGAATCTCAAGACCGTTGTCAACCTTAGACCGCTTTCGCACTATTTCCGATCAGAGTCCGATCCGTATCCGTGAAAACACGGTCCGAAGTAGTCGTAAAACTATTTCTAGTTATGTTACCGTCTATCACGGTTGACGGAAAGAAATCGGATGACGGAAGCCGGATCTAGTGCGTTAACTACGATAGAAATAGTTCTACGACTACTTCGGATCGTATTTTCACGGGTACGGATCGGACTCTGATCGGCTGTAGTGCGAAAGTGCTCTTACAAAGCATTCAATAATGAATTCGAAAACTGAAAACACATTGGCAAGTGGCAGGCGAGGATCTAACCGGGGGCTCCGTCACTTAACTATCTCATGTGGTTCCGTGTTGAGTATCAACGGTTTATCAACCCACGTTTCATAAATCGCACTTACTTTTAAGGCTATCCTCAAACGTGAACTATATCTATGTGTGAACCGCGATCAATCATCTCATCAACAATCTCGCTAAAAAGTAAATTTAAACAACATAAGAGTTTATACAGTTTTAGATAAACCAAAACTTGTTGGTCGAGCTATAAGCGTTTTGTAATTTGTGTGAAATAAACGTCTGCTACTTTCAAGTCGATCGTTTAAAATCTACGAGGCCTTGAGTTTATGCCAGACGCTGAATTCCAAAACGACTTGACACCTTAGTATTGCGTAAGGCTGAATCACGATACAGAAATGCAGTGAGCAGGCGAGAGCATCAGATGTGATTCAGCGCGGCCGGAAACTCCGCCATGTTGGCTCGCTGACGCCATGTTTACCGCGCGCCGGAAGTTGCGTGCGCGCCGAACATCTTCATATCACTACTGGTTTTAACATCAGGATTCGTTTACCTTATTGTGAGTAGTAGTCATTCGAATTGTAAACTGAAGTAGATCTTAGGTTGTTTAAATACAATTTTAAGGAAAATTGATGATGACTTGAATAAGATTGTGGGAAAAAAATTATCTTTAATTAAATCCGCTCTGATAATATAAATATAATAAAAATAATTACCTAACTATCTTACAAATCATTTTAAGTTTTGAGATAATATTATGTTAATTAGATTGTTCATGCATCGGCCAGTTTCCTCGTTCGCAAGCAAATACATATACATATCTATATAGATATGTTACTATATTATGACTCCACGAGAAATAACAGCTGTATACAACTCGGAAACATTCAGCAGTTATTTTCGGATCATACGTTTTTCCGCTTTGTGCAGACATTGGTAGACTTAATCATATATTTGATGACAGACTTGTATATTTATAGAAAATTACCTCGAACATATTTATATTCGTGCTGTTTTGTCTGAGGCTACGACTGTACTACTCTGGACGTAAATAATGGACTGTATACTATATTTCTATTGGTTATATAAATATATGAGATGAATGTCTGTAGTATATGTGTGAGTGTTTCTGTAGAACGCTGTAGTAGTGTAATATGTCTGTTCCTTATTTAATACGTGTATGAGATTGTTGAGGTAGGCAATATCATATACTTAAATGAAATCCCAAATAATATTAATCTGATTTCCCCAACAATGTCATATAATGGCCTAATTCTGTCGTGAAGCAGTAATGTGTAAGCATTACTGTGTTTCGGTCTGAACGGCGCCGTAGCTAGTGGAATTACTGAGCAAATGATACTTAACATCTTATGTCTCAAGGTGACAAGAGCAGTTGTAAAGCCGCTCACAATTGTTGCGTTTATCAAGAATCCTGTGGCACTGCATTGTAATGGGCAGTGCGTATCAATTACCATCAGCTGATCGTCTTGCTTGTCTGGTCCCTTTTTGTCATAAAAAAACTTATTACCAAGAAACCAATTTGGTATAATTTTCATCTCAATTTGGTATGTGTTCAATTGCCCACGAATTTTTATATTTTTTAGGCAATTCGTTCCCTATAACCATGTCTATATATTTATCGATTTCTAGAATTATATTTTAAATAAAGTTACTTTAATTAGCATATAATGTTATGTAAGAAATAGAAACGTGTAACAGGAAACTGACGATGATCAATATCTTCCGAATACAAACTTTGATTCTCTAATTAGTATGTAGATAAGTCCACTGAATGTTACGTCAATTTTATTTGCATTTAAGATAAAAAATATATCATGCGAATTACTCTGACAATAAACGTGACACAACGAAAATTAGTAAGTTTATTTTATAATTCATGACTGTTCATCATTACTTCCGTGTTTGTTACTATTGAACACATCTCATCAAAGATATATTACCAGATTTTGAACGTTTTTGATGTTATACTTCTTTTTTTTTAATGAAAATAAGGGACAAGACGAGCAGGACGCTCAGCTGATGGTAATTGATACCTAGCCATTATAATGCAGTGCCGCTCAGGATTCTTGAAAAACCTAAAATTTCTGAGCTACAATTGCGCTCGTCACCTTCGAGACATAAGATTTTAAGTCTAATTTGCCTAGTAATTTCACTAGCTACGGCGCCCTTCAGACCGATACACAGTTATGTCTACACATTACTGCTTCACAGCAGAAATAGGCGCCGTTGTGGTACCCATAATCTAGCCCGCTTCCTGTGCAAAGAAGCCTCCCACTGGTAGTAGTACTTCTTTAGGCGCGATATGAAAAAATGATGAGAGTGAAATTTTAAGATGCGCACGTATTACTGTAGCACAAAAGTAACAGGGTGAAGTTGGTTCCTAAAATTTTGTGACGTTTGCGTCATTCGTTATTTTTTTTTGTTTCGTCGGCCATTATTAGAACAGGCAAAGGGTTCAAGTCCATATAGCCATTCATTATTTAATAATTAATTGTCAAAGCCTTCTTTGCAAGATTTTTACAAAACTGTTTTTTCTAAAACCGTAGAATAGCACGAGGAATGAATCATTTTAATGATTTTTGCTTCGTTAGGCCAAAGAATTATAACTTCTTGCGTTGTAACATTGTAATTTAAAATACTTCATTTATGGATTTGCATATTTTGTGTTGTTATAAACTTTTACGGCCTTTCAAATAAACTTGGTATAAAGTTATACTTGATAACAAACCAAGAATATGCAAAATGTTTACAAATAGACGTTTTGCATATTATGATTAACGTTTCCCGCGTTTATTTGCAAGGCTGCCTGACATTTGTACTTCAGAATAATTATCATTGTATTGACAGTTTTCTTAACGATATAGTTAACATTTTGCATATTCTTGGTTTATTGTCAGAAACAACTTTATTCCAAGTTTATTTGTAAGGCCTAAACCGTTTTTGTTATTTTTAGTTGCTATTTTATTATACTACCACATCTGTAGGTACTTAAATTTAAAGATGTTAAGTCTCATTTGCCCAGTAATTTCACTAGCTACGGTGCCCTTTAGACCGAAACACAGTAACACATTACTGCTTTAGGGCAGAAATAGGTGCCGTGGTGGTACCCTTAATCTAGCCGGAATCCTGTGCAAAGGAGCCTCCCACTGGTTTCGCTATTATTATGTAATTTAAGCAAGACGTAGAAATGGTTGTCCAAGGTCCACGGCATTTTGATGTTAAGGTAGTTTTTGAAAGTTTAGGAGCTTTAGAACAGACCTAAAGATAATCTCAAAATTATAGCACTTGTGGAAAACAATGGACCTCATCCAGTGCCTGACTTTTTTAAACCTGCTGAAGTACTCTAACCACAGAGTACATTTTAATATCTAGTAAACTTAAGACAAGCCTCGTACCAGCTTACTGCTACAATTGACATGTAAAATTAGATAACATCATTAATAATGAAATTTAAGTTAAACATGAAGTTATTTTACGTAAACTAGCAAGTTGTATAAAGAGTATTTTAAAAAAGTGTATATTTGTAAGGAATATATCAAAATCAGCACATACTTCATTAAATTCTCTAGAAATTCTCAAAATCGGGTTGTTATGCGATACATTATTATTTGAGGAATTGATCGAAAATAGGCATGGAATACGCACAGATCGTGTTGGCACTTAAGTTTATCAAACTTTATAGGTATATCACCATTCGCAATGTTATGTAAGACACACATATCACATATCTATCTTCGCTTATCAAGACTATGCAAGTTAAATTTACGTCGAACATATTATTATTTTAAGATCATGAATGCACGATTAAAATAATTGTAAAAATGGTAATGCGTAATATAATGTTTGTAGATTATAATTTCGAACATTCGAATTGCTGATAACAAATAAATTTTCTCTATATTGATAATGAACTATAGTTTAACTTGAAAATGAGCTACTATGTATTCTCTCAGTTATGTTTTAAATAACGAATATCATTGGCGATTGTAATATTTGGTAACATTGCATTATCTGATAATACATGTGGTATAATTTATTACAAAATATTTAATTCAAGAGTTCCGTTGGGAATAATTCTAATATAATAAATAGGTAAAATAAGTAAGGTGATATTAAATAAATGTCTTGTTCCTTAATTGATTGAAAAGAGTAGCCGTTGAGTTTCTTGTATGTTATTCTCAAGAGCTCTACTTTTTCCGAACATGTGGTAGATGCAGTAATAATAATAATAATAATAATAATATTGACACACTTTTACACATTTTTTTTAAAAAATTGCCCCAAACTAGGCATAGCCTGTACTATGGGTACAAGACAACGATATATTTAATACAATATACTTACTTAAACATACATAAATACATATACACATCCATGACTCGGAAATAAACATCCATATTCTTCATATAAATGATCGGCGATCGCACCTACCGGGATTCGAACCCGGGACCTCTAGCTTAGTGTCAGGGTCACTAACCATTCGGCTATATCGTCGTTGAATATAAAAGAAATATTTATAGTGACGATTCAAAACAATAGCAAATAGCCAGGTTTTCCCAGTTTCCTGGATTCCCCCCCCCCCCCCCCCCCCCACAAACCTCATGTATTAGTTTTTTAAGCATAATAAAGTTTTATCCCTCAATACGTAGATAGGGTTGTAGAAATAAGTTTTCTGATACCTACATATATAAGGCTTAATTGTAAATTGCTTTAATAAGTAGATTTAAGTAATTTTGTTACAATTTAATACCAAATATAGAAATTTTGAATTTGATTTTGATTTTTTTGACGATTCAAAAGAGCTAATTGTATTTTGAATGCTTCAGGACTATTAATTCTAAAGAATTGAAAATACAATTATTTAAATTACATATATTGCTGTTTATTATCTAAATACAGCTCACAGACATCAACCGAATGATAATTGTAATCAAAATATGGAAACAAATCAACGTCTGACGTTGATAATTCGTTAAATCGTATAGCATCCGTGAGGTACGAAGAGGCTGTGTTGGAATGCTGTCGGAGGGGCAAGGGCGCGGCGGGAGGGCGAGGGACAAAGCCTCTGGAACTGGTTTCTCTTCCTGTACGTGTCGGATGTCCTGCGGCTTCCTGCCCTCCGCCGCTTCGGCACGCAACGGGTTAAAACGAGAATCTTAGGGCTGAGCTGTGTAATGTTTTGTATTGTGGAAAAATTCTAACGTTTTTGTAACTGTTTGGAGAATTCGTATTCTGTGTGTGTTTATTAATTTATTTGGATCATCAACATTACATATATTACACATTTATATTAACTTACGCTAGGTACAATTCTGATACAAGTAACAATTAAAGATGAACGCAGTGTGGTATATACAATCAAAAATGTCTAAGTACGAAATTTATATAAAGTAAGGATGTAATTTATATGTTTTTTTAATGAAGAGGATATAAGCACTGTATATACACTACTATATACTACTTGGAGAAAGTACATCAGAGTACAAGCTTGATGTGCGAGATTTTTTTATTTTTTTTGAATTAGCGTTGAAAATATCGATTTCTGAAAATTTTGAATTAATGTCGTTGTATAATCTACAAAGCCTGACGATGAGGGCGCTGAGACCAATTTTTGTCAATTTAAATCGTACCGTACGTACGAACACTAAATATTACGGGAAACCTATTACGTAAAAAAAAAATGGCTTTCTATTCCATTTACAGTACAGCAGCTAGTGGCCGGAGTCACTTTTTAGGCACTAGATGTCTCCGCTCTTCCATTTCAGTATTAATGTGATATTTTTAACAAAATTTTACTAACATGGTAGTGAAAATATAATAATAAAGTTATGAAATGAATAAAAACTTATAATTTAAATATTTGAAAAGTTATTTATATTAACACCTTAACAATACAGGGACATAGATTTACAATAATAATAATAAAAAAAAAATAAAGAAATTAATTTTTTTCTTATTTTTAAATAATTAACTTAAATGATACATGTATGTACCTATGTGTTAGTGTGTGTGTGCGTCCGATACTGTGTGTGTTTCTAAGTGTTAGGTGTATGTGTGTACATTTCATTACATTTATTTATTATTAATCATAATTACATATATTGGTCTTCATGCCTAATATAAATTAACAGTCTCAGTCTCAAAAACCGAAACAAACAGGCACCTTTTATGTATTAAATTCCTCTGGATGGCTCACTAGTTATGTATGTCACTCATATGATACATAATAGCTTTAAAGGTAAATGTATACACTTCTATAATAAAGTCCCAGCCACTGTTCAGGCATTATCTATAAATAAATTTAAAGATAAAAAAAAATGCTCTGTCGTAAATCCTATTACTCTACTGCTGAACATCTAAATGATCGTACAGCCTGGGACTAGATTGTGATTATTTTATAGCGATAGAAATGACTGTACAATATTGTATATTTTTATTAAAAAGAGCGCAAAAATAGAATGCTGGGAGTTTCTTGCGCCGCTTCTTCTCTCTCAGAGCGCCATCTGTTTCCGAAGCGGTAGTTGTATCTAGTAGTTATTAGAAATGACATCAAAAAGAATTCTAAAGGAATCAATTTTGAGAAAATAAACGCCTTTTATGTTATGTTTTTATTGTTTCAATTTAAGAAGCAAGTGTCCACTTTCACATGTCGGCCATTTTATTTAAATTGTGAGGATACACTTGCCACCCCTGGTGCCTGTGGACACGCACGATTGAGGACATTCTCTCGGTTTGTTTTTGTTTGGTTGCGGTCAAGCTGTAACGTAAGACGGCTGCTCAACGTCTTTTCGTATCAACTATTTTATCTTATTTATTATCATTCGTAATATACATCTATTTCAGTACAGCTATGACGTTATATATTTTTTTTTAATTTCAATCTGCGCATGCACACAAGCGACATACAGTCTAATATTTATAGGAGATTTTACTGGAAACAGCAACAACTTAGCCGTTTTAAGAACGTTTATCTCAGCCTATCAACAGAATATGTTAGGTTATTAAGGTATAGGTAATTACTATTACGTCTACATACAGATGCATTTTGTAATTTTACCAGTGGAGGGCTCCTTTGCACAGGAAGCTGGCTAGATTATGGGTACAACAACGGCGCCTATTTCTACCGTGAAGCAGTAATGTGTTACTGTGTTTCGGTCTGAAGGGCGCCATAGCTAGTGAAACTACTGAGCAAATGGGACTTAACATCTTATGTCAACAATAATAGTAGTGCCGCTGAGAATTTTTGGGTTTTTCAAGAATCCTGAGCGGCACTGCATTGTAATGGTAAGGCGTATCAATTACCATCTGCTGAATGTAATGCTCGTCTCGTCCTTCATAAAAAGGTTACATGAAACACAGCCTCCTTTACAATAATGAATGGGAGGACACACATTTTAATATATTGGAAGTGTCTCTCGCGCAAACTATTCAGTTTAGAAAAAAGTGATATTAGAAACTTCATATATCATTTTTGAAGACCTATCCGAAGATACCACACACGTATGGGTTTGATGAAAAAATTTTTTTTGAGTTCTAAGTACCCTCAAAATTTATTGTTTTGTTTCAAGTTTCAACAGTATAGTAATTATAGTTTTGGAAAAAAGTGACTGTGACACACACGAACAGACATGACAATCTATAAGGGTTCCGTTTTCTGCCATTTGGATACGGAACCCTAAAAAGTTAATGCTCATTTCCAATAATCATTTGTTATATTTCAATTGTTTCATTATGTAATAAATAAAGAATGATATCGTGTTATTGTTAAACTTGCGTAAATAAGTAACGCCTCAGATTCCAATAACATCGATTTCATAACAAAATGTTATTAAATCATTTTGTAATATCAACTTGTTTACTGTGCACGTGTAATGCATTTATGCGATATTGTGGCGTTGCTGGTGACTCCTTGTGGAAAAACTCAGATAAATTTATTATAAGGAAAACGTAATACATGTTAATTAGGTTTTCATTATTACAAACATATATGGTACTACGTCTCGTATCTTCTTATATATAAATTCTCGCGGTCCGGTGTTTGTTACCACACTCCACAGAAACGGCTAAGCCAATTTGTTTGAAAATTTGTGTTGTTTGTAAAATCGGGTAAGCTTGAGAATCGGCTAACATCTATTTTTCATAAACCTAAATGATAAGGGTATGAAAAATAGATGAAAATACAGTATGTCTGATCACTTAGATATTGAGCTGTGGAGTAGTAGGATTTACGACAGATGTATTTAAAAAAAATAATAATTTATAGATAATGCCTGATCAGTGACTGGGACATTATTATAAGTGTATTATAAACATAAGTACATAGTACGTGGTCGCTAACTATGAGAAAACTCTCGGTCGCTCAGAGGGCAATGGAGAGGGCTATGCTCGGAGTTTTCCTGCAAGATCGAATCAGAAATGAGGAGATCCGTAGGAGAACCAAAGTTACCGACATAGTCCAAATTATTGCGAAACTGAAGTGGCAGTGGGCAGGGCTCATAGTTCGACGGACAGATGGCCGATGGGGCAGTAAAGTCATCGAATGGCAACCACGTACCGGAAGACGCAGTGTTGGTAGAAGAAGATGGACCGACGTTCTGGTCAAATCGCCGGAATACGATGGATGAGGGCAGCGCAGGACCGATCATCGTGGAAATCTTTGGGGGAGGCCTTTGCCCAGCAGTGGACGTCTTCCGGCTGATGATGATGACGATAAAACAAAATCAATTACACATTTTGACAGAAAGACAAAGTTGCAAACAGATCTTAAAGATTAACGAAATGCTTTAGGTACATACACAACTTCCGATAGGGCAACGACTTTTTATAAATGTGAAGGTCTCGGCCAAGGTTTTGTCTATATTTCTTTTCTTAATGTTCAAAGTAAAATAAAAAATACATCATCTGCTGAGAAGCGACATACAACTCAACATAACATATTAATATATCTTTTCGTAATTCTAAATTAATATTATATTATTATTAATAAAGGGAATTTAATTAGTTTGTTTGCTGTATGAAAAAGTTTTTGACAGATTTAAATATTATTGATTCTATGAAAATATATTAACAGCGAGTAACGTGGCCTCTATTTTTTTATGGAAAAGGTGGACAAACGAGTGTATGGGTCACCTGGAGTTAAGTGATTACCGCCGCCCACATTCTTTTGCAACACCATAGGTATCATATGAGCATTTACGGCCTTTAAGGAAGGTGTACGCGCTTTTTGGAAGTTATACTTCTTTAGGCGCGTTATGAAAAAATGATGAGAGTGAAATTTTAATATGCGCGCGCATCTCTGTAACACAAAAGTAAAAGGGTGAAGTTGGTTCCTAAAATTTTCTGACGTTTGCGTCATTCGTTATTTTTTTTCGGTTTCTTAGTCCATTAGTAGGACAGGCAAAGAGTTCAAGCCCATACAGCCGTATTCATTATTTAATGATTAATTGTCAAAGCCATCTTTGCGAGATTATACAAAATTGTTCTTTCTAAAATAGCACGAGGAATAAAATCATGTTAATGATTTTTGCTTTGTAAGACCAAAGAAGTATAACTTCTTGCGTGCATACATAAGTACACACACACTTTTTTTTAAGGTACTCATGTCGTGTCCATTGGTGGAAACGGCATGAAAATTGGTGCAGTACTTTTTGAGTTTATCGCTAATAGACACACAGACGCTGCGGAGGTCTTTGTTTTAGAATATGTAGTTATAATACATATGTACATCGTTTACGTAGAAAAGGAATATCTCAGACAGAACAAATTATGTAAGATCAACTATGCATTGTAAGCTGTAATTAAGTGTTAAAAGGACTGTTATTATTCCTGGTAGATGTATAAAATGTGTCCACAAACATCCGGGATTGCATCACGCGATGTAAACACCGCCATGATGGAAAATAAATGGCATTGAGCCGGACATAGATGTTCACACAATAATTAAAAGCACCCTTCGTAAAGTGGTATTACTACGGACTGTCTGCGACTCTGTCCGCGTAAAGAAATGTATTGTTTAACGAATGCACTTCATTGTTTAATGATTTGCGTGTGTATATCAGAACTCGACGTAGTTATACAGGGTGTACCCGTTAAGTGTGTCCAGGTGATTACTCCGTTACTATTACAGATATAAAAAAGTGTGTGTGTGTACTTATGTATGCATAGAAGAAGCTATACTTCTTTGGCGTTACAAAGCAAAAATCCTTTAAATTATTTATTCCTCCTGCTATTCTACGTTTGTAGAAAGAACAATATTGTAAAATACTTGCAAGGATGGCTTTGACAATTAATTATTAAATCACGAATGCGGCTGTACGGGCTTGAACCCTTTGCCTGTCCTAATAATGGACGAAGAAACCAAAAAAAAATAACCAATGTCGCAAACGTCAGAAAAGTTTTGGAACCAACTTCACCCTGTTTCTTTTGTGTTACAGTGATCATCATTTTTTCATAACGCGCCTAAAGAAGTAGGTATAACTTCAACTTTAAATTGATATAGAAAGTAAGTAAGATGGTATCTGCTTATTACAAACAAAATTTTGTAATCAAAGCAAATGTTCGAAGTGACGATCTTGTTGTGCGATACAGTGACTTTTATACTATTACCCACGGACGAGTTAAAAAAGAAGGACTCCGTGTCACCATACAAAACAGTGAAGCACCTAAACAAGCCGGTAAACATGTAAATACATAGCCCCACGCACACACTTACACCAATACAAGCCAATCGGCCGCCCTTATGATTTTTACCAGATCAGTTTTGCGTCGCAATAAAATGTTTTAAAAAAGCCGTCGTGCGTTGTGAAAAAGTGTAAAACAATCTAACTGAATTTTCAAAATCGGATATTAATCTAATTGCGGCCATAAGGGAGAAATAATTGTGTTACTGGTATCCCCCGTAACCGCACACACACTAGCTTAAAAGTGCTTCACTTGCTAATATCACGGCGCCGAGTCCTTGTTTATTTACTCGTCCATGCTAATACCTTAGATTAATGATTGGTCTCCGCTGCGCTCCAGCTAGATACCGCACTATCTAAGAGCAATAGTTTTTTACTAAAATACTTACTGATTATATATGAACCAAGTGTCTCTCTTATTTCTTGTAGTATTATTTTTACAAAGTTTTACTACGCAACCCAGCATTTTAGTTTCAATTATAAGCGAAGTTTAACAGGACACGTGGCACGTCTACGTCACACACAGTTCGAGACCAGCTCGAGTAAGCCCAGTTGGGCGTAGTATTAGTTGCCGCACTTTGCGACTACGTCCGCAACACAGACTAATACTTAATCTAATTCTCATACTAAATGTATAGGAGTGTTTAATATCAAAACATTTTACTGATTAGGTGACATACTTTCTTTCTTTTTTTTTAAGTTTAGTAGTTTAGTTTTTTACTTAACGGGTACATCCTGTATATTATCATTATCGAAACAAGTTTGTCAGACAATACGATTGAATATCGCTGATGAATGTATTTCTAGTATTAAGTTGGTGTTAAAGTGGAGAACCAAAGTTACCGACATAGTCCAAATTATTGCGAAACTGAAGTGGCAGTGGGCAGGGCTCATAGTTCGACGGACAGATGGCCGATGGGGCAGTAAAGTCATCGAATGGCAACCACGTACCGGAAGACGCAGTGTTGGTAGAAGAAGATGGACCGACGTTCTGGTCAAATCGCCGGAATACGATGGATGAGGGCAGCGCAGGACCGATCATCGTGGAAATCTTTGGGGGAGGCCTTTGCCGTGGACGTCTTCCGGCTGATGATGATGACGATAAAACAAAATCAATTACACATTTTGACAGAAAGACAAAGTTGCAAACAGATCTTAAAGATTAACGAAATGCTTTAGGTACATACACAACTTCCGATAGGGCAACGACTTTTTATAAATGTGAAGGTCTCGGCCAAGGTTTTGTCTATATTTCTTTTCTTAATGTTCAAAGTAAAATAAAAAATACATCATCTGCTGAGAAGCGACATACAACTCAACATAACATATTAATATATCTTTTCGTAATTCTAAATTAATATTATATTATTATTAATAAAGGGAATTTAATTAGTTTGTTTGCTGTATGAAAAAGTTTTTGACAGATTTAAATATTATTGATTCTATGAAAATATATTAACAGCGAGTAACGTGGCCTCTATTTTTTTATGGAAAAGGTGGACAAACGAGTGTATGGGTCACCTGGAGTTAAGTGATTACCGCCGCCCACATTCTTTTGCAACACCATAGGTATCATATGAGCATTTACGGCCTTTAAGGAAGGTGTACGCGCTTTTTGGAAGTTATACTTCTTTAGGCGTGTTATGAAAAAATGATGAGAGTGAAATTTTAATATGCGCGCGCATCTCTGTAACACAAAAGTAAAAGGGTGAAGTTGGTTCCTAAAATTTTCTGACGTTTGCGTCATTCGTTATTTTTTTTCGGTTTCTTAGTCCATTAGTAGGACAGGCAAAGAGTTCAAGCCCATACAGCCGTATTCATTATTTAATGATTAATTGTCAAAGCCATTTTTGCGAGATTATACAAAATTGTTCTTTCTAAAATAGCACGAGGAATAAAATCATGTTAATGATTTTTGCTTTGTAAGACCAAAGAAGTATAACTTCTTGCGTGCATACATAAGTACACACACACTTTTTTTTAAGGTACTCATGTCGTGTCCATTGGTGGAAACGGCATGAAAATTGGTGCAGTACTTTTTGAGTTTATCGCTAATAGACACACAGACGCTGCGGAGGTCTTTGTTTTAGAATATGTAGTTATAATACATATGTACATAGTTTACGTAGAAAAGGAATATCTCAGACAGAACAAATTATGTAAGATCAACTATGCATTGTAAGCTGTAATTAAGTGTTAAAAGGACTGTTATTATTCCTGGTAGATGTATAAAATGTGTCCACAAACATCCGGGATTGCATCACGCGATGTAAACACCGCCATGATGGAAAATAAATGGCATTGAGCCGGACATAGATGTTCACACAATAATTAAAAGCACCCTTCGTAAAGTGGTATTACTACGGACTGTCTGCGACTCTGTCCGCGTAAAGAAATGTATTGTTTAACGAATGCACTTCATTGTTTAATGATTTGCGTGTGTATATCAGAACTCGACGTAGTTATACAGGGTGTACCCGTTAAGTGTGTCCAGGTGATTACTCCGTTACTATTACAGATATAAAAAAGTGTGTGTGTGTACTTATGTATGCATAGAAGAAGCTATACTTCTTTGGCGTTACAAAGCAAAAATCCTTTAAATTATTTATTCCTCCTGCTATTCTACGTTTGTAGAAAGAACAATATTGTAAAATACTTGCAAGGATGGCTTTGACAATTAATTATTAAATCACGAATGCGGCTGTACGGGCTTGAACCCTTTGCCTGTCCTAATAATGGACGAAGAAACCAAAAAAAAATAACCAATGTCGCAAACGTCAGAAAAGTTTTGGAACCAACTTCACCCTGTTTCTTTTGTGTTACAGTGATCATCATTTTTTCATAACGCGCCTAAAGAAGTAGGTATAACTTCAACTTTAAATTGATATAGAAAGTAAGTAAGATGGTATCTGCTTATTACAAACAAAATTTTGTAATCAAAGCAAATGTTCGAAGTGACGATCTTGTTGTGCGATACAGTGACTTTTATACTATTACCCACGGACGAGTTAAAAAAGAAGGACTCCGTGTCACCATACAAAACAGTGAAGCACCTAAACAAGCCGGTAAACATGTAAATACATAGCCCCACGCACACACTTACACCAATACAAGCCAATCGGCCGCCCTTATGATTTTTACCAGATCAGTTTTGCGTCGCAATAAAATGTTTTAAAAAAGCCGTCGTGCGTTGTGAAAAAGTGTAAAACAATCTAACTGAATTTTCAAAATCGGATATTAATCTAATTGCGGCCATAAGGGAGAAATAATTGTGTTACTGGTATCCCCCGTAACCGCACACACACTAGCTTAAAAGTGCTTCACTTGCTAATATCACGGCGCCGAGTCCTTGTTTATTTACTCGTCCATGCTAATACCTTAGATTAATGATTGGTCTCCGCTGCGCTCCAGCTAGATACCGCACTATCTAAGAGCAATAGTTTTTTACTAAAATACTTACTGATTATATATGAACCAAGTGTCTCTCTTATTTCTTGTAGTATTATTTTTACAAAGTTTTACTACGCAACCCAGCATTTTAGTTTCAATTATAAGCGAAGTTTAACAGGACACGTGGCACGTCTACGTCACACACAGTTCGAGACCAGCTCGAGTAAGCCCAGTTGGGCGTAGTATTAGTTGCCGCACTTTGCGACTACGTCCGCAACACAGACTAATACTTAATCTAATTCTCATACTAAATGTATAGGAGTGTTTAATATCAAAACATTTTACTGATTAGGTGACATACTTTCTTTCTTTTTTTTTAAGTTTAGTAGTTTAGTTTTTTACTTAACGGGTACATCCTGTATATTATCATTATCGAAACAAGTTTGTCAGACAATACGATTGAATATCGCTGATGAATGTATTTCTAGTATTAAGTTGGTGTTAAAGTGCTGATGGATTGTTCCGACTACTATGAGGTGGTTACTTGTGGTACTCTGGTCATTAATTAAATGCTTATGCAGAAGCTTAAGGCCGCTATTCCAAGAAATCGTCAAAATAGCGCACGATTGTAACCATTTCTTGACGGTTTTTCCCAAAAAATAATTACATATCTACAGAAGTATGAGAAATTTTTTTTTTTACATTTCTATCTTTAATAGACATTGCGAAAAAACATCACCAAAGTACTTCTTTCTTACAGTTGGAGCCAAGTTAATCATTCAATCTAGATAAAAATTGTATGAAAAATTATTTACTGTAGGTCCCGGGTTCGAATCCCGGTAGGTGCAAGCATTTATATGATGAATATGGATGTTTGTTTCCGAGTCATGGAAGTTTAAATATTTTTATGTATGTTTATATGACTTTATGTATGTTTAAGTAAGTATATTGTATTAAATATATCATTGTCATGTAACCCATAACACAGGCTATATATGCTTAACTTGGGGCAAGATACTTTGTGTAAAAAATGTGTCAAAAAATGTATTCCATGTGTCAATATTATTATTATTATTAATACTATTTAACAAGACAGTTTTGTTATTTTTGTAAAGATAATTGTATTTATTTATTTAATTCAGAAAGATCTCTATATATTAGTAAATGTAATAGTAACAATAATTAATAAGTAAAAAATTAAAAATGCTTTTAATTCTGAATTAAAACCTACAGGTATCCTAGCTCCGGTCAATTCCTCAAGGCCGTTGGCTCGGTCCCCAGCCTTAAGGCGCATAATTCAAGATATAAAAAAAATAATGCTTTTTTGCTTGCCACGGTGGAGTACTTAGTAATAAATGTTTTATGGTATCTGGAAGTTTGTATCATATTGAAAGTTATCACGTACAAATAAAAAAAGCTTTACTAAACTACCAAGGACTTGGTTTCCAGCTTTTTTGAAGTTAATGTGTTACGTTGGTAAATATTTAAGTCATATTTCTAAATTATTTGATATTGTCGTAAATGTAACAAGGTTAATATTAATATTTTTAAATATTATATGCTGGGTGGTGATTATAATTTCTCTTCTCACAAGTGTATCAAAAAACGTCACATTAAACGCGTGTTGAACGATCATAACACTCTCGGTTTCCTTATCGTGTAACACTCCTAGGTATAAGCCTGATGCTAAGTCCATCATGTTCTCTTTCTTCAGCAGGAGTCAATAGACGGAGGCTCCTTTGCACAGTTCCCATGAAACAGTAATGTCTAAGCATTATTGTGTTTCGGTCTGAAGGGCGTAGCTAGTGAAGTTACTAGGCAATTAAGGCGCAGTCGTACCTCAATATCAACAAAAATTGGTTTCTTAGGGAGTCGATTACAACATAACGCAATGAAAATATTCCGACGCAAAAAATACAGTGCACAAAGAAGGACTTAATGATAATTTTTAACCGAATAGAATATTTATATATAATTTGAAATATCCAATAAAAAATTTGGAAGTTGCTTCCCAAAAATAAACTTTGGAGTCAAAAAACTCCGAATTTTAAGCGATAACAATATTCTTTTTTTAAAGAATTAAATAGAATTAGTACTTTTCTAAAACTAAAACCGAACAATTTTTCAATTTATTATGTAGGTAAGTTTTGGATAAACAAAAGAAAACCAGTAAAATAAATGCCCATTTGCAGCTTAGCCACATGATCAACACAAATAATGTAGGGTTGGTTGTAGCGTTTACAATCCTAGTCAGTCCGCGCCTTAAGATTTAACATCTTATGTCTCAAGGTGACGAGCGCAATTGTAGTGCTGCTCAGAATATTTGGATATTTCAAGAATCCTTACTTGGCGTATCATTTACCATCAGCTGGCGTCCTTCTCGTCTCGTCCCTTATTGTCATAAAACAAAAGTTTGGTAGTAATCCAATTATTATATTGCAACTATTTCTTATCAAATATTAGCTGGTCATAATGCTAAAAGAATGAATGGTAACAGATAATATATTCCAAGTTCATTGTCGGCGAGTTTCGCAACACTTGCTCACATACATTCCAGCAGCTCAGAAAGTGATGTTCAAATGTGATCGGCCGACCGGAACGTGGTAAGAGTTGTGATTCACAGCTTATTAAATACTAATTAAAATTCCTCCAATAATAATACATGTTATATCTAAATTTGATATTTGTTAAATAGCATTTTATATTATTTTACAACGGGATGATTATACAGTTGGATGTGGGCAGCGCAGGACCGATCGCCTTCTTTGGGGGAGGCCTTTGTCCAGCAGTGGACGTCTTCAGGCTGATGAGGATTTTTATTCACCAGACGATATGTGACTCGGTTCCAGTGCTCATATGCAACGCTATTTCGCTAAACCACACTCGCCTTTATGCATAGTTTTATGAGGGTTGTAGGTAAGATGCGCTTGTGTCGCACGCGCAACTTGATAAGGCGAGAGGCGAGGGGGGGGGGATAACGGTTCCAAAAATAACAATAGTTGTAACTTGAATTAGATTAATTCATTAGATTGCTTAAAATTTTAAATTTTTAGTGCATATTACATCTATTTTTTCTGCATATTATATTATAGTCTGTCTAAATATTATGTGTAGATCTACTAAATTTTGCAATGCAGCAATGAACTTGATTATAGATAGTTAGAAATTCTGCCACAGATCGCACCCTTACTGTATGTCGTTAAGGAATTCCATTGACCATGATATTCAACTAAGACAATTATTTGACCATAACGACGTTACAGTAGGTGACTTAAATATACGGATAGCATACAAAATATTCAAAAGAGAAGAAAGTAACAAACATAAAAAAATATCGACGAATTGAGAACCTCCTCTTTATTTGAAGTCGGCTAAAAACAATAATATCGCAAAAAAGATTTATTTATCGCACCTATATCGTATATCTTATCGTATCTACTTTAAAACAAGTGATATAACGTTTTGGCACGACAGTAGATACTCAACTCCTTTGTCGATAGCAAAAAAGAGGAAAACAATTTATCGATAGTTAAGATAAATGCTATCGGACACGTATTATATATAGTTATATATTAAATTATGTGGCCGCGATTAGCAATATCCTGCTTACGTGAACGGAAATTGTTTATCACATTAAATATATTCAAATCCAATGCAATCTTCGGCATGTGGGTTTTACATTTATGGAATATCAATGGAATCAACGCTGAATTACCTCCTTGTTTATTTTTTTCAATGCTATTTTTCAAACATAAGTTCAATTTGGGCATAGTAAAAGTTGCCTCACTTTGCGACTACGCCTGCGGTATCTAGTTGTAGCGCAGCGGAGACCAACCCCTTAATCCCTAATTTAAGATAACCTTAGATTGTTTATTATTATAAGTCTAGATAGAGCCTCTTGCTGCTAGACAACCGATAAAAACAGGCCAGGTTTATTACTTTAGTGTGCGTGACATGCTACGATTAAAGTCTTACAGTCGCGATTTGTATGTCACTTTGTGTAAGTGTGCGTGCATTGCTTAAAACAGAGGTTAGCGGTCAACCTCAATTTTTTGCCGACGCTTTGACAACTTTCACAGTATCCAGACGTTTAAATGATCTAAGGCGACAACATATAAAATTGGATTTGCTTAGTCTTCACTGACATACATATATATAATCATGCCTCTTTCCCGTAGGGGTAGGCAGAGACCACTTCTTTCCACTTGCTACGATCCTTACATACTTGTTTCGCTTTTTCCACTTTCATTATTCCTTTCATACATGCTCTTCGGTTTAGGGTACTCTTGACCTGGCCTTTTTTCAAGACGTCCCTGATTTGATCTCGAAACGTCCGCCTAGGTCTACCCCTTCCAACCCTTTCATTCACACTGGCCTTATACACTTTCTTCGTCAATCGTTCTTCATTCATTCTCTCGACATGGCCAAACCATCTGAGCATACCTTTCTCAATTTTTGTCACAACATCTTTCAGACCACAACGTTTCCTTATCTCACTATTTCCTGTCACTCAGTTTCACTAATATGATACTTCTCAACGCTCTCATCTCAACTGCATTTATTCTGCTTTCATGTTTCTTCTGCCAAATCCAACTTTCACTTCCGTACATGAGTGTTGGAACCAACACCCCCTCATGCACAACCAAACGAGCCTTATTAGACACCTTCTGCCTGTTCATAAAGGAGTGCAAAACTCCATTCACCATGTTTCCTGCATTCATTCTTCTCTCAATATCACTCTCATACTTTCTTTCACTCTCATACCACACATAGATTATATTACTAACATACTTGTGGAACCAGTAAGTGGGACAAATGCCCTTAAACATTCTCCATTATCAAGTATGTGTTCTGAGTACAATCGATTTTCCGCGTCCATAAAAGACTTTGATATTTTTCATGACACAGTGACAAGTCTGAAAAAAAAACTAACCGCACATTTTTGTTCGTAAATAATAATAATATGTTAGTTGATATTCATACAAAGTATTTCTTCGTTATATTGTATCTATTATTGTTAGTTATCTGCTTAAAATAGCTAGACTAATTCTTTGTCCGAGATAGCTGCCAGATCTTCGGTCTCTTGTGATGTCGATTAATCTAAGTCTTAAAGCGCTAGGCTTTTTTTTTCAGCCGCTACACAAGCCGCACCAGCTCTGTTGTTGGTTACATGTAGATAGGAAGGGGCCAGCGTGTCTAAAAAGGTTTCATCCCTTACCAGTACCCGGCCCACCTTCCATGGAATCAAACTCATACCGTCAAGTCTTTTTCCATCGTCTCTTGCAATACCAGTCGGCTAAAGTAGACTTGGCACGTTGACAGTGGCAAGGGACCGGCGTATGATATCGTTTAGTGCGGCATGTCTCGACAAGCGGCCTGTACTCTTTTGGCATGACAGTCCGTTATGTCCTAGCTTGTCGACATCACTGCCACAGGGACATTTATGAGGTGCGTAGACCGGAACCCTAAGCCGTAGACATGTTGCGATTCGGAGCGTGTAAGGCTCAAGAAATGTTCCTGTATTTGACGGAGAGTACGCGTGAAGTCAGTAGCCGGCCTCTTTATTAATTATATGCAATAACTTTTAAACAGTATGTGTCCTCTTTCTGTTAACTCTGTGTGCTTCGACAAATGCCTCCTCCAAGATCTTCCTTTCTTTCCGGTTCCTTGTTATTCTAGTCCATAGTGGTCCTCCTATTTGTTTCAGTTCATTCTCCCATCGTATGAAATGTCTTTTTCTATTCCTCTTATCTGCTCTGGGGTACCATTCAGTTATTGCTCTAGTCCAATTTGGTGTTTGATCCCTCATAAATTGGCCCGGTGAAGATAGATAATCTCCATTTTCATTTCAATGTGCGTATTGTTTTCTCTACCGCAACTACACTTCGTTCTATTGATTTTTTTATGAAAATAAGGGCCGAGATGATGGTAATTGATACGCCCTGCCAATTACAATACAGTGCCGCTCAAGATTATTGAAAAATCCAAAAACTCTGAGCACTACAATTGCGCTCGTCACCTTGAGACATAAAAGTTAAGTCTCATTTGCCCAGTAATTTTACTAGCTACGGCGCCCTTCAGAGATCAGACCGAAACACAATAATGCTTACACATTACTGCTTCAAGGCAGAAATAGGCACCGTTGTGGTTCATAATCAGGCCGGCATCCTATGCCAAATGAGCCTCCCACTGCTAAAACATAAATAAAAAAAATTTGGCAATCTCTTAACTTACTTTTTTGTCTACTTTTTTCGTTACAGTTACATTGTGCGGGTGTTTCAGATAAGATACATAACACGCACATCCGCAAAAGTTGTGATAGTATCAATAAATTATTTCAGTATCTTACCACATTTGTGCTTCAGATAATAATTGCGAAGGGAACAAGAGATATGGCGTTATTACTAGATTGTTATTAAATAACACGCCACTATACATGAGAACCGCATTCAAATAGGTCTAGCTCTGTCTGAGATTCTGAAACATTTTTTTATGGAAAAGAAGGACAAGCGACCGTACGGCTCACCTGGTGTTAAGTGATCACCGCCGCTCACATTCTCTTGCAACAACAGAGGAATCACAGGCCTTTAAGGAAGGTGTACGCGCTTTTTTGAAGGTACCCATGTCGTATCGTCCCGCAAACACCGCACAAGGTAGCTCATTTCTCAGCTTTGTAGTAGGTACGTGGAAGAAAGCTCCTTGAAAACCGCAATGTGGAGAACGCAACACATCCAGATGGTGGGGATGATATTCTAACTTGTGGCCTGTCGTGCTAAGGTGGAATTCGGCGGCAGGAATCAGGTGAAACAGCTCTTCGCAACACTCAGCGGTGGATCTACACTAGGGGTAGTTGGGGCAAGTGCCCAGGACGGTGAATTTTTTAGGGCGGCAAAATTTTGAAGGCGAAAAATTTTTTTTTCTTAAAGTCTTATCAAGATTGCTCAACGTTTAGATTGCGAAGATTTAATCGACCTATTAGCAATTCAAAAAGTCAGACGTGTTTGCCTGTGAAAAAATTGATGTAAGTAATTAATATTAATATAATTATAAATTAAACTTAATATAATTAGTGAAGGGTCACCCTTAGTGCCAAATTTATAATTGTTAGAAAAAAACAAATATTTATTCATGTTTTTAGAATATATACAATATAATAAAGTTTCTGCAAAAAATTTGTTATTTTAGTTTTGAACAATAAAACTATAAGTTAAAGTAAAATTCCAGTATTGGGGCGGATTTTTTTAAATCCGGCCCTGGCAACACTCCACGTGATAAATGCGGTAGAAGACACATAATTTACATCGGTAAAAATAAATAAGGAGTGTACAATTTTATTATATTCACAGTAACGATTTTATTATATCTAAAGATATGCTCACCACAAACTCATCTCATGCCTATCCCAGCGCTTTCAAGCGTAAAAACATCGCTTAAAGTAATTCTTTAGTGTGTGAATTAGTTCTCATATACTTTTTATTGATTGAACAATTCACAATGGACAACTTCTCTCGGGACGTATGAAAGCGACAACGAAGTTCAGTCAACGCCCCCACGTGGGCCTTCGAGAAATTGAGATCGACGTCCGGTTAGGAGACCCATAATTTAGGACAGAGAAATGAAACACGTAGTGAATATTTGATTTTATTAGTTAATATAATATATAGCTGACCCGGTAAACGTTGTTTTGCCATATAATATAAGTACCCCGCGGCCACTCATCCAAGTTACTTGAGTGAATTATTTTTATTGAGAATGTATAACATGTAAGTCAATAAACTTTTATAACAAAAAAACAACTTGGAAAGGATATACTTCAAACTGGTGAGAGTTAGGTTAGGTTCTGATTACGGAATCCATGACAAAGTAACGGAACTCTTCAATTCTTAGGAGGAAATTAACGATACTCGGCCAAATCTTTTTTATGCTATCGTTATATATTATTACGTTCATTGCTGCATTGAAACATTTAGTATATCTACACATATTTAGACAAATTGTTAGTTAGTCTACTTCAAATTCACTAAAAATCATAAAATAAAAAAAAAATAACAAAAATACAACCGACTTCAAAAACACTATTCCAAAGCAACAGATATAATGTGCACTAAAAAGTATAAAAATAATTGCGTAAAATACGCATATGTATAAAAATATACAATCACATTATTTATTCTTATTTTAGATACGAAATAATCGTTATTTTTGGAATCGGTGTCCTTTCGCCCCGACCCGCTTACGTCTCTATCCTCCTCACAACTCAAGCACATCTCACCTATAACTATGTATGTAGTAACAAACCTATCTTGGATGACACTCACTCCAAAAATTACAATAATCGTATCTAGAATTAGATTAATTAATTAGATTGTATGAAAATACGCAATTATATTTATACTTTTTAGTGCACATTATATCTATTGTTGTGGAATAGTGTTTCTGAAGTCGGTTGTTTTTTTGTTATTTTTTTTATTTTATGATTTGAAGTAGACTAACTAACAATTTGTCTAAATATGTGTAGATATACTAAATTTTTCAATGCAGCAATGAACGTAATATATATAAAGATAGCATAAAAAAGATTTAGCCGAGTATCGTTAATTTGCTCCTAAGAATTGAAGAGTTCCGTTACATTGTCATGGATTCCGTAATCAGAACCTAACCTAACTCTCACCAGTTTGAAGTATATCCTTTCCAATAAAAAAAGAATCATCGAAATCGGTTGGCGCGATATTGAGTTACTCGTAAATTTATCATCCACTTTGCTATACGTATGTACAGCAAATTTAAGACTTTTATGGTTTTCTCATGGATGCCATCGTCAGATCTGGACCACACGGGAAGCACCAGCTTTCAATTAAAAAAAGAATTATCAAAATCGGTTCACCCAGTAGAAAGCTTTGAGGTAACAAACATAAAAAAAACATACCGACGAATTGAGAACTCCTTTTTGAGGTCGGTTAAAAATATAGGTTTTATTTTAAATGAAAATAGGGATGAGACTAGCCGGACGATCAGCTGATGATAACTGATTATTGAAAAGTCCAAAAATTCTGAGCGGCACTACAACTGCGCTCGTCACCTTGAGACATAAGATGTTAAGTCTCATTTGCCTAGTAATTTCAATAGCTACGGCACCCTTCAGACCGAAACACGTAATACTTACACATTACTGCTTCAAGGCAGAAATAGGCGCCGTTGTGGTACCCATAATTTAGCCGGCATCCTGTATAAAGGAGCCTCCAACTCCGTGGTTAAGTTACCAACATAATTCTCCGAACCACGCTGCATCCTATGGTGTAAGTATTATCCCGATCAGTTCAGTTGTTTTCGCAGTATAATTGAACAAAAAACCGGCTTTTAATTTATTGGTATAGATAAGCGACGGGGTTAACGTCTTCTTCTTATCTATATGTATACCATTGTAGGTTAACAATTGAAAAAAAAAATATAAATTATTATAGATTTCTCCCAAGACTTCTACGTGAAGCCATTGAAATTAAAAAGGACCCAATTTCTATTGAGAAGACGGTCTAAAATTATCTAACACCTAGGATCCAATAATCTCTAAATTAAAACCCAACAACTACACATACCAAAAAAGAAGAGGACACTGTCTGTCAATTTTGCCAAAAACCATTTGTCTACAGAAAATACCACCTCTGAGGCAATAAATGGCGCTAAACTTCATAATGACAACTATGACAAATACTATCTTGAGTCATTTCGTGTGCAGTCCCTCTGAAAACGAGATCTGGGAAGGTCTTGAAACGTCGTGTTAACTTAAATAATAATATAAATGTTTTACGTTTTAAAACTTTTACGCAAAAATGTAATGTAAAAACAAAGTTACAATTACACGCGTTTTAATCCTTTAACAGGTGATTTATTTAACTGACAAAAAATGTGATCCACAGTAAGCGAGGCGTAGCTAGTTAGCTACTAGTTAGTTACTAGCTAGTTAGTTAGTAGCTATTAGTTAGTTACTAGCTAGTTAGCTACTAGTTTGTTACTAGCTAGATAGCTATTAGTTAGTGAGTTAGTTACAAGCTAGCTAGCTACTAGTTTGTTACTAGCTAGTTAGCTATTGGTTAGTTAGTTAGTTACTAGCTAGCTAGCTACTAGTTTGTTACTAGCTAGTTAGCTATTAGTTAGTAACTAGCTAGCTAACTACTAGTTAGTTACTAGCTAGTTATCTATTAGTTAGTTACTAGTTTTTTTATGGAATAGGAGGACAAACGAGCGTACGGGTCACCTGGTGTTAAGTGATCACCGCCGCCCACATTCTCTTGCAACACCAGAGGAATCACAAGAGCGTTGCCGGCCAGCTAGTTAGCTGTTAGTTAGTTACTAGTTTGTTACTAACTAGTTAGCTATTAGTTAGTAACTAGCTAGCTAGCTACTAGTTAGTTACTAGCTAGCTAGCTACTAGTCAGCTACTAGTAAGTTTAAATCTCTGTGAGCATGGCAAACTTAACTCGGAATCGTCGGTGCAAGGGCAATAGCTCATAAATCCGCTTTTTGTAATCGAATGCCAATCCGTAGTTGTCGATCTAAATACTTATTAAATTGTACTACATTATAATTTAATAGCCCCATTAAAACACGCCGAATTGTATTCACTGGTCGCTAGACAAGATCATCATAGTTCAAGGACAAATACCAATTTATGCAAGCTACATTTAATTACCTATCAAATTAATACAAACTAAGCGCACCTAGATTATGTACTTTTAACACAAACTTCTCTGTGTGAACCTACGAAAGGCTTTATTGCAAGAATTCCATGTTCTAATCAGTAGCGTAGCGTGCCTTGTTTGGGGGCCCTTATGAAGCGTAAAGATTTCTCACAAAAGAAAAAAAATGGTTGCATTTAAATTTAATGATTTATTTAATCATCATAATTATCTATCTGTCACTTTTTCCATTTTTTTTTCAAATAATTCAAATTAATCAATTCTTGCTTATTTTTAATCTAAATTATTAAATAATTTATAGCTGATATGACTATAGTTTTTATGCTTTTTTGGACGTTTGTCATTTCTGAAATAAAAAAAAATTGACAGTTTTTTTTTAATTTTTTCTTTTGCACGTTGGGGGCCCCCGGACCGTATACGGCGGATACGGCAGTTCTAATTTAAAATCAGAGGATAACCAGTCAAGTCAAGTTATATGTCAGAAGTAACTGGAATAGCGGGAGCATTTCAATTTTGCCTTTTCTCATACCCGTTACGAAAAAATTAACATTTAATAAAGCAAACATTTGATCGTCAGGTCGATCAAAGAAAACTGCTTATGCGTACTGTGTACCAACTTGTTATGAGATTTACTAATATTTTATATAATTGTTTATTATTATGCAGTAATTATACTTCCTACGAGCCAGTGGGAGGCTCCTTTGCACAGGATGCCGGCTAGATTATGGCTACCACAACGGTGCCTATTTCTGCCGTGAAGCAGTAATGTGTAAACACTAGAGATATGATTTTTAAAATTTTAGATATGGGGTTCTGAGGTGTCATTTTGGAAAATCTCTTTCACAAATACTCTAAACGATGACAGACTCGTACTAGATTATATAGATTTTATAAAAAAAAGACTAATACTGGGAGAGTTTCTTGCGCCGTTTTTTTCACTTACATTACCGATTACTTACGAAGCGATGGTAGTGACTTAGTTGAATTAAAAATCAAAAATATTCTTAAGGTCTCGATTTGGAAAAAAATAATTATATTTATAACTTTTCAAGCGTTTTTATAGCATAACTAACTGACCCGACAGACGTTGTTCTGTGCATAATAAATAAAATGCTGTTTTTTATGAATTTTTTAATAATATTTCATAACACCAAGAATTATTTCGGAAAATATGCTCCCTGTTGTTATAATAATGATATTGTTTCACAGCAGAACTGTCAAACCGTGCGTCAATTCTCTCATAGAAAATATGTCCATACTAAAGAAATTAAGATTGTTAGGTTTATAATTTGGTAAAAGTATAGTCAATGTAGGACGTCAGAGTTTATGATCAAGTATGTATAATATTTCCATAGCACAGTGTAGGTATCGTACATAATATTATTGGCGATCGTTGCCGAGTAGATAAGCGTTATCAGTAGGCAGCCATCCGTGCCGGAAATTGAGCGAATATACCTCTTTGACGTCACATATTGTAATTTGAAGAAAATTTCGAAATACACTTACGTATGTATATTATCACGTAATACATTTTATTGTCAACGAGTTTTTGCATCAAGTTGAAATTTCATAAAATGAGTTTATTGTTTCACTTGAATATTGGTATTTGGTGAAATTAAAAGTTTTTTAGGGTGCTTAGTAGGTACTTACTGAATTGTGGGAGGCTCCTTTGCACAGTATGCCGGCTAGATTATGGGTATCACAACGGCGCCTATTTCTGCCGTGAAGCAG
Organism: Leptidea sinapis; assembly: GCF_905404315.1. Classification (NCBI taxonomy): domain Eukaryota; kingdom Metazoa; phylum Arthropoda; class Insecta; order Lepidoptera; family Pieridae; genus Leptidea; species Leptidea sinapis. The sequence goes on along the minus strand of NC_066285.1, from coordinate 10,344,496 downwards.
TAATTTATTTTTATTTATTTATTAAAAAATTAGGAGATTCAACAGCTTTTATAACATTACAAAACAAAATGTGTAATTAGGAACTGTGTTTCGGTCTATAGGGCGCCGTAGCTATATGTCGGTAAGATGATTCGGTATTCGTTTTAGCTCGGGTGGAGTCGGCGTGCGGTGTGAGTTCGGGCGAGAGCTGGCGCCGGGCGAACGCCTAACCGGCAGTGAGGGAAGAACTATCGAGCATGATGGTTGTGTCGCACGAGCATGAAACACCACGATCTTTTTACATAATCATAAGGCTTTGCGACAATGACCCTTCAGTCCCCGGATGATGCTTCTAAGTAGGCAACTAAATAGACAGATCTCCAAGTCATTGACTCGCGATATACGCCGCCATAATACAGATTAAGTGAAGGTGGCCATAGAGCGTAACAGAGGCTCCAAAGTATTCGCACGAGATTTGTCTATTGGGCAGAGCCAACTGACGAAGCTGAAGACCGGTGTCGGCAGGGTGGTTTCGTCTAAAACCTAACTTTTGAGTGTAGTCGAGGAGTTCTATGGACAGTTATAAACGACCGCACGGGCACCTGTTACCAACAAAACTTAGAACCTTAGAGACACTTAACCATAGTTTCTTGCTCATTCTTCTCTGAGGAAATCTGCCTTCCGAATCAGCTGTATGAAAAAAATAACATGTTTCAAGTGTAATATGATTTACCTATGAAATAAAAAATTATAGATTTGATTTGACTGAAGACCCAAGAGCCAAATTAGTACGTCAGCCTGTACGAAATAAGTAGGGCCCAAAATCAGCTTAAAAACAACAAGACGCCGGGTGATGATGGAATTACAGCTGAGCTCCTGAGAACTGGTGGTACTCCTGTGCTGGTTTCACATACGAGACGTATGGACTACAATCGCTTAACATTGTCTTAAGTCAACTCTGATTTCAAGGTTTAAGATGAACCAATAATTTCTCATTAATTGTTACTTTAAAAGGCATATAAAAAAATTTTAACAAAAAAACAACCGACTTCAAAAACACTATTTCAAAACAATAGATATACCTAATATGCACTAAAAGTATAAAAATAATTGCGTATTTTTATACAATATAATTAATTAATCTAATTCTAGTTACGATTATTGTCACTTTTAGAATCGGTGTTCTGCCGCGACACGCTCTCGCGTCTCACCTCCTCACAACTCAAGCACATCTCACCTATTACTATGTAGGTATGTAGTTACAAACCTATCTTAGATGACACCGACTCCAAAAAACTCCTCCTTTTTTGAAGTCGGAAAAAAAGGCATTTATTTTCTCAAAATTGATTTATTTAGAATTCTTTTTGATGTATTTCTAATATACTAGACAATACTACCGCTTCGGAAACTAAAATGGCGCACGAAACTATATACTCATACGATTTCAATAAACTAATTTTCTTAACTACAAATTAATGCTTGTGTACTACGGAAGTAATTGTTACGAATATTATTATGTTCGTATTTCTGTAGAAAATATATTTTTATCGGTCGTATGATAAGAAGCGTCCTTGATTATTAGTCATGCAACCGCTTGTATCAGAAAAGATCGATAAAACGTTTGTTAGGTGTGAAAGTAAAACTGTATTTATTTTTTTCTTATGATTTTTACTTTTAATTGTACCACACAGGATATGAACCTACGCCATTCGAAGTTTTTTCAAAAATAAATTTGAGTCATAAAAGTCATTTATATTTTGCTTAAAACTGAATTGGAATTTTAGAAATACATCTTTTTGCTTCAATTAAATCAGAAATAAGAGAAGAAACATAAGTTCCTTTTAAGTTATTAAGAATATCATCATTATCAACATCATCATCAGCGGGAAGACGTCCAATGCTGAACAAAGGCCTCCTCCAAAGATCTGCATGACGATCGGTCCTGCGCTGCCCTCATCCAACGTATTCCGGCGATCTTGACCAGATCGTCGGTCCATCTTGTGGGGGGCCTACCAACACTTCGTCTTCCGGCACGTGGTCGCCATTCGAGGACTTTACTGCATTAAGCATATAAAGATCGCATATCGATCAACCATTCTTGTAAATTCAAAGTTCTAAGTAACTTAACCTAAATAGTCCAGTCATTCTGCATATAAAATTTAAAATATAAAGGTCCACCATGTGCATTATTTTCTAAGTTAGAAACATGCTACTTTCACAGCAAATCGAATCAAATCGATTATCCCCAATCTCTAGACAGTTATATGTACTTACATTTTCTTAAATTGGCGAGTAGACGATCAGCACACATTCGTGTTTAATAGGGCTTGGAGGTAAGCACATACGTTGTGATATTAAGACAATTATGTTAAAGTAATACTTATTGATGCAGAATAAATAAATTTGGAGACTTTAAAGTAGCCATCGGCATAATAAATTAAAAAAAAGATAAGCGAAAACCGCACGATATCAACAATGATGAGTGTATCGCTAGCGGCCGATTTCATTACATTTTTTCGATAAAAATTTGCAATATCAAAATCATCGATAATTTTATTATTATCGGTGATAATAATATATATTTTTATTTTACTATTGTGAATACGAATCCAAAACATATAGCTGTTATACATAGCTAAAGATAATAATAAGGGTCGAGACGAGCAGGATGTTCAGCTTATGGTAATTGATACGCCCTGCCCATTAAAATGCAGTGCCGCTCAGGAAATTCTGAGCGTTGTACTATTACACTTTCAGAGACCGTCACTCCATGAAATATTTCCCATTAAAATCCATTCATTACATTAGGAGTTCACTGGAAACAAACATCTTTCTAAAAATATATATAAATTCTAACATATTTCAAACTTAGAATAAGGATTGGTCTCTCCTGCGCTCCTACTAGATACCGCGCTACCTAAGAACAATGGCTTTTTTATTACGGCAACTATTAGATGCTTGTGTGCGTGGCATCTTGACACTCAATGGCATCTTTCAACATATGCTTCGTGTTATTTTATATTGAAATTAATAAAATACAAAATACTTACTGATGATATGTGATCCTAGTGTGTTTCATATTACTTCTAGTATTATTTTTACAAAGTTTTATTACGCAACCTGTGAATTATTAACAAAGTTTAACAGAACATGGGGCACGTCAACGTCACACATTGTTCGAGACTGGCTCGAGTACGCCACTTTGCGACTGCGGTATATAATTGGAGCGCAGCGGAGACCAATACTTAATCTTAGTTTTAAATTTTTTATTCGAATTGCAATGCTTTGCTTAATGGATTATGTTCTTATGGCGACCTCGGTCAAATGGTATAGATAATAGTTATGAATATCTTAATCTTAATATATATAAATCTCGTGTCACAATGTTTGTCCTCAATGGACTCCTAAACTAATGAACGGATTTCAAAGGGGATTACTTCATGGAGTGCAGTTTAGTCCAACTTAAGAGATAGGATAGTTTTTATTTCGATTTGGGACCCATAATTATTTTTATTTCCAATATTTGTTTTGTTTGGACATATTTTCTGTGAGAGTATTTTTGACGCGCGGTTTGACAGTTCTGCTGTGAAACAATTTCATTATAACAACAAGGAGCATATTATTATGTTACAATGAAAAATTATTGACAAATTCATCAAAAACAGTATTTTATTTATTATCTACAGAACAACGTCTGTCGGTTCAGCTAGTTATACTATAGAATAAAATTATGACAACTTACAAAACAATGTAAATGATATGATAATGAAGTTCTACACGTGCACGGAAATATATGATATCTATAACGACGGATATTAAAACTATTCTTTATCGGCTATTGTTACTTATTTCGTGTTACATAAAGACAATTTAGTATTGTAATTAATAACGTAATATACTTCATATCGCTTAGGTGTTACACATTTCTTTAAATGTATTAAAAGTTGTTGTTACAAATAAGAGCACAACTCAACAATGTACTTCAATAACAAAACTCATTTATTTTCAAACAATTATTAATTACTTTGGAATTCTTCATGATTAGTAAATTAAAATGTCTACTGCCTTTGGCAACACACAGCGAATAAAAAAGAAAGTCTTCCAGAATTCTGTTTTTTGCGCTCTTTTAAAAAAATACGATTTATATAATACTAGCTTTTACCCGCGAGTTCGTTCACGTTGAATAGTTACTTTGGGCAGTTTTTTTTATCTTTTACGATACTTTTCAAATAATACATATACAAACTGTTCTTTCCGCTGCTGGCAGCGTTCTTCTATGATACAGCGGATATCCCTTGTCATTGTGGACAGTCTCTTTAATAGTATTTCCCTGTCAACTTTAATCTCCTGTTTCATCCCCATGTAGGTCGAACAAATGTGTATAAATTATTTCTTATCAAGTGCCTAATTACAATGTTTCATTGTTTTATCTTCGATAATGTCGAACTTCCTTACAAACTGCCATTCTTTGTTTCAACTCAACCATTTATTTTTTTGCAATAAAAGGTAGCCTATGTCCTTTTTCAAGCTCGCTAGTCTATCTCAATACTAAATTTTATCAAAATCGATGCGGTGGTTTAGGCGTGAAAGCTTATCAAACAAACTTACATTCACATTTATAATAGTAGTAGGGATTATGGCAGATCCGTAATGGTAATGATATTATTATCAAACAATAGCTATGCATATTATGTTAGTAGTTTTTGGTGTTACATGTTTTGGCGCGTTAGGGAAAAAAGTGAATTTTTACAATATGCGCGCACGTCGACACTCAAACTCGACACCCTGACGTTAGTTGCTCAACTTGACCATTTGAATATCTCTCTTTTTGTATACAAGCCTCTTGTAACTAATAATGCCTTCATAAACATAACTTGTAAAAAAAAACAAGTTCAGTTCTTAGTTCTTAAACTGAGTTGCGAGACGGTAGCAAAGAGGATGTTAATACTACGTAATAAGAGGCGTGTATGCCAAAGTAAAAATTTAAATTTAGTTTAGTATGAAACGTACACTGATTTGACATAAGATTGCAATAGGAGTGATCACAGTATGGCGATTGACTACGAAGTATAATCCGGCTTAGTTTGAAAAACGAACAGTTGCATGAAATGTAGTGGATTTCGGCTATCTCAGTTTTTTACAAGATTATAGCTTCATCAGTCTCGTGCCAGATTTTGGCGAGACAACACGTCCTGAGGATGACTCGTGTAGAGGCGAAACACGTGTCGAATTGTTTAAAGACAAATATTGGCGGAATTAACACTAAAGAAAACTCAAATCATTTGTATAATTATGGATTTCCGCAAAGTAACGCCTACTTCAATAAAAAAGATTATAGCCGTCATCTGTCAATCTATCAATGACCGCACGTTTCATACAATCGAGTGAATCACTGTTTTCTTAGAGAGTTTCGCTAGGCTGGACAGTAGAAGTACCGTAAAAAGATCTATGTAATATCAAGCCAGTCAATTTATTCGGTCCAAATTTTACGGTCTTTCTGTCGTTATTAGCAAACCTAGCAACATATAATAGTGACCATATCAATATTGAAAATCTGTTTGTTTAAAATAAATAGATTTACTTGGCACTCGCATAAAAACACAATGTATCTTTTTTTTATTCAAATTCAAATTCAAAAACACTTTATTCATGTAGGTCTCAAAAATGACACTTATGAATGTCAAAAAAAAATATAAATATTATTTCTTATTGAATTTACCGCTACTTCGTAAAGGGTTGAGCTAATTTAATAAAAAAACACTATTTCTTGCGAGTATAACATACTTAAATATAAAATTCGATTGTTTCGTGCGATGTAACAGAATAGGTAACATTTTCACCCGCCATTTTTTCGACATTTTTTATTAGATTTTTCATTGATTTTGATCATATATATTAAATATCCCTATATACAAGATTTCACATAAAAATGAGAGCGCTTTCGCATTCGATCCGAATCCGATCCGTACCCGTGAAAACACGGTCCGAAGTAGTCGTAGAACTATTTCTACGGTTGACGGATAGAAATCACGGAAAGTAATCGGATGACCGAAACTACAATAGAAATAGTTCTACGACTACTTCGGATCGTGTTTTCACGGGTACGGATCGGACTCTGATAGGACGTAGTGCGAAAGCGCTCTTACAGTTAAAAATGTCCGTATTAATATTATAAACATCTATTAAAAAAATCAAAAATCGTCACCTTTTTGATCTTAATAGTGATTTTCATTATTATAACACTGGAAATAAGGGATTGCTTGTAACTAATTCTAGTAGGCGACATAATAGTAAATGTATACACTTTTATAATAAAGTCCCAGCCACTGTTCAGTCATTATCTATTAATAAATTTAAATGTTTTATAAAAAAAATAGCTCTGTCGTAAATCCAATACTCCACAGCTGAATATCTAAGTGATCGGATAGCCTGGGACTAGATTATGATTATTTTATTGCGATAGAAATGACTGTACAATATTGTATATTTTTATTGAAAAGAGCGCAAAAAAAAATAATGCTTGGAGAGTTTCTTGCGCCGCTTCTTCTCTCTCAGAGCGCCATTTGTTTCCGAATCGGTAGTAGTAACCAGTATATTAGAAATGACATCAAAAAGAATTCTAAAGGAATCAATTTTGAGAAAATAAATGCCTTTTATGCCGTTATGCCTTTATTAATATAAATTATATCCCGTCTTAACGTAAGGTTCAATTGACAAAGCAAAATCAAAATATTATTTATTAATTAATTTAATTCAATTAATAAATTAATAATAGAAACAAATTAATAAATTAATTTGCAATGAATTAATAAATAATATAAAAATGTTAAACGATAATTACTTTATTTAATATTCACATTTACAATTTGGTAATAAATAGTATACAAGTGAGCTACGGTGCTCAATATACACGAGGCTGTGGGTTGCAGCCCGAGGCGTAGGCGAGGGCGTAAATCAGCCGAGTGTCTAGTGAGTTAGTTACTCAAGCGTTTCATATGCACTTTTTCAACACGCCTGCGAGGTAAAAATAAACATGTATAGAATCAATCGTTTAATTATTTAATTAATTAAACTTGCATTTTGTGCTGAATTTAGCATTTCTGGCGCGGTTAAATCTATCAATTGTTTATTTTCTGTACTAAATCATGACATTCTTACAATTATTTACCACACAGAAACAAATGCGATACAACCAAATATGAAATTTATGGGAAATATCAACGAGCAAGTCTGTTGAAATAGTACTTTAAGCAACAGTTGTATAATGAGGGTCAAAAAACACGAATGACGCCACGAGCGTTTTTTGACCTAGCTATACAACGTGTCGCAGACAATATTTTTTTTACTACTTGCTTATTTCTTAACATCACAACAATTAAACAAACAATTATCACAAATTTTCGGGTTGCCGCTTAAATGGGCGGGAAATGTATTGTATACGTCTCTTGTGAGTGGTTTAATTTTTTCTTCAAGGAATGGCAAAGGTACACCCATACAGCCAACGCGGAAAAATTTAAAATTATCTATAAAATATACCTTGCAGCAGTTTGGTAAATTATATTAACAAGATTTTTCTTTAGTTGACATGAAAATGCTTCGTCTAATGATGACATGAAAATATTATGTATGTAATATAGTATATACACATTACCTAACATTTCTATGAACCTACCATAACTAACCCAGATTTAGTTAGCTATGGCACCAAAACAACAGCTGTGCTTTTAAGTACAGTAAACAATGCTTTTTTTGGCCATAGAGTACAGACTTTTTCAAAGACTCAATATTTATACTTATATTACCTACTGATCTTGGCTGTATAAATGACAGATGAAAGTAGAGGAGTAGAAAAAAAATATTGTCGAAATATAAGACTCCGACCTTTTTGGAGTCCTAAAAGTGTAATCTTTATTATATTTTAATGACCGTCCACATGTTGCTGTGGTTTGACAACACTGAACGCAAATATATTATAGATTGTTATTCAACGAAACGTATTTTTTGCGCCGACACGATATTTAGTTAGAATTGTTCTATAAGATCTGAACTATATTATAAATAACGAAATATTGATTGAATATTTTACAAATTATCTACTCGAAATATATTTTTTTTGTAATTTTTGTTTTTTAATAATTTATTGTTGCTTTTAACGGTGTGGTATATTCTGAATCTAATATAAAGTTTCTTTAAGAAATCTAACGGGAAACACTCACATGGCATATCAAAGACACAATCTTTAATACTTTTAAGTATTTCATTGCCAATATTGACAATATTTATTTCAAGATCGAAATATTCGTGTAACTTTTGCTCGAGCAATGCAACAAATGTGATAAAGTTATCAGGAGGTATTATTAAAAAACTCAATTTTATTTTACCATCATTAAAATCCACGTCATGGTTAAAAAGAGAATTTTTAGATTGTTGAGATATCTTAACGTGCAGTTTTACTTTTTCGCATCTGTGGTATTCGAGGCATTTTCTGTACAAATAGCCTGCTACGTAGACTAACCCATTTTTTCCTGGCAAATCAAACCGATAGTCACTTGTTCCTACTGTCAACTCAGGGGCGAGAAATTCATCCGGTTTTAGGTTTAGCGAAACTTGTGAAGGGGTATTAAAAATACGACAGACCTCTGGTCTCATAAGTAAGCTGTCGAAATCTTGTTTGCAATTCCTATTTTGCGGCTTCTTGAGGATATTGCTTATAAATATCTTTTTGAAGGCATTACTAAGTTGCCTGCATGTTGGTTCTTGACAGTGACCACCCTCCTGTCTGACTTTCTCGAAGAAATTTTCGGTTGTATCTTGATTTAGGCGTCTCGTTAATACAAACTTAATTCCTTCGGATTTTAAATCTTCAAAAAGTTGTATAACAGACTTAATAGACACTTGAAATCCGTTGATAAAATTAATACTATTTGTCACGTCTTTCTGCCCATCGATTCTTATCAAGTTTAGGTTCATAAAAAATGCCAACATTTCCTGTAGAAAGTCAATTTGATAATTACCTCCGCGGAAAGCTCTTTTATATTTATTAGGAGATCGCAATGTACTCGAGTTCAATATATCAAACAAGTTATTAACTTTATTTATAAAAATAGCGGTATCTTTTGCTGCAACATCAATAAGATCCAAGTCTACGTAGTTATTAATTGCTGATGCGACCGTTCGACTTAAGACCTGTGTAGCTAGTTTTACCTGCATTTTCTGCAAATTATTTGGGTGTATGTGAATATCAGTCAGCTTAGGCGCAAATCTTATGTTTAGATTTTTGTCTTTATTATACAAGTCTCTAATATGCGACCATTTCGCTACTTTATTGTCAAAAATGAAATTGCATGTTTCGAAATTGTTCCTAACACACTTCATAAGATGCGGGACATTAAACATGTAATAGATTTTGTGTCCGTTTACTTCGAAATATGTTTTATCACTGCTCACGGGACGTAGCTTTGATGCCTTTATAAAATCTGATCCGAAATCTGAGACAAATATGCGTATGTCTAGGCCAATATTTAGTAATGATATAATAATTTTGTCAATCCATTCATTAACTTCTGGGTAATTTTTACATTGAGACAGAAATGAATAAGCTATGGGTTGTTTCCAGTCATGTATAATACCGCGAATCATCATAACAATAACGTATTTAGCTAGTTCTTTTTTTTGAATTCCGTTGATTTCATGGAATCCTACAATTCTATCGTGTCTGACATCATAATACAGATTAGCTTTCAAGGACATGCTGTCCACGCAAACACTGCAAATCTTCTCCTGCAATTCCATTTTCTCTACCTTTGCTTGTAACGCACAGAGCAAACGTTCGTATGTCTTACTGCCTATTGGCATAACTAACTTTCGTAAGGTAACCAAGGAAGGTAATCTAAATGTGTTTGCAAGAAACCTGTAAGTTTCTGGACCACAGTAATAAAGATTGAGTGCGAAAAATTTGAAAGCCTGACTATCCCGGTTTCCACTAAAACCTGCCTTCACATCTATTTGCCATTTAATAATTTGAGACATACTTTTAGTCATAAATTTATCACACAGTTTTAAAAAGTCTTCTTTAGTTAAATTATCTAAATCGATTTTCTTACTTTTTTTGCCTTTGCTAAGTTTTAGTGTTAGTTTTCTTTTTCTTGTAGTGTTTGCTGATAGGAATATTGCCGCTGTTGTACTTTTACTAGCTAGCAAATCGGAATCTGTTGGGATACGTGATGTATCATCTTTCAAAATAACCATTTCATTTCTTATGATATTTGAATTTGAGGGTATTTCACAAGTGGGCGAATATTTAATCTCCTCATTGTCTGGTATGTATACAGTCTCAAATTGGTTTAATTTTGTATCGATATTTGAAGGCAAGTGATTGTCAAACGTTGTCGAAGCATTTTCTTGGAAAGTAGTTGCATTTTGACACTGGCTCGAGCTCGAGTTCGTACCTTCGATTGAGGGCAATTTAAGCGTTGGGTAAGCATAATCAAATAAATATTTTACAGACCCAGTTTTAGAAATTTTGATGCAGTTTCTTTCAAAGTGATCCTCACATATTCGGTATTGTTGCCTCGCTTTATCGTCAACAAGTTTTAGAATAAGATCCTCGCGCCCGACAGTTTTTAGCCAATCTTGTCGCCTGAAACAAAAATAAAATAATATACTTTAAGCCTTAGATTAAGGATTGGTCTCTGCTGGGATCCAACTAGATACCGCACTAACTAAGAAGAGCTTTTTTATTTTTACGGCAATTATTAGATGCTTGTGTTCGTGGCATCTTGAGACTCAATGGCATCTTTCAGATTTTGTAACATACGCTTAGAACGAATAAAATACAAAATACCTACTGATGATAATATGTGATCCCACTGCCTTTCTTATTTCTAGTACAAATAGTTTTACTACACAACCAACTACGCAACAATTTTAGTTTCAATTATTAAAAAAGTTTAACAGAACATGTGGCACGTCACCATGACACATTGTTCGAGACTGGTTACCACGCTTTGCCACTACGCTTGCAGTATCTAGTTGGAGCGCAACTGAGACCAATTTTTAATCTTAGATTAAGCACACTCTTATTTCAAATCAAGGACAACATTCTCTTATCTTACCAGAGTTACAATAATAGTGTAAATATAAATATTAATATCGTAAAGCTACATAAAGTTAAAACTATCATTACGTGGAAGCGTACCAAGAATACTGGCAGCATTACCGCGTTGAACAGGAAGGCTGATCCGTTGACGCAAAGATAGTATTTTGAACATTCTCTGCGCCTCTGGGCCCCACGGGCCAAGTATCTCGACACCAAACAGCACAAAGATGTATGACTCTATGAGACCAACATATTTGCGACGCTTGCTGTCATCGGCAGTTGAAGCAGCAGCCCCAGCACCAACTGACGTAACTTGGATATGAGAAGGAGCCAGAGTGTCGACGCAAGTTGCGTACCACACCAGCACCCTTCCCTGTGCCCAAGCCACCAGTGTCATTCCATCAGGACGCTTTCCAACGCGGCGAGTAATACCATTTGGCTCTAAAACAGCTGGTATATTAAGAGCGGAAAATGCGCTGCGGATGACTTCATTATTGCTGGCGTGACGACTGATACGGCTGTGACAGCTGTCAAAAAGTCGAAAAAATTGAATTGACAGTAACCTCTGTTTTGAGCAATGCACGCACACTAACACACACAAAGTGTCGTACAAATCGGATAAGACACACACTAAACTCATATTCCTGGCCTGTTTTCATCGCTTGTCTAACAACAAGAGACTCTGTCTTAGACATAAAAAATTTCTAAGATGTAAAGTAAAACCTTGCAATAATAATAAAATAATACCGTGATAAACAAAAGAAATATTTACTTACCTATTGTAGTCCTTGGGATAGTTAAAATAAGATTTATCTTTATTTTTTCTCGTATTATTCATGCATACAGTACAGTAAACAACCATATTAATAATGTCATATCACTTTTTATGTTTAAATATTCAAGCTTGATAACAATACGTGTGTAGTGATAACCCTGAGATGGTCAACTGTCTGTGCGATCGTCGAGTTGACAATCGCACAGAGTAGAGACAGAAATAGCCGTTTGAAGACGCCAACCTGTTATTTCCAGTCTCGCTGCGTAAGCAACAAGCGGCGAGTGGTCACTCACACAATATTATTCTTGCGTACATATTAAGCACACACTGTTTTATTAATATTTTGTTTATTATTTCTACTTTCATGATTTAAGGTAACAAGGATGATATTATATTTAGAATTTAAAGCATTTAGGCAAAGCCTATTCACTTACATACGGATTAAATTATGTTAATCAAGCTAAGCGCGAGCAAGAACTAACGCCATCTATTGGAGAGTGAGCAAACAAATTATCTTCCTTGCATTTATATTTTGCTCAACGTTCACAGAAAAAAAACTGTTATTTCTTACAATTTAGTATTATCTTATCTGTAGTAGTATTAGTTATTATTTATTAATATGTTCTTAAAATAATTGTAAGTTCGTTTATTTTTTAATTTCGCTAAATCTCTTGCTATTTGGAACCAATTTCTGCCATCGGTATGTTTAATATCGTATTCCTATTGAGTCAGTGGTCTTTCTTTACCACAGAGTTGTTTTGGTGGTTCCTCTATAGTCTCGCTGCCCGCTAGCTTTGCCATCCGTAGGCACAGTGCGTAGATAATAATATGTCAAGCAGGATGGGTTGAATATTATAATAATTTTTATAATCCCTACTAATCTATGTATATATATACAGCTAGTACAACGAGTAAAATATTTTTTTCAAATTTTATTTGAGCTAAAATTCAGTTTATATTATACCTGCTGAGAAAGTTGAAAAGGTAAAAAATTCTAATTAGTTATTTATTTTAAACTATTCTTTCAATTTGATTTCTGAACGGAGGGGGGGGGGGACACATCGAAGGAAAAACTAAAATATTTGTATAGATATATTTTTTTCCAAGAATATTCATATTTATTCACCTTTAAAACCTTCCCTCGACTTCCACAAATAATTCAAGACCAAAATAAGCCAAATCGGTCTAGCCGCTCTCGAGTTTTAGCGAGACTAACGAACAGCAATTCATTTTTATATAATTATATAGATAGATAATATAGTGAAAATGGTCTTTGTTTGAGGCACAATCACGCCTAAACCACTGAACGTATCGACATGAAACTACCACCATTCGATGAGAAATCTATCCTAGATGGTTTATGGTTACTTATTTTTTTTATTTGTAATGAATGAATAAAATTAAATTTATTTCCTTTTAAAATTCGCCTAGTGAAGTGGGTGGGAACGGCTAGTAAATAAATGTGAATTTAAGTTTGTTTGTTACGCTTTCTCGCCTAAACCGCTGAACCGATTTTGTTGAAATTGACAGTACAGAGATAGATTAGAGCCTGTAAAAGGACATAGCCTTACGGCTACATAAAGGCTACGTTTATTGCGAAAAAATGGCATTGAGGGGTTGAAATAGGGGATGGAAGTTTGAAATTCCGACCTGAATGGGTTTGAAAAAGGGGATGAAAGTTCGTTTAGAAGTCCAAACAAAGTCACGTTTTTACGCCTAACTAGGAATTTGATAATATTTAGTAGAAAATACAAAAATAGAACGCTTAAAAGTTACAGGATTACTTTAAGAAATAAATGTTTTTGGTCGTGCTCACGAATAATAATCACCCAAAATCTTTATGTAATAATAATAATATTGACACACTTTTACATAAATTATCTTGCCCCAAACTAGGCATAGCCTGAATGTACTATGGGTACAAGATAACAATGTATTTAATACAAAATACTTGCTTAAACATACATAAATACATATAAACATCATTGACTCGGAAACAAACATCCATATTCATCATATTATGATAATTGTACCGGGATTCGAACCCGGGACCTCTAGCTTAGGAGTCAGGGTCACTAACCATTCGGCTATATGGGTCGTCGTGTTTATGTTTCAGCAAAGGATGAAAAAACAGAATAAAGTAGTTATTACACAAATAAAATTTGAAAAACAAAATTTTATGAACGATGCGGGACTCGAACCCACGATCTCCGATGTTCCGTGCCGGTGCTCTTACCAACTGAGCCAACCGTTCGAGTACCGCCTCGTTATAAAATTCTGTTTGCTTTGTTCTCTCAGGTTGTGGCTTCATCTACAGGATCTACTTTACACTTGATAACCTCGGTGGAACTCGAACGGTTGGCTCAGTTGGTTAGAGCACCGGCACGGAACGCCGGAGGTCGTGGGTTCGAGTCCCGCATCGTTCATAAAATTTTGTTTTTCAAATTTTATTTGTGTATTAATCCTAGAAGTGAGGGTTATCACTTTAAAAACATAACATATTGTTTAAAGTACTTAGTTATTGTTTCTTTTGTAAATTGATACAATTTAAGTCTAATTCCATCTTACGGGAGCCAAAGCTGACAAATAAGGACGCACTATAGACCATAACGGAAGGGTGACAGAGGTGAGTTGGTGACCGAACTCAATTGAAGCAATTGCGAAAAGAAATCATGGCCATCTGCGTGTCTGATAGTGAGCTGTGTTTTAATTTGTGATGGACAGCTGTTCTATTAACGGCCGTTCCCAATATACTATCTACAGATAGACATAAATTACTACCTTCTACTCTCAGTAATTAGCTGTCAATAATCTGAAGCTGTCCCAATATACCCGATAAGTCGTTCTTGTCGCCATTATATTGGGTCGCGTGAATTGAAATTTCTATACAAACTTCTATCACTTGTAAGCTATACGTCGATCCATTGACAGACAGCCTGTACGCATAAGGTGAGTTACCATCGATAGTTACTATTTTTTATCTCAAATAAGAGATAGACTGAATATTAGGAACGGCCATAAGTCTAGTAATATTACAATTGGGATTATATGACTACCTATATGGCCGAGTGATTAGCGACCCTACATACTAAGCTAGAGGTCCCGGGTTCGAATCCCGGTAGGTGCAAACATTTATATAATGAATATGGATGTTTGTTTCGGAATCATGAATTTTTATATGTTTTTATGTTTGTTTTAGTATGTATATCGCATTAAATATATCATTGTCTGGTAACCCATAGCACAGGCTATATCTATCTAGTTTATGTCAAGTTCATTTGTGTAAAAGTTTGTCAAAGATTATTATTATGGTAGAAAAATATTATATTCATATTACTATACTAAAACAATATTAATAATAATTTATATTGTTTTATTACTTAAATTATTACATAAAAAATGCCAAAAACCTGTTTTTATATTTGGATATTCAGACTTAAGCTTGAATAAATGACCAAGTCGTCAACACTTACAATTTTTATTTATTATTTTTTTTTATGAAAATAAGGGACGAGACGGGCAGGACGTTCAGTTGATGGTAACTGATACGCCTTCCCTTCATAATGCAGTGCCGCTCAGGATTTTTGAAAAACCCAAAAATTCTGAGTGGCACTCTACAAATGCGCTCGTCATCTTGAGAAAAGATACGGTAGTAATAGGCGCCGCGCCGTTGTGGTTCCTATAATCTAGCCGGGATACTGTGCAAAGGAGCTTTCCAGTGGATGGATGGATATGAAATACAGATATCTACCTAAAGTAACGATTTTTTTCACAATATTCAATAAATAAACCATTAAATAATTTGATTCGGATATCATTATTTGAAATTCAAAATTACCCCACAGCAATGAATAAATTGAAAACTCCGAACACGATCCTTTACCCCATAAATCATCAATTTCATCACTGCCCCAACATTGTTTTATAACGAGCACAACAGCGATGCACGCATAAATTATTTTAACAATAGATTATTAGATACATTGTACGATATGAAACGGCAGATGTCCATTAGGTGGATGACGTCGCGGGCGCGTTTGGAAGCGGAAGGGTGTCGGTGCGTTCAATTGGGGCAATTGGCAGTAATTGTGGGCGGAATGTCCGGAGAGACAGACTCGACCCCGCAGCACACATACACACACAACAATATACTGCAATTCTAGCGCTATAAGGTAGGACCACACTGGACGAAAGAGTGCGACTTACAGGACGCAACAATGCCGCATCTCTAATCCTAATATTATAAATATGAATCTAATGAAGATTTTGATTAAATTTGGTACAACGATAGACTAGAGCTTGGGAAAGGACATAAGCTACATTTTATCTCGGTCAAATCCAGGGTTCCCGCGGGATGGGGAAATATGATACTGTTTGCTGTTGTAGCTACATATTTTTCAACGATATCTAATGTTTTTAATACCATTCTATAGCAAAATAATCAAAGAACTTGTAACGTTGAACGAGAATAGTGAATTATTGCGCCCGAGTTTTAGGATTTTTAGGTATTTCTGATGCAACATACAAATTTCGCTTAGAATGTCTTTTGACCTGGAGGTTACGACGGTTTAGTTTCATTTGGTCTGACACATCTTACTATATAAGAATACTTTGGCGATATACTCGTCTAATAACCAAATCAAAATATTAAGATATATTATAGTATTTGGATAGGGTTTCTCAAGAGAAATCTTAATGATACCCACAAATCACCATAGTATGAGTGAGTGCGCAGTGGTTCCCAGAACGTAAAAGAATGAAGGTGTCTTAGTACATGAACGACCGCATGAGTAGGTACATCTGTGGCTTGGCAATTATAAATTTTGGGCTCTTTGAAAATACTAACTGGAAACACCGCTGCTACTTATAAGTACTATCCCGGAGAAAACCATGTCTGAAACTTTTTTGATTTCGTTTCTTCTTTTTCATCATCATCATTATCATTTTAGCTAGAAGACGCCCACTGCTGGACAAAGGCCTCCCCTAAATATCACCATGACGATCGAACCTGCGCTGCCCTCATCCAACCTATTCCGACGATCTTGACCAGATCGTCAGTCCATTTTGTGGGGGGCTTACCAACACAACGTCTTCCAGTACGTTCTTTCTTTTTACTAAAATATTAAAATCTGAAGGATTGTAGTGTTCAAAATGACACAAAGAGAATTACGCTCATTATCATATTAGATAGCATCGAGATATATCTACACGTATTCAGGCTAAACACACGCCCGTGTCGACGACACAGCCATATGCTCATCTTCGTTCAGTTAACCAAAGATTAAACGATTTGTTATTTTTAAAGTGATATCGCTCACTTCTGGTATTAAATATGCACATTAAATTTGTAACCAAATTTATGAACGATGCGGGACTCGAACGCGGGTTTGAGTAGTGTAGGTGCATAGATTTATTTAAGAATAATATCTGTAGAATTTACAAAATACTATCTTCTCGCCTCAATAAGGCTAATGCAAATCCAAGCGCTGGCAGCTATTTCGGTGAACGGCCTAGCTATCCAACGTGGAAATGTTCCCAGTATTATTGGTAAGCTTCCCCGTAATGATAGTTTTAATGTAATGTAATCATAGTATTGTAAATACAGTTATAAGATTTATTTTGTTTCAATAAATTAAATATAGCCCGGTAGAATAAAATGTTGTACTAACCAATAAATTTTTAACAAATGAACGAATAAAAAAATTGTGAATGGACAGTTCTGTATCATTCAGCTTAAAATTTGTGGATGGGTCTCGTCGCACTCGTCGGACTTCTGCCGCACATATTCTCCTAGTGTGGTCTTACCTTTAAATAAGCATTTGGTTATATTATTCGTACAGATGTGGGGTCTCTACGCATCTTCTTCCGCATATATAACAGGAGTGTTCAAAGGTGCTAATACAAGCAGCTGATTTTTACCAACGAATATTAGTTTAAAGTGCAAAATTCCACGGCGATCACATTGGTGTCTGGCATTTAACAAGTGTGTGGGTTTACTAGAAACTTTTTGTCTGGTACAGGCACTTTGCGAAATCAATTGCAGGCTACTGTGTTCCTGAAATAAAACGATTTAGGGATCTTCAATATACATACTCCCATTTCAAAGACCGAAAACTCACTTTTTGACCTTTGAGAACATGGGCGGCTGTATTTTTTACTGCCATCAAAATATAACAATTTACAATTACAGGGTTAATGTTATAAACTTCTTAACGTTTTGACTGATTTTTTTGTTTATGTCTTCATAGTCAGTATTATTAATGAACCCGTTACTCATGTCCAGATATAAGATGTGTCGTCCAAATAAAAAAAAATGTTTATCCAACTAAAAGACATATGATCCACTTGTAAATTTTCAACCTTAAATTCAAAATTTTTGTAGCGAGAACCAGCAACGTGTTACGGATTCAATTCTAACTAAATACATTGCAGAAATTGCCATGTTTGAATATATACGTTCAAGTAAGTATATTCCGGATGGTTTGAAAGTAGTGTGAAACAAATTTGGACGCGGTAATGAACGTATGTTTATAAATGCAAATTTCGTGAGTGTAGATTTTCCTAGTTTTAACCTACCCGCAGTTTAATTTATTTTTCTAATTTAAGTGTTACGGACTTTATCTATTTATTGTTTGCCCAGCGTATTACGTAGAAATGAGCATCCCGAATTAAGGCTTCATTATTATTTATAGAAAATATCTAATGCACCTCTTCGACTAATAACAGTCGCTAAGGGTAACCAAAATCCAGGAACTTACGACTGTCGTGTGTATAGATAACCTTTCACCTCCATACCAACTGTTTGATAACAAATATGTGATATATATATATATATATATATATTCTTATTATTATTATCTCTTATATATATATATATATTGTTGTTGTTCATAATATATAAAAAGGTTTTCCAAAAAAATTATGATGATCTGAAATCTATCTTCTTTCTATCTTTATCTTTGATCGGTCTTGACCAGATCATCGGTCCATCTTGTAGGGGGCTTACCAGACCTGCGATTTCCAGTAGTTGGTCCCCATTTGAGGGTTGTGGCAGAAAGCCACAACGGCCATCTGTTCTTCGAGCTATGCGTCCCGCTCACTGCCACTACAGTTTCGCAATCATACTAGCTTTGTCGGTGACTTTGGTTCTCCTACGGATCTCCTCATTTCAGATACGATCTTACAGGGGAACTCCGTAATAATATCAATACTTGAATTAATCATGGGGAACGAATAACTCTGAAAGAGTGGTGATATCACAGCACGAATCTATCATAAATCTCGTAGAAGGGGCTTCCTTGCGCGTCCTTTCCAGGTTCATATGACATGACGGGTACCTCCAAAAAATGGGTTTACAACTACCTCAAATACAGGCAATGATTGAACCGTACAGTCGCTTGTCTTCCTATGCAATAATAAGATTATCATGGAAGACAAACATCATTATATCTTTTCGTATATTCTTATATTTACCATATAATTCATTGGTACCAAAATTTTAATGCATTTGCGTATGACAGATATCTTTATGCTACGTGTAATCCTAAAGTTGACATTTTGTTCATAGTAAGTTAATCGTTGTTAAATTTCTGTTTAACACCGCGCTGTCCTATCTCGGAATTACAGGTGTTTTAGATCGAATCGAAGTAATAGTGTAAAATCAATTAAAGTGATCGAATATTCAAAAACTGTTCACACGCGTTCAAAAATTCAAATAACTGTTCGAAAAACTATTTAATAATAAGTGTCTTTAGAATTTAGTTAACAACCTTTGGAGGGTTTCGATTTTTACATTCAAGTTGTTAAAACGGTTAACCGCATTCCCTTTTGTGCCCTCTGATGATGAAATGGTTACTTGTAAAATTGGGAAAATTATCTCACATGAGAAATATAATGTACCTCTAACTCTCTTGATGTTCTGGCAGAGGCAGAAAAAGCCCGCTCAAACTTTAAACGAATGAGGCCTTGGTTCAGCTGTGTAAATTTAAAAAAGTTGAAGAATAAACTTTTTAAATTACTCGAGCGGCTTGTGGGTGTCATATTCGCGCGGGGCTTATAGCGTTCTACGTGTCACATATAATAATGCGTTTAGGAGGCTGTTAGGGCTACCATGGCGTTGTAGCGCTTCTGGAATGTTTACTGTGGCATGTGTGGACGGTTTCCATGCCATAATGCGCAAAAAAGCGGTTTCCATGTTACAGCGTCTTCGTGTTAGCAGTAACAGCATCCTAAAGATGATTGCTGCCAGAGCTGACTGTTCCTTCCAGAAACACTGGATACAGTTAGCTCTAGGTTTATAAATATATTCCACTAATACTACTAACGTAGTACATAAGAAATATTGTTACTAATACATTTACTAATATATATGGAGATCTCTCTGAATTAAATTAATAAATAAATAAAGATTCGTATGCACTGCACCCTGTAAAGGTTACCTATCTTAAATCAAAATTGAGTCGAGGTAAAATTAATTCCGTCAGGTATGAAAATTACATTTAAAATAGCCGGGAAGTAAAGTTTTTATATTTATGATTGTTATTACGAATATTTTCAGCACACGTTTTTGCTGCCGTAATTATAAAGTCTGTATATATTATATAGCCTAGTTTGGGACAAGATAAAATTAGTAAATTATAATTTTAAATATTTAACCCGCAGGTTTATATACATTATCCGATTAGTAATTTAAATTAAATTTGACCAGTTTAGATAGAGGATAAAAAATGATAGTCAAACTAGAAATAGCTCAGATCAAACTTTTTTATTTAAGTATCTTAGGTAATTAGTAATAAATAAAAGTAAATTGTTAAACATGAGTGCCGTTGATCACTCCGAATAAAAAGCCAGACTCAATATATAGTAAATACTTTTTAATTAAATCCGTATGTATATAAAGCGGAGTATGCCATACTCCATACCCACAAACATGAAAAGTGAACAGTAGAAATACCACCTACCTAAACCTACATATTTACCCATAACTAAATCTTTAATATTTGAGTGCCTTGACCTTTACCAGTATCCTGCACAGATGAGACAAAAAGTAAAGTTGTCGTTTCATCGATTTACAAATTGCAAGTCTGTCTTTAATAATGCATGTAGTCACGAATGCGCGCAGGGCGACGCGGAAGTCGTAAACACTTCCGCGTGCCGCCATCTTGTTTGCGACTTGCGAAGTTGCGAGATTCGCGCCCGATCTTAATGTTGGTACCTACGTCCGATTAATGCGCTAAGCAAGCAAGCAGAACGTGGTTTAATAATTAATTACGCATCGCATACTTGTTGCAATACGCAGCCCGTGCAATTAACAGAGATATGTAGGTATATGATATAACAATTTTACAAAATAATTTTATTTTTGGATAAGTTAGATAGGTACCTATTTAATTTAATAATATAACAGTATATTGACTGGTATTTTTCACTATTGAGATTTTGCATGTTTGTTTCAAACAAGCTAAAAAAGGCGTCGTTCTAAGTAAAGGTTTTACATAAATATTCATTATCATATAATTCTGGCTCAAGGTCGAACCTGTATGGGAAGAAGTAGCGATGACCGACTGCTTCAAACTACCTAAACGTTCGACGTATGTTTATCCCTCCCTGCCCAATAGATGGCCACTGCACTTGGCCTGTGGCGTTGGTCACTATGTCTTTATGATGTTTTGCCTGCAACGACGAACGGCCTAATTGACTCATTTTAAAGTCATTTAAATGACTGTCACGTATATAATTGCAGATTTGCAGAGAACTATCTTCTCTAACGGGCTTACTACCACTGCATTGGCAGTAAATGTTTTGAAATGAATGACATACAGTATGACAGATGACTGCTCAGTGACACACGACCATTACGAGCAATTGACTCAAACAGACAGAATCTGCTAGAAAAAAAATGACTGTTCCTGCTTGAGACAGCTTTCAGTGCTTGTTTAAACTACTAATACTAGTATTGAATACTCGAACGGTCTTGTCGACATAAAACTTACAAGGAGAACAAAAGATCTTTTTCGCTCTCACAACGCCACACAAACTCTTTTTCTTTCGCTCCACAGCTTTTTTCGCCCTGTTTTCGCCGAATTGGTTGTATGTGGAAAGGTCTAATGGGCCTGGCAAACACTCGACGAATGCTATGGGAAGTAGCGAGGAATGGAGGCAGAAACAACATGCTACACGTCGTGCCCACCACTCCCTATTTTGCGGAGGGTCGCAATTTATTGAGCGAGTTGTGGAAGGCATATAAGATGAAACGCAAAAAAAAAAAAAATAGTGATTAAAGCATAAAATCCCCGTATTGGCGTACTGGCCATTGGATTAAAATAAAACTTCCTTGGTGCGAAACATCAGATTGAAACTTTTTTCATATTAGGCACAAAATGATCCTCAGTTAAATAAACATTTTCTTGTAGATAGTTTTTCAGCAGAAAACCGCAATTTCATACTTTAACCTCTAAAGTAACAAAATTACTTTCCGTCCAAACTTTTCACCACTGTTTTAAAACTTAAAGTTGAACAATGCAAGAACCAGAGTAAAAGCACACCTAAAATAGATGAAAATGCCCACCTTTATTTAGTAAACTAATATAACTAAAGTAATTTAAGAAAACAAATCGCTCTATGTTTTGTCTAAGTATACAAATTGTTCATATCCTATCCTCAGATCACATAAGTTATTACGGAATACGGTGGTGGAACAAAAAGAGATGGCCCACATTCATACCGGTCGTACCAGATTTGAGTTGCACCGTTGCGTTGTGAGTTACGCGGTTGAAGATGAGGTTATGCATTCAACGAATGCTAACGTCGATGTGAATTTTCTCGCCCTAATAGCTTTTTTGTTAAGTTTTCCGATTTTGCAACGGTGTGAGCGACGGTATTGTGTAACTGTTTACATATTATAATGACGTACTTACGGTAATAGAATATAACTTCATGTATTTATATCAATCTATGTAAGTATGTATTTTTATTGATTTAAAAAGATTCTTACCTACGTCAAGGCGGGAAATTGCTATCCATATTTCTGATAATATTTGTAGTTCTAAATTCGAGTAGATTCTTGATCTTTTCTTTTTTACAAGAAAACTTACGCAAGACCATCTAACTTAGAGATGACTGATCAGATTCAGAAGGACGGCTTAGTGTCGTATTAATGTCTCCGTGACGTCATATTGCTATCGGTACTTGTTTGGTCTGCCTCGACCTGCCGTCATTATAAAGGTAACCTGAAATAGTTAGATGGCGTCTTGTCCCACTGGCAGAGGATGCCTTTGGTATTATATGATACCATACGACTACATATTGTACGTGACATGAGCGTCCGATATCGCAAAACATTTGGTGGGGGATCTGCTAGTTTCTGGAGTAAATAATATTGCAGTACCTACAGTAAAAATACATTTGGTTTAATTGAAATGGGGGCCATTTTTGGAATTTACCACCTTGGTGTTTTGAAGTGAAAACTTCTTTAGTATCGTGTTGATTTGAAAGTCGATGAAACGAAAAAGTGACACTAAAAAGAGACAGACACATAAAATCATAAGATTTAACGTGGGAGGAAACGAGATAGGAAGCATTATACAGTGTTTTGGTACCAGGCGCTCATAGTTGAAGAAGAGGTTGTGTTATGTATGACGCGAGTTACCTTAACATAAAAATGGTAGGTAGCGGTGATAGAAATGTATTTCCTAGCGGTTGAAATCATGTGTCATCTTAGTAACATGTACCAGGACTTCAAATGCAGTTTAGAGGTTAATGCACAATGCAGGTTTCACTTATGATATGTGTAGTTTGTATGCACGCAATTTTTTTTAAGTAGTTGTTGTCATAGCAGTTATAGTAATGCAGCCTCTGTCTAAATATCAGCCATCTAACTTTCGCGGCAAATTAGTGTTAGTGGCGGTTGTAAGCTGTCCCACGTGTGGAGATTATATAAAATTCGTTCGGACTTTTGTGATATTTTACGACTTAGATGATATTGTAAATTTTAATATCGCTTAACATATGGCTGGGAATTAAGTCTATCTCATTCCACCACCTACCTCCTTAGAATATTTAATAAATAAATTACTCTAACCTGAAATAATAAATAATGTAGTCTAATGTCTAAAATAATATTGTAAAGAGACTTTATTTCTTGTAAGCTCAAAAACCACAGAGTATTTTTATTTACGATAGAGTATGTAGCGATCTCCTTTAAAAGGCCGCACTATATATGATTAACGAGGCGAAGCGAGCGCGGAACACCAGTGAGAGTTACAAAGGTCGAAAGGTCTCCTTCCCGACTGAGATATATTGGTCGTGCAATTGTCATCGCGTGGGCCCCGGGGAGTACGTAAAGCGACTACGTAATCCTGCAATAGTACTTCCTGATGGTGGCGCAAGCAAATGTCGGCCGTCGAGCATTTCGCGCTACTTTCGTAATTGGTTGCGTTGTACGGCCGGGCTGGTTGGCCCGCAGGAAGTAAAAGTTCGAAGGTAAGAAAGTAGGTCTCACTGCAACTGGCAACGTGCCTGCATGCCTAGCCTGATATAAATAGCCTGCAACACCTGCTTCACCACAGGACACAAAGAGCTATATTCCCTTGCCATATTTCGGGTTAAATAGGTACGATTTTAATGCGACGTTGCCGCATTGGTACATAATGCCAAGGTCAAACAATAACGCGTGGTACTTTATAGGATTACTAGAAAGATTAATGACTGTATGATAATGTATAGTTATATAATTATTTCCATAATAAATGATATAATACTAGCTGACCCGACAGACGTTAATATATATAATAAATAAATAATAATATAATAAATAAATAATAACATTTTATCACGGACGAGTAAAAAAATAAGTACTTGTGTCACCTAACATAACAGTGAGGCACCAAAACAAGCCGGTAAACGTGTAAATACATAGCCCCACGCATACACTTACACTAATACAAGCCGATCGGCCGCCATTATGAGATTTGCCATCGTCTGTGTCAGATCAGTTTGCGTCGCAATAAAATATTTTAAAAGTGCCGTCGTGCGTTGTGAAAAAGTGTAAAAACAATACTATTAAAGTATTTGTGGATATATGATTATTTAAGGGAGAAAAATTGTGTAACTGGTATACCCCGTAACCGCACAGACACTAGCATAACGGTGCTTCACTTGCTACGAGTAATATCACGGCGCGGAGTCTGTTTTTTACTAGTCCGTGCATTTTATTAATATTAAAGGTAAAGGTTATTAAATTAAATTTTTAGTTATTTGATTCTTTTCAGTTTTTGAAGTTTTTATAAACGTAGTTTTTTTAATATTAATTTAATTGTGAAATAATACGAAGCGAATGTTACAAAATTTTAAAGATGCCATTGAGTGTCAAGATGCCACGCACACAAGGATCTAATAGTTGCCGTAATAAAAAAGCTGTTGTTCGTAGGTAGTGCGGTATCTTGTTGGAACGCAGCGGAGACCAATCCTAAATCTAAGCCTACACCTAATAAAATCGTGACTAAGTAGGACTGTACAACGAATATTTTTTAAAGAATACTTGCTGTTTCTTTATGTAGATATGTCTAGGATAACAAAATAAGTGAATAGTAGGTACTGAGTGGATTTAATTACTATGTTGCATGAATACTAACAATAGGTCCTGACCTCTCGTTTACTTGCATGTAAATATAGTTTTAAAGAGCTAAATGCAGTTATAGATTTGTTGAAGTTATACTTCTTTAGGCGCGTAAGGAAAAAATGATGAAAGTGAAATTTTAAAATGCGCGCGCATCACTAATATAAACGTAACAGGTTGAAGTTGGTTCTTAAAATTTTCTGACGTTTACGTCATTAGTTTTTTTTTGGTTTCTTCGTACCTAATTAGGACAGGCACATGGTTCAAACTTCAAGCCCATACAGCCGTATTCATTATTAACGGCCGTTTTCAAAAACCTATCTATCCTTAGTTTAACTTACGAATACATTGCTGTCACCGTTTAATAACAAGATCTTATCTATCCATATTTATGTCCAATATAGTTATAGTCCAATGCTATCTGTCAAAGGATAGATTTGCCTACCTCTAGTAAGTTAAATTAAGGATACATAGGTTATTGAAAACAGCCGTTAATAATTAATTGTCAAAGACATCTTTGCAAGATTTTCACAAAATTGTTCTTTCTATAAACGCACGAGGAATAAATCATTTTAATGATTTTTGCTTCGTTGAGCTAAAGAAGTATAACTTCTTGCGTGCATACATAAGTACACACACTTTTTTTTCTTTATAGACATGACAGCAGCTAGCTTCTTATATAACACCAAATAACCTAACGAACTTTCCTGAAGTATGATTTTAGTATACTCGCTCAAGTAGTAATATAATATAATTCTGTTGATAGGTACAATCCTTAGATCATTCATACGTCTAGATAGACTCTGACAGCTGTGATAACGTTGAGGTTGAAAGTTGACCTCTATTTTGAGCTATGCATGCACACTAACATAACGTAATAAACCAGGCCTCTTTCATCGGTTGTCTAGCAGCAAGAGGCAAAATTATCTAAGGTTCGATTATTTGTATTGCGAATATATAGATACTTCGTAGTAAAATAAAGTATAATATAGGTTTCGGATAAGTAATCACCATATATCATAATATAAATATACTAAAACCATCTCCGAAACACGCTGTATCTTATGGTATAATTGTTTTTTGATCGATTCGGTGGTTTTTGCAGTATAACCGAAAAAAAAACCGGTTCTCCGTTTATTAGTATAGATCTACATTGCATGATATAAGTTGCGTAGGCCGGTGGCCGCCGATGACCCAATATGCTTCAAACACATAAATAGCCCTTCAGTTTCTAACCAATCGGAGACGGTATTAGTTTCATTAACCGACTTACCGTGCCTCCAACTTTTTGTAAGAAAAATGTTTGATCTCAATTT
Organism: Leptidea sinapis; assembly: GCF_905404315.1. Classification (NCBI taxonomy): domain Eukaryota; kingdom Metazoa; phylum Arthropoda; class Insecta; order Lepidoptera; family Pieridae; genus Leptidea; species Leptidea sinapis. Next base: position 10,317,713 of record NC_066285.1, on the reverse strand, counting down.
ACTACTTAAAATTTTCAACAATTTATTTTGAATTTTTTTGACAGTACAGGTATCGTCGGTGGTAATCTATACAATAATATTATGTTTCCTTGTTCCGGTACGGTGACCGTCACATTAACAATACCAACAAAACTTACCAGAAATAAGTGCTTTATTTCTGGAGCGACGATAGATTGTTTTAAATTCCCCCAAAATATATCTTACGCCACGTTATAGGTGTAAAGTTGCTTAATTGACAACCCCATAGCCCAGTGGTTAGTGAACCTTTCTTCTCTCTGCATCTTCCATAGCATTATTTTTCTAAAAAAACAAAATTTCACAATGTATGCCAAATAAAAATGGCCGCCGCCAGTTAAAGCCAAATAAATACTAATATATTTTGTCTTCAAAAGCGTTGCGGTTTGTTGTATGGCTCTTAGAACCAAGAAAAAAAAACTCTGGTATTTTTGTGTAGGGATCGTAGATATTGGCAGTTTTTTGACGACTGTCTTACCGTGTCCACGGAGACACGGTATTATAGGACCATAGAAACGCTTAACTTGTGCACTGGAGCACATGGGAGGTTAAGAGCACAATCGCAACATTAAACCTAGCAACCCATCTCGTGACCCCCGGTGCTGCGGACATCACTAGAGCCTCTTGCCCATTTCCCCCTCTTATGTAAAAAAAAAATGTAATGACCGCAAAGTGTGGGTACCATATTTTTTGAATGACCTCTTAACTATAAGTGAAATAGTAACTCGATTGATGTTGAATTATTAATGATGTTAAGAACAGAGGTATATTATTATGTACAAGTAAAAATTTTTTTTATATATTTTTCTTATGGAATAGGAGGACAAAAACGAGCGTCACCTGATATTAAGTGATCACCTCCGCTCACATAATCTTGCAACACTAGAAAAATGACAGGAGCGTTGCCGGAAGTTTTTTATTATTACACTGCGTATCCTTTAGGTTAAATACTTTACGCAAGAATACGCTACGACCAGCGCGGCGCCATAATCTGGATCAAACCGCGCGTGGTGAATTGGTGATGCTGCAAATAATTGTTTGCGAGCAACTTGTTGTTTAATCAAGACATTTATACATAATTAAAACAATCCTCCGTAAGTGTTTCTGATCTTGCTTTCACAAGTTCAAGATGAATATTAAAAGGCATAAAAGGCATTTATTTTCTGAAAATTGATTCCTTTAGAATTCTTATTGATGTCATTTCTAATAACTACTAGATACTACTACCGCTTCGGAAACAATGGCGCTCTGAGATAGAAGAAGCGGCGCAAGAAACTCTCCCAGCATTCTTTTTTTGAGCTCTTTTCAATAAAAATATACAATATTGTACAATAATTTCTATCGCTATAAAATAATCACAATCTAGTCCGAGGCTGTCCGATTATTGAGATATTCAGCTGTGGAGTAATAGGATTTAAGACAAAGCCTTTTTTTTATAAAACATTTAAATTTATTCATAGTGGCTGGGACTTTATTATAAAAGTGTATAGATTTACCCTTAAAGCTATTATGTATCTTATGAAGCCTACTAGAATTAGTTACAATCAATCCCTTATTTCTAGTGTTATAAGTTAATATTAGGTTCTGGGCCAAAGTATTTATATGATCATCTATACTACCTATACCTATTATAAATGCAAATAAAATTTGAAAACATTTATGAACAATGCGAACTCTCGTGTTCCGTGCGAGTCAACCGTTCGAGTGACGTATCGTTGATAAATCTTGAAATAAATGTCTTGTTCAACTCTCAGGTTGTGGCTTCATCTACAGGATCTAACTCACCCCAATATTTGCATATTAGGAAATTGACTTGATTTGCTCTCTCAAATCTTAGCAATTCGTTATTTGTTAAAGTGATAGGTAGTCGTTAAGGTAGTAATGGTATCTCTCCATTACGCGAAGTTAGAAAAAAACTCGATTGATAAATAAATCATGTTAAAGTTTCCACCAGCGATTAAAATATCCTAATAAAATCTTAGATTAACGGAATTTTGATCTGTAACTTGTAGGAAACTCGGTGACTTCAAAGGAAGCCGGAAAACGGAAGAACGGTAAGGGTTAGACCGGAGACGAGGCCCGTTTCCGGCGGAAGTATGGCGCCCGGAAGGTGGGTAGATACATATCGACGCCATATTGCCGGACGCCAATCGATAAATCCGTTCAGTTTTGCATGTTTGTGTTACAGCTTCCGGATCCTGTTTACATCTTTGGTATGATTTTACTCTCCAGTTACTTAGATATGTTAGTTACTTATATAATTTATACGTCTAGATACAGTCGCTTGCTGCTCGACAACCGATGAAAACAGGCCAGGTTTTTTACTTTAGTGTGCATGACAAACTACTCGCGATTTGTATGGCAATTTGTGTAAGTGTGCGAGCATTGCTCAAAATAGAGATTAACAGTCAAACTCAATTTTTTTCGACGTTTTTACAGCTTTTTTATAATATAATTCAGTTACAGAATTCCTACTATTTTTGTTATATGCTAAGTATAATTAACATAAAAAAATAATTCTAAAATTTAAAGTAAATAATTGAAATTTTCAAACAAACAAATTATATATTTAGGAAATGGTTAATTAGTTCTACCTGTGTGTTTATTTATATTCGCCAATGCTCGCAGGTAAAGGTATTATACCTTTATTTATCTACAATGTGTGTGGATTGATCAATAACTTGTCTTGACTCTTGTTTTTTTTTGTTAATTTACTTTAGTGTTTTAATTTACTCGTGTAATGCATTGAGTGTTCCATGTTTTAGTATTTTTGTTACATAACTTTAGATACTATATTGCAATTCAAATAATTTGTAAAACGATAAAGATGTAAAATATTTATTTAAATGAGTGGTTTGCCACTAAAGTTCGTTAAAGTTATACCTTTTCCGAAGTGGTGGTAATTGGTAAAAAGAAACTGTCATATCCCTGACTAAGATGAATAAAGTGATTTTGATTTGATTTGATTCCATTCGATTCAATTTGATTTGATTTGGAGTTTGAAGGTCAGAAGTTTCGGAAGCTTTATGAGTGTAAAATGGAATGACTTAATGAATGACCACAAAAAACAAAAAAACGACTGCAAATGCACCACTTCATTAAAATGATAAAAAAATATTACGTAGGGCAGTCATTGGCTGCGTATTTCTATTTTCTTTCCTGTTGAAGCTGTGCAGGCAGGAAAATGATTGTTTATATTTTCGGGATATTACACTACAGTAACGCTTGAGCATGTAATAGGTAAGCCTATAGTTATTTATGCAACTGTTGTGTAATAAGGGGTATTAAAACATGAATGTGGGTTTAACACACGAGGCGAAGCCGAGTGTGATAATAGTATCACATGAGTGTTTTAATACCTAATTATCAACAGTTGCATACAAGACTTTATCTACACCCAGAATATGAATCCTCTAAAAGATTCTGAAACAGCTTACTGCTAACATTAAAACAGCCATCCCTAGTAGTAACTTAATAACATCCCTTACTAATTATATACAAATAAACTAAGTATTAATGAAAGAATTATTAATTTTAGTAGTAATTTACATTTTGTATAGTGTAATTATTAAAATTCCCTTAAATATTATGTTATTTTGCAGTGTTTAAAATATCCGGCGGTGTGCTGTCAAAACTTGAATCACTCATTTTTTCAAGAAAAATGGCGGCGTATTGAATAACCTACTTTTTTTTTGCGGCGCGCCATGTTCTGGTAGTGTGGAACGCGCGTAAACGATAATGTTCTTTTTTTGAAATTCATACAGATACCACGCATCGAGCAATAAGAATGTGGCTGTTTGTTAAAACTATTTGTGCATGAAAGGATAAAAAAAAACCAAGGAGTGTTGTTATGAAATTCAGTACAACATTACAATACTCGTTTAGATGATGTAATGGTTATTACGACATTGGGTGTTTTCATGTTGGTAATAAGCTAACTGTTTATGAATCTTTAATAGAGGATTAAAAGCATAGATAAATAGTATTTAAAAAGGTTTCGAAAACGTCCTCTCAGTAGGGTTAGCGCGTCTTCACATTTCGCTGAGGTAACGAATGAGTAATTACCACCTTACAAATCGGGCTATCCCCTTTTGACTCTTTTTATATCAGCTGAGAGGTTATATGAATTACAAACCCTGAAGAGGCGGTGAATGCGTTCAAAGAGGCCAATCAAGATATCCCTCAGGAAGAATGAAACTAAGCTAAATAGCTTGAACAGTAGTTCCAAAGAATGCAAAAGATTGTAAATAATGAAGAAATATGTTAAAAAACATATAAAATATATCATAAACATATAACTAATATGTGGTTTACAGTACCTATGTAGATTGTACATTAATTATCCCTGCAACTTAATTGGTCACTTATGATTTATTTGTATTAAAAGAGCAAAGGCTACGCAAATCGGAATAAACAGGCTCAAATATGCAAATTACACATATTAAGTGCTATGGATTTTTAACTGGCTCCTAATTGAGTTATAATATGTAGTTTCTTTTTTTTATTTATTCGTACAAAAATAATTTTACAATCTTAATCTAGGTTTTACATGCTTCGTATGCACGAAAGATTACTTAAATTTTAAATTATAAAAATAAATCATATATTAACACATTAATGTGTGTGTGTGTGTGTGTGTGTGTGTGTGTGTGTGTGTGGGAGAGAGAGAGAGAGAGAGAGTGGGAACGTGTGAGTACTGCGTTTTTATGCGTTACCTTTTTTTTAAGTTAAAAAATAATTGTCATTACTTACTACAACTTACTAACAAACTATTTTAAGTTAAAATCCTTAGGCGCGTGGAGAGAAAAATAAAGTTGTTGCGGAAATAGTGAAGTGAATAGCGGAAATATTCAAAAGTTGGTGTAGTCTATACTATCTGTACCAGATACCGATATGTTTTATACGGTATACATACTGAAACGTAAACCGTATAGACCGTCCATATGGACGTTAATATATGTATTAAACATATATCAACGTCTATGATTTGGAAACAAACATTCATTTTCAAATACAAATGTTTGCCTCCAATTACCGAACCCGGAACCGATTTTATGGCTCACTCATGTGTTTCGTAGCCGGATCGGAATTTGTTACTTAAACATTCATATTGAGACATTTTGCATGTATAGCTGTGATAAAATTGATTCCTTGCCCTGTCTCAATTTATTGATTAATCATTCCTGCCGAGACATTGTGCATATATAGCTGAAACATGTGCAGAAATGTTTATCGGATTAACTTATCGCCTGAAGTAATACACCTTTCCCCTTCCGCTGTAGATTTTCGGCAAAAAAATAATAAAAATACTAGCCGTTGCTTCGTTGGGCGAATTTCAAAAGGAAATAAATTAAAAAACTAAAAAAAAGAATACCCATAAACTATCTAGGATAAATTTCGCATCGAATGCTGGTAGTTCCATATCGATACGATCAGTGGTTTAGGCGTGATTGAGCCTCAAACAAAGTCCATTTTCATTATAGATATATATATATAGAGAGAAAAAGATATACATTAGAAACAAGGAAATAAATAAATAGTTTGTTATTATTATCACTCGTTGTTAAGCGATTATAAACACAAGGAAGGAAACGAATCGTTATTCGGCGTCTTGCGAACTGACATCAACTGGTTTAACAAGTGGTATTCCGAAAACGTGATGAATCTGGATTTTCCGGACGTGTTTTTGTTCATTTTTTGTTGGTATATGCTTGTTAATCGCTTATAGCAAATCTAGAACTTTGATATATATTGTACATTGTACATATATATATATGACCTTTTTTTAACTCAATCCGTTTTTTCTCTATTAAATACAATATATATTATTCAATATTGTCGTAAATAAAGAGGATGTAAATACTACGTAATAAGAGGTGGGACTGTCTAAGTAAAAATTTAAATTAAGTTAAGTATGAAACGTGCAGTGATTTGACATATGTTTGAAATAGTTGACAAGTAATTACAGTATTGGTGGAGAGGTATAATCCGGCTAAGTTTGAAAGCGAACAGTTGCTTAAAACGTGGTGGATTTCGGCTATCTCCGATTTTTACAAGATTATAGCCGTCATCTATCAATATATCAATGACTGCACGTTTCATGCAATCGAGTGAATCGCTTTTTCTTACAGAGTTTCGCTAGGGTGGTCCTAACCATAAAACTTTGAATTTTCCGTGTGACTATTTTGAAAACGAAATAGGCCTTTAGTGAATTATATTTTCTAATATGGGGTTGTATTTGCGAAATGCTTTGTGGGATTTTAATACTCAATTCGTTTTTTCTGCCGGACAGTATACTAGGAATGGGACTCGCTATTTCTAATCATACTTATGATGAATATATTTTACTAAAGATATATTATATTTATTCGCACGTGTTTGTCAAGGGTTCAGCATTTTTTTTATGACAACAAGGGACAAGACGAACAGAACGTTCAGCTGGTAATTGATATGCCCTGCCTATTACAGCGTAGTGCCGCTCAGGATTCTTGAAAATCCCAAACATTCTGATCGGCACCACAACCTTGATACATAAGATGTTAAGTCTTGTTTGTCCAGTAATTTATATATTGGTACCTAAGGGAATAACAAATATTTTAAGGATTTTGAGGTTCAGTAAGTGATGTTGAATCCTATTTTGAATAAAAGTATATAAAATTGAATATATTGCAAAACCACCACAATTCAAATTTCAATAATATTATTTGTAAAAACATATTCAGCAATCTAAACTATTTTTAGGGAATAGTAAGAAATAATTAATTTATACAATATAACCACAAGAAACTCAAAATAATAAACTAAACTCAATATAACAACGGACTTTGAGGAAAGGTCACACGAGCTTCGGAACAATTCCGTAGACCTGCCAGACAAGTTCCAATAATGTGTCAGATTAACACGACGAAGATCCTTATGGGCATAAATGTTTGGATGCTAACAAAGTCCTGTTTAGGTTTTAAGTTTTTATGAAACATAAAACGGCAAATGTGTAGGTACAGAATGACTTTTTCAAAATGTTGTGCAACTTGCATTTAGAGTTTCAACTATTTGTCGTAGTTGCATTTCTGAAGTGATCACTTCTTATGGGAGGGTAAACTGTTTCGTTACGCAAAGCTTTAGGCACTTCCGTCGGAAAAGCACAATAGCAAACTAAATTTCAATTTTTACTTAGGCAGTACCGCCTCTTATTACGTAGTATTTACATCCTCTTTGGTCATTGTTTCAGGGTCTGTGGTTCGGTTTGACAGTTCATGTCAGACACGGGATTGAAGTCACAATAATCTCGTTTCTATTAGTATTTGTACATTTCTTTTATAGAAGAGGAGGAGAATCGAGCATATGGTCAACTTATGGTATGTGATAACCGCCGCCCACATTCTACTGTAACACCAGAGGAATAACAGGAGCGTGCCGGCTTTTTAGGAAAGTGTTCATATTTTTTTAAGGTGCACGTGTCGTATTGTCCTGGATTATAATGCACAAGGCTCATTCTATAATTTGCTTGTACTCGGAAGAAAGTTCTTTGAAAACCACTCAGTGGAGAAACGCCACACATTGCACACACGCCAGATGGTGGGGAGGATTTTCTTATTTGACAAGAAATATTTTAGATCTGTGTTTCTTACCTTTATCTTCCTAGTAGTATCAATTTGTTTAAACAGTTGAACAATTCAGTTGATAAGGAAAGCTTTATAAAATCGCAACAATCAATCATAAACAGACATTCCGTGAATAGCGTCTTACACGTCAAAAGCAAAATATTTCTGTGCTGGAGTGCGTCATTGATGTCATTGACACGCCTACTATCAGTTGAGTCCTTTCCCCGCTCGTCAAGCATAGCCGACTACCGGTAGCTAACTGATGCAAGGTCAGAGGACGTACCTAAATTAGTAAAAGTAAGTTCAAAACTTCCAAATACAGACTGGCCGTGACATTGAAGAAAATGTGAATCTGTTCTGAATTCAATCTGTTCTCAATTAATTTCTTGTGTAACGTTGTTTTTCTGATGACAATTGTAGGTAGCTATTACTGTAAATAACCTTCTTTCGTTCCCAGTTTTGTTGTGGCTTCCTCCTTTCAAAAATTTATAAAAGTGTTGTATGTTAAATTGCGTAAATAGGAAACGACAAAATGTTGTACAAGAGAGAGAAAAAATGCGTTTAACATTTTACAAAGGGATTTCCGTAATTTATTAATAGTTTTTTTTTATGGGAAGACAAGGACAAACGAGCGTACGGGTCGGGTCACCTATTATTAAGTGAATCACAGGAGCGTTGCATCGTTCTGCATACACTGCACATCGAAGCTCACTCCACAGCTTGGTTGTACGCGGAAGAAAGTTCCTTGAAAACCGCACTGTGGAGCACATCCAAATGACGGATGAATAATTAGTGTTGTGTCGTGCGCAGTTGGTATTCAGCGGTAGGAATCAGGTTAAAGTGCTTTCCGGAACGCTCGTGATAAATGTGGTAGAAGACACACAATGAAGAGACGTCTCTAAGCCACGATATCTAGCCGTTCACAGAACACTCGATCCTCGATAATTCGAGCTGCTCGAGTTAGAAACTTTGGTTGCCAGACCAGAGATGACAGCAATACTCCATATGACGCCGGATTTTGCTTTGTAGAGCGTTAGAATGTGGGCCGGCTTGAAGTATTGCCGTGCTCTTCCCAGATAACCCCTTGGGGTGTTTTCGTGGTATTATAGTATGTAACAACGAGATATTATAATATATTCAAACAAGACAAATCTTGTATCTATATTTACAATATATAAATAATAAATAAATTAAATTTCGTTTATTTCAAAGATTACATATACATTTTTAGTGGTTGAGACTTCCCAGTAATTTGTCTTAGGACACTTATATTTTGAATATCTCAACTTCCGTAACAGATACATAATATTTAATAAACAATATATTAATAAACAGAAATGATTATAAGCCAAATTTTAAAATAATCGCACAATGAGAACAAAACTGTGTCTGTCTGTGTGTGTGTGCATGTGGGTTTGAGTTTGGACCTTTAATTGGGTTCATCTATCCGCCTCAATAGGTCTACTGGCAACCCAAGCGCTGTCAGCTGTTACGATAAATGGATCAGTCAGCTATCCATCGTGGAAATGCTGCCAGTATTCTTGGTACACTTCCCCGTAATTCTAGTTTTAATTGAATGTAATCATAGTATTTGTATATTAGATTTGTTTTATTTGAATAAATTAGTGTTCGCGACGAACAAAAGAAAGATTGATATCTTCTTAAAGATGAATATTCGTCTTAACAGGATTACAATTATAGTTCCATGTGTAGTTCAAGTGTCGTGTGCAAGTAGTTGAAGTAGAATAGAATGAATGAATTAAGGATTGTATTTGACAGTTAGTTGAAGGATGAAGTATGATTGACAGAGTAGGTAAACAAAGTAATATTTGAGTTATTTGATGGGTTTAGGTGTATGGCTCGATATAATTATAAATTTAATTTAATCCAGTCGACGATAGGAAATCTGGCGTCGACAATTAGCTTATTTGATAGTTGATATATAAATATAGAACATTTTGCATTTAGCATGCGTATACAGCGTGAACAGGCGGTCCAATTGGCTGAGATTGCGTATTTCCGGTACAGACATTTCCTTTGATAAACAGTACCGAGGTGTACATTATGGTCAACGTACTCTGTCTTAGAGATATTGCCGATGGATTTTACATATTATCTTTGGGACATAAAGATAAACTTAGTTTGAAGTAAAACTTCTTTAGAGAGATAACTAGATTTTTTTTTTATGACAATAAGGGGCAAGACGACGAGTAGGACGTTCAGCTGATGGTAATTGATACGCCCTGCCCATTACAATGGAGTGCCGTTCAGGATTCTTCAAATATAAAAAAAATTCTGAGTGGCACTACAATTGCGCTCTTCTCCTTGATAAATAAGATGCTAAGTCCCATTTGCCTAGTAATTTCGTTAGCTTACGGCGGCCTTAAGACTAAAACTCAATAATTTTTACATTACTGCTTCACGGCAGAAATAGGCGCCGTTGTGGTACCCATAATCTAGCTGGCTACCTGTGCAAAGGAGCCACTGAGCTCTTTAGAGGTCAGTTTGGCCTTCTCCTCCAAGTGACCACGCTACTGAACGTCACTTGATATATAGACGCCAAGTATGCCACTACAGGCTGTGGCACTTAGAGGAGTGATCTCGAATCGAGAGGATACGATAAAAGGAGACTTGTTAGCTCGTTTTTTTAACTTTTATTTTTATCAGTTCAACATGTGATGATGATAATTTAAATGATAAAAACGTGACAGCAGTTGTAATTATGAAAAATTATAATTTTTTTATGAATCTGTTTGTGTGATTGATAGATTTGTATTTTTTTTAATATAAAACAGTGCAATCATATATTTTTTTTTAAATTCTTATTAATGTTCAGGTTGATAATAATATTTTGTAGTAAAAAATATATCCTAAAATAGCAGTGCAGTGCGTATTAATGGGGGATGCCCACAATACAATATACCTCTGCCAGCTGTCTTCTAGAGAGGTAGGTGCAGATTATGAATCTCTATCTCTTCACCTCCTGTCACCTTCCGTTGAAGATCTATTCATGAAATGTACGCCTTGATGGGTGCTGGTGCCAGATCCACCTGTTATAGTTAAAAAAGACGTGTGGCACTCGGGGACTGCCGCGGTAAAGCTATTGCATAGCATTTTTTATCAACTTATGCAATTATAATTATTTATTTATGCAGTATTTTTTTTGATACAATTAATTTTAAAAAAAGCAAACGGGAAGTAAGTAAAATTTAACTTGCAAGATTTGATTACAGACAGATAACGGGACAGGTGAAACTAAATAAAAATACTTGTCATAATAATAAAAATTAAAAAAACGTGATAAAAGAAAATAAAGAAATTAAAAAAAAAACAAGATGTACCCCAGGCTCGAACCTGGGACCTTCTGCACAAAAAGCTTACGTGATAACCGCTGTTCCACGGCAACTGTAATGACCGTGCCGAAATATCTATAATATACATTTGTTAGTAAGTGTTAGGTTATTTTCGTTACGGAATTTCTGGATTCGGTCTCCACGGTCAAGGCCCGCGATAAAGCTATGCAATAGCTTCAAAAATCATTGTATTTTTTGGATACGATTACTAATTATGACGGTAATTACTACCATCATATTCACGAAGCATCCTTACACAAACAATGAATTCAAGCTCTAAAGGTTGATGCATCCAGTAAAGGATAACTTATATATATATATAGAGTTTATTCTTTATTACTTTTTATTAAATATTTGGTATTTGAAACTCTTTTAAGTAACACAATTCATAACTAATTTGTTTTGTATTATTACATCGTAAAATACTCTATTTAATTTATATGGCAAAACAAAGTTTGTCGGGTGAGCATTTGTATATACTAGCTGACCCGACAGACGAGGTCCCAAATCGTAACAAAAAGTATATTATCTCTCAAGTAGGACTAGAGTACACTCCATGAAGTTATCCTCATTGAAATCCGTTCATCAGCTTAGCAGCTCACTGGAAACAAACATCAGGACACTGGATTTTTATATAAGTACTAGCTGACCCAGCAAACGTTGTATTGCCGATATTAAAATCGCGATACAAAAGTAACTGTTGATGGTAGATAATCGTGAAAATTTGTATGTATTTTTTAATGCTGACTCATAATCAAACAAATTTAAAAAATGTAAAAAAAAAAAATTTCGTGTGGACCCTTAACATTTAGGGGGATGAAAAATAGATGTTGTCCGATTCTTAGACCTATCCAATATGCACTGAAAATTTCATGAGGATCGGTCAAGCCGTTTCGGAGGAGTTCAATGCTTAACAACATTACACGAGAATTTTAAATATTAGATGCATGTATATCTTATATCTTTAAAATATCTTTAAACGAGCAATTCTCGTATAAATGTAATCTGAATCTCGGAAACGGCTCCAACGATTTTCATAAAATTTAGAATACAGGGGGTTTCTACCTAGGTTTCTATTAAAAAAAAAATATAGTTTTAACCGTGTTTTAATGACAAACAGCTAAAATAACATTAGAATACAAAGGTAAATTTCTCCAGTATATACAAGACTATAAAATCCGAGCAAGGCTCGGTCGTCCGGATATTAACTAAATATATCCAGTAATTAGTACACACGTAGCGGTTGGTATTAACTCAAGTATTTCTTGTCACCCTACATAACGGAAATAGCTGAGAGTGGTCTCGGTGTATCAACGGGCGGAAGTTGTGGCCGTTCCCACGACACTCATCCGTTACTTCACCTCGCCTCGCCGCGCCGCTTGCGTGTCTTGAACACTGCACTGCTTGAATACCATTACCAACCATTACACCATACACTGTACCGTGAATATCTCATCGAATCAAATAAAGATGTCAAACAATATCGAGGGAGTTTCATTATTAGTAACACAATGCTTAAAAAATATATTTCAGATTGTAATATGGTCCTATAATGTGTCAACGTAGAATCTCTGTAGGAAGACCAATTCGTCAACCATAAGATACGTCAGCTCACTGCAAAAGATATAATAAGATTCATGAAAAGAGCAATGAAGTTAAATTATCAGTTGCTATCACTATAGATCAAATTGGTCGCAGTGAAACATGGCTGTACTGAACTATACGAAAGCCGTTTTATCAACCATAAACATAGGTTGTTGGATAACCATTATTCTATTTATTTAGAAAAAGACGAAAATTTGACCTCTTTAATCGTTTATTTATAAATTAAGCCTCACAGAAAAGAGATGGACGATACAAACAACGGAATGGAAAGGGCCGGTGGGCATTAGAAAAGTTGGAAGACCGTGTAAGAGGTGGGCTGATGATGTGATTGAATACGCTGGAAAAGACTGGCTAATATTGAGCAAAGACCGTATAGTGTGGAAGAAAAAAGAGGAGGCCTTCACCCAAAGAGGGCTAATTAAAATTAAAACATTAATTATTAAGAAATAGATAATAATAAAAATAAAATAAAAAAATAACTAACATAATACTTTTTCTCCTTTTTATTTCTTATAATATTAGGCTTAAGTTAAGTTAAGATTACTAACAATAATTATATGTTTTTTAATTTAATTTATTTATAATTTAGTATGGGAATAAAAGGCTTTTTATATTTTATAATCGTTTATTACTGAATATTGTCATAAATTCATTTAAGTGAAGGATGGCTTAATGCTCCAAGATTCCTTCAGTTTCTTTTACAAGTTTTAGTTCCTTCTAAGACTCCAAGATCCGGAATAGTTGTTTAATCAAATATCATTTTGATTTGACCTAGAAATGTTTGGCATTATTATGTCTAGGCAGACACTGTGTGTATGTGGACATGCGTATTATACAAAGCACGGGCCACAAAGTAACTGCTGATCTCATTGTTTAGTCTACATTCCGACGTCGGCTCATTCCGGTTTCGCGAAACATCATAAGATGTCATAACATTTCTTAATGCATCGCCCTGAAAGATTATTGTAACTTACAATAGATCTCTCACATAGTGTCCACTAAACCTTCGGGTTGGAACGACTCAAAATATGCGCCTTCCATTAGAAATGTAACGAGAAAGTGTGATAGTAGTGATAGGCATTGTCCATTAAAATTCAGTACCACTCAGAATTATCTAATATCTCAAAAATTTGTTCAGCAACAAAATATCGCTCGTCAGTTTGAAACATAAGATGTTAAGTCTCATTAGCCCAGTATGTTCACAAGCTACCGCGCCCTTTAAGTTTACCAGTGGGAGGCTTCTTTGCACAGGATGCCGGCTAGATTATGGGTACCACAACGGCGCCTATTTCTGCCGTGAAGCAGTAATGTGTAAGCATTACTATGTTTCGGTCCGAAGGTAGTGAAATTACTGGGCAAATGAGACTTGACTTCTTATGTCTCAAGGTGACGACAAGGAGCGCGAGTGTAGTGCCGCTCACAATGTTTGGGTTTTTCAAGAATCTCAGGATTCGGCACTGCATTGTAATAATAATAATAATAATAATGTTGACACACTTTTTACACAAATTATCTTACCCCAAGTTAAGCATATATAGCCTGTGTTATGGGTTACAAGACAATGACATATTTAATACAATATACTTACTTAAACATACATATATTCATATAAACATACATATAAAGATACATAAATACATTTAAACATCCATGGCTCGGAAACAAACATCTTTATTCATCATATAAATGCTTGCACCTACCGGGATTCGAACCCGGGACCTCTAGCTTAGTAGGTAGGATCGCTAACCACTCGGCTATACAGGTTGTCGTAATGGGCTGGGCGTATCAATTTCCAACAGCTGAACGTCCTGCTCGTCTCAACCCTTATTTCCATACAATAAAAAAAGCTGTACCTGCCCTGTAACACCATAATGCTTGAACACCACTGCTTCACGGCACCGCTGTGGTATCTACCATTATCCTTTAGAAGCCTCTCACTGAAAACCGCTTTCCTTGTAATTAACGCCTCTGGTGTTGGTCTACCGAAATGATGTATTTCACAGTCTTCAGCCTCTTCAAAACTCAAGTATAATATAGTGTGTGGTGTTTCAAATACAGTCCACCCAGCTTCCGATCGCAAGAGGAGAACGGAAGAATACCAGTTAGGTCGTTCCTTACAGTTCCCTTCTAAGCAACTTAGCTTAATAGCTTTTTGGTCCTTCGATCCGTATATTTAACATATAGATAAATAATAAATAAATAAATCATTAATCATTTATTTCATACATAGCTTTATTGGTGTGCAAATATCAATTTTGTTTATCCTATATTAGTACTGGTAGTTGTTCTTGATTATCAAATACTTATCATTTTATCAGCCCAGTCGTTTATTACAACACCTGTGTATGGAAAAGTCCTATTTGGCAGCAATCATCTTCAGGATGCTTTTACACTGTTGTCTAGACGCTGCAACAGTGACACCCGTCTATAGCAAACCTATCTGTACGGAAGTTTACATACATTTTAGAAGCAATACAGCGGCTTTGCAGCCCCAACATCATACTAAAAACGTTGTTACATTGTAAAATGAGGGCATTAAAGGTTCGCAGTGTGTATCTGCAGTCCACTCGCATAAAATTACTGACAGAAAGTTGAAAACAGTGTTATTTTAACATCTGCAGTACATCGAGTATAACACCCGATGGAAAGAATAACAAGCAATCTCCGGATTTTTGTATTTTAGTGTCCAAATTATTATGAATACTTACAGAAAGATCATTTGATATGTGATTATTTTATTACATCACAACTGGTATTTTATATACCAACTGTGGTTGTATCCAGTAATTAATTTATTCTATTCAGATAAGTGTCATTTCAAAAGTTGAACACAGAGCAGGTCACATAATATTATATGATCTGCCAATTTTGTCGGTCATCGACATATTATACATTATAATATTGTATGTTTTAATGTACTTTACTGGAGTGAGATTTCTATAATTCTTTTGAGTATAGATACCCTGATTCATCAGGAATATTATCCTACTCTCCATCCAATACTTTTACAAGTATTGACATATTTTGCGGAGTTGGAAGAAAACGTTCTCGTATTGCTAAGTTTGCTACCGCTGGCGTAATGGTTGAAATAAAATGAAATGAAATTTATTTATTGCGTAGAATACATTATAGATCTTGAATTTATTGTAGTGTCTTCTATTCGGCTATTTTAATTAATCGGGTGGAACGAGGATTCAGTTCAATGGCCCTTGTAAGGTTAGGTTAGATTAGCTAGGTATTGATCTTAGGTACATCTAAATCACGTAGCTGTAACTGTTTTCGGTCGGTGAAAAACATAAAAGAAAATTCGCGACGAGAACTAAAATCTAATCCAGAAAAAGGGTATAATAATTGGTGATTGAACTATTCATCGGCGTAAGTGTATGGTTTCTACAGGAGCATATCATGAAGTCGATAAAACAAATTTCTTTTCCGGGTAATTTTTTGACTGAATGTGTAACAAGGGGCACAACCAGTTTTATGTTTGTGCGTTTGCACAATCAGACAATACAAGGGGCACTCAAGAAGTTTTGCACTTCTGGCTAATAGGAACTATTTAAATTTCGAATGTCACATTTTTTGGAACGTTGCAATCTTCTTAGTAATAAAAAAAAACAATTGAGGGGAAATCATTTGTCAATAGTTTTTTATCACACATCAAAGTTCTACGTACGCAACGAATGGAACAAAGTAGAAAAGATTTTAAAGCGATGATTTTTTATGATTTTAAAAGTTCTGTCTCTCCACAAGACTGTGGCTACCTACGAGACAATTTGAGGACTATTGGGGATTGGTATGAGCCAAATTCAGAAAATTTTACACGAAGAATTGAAAGTTCGGAAACTTTGTTGTCGTTGGATCCCTCATGGACTGACAGCGGAGCAGAAGCGGGCGCGCGTGGAATGGTGCTCACAGATGCTAATCAAGTACGACCACGGATATTCTAATGCTGTTTATGACATTATCACAGGAGACGAAACGTGGATTTATTGTTTTGAACCCGAAAAAAAAACAGCAATCTTGTGAATGGGTGTTTGAAAATGAGAACAGGCCAACAAAAGTGAGGCAGGCGAGAAACATTGGTAAAAAAATGATGATCTCGGCTACGGGTCCCATCTACACAATGCCACTTGATGATCAAAAGAGTGTTAATGCCGAGTGGTATTCTACCATTTGTTTACCCAGGGTGTTAAAAGAAGTTCGCGAAAAACGACCAAAAAGCCTCGTTGTCCTACATCATAACAACGCTTCTTCACACACGGCCAACCAAACTAAGCCATTTTTAGCTTCCGAAAAAGCACAACTCGTCGCCCATCCTGCACATAGCACCCTGTGATTCCTGTATTTTCCCCAAAATCAAAGATTTGATGAGAGGTTTCACTTTAACCAATTCCGAAGAGGCAGCGATAGCGTTCAATCAGCACTTAAAAAACTAGCCTTCAGATCTGTGGTCCTCCTGTTTTTAAAAAAATCGTTCGATCGCATGAAAAAATGTTTAAAATGTAAAGGAGAGTATTTTGAAAAGCAATAAACATAATATTTTGGTTATAACATCTTGTTTTTTTAAGTTACGCAAAACTTTTAGTCGACCTACGTAAAGTAGAGTGAAGCGTAGGTTGTAGATGGATGCGCACGTGCCGAAGCATGACGCTAGCTCCCGAGGGAGCGGAAGTCTTGCGCGCTTCCGGAGCTGAGCCACGATCCGGAGTTCCGCCTGATACTTGCCACTAGCCAACCGTTTCTTTCTCAGATTAGTCTTTAGAATTACAAGCTCTGATTTTTAAATAAGTCGATTTTCTAATAACAGCTTCCCAATTTGATTTCACTCGGGTTGAATTTAGAAGTTAATAAATAAATAAATAAAACTTTCTGAAGTGATAACAACCACCTTTTGTAGGTTCAAGACAAGAAATCACAATTGGTCTGTTCGGACTGCAGTAGTGAAAAAAGGTGTAAAGAAATCCCATGCGCAAGCAGACATTGCTGGCCCTACAGATGGGGTTAAGCAGAACCACTGGGAGATGTTAAAAAGGTTTCGAGAATATGAAAGATATTCAGAAAAATTTCAAAAAAATAATTATCCTTTAGCCTGCTACGATCTACTAGCATTCCAGATCGAATGATAATGGTCCCATCCTGATACGTATAGTTTTATCTGTATGTAATTACGATTCAAAGAAAAGGCGTTTTCATTTATATATTATAGATTTATAGCTATTACATAATGCCCATACTTTAAATATCATTTAAACGAGATTTGTAGACTCATTTTTGGAACATAGCTGGTTGTCTAGTTGGTCTGTCTACGATGCTAAACTAAACATTGAGAACAGCCTAGCAAAACTCTTTAAGAAAAAAGCAATTCACTCGATTGTATGAAACGTGCAGTCATTGATAGATTGACAGATGACGGCAATAATCTTGTAAAAAAATGAGATCCCCTACCTTTTAAGCAACTGTTCGCTTTCAAACTAAGCCGGATTATACTTTGTAAGTGATTAAGGCGAGGTTTTCCCAACACTTTAGATAAAAATTGCGCGAACGTTAGATTCGATAGGTACGCATGGACACGGGCGTCGGGCATGGCTGAGAACGAACCGAGCGATGCGGGTCAACGACCGCCGACCCAGAAGGACCGCGTAATATTTTTTAAAACTTACAGTTGTGCTAGAGTACGGAATTACTGTGATAATATTTTTTATGCATTTTTAAAGTAAATCTTTTTTATCGACGTATGAGAGAAATGTTATATTACGCGCAAAATTATGATTTCAACAATAATGTTGAAATCACGATACGATCTCGGACACGATATCCATAAGGATATCGTGTCCGAGGTTCTCAACCGCTCAAAATTCGTCCTCGACACCCTCGAGAACCTCGGATACGGTATCCATATTGCTGAAATCATAATTTTGTGCGGCGGCCATCTTGGATTTCAAAAATAATCACAAAATCGTTATCTGCACCCTCCAGAAACTCGGACACGATAGCCATATTGCTGAAATCATAATTTTGTGCGGCGGCCATCTTGGATTTCAAAAATGATCACAAAATCATTCTCTGCACCCTCGAGAACCTTGGACACGACATCCATATTGCTGAAATCATAATTATGAGCGGCGGCCATCTTGGAATTAAAAAATGATCACAGAATCGTTCTCTGCACCCTCGAGTACCTCGGACACGATATCCATATTGCTGAAATCATAATTATGAGTGGCGGCCATCTTTGAATTAAAAAATGATCACAGAATCATTCTCTGCACCCTCGAGAACCTCGGACACGATAGCCATATTGCTGAAATCATAATTTTGTGCGGCGGCCATCTTGGATTTCAAAAAAGATCACAAAATCGTTCTCTGCACCCTCGAGAACCTCGGACACGATATCCATATTGCTGAAATCATAATTATGAGCGGCGGCCATCTTTGAATTAAAAAATGATCACAGAATCGTTCTCTGCACCCTCGAGAACCTCGGACACGATAGCCATATTGCTGAAATCATAATTTTGTGCGGCGGCCATCTTGGATTTCAAAAAAGATCACAAAATCGTTCTCTGCACCCTCGAGAACCTCAGACACGATATCCATATTGCTGAAATCATAATTATGAGCGGTGGCCATCTTTGAATTAAAAAATGATCACAGAATCGTTCTCTGCACCCTCAAGAACCTCGGACACGATATCCATATAGCTGAAATCATAATTTTGTGCGGCGGCCATCTTGGATTTCAAATATGATCACACAATCGTTCTCTGCACCCTCGAGAACCTCGGACACGATATCCATATTGCTGAAATCATAATTTTGAGCGGCGGCCATCTTGGATTTCAAAAATGATCACAAAACGTTCTCTGCACTCTCGAGAACCTCGGACACGATATCCATATTGCTGAAATCATAATTATGAGCGGCGGCCATCTTTGAATTAAAAAATGATCACAGAATCGTTCTCGGCACCCTCGAGAACCTCGGACACGATATTCATATTGCTTAAATCATAATTTTGTGCGGCGGCTATCTTGGATTTCAAATATGATCACACAATCGTTCTCTGCACCCTCGAGAACTTCGGACACGATATCCATATTGCTGAAATCATAATAATGAGCGGCGGCCATCTTTGAATTCAAAAATGATCACAGAATCGTTCTCTGCACCCTCGAGAACCTCGGACACGATATCCATATTGCTGAAATCATAATAATGAGCGGCGGCCATCTTTGAATTCAAAAATGATCACAGAATCGTTCTCTGCACCCTCGAGAACCTCGGACACGATATCCATATAGCTGAAATCATAATTTTGTGCGGCGGCCATCTTGGATTTCAAATATGATCACACAATCGTTCTCTGCACCCTCGAGAACCTCGGACACGATATCCATATTGCTGAAATCATAATTTTGAGCGGCGGCCATCTTGGATTTCAAAAATGATCACAAAACGTTCTCTGCACTCTCGAGAACCTCGGACACGATATCCATATTGCTGAAATCATAATTATGAGCGGCGGCCATCTTTGAATTAAAAAATGATCACAGAATCGTTCTCGGCACCCTCGAGAACCTCGGACACGATATTCATATTGCTTAAATCATAATTTTGTGCGGCGGCTATCTTGGATTTCAAATATGATCACACAATCGTTCTCTGCACCCTCGAGAACTTCGGACACGATATCCATATTGCTGAAATCATAATAATGAGCGGCGGCCATCTTTGAATTCAAAAATGATCACAGAATCGTTCTCTGCACCCTCGAGAACCTCGGACACGATATCCATATTGCTGAAATCATAATAATGAGCGGCGGCCATCTTTGAATTCAAAAATGATCACAGAATCGTTCTCTGCACCCTCGAGAACCTCGGACACGATATCCATATTGCTTAAATCATAATTTTGTGCGGCGGCTATCTTGGATTTCAAATATGATCACACAATCGTTCTCTGCACCCTCGAGAACTTCGGACACGATATCCATATTGCTGAAATCATAATAATGAGCGGCGGCCATCTTTGAATTCAAAAATGATCACAGAATTGTTCTCTGCACCCTCGAGAACCTCGGACACGATATCCATATTGCTTAAATCATAATTTTGTGCGGCGGCTATCTTGGATTTCAAATATGATCACACAATCGTTCTCTGCACCCTCGAGAACCTCGGACACGATATCCATATTGCTTAAATCATAATTTTGTGCGGCGGCCATCTTGGATTTCAAATATGATTACACAATCGTTCTCTGCACCCTCGAGAACCTCGGACACGATATTCATATGGCTGAAATTATAATTTTGTGCGGCGGCCATCTTGGATTTCAAAAATGATCCCAAAATCGTTCTCTGCACCCTCGAGAACCTCGGACACGATATTCGTATTGCTGAAATCATAATTATGAGCGGCGACCATCTTTGAATTCAAAAATGATCACAGAATCGTTCTCTGCACCCTCGAGAACCTCGGACACGATATCCATATTGCTGAAATCATAATTTTGTGCGGCGGCCATCTTGGATTTCAAATATGATTACACAATCGTTCTCTGCACCCTCGAGAACCTCGGACACGATATTCATATGGCTGAAATCATAATTTTGTGCGGCGGCCATCTTGGATTTCAAAAAAGATCACAAAATCGTTCTCTGCACCCTCGAGAACCTCGAACACGATATCCATATTGCTGAAATCATAATTTTGTGCGGCGGCCATCTTGGATTTCAAATATGATCACACAATCGTTCTCTGCACCCTCGAGAACCGAACGAACGAGGGTGCAGAGAACTATTTTGTGATCATTTATAGATATCGTATTCGGACACGATATCCATATTGCTGAAATCATAATTTTGTGCGGCGGCCATCTTTTATTCCAAAAATTATCACAAAATCGTTATCTGCACCCTCGAGAACTTCGGACACGATATCCATATTGCTGAAATCATAATTTTGTGCGGCGGTCATCTTGGATTTATCTAACTTCGCTAAAGTACATATATACAAAAATCCCGCGTGGCATAATATTCAAAATAATATTACGTAAATTTTATTTTAGTACTTTCCGACTTACATTTACCTATATTTTTCAACAAATACGCTGTCGCATCATCATAATTTTTTTTACTGTGATTCCCGCTATGTACATGTTTGCTACAATCTTACGTAATGTGAGCCCGAGAGACACGAACACAATACCTTCCTTGACAGTGGTCACGGGCGTACTGCTGGCTTGAGCGAGCATGCAACCAAGGCGTCGCGTTTGGTTTATTACGAAAAAATTAATATAAAATAATTCACAAAGCGTATTGATAAATCCCACAATGAAAACTTATAAATACTAATAAACTATCGAATAAAATAAGTTTTGTGTTTATAGCTATCATAGTTTTATGATAATATAAACAATTCAAATAATAGAGACTATTTTTCAAAAAATAAATCTATCGAGATTTTTTTTCGTAAGCGTGTTTTCGAAACAGCGATAATTTAGATAAAAAAATGAAGATAAACATGTCAAAAAATTGGACTCGTAGTATTTGTAGAAGTATTTTAAGTAGATTTTTAAAAATGTTACTTTTTAGGACTATAGCGCCTTAATACAATTTGAAACTTATGTCAAATCAGTGCACGTTTCATACTATGATAAATTTCAGTTTTTACTTAGGCGGTCGCGCCTGTTAGTACGTAGTATTTACATCCTCTTTGATGGAAAATTTTGACAATAAGGTGGCATAATCTTGTAAAATATTGTAAATATCTATATACATAATTTAAATTATTAAACATAATTTAAATTTTATATTCAATTCATAAGAATTGAATACAAAATTAGTAATGGATAAACAGGTCCCGAAAGAAGCCTCCACAGCTGATATTATTAGTACACTACCTATTTGCATAAATAACAATCCCCGCCACAAGTTTAATGCAGAAAAGGTTAGGTTTGATTTTAAATTATTCATAATATCCTTTTTATATGTTCCTGAATATATTTCAAGAGATTCAATGTATCTTAATTCGATGTGCCATCATTTATTTAATTTCTTTTTAATCCATTTTCATTAAATAACATCACATTACTATGATTAACATCGGATGAAAGCGCGGATTTCTCTGTTTAAGGTGTCTCTTACTTTTTTGACCAATGGACTAAAACGACACAAAGGAAAACTACGAAACGGTGGGAAAGAGAGCGAAGGACCGGTACCTCTATATCCATTACAAATAGACTATTTTCCGGACAAGTTTAGTTTTGAAGTCAACGATGAAGTTGTAATACGTAAATTAAGGTTAGCAGAGTTTCCTCTAACACGTTATATATTTTGAATAGCTTCGAGGCCCATTGAAGAGAGGTGACATATGTTTACATAGTGAACTAGAAATACCACCACAACTAGCAATAAATTAATGTATTCTGAATCTTATAAAGTCGAGAGAAAGCAAAGCCATATTATATGCTTTGATTTCCAACAGGAAACAGGAGCGTATGAAACCTAATTTCCTACTCTCGTTTGTCATCCCTATCTATATGATTTGAGGGGCCCAAATGACGCATACTATTTAATCATCCAACAAACCTCTAGAATTTTTTTTTTTTGGTTTTAGCAAAATGCATAATCAGCAGTAATTTTGTATCTTCAAATGAAATTTGCACTTTTTCCTCTTTCAATCATAAAAGGAAATATTTTATTATATTTTCAGGATTTGGAACCCTTGTTCCCGCTTCGTGTGTGTGAAATGCTGTGGTCTTTGGGACGAATCGGCGCGGCTCTGCGCTAGTTGGTACTGCTACCCAAAAACCAGGTTCCTGTTAGCTCCAGGGTTGGGAGCTTCTATCATCATAAAGGTCGTAACCACGAGGAGATTCTGTAATACCTTTTGCGCACGTCGGGTTGCAGTTAGCAGCGGCTTATCTGAGAGATAATGTCGTTGGCTATTTTGTGGTTCCGATATTTGTCAAATTTATGAACTACGTACCGCCCAGTGTATTCGCAGAGTAGATTTTTCGATTACATTATTAATTTTGGTGAAGGAGAAATTTCTGTATGTGCATCGTTTATCTAGGGCAATACCTACCACTACATTTCTGCAAAATTTAAGTGTTTATGCGCACGTCGGAGACATTCCACCTTTACGTCACAGGATGACGAGCGCAGTGCAATGGGATTAGCTACGAATAGCGTAACGAATCACATACGACCATATCGTCATCGTGAGTTGGGCAGAATGTTCATGACGTCACTTTTTCGCTTAAAGCATCTGCCTTCAATAGCATGATCGTATCGGGACCGTTTCAACAATTATTGACGTGTGATTCACTGGTGATACTTGTATTGGGAATAATAATTCGTGTCATGAACCTATTCGTGCCTGATATATTCACAGCACGGCCATGGTATGACACGGTAAAGTGGGCAGAAATTTTTAAGGATAAAACTCCCAAGTAATTTGAGTTCTCGTAATTTCGTTATTCGAATACTGGTGTTTGGAGAGTACAGGCGGTGGTAATTACTTACGAGGAGCTCGTAGTTCTACCAGCCTAGATAATGTATTAACAAAGAATATATTATTTTCGTATAGTAAGGAGATTCCCTGCGAAATCAAATCAAAAATTAAGAGATCGGTAGGAGAGCCAAAGTCGCGACATAGCCCAAATGATTGCGAAACTGAAGCGGCAGTGGACAGGGCAGTGTTCGACGGACAGATGACCGGTAGGGCAGAAAAGTCCTTGTATGGTGACCACGTACTGGAAGACGCAGTGTTGGTAGACCTCCACAAGATGAACCGACGATCTGGCCAAGATCGCCGAAATACGTTGGATGAGGACAGAGCAGGACCAATCATCGTGGAGATCTTTTTCTTCAGCAGTGACGTCTTCCGGCTGATGTTGATACATATTAGTATTATACAAGTAGTATTAACAACACGTGTCCTAGACATTTTTAAATATAAATACTTAAAAAGATATTTAATACAAAAACAAGAGTTCCTAAGAGTATTTTAAATAGGTAGTTTTTTTTTGTGTCGAGAATTGCATTAATTTTATATGCTAGGCATGTTGTCCGGCAGACGTTATTATTAGCTATAATTTATTTTTTATCAGGTATACGAACGCGTCCTTGTTTAAGTCAAGTTTACTTTTGAATTACGTCATACACGAGAATATTTCCTAAATAGCATGCGACGAGTGCTTTGGCTTGGAATAGTAATCAAGTAGTCACTTTGAATATTTAACGTGGTGGAGACGCCATTGTAGATCTTTCCCCGTCTATTGTCTGGGCTAAATATTGAATGAGGTGAGAAAATGAAGGATAACTTTATCAAGCTATAGCAAGATACAATATTTAACTAATTAACTATAATGTTACCTTATGTTATACTTGTATGTCAAAGTTTTATACATATTTGCCTTTCTTATTGTGTCAATTTGAGTCCTGAGTTCATTTATAATATTGCTTATAAGGTTATTTTTTTTTACTTTATATATTTTATATTATAAAGTAAATAAAAATAAATTTATTATTTACTTTGCATACTTCTTTAGGCGCGTTGTGAAAAAATGATGAGAGTGAATCACTGTAACACAAAAGAAACTGGGTGAAGTTAGTTCCTTCTGACGTTTGCGACATTCGTTATATTTATTTTTGGTTTCTTCGTCCATTATTAGGATAGGCAAAGGGTTCAAGCCCGTACAGCCGTATTCGTTTTTTAATAATTAATTTTCAAAGCCATCGTTGCAAGATTTTTATAATATTGTTTTTGTACAAACGTAGAATAGCACGAGGAATAAATAATTTTAAGCATTTTTGCTTTGTTAGGCCAAAGAAGTATAACTTCTTGCGTGCATACATAAGAACACATTCATTTCTTTTATACAAGGCACTTGATGTCAACGTGAACCTCATGGTTCTAACATTATGTAAGCAACCCGACATATTTCACTTAGATATTCCCACCATCGGCTATCCACCGCTTATACAAAACATGGAAAACCATTCCTCATACATTGAGCAGATGGCGTCTCCTTTGAGTAAATACTCCAGTAATGTCGAGATCGGCTTTGTATTTTAATATAGTAGTGACTGTTTTGCATTAGGATTATAACTATGCGTCACTACTGCACGTCTTTGTTCGGTTATATATCAGCTTGCGGTCAAAGTTTATTAATAATAAAGGTTGTAAAATTAATAATCATTTTTCGCCTGTCAAATACATTTGTTTCCGTAATTCATACGCTCTGGATACATATAAGTGTATAGGTACTAATTATTATATTATCATCTCGTTATTTTGAGCCAGTATTAGTCGCGAATCGATGCTAGTAATATATCGCGAGTTATTACAAAAATTAATAAGCAATTTAGATTTTTTTTTTCAAGAAATTTTCGTTTTCGACCAGTTTTCTCTTTGTATATTAGTCCTAACTTCCTCTTCAGAACCTATCTCGTATTTTATTAAATTCATTCGTTAGTTACGTGAACCATACAATAATAAAAGTACAAAAGTATAAGACATTCGTCTATTGACAGTCTTCACCTCTTTGTTTACAGACTGACCTATTTTACTTTTATTTTCTTGGTATGGGTATACAATGTTAAACTCGCGTCAGGACACGTGGCCTGATCGAAAATTCGTAAGACAGTCGTTGAAATTAAGGATGAAATTTATACTTCTTACTATTTATTGTTCGGCTATTTCAACTTAATGATCATACGCTCACTGGACCAGTGGTTGAATTGTGATTGCGAAGCCGAAATACCGCGAGGTCGAGGAATCGAATCTCAGCAGTGAATCATTTTTAACATTTGTAAACAAGTTATCAACTTTCATGGGTAAAATAAACTGTAGAAATAATTTCTGACAGATAAACTTTTTAATGTAAAATAATTGTAATAGTTCAAAACTTTGTGAGAGTGGAGTTGTTCTCAAAGCATTTATATACTTTTATTTAATAAATGTTGTGAGATCGGAACGTCACAACACATCAAGTTATCATATTTTATTATAATCACTTTTGAAACAATAAATGGCGTTAATAAATACATTGACGGAGTTAAAGGCGCAGGCAAGAAATAGATTTTACGAGTGCGTGCGGCGTGATATTTACGCATGTTTACACTCCGGACATTTTATAGGCACAACGACATCGTCACTGCGTTCTAAACGCCTACAGAATGCTGATACCCTGGTAGCTCGGAGCTTTGCCGGCGTATTTAAGCCCGACTTTATCAAACTTAAATAGCTTTATATCTAGAAATAAGAACAGGCAATACTGTTTCGGAAGAATATCTTATATCTTTAAACGAGCAATTCGTGTATACTCGGGTAATTCGTGTATACTATTTCGGGGGCGATAAAACGATAGCTAGGTTCAATTTAAAAAAAGGAGTTTTATCTGTGTTTTAATGAGAAACAGCTACAATAACATTATAATACAAAGGCTCTACAATAAAAAGAAATACAATAGCTCAGATGGGACATTGGGTTATCCGGAAAGCAGAAGACCCCGGTTCGAATCTAGGTGTCTTATTAGTTTTTTTTTGTTCAAGTTTTGTACATTCTTAACAATCCGAGCAAGGGTCGGTCGTCCGCTCGTCGTCATATTTTCTATTAATACATTATTTCGTTAATTTTAGTTTGATACTTTCAGTAGCGTAAATCGTCTATTATATTTGAATGAATTGAATGTAAGCTGGGTCAAGTATGTGCAATGTCACAATCTAGTAAACAAATTTGACTTTGACTTTATGTCAAACTATTACTTTTATATTATACTAGCTTTTACCCGCAACTTCGTCCGCGTTGAATATCAAATAATACACATATAAACTGCTCTTTCCGCTGCTGGCAGCGCTCTTCAATGATACACCGTATATTCCTTTTCATTGTGGACAGTCTCTTTAATCGAATTTCCCTGCGAACTTTAATCTTCTATTTCATCCCCGTGTTGGTCAAAGGTACAAAAATGCTCGAATAAATATTTTTAAATTATGTATTTCTTATCAAGTGCCTGAATACATTTCATATTTTTATCTTCAATAGTGATGAATTTCCATACAAACTGCCATACCCTATTAGAACCCCTCCATTTATTTTATTGCAATAAAAGGTAGCCTATGTCCTTTTTTAAGCTCTAGTTTATCTCTGTACTAATTTTTATCAGAATCTGTTTGTTGATTTGGGCGTGAAAGTGTAACTAACAAACTTGCATTCACATTTATAATATTGTGATAATATGTGATTCTTTGCCTTAGAGTCTAGGTGTTATCGGTCACATAAGTAGACGCAAATAAACTGAACTTTTGTACGTATTCGTAATAAATCTTCATCAAAAATCATTATTTCTAGGACGAGACCGATGAATGCTTCAATAGCAACCAGCGCTGATCTAGAGGTCCCGGGTTCGAATTCCGGGTAGGTGACATTTATATTATTACTAGCTGACCCAGCAAACGTTGTATTGCCGATATTAAAATCGCGATACAAAAGTAACTGTTGATCGTAGATGGGTGAAAATTTGAAGTTGTATGTATTTTTTAACGCTGACTCATAATCAAACAAATTTAAAAAAAATGTCAAAAAAATAAAAAATAAAAAAACGTGTGGACCACCCTTAACATTTAGGGGGATGAAAAATAGATGTTGTCCGATTCTCAGACCTACCCAATATGCACTCAAAATTTCATGAGAATCGGTCAAGCCGTTTCGGAGGAGTTCAATGTTTAACACCTTGACACGAGAATTTTATTGACTTTCAATAAGTGATGTCACATCCTATTTTGAATAAAAATATTTGAATTTGAATATATATTACATTTTTTATGTATGTTTAATTATGTATGTATCGTATTAAATATATGGTTGTCTTGCACTCATACACAGTTGTGCAGACTATGCCTGGTTTGGGGCGAGATATGAAGTATACAAAAATGTGTACATACTTTATAAAAAAAACACCTGTGCAATGCAATTCACATGTGGTATAAGAGAAACCTTCAAACATTTTTGCTTCAAGATGGTCAGCACTTCTATCGCGTCTTACATAAGACCATATCTTCTTCAAGTATGATCGCCTGGTACAAAAACACTGTTTTATGCTTCCTATCTCATTCCCTCGCCGGCTGAATCCTATACATTTACCTGTTTGTGTCTCTATCGTCTCGATTTTTCGTTTCATCGAGTTTCAAATCACAACGATTCAAAAGAAGTGTCACTTCAAAAACGGTTTATTCAATAAATAAATCACCCCTCGTAATCAAATTAAAATATTGTTACGCCTGTAAAAAAAACCCTCAATAATCCATATAGATCCAGTAACAGTTTGACAAAAACTATTGAATTAGTAGATATTCCCTTTTGAAAAAACCACAGTGATTGTTCGACAAAATTTACTGTCAGCGACTCGTTAGCTGCCGTTACTGTCGCAAAAACAGCTTGACGGATGTTCATTAAATTTGGCACATCTTAAAACCTGGATTAACGCATTGGTTACTTTTTGTCCCGGTTAATAATAATCTTTAACCGTTTTGAACTTGTGTTAGTAATGGATAATTTATATAGTAAAGGTTTTCTTACTCTCACATTTTTAATTCTCTATGTAAATCAAAAATACCTAAAATTTCCCCTTCACTATATTCACAGTTCTCACTCGCTCAAAATAACTTAACAATTTCTTTGATTATTTTGCTATCGAGAGGTATTATTAAACTTTAACGGCCTTACAAAAATGAACTTGGCATAAATTTATACCTGAGAATAGTCCAAGAATATGCAAAATGTTTACAAATAGACATTTTGCATATGATTGGTTTATTCGGACGTATAACGTTTCCTGCGTTTGTTTGCAAGGCTGCTTGACATTCGGAAAACTTCAGAACTTATTGACAGTGTTGTCAACGATATAGTACAAATTTTGCATATTCTTGCATTATTCGCAGGTAAAGCCTTATACCAAGTATTTGTAAAGCCGTCTCTCTCTTATTAAAGTTATTAATAAACGCAGTATAAAGTTACTCCAAGCTTAAAACTACTTTTCCCTGTCATGTAATTCTGTAGTGACAAAGGTAAGATACAGACACTAAGTTTTAAACTTGGAATAACTTTACTACGCGTTTATTAATAACACAGTTACTGTGTTATAAATAACTTAATCAATCAGTTTTATCGAGTATTTTTCGAGGTAGGGTACTCGCAGTACTTTGATCACGTGATCAGTCAAAACCACTCGAGTGCCTAACGTTTTATAAACAATACCTACAGTTTAATCCCAAATATTTTTAATTTGACAGTACTCCAACAACAGTTTTTTCTTAATGAACTAGAAAACTTTAAAACACTCATTTGAATTCTGCGTCAATAAATGCGGCTGACAGTATACGGGATTGCGTTCCGTTGTAAATAGTAACCAGTAATTGGCAATAAAGGAACGGCTTCACAGTAGGTTTACTAAATTGACGTCGGAATATATCGGAACATACCCATAAGCTCTCGTATATAACTTGCACTATTATAATATAGTCTTTGGTATGAGGTTATGAGGAACGGAATGAAGTCGTCTGCTATATCAATCTATGGCTTCCTGTAAATTAAAACTGATTATAATTGGTTTTGAGTCCGGCTGCGCTTGTTATTTGAGAGTATTTTTATTGGTTTGTAATTGGTATTTTATTTATTTTATAATCATTGTAAAACATTTTGTTTATACACAAAGACAAACGAGTAACTTATGAGAGAAACCATTAGATACGCGGCACAATGATTATGAATGACGTCTTTCTGCAATTTGAAACTAACCTCTACTATTTACCACTCCGCTGGCGGCTGTCAAAGTGCCTTTGTGCCTGTTTGCCATATTCGCCATTTTGGCGCTGTTGGCCATAGCGAGAGTCAGCGGTACTAAAACTAGTGATGACGTAGGTAAACACAGCTAAACAAACATCGATAGATGGTGGGAAACAATTTGCAAAAAAAAATGTGTACTTCATTACGTTGATTCCTGAAATATAAATAACACGGAAAACGAACGAAAGTGAAAGGCATAAAAGGCATTTATTTTTTCAAAATTTATTGCTTTAGAATTCTTTTGATGTCATTTCAGAGAAGAAGCGGCGCAAGAAACTCTACCAGCATTGTTTTTTTGCGCTTTTGCGATATAAAACAAAACTCTCCCAGCATTCTTTTCTTTCGCTCTTTTCAATAAAAATAACCAAATTGTACAGTCATTTCTATCGCTATAAAATAATCATAATCTAGTCCCAGGCTGACCGATCACTTAGATATTCAGCTGTGGAGTAATAGGATTTACGACAGAGCCATTTTTTTTATAAAACATTAAAATTTATTTATAGATAATGCCTAAACAGTGGCTGGGACTTCAATATAAAAGTGTATACATTTACCCTTAAAGCTATTATGTATCTTATGAAGCCTACTAGAATTAATTTCAAGCAATAATGACGTACATACCGACATGAGATATATTATGTAAGTCATAATCGTGCACAGATAATTATTTTTTAAAGTCCTTTGATATAAGTAATCGAATCCATCATCTAAATATATCTACATTTTCCTTTCATTAGATAATGAAATGTTTTCGCTCATTTAACTTGATCATTCAGCCTGTGATCTGGCACCGTTTCTAACACAAATTATCGACTGATCCCACGGCTAAAATAAAATATCATATTTCCTGTCAGACGGTTGTGCTTCGGTTGGAGTGGCTTTTTTCTACATATTTTTTTTCGGACCAACGCATTTTTAAGGAACTGCGTCGCACATGTTTGCTCACGAGACGCCTCCGATCGGTTTTTTATTTGCTTTTTTGTTTAAGCTATGCGGAACAGAAATACTTGGGCACGTTATTGTTGAATGTTTTGGTTGTACCTAACAGTACATAGCATGTAAGTAATTTTATCTATCTGTATATATTTTTACATTCATTATTGTTGCTATATATATTATGCCACTATGGGACGAGACGAACAGGACGTTCAGCTGATGGTAATTGATACGCCCTTCCCATTACAACGCAGTGCCGTTCAGGATTATTGAAAAACTCAAAATGGACTGGATGCTACAATGGAGGGGGTTTGAAAGAACTGTTGCGTTAAACTCCTGGGGAGGGGTTTTATGTTATTTTGCAAGAAATATTTAAAGATTTGGATATTTCTACACTCGAATTAATTGTGAATTGTAATAAAGTTTGTCTTAAAGAAACAATATGATTTCACTAAAAATCAATTTCTACCCCTTCCTATTTTCATTTCCAAATTACAAAGTTTCACTTCTTCCTGAGGGACTCCACTCACTACTATTTGTATTTCTTACGTCGGAAGAATTACACAGCACGATTGATAATGAAACGGTTGTAACATACATTCTTATAATGATTAGGTATTGTTCCAGTTCTCAGACGCCAGCAGAGCCGTGGTACCACTGTTGTTCCGCGAGACTTGCATAACGGTGTATAACACCACCACGTAATACGCCGTAACACCAGGTATTATGTATGTAGGGCACGTGGCAACACCGTTAAGCCGCTATGAATTTTCATACAATCCTAAAAAAATTGGTGACCTTCTTTACCTTCTTTTACCAGTGAGAGGCTCCTTTGCACACGATGCCGGCTAGACTATGGGTACCACAACGGCGCCTATTTCTGCCGTGAGCAATAATGTGTAAGTTAGGTCTGAAGGGTGCCGTAGCTAGTGAAATTACTGGGCAAATGAGACTTAACATCTTATGTCTCAAGGAGACGAGCGCAATTGCAGTGCCGCTCAGAATTTTTGGGTTTTTCAAGAATCCTGAGCGGTAATGCATTTGGGCAGGACGTATCAATTACCATCAGCTAAACATCCTATTCGTCACGTTCGTCTTTATTGTCATAAAAAAAACTTCCGTCCTAAAGGGATTCGTCTTGTTATGAGAAAACATGAACAATAAAGAACTAGACTCACAATCACGCTCAAAAATTTTCTGAAGCAAAACTCTGCTATCGCGTCTATTAGGCAGAGATTTCGTTAAGTTGTGTTGCGACCGCGCTTTGAATACAACGCCAAGCAATGAGAAAGTATTGAGTGAAATACTGAAAACGTCGTATTTTGGGCAAGTGCCGCATTAAATTAACTACATTGTGTAACTAACTTGCCGATATTAATCAGTTTGCTAAATAATTACAAGTCCGAGCTTCTAATTGATTTCCGTATATAATAACAGACTTTAAACATTACTGCCACATTAATTTCATGATATTACACAAACAATTTTATTGCTACTAAAAGTAAAATGCGCATCAATTGGTGTTGCCACCCGAGAACATCAGCCCCCTACTCATCATACGGTTTAAAAAACAACAGCTGCTTTGAATTTCATTTATCGCAGCAACTCATAGTTCGAACAGCATATCTTAAATCTAGATTGAATGACAGATTAAATGACAGTTCTTTATCTTGTCAGTTGGCACATGCCCGACCATTGTAGAGCTACCACAAAAGGTGCACCCATCTAAAGTTACATCTGAAGATGAGTCCCGCACGAGACATCTCAGATTCGCAGATAAATGCCAAAATATCGCTCCTGACAACAAAAGATCGTGTTGCGAAGCTCGAATCAAATCCGTGACTCTTCGGAAGCTTGCTCGGCGCCAGACGGGCCGGTGTCGGGTTACATACTTGCTACTAATAAAGGATTCTTTAACAAGAAAACTGAGGCATGTTCGATTTTTATGCTAAATCGGTTCTGAACACAGACGGAATTGTATCTGAATACTATTATAATATATACTTATTTTTTATGCTTTAGGTAAAATTTAGAATGGTGTATGCTTGGTAAAGTTCCACAAAACTCTTTCTTTATTATGCAAATTGAAATATTTTAATTCAAAATATGATTTGAACATCACTTATTGATAGTCCACCAGTAAGTTAGAAGTTTACCAGTGGGAGACAGCATTGCACAGGATGCCGGCTACTTTATGGGTACCACAACGGCGCCTATTTCTGCCGTGAAGCAGTAATGTGTAAGTATTACTGTGTTTCGGTCTGAAGGGCGCCGTAGCTAGTGAAAATATTGAGCAAATGAG
Source organism: Leptidea sinapis (assembly GCF_905404315.1). Lineage (NCBI taxonomy): Eukaryota > Metazoa > Arthropoda > Insecta > Lepidoptera > Pieridae > Leptidea > Leptidea sinapis. The sequence goes on along the minus strand of NC_066285.1, from coordinate 10,284,041 downwards.
ACTGAACATCTTTATGTCTCAAGATCAAGAGCGCAATTGTAGGGTGGCTCAAAGTTTTTGGGTTTTTCAAGAATCCTGAGCGGCATTGCATTGTAATGGGCAGGGCTTATCAATTACCATTCGCTGAACGTCCAGCTCGTCTCGTCTCTTATTATCATAAAAAAAAAGTAAAATTTTGAATGTTGTATGGTTGGTAAAGTTCCATAAAACTCTTTCTTATTATTCAAATTTAAATATTTTAATTCAAAATAGGATATGATATCACTTATTGAAGGTCACAAACTACCACCTATTCGAAAAAGTATGCCTTAGACTTGAGAAGAACGGGCGCATTGAACTCAGCGGGCTTCTTTTTTCCGTAAAAAAATGGTTACAATGTACAATAAAACTTGTTAATAGCCTCAGGACGGTCGCTCCATTCCCAATCTGTGGTATCCTTAAGAAAGTCATTTATGTTATAGTAACCATTACCACATAAATGTTCGTAACAATTCTTTTCGAATTTCGTAATACATTTGTTATGAACACTTTCTGGCATTTTGTTGTAAAAGCATATATTTTTTTTTTATGGAATAGGAGGACAAACGAGCGTACGGGTCACCTGGTGTTAAGTGATCACCGCCGCCCACATTCTCTTGCAACACCAGAGGAATCACAAGAGCGTTGCCGGCCTTTAATGAAGGTGTACGCGCATAATGTGTTTCCCTAACTGTTACTATAAACATAATTGAACGTAGTGTTTAAATTCTCTCTGAACATAATAAATGTAATACCTATGTAATTATTAACATATTATATATAATACTTGTAAAAGAGAAAAAAAAAATAAAAAAGATGTACCTATATTACGCTATGTGTTATCAGAAACAATATTTGAAAACTATTAAATGGTGTAAAATGTTCACACTATTATTTAGTAATTAAGTAATTGTAACACTGTAAGTTTTCCAAATAAAATAAAATGAAAAAAAAAAATAAAAAAAAAAATATACATATATCGTACGTGTATATATATATATCGCTACACAAGTCTTACTAACTCGACTTAGCCGAGTAGTAAGCAATATAATTTGTCTTTTTCGTTAGTTACAATACTACGGTTAGCAATAAGATTAGATTTATAAGTAGGTACGTTTGCAACTTGCATGAAAGTAGCGTCGGGGCCATACATAGATTTTGAATGTCCTAGAACTAGGGCATAGACAACCTGATAGTTTTGATTTACCAATGTGTGTGTTACCTAGCTAATTTAATATCAAAGTGGGAGGCTCCTTTGCACAGGATGTGGGCTAGATTATGGGAACCATAACTGTGTAAGCATTATTGTGTTTCGGTCTGAAGGGCGCCGTAGCTAGTGAAATTACCGGGCAAATGAGACTTAACATCTTATGTCTCAAGGTGACGAGCGCAGTTGTAGTGCCACTCAGAATTTTTGGGTTTATCAAGAATCCTGAGTGGCATTGCATTGTAATGGGCAGGGCGTATCAATTACCATTAGCTGAACGTTCCGCTCGTCTCATCGCTTTTTGTCATAAAAAAATGGAGTTAATGCTAACCGTGGCTGAATTTTTACGAGTTATCTATCAAAATTGGTTACAGTGACAATAGCTATCTTGCTGTGTCTCCGTTAGAGATTTTCTTCACTCTCTAATGCCTTGTTCGTCTGTACGATATGTCTACATACCATACCCATAATCTAGCCGGCATCCTGTGCAAAGGAGCCCACTGGACATCAAAAATAATTCCAAAGCAATCAATTTTGAGAAAATAAATGCCTTTTGTGCCTTTACTATTTGACATACTAGTATGAGTGCCTATGCTTTCCATCAAGTGAGCCCCAGATTTGTCAGATGGCATTTATCTAACATTTGTTATAATATTATTAGTTTTATGCACTTCTTCTCTATGTGAACGATCACCTACACTACCCCGTACGCTTAAATTGCTTGAATCGAACTCCTATACTACCCCGTGCGCGTTTTGCAATTTCCTTCAAAATGGGTACAAAGTTCACATCACGTATAAAGATATAAACATTATTATGTTATAGTAGTAAAATGTTATCTAAAATATGTTAAGTTATATTTAGCCTGGGATGCGGAAGTCCCGTTCCGGATGTCATCACCGGACGGGTTGCAGTCCATCCGGCTTCCTGTAGATTTTTGATTAGAGTTTATTTGATTTGGCTAACTAGAGTATTTCATGTCTTATTTTTTCTAACTGAAGTGAGAATTTCTTGCTTTTTTAATATTGATCTTATCTTAGATAATTCATATGTCTAGATTTTTAAATAATTTGAGATAAATTTCTTATGCATGATCGTCACATAACGGCTTTTTACACGCTTCACCTGTATGTATGTTTATTTGTAGCCGACTCAGTTTGGCGCGATTTTGACCCACTTTATACCGGCAGATTTCGTTCAAATTTCGTAGATTTATCGAAGACCTATGACAATTCTTTAATTTAGTAAAATTATTCCATTTTTCTATTTGAAAAATAAGATTTTTGTTAATTTATGCAACTTTTTCATCTATAGTCGATAAAGCAGATATTGACGTTAACATTAAATTACCTTTTCAAGCAAAGCATGTTTAATATAAACATTAAAGTTTTAAAAATAAATATCAAATGAGTCCTCAAATTTAAGAAATATGATTGTAATTCTAAATTAGTAAATACATCATTCAAACAAATCCTTGTAAACCTACCAGGAAAGCATAATATATTAAGATTCCGGAAATTCCTAAAGGTGTTTTATGATGCGGTTAATGCCGTAAGCAAACTGTTTTATATACCAGGAACTGCGAAATTCTATTCGATCAGATGTTTACGCTTTGGATACAAGATTAATGAAGACACAAAGCAGTCCGCTTTCGTATTCTTTCCCAGTATCATTAACTATTTTCGTCTGTTTTCGTAAATTAAGTAACAGCGATTTAATATAGATATTTTTTATTAGCTTCACAGGTTTGTTTGTAACCGGCTGATTTGGGTGCGATTTTGACCCAATTTAAACGGATAGATTTCGTTTAAACTTCGTAGATTTATCGAGGACCGATGATAATACATTAATTTCATAAAATTATTCCATTTTTCAATTTGCATAAATAAAATTTTTGTCAATTTATAAATGCAATAATGCAAATAATTGTTTAAAAAAGACACGCTTTTATATACTTATAAACCAAACTAAAAAGTAGGAAATATTTTCTATTTTTTACTTTGGTTTTCCATTAAAAGCGTGTTTTTCAGTTTTTTTTTAACTATTTTTTTCAGTGTGTCATACACATAGACAAACAATAGCGAGAGAGTGAACATACAACTAGTTTAAAACATATGATACAACTAGTTTAAAAGGGAAGCGAGTCTATTGTTACTGTAAACGATTTTTATTGCCAAATCGTAAACAGTCAGCCACGCTTGGCGTTAGTTTCTCAATATTCTTCAACCCGTGGGAGGCTCCTTTGCACAAGATACTGGCTAGATTATGGGTACCACAATGGTGACTATTTCTGCCGTGTAGCAGTAATGTGTAAGCATTATTGTGTTTCAGTCTGAAGGTCGCCGTAGCTAGTTAAAGTACTGGGCAAATGCGACTTAACATCTAATATTATCTCAGGGTGACGAACGCAATTGTAGGGCACTGTATTGTAATGAGCAGGGCGTGTCTATTACCATCAGATGAACGTCCTCGTCTCGTCCCTTATTGTAATAAAAAAAAGGTATTTTAAATATTAAACCACTAAAGCACACATCGACCAATTAAACTATTATATTATAATTAAAGTGTATATAATAGAAATTGGTACTCTATTTGATTGAAAAGAGTGGCCGTTGAGATTCTTGTATGTTCTTCTCACAAGCTCAACTTTTGACGGACATATGGTAAATTCAGTAATTTGAAAGAAAAATCTGTAGTGATGATTCAAAAGCGCTTAGTTTAATCCTAATTTAGTAAAGTTTATTTGACTTAGACTTTGTCTTTCAGTTTATGACAATTCACCGCCAGTTATCGCTTAGGACAGCCACTTTTGCCATTTTCTCGGAGGTTCCTGTCAACTACTATTCAATTCTGTGGCTGCTAGTCAATTCCTCATCACTTCATCCGGAAGACGTCAACTGCTGGACAAAGGCCTCCCCAAAGATCTCCACGACGATCGGTCCTGCGCTGCCCTCATCCAACGTGTTCCGGCGATCTTGACCAAATCATCGGTCCATCTTGTGGGGCCTACCAGCACTACGTCTTCCGGTACGTGGACGCCATTCGAGGACTTTATTGCCCTAACGGCCTAAAGTCAGTTCCTAGACAGAAGTATCAAATAAATCTCATATTTCAATAACATTTATTCAAACCAAACAAATTTTATAACTATATTTACAATACTATGACAGCATAAAATTAAAACTATCATTACGTGGAAGCGTACTAAGAATACTGGCAGCATTTCCGCGCTGGATAGCTAGGCTGTTCCGTTGACCGAAATAGCTGCCAGCGCTTGGGTTTCCAGTAGCCTTATTGAGGCGCGAAGATAGTATTTTGAACGTTCTCCGCGCCTGTGGGCCCCATTGGCCAAGTGTCTCGACACCAAACGGCACAAAGATGTATGACTCACTGAGACCAATATATTTGCGACGCATGCTGTCTTCGGCAGTCGAAGCAGCATACTACAGATTGAGTATAAAATAAGATTGTTCAAGTATATACCGATCTATGATCCATTTAACATTTAATGTAATGACCGCGGGAGAGCTTATTGGTTATTAATAGTTATTACATCATTATGATTCAGAGTAGTACGCTATACAAATACTTTGAATAAAATTTTGATAGAGTTACTAAGAGTTCAATAAACTGCAGCAGTAATCGGAGTCGTTAAGAGAAGATATTGAGTTAAGGAGCTGTTTTATTGATGGTACTAATTGGAGTAATTAATTTGCTTTGGAGGTGAATCGATTTAATGTGTTTGTTTTCCGTTTAATAGCTTCATTCATATACAAGTAAGTAACGGCGCCTATATCTGCCGTGAAGCAGTAATGTATAAGCATTACTGTGTTTCGGTGTAAAGGGCGCCGTAGCTAGTGAAATTACTGGGCAAATGAGACTTAACATCTTATGTCTCAAGGTGACGAGCGCAGTTGCAGTGCCGCTCAAAACATTTGGGGTTTTTCAAGAATCCTGTGCGGCACTGCATTGTAATGGGCAGGGCGTATCAATTACCATCAGCTGAATGTCCTGCTCGTCTCGTCTTAAAAATTAGACTTGCTATCAGTTCACTTAGATCAGATTATAAGAAATAGATAAAAATAAACAGATTAGACATTAAAAATATATTTCTGTACCTTTTAAATGTCGCTTTGTTTTACTTTAATAGTAACAGGTGTTGAATAATTGGTCATCAATAAAGGCATAAAAGGCATTTATTTTCTCAAAATTGATTCTTTTAGAATTCTTTTTGATGTCATTTCTAATAACTACTAGATACTACTACCGCTTCGGAAACAAATGGCACTCTGAGAGAGAAGAAGCGGCGCAAGAAATTCCCCGCATTCTTTTTTTGCGCTCTTTTCAATAAAAATATACAATATTGTACAGTCATTTCTATCGCTATAAAATAATCACAATCTAGTCCCAGGCTGTCCGATCATTTAGATATTCAGCAGTGGAGTAATAGGATTTACGACAGAGCCATTTTTTCATAAAACATTTAAATTTATTTATAGATAATGCCTGAACGGTGGCTGGGACTTTATTATAGAAGTATATACATTTACCCTTAAAGCTATTATGTATCTTATGAAGCCTACTAGAATTAGTTACAAGCAATCCCTTATTTCTAGTGTAATAATAATGAAAATCACTATTGAGGGCAAAAAGGTGACGATTTTTGTGAACGTATATTAAATTTTCATAAATGTACTGACATGACTTAGGTTTTGAGGAAATACTGAAACACATTTTTTTTTTATTGAAAAAAACACAAAAGTTGACCGTTGTGTTGCAGAAAGGTAATATGTCAAGATACAATTAAGTTTGTTTCGTACCTTATTGTACTAAAATTTTACAAGATTTTCACGCAATTAAACGCACACATATTAATCTGAAATATTTGACTTTGGTATGTTTTTTTATGAATTTGTCAATAATATTTCATAACAACAAGAATTATATCGTAAAATATGCTCCCTGTTATTATAATGAAATTGTTTCTCAGCAAAACTGTTAGACCGTGCGTCAATAATGATATCTCATAGAAAATATGTCCATGCAAAACAAATATTGGAAACAAAGATAATTATGGGTCCCACATTGAAATAAAAACTATCCTATCTCTCAAATTGGACTAAAAGTATTGGACTAAACTCATTAAAATCTGTTCATTAGTTTAGGAGTTCATTTAGCAAACATCAGGACACTGGATTTATATACTGATATGTAATAATAGGAAAGTGTCTATCCATTCCTACTCTGTGGTATACCAGTATGTAACTACTTTAGTATACTAAACTATGACTTGTGCATTAGGATATTCAACAAAAGCATGGATTAAAGAAAGATTCCTTTCAACTAACACTAAAGGTTTATTATCTTTATTTAACGTGGGCGTTATTAACAAATGATTTGTAAATAACAGAGCGAGGTGTCCACATGCGCTGTCTGTTAGGATCCAGTGGATGAAGTCGTGTCTTGTACAAGTTTACTAAAGCTACGGCCACACCGACAGAGCTTCGTGAATCTACTCATAGCTGAAATCAAATCAAAATCACTCTATTAATTTAGGTCAAGGAAGTTACACTTATGAATGTCAAAAGTTTTCTTTTCTTTTACAACTACCGCCACTTCGGAAAGGGTTGAGCTTTAATGAGTAGAAGTTGCAAGGAACTCATTGCCACTCTTTTAAATCAACATTAACAGCTTAATTTTTTAAAGTTCATTTAAGTTACAATATTTTATGTAAAGTGATGCAAACAAAAAAAATACTCAAATAATCAACGCCTTATACGAGTAAGTAAATAAAAATTGTAAATTATATGTAAAAACAAGAGTTATTGAGAAAAGCATCAATCCACATATACCGTTAATAAATACAGATATTTTTCTCTGATAGTGTCTCAACTGATCACCTATTTTGTGTCTCACCAAGCGGATGAGTCCAGTGTCAACATGACCGTGTCAATTACTGTCTGCTCACCTTCAGCATGAAATTCATATCGTGGTCCCAAGGGAACTCTTGCAAAATTTCGGGAAACACCCAATGATCCAATGTCTCTGACACACACGATGTGCAAAATTTTATATTTGGCTCACGGACTAGTAAAAAATGTCACCTTACATAACAGTGTAGCACCAAAACAAGCCGATTAACGTGTAAATACATAGCCCCACGCACACACTTACACTACTACAGGCCGATAGGCGGCCATTATGAGAATTTTCATCGTCTGTGACAGATCAGTGTGCATCTCAATAAAATATTTTAAAAATGCCGTCGTGCGTTGTGAAAAAGTGTAAAAACGATACTATATAAGTATTTGTGGCCATATATGATTATTTAAGGGAGAAAAAATTGTGTAACTAGTATCCCCCGTAACTGCACACACACTAGCATAACGGTGCTTCACTTGCTAATATCACGGCGCGGAGTCCTTCTTTTTTTACTCGTCCGTGATTTGGTTGTGTAGTTGAGACGTGAATGCGAGCAAATAAACTAATATTATTATATTACAATTTAAATATTTTGAGTTGATTCTTGCACTATTATAATTATCACGCAAATAAAAACGGTGCCTTTTTCTGCCTTCAATCAGTATTGTGCAAGCATTAGGTATTGTATTTCAGTTTGAAGTGCGCCGTAACAACAGATCGCGCGCGATTTGAATGCAGTCGGGGCCTGGGGTAAAGAGCTGGAGCATCTCCCCCCGCTGTCCTCAAGCATCGCCTCGCGCGCCTGCAGCGTAGTATTTCGCGTTAATACTAAAGCTGCAATCCCGAGTTATTTGTTTTATTTTGATATTGACTAATCCGAGACCATTTGGTTCCGTTCCAAAAAAGGAGTTTTTATTCATCGCCAGGCACGAGAAATGGCGAAGAATGTTTTAGGCAAAAAAGCAGTACAAAAATTGAGATGCATTTATTGGGTTAAAGTAGTGAAAAATTAATAAAATATTTTTTTCATAATTTTAACATAGTGTTCATTGGTAAACTTGAAGCATTGTTTAAATTTATCGACACAATCCTTATTATCGTCATCAATTATGATCAGGTCACAGCACTATCGTATTCCTGAACTCTGCATTCAAATCGCGGGTTATCTGTACATAAATAACTGGGCTCATAAAAAACAGCCAGGTGACGGGTTGATATATATTTATATATTAAGTTCTTGAGTTATATAAAAGCACATAGACCAAGCACAGATATATGATGCGAAGCATGATAGTAGAGCAGTTTATGGACAAGTTAATATATTATAAACCTACCCGTTTATTACTAACTAGCCTAGAGTAGGCTACTGTAGGTATGTTTGATTTACGACAAAATAGTCCTATAATTTATCAACCAATACATTTGTTAGCTCTCCGCCTAGCACCTAAGTTCGTGCATGTGTGACTTTAGCCTAACAGAATGTTTGTGTTCTCGGAATAGAGTTAATTCTGTCCGTGACGTCACTCCGCCGACCGATGCTTCCTTAGTCTTCCGTGTCTAATGATTATCGTCTATTTAGATCTTCCTGTAACAAGAGAATCATTAATTACTGCTTTGTATATGAGCCGACAAAAAAAGGTTTGGGAATTATTTGAGTTTATTTATTTGAAACGATTGTCGCTATTTTACGAGACTTTGGGTTTTATTCGATACAGGACAAATAAACGGTCATGGCCGGCCAAGATCTTTGGCAACTGAAGGGGTCTTTAATTATCAGAGTTGCAGTTTATCAAGCGCAGTGTGTCTTACACATATTATGTATATACGATATGGAACCGATGACGTTATTCGTCACTTATACAACTGACCCAACAGGCGCTGTTCAGTCAATAGAAAAAAAGTTATGTAAGTATTCGCAAATATTGTGGTCTAAAGCCATGGGAAACGTTTAAAGTTAATGATATGAAAATGAAACGAAAACGTATTTCTGAATGATTTTTATAGTATTAAGGTTATAAAATGATTAGGATTGATATTGTATATTTGCAATCAGATTCCACATTACCGCCTTATAATTGCAAATTTTTAAAGTACTGAATGGATATAGTATGTTATCCTTTAAAGAGAGACGAATCCCCTCGTGGACTAACATATAATATACATATAACAATATAACTATACATAATTCCACGATACATTATTCTGTTACATCTCAATTCTCATTAATAAAAGTGAGGTTAGTAATACGAAATACTATGCTAATTGTTCACCGAGCGAGTCTCCTTTAGTTGACTCGAGCCGAATTTACCGAGCGTGACGGCTCAGTCTCATTCAATACCATAAAATAATGTGCTCGGCGTTTAATTAGTTTTCACTTTATGAAGTGTATTATTATTATTTATAATAGACTAAGCAGCTTTCGCTTATGCCTCTATATCATTTGCGGAGGTGCTTTGGATTTTCCAAATTTTCCAAATCTTTGTCCAGTCTATTCTTGAACTGGTTAAGAGATCTTAATATAACCACCAGTACAACCAGTGGAAGGCTCCTTTGCATCGGATGCCGGCTAGTTTATGGGTACCACAACGGCGCCTACTTCTGCCGTGAAGCAGTTATGTGTAAGCATTACTGTGTTTCGGTCTGAAGGGCGCTGTAGCTAGTGAAATTACTGTGCAAATGAGACATAACAACTTATGTCTCAAGGTGACGAGTGCAATTGTAGTGCCGCTCAGAATTTTTGGGTTTTTCAATAATCCTGAGCGCCATTGTAATGGGCAGGGCATATTTATTACCAACAACTGAACGTCCTGCTCGTCTAGTACCTATTCGACTATATATATATATATATATATATATATATATATATATATATATCGACTATTTTCATGAAAAAAAACATATCCTTGGGCCATTTATTCCATATATGAACAACCCTACTGGTATGAAAGTGTTTTAATGGATTTGACGATGCCAATTGATATTGTAGATTCATATCATATCCCTTTAGTCTAGGATTGCTCCTTCTTGGAAACATACTCTCAAAATTTGGGAGATTATAATAATTATTTATTATTTTATATGTTTCAATTAGATCACCATTCTCGCCTGATTTTGAGGGTGCTGAGTCCAAGCTTTGTAAGTCTTTGTTCATAAAAAAGAATTTCAGTTCCCTAGGCAACTTAGCTAAACAGTGTACCATACTGTGAGATCTGGTGTTGTAGATTTTCTAGGAGTTTCTTATCAGTTCTTCTCCCCATGGCAAAGCCCCTTTTCGAACTGATATAGTTTCATGACATTTACCAAGTGTTGAAGCGCTATGTTATGTTATTGTCACTTCCTGTGGTAGAATATATTAATGTTCTGTTCTCTTCTATTCGACTGGAAACAAGGATATTCTATAATTGGACGTAATTCCAGAAAAACGTTCCAAACCACAATCATGCCGAAATTGAGTTAAGAACACAAAACTGGTCCCTAATCTGACAAAAATGGCAGCCCCATAAATGACTTCATGACTTAGTAGCCCAACCCACATGTATAAAAAATCATATTTAATAAACTTTGAACACGAATTCCTTAAAATGGGATGTTTGGAACGTTTTCCAGGCACTACGTCCAATTATGTGATCATCCAGAATGTATGAACCCAACACATCCAAATAGCAAAGATGCTATTTGATTGTCTTATAGCGACTTGCTTGAATTCGGCGGCAGTGTTAAAACACACCCCATGATAAATGTAATGATAAAACTGAAATAAATTGTGTCATAAGAACTATCAATAATATTATTTCATTTAAATTAACTTTTATATATTATAAATATGTTTGTTCATTACGCTTTTACGCCGGAGCTACTGAACTGATTTTGTTAAAATTTGGTACAGCGAGAGAGTAAAGCTTGGGAAAGGACATTGGCTACATTTTATGCCGGAAAAATCCATGGTTCCCGCGGGATTTGTGAAAAACAGAAATTCACGTCTATGAGCTACAAATACACCTAAGTAGGTTTAGTTTGTAATAGCAATCTTCCTCGAAATAAGATTCATATAATATGTTGAGAACGGGAACGAAAACGGGAACCGAAACTGGAAAAAGACATTAGATAATCTTCAACTCCAAACTTGCTTATTATTTTTAAAACCCTTTTATGTACGCAGACGAAGTCGCGGGCATCAGCTAGTACTACATATTATTAAATAGTAATATATAACAAAAAATTGCCTCAATTTAATGAATTTTTCACTTCCGTCGTAAAACACACACCGTTTTACTTCAATAGCCAGGTAAATAAAATTTATTACAACAATTTACAATCAAATAACATTAGAGGCAGTTTAAAAGTGGTAGTACTTGACCCCAATTGGATTCACCAAAGACAAAAAAGTACATTGTAATATCAATAAACTGTACGTATTAGCAATGAATATTTATTACAATAATTATCGTCGACGTGACAGATGCAGGAACAAAGGCTCTGCGGGACATCGATTCTGCTGGATACGACTCATTGACTACACAATTTATGTTACATAATATTAAAGTTCAGTTTTATTAATTTACGTTTTGTATGACCATTTCTCTGTTTGCACTCTTAGTTATATCATCCATTTACGAATATTTATTGTTACTATTTGACACACAAAATAGTCATTAATGGTACGTGCACGACTCACTTATTTGAAGGTATTTCTGCAACAATATCAATCCATTCGTTGTTATTTTTTTTCTTAGAATTTGGGAAATTATTAGATTGATGCCGAACCGTTATTCTTTTGCTGCGCGACCATTCCTTATAAATTAATAGTAACAAGAAAAATAAAAATAATCACAAATAAAAGAAGAAAATAAGGCAATATGTCTTACTCAGGGTTATACACAATTAATATAAGATAAAGTTAAAATATCAAATTGCCGATTACTACTGAAAGATTGACATTCGTTTTTTTTAATTTAACATATTGATTTTTACCATTATTATACTACTTTTTTTTTTTTAATTGAATAGGAGGACAAACGAGCTATACATTGCTGCCATCTAATAGGAAGATCATTCATGCCTTTGCGATACAACTGCGGTGATCTAGATTCGACAAACTGTGTGAAAGCATTTTGTACTGCCTCCTGTGATGAAAACTTTTTATCACGTAGAAAATTGTCCAAATCCCAAAAAACGGTAGTTGGTTGGAGCAAGGTCTGCCGAATACGGAGGGTGACGAATGGTTTCTAATTGCAGTTTCTGCAGAGTTAAAGGTTTCTCGTGCTGTATGAGGTCTCGCGTTATCATGGAGCAATAATGGTGAAGATCGATTCGTGAGTCGGGGCTGTTTCACTGCTAATTTTGCTATCTTTGTTCGGAGTTCGGCACAGTAGACATCTCCTGTTATTGGTTGACCAGATCGGAGAAAGCTATAGTGAATATCATTTTCCAAGACAACCAAACAGTTACCATAACCTTTTTATTGGTAAACTTTGCAAACTTTTAGGACACTGTTGCGGCGATTAACCTGGGGTCAGCCATTGCATATTTACTTACGGTTATTGTAAAGAATCTAATCTATTATAATATATTTTTTAATATTAATATTCCATATGAACAAAGTTTAATTACCCTTGATAACCTCTTTGAAAAACAGAGGATACATCCCGGTGAAAAGGATGACATCATCAATCTTACTAGGTTATGTATGAAACAAAATTATTTTGAATTAAGAAATCAATTCTATCGCAAAAAGGAAGGATTACCAATGGGATCACCATTAAGTCCAATTATGGCTGAAATCTTTATGGATAATTTTGAGTGTAATTACGTGATGAAAGACCCACATATCCTGTTTTATTATCGATACAGATAATTTGCTGGACAGGCACCGAACGTCATTTCGATCTTTTCATTAATAAAATTAATAAGATCCACCCTAAAATAAAGTTTAAACTGGAATTAGAATCAAGCCAATCTCTAAATGTCTTAGATTTTACATTAACAAGAGTAAATAATAAATTAGAATTCCAAATCTATACAAAGCCGTCATATATAGATATTGTTATTCCCGCCTCATCTTGCCCCCCCTTACAACATAAACTAGCAGCCTTCCGTTGCTATGTTCACAGATTAATGTCAGTCCCACTATCCCGTGACAATTTCGAGAAAGATCTTAATACAATATACCAAATTGCGGTTTCCAACGGCTATACAAAACAGCTAGTGAATAGTTTAAAGACAAATATTGGCGGAATTAACACTAAAGTAAACTCAAATCATTTGAATAATTATGGATTTCCGCAAAGTAACGCCTACTTCAATAAATTTTCTATTGTTAGTAAGGTAACATTAAACCATGCCGCTAATTTCAGAGTAGTTTGGCTCGGATCGGCTTCCACCATCTCTTTCAATTCATTGTTATTCACCTTTGTGGCTTTGTTATCTTCCACGTGGTTCGCTCTTCAATCACGTTTCCATCAAAGTTTCCATCCCGAAAGCGTTTAAGCCAAAATCGCACGGTGCGTTCATTAGCAGCCCCTCTCCAAACGCAACATTGATATTACGAGCTGTTTCGTATTTAAAAGAAGAACTACATACATAGGTACCATGTGAAAAAAGTTTCACTCAAAAATCTGAAACCATGAAGGTTCTATGTCAATTCGAAGTACCTATTACAATAAAACGGCAATTTCATAAATTAACCCCCATTATTCTAGTCTAATAAATCTTTTTAATCAAAAAACTTTCTGACGTAATTTGAAAGAACAACTCTACAATGCTTAACATATTAATGTAAAATATGCGCAGAAAAAGTTAAAAGGTTCATCGGGCTCCGATTGGAACCACATGTCGTCACCGAATCATGAAACAAATTAAAAAACAATCACCAGATCATTTAAGCAAACAGAAAAAAATCATAGGCGTCGCTGCAACCGAGACATTTGCTCCTGTAAACAGCCAAATGAGTCAGGTTTAGAAAGATTTTTAGTTACTCTGTGGCGTAACGTAAACGATGATGTTTTTGTTACACGGATTCGGCGTGGGAAAGTTTAGTGGGGTCAGGTGGCAGCACATGTGTTTCACTCTTGTTTTAGGGAGTTTAAAAATAATAACAAAATACAAACGTAAGTGATTCGGCTGTATATCTTCGCGGGGGCCTACCTTACGTGGTGGTCCATAATAAACAATAACAAAGCATATGTTTATCTTAGTTATGATTACTGCAGCATAAAGTTGAGCGTCTTGTAATGTGTGGTTGTCGATTATCGAGTTACAGTTTTAGATTTGAAGAACGCAGATCAGCTTAATTGGTTGTTTTATAGCGATGAATCTGTTGATTGCCTACCGTTCTTAAATACCATTAATTAGTTTTATATCGCGCTATTTGGATAGCTCTTTAGATATTCAGCAAATGCGTAGTCTATGCTTAGATAATTTATACGTCTAGATAGAGTCTCTTGCTGTGAGACAGCCGATAAAAACATGCCAGGAATATTAGTTTAGTGTGCGTGACAAGCTACGTCTTACACTCGCGATTCGTATGACACTATGTGTTAGTATGCGTGAATTGCTCGAAATAGAGGTTAGTGCTGAACATAATCTCTTTTTTTCGATGTTTTCACAGCTGTCATAGTCTATGTAGACGTATAAATGATCTAACGGCCGTTTTTAATAACCTTCTATCCATAGTTTAACTTACTAGAGGTAGACAAAGCTATCCTTTTACGCTTACTTACATTTCATTAACCTATCGCCAGATAGCATTGGGCTTTAACTTATAATATAATATAATAATAATATAATAATATTGACACACTTTTTACACAAATTGTCTTGCCCCAAGTTAAGCATATATAGGCTGTGTTATGGGTTACAAGACAACGATATATTTAATACAATATACTTACTTAAACATACATAAATTCATATAAACATACATAAATACATTTAAACATCCATGACTCGGAAACAAACATCCATATTCATCATATAAATGCTTGCACCTACCGGGATTCGAACCCGGGACCTCTAGCTTAGTAGGTAGGATCGCTAACCACTCATATAACTATATAACCGCTGATATAACTATATTGGTCAGAACTTTGGATAAATAAGATCTTGTCATTAAAATATGTCGATAGCAATATATCTGTAACTAGAGATACGTTATTGAAAACGGCCATAAGAGTGTATGTTCTTCGTTTAGTTTCTGAAAACGTCTAAACTGTAAAGGTACTAAGTTTGAAGAAAATCGGATAGGTTGTTTAACGGTGAAATTATAACAGACCTACATTTGCTTTAAGTGTAAATATACAATGACATACTTGCTGAAAAAATATTACCCTATAGGGGTATTACTAAAATTTGAATATATTTTTTTTTTTGTAAGAGAGCGCGAATATTTACGGCATACATTTATCGCAAATATGTATGTTTGTTTTAAACCAAAACACTCTACATAATATGTCAATTAGACAATTTTAAAGTATGCACAACAATAATAAGTGCATCATATTATTCAACAAGGGCCGAAGTATAAATCACCGCTGACACTTTGAAATCTCCCTTTAGTATTTCTATGAATACAAGAATAGGAAGGACTTAAAGTTGGTAGAGTCAATTCTCCGCGTGATATATCAAGTATAATGTCCACAAAAGTAGGTAAATCTCGTCGCCCAGTATTGGCTCCCGTTATATGAGCCCGTGGGATTTGATAATGGCCGAAAATATGCAACGTGGGTGTCCAGTGTGCATCTTATGCACGCATCATGCACATCCCGTTACCGCTTTAAGATGCAACAGAGCGTTATAATATAGGTTTTGTGAATGAAAAGCTACACGTAAACAAGGTAATCGCACGCTTTTACTCTATTTTGATTGAAAGTGAAGCGTGTCGTTGGTTTGTTAGGAGCTGTTACACACGAACCAAGATTAAAGCTACCTTCAGGACATGTGATTTTAACGTTACAATAGCTAGTAGCTCAGCATGGTTGTGTTTTCGAAGTTATAGCTTTAGGCGAGCTGAGCACTTTATTGGAACGAAGTTCCTTACGGCAGGCTTGGAGGGGATAGGGATTTTGCTGCGCGACCGAACTGAAAAAAATGTGATAGTAAAACCGTAAGAAAAAATCCGTGGAAAAAAGTGCGTGGAAAAGTGCGTGGAATAAAACCGTTAAATGAGACGTGCGCAATCGCGACACAAGCGAGTAGTGTATAGTACCTAATTGAGCACGATTTTCTTTGCAATTTGTGTCGATTCTACATTAGCCGAAGGAACTTCGTTCCTACCTGGTGTCCCACGACACCACATTTTTTTTTTACATGTTTTTTATTATTGAAGTTATACTTCTTTGGGCGCGTTATGAAAAAGTGATGAGAGTGAAATTTTAAAATGCGCGCGCATCACTGTAAAACAAAAGTAACAGGTTGAAGTTGGTTCCTAAAACTTTATGACGTTTGCGACATTCGTTATTTTTTTTTTTGGTTTCCTCGCCCATTATTAGGACAGGCAAAGGGTTCAAGCCCACACAGCCGTATTCATTATTTAATAATTAATTGTCAAAGCCATCTTTGCAAAATTTTTACAAAATTGTTCTTTCTAAAAACGTAGAATAGCACGAGGAATCAATCATTTTAATGATCTTTGCTTCGCTAGGCCAAAGAAGTATATCTTCTTGCGTGCAAACATACACTTTTTTTTATTATCATTACCTTAAACTGTATGTATGTTTGTTTGTAACCGACTCATTTAGTCGCGATTTTGACCCACTTTAAACGGCCAGATTTCGTTAAAACTCCGTGGATTTATCGAGGACTGGTGACAACACATTAATTTGATAAAATTATTCCATTTTCCCAAGATTTTTGTTAATTTATATAATTTTCATCTATCGGCCGGAATTGATGTTAATTTTAAATTTTAACCATTATCTTTAACCGATTTATATAATATTAGGAAATCTTCGAATACCAAAGAGAATTTTTAATTCAACAATGCAAATTTTGTGCAAGTTTAAAAAACTAAAGAAACACGCTTTTATAAATAAACCAAATTAAAAATTCTATAAAAGCATGTCTTTTAGTTTTTTTTAACTACTATATTTATTTAGGTATTCAATGAGCTGTAAATTTCGGTTGCTTAAAGCACGTTAGAGTAAAGTCGGCTCGCGGTAAGTCCGAGCACAATTTACCAGAGTAATATCCTAAACACATGGTCGGCCCATCAGACAGTACGGTGGGCGCCTCGCACCAATTTGTAATAATAATAATTTTGTGCGATGGACAATACGACATACCATCGAATATGGTCTGTTAGCAGACTGTGTCCGAAGGGTCCGGCCGTGTGGCCTACGAGACCGACAATAGTGTTTACGCTTTAATTAATGAGAGAGATTTACGAGATATATGAGATTGTTTACTTACTTTGTCCAAAGTATCAAAAATTTGCCTTTAAGTTATTGTTGCGTAAATTAACCCTTATTTTATTTTGATATATATAAGCCGAAGGGGTCCTGCTACGTTATATATAGGTAATATTAAAAAAACAGTGTATTCTTATCAGAATATATGTACCAGTGGGAGGCTCCTTTGCACAGGATGTCAGCTAGATTATGGGTACCACAACGTACTGAAAGTAGTGAAACCAAAGCGTAATGAAATTACTTGGCAAATGAGACTTAACACTCAGAGTGTTTAGGTTTTTCTGGGCAGGGCGTATGACCATCAGCTGAACGTACTCTTCTCGTCCCTTATTATCATAAAAAAACAATAGGTATCTCTAATAGATATGTAAATCAACGAGATAGGATAGAGAAACATTATTTAAATCCACGTACGCAAATTTATAAAAACTTTATTCATGGAGATGAAAAAATATAATTAACAGCTGTTTTAATCTGACTAATACGGAAGAGATTGAACATCAAAATACTCGTAAGTTGTTACCACGCGGTAGTATCTTGACTGCACCTCACTGTCAATTGTAATTATTCTCCGACACTTCCTATTTACGTCTATTTATTATATTTCACGCCTAAACGTCTCTGAATCGGTTCCTTGTTAGTTCATAACGTACTTATTCAATAGTGTAGGTCTTCCGCTGTTTTCATTCTAACTATATATAAACTAGCTGACCCAGCTAACGTTGTATTGCAATATATATATATATATATAATGCTGTTCGGGTTGATTCCAGCGGCCGAATTCCACCACCGGACATTACGTGCAAAGTACCATCCGCATCACGTAGACGTCTGGCATTCCACAACTGCGCGTTTTGTTCGAAATTTCTTGCCTCGCACAGCCACTTTGTGGAATCAACTACCGGCAGCGGTTTTCCCGAATAGATACGACTTAGGGACCTTCAAGAAAAAAGCATACTCCCTTAAAGGCCGGCAACGCATTTCTTGACACACCTGTTGTCACCAGTTGCCTCACCTCTCCCCATCCCGTGAGCCTCTTGCCCGTTTGCCCCCTCTCATATAAAAAAAAAGTAATAAAAAAATTCAATAATTAAAATTATTGGGGTATAAAAAATTGATGACGACCGATTCTCAGACCTACCAATAATATATAGTCTGTTTGTATTCTGTATGTAAGCAAAAATCATTGAAATGATTTATTCCTCGTGCTATTTTACGTTTTTAGAAAGAACAATTTTGTAAAAATCTTCTAAAGATGGCTTTGACAATTAATTATTAAATAATGAATACGGCTGTATGGGCTTGAACCCTTTGCCTGTCCTAATAATGGACGAAGAAACAAAAAAAATAACGAATTTCGCAAACGTCAGAAAATTTCAGACTATTAATTTTGTGTTACAGTGATGCGCGCGCATCTTAAAATTTCACTCTCATTTTTTCAGAACGCGCCTAAAGAAGTATAACTTCAAAAATGTTGCCCAAAGTTACTACTCAATGCGGGCGTAGTCGCGGGTAATAGCTAGTATATAAATACGATAGCTATTGGTAAAGCTTATATTATAATAATTGACGTAATCAAATACGGAAATGAATTAACAACATCCAAAGTTTAGGTCAAGGCCAACAAGTTAAATCTATGAAAATATACATTCACAAGTGACGGAAACCCTTTAATGTTCTAATAAATTACTTAGAATATGATTCTTTACAAGGCCTTTTCGTTTAAGTTTATATTGTAACAGTTATTTGTGAACACAGGTAAGGTAAACTGGATGTGTACCTTCAAAGGGACCTTCGTTAAGTAGCGGAAATTAATAAATTCCTAAAACATTACTGTAAACTTTATACACATTGAACCGTTTTATTAGAGATGATATATTTTTTAGAATAATTTAAAGGTCAGCTGATGATAAAACATGAATAATGTTGTGCTCTTTAGGTCTTTTCCAAAATCATATTAACAGAAAGAAGACTTTAAGGAGCACAACTCTTCGTTCATTGTGGTAACTTTGTACACCTTTTGACACTTGACAGCATATCAAAGTACCATAGCCACTGACCTGTATTAATACCACTGGACATATGTTTGACAGCAAATTTTTTGTGCCTATTTGAAGCGCCACTCGCGAATGTCCAGAAAACTAATTTTGACGTAAAATCCAAATGGCTGTAAAGAAACGTACAATACTCTGAAATGCTTTTGCACTTTGAATTAATTTCGTTCTTTCCGCGTTATTTATACTTCAAGAATCTACGTAATAAAGTAAACAATAATTTTTGTAAATAGTTTCCCACCATCTATCGATGTTTCCTGAGGTTGTCATCACTAGTTTTAGTACCGCAGACTCTCGCTACATGGCCAACAGCGCCAAAATGGCGAATATCAAACAGGCACAAAAGCACTTTGACAGCCGCCAGTCCAGTGGTATAAAGTAGAGGCACTGACCTATATAAATACCACTGGACTAAAGCACTTTGACAGCTGCCAGTCCAGTGGTATATAGTAGAGGTGAGTGACCATAACTAAATCGTAACAAATGTTATCCCCAGTATATATAATAAATGCTGTTTATAGATAAGTACCTAAAATATAAAAAAATATATTAGAAAGAAGCGATAAAAAGATACGTATCTAAAGAAAGATAAGAATGGCAATACCTACTGTATGATGCGTTATATTATATAAGTTGTGTTGAAATTCTTTTGTTTGAAATTGCAAATAAACTTTATTAATTTCCTTGAACATTAATTGATCATTGTTCATGAAAAATATTAAGGTTTAGTAGTTTCTGTGCACCGTGAATTGCAATTTACAAATATAAATTAATAAAATATAGTTTCAATCCTTAGATCAGTTTTTATAGACAAGGCTGTATAGTGTACAAGCCTTTGCCTTACTCGTCAATTTTAAAAGTCTTTTTTCGTGTTTATAATATCTTGGTTACAATTTATAATATTAAAATCACGGATTAGCAAAAAAAGAAGGACTCCGCGCCGTGATATTAGCAAGTGGATCACCTTTATGCTAGTGTGTGTGCGGTTACGGGGTATACCATTTGGACAATTTTTCTTCCTTAAATAATCATATATCCACAAATACTTTTATGTTAATGTTTTTACACTTTTTCACAACGTACGACGGCATTTTTTAAATGTTTTATTGCGACGCAAACTGATCTGTCACAGACGATGGCAAATCTCATAATGGCGGCCGATCGGCTTGTATTAGTGTAAGTGTATGTGTGGGGCTATGTATTTACAAGTTTACTGGCTTGTTTTGGTGCCACATTGTTATGTAGAGTGACATGGAGTCCTTATTTTTTTACTCGTCCGTGATTGAAATAATAAAAATTGAAGCTAATTTCAAAATATTCCATAAAATATAAACGCGCAAAATAAGGTCCTGCTTGTAAACTGGAAAATGGCTAATTTCCTTAAGGTTGGAAAGTTATTAGCTTATAATAATTATTATCTTAATATCTTATTAGAATGAAGTCATTAGGATTAAATGTTTTTGTAGACTTACGATAGATGTATTTATATTATTAATTAATAATATTTTTTACACAAAAACTTTTTTTTAACAGTCATTAACATGTTAACTAAAGTTAAATTGTTTCAAACACTGATAATAGATGATTTTCCTTATATTTAATAACATTTTTTAGTTTTGTAAACGTAATTGTGGTCCCATTATGCTGAAGTGTGACCAATTTGTGACAAACACTCCGAATTGTAATTTGTTTTGTATAAATCTTTTTTCTATTATAATATTATGTAAATATTGTGTTTGTTACAAATAAATATATTTCTTTATAATTTCTTTGGGTAAGTAGTTAGTTTTAGTACCTAAGTGATTGCCTACTTACAAAAAAAATTAAGCTATTAAAAACCTTAGTTATGAGTATTTTTTATATAACATCAACAGACATGCATTGGTGATGTTGATGGTGAATTAAAAATAATAATTAATAATGCATCGCATATAATATAAGATTTTTTATAATCTACGCGATCCAGACAGTATGAGGCCAAAACGTACAATCTGCACTTCTTGTTTAAGTACCGTTTAAATATAGCATTCATAGTAATATTTAAATTTAATTTGCACCAAAATTTATGGACGATGCGGGACACGAACCCGCGCTTCTCGGTTTCCGTCTGAACGCTCTTACCAACTGAGCCGACCGTCCGACTGACGCATCGACGATAAATGTTGGCATGTCTTGTGCAACTCTCAGGTTGTGGCTCCATCTACAGGATCTACTTTACAGACATTTAACACATAGACTGATAACCTATTCCCAGAAGTGATATAACTTAAAAAAAAAAAATTTTTATATTATGTTGTAATTAATTAATTATGTTAATTTATTATTCCTTTGTTGTAATTTAGCTTAGTAATTATTTTAATTTGTATATTTTTTTTTTTATTTGTCGTTAATATCGTTACCTTTTAACTAACAGTGTTGTATAATTTTTGTAAACTTCTCTGGTGTTTAGTGTGAGTGAAAGTGTTAGTTTTAAGTTCTGTTAATATTTATTATTGTAACACTATTTTTTTTCTATACATTCCTACTAATATTATAAATGTGAAAGTAAGTGTGTTTGTTACGTTTTTACGCCGGAGCTACTGAGCTGATTTTAATGAAATTTGGTACAGTGATAGAAATTCACGAAATTCACGTGGATGAGCTATAACTATACCAATAGTAGGTTTAGTTTGCCACAGCAATCTTTATCGAAATAAGATTCATATAATATGTTGAGAACGGGAGCGAAAACGGGAACCGGAACTATTAGTAATAGTCCATGAGATAATCTTCAATTCCAAACTTGCCTATTATTTATAAAAGCCCTTTATCTACGCGGACGAATTCGGGCATTAGTTAGCTAATAAATGAAACTAGCAAACTGTCATAGTAATATTGTTTCGTTCCGCATTTGTTATTGGATGTCCGCAGAAGTAGGACATTGGCTTGTGATTACATCAATAGTTACACAAGTTGTAGAGTGACACGTAACAGTGTACAGAGAAAGCATAACGGCCTTGGCAGTGAATGAGTGAACGATTGAACGAGTGAACGAGCGGCGACGCGCGTCGAATTGCGTTCCGAGTTGACTTGTTAGCACCTCGTCGCCTCGAGCGCGGCCTGTGGCAATAATCAACCAAGTACCATTTCAAGACACTAGTGACTAGACCATAGGTTCTCAACGTGGGCGATAACGCCCCCTTGTGGGCGTTTGAGACTTTCGGGGGGGCAGTAGAAGACCCAGAGAAAATTATGGGGCATTGAGATGGCGCAGATGGGGCGTGGGTAGATTAAATAATATAGTCTAAAAAGGCAAAATAATACACGAAAATACTCTAGAAAAAAACATATTCTCAAAGTGGGCGGTAAGCAAAATAACGTTGAGAAACTATGCACTAGATTAAATATACCAGCGCCGCCTATTTCTGCTGTGAAGCCGTAATGAATAAACATTACTGTGTTTCGGTCTGTAGGCGCCCTACAGCTAGTGAAATTACTGGGAAAATAAGACTTAACATCTTATGTCTCAAGGTGACGACCACAATTGTAGTGATGCTCAGAATTTTTGGGTTCATCAAGAATCCTGAGAGGCACTGCATTGTAATGGGCAGGGCGTATCAATTACAATCAGCTGAACGTCTTGATCGTCTCATCCCTTATTTTCATAAAAAAAATACTTTCTTGTATTGAACACCCATTATTTGATCGCAAAAATGTACGAACTAAGTAGATATTATTTTCGAGGAAATTAGGCTTACAAATTATTTTCTTAATTATTTCATTAGTAGGTCACTGTGGTCCTAATCTATATATAAAAAATGAATTGCTGTTCGTTAGGCTAAAACTCGAGAACGGCTGGACCGATTTGGCTAATTTTGGTATTGAATTATCTGTGGAAGTCCAGAGAAGGTTTAAAATGTGAATAAAAATGAAAATGCTCGGAATTAAATAAAAACAACAACACAACAATTTTCTATTTCCTTTGATGTGTCCCCAGTCGTTCAGAAATCAAACTAAATTAAAACTAAAACAAATTAAAACAAATTTATATCAATCCTAAACGTACAAGCTATCAAAAGATAATAGTTATTAACTTTATTGTTACAGGTATTTTTAATTTAGTTCCACAAGTATTTCCTTGTTTCTCAAATCTGCAACTATGCTAGATTTAGATAAGAATGTACTGAAATAGCAGTTCTAGAAAAAGTTTTTAAAAAACAGCTATCAAAGAGGATGTAAATACTACATAATAAGAGGTGGGATTGGCTTAGTAAAAATTTAAATTTAGTTTAGTATGAAACGTGCAGTGATTTGATATAAGTTTGAAATAGTAGTCATTACAGTATCGCGATTGGCCACGAAGTGTTATCGGGCTAAGTTTGAATGCGAAAAGTTGCTTAAAACGTAGTGGATTTCGGCTATCTCCTTTTTTTTACAATGTTGCTAGTGGACTCGACAGATGTTGTCTTGTACCCACGTCTTAAATTTGAAAAATCGGTTCAGCCGTTAGGAGGCGTTCACTAACATACACATGAGCACGAGAATTATATTATATGGACGGAATTGAGAATCTATACCAATCTCAAATTCACTGGAACACACAAAAAATCATCAAAATCGGTCCAGCTGTTTAGGAGGTAGTTCAATTGTGAATCTAAATCATTCTTGAATCCACCTGAAGACACACAGAAACTTTCATTAAAATCGGTTCAGCCGTTTAGGAGGAGTTCAGTTACAACAGACGCACAAAAAAAATATATATATTACTAGTGGACCCAACAGACGTTGTCCTGTACACATGTTTTAAATTTGAAAAATCGGTCCAGCCGTTAGGAGCAGTTCACTAACATACACATGAGCAGGAGAATTATATTATATGGGCGGAATTGAGAATCTAAACTAATCTCAAATTCACTGGAACACACAAAAATATCATCAAAATCGGTCCAGCCGTTTAGGAGGTAGTTCAATTGTGAATCTAAACCATTCTCGAATCCACCTGAATACACACAGAAAGTTTCATTAGAATCGGTCCAGCCGTCTAGGAGGAGTTCAGTGTCATACACACGCACACAAAAATTATATATATAAAGACTAGCTGACCCAGCAAACGTTGTATTGCCATATAAAGTACATAATTAAAAAGAAATTCAATAATTTAATTCTTGGGGTATAAAAATTAGATGACGACCGATTCTCAGACCTACCAAATATATCGTAGATATTTAAAATTTATCGTACTACAATTATTGTATTCGATTGCCATCTTGTAACCTGTTGCGGAGCTCTTAACATTAAGCGTTGTATGTATTTTTTAATGTTGTATCATAAAAAAATAAAAAAATTATCAAAAAATAAAAATAAATAGTTAAGACTACCCTTTACATTTAGGGGGATAAAAAATAGATTTTTTTCAATTCTCAGACCTACCCAATATGCATACAAAATTTCATGAGAATCGGTCAAGAAGTTTCGGAGGAGTTTAACTACAAACACCGCGACACGAGAATTTTATATATTAGAAGATAGCCGTCATCTGTCAATCTATCAATGACAGCGCGTTTCATACAATCGAGTGAATCTCTTTTTTCTTAGAGAGTATCGCTAGGCTGACAGCTATGAAGAGCCCGTAGTAGAAAGGTGTCGGCTTTAACGTGTAATAGTTTGTGGATTGGGTTTTTTTCGCGGATATGTTTTCGGGTAGCTTAAAAAAACTAAAAAGACATTTAAAATTGCGCTTTATAGCGTCAAATTATAAACCATTAAGCCTTTTTTTGTACTTATTAAATAATAGTAATAGAAATAAATATAGTTCTTTGAATTAAAAATTAAATGTTTGCTTAGGTGTGTTCGTAAAAATAACGAGTTATGAACGCACCCCCATTGATGTTTGATTTGACAGGACCACAGAGTACATTTTTTTAATTCGTTCTTGCGAACAGGCTATAGTCCGGGCCCTTACTGCCTCGTCTTTAGTATTTTCATTTTGGTATTTATTTTCAGTATTTTGTTTTACAAAAAAGTCCGATAAAGTATTCTCACCTCATCTTTCATCAATAAAATTTTCCTTTTCTGTATGTTTTCAATATTTTTAAAAGTTATTAACAACACGATTCACTTTCCTCTAAGGAAGTAGGAACTTTTTTCGTGTTTTTAATTGCAGACCCATACGTCAAAAAAATAAAGACATAGAACCATATTTTAATGATGATTTTAAGACCAACCTTTGGAATTATTTTCTATCGAGCCGATTTTGTGCAATTATGTATCGAGTGAGGCCACAGTCTTAGAATAAATAAAAATAACATATTAAAGTGAAACTTTTATTACATCGTCTCAAAATTTTTCGTCTGTGTGTTGCATGTCGCGTGACGGTCGGGCGGCCCCTCTAGTTCGCAGCAGATGACCGTGTAGTGTATAGACTATTACTGCCAGTGACCAGTGATCCACGCTATTTTGTTTGTTTTTAACCAGGGCTAAGACACAGAGTTCAATAAAAATATTAGTTGGAGACTTACCCCCTTACTCATATTAGTCTGCTAACTTAAAGCATTGCTAATTCTCACTCTGTCTTCTTCCATTGACCTAAGTCAGAATGAGGAAAAACACTCCTTAGCGGCTGTTTTAAGTTAGCGGACCATTATGTATGAATAAGGGGGATAGTCTACTTTTATTATTTCCCATTATCATTCCAATTTTCCAAGTATAAAATTAAGATTGATAAAGCGATTTTGATACCCTTAATGGAATATTATTCTAAAATTTTTTAGTTAAATGTCTATAATGTGAAAACAAGTTTCACTTTACCGTGTCTAATATTGACAATCAAATATTTGTATGCCGATATATTGGCGAATTGTGCTGTGCATCGACCAATTGTTACGAATATTATGAATACTATGTTACCACGATTCATACAAATAAATAAATTTCATTGAAGTGAAACTTCAATGTCGTCACGATTTTCGGTTACGCGCCATGTTGTTTCTCTTTATCAAAGTTAAATATTGTGACGTAAAGAAAAATATATTAGTTTGAAAGTGATAACTTATTGGAATGCATGTCTATAATTATAAAATAGCTTTAATTTAATTCGGAAAACAATTTTTTCTTAAGCCTTATCTACCAAATTCCTGTGAATTGTAAATAGTAGAAAATAGATATGTCTAAAGATGTTTTACACCCTATCTGTTTACTCTGGTACACATATATATATTTATTTTATTTCATTTGGTTCCTCTTATGTTGACGCCCATCACTTTCAGGCAGGGGCATGTATTGGTATTCTCGCAAGGTAGGCACTTTACATAAAAGTACCTACCTTAATAATAAAATATTTACATGCACATATAAGATGAAGAGGTTGAATGACGTTGTGACTTACTCTCGACATGCCAATTTTGTGGTTTTAACAGTTAGTGAGCTAAAACTTACTGGGTGTGCATTTGAACTAAATTAAAGTAGGCACTGCCTAAATGCCTATATGGAAGGCACGCCCCTGCTTTCAGGTAACCTGGCTTTGTCGTCTCCATAAATGACGACCTGAATAGCGGAGTGGTTAGCGATCCTACCTACTAAGCTAGAGGTCCCGGGTTCGAATCCCGGTAAGTGCAAGCATTTATATGATGAATATGGATGTTTGTTTCCGAGTCATGGATGTTTAAATGCATTTATGTATGTTCATATGAATTTATGTATGTTTAAGTAAGTATATTGTATTAAATATATCGTTGTCTTGTAACCCATAACACAGGCTATATATGCTTAACTTGGGGCAAGATAATTTGTGTAAAAAGTGTGTCAATATTATTATTATTATTATAAATAAATTGTAGCATTATTATCAATCATATCTTCGATCGACGTGTGTAACCATATTGTGAGCCGCTCATATCATCAACAACTCACGCGCGCACAGATGTTGCATTTTTCTCTAGACACGCGAGTTTTCACGCAAACTTTCATTGTCATTGAACTTGGAAAGCGGGGATCCACTCATTGTCGTTGGATTAGACATCTGGGAATTCACTCTCGCTGCGTATCATGCATCTGTGTAGCGACTGACACACGCAATTGATGTAATCTTATGCTTTTACTCAATGGCTCTCATAAAAAATGTTTTATGAGAACCTTGAGGTCTCACCTGTGAGTTGGTAATTCATCTTATGATAACAAGTGATGAACCATTTAAGTCAATGGGAGGCCTAGATTATGGGTACCACAACGGCGCCTATTTCTGGCGTGAACCAGTAAGGTGTAAACATTATTGTGTTTCCGTCTGAATGGCGCCGTAGCTAGTTAAATTACTGGGCAAACGAGACTTAACATCCCATGTCTCAAGGTGACGAGCGCAATCGTGGTGCCGATCAGAATTTTTCAGATTTTCAAGAATCCTGAGCGGTACTACATTGTAATTTTCAGGGCGTATCAATTACCATCAGATGAACGTCCTCGTCTCGTACCTTATTGTCATAAAAAAGAAGTTGTTCATGTGAAGAATGTTACCCTACAATGCAGTGCCACTTAGTATTCTTGAAGTACAAAAAAAAAATGAAAACTCGCGATCCCTCGCGTTCCGTGTGAGCGCTCTTTCCACTGAGCCACCCGTTCGATTGACGTATTAAATTTTATTTCTTTAAGTTTTATCTCTCAATAATTCTTTACGATCTAGGTTATAAATAGCGCAACAATTAATAAACAATACACGGGACACTTTGTTGCCGAACGGTAGTACTAATTATATGAAAGGTATAAGGCTTCGATGCTCTCACCTGAGTAGCCCTCTGCCCTTCGGTGTTATTCTCTCAAGTCCCGGTGAGCTGTGGGAAAGTGTGGGTGTATTGCACTTGATGCTTCAATGACCACCAAAACTGCTTTATACTCAGAAAAGAGAAATATGTTGAGACTTCTTATTATTTAATTTTTGTATTTTTTAGAGAGTTGGTAATTCGTAATTGGGAGATTTAATGAAACAAACAATAGATGCTATGGTGGAAATTGCTGGATAGAGACGAATTTATTAATTACTTTAATTTATAAGAATGTAAGCCTTACAATTTCGAAATGAAATTGTATGCATCACCAGTACAGATTTTTAAAACATTAAAAGACGTTGAGAACTACTACATCATGGGGGAAATATGAAGTCAAAATTTCATACAAATGATTTGAGTTTTCTTTAGTGTTAATTCCGCCAATATTTGTCTCTAAACAATTCGACACGTGTTTCGCCTCTACACGAGGCATCCTCAGGACGTGTTGTCTCGCCAAAATCTGGCAAGAGGCTCGACGAATTGTTAAGAGACAAATATTGGCGGAATTAACACTAAAGAAAACTCAAATCATTTGTATAATTATGGATTTCCGCAAAGTAACGCCTACTTCATTAAATTGTCAAAATGTCAGTTGAGCAAAGTAATAAAAATAAAAATAAAATTATTTGAAGTTTGTGCTTATATTATAATGATTTAAATGAAGCAGTCAGAATAATAAATAGACCCGTTATAGAATAATTTAATAAAAGTCATTTGAGAATAATAATATGTATATTACATTGTAAAATTTTTCAATATCATGAATCACTTTCGAATTTAATTCAATAACTATAATTCATATATATAACATAATATAATGATAGTATTGATGTGATAACAGAATAATGACATGTTAATTATTCATATATTATATACTACTTCAACACTTCGTGGCCAAAGGACTGACAATTTTGATCTTACATAAGTAGTTACCTCCGCTGGTTTTTATTCTCTTTATTTCTTTATGTTACTTCTATTTATTATACTTTTATTTTCTTTGTAGGCTTGTAAATTAAAAACGCATAAATAATGCGACTCTATGCGGTACCTTGTTCTCAAATCAGTGCCCTATAAGAAAGGCTCAGGCCTCAGGAAGCTCGCTCCATTGGAGTCGGTTACGCCAGCCCTTGTTCTGTGATGCGGACGCCATCTGACGGTGATTGCTTGTCACCCACTCTCATTAACTCGGTTCTCTTATATTGCTTGGTATATTTTACTGGGTAATTACTCAAGCATTATGTTGATTTAATTTTGATTGAATTGATAGTGAGATATAGCACGATACAATACTTCTGTTTATTAACTTTGAGAAAGTTTAATTAATTTAAAATAATTTTATTGAAAACACAAGCTGAATCTTTGACTAGGGATTTTATTCAGTTGTTCTAGTACAAAAAAGGAATAAGTGTTTAATAGTTGTACTTAACGAATCAATGACAAAGTAGGTATGTAAAAGGAATAATATAAAATCTTCACAGTTTTAATTATACAATAAATTGTAAAATAAGCTTATATATTTCTTCTTGTTTCTTGTGTTTTTAAAATATTATAATAACCTTTACCTTACAAGGCCGGATTACTCTGATGATGTCAGAGTGTAGGTATATTTTACGGCCTAATTCATAGTAGTTCACCACCTACCAGTGGGGTTCCTATGCACAGGATGCCGGCTAGATTATGGGTACCACAACGGCGCCTATTTCTGCCGTGCAGCAGTTATGTGTAAGCATTATTGTGTTTCGGTCTAAAGGGCACCGTAGCTAGTGAAATTACTGGGCAACCGAGACTTAACATCTTATTCCTCAAAGTAACGAGCGCAATTGTAGTGCCGCTCAGAATTTTTTTGTTTTTCAAGAATCCTGAGTTATGAGTTAATCCATTACAAAGAGCAGGGCGTATCAATTACCATCAACTCAACGTCCTGTTCGTCTCATGCCTTATTTTCATAAGAAATAATAAGTATCTATTGAATTGAGTGTGGGTTTCTAAGTGGTCGTGATCAAAAGTTATTCAGGTACAAAGGTGCCAAAAAAAGTAAAATTGGTGGAACGGGTGGATCGTTATCATCATCATCAGCTAGAAAACGTCCATTGCTGGCCAAAGCCCTCTACCAAAGAAAGCCGGTAGTTACTGGTAAACAATATTTGACGTTGATTTTCAGCTCGTTTCCTCAACGTGAATAGAAAAGACCCCTGACATACTGACAGACCTGTAAAATGATTCTAAAAGGTTCACTTTTTTTTAAAGTCAACAGAGATATAGAAACTCCGACTATAGAGTAACAACTTTACAAATAAACTTGTTAAAAAGTTATACCTTAGTATAAACCAAGAACATGCCAAAAGGCATTTTGCTAATAATGGGTCTATTCGGACCACTGACCTCTACTATATACCACTGGACTGGCGGCTGTCAAAGTGCTTTTGTGCCTGTTTGATATTCGCCATTTTGGCGCTGTTGGCCATGTAGCGAGAGTCTGCGGTACTAAAACTAGTGAAGACAACCTCGACAAACATCGATAGATGGTGGGAAACTATTTACAAAAAAAAATGTACTTTATTACATTGATTCTTGAAGTATAAATAACACGAAAACGAACGAAATTAATTAAAAATGCAAAAATACTTCAGAGTATTATACGTTCCTTCGCAGCCATTTGTATTATACGTCAATATTAGTTCTCTGGACGCTCGTGAGTGGCGCTTCAAATAGGCACAAAAATAGGTGTTAAATATAGGGAACAGCCTGTCCAGTGGTATTCATACAGATCAGTCATTCGGACGCATAACGTTTCCTGAGTTTTATTGCAAGGCTGCCTGAGATTTGGAATACTTTATTTATCATTGTAGTGACAATGTTGTCAGCGATGTATTAAACTTTTTTGCATATTCTTGGTTTATTCTCAGGTACAACATTATACCAAGTTTATTTGGAAGCCCGTTAGTATATACTAGCGTATAATCATATGCGTATAATATCATAATAACTTGACAGCCCAAATAAAATACCAAGGAGGTATTTCTTAGCGTGGCAGACTATTTATGACTTATCAATCAAAATCGGTTAAACTATCAATTTAAATTCAAAATGTGACATTACTTATTAAAAGTCAAAAACTACCACCCATTCCAAAACGAATGCCTCAGACCTGAGAAGAATGGCCGCAAAGTCAGAGGTTTTTTTTTTCAAAAAATATGTTTACAAGTAATATTGTACAATTAAACCTATTATTTAATACCCTGAGGGCGGTCGCTCCATTACCAATTTGTGGTATCATTAAGAAAGTCATTTCTGTTATAGTAACCTTTACCACACAAACGTTTTTAACAATTCTTTTGAATATCGTAATACATTTTTTTAACATTTTCTGGTATCTTGTTGTAAAAGCATATACATCGCCCCACAAAAGACTTACTCGACTTAGGCGAGTAGTAAGTAAGTTTATGTCTGTTCCTACAGTTATGACAGTGTCTAGCAAATTCACTTATGTGCCTATGAACATACATTACATTATCAAGAATATAATGAGAAGCAACAATCGATTCGCTTTCCTTTTCAATCTTGCTATATTTCCGTTATAGATTTTCTTCTTTCTTGCACGCTCAGTTCGTCTATACGCTATTATATTGCAAGTCTGTGTTGCCAACAGTCCTTTCTATGTTATAAAATAGCAATAAAGCAAAGTGGGTCAAAACGCGGTGTTTTATTACTTCCAGATATGACGTTAAATCTGATCGCTCTCGGTTACGATTTCCGGAGGCTCGAGTCGAATTTAAGTCGACGCAGCAATTAATTGTGAACCTTGACAATCTCTTATCGTACCGGGAAATACGTTGGAAATTACTTAATCTACTTACATCCGTACAGTACTACCTACTTGTAACATTATAAGTTCTGCTGCAGTATGTAAGTGATAATAAATCAGTCTCGAAACAATATGGTAATTTCGTACCTTAAATTTTTAGAGTTTCGTACTACAGGAGCTGAAGGATAGTTGAAGAGAACCTTTTACCAGAGAACACGGCTCCATTTTTTTGTAATTATGCATAAGTTTGCTTATTTTTGTCCATTTGAAACATGTCAGCATAACCCTAAAACATGTCTTTAATCAAAATAAAAAATTGTAATACAATTGCCCCAAATTTTCTTGGAAATAATACTTTTTGCGGAACAATGAATTCAACATTAAAAAAAATGTACTACAGTGCCTTGGCAAGTGCCACCAAAAAGGCGCCTTTAAACAGGATTCCAAAATAGTACAAAACTTGTTGGAAAATGGTCAAAAAATGGAGGAAATCTGCTTTTTTTGTTTAATGCCCATAATTTCTAAGGAACATGGAATTGATTTTTTGCTTATTTTTCTGATGATGTTTAGCATCTGTCCTATCGTCGGGTTTCGGCCTGACGTTGAATTTCGCGATAACCTGTATACCTATTGTTACTGTAATAGTTCCAAAAAAAACTAGATTTGACAATGTATGCGTGAAGTAGTACTTAATATTCAAACTACTAAGCAGCTAGTGGACAGCGTGGTTTGACAACCAATACTGAATTGATTGAATATTCGTAAACTGACGTACGACTATTCAATCAAAGTCGTTTTTTTAATGAAAATAAGGGACGCGACGAGCGGGACGTTCAACTGATGGTAATTGATACACCCTGCCTATTACAATACAGTGCCGTTCAGGATTATTGAAAAACCCAAAAATTCTGAGCGGCAATACAAGTGCTCTCGTCGCAGCCCATTTGCCCAGTAATTTCACAGCTACGGCTCCCTTCAGACCGAAACACAGTAATACTTACAGATTACTGTTTCACGGCAGAAATAGGCGCCACTCTGGTACCCTTAATCTAGCCTGCATCCTGTGCAAAGAAGTCTCCCACTGGTAAGTTTATCTATACGCTATTGTAAGTCTATACTTATAACAAGTACAAGCATAAATATAATAAGTATATCCCAGATTATATCGCCAGTGTAAATGATATTGTAAGTAATCGGATGTAACCTTGACATTACGCAGCTGACGTCAGCAGAAAATACAATCGACGACGAAGCGGAGGAGAGGAATGTATCGGAGAGGTTCGTGCAGTCAGATGTATAACACTACTAGACAAGCTTTATGGCCTTAAATAATTGCTCACTGAGTTTTGGTTTCGACGCCGCAACTCGCTTAGTCCACTGCGAGCAAGCGAGAAGACCAGTCCACTGATTTGTAAGCCGTGAACGTAGTTTTCAACAAACTTACACCGATTTTCTTTAAAGTGACCAATAAAACATTGTCATTTAAAACTTATTGTCTTGTAGTATACATAGAAGTCGTTGCAAACATACAATATAATATTAAACTTATATCATAAAATATATAATATAATAAACTAAGAATACTAAGTATTATTCATTCTAATACTCTAAATACATGATCGGATAGCCGAAACATCGATAAAAATAAAAATTCCAATATTGACAATCAAATATTTGTATGCCGACATATTGGTGAATTGTGCTGTACATCTACCAATTGTTCAGAACTGTGTTACCACGATTCATACAAATAAATAAATTTCATTTCATAGGACGCGGTCTGGTATCGGACCATATTCGATGGTATATCATATTGTCTATCGCACAAAATTATTATTACTACCGACCGGACCGTACCGAGCACAACGCCGTTCCAATTGGTGCAAGGCGTCACCCTGAACATCTGATGGGCCGGCCGTGCCAAATCCGACTATGTGTTTAGACTATAACATCTCTCATATAATATTTACTGACATACTAAAATATTATCTCATACATTTAAGTTAATCTTGACATCTGGGTAAATCTTAATATATACAAATTACGTGACACGTTGTTTGTCCGCGATGGACTCCTAAACTAATGAACGGATTTTAATGGGGATTACTTCATGGAATGCAGTTTAGTCCAACTTGAGAGATAGGATAGTTCTTATTTTGATTTGGGACCCATAATTATTTTTATTTCCAATATTTGTTTTGTATCGACATATTTTCTATGAGAGAATTTAGTGTAGCACGGTTTAACAGTTCTGCTGTGAAACAATTTCATTATAAAAACAAGAAGCATACGTTACGAAATAATTCTTGATGTTTTGCAATATTATTGGCAATTTTTTTTAATCTACAGAACAACGTCTGTCGGGTCAGCTAGTATATTATAAGAATTTCTTTCTGAATTCGTGATGATAAAGAACTTTTTCAGTGGCTTTGTCTTAAATCAAAGCGCATTTCGAATTTAATTAGGTTTGGTTTAATGTCATATTTTGGCACTTCCTTCATATTTTAAAATATTTCTATACTTATACAATATTTACTGATACTGACAATGTATATTTTGTATTTGCAGAATAATTATGAGACCATAATATGCATTAATATTGTCAGCTCTGGCAGATGTAAGTCTTGTAATTCCATACATCCAATGATGTCTCAATAACAAAATAAAAAGTCAATCAACATCTGAGACGCAAAGGGGAGTGAATTAACGGAGCACAATGTTCCCGCAGACCGCGACCACTCGTAGCAGCAGCTGATTGAAAAACATTAAGACTGTGATCTTTAGAGCTTAGACTTTGCTCAGACTATACTTACGTAAAACTCAGCTGAGTGTTAGCTTAGCATAATCTTATATTTCGATTTTATTATCATTTGACAGCTGAAATTATACTGAGACAACCCAATGCAAATGCAATGAAGTTTGTTTTGAATGCGTTTTTTCACTCAGCTAAGTTTTACGTTAGTAAGGTCTGAGCATAGAGTATCTTTGTATATACTTGGGTCTGAGCAAAGTCTAAGAACTCTATAGTCTATAGATGAGCCCAAGTTCTAGCTAACATTATTATTTATTTAAAGCTTAAAACATTACTTGTGTGTGGTTTTCAACATATAACGTCATTAAATATTATATCGTAGGTTATGAATACATCAAGTATTGAATAGATCCGTTACAAAACGCCGAGCGCCATCTAGTGATGAGTGGCAGAACTAGCTTATAAAACAAAAAGTTAACTCTAATGCCAAAGCATTTTATTGCATCTATTAAGTAATTGCTCCTAATTGTTAACCAATTTAAAAAATATCAAATTATCTCAAGACATAAGTTTTTAAATTTAATTAATCTGTATCCGTTTCCGTGTGTTAAGTGTAAAAAATAATTACTAAAGCAAGTCTATTTATCAAATACGACCTCAGTAAAATGCTCCAAGCTCTCTTAATTTACAGAATCCAAAGCGGCGGTACACGAGGCATCCTCAGGAGATGTTACTGCCTACACTCTGGCACGGATCTCGTGCCAGAGTGCGTGTAGAGGCGAAACGCATATCGCAATATTGGCGGAATTTACACTAAAGAAAACCCAAAATGTTTGGACATTTGCCCATCTAAAATAAAAAAAAAAAACCTATCACAAAAATACATTCCAAGTTCCAACACGTCATTCCTTGCGCCCGGAAGCAGTTATAGTATATTATTCCTTGTAGTAATTTCTTTTCACATGGTGTACGTGACCCATACAAGCACCGTCACATATTTTTCGATCGTAAATTTTCTTTGCTGTAACCATTGCTTTGACCGCCAAATGTCGTCATTTGTATTCACCGTACAGCCACTACGCCTAGTAAACACTACAAACTTGTCTACTTACTAACATTTGTTTGTATGTCATTTTGAACACTTTATTTTACTGCTAGACCCGTGTAAGACAATGACAATTAAAAATTATTCATCGATAGTACCGATAATAATATATCTTGGACTAATCAGCTAAATACCTATATTGGAAAATTTATCTTAGCAGACACTAAAGATTGATATTAGAGCTAGAGCTTTGATACATCATGTTCACAAGAGAGATTGATATTAGAGCTAGAGCTTTGATACATCATGTTCACAAGAGTGTTATAAATTATGGAGCAAGACTCCCTGTCTTACCAATGTCTTTACCAGTGGGAGGCTCCTTTGCACAGGATGCCGACTAGATTATGGGTACAACAAGGGCGCCTATTTCTGCCGTGAAGGAGTAATGTGTAAGCATTATTGTGTTTCGGTCTGAAGGGCGCCGTAGCTAACGAAATTACTGGGCAAATGAGACTTAAAATCTTTGTCTCAGGGTGACGAGCGCAAGAGTAGTGCCGCTCAGAATTTTTGTGTTTTTCTAGAATCCTGAGCAGCACTGTATTGTAATACGCAGGGCGTATCAATTACAATCAGCTGAACGTCCTGCTCGTCTTTTCACTTATTTTTATTAAAAAAAAGTATACTTTGCGTTTATTAATAACACAGTCCACATGTAACCCTAATCCAAGCCTTCAACAAGAAGAGGCACTAGGGCTACATAGGGAAAACTTACGCATTCTAACCAGGACACTAACGTGGCACTGCAGATTAAACAAACACCTCTCAATCTTATGCCTCAGAAATTGCAGAGCGTGTTGATTTCATAATAGTGCAGATTAAATCCCGTTAGACATCCTCTCTGAATATGGTCCTTTAATGCCTAAACGTAGCAAGCATCTCTTTGGGACAACCAATAATTAAAAAAAAACTGCAAAAGATATTTTAAGATTCATGAAAAGAATCAATCTTAGCAGTGAGCTAAAGTTAACAGTGGCATCAAAATAGATTACATTTTGCGCAGTGAAATAGGACTGCACTGAACTGTACTGAAAAGCCGCTTTACAAGCCATAATATACCAATACCATAACCAAACCATAATAATAGAGGGAGGGCCAAAGCCTTAGGCGTTTGAAACTCAATAAAACTGACAAAGTCCTGACTTTTTGTGTTTTTATAATTTAATAATTTAACCACGATCTTAGGTAATGAGTATAAGATAAAAATTAACGATTAGTTCCTGTTTCGTCCCGCAAAGTTTCGCCCCACACAAAAAATTCTTGTTGCGCCCCATATTTTATTCCTGTTTCGTCCCGAAAATAAGAAAAAATAATAATATATTGTTTTATTCTTGTTTCGCCCCACTTTTTGTTCTTTATTCGCCCCGAGTAGTAATTTATGTGTTTTACAACATGTTTTGTACGTACAGCATACAAAATATTTTAAAAATCATATTTTTGACGATAAATATTATTAATTAACTCAACAAGTTAGTATTTGAATACTTTCATTAAATAAAGCAATGCAAATCAACATTTGATTATTACCTACCCAACTTATTTGGCAGGTAATTAGTAGGAATGAGGCAATTCTATACTGTTTCTTCCTTAAATAATATAACAATTGTGAGGTTGCACTAATTTAAAACTTACGAGTTGGAGAATAGGGTTCAAGACCCCTTCAACAGTTTCTATCACTCAGGTATAGGCTCGTAGTAGGCATAATAGAAAGCATATATAAAGTCATCCTACCCTGGGAGAACTAAAATAAAAACGATAGATTTGAAAATGTTATTTTCGGCCAATTCCAGTAAGAGTTCCGGGTTCTGTGATGTTTTTATAAATGATGGCAACTTCCAAGCTCATGTCAAATTATACAATTAAATGACCATAGAGGCGGGGAACGCGGCCAGCAGGAAGCCACTCTGTCTGTCGCATACTGATCACTTATTATATACGTTGCAGTGATAAAGCGAAGAAACAGGCAGTACAAGAAGTGACTAGGATTTTATGTAACTTTTTTTAATTACTTATTTTGACATACTCTACTCAAATTATTATACCCCAAACATGGCATAGTAGTATATAATTATACTTACTTAAGCATACATGCATATGAATAAACTTCCATGCCTCGGAAACAATTATCCATATGACTCATCACATAAATATTGGCACGTATCGGGATTTAAACCCGGGACCTCAAGATCAGTATTTGCTCTTAATAGTGATTTTCATTATTATAACACTAGAAATAAGGGATTGCTTGTAACTAATTCTAGTAGGCTTCATAAGATACATAATAGCTTTAAGGGTACATGTATACACTTCTACAATAAAGTCCCAGCCACTGTTCAGGCATTATCTATAAATAAATTTAAATGTTTTATAAAAAAATGGCTCTGTCGTTAATCTTATTACTCCACTGCTGAATATCTAAATGATCGGACAGCCTGGGACTAGATTGTGATTATTTTATAGCGATAGAAATGACTGTACAATATTGTACATATTTTTATTGAAAAGAGCGCAAAAAAAAAGAATGCTGGGAGAGTTTCTTGCGCCGCTTCTTCTCTCTCAGAGTGCCATTTGTTTCCGAAGCGGTAGTAGGTCCTACCTCTAGGCAGGGTCACTAACTACTGGGCTATATGGGTCTAGTTTATTGTAATTAGCATAGACAATTAAGTTGAAATTTTATAATAATAGTTTTTTTTATCAGTGGATATTACCCTATTTCAGAAGTAAGACTTGTGTGTAGATGAAATGGTACAAGATTATGTTTGAAACTCTCGCCAAAGCACTGGAGACATGAAATAATTAGACATTAACGCAGTGCAAAACGTATAAAGCTACGGGTATGTTGTACGGCTGTGATATATTGAATACTGCTTGACATTAATATAAGCGTGGCTGTGGTGGTGTCAAATAAACGCATGCGGAGGAAAGGAGGCATATGCAGATCACACTTTATAAACAATCAATTTTGTCACTTAGGTACAATTGAAATCAATGTATGCGACTGTACTCATTTTTCTGACAGCTCAAGAACCATACTCACAACATTTCTCAGCGTAAATATGATTTTATAATAAATAAATATATTTTAGCAAAAGATTTTTTATGCTTTCCATAGATTTAGAGATTATACTGAGTTAAAGTGATTGCGAAACTGAAGTGGCAGTGGGCAGGACATATAGTACGATGGGCAGAGACAGAATCCTCTAATGGCGACCACGTACCGGACGAAGCAGTGTTGGTAGGCCACCCATAAGATGATGACCGATGATGACCGGTGATGATTTATCCCAATGCGTCTAGTAATTCTCTATTACTAAACATTTTTCTTTTCCTATTAAGGTCCCTTATATATCCCTATTATTGTATTGATCAGCAATATAGGAGCTGGTAGATGATTCACAAAATAACGATAAATACAGACGTGAGATATCGGATCCTCCTCCCTGCGTCGTAATCCTCAGTACTGAGGGTCGTGACCACTCCTCTGTATCACTTTCTCACGTATGATCGCTCTCCATCTATTCCTGTCTCTGGCGGTGTGAAAGGCATTGTGAACCATAGAGTCGAGGGCGGAGTGGATCTGGTCGGACCATCGTGTTGGACTGCGTCCACGAGGCCTCTTCCCATCTATTTTGCCGACCACAATGAGCCTCTCAAGGTTTCCATCGTCCTTCCTTGCGATGTGACCGAAGTATTCTAAAACTCTGCGTAGACATTCGGAAGACAATCGCGAGGAGATCCTGAGTTCACGCAGTATGGAGAGATTAGATCGAAATGCTGAGAAAGATACGGAGCATCTTTCTCCAGCACCACATCTCAAAGGCATTGACGCGTTTGCGGTCTGCAGCTTTCAGTGTCCAAGTCTCAGCGCCGTACGAAAATATCGAGAAAACTAGGGTCATATGGGAGATATCGCATAAATATAAATAAATCGTATTATTACTATACTGATATTAAAAAATTGATTTTATGTTGGATTATTACAAAAAGCCGACAACGCTCCTGTGATTCCTCCGGTGTTGCAAGAGAATGTGGGGGGCGATGATCACTTAACATCAGGTGACCCGTAACTCGTTTGTCCTCCATTTTCATAAAAAAACAGGTGTTTATATTTTTATCTGAATTTTGTTTAACAAAATGGACACATCGTGATATGTACATTTGTAAACTAGCACTACAGCATAACATTTAATACAAAGCTTTTATCGACTTGCAAAGCTAGTCTTCATACGCTGAAATATGCATTGCTCATATAAAAACCTGTTAAGAGGGAGTTTACATCGCACACTGATTCCGTATCATGATGGAAAATATGAAAAAGACAATAGCATATAGATATTGTGGTAGCATAAGTTTATGAAACCCCTTGACAATTATTATTTTACCTAATTTTAGATTTATTTTGGTTTTCTTTATGAAATCAATGAATCATGGCGTTTTATTTGAGTTTGAAAAACATAATTTTTATAAATATGTTTTAATAAATCACAACGTAATTTTTAAGGATAAGTTTCTTAGATAATTTTTACATCTAGACAGAGTCTTATGCCCTTACGGCCGTTTTCAATAACGTATCTGTAGTTACGGATACATTGCTGTCACCGTTTAATGACAAGATCTTATCTATCCATAGCTATGGCCAATATGGTTATGCTTTATGTCGATAGGTTATTGAAATGTAAGTAAGCGTAAAAGAATAGATTTGTCTACCTCTAGTAGGTAAGTTAAACTAAGGATAGATAGGTTATTGTAAACGGCCGTTAGACAATCGATATAAGCAGTCAGGAGTATTAGTTTATTGTGCGTGACAAACTATGTCTTACACTCGCGATTTGTATGACACTTTGTGTTAGTGTGCGTGAATTGCTCAAATTAGAGGTTAGTTCTTAAGTCTATTTTTTCGACGTTTTCACAACTGTCATAGTCTATCTAGACATATAAATTATCTAAGGATAAGTTTATTATTCAGATATTTTATGACAAATATATTCATAAATCTTAATCCCTGTCTAATTCAGAGGAGTTTGTATATCTTTAATCATACCATACCATACTTATAAGTTTTGGTTTAATTGCCGATCAAATACTAAAGCAATAAATCTTCAGCGGTTGAATAATTATAATACAAAGAAATAATTGAATACCGCAGAGGTGATCGAACCTCATTGATATGTCACACGAAATATTACAATGGTCGAACAAATGCGATGCTAGTAGGTAGTCGAAAATAGTTTCGCATTGTATCTAGTTGGGAGTCCACTACAACGCATGAATACAAACAATTCACTGACAAGTTGTCAGTCAGTCCGTCCTTATGCAAGTAACACAGGTCACCGACTCCTTTAGACCACTCCCAACTACGTGAACATTGTATCTACAGGGCACAGTACCGCGAAAATGGGCATTTCCACGAACCGGCCGGAACTGGTAACACTGACGAAAATATATTATTATTTCGATAGTAGCGCTGTGGTCGATTCTAAGAAGTAGGTACAATATATTTAATACTTTCGTATGTGTGAATATTGAAATTATAATGATGTAAGTAAAATGCATGATTTCATAAGACATTTACTATTGTTGAGTAAAATATTTCTCCTTCATCAGATTCTTTTATGGTTTAAATGTTACCTCTTTTCTTCAATTTGCCTCTTGACTGTTTGCCCCCTTTTATAAAGAAAACCAAAAACATATATGAAAGGTGATAATGGATATTATTTAGATTCGTATAATTCAATTAAATTCAAATGTTTGTTTGTTTGTTGTTGTTAAGTTAGTAAAAAGTGTGTGTGTACTTATGTAAGCATGCAAGAAGTTATACTTCTTTGGCCTAACAAAGCAAAAATCCTTAAAATTGTTTATTCCTCGTGCTATTCTACGTTTGTAGAAAGAACAATATTGTAAAAATCTAGCAACGATGGCTTTGCCAATCAATTATTAAATATCCACTACGGCTGTACGTAGGCTGAACCCTTTGCCTATCCTAATAATGGACGAAGAAACCAAAAAAAGATAACGAATGTCGCAAACGTCAGAAAATTTTAAGAACCAACCTCACCCTTTTACTTTTGTGTTATGCCATCATTGTTTGTTACATAACAAATCCAATATTTTCAAAATTCTTGCGTAGAAAACAGTTTATATGCTTACAATCCTCGTTATTCACTACTAATCTGAATAAATGAACCTACACAAAAAGGTACAAGCTATAAGAATAACTTTTCTGAGAGAAGTACCAAAAAAATGCGTCACGCCATGCCAAAAAACTTGTTCAACTTCAAAGAAAAGTGGTAGTTCAAAAAGGCTCGGCAGTGTTAAATATAACCAACAGCAAGCATTAGCAACCTACAAATAAGACTTAAGGATATGTGTAGCAGGATTAAATAGTGTTCATAGCTCGAAATGCTATACTTTCACCACAAAATTTGTCTAAAAACACCATGTTTGCGTATTTTCTGCTTATTCTTCGCCTTAAGATCAGACAGCCCAATGCAAAACTCAAGCTCGCACTTTCTTTATTAATTAGCACGTAATGATAGTTTTAATTTTATGTAGTCATAGTATTGTAAATATAGTTATAAGATTTGTTTTGATTAATTAGTTGAGTGTGATGAAACGTGAACTTGACTTTTGCGTTGTGCTATAAAAACGTAATGAAATATTATACTAAGCTTACACTCAGCTATGTTTTACGTAAGTAAAGTCTATGTAAAGACTAAGTAGAGACAGTAAGGGTGCCCTCGATTAACGTGAAAGAAGCAGTGAGTATTAAACTAGTAAAGTGTTCTATTTTACAAAAAGAAAAATACCTGAGCACTTATTACCCATCATCCACAAAATTGACTCATGACCCATTTTGCTGAAACATACATACATACTTACGCCTTGTTCCCGTCGGGGTCGGCAGAGACAATAGAATGCCATTTGCTTCTATCCTTACAAACCTCACGCGCTTCCTCTACATTCATTACTCTTTTCATACATGCTCGCCGGTTGCGGG
The DNA here is from genome assembly GCF_905404315.1 of Leptidea sinapis. Classification (NCBI taxonomy): domain Eukaryota; kingdom Metazoa; phylum Arthropoda; class Insecta; order Lepidoptera; family Pieridae; genus Leptidea; species Leptidea sinapis. Next base: position 10,240,989 of record NC_066285.1, on the reverse strand, counting down.
TGCTTCGGACCTCTCCTTTTCTCAAAACTTCCCCAATTTGGTCGACGAATGTTCTACGAGGTCTCCCGCGACCGACTTGGCCATACACACTTGCCTTATATATTTGATGATATATTTTGCTGATAATTCTTTTAAAATCAAAAAACGCACTAAAAATATTGTATGACAATTAGTGGACTATGATCAGTGTCTAATGTATATAGTAGATCGTTAGTGATCTTCTCTCCAACGAGTCGAGAGTTCGAGTCTCCTTCCGAGACGCCGCGCACCTGTGAGCTACATTTCTGCCTCCAATCCGCCACCCCAGCTTCGCTGTAAAAGCCTTTAGGGCTATCAGCATAGAGGAGGTTTTTAGTCGGTTTAGTGTTTACACCCGAGCCCGACATATGGGTCCCGTTTCGGGTTCTTCAATACGTAAATATATTTTCCACCTCTCCAAAAAAAAAGGACTATGATCAGTGTCTAATAACATGATGACAGTTACTTAGGAATTTATTAAAATGATCAGGATTTTCACGATCTTGATCATCCTCCCAAAATTACTCAACTCGTTGAGACGTTTCTGTTCAAAGTAAATAAAAAAACGGGTTGCAACCACAGAATTTCGTACCCACAGATATAACACTAGAATTATTAAGTGGTTTTTAAAAGAAACATTCTGTTACATGAATGGTGCCTTGAATGAATGTCTTGATATCTTGACCAGATCGTCGGTACATCTTGTGGGGGGCCTACCAACACTGCGTCTCCGGTACGTGGTCGCCACTCGAGGACCTCTCTGCCCCACCTGGCCATCTGTACCTCGAACAATGTGCGCCCTGCCCACTGCCACTTCAGTTTCGCAATCATTTGGTATATATCGGTGACTTTGGTTCTCCTGCGGATCTCCTCATTTCTGATTCGATTTCGCAGTGAAACTCCGAGCAGAGCCCTCTCCATTACTATCTGAGCGACAATGACCTTCCTCATAAGGCCCAGAGTGAGCGACCATTCTGCGTACCGTAAGTCATCACTGGCTGAACACTGGTTGAAAACCTTCAGATGTCTGAGTTTATGATATTAAAAATATTATGTAATAGTAATACTACGTGGGTGACACTGAAAGTTTTTAGAACTGGCCAGTTAGAAACATTACTAATGAAAACTTTTTTTGAATTTCAATTTTAGAACTCTTTGGTAACCTAATGAATTTATATGTCACTTGTTTTTGTGAATTGGCTGAAAATCCTCCCTACTCTCCAAAATCATGGAGAGCATAATTAACCGCCAGCTCTTGGTATACCTTGAGGGTCACCAGTTGATCAACGACCGGCAGTACGGCTTTCGCCATGGTCGGTCGACTGGCGATCTTCTGGTATACCTAACACATAGATGGGCGGCGGCTATTGAAAGCAAGGGGGAAGGCCTGGCAGTTGGTCTGGATATAGCGAAGGCCTTTGATCGTGTATGGCACAAGGCGCTCCTCGCAAAACTTCCATCGTTTGGGCTTCCCGAGAGCTTATGCAAGTGGACCTCCAGCTTCCTCACTGGGCGCAGCATACAGGTCGTTATCGACGGTTATTGCTCAAATCCCAAGCCCGTGAACGCTGGAGTGCCCCAAGGCTGTGTGCTATCTCCCACGCTGTTTCTTCTGCATATCAATGATATGTTAAACACCGCCAACATGCATTGCTATGCAGACGACAGCACTGGTGATGCCGTATACACGGGCCATGCAGGTCTCTCTCGGGAAAACGTCGACCAGTGCCGGGAGAAACTTGTGTCTTCTATCGAGTCCTCTCTCGAGAAGGTCGCGGAATGGGGTAAGTTGAACCTTGTCCAATTTAACCCCCAGAAGACTCAAGTTTGCGCGTTTACCACTAAAAAAACCCCATTTGCCGTATCACCGCTCTTCGAGAACACTTCCCTTAAAGCCTCGCCTAGTATCGGAATACTGGGTCTCGAAATCTCGAGCAATTGCCAATTCCGTGGCCATCTGGAGGGCAAAGCCAAACTGGCTTCAAAGAAACTGGATGTCATAAATAGAGCACGGCAATACTTCAAGCCGGCCTACATTCTAGCGCTCTACAAAGCGCAGGTCCGGCCTCACATGGAGTATTGCTGTCATCTCTGGTCTGGCGCACCCCAGTATCAGCTCGATCCATTTGACCGCGTGCAACGCAGAGCAGCTCGAATTGTCGGGGACCCAGTACTCTGTGAACGGCTGGATCACTTGGCGTTGCGTAGAGACGTCGCTTCATTGTGTGTCTTCTACCGCATTTATCACGGGGAGTGTTCCGAAGAGCTGTTCAACCTGATTCCTGCCGCCGAATTTCACCTTCGCACGACACGCCACAAGTTACGATATCATCCCCACCATCTGGATGTGTGGCGGACCTCCACAGTGCGGTTTTCAAGGAGCTTTCTTCCTCGTACCACGAAGCTGTGGAATGAGCTTCCTTGTGCGGTGTTTCCGGGACGATACGACATGGGTACCTTCAAGAAAAGCGCGTACACCTTCCTTAAAGGCCGGCAACGCTCTTGTGATTCCTCTGGTGTTGCAGGAGAGTGTGGGCGGCGGTGATCACTTAACACCAGGTGACCCGTACGCTCGTTTGTCCTCCTATTCCATAAAAAAAAAAAAAAAAATCTAAAACTCTTGTTACACGTGAAAATGAACCTGAAAATACAGTTCGGTGATAGACAGTCGAACAAATAACAAAGACGCAATAATACTGTTTCCGTTGGTTACTTTTCGTGTATATTAAAACCCTAAAAAGTGCTAACGCGGAACAGGATAATTACAATATCGTGCTAACATCTACGGATTGTGTAACAGAGGCATGGCAACACTGAAGTAATCGCGAATGCGGCAACCTTTCCGCTGACGCAACCTTTATTTGTTCCTATTCCTAGCAACCTACAGACGACTTACATTACTTAAGGCGCTTTTACTGGCAAAACGAAATCATACAACAGTTGTTTTCTCGATGTTAGAATCAGGATATTCATATCAACAGAATGGATATCTTATTCTCTTGCTTAGATAATTTATATGTCTAGATAGAGTCTCTTCCTATTGACAACCGATAAAAATAGGCCAGTAATATTAACTTAGTGTGCGTGACAACCTACGTCTTACACTCGCGATTTGTATGATTATTTGTGTTAGTGTGCGTGAATTGCTCAAAATTGAGGGTAGTTCTAAAGTCTACTTTTTTTTGACGTTTTCACAGCTGTCAAAGTCAAAGTCAAAGTTGGGATTAGTTCCTTAGTATTTTGAATATTTAACTAGAAAGCCACTAATAAAAATAAAAATAATTAAGGTATGCCATTTGCATTAAATTAATTAATAACTGTTTAATTATTATAAAGAGAGCACCTAAACACAAAAATATGTAACGCGTCGTAAACTTTATTGATTTTTTTTTATAAACGAAAGAAATTATTTGACGTGAGATTTTTATCTAACAGAAAATAAAAAAGTAATACTTTGGTTAGTATACTTAGATTAAGGATTGGTCTCGGCTGCACTCCAACTAGATATGCAGCGTAGTCATAAACTGCATTTAATAAGCCCAAATGGACGTACTAGAGCCAGTCTCGAACAATGTGTGATGTTGACGTGCCATATGTTCTGTTAAACTTATAATAATTGAAGCTAAAATGCAAGGTTGCGTAGTAAAACTCTGTAAAAATAATACTACAAGAAATATGAACGACACTGGGATATATTTTGTATTTTATTAATTTCAATATAAAATAACTCGAAGCGTATGTTACAAAATTTTAAAAATGCCATTGAGTGTCAAGATGCCACGCACACAAGCATCTAATAGTGGCCATTATATAGAAGCTATTGTTATTAGGTAGTGCTGTATCTAGTTGGAGCGCAGCGGAGACCATTCCTTATTCTAAGGTTATATAATAATTACACATAGATATAAGTATGTCATACCAATGTCGCACTAATTTGCGCTTTAATTTAAAATCCCCTTATTTCAATTACCAACAATACGGAAATAATTATTAGAGTATTATGTAACTCTAATGAATATTATGTTTCGTAAGCAAGATTTATACCGTCAATTATCACATTAGGTTTGTAAGGTATGTTAAGTAATCGACTTACTTAGTTATGAGATGGAAACAATAGCAGCGGAGTCTCAACTGTAGAGTTCCCGTAGGTTTCACTTCAGTTATGGAACCTTACAATTATCAATTATATTATAATGAATATTATCATAGAATAAACGATCATCATGGTGGTCTTTGGGGGAGGCCTTTGTCCAGCTGATGATGACAATAATGAATAGGAATACTCACCTAAGTTTTAGTTTACATACATTATAGTCTGGCCATAAATACTGTTGGAATTAAAAATGAATGAAATATTTCATTTGAATTTGGAATCTGTCATTTTTATATGATTGTTTATTGAGTTTTATCATTTTGGCTTGTACAATATTTGCGATATTGAAATTAAATGGAGTGGGATGATAAAGAGAACCGAGTCGAGAATCGCTGTGATTGCATTACCATTGCCAAATGCAATTTTTAAAACTCTCCATACACTTGGTATTAGTAAAATGTTTGTGTACCGGGCTATTAATAAGTACAATGAGACCTCCTCTGTTTATGACAGAAAAAGATCTGGCCGTCCACGTTCATAGTGTTCGTACGAAAAAGGTGCTCAAAGCAGTAAGGGAGAATGAATTCGAAGAAATCCTGTCCGAAAGCAAAAGATTTTATCTCGGTAGTTGAAGACAGCACCTTGTCGCGTATTTTAAAAGATGACTTATAACTTGCAGTCTAAAAGAGACGTAGTGGTCATTTCTTAACTGATAATTTAAAAAAGAATAGGGTGGTAAAATGGAAACGGTACGCAAAGGGAGGTCACAGAAATAAATTGTATACGGATGAGAAAATGTTTACAATTGAGCAACATCTTCACAAACAAAATGACCATTATATGCTCAAAGCTTTAGAGCTTTGAGCATATAAAGAAAAAAGAGAAAGCTTCCCAATTAGTTGACAAAGTGCAACGTGGGCACTGTCCGACTTCAGTGATGGTTTGGTGGGGTATTAGATATGAAGGAATGACTGAGCCTTGCTTTTGTAAAAAACGTACCAAAACATCGGCACAAGTGTATCAAGATATCATTCTTGAGACGGTAGTGAAGCTCCTTAACAACACCATGTTAAACCAACAATAACCAAGAATGGTCCTTCCAGCAACACTCCGCCGTCTTTTTTGAGTGCAAACATTATTGCTCAAACAACATTTTTTGACAGTGGGCCCTCAATGGCATTTTCCTTTGAGTTGGTTGCGAAGATAAATTATTTTAGCGATTGGCGTTGTCCCAAAAAAATCAAATTAATCCTTTATAAAAATGAAGATTTCTAAGAAAGAAAAGGCAAAATATTTGGTGTTTTTATAGCCCCTAGTAAATTTTAGATTAGTATTTATTATTACCAGTGGTAGGCTTCTGTGCACAGGATGAGGGCTAGATTATGGGTACCACAACGGCGTCTATTTCTAGCGTGAGGCAGTAATGTGGAAGTATTACTATGTTTCGGTCTGAAGGGCGCCGTAGCTAGTGAAATTACTGGCCAAATGAGACTTAACATAGTATATCTCAAGGTGACGAGCGTAGTTGTAGTGCCGCTCAGAATTTTTGGGTCTTTCAAGAATTCTGCGTATCAATTACTATGAACTGAACGTCCTGCCCGTCTCGTCACTTATTTTCATAAAAAATAGGTATCTAAGTATCCTAGATACTAAGATAGTATAAATTAAAGGTAGTTAAACTTCTACCATCCAAAAAACAAAAAGAGAACTTTAAAAACACTTACCAAATCAAAATGCAGGCCGCACACCTCAACCGATTCTTGATACGCTGTAATGGTTATTATTAAATGCGGTACACAGCCGTTGACATAATCGCGCTTCCATATTGGGCAAAATACAATGTATTGTGGACTTAAAGTATTAAACCTTAATAAAAAGGAGACGGCATGTCTATCAATAATGCGTCATCGCTTAAACATCAGCTCCTTCCTCACGGCCTTAACATTAATTTCGAACTGAGCTTCGCTATCTCAGAATTTATTTGCTACCTGCCATCAGAAAAATGCTCAACCTTAAACAATTTCAAACCCAATTTTAATCACTCTTATATAGAGGGATTTTGTAACTCATTGGTAAATTTGAAAAGAAATGTAACGAAGTATTCATAATCTGTGTTACTCATACATCATTATGTAACCATGATCTTTCTCTCTCTCTCTCTACGGCCCTCTTTCCTGGCTCTCCCTCTCCTAATCCGTCCTCTTAGCCACTCCCATTGTCATCACTGATGGTATTTTTATGTTGTTAGAGTATTATGTACATCTTATTAAACAGTTAAAATTAACCACGATGAAGGACCTCCGAATGGACCGAAACTAGGTGGTACCCACACCGATAAATCGTGAGTAATGCCGTATTACTAAAAATGATTTAAACTACGGTTAAACGATTTCTTAACTATTTTAAAATGCTTTATTAAAAGTGTATAATAAAGTTGTAATCTCTAGTCTAGAGTTGCATAAAATCTAAAAAAAAACACCCGAATGCAAACACTCATCTAGTCTAAAATACGTTTCTAAATAGGCCGATTCCATACCACAGGACTAATTCAATGTTTTTAGTTATTTATGCAACTGTTGTGTAATAAGGGGTATTAAAACACGAATGTGGATCACATGAGTGTTTTAATACCTAATTATCAACAGTTGCATACAAGACTTTATCTACACCCAGAATATGAATCCTCTAAAAGATTCTGGAATAGTTAGCTTACTGCTTACATTAAAACACCAGTCCCAGTAGTTACATTACTGATTATATACAAATAAAATAAGTAATAATGAAACAATTATTTATTTTAGTAGTAATTTACATTTTCTATAGTGCAATAATTAAAATTCACTTGAATATAATGTTCTTTTTCAGCGTTTAAAATGAATCGCTCATTTTTTGTAAACAAAACAATAAAAATATCGAAGAAAATGGCGGGGATTCGAAAAACCTACTTTTTTTTTACGGCGCGCGACGTTCTGAGAGTGTGGAGCGCGCGGGAAAGTGTTCTTTTTTTGAAATTCATACAGATACCACGCATCGAGCAATAAGAATGTGGCTGTATGTTGAAACTCTTTGCGCATGAAGGGATAAAAAAAACATAGGAGTGTTGTTATGAAATTCAGTACAACATTACAACACTCTTTTGGGTGATGTAATGGTTATTAGAACATTGGGTGTTTTAATGTTGGCAATAAGCTAACTGTTACAGAATCTTTAATAGAGGATTTAAAGCATGGGTGTAGATAAAATAATAAAACACTAATTGTGCACCAGTGGGAAGCTCCTTTGCGCAGGATGCCTGCTAGATTATGGGTACCACAACGGCGCCCATTTCTGCCGTGAAGCAGTACTGTGTAGTGAAATTACTGAGCAAATGAGACTTAACATCTTATGTCTAAAGGTGACGAGTGCAATTGTACTCGTAATGCCACTCAATTTTTGGGCTTTTCAAGAATCCAGAGCGGCACTGCATTGTAATGGGCAGACTCCTGCCCCCACACTATACTCCTGAGACAGCTCTGTTGGTTCAATACTCCGTGACAGCGGGTAACAGTACGACTGTTTCTTATTCCGTTCGGATACGGACGCACAGGGACCGGTTGATGTCTGTAAATACCTTTACATTGTCATTCAGATTGGAGTTTGAAGCGCACGAGTCGGCATGCGACTATGCGGATGCCTCAGCGAGGGTTTAACGCACTTTACGATATTACCATGAGGCCAGCGAGCTTTTTATTTCTCCTTTATTGTCATATTCGTTACTATTATCGTTTTCGAAAATAAATAATTTCTTTGTGGAATCATATTCCACAACAATTGGATAATATCACGTACGGCCTATCTGATGTTAGTGATCGTAGTCGCTCAAACTCTCTAGTAACATCAACTCCTTAAAGTATAAATCATCATCATCATCATCAGCCGGAGGACGTCCACTGCTGGACAAAGGCCTCCCCCGAAGATTTCCACCACGATCGGTCCTGCGCTGCCCTCATCTAATGTATTCCGGCGATCTTTACCAGATCGTCGGTCCATCTTGTGGGGGCCTACAAACACTGCGTCTTCCGGTAAGTGGTCGCCAGTCGAGGATTTTACTGCCCCAACGGCCATCTGTCCGTCGGGCAGGGCACATATATGCCCTGCCCACTGCCACTTTCTTACCATATAACGAAGTACAAAGACTAGGTAATGGATCATGCATGGATCTTGTACGGTGAGAGAAACTTATGAAAGCTTCGCATACATTGATGATACCGATTTTAGGCGAAAGGCGATTTAGATAAAAAAATAAGACTCTAATATATACTTATGTATTAAACATATCCCAGTAATTAATCAAAACTCAGTTTAACCGAAATGGCCACTTTAAGCTTTGATATAAGTAGGTAGCCAGCTAGAAGCTTTTGAAGTATGTTGAAAATAACCGATGGCTTCAAACCTGTTTTGGCCACGCAATCCCTGCAATTCTGTTTTCCTTAACAACCCATTACATTCTAAATTAAAATTATTAATACCAACACAATATGTTTTCACATAAGTATTACATAAGCATGGGGTTTGATCCAAGATTTTTAGATTTTAGATTTACAACATTATGGCTGCAGAAATTGTATTTCAAGACTAACATGGTCCATCCCACATCCTATATTTGTTGAATTGATTGTATTAACTGACGCTAATCAATTCCAGGAAGCGTCGAAGATTGTTTCCGCGTCTCAAGCCAATATTTATAACCATGTAAAAGTCTCGCTGACTATTAAGAACGGCATTTAAACTCACCAGTCGCGACATAAAACTCGTAGATCACACACAAAAGAACCACGTGAACGAACATCACACGAATTGATCTGACGAATCGGGTATATATAATAATGATATATTATCATCTATTTAGAAGCATAAAAGTAACTTGAAACTTTTTTACCAAATAAATGACTAACAGCATTTAACTAAATCTATATGAAAGTTTACAAAGATGATATTTACAAAATTAATTTTATATTTACCACCTTCGCACTACACGCCACAAGTTAGGATATCATCCCCACCATCTGGATGTGTGGTCCTCCAAGTGCGGTTTTCAAAGAGCTTTCTACCACGTACTACAAAGCTGTGGAATGAGCTTCCTTGTGCGGTGCTTCCGGGACGATACGACATCGGTACCTTCAAAAGCGCGTACACCTTCCTTAAAGGCCGGCAACGCTCCTGTGATTCCTCTGGTGTTGCAAGAGATTGTGGGCGGTGGTGATCACTTAACAACAAGTGACCCGTACGCTCGTTTGTCCTCCTATTCCATAAAAAAAAAACAGTGGGAGGTTCATTTGCACAGGATGCCGGCTAGATTTTGGGTACCACAACGGCGCCTGTTTCTGCCGTGAAGTAGTAATGTATAAACATTACTGTGTTTCGGTCTGAAGGGCGCCGTAGCTAGTGAAACTGCTGGGCAAATGAGACTTAACATCTTATGTGTCAAGGTGACTCAGAATTTTAGGGTTTTTCAAGAATCCTGAGCGGCACTGCATTGTAATGTGCAGACGTAAGATGAAGTCTCATTTGCCCAGTAATTTCACTAGCTACGGCGCCCTACAGACCGAAACACAGTAACGATAACATATTTCTGCTTCACGGCACATTACTGTTTTGGTATCCATAATCTAGCCGGCATCCTGTGTACATTTCTTAGGAAAAGCACATGATAATTTTATAAAACAATCGACGTTCAGTTAGCCACAAATTTTCATGAAAACAACACCAATCTATCTTCTCTCTTTGTGTGACTAGTAGTACAGTCAGTATAGCCCAGTACTTTCCCCTGTTTTGTAGTATTATATATTCTTGTGTTCTGTGCCAAGCAAAACCTGGCCGTCATAAAATTTCAAATGCTAACTTCTTTATATTTACTAAACATGACATTTTCATAACATTATCACATTTTTATTTCTTTACTGACATATTTTGTGCCTCAAATTGAGTTATTTGTTATTGGACCCTGATAAAAAGTCTTGGCTGTAACACAAACGACACAACATTGTAACATGAGCATGTTGTGACGTTTGATAAACCGCGCGGAGGCGTGATATTCTTTGAGAGCATCATTTGTTCTACCGAACAAAGATTCGCACATTGGCACATACGAAATATCCTTAGTTTCCGTATCAAACAATCACAACAAATCTGTACTTATATTATTATTTCGTCGCGTACAAACGGTTGCCGAATTCCAACAATGAATAAAGGCTCTTGTCAAAGAATTACCGCGTGATGCCGACAAAGCTTGCAAAAAGCGCAGCTCCGATTGTTATAATCTGACATAACATTTAGTGTGAGAAACCGCTTCATATCTACACAATTCAATATGTCTTTATATTTTTTACTGATGTTGCACATTTAAGATATCGATCGAGAGATATCAGAATACCTACATATAGTTTGAACCGACACAGGAAGGCACTTTGAAGTGTCTTTTTTTTGTGTTCTATCTTTTTTGATCTTATTATATTATATCTCAACAAACAGGGATGTGTAAATCAACTGATAGAAATAAAAGAATCTGTATTTTGAATACTCCTCTAGCAAAGGGGTGTGATGTTATAGTAAATTTATTATTGTTAATTTTAATCGTCTGTCGTCTTAAAGATATTAATCGGTATTTATATAGGTGCAAACTTAGATTAAGTATTGGGTCTCCGCTGCGCTTTAACTAGATAACGTTCTACCTAAACTAAGAACAATAACTTTATTAATACGGAAACAATTAGATGCTTGTGTGCGTGGCATCTTGACACGCAATGGCAGGGGCGTGCATATCATATAGGCAATTAGGCAGTGCCTACCTTGTTATGAAACCTAAATAAATATTGCACTAGAGTTAAAGCTAATACTACCTATGGTAGGCAGTATATAGATTGCATATTCGTATATACAATCTATATACTGTCTATAAACGAAGCAAGCAAGGCAGCGTTTCATACAACTGATGTCGTACTGTCGGACTAAAACGCAACTACGACTAGTTAGATCTACAGTGTCTACTCGTACTCTGCTAGAAAGCCAATACACGCCCCTGCTCAATGGCACCTTTCAAATTTTGTAACATACGCTTCGTGTTATTTTACATTGAAATCAATAAAATACAAAATACTTACTGATCACAATATGTGATCCCAGTGTCTTTTTAATTTCTTGTAGAATTAGGTATTTTTACAAAGTTATACTACGCAACCCGGCATTTTAGTTTCAAATTATTAGCAAAGTTTAACAGAACGTGTGGCACGTCAAAGTCATGCATTGTTCGAGACTTGCTCGAGTACGCCCATTTGGGCGTAGTAAAAGTTGCCGCACTTTGCGACGCAGTGGAGACCGATCCTAAATCTAAGGTTGCAACAGTAATATTTTGTATTTCCTCTGAAACAACTTCACATCCTATTTTAATTATAAGAACAGTCTTAGCCATACCAAATAATTATAATTTCAAATTGAAATACTTTGATTCATAATAGGATTAGGCACGTAATGAGCGTCAAATACTACCTACTCATTCGAAAATTTATGCCTCTGACATGAGAAGAACGGGCGCAAAAACTGCCTTCTTGTTGTCATTTAATAAAATGTCGTCATAATATAATTTCCTACACTAAAATTTATCATTAAAAATAGCCTGGGGTCAGTCTAGGGCTCCGTTCTTAATCTGTGGTTTCATTAAGAAAGTCATGTATGTTATAGTAACTTTTACCACTTATGTAAATGTATTTAATAATCTTTTGGATGTTGTAGATAATAGCTTAAAGAATATTAAAATAGTATTATATATTTTTTTGTTCAAGCAAACAAAATCTTAAAACTATATTTACAATACTATGAATACATAAAATTAAAACTATCATTACGGGGAAGCGTACCAAGAATACTGGCAGCATTTCCATGTTGGATAGCTAGACTGATCCGTTGACCGAAATAGCTGCCAGCGCTAAATAATAATAATTGAAATATTAAATTTATGATTACAAATCCAGTAAATACAAAGGAAAAAAGCAATTTAAGGGAAGTAGGACGGTGTATTTTAAGAGACGCGTACTTATGTTACATACCATTATTCGTGAATATTGAAAGAACAACTGAAGAAAATAAAGCCCACATTACTTTCATCAAGGTCACAGTCACAAAGAGCACGATCCCTTAATTTCACAAGATAAACTGAGATTAAGGAATTGATTAAGCGTTATGAAGTACCTACTTATGTATTATGGATTATGAAGGATTTCCGTATCGATAATCCAACTACCATACACACCTATATCGTGGACTTTAATATAGTGCTCTTTAAACATTACAATATTATAACAGTAGAAACTGAGACAAACAGATAGTCGATAATATTCATAAATCATAACCGTTTATTTGAAATTAAAGCTTCAGCCGTCTTATAAACCCTACAGCGACATCTATAAGCGAGTAGCGTAGAAAAAACTGTCCACTAGAATTTAATTACCTACTTCAAACATAATGTTATGAAGTACTTGAGATTCGAATCTGTAACCTGTTATAGTCTATTGTTTACTCGAAGGGGATAATCAGCTTATTTTCCAGTACCTAGTTGCTTAACTGTGAGTAGAAGCTGACATGAAGTTCATATTATATTGGCATAATATAATATTCAATATTATATTACATTATATATAGGGTGGCTTGGCTAAAATATAAATACAAATGATAATAGAAGTAGTGATTCATTCAGCACTAACACTACAAATCATACCTTTTAGTTGGATGCCATTACTAATTATTATGACAGTAATCACGACCATCATGTTCACAAAGCACCCATACACAAACAATGAATTTAGCTCTAAAGGTTGATGTATCCAATGTAGTTACGATAATTTATATTTATACAGTTTTTACTTCTTATGAATTATTTGATATTATTTAAACACGGTTCATATTATATTGAATGCAGAACCTTACAAACAGTTACAGATATGTATATTACAGCCATTGTAAAATAATCTATTTCATTGAAAAGAGTGGCCGTTGAGTATCTTGTATGTTCTTCTCACGAGATATTCTTTTTCAGAACATAATAATTGAAGTAGAATTTGTAATAGTATTAGAGTAAAAATTATAGTTACGATTCCAAAGATCTTAGTTTAAGCCTTATTGAATAAAATTCATTTGACTTTGACACAATTTGTTAATTTTTAATACTAAACGCATAAATTAAGGGTATGTTCCGATATGCACTGCGAGCTCTGCACAGTGATATCACTGTAGAAAAATTCGTTCCTTAAGGACTGTCAGTATACTGCCGCAGTACCCTAGGGAAATATATGACGTCATAAATCGCCGCCATATTCTACTGTGAGCACTGGCATTTTCGAGATAAGGTAGTACTTTGATCACATGATCAGTCAAAACCACTCGAGTGCCTAAAATATTAATTAAAATATTTTTAATTTGACAGTACTCCAACAAAAGTTTTTTTTAATGAACTAGAAAACTTTAATACACTCATTTGAATGCTGCGTCGAAAAATGCGGCTGACAGTATACGGGATTGCTTTCCGTTTTAAAAAGTAACCAGTATAACTGGCTATAAAGGAACGGCTTCACAGTATACTAAATTGACGTCACACTGTACAGTGATCGCAGTGCATATCGGAACATATCCTAAATAACCATTTTTGATGTGCAATTATAAAAATAAACGGTATCCATAACTTATTGTGGTAAGTGAGTATGATTTTCCTTGTGTATGCCGGATACTGAATTACTATCCGGTATACGGCCGGATAGTGCAAACAGGCCGGATAGGCGTTTTAACGGATATTTACTGGATATACGGATCATCTCTAGTACTTTAGAGCTTCCGTTGCCAGCTCCGAATATTTTTGTTTTCCATTCATCCAAAACACGTCGACACTTTGTTCATTAAATCATTATAGTAGTGTTTTAAATTAAATTATTTATCTGCCACACATGGGACATACTATAATGGGGTTGCGAAATAAATAGTATTGAAAAAACACTGTTCTAGTATATTATCAATAAGTACGCCAATATTTTGAACATTAAGTACAAGTGTAATATTATATTCTTTGGTTACGAATAAAATAATATTATTTACTCTAAAGAGCAGCCCAGTTGGACTTTGCCTAATGCTTGGAGCAATAATATAAAGCCTGCACGTATTTAATTGAACATTTTCTAAGTAGTGACCATCATTCATCCAATACACATAGTAGTATGATAGATGGAGATGATATGCTGCAATCGACTTTAATTAAAATCCAAATGTATCCGTTTTTATTCCAGTAAGGTAGTGCTTGCGACAATATAATATCGATACTGTTGGGCTAAATTAATGAAGCTCTTGATCCGGTAGCCCTCTCACTGTATACATACAAAATTCACATAAAACTTCCGATACACTTTGACAAAGCACAAACAAGCATACATCTCACATTTTGTAATATTTAAGGTTGTTATTACGGATTATAGGGAAAAATCTGCTTCTGCAACTAGAAATAATGCAGTTAATATATTTTCACTTTTAATGCGAAATTTTAATTTTAAGATATTGTTTTTACACTAATTAAGTACATGCTATTGGGTATAGTAGATAGACTGTATTATTAAGCACTATACATAATATTATATTGCACAATTTACACTATATACAGTGTTCAACGATCACTTAAAACTAAACATTAAGATCTTTATTACACCTCTAGATGACACCCATAGAAAGAAATAAGTACTTAATAATTGAAAATGGATTATTGTAAAAGAGAAGAGTCCGACTGCTCGCTGCCAGCTAAAACTGCAGTTGGATAATAAAGTTGTTTTCGAATTCATAATATTAACGTTAATTCAACGCTTTATAAGGTCGGCATCATTTTATTAACTAGCTTTTTAAAATTTTTGGATTTTCCATCACTTATTGTATTTTTTTATGCAAGAGGAGGACAAACGAGCGTACGCGTATGTTATGTGATCACCGCCGCTCACATTTTGCTTGCAGCACCGGTGACATATAACTGTCTCTTCTGAGTGCATTGCGTTTTGCGTAGGTTAAAAAGGTCAATCCAGTCCTGTACAGCTCAACTCATTGTTACTTCTCTAGGCTTGATAATTATTGTTCCGAGGCACATTGAGTACATAGATCTCTTTCTACATAGGCCTTAATTTGATAAGTGTCAGTCAGTTTGTTTTCAATGTCAAATGTCAATTCACATTTGACATAGAAATTGAAATATTTTGATGAATAAAATGTTTAAAATTTAAATAAACAAACCGAAGTTTCAACTCTTAAAGTCAGCTAGTGGTGGTCTTCTAGTTTTAATAAATGAATTCAAATTGGATTTTATCCAAAGATAAAATGCAAACAACTATTAAAGAACTTCTAGATGCTTTGGGGTAAGAGGTTTAGAGAGTCATTTTTCACTTAACTGCGGACCCTATCTCGTTATTAATTTATAAATACATAATTTAAATTTTTAGAGTCAACTTGGAAGCCGACACAGTTTTCGATTTTATACAAAATGATCCGAACTACGGTAACAGCAATCACACACTGAAACAAGCGAACGAATACGCACAAAGATTAGCACTTAAAGCATCTAATTCTAAGGGATTTTTAAAGAAATATGAGGAACTAAGGAACCGCAAGTAAAATCAATTCTGGTTTTGTAGTTTGTTAACTTATACATTTTTTTAAATAACATAATTATTGTAATAAACATTATTTCAGTACTGATAATCTTTTTGACATCATAGCCCTATTTTACAAATTGGTATGTGAAGAAAAAAAGTCTAAGATGACAAAGCCAAAAGTATCGCCCAAGCCAATCTTGGGTGATAATAAACATCATTTCACTAAAGAAGATTTACCTCAGGTAAGATACAGAATAAAATTACTTGTTAATATCCTTATTATATTATGTTACAACTTAAAATGTCATAGTAATTATTTTTATTTCATATTTATAACTACTACTAATATTGATTTACTCAAATATATACAAATAAATATAAGGAATGAAATTGTATATAATTTTTTTAAAATAATCCGTATTTTAGGAATTAAGAAAAGTTTCTTTAGTGTGTTACAGACATTATTTGGAATTTGTAGTGCCTTATAATTTGTTTTGTGATCCAAATAGGATAATATGTACTAACAACATTTAAATCAATTTTTATCCAATTATATATTTTTTTTTATGGAATAGGAGGACAAACGAGCATACGGGTCACCTGTTGTTAAGTGATCACCGCCGCCCACAATCTCTTGCAACACCAGAGGAATCACAGGAGCGTTGCCGGCCTTTAAGGAAGGTTATTTATTTGAATCAGTGTTATTTGTTACTTTAAATATAACTTTATTAAGGTAAAAAATACAATGATTGTAAATTGACATTATGATATTAACAGTTTCTTTAAATGTTCTTACAGCAAATTAGTTTTTTTAAGAATTTATTCTTATATAAATTAAATTTACAAGCTAAGATTGTGTAGTAAAACAAATTTAATACAGCTAAGAAACACCTGTTATTGTCAGTTATTTTAATGTAAATAAAGTTGTATGATAGATACTCAGTAACATGTTAAAGTTAGTTGCCAAAGCTATTTCATTGACAAGCATTGAAATAAATTAAAGGTAAACTGTATTATTACAGATTAAGGATAAACTACTTAAAGCTGTGGATCAAAGCAAAAAGTTTGTAATGAAATCTTTTGAAGAGAAAGAAACAAAACTCCGGCCTAATTGGTATAACACTTTGGACTTACCCAACTGGCAAAAAGATTATCCTGCTATGTCTTGGGATTTTCCTAAAGAGCCATTACCTCTTGTATCCTCCCTGGGTGAGTTTTTTTATAGTCACATGCAATACTAATAATATTGTAAATTTATTTTATATCAATTCAATATCACACTAAAATAAGCTCAACTTACATATTTAGCTTAAATACAATTTGATATGTTAACTTTGTGCATTGGGAAATTTACAAAAATGCACCATGCTATCATTACATCACTGCCCTTGCAATTGTAAAAGAAGGTTTGTTGTAGATTTTATTGATTAAACAACACATACACCTAGATGTTAGAACCAGAGAATAGTGTAAACTTGTCATGAATGTGATTAAATTGTGCTTAGGTTAGGTGCATATTGCAGTTTTCTTCAGGTTCTTAGAATAGTTTTTTTTATGAAATTAAAGGACGAGACAAACACGACATTCAGTTGATTGTATTTGATACGCCCTGCTCTTTGCAATGCAGTGCCACTCAGGATTCTTGAAAGACACAAAAATTCAGAGATTACTGCTTCACAGCAGAAATAGGCGCTGTTGTGGTACCCATAATTTAGCCCGCATCCTGTGCAAAGGAGCCTCTCACTGGTGAATAGTGGTGGTAGATTCATTTTTATTTTAGTTCCTTATGTTAGCTGACATACTTTAAAAGACTCAGTGGCATAATAGGTTGAACTGATGACACCCACCAAAGTGCCTTTAGTGCAATCCTAATCCGCCTACTTATAACTGTATTAAAAGTTTTCAATTCAAAAAAAATTCAAAATAAGGTTGGCAACTCTCTTGTGATTCCTCTGGTTGGTTCACATACCATCAGGGAATCCTTATTTATATTCTTTTGTCCTCCTCTTTCTTAAAAAAAAACTTACAATTATAATTGGTGAAATGTGGTTAGAGTAGACTTGTGAAGTAAGTAGCATTTTTTTTAGCAGTATAGTTAACTGATGAGAAAGCAAGAAAAAACATTTATTTCACTAAACACTCACAGGATACACTTAATACATAGGCTGCACTAAAAGTATCGGGAATGGAATATTTCCACTGTTCCTGTCATATCAAAATCTTTTTAATTGAAAACTCCTTGGTTTTAAAAATCGAATACCATTTACTTATTTAAAAAAAGATTCTCAGGCTTTTCACAAACTCTTTTCAAACTTGGTTAGTCTTTGAGAAAATGGAATTGACTCGAGAAAATTCTAGAGTGATGATTTATTATGACTTTTGAAGTGGTTTAACACAAAAACAGTGTGTTGACCGGATGGTTTCTGCATTTGGTGATGAAGCCCCATCCAAAACCACAATTTATCGCTGGTTTGCTGACTTTCAACGTGGACGTATCAAGCTCAGTGATGATCCCCGTCAAGGTCGTCCAAAAACTGCAGTCACCAAAGAAAACGTTGATGCTGTGCGTAAGCTGATTGAGGAAGATCGACATGTGACATGCCTCGAAATTCAGGCAACTTTAGACATTGGTATGAGTCAAATACAAATAATCTTGCATAAACAATTAGGTGTAAAAAAGTTGTTTTCCCGATGGATACCGCATTTGCTCTGTGAAGAGCAAAAAGCGGCTCGCGTTACTTGGTGCGTCAGAACTCTCGAAAGATTTCACGCAGGATCCACAAATGCTGTAGACAACATCGTATCAAGTAACGAATCCTGGACATACGCGTACGAACCCGAGACGAGTCACGAGTTTGGGTGTTCGAGTTAAAGCCAACAAAAATTGTTCGTTCACGGAGTGTTGCAAAAAAAATGATGGCCACGTTTGTCTCCAAAACCGGCCATGTTTCGACTATTCCTCTTGAGGGACAAAGAACGGTTAATACAGAATGGTATGCTAGCATTTGTTTGTCACAAGTCGTTTCTGAACTCCGTAAAAAGAACTCCGTAAAGAGAACTGCAACCGCCGCATCATCCTCCATCACGACAATGCGAGTTCTCACACCGCGCACAGAACAAAAGAGGTTTTATAGCAAGAAAACATTACAACGACAAACGACAAACAACAGAATTATTAGACCATCCGCCGTACAGCCCCGACCTAAGCCCTAATGATTTCTATACTTTCCCTAAAATAAAGAATAAATTGCGTGGTCAGAGATTTTCATCACCTGAAGAAGCTGTGGACGCCTACAAAACGGCCATTTTGGAGACCCCAGCTTCCGAATGGAATGGTTGCTTCAATTATTGGTTCCATCGTATGGAAAAATGTGTCAAATTTCGCGGAGAATACTTCGAAAAGCAATAAATACATTTTTAAATAGTAATGTTGTGTCACTTCCTTGATTCCCGAAATTTTCAGTGCCAACCTCTTATACTAAGATAAAAGTACAAAACCTAACCTTCACAAATTGGAACCAAGAAGGAACCATGTTACATTAATGTCTATGTGACATTATTGGGCAGTCATCATCATGACATCATTAAGATACTAGCGCCACCACTCTACCAGTGGGAGGCTCCTTTGCACAGGAAGCCGGCTAGATTATGGGTACCACAACGGCTCCTATTTCTGACGTGAAGCAGTAAACATTTCTGTGTTTCGGTCTGAAGGGCGTCATAGCTAGTGAAATTACTGGGCAAATTAACATCTTATGCCTCAAGGTGACGAGCGCAATTACAGTGCTGCTCAGAATTTTTGTGTTTTTCAAGAATCCTGGGTGGCACTGCATTGTAATGGGTAGGGCATATCAATTACCATCAGCTGAATGTCCTGCTTGTATCGTCCCTTATTTTCTTAAAAAAAATCACAGAACAAAGAGGAATAGTACAAACAGTTAGCCATTAATAAGATTCAATTTAAATTGTACTCAGTTCACATCTGCAGAAGTTACAAAATATATTATAATATAATTTAAACATACATAATCTACTCAGCCGACAACAGCCACCTATTTCATCCTACTTGATTATTTACTTGTGAATATATGGTGGAAGAAACAATTACCTGCTTACTTTGCCTATTTACATACTAGCTTTATTACAATACACTACAATAAGAAGTCTTTAACAAGGATGACTAGAATAATACGCACTCTGTGGTTACAACCGAATGACTTACAGTTTCTACCGTTGCGGTCTACCATCATTTAATCATGTAGGGATTATAATATGATTATTGTTTTGAAAGTCTATTATTATTACTAATTTATTTTTAATTTTTCAGCTGGTATTCCAGTTGCCTCACAGGAAAATATAATAATCGATGAGCTTCTTTATGTGTTTAGCGGCATACCAGGCAACTTTATTGTCCACCAAGCCGTAAAAAATAAATATGATCCTCGACAGTTCTTAATATCTGATGATCTTGATGATGCTTTTAAGCAGATTGTTCAGCAAATGTTGCCACTAGCATCCAATCATTCTATTGTTAGAAGATTTATAGAAAATTGTGATATGTGGTCGGGACAGATATTGCATGCTTTAGTAGCTGCTATTGAAATCTTGTTAAAAGACTATTATGTAAGTTCCAGGGGTTTTGTTTTACCATATTAAAATATATTTCTCAGTTAAAACCTCTAAAATAAAAAGTTTACAAATACAACAACGAGATTGAATCAGAGATGAGGAGATCTGTAGGAGAACCAAAGTCACCCACATAGCTCAAATGATTGCGAAACTGAAGCGGAAGTGGGCAAGGCACATAGTTCGACAGACAGATGGCCGGTAAGGCAGAAAAGTCCTCTAATGGCGACCACGTTCCGGAAGACGCATTGTTCGTAGGATCCCCCACAGGATGAACCGACGACCTGGTTAGGATCGCTGGAATACGTTGTATGAGGACAGCGCAGGACCGTTCGTCATGGAGATCTTTGGGGGAGGCTTTTCCAAAGCAGAAGATCTTCTGTAGATGATGAAATACAAAAATGTTATGTGACATCTATAGTTGAAATTATTTAGTATAATAATTATTTCATTTTGGCCACTAAAAAGAGAAGTATAGGAAAATCTTAAATAACATGGATTACATGAAAAGCCTATATATATGTTTCAAGTTAACAAACCCGAAAAGAGATAGCATGTACTGGTATACAGCAATGATGAAGAATATTTTTTTTTATATAATTTCATGTGTTATGAATAATTCACAAATACAAGTGGGACTTGAGTTTTTATATAAGATAGGTTTGTTAGCCTAAGATCATTGCCACAGCAAGATCTGCTTAGGCTAATGTTAAGTTTGTCTTATCAAAAATATGTTAAGAAAATATAATTAATGTTTTCTTATATAAGAGTCCGTCAATAGAAGTATTGCCGACCGATAAATTAGGAGCATGGTCTAAGTGTTGAAGGTCCCTTACGGCCGTTCCCAATATTCAGTCTATCTCTTCCTCGAGTTAAAAATCGTCACTATCGTTGACTTTTCTGTCCCTATAAACTTATTGACGGTAACTCACCTTATCCGTACACACTGTCTGTCAATGGGACGACGTATAGCTTACTAGCGATAGAAGTTTGTATGAAAATTACAATTCACGCGTCCCAATACAAGGCGATAAGAATGACTTATCGGGTATATTGGGACAGCTTCAGATTATTGACAGTTAATCACTGGCAGTAGAAGGTAGTAATTTATCTCAATCTGATAGTATATTGGGAACGGCAGTTAGTCGTATCGGTTCGGAAAATTTGCAGCCGG
This sequence comes from Leptidea sinapis, assembly GCF_905404315.1. NCBI lineage: Eukaryota > Metazoa > Arthropoda > Insecta > Lepidoptera > Pieridae > Leptidea > Leptidea sinapis. Next base: position 10,219,433 of record NC_066285.1, on the reverse strand, counting down.
TAATTGATTCCCAACAGATATTGTTAAATGCCAGACGCCATCTTCATAAAAATTTGTAATTTATATTGTATTTATACTTAATATACTGTTTTAAGACGATGGTGGCCCAGTTGGAGACAGAGCACATGTCCGGTAACCTGACACTACAGAAGCTCTGGTATTTCATTTTGCCAACTATGCACACGATGCAAATTCTCGCAGCAATTGTTTCAAGTATTGCAAAGGTAAACAATATCTTCTAAAATATATTATTACACATTATGATTTTAAATGATTTGGGCTGATCCATATCAGCTATTTTGTTAGTAACATATCATATCAATATCTTAGGTTTTTAAGTCTTACAAATGAAACCTAAACTCGTGTACAAAAATTCATGAAGACGGTTTAGCGGATGTTTATAATGCATTCTTCAATATCCAGAGCGAACTCCGTGGAGGTGCAGTGCTGACAGTGCTACACGAGAAAACAAATTCGCTGATGGGAGATGCGCGTGCGCAAGAAATATCATTGTTCCTAACGGAGCGCACATGTCGTCCCTATTTGAATATATTGGACCAGTGGATACACAAAGGAACTATTACAGATCCATTCCAGGTACCTAATTATATAGTATTACTTGCTATGGACCGCGGTTTCACCCGCTTTCTAATTATTATTCGAAGACTTGACTTCACCTGAGAGGCACAGGATGGCGGCTAAATTATGGGTACCACAACGGTGCCTTTTTCTACCGTGAAGCAGTAATGGGTAAGCATTATTGTGCTTCGGTCTGAAAGGCGCCGTAGCTAGTGAAATTACTGGGCAAATGAGACTTAACATCTTATGTCTCAAGGTGACGAGCGCGCAATTATTGTAGTGCCACTTAGATTTTTTGGGTTTTGCAAGAATCCTGAGCGGCACTTTATTGTAATGGGCAGGGCGTATGAATTACCATCAGCTGAACGTCGTGCTCGTCTCGTCCCTTAATGACATAAAAAAACTTGGGTCGGGTGTAGGTTTACGGTGCCCTTTACAATGTACATCAGCACTCTGCCTTGCGATATTCAGTAGGAAGCTGAATGGGCCTCTTTCTAAACTTTTATCATCGCGGAACTTTGTAATTATGATGACGGGTACTCACGATATATATTTTATTAATTTGATGCCGATATTTCGATCCATTTGCATGAATCGTGGTCGCGGCGGAACTGCGGCGGCGGCGAGAAACTCTTGACACATTGACACTTGACACTAATAGTACATCAATCTGTCCACGTGGCGCCTAATTCGATTTGGTCTTCGATTCACTATTTCGTTTTAGGATAGACTTAACTGCAGATATTGACATAACATAGTGTTTTAGTGTGTCGTAAAGTGATATTTCTGGAATATCTCTCGCTCTTCTATATATCATATTAAAATAATTCCAGGAGTTTATGATTGAAGATAATGAATTGATCAACAAAGAGGAATTGCCTTTGGACTACTCCGCTGACTACTGGGAGAAGCGTTATTGTGTGCAACATGACAGAGTGCCATGCTTCTTGGACAAATTCACCGATATTATTTTAAGGACTGGAAAATATTTGAATGTGATAAGTCAATGTGGTAAGTTTAAAAGTAGGTAATCTGTTTTCGCACGAATAATACTTATAACTGATAAAATAAAAATGGATGTAATGACGTCCATTTTTGCGTTTTTTGTCCATTTATGGGTTTGGGTGGATTCTCTTCTATAATTTAGGTATTCATAAAAGAGCGCAATTAAATATTGTGCCGGTTTCTTCCGCCGTTTCCTATCCCCCAGAGCGCAACCTCAGTCCGATGCGGTGGCTGTAAAGGAATTGATTTTGATAATTTTTTTTTATGGAATAGCAGGACAAATGAGCGTACGGGTCTCCTGGTGTTAAGTGATCACCGCCGCCCACATTCTCTTGCAACACCAGAGGAATCACAAGAGCGTTGCCGGCCTTTAAGGAAGGTGTACGCGCTTTTTTTGAAGGTACCCATGTCGTATCATCCCGGAAACACCGCACAAGGAAGCTCATTCCACAGCTTTGTAGTACGTGGAAGAAAGCTCCTTGAAAACCGCACTGTGGAGGACACACATCCAGATGGTGAGGATGATATCCTAACTTGTGGCGTGTCGTGCGAAGATGAAATTGAAAAAATTGAATGACCTATGACTTTGAAAAGTAATTAATGATTTGCTTCGATAGTTGAAAAATGAAATCGTCACTGCCGATCTATTATTCTTTTCTGAGTAATATAAATTTGTACTTGTTTCAAGTACATTGGCACAGAAGAATTTTTTAATTAATTATTATAAATATTAGATATATATATATATATATATACCTAAATTTTAATTATTATAAAGGTAAGTCAATCACAAAAACGAATACTGAAGAAATGAAATACTCCATGCGCGAGCAGAACTACGGCGCCACGATACAGAAAGCGTACGCGTTTGCCAGCAAATCCCTCCTCGAGCTGCTACTCAAGGAGTACGACCTGATGGGCCGGTTGAAGTCGGTCAAGAACTACTTCCTGATGAGCCAGGGCGACTTCATTGTCCAGTTCATGGATGCGACCGAACAGGAGCTGTCTAAGAAGATAGATGACATCATTCCTTCTAAATTGGAATCTCTTTTGGGTCTTTGTTTAAGGTATGTATTGATACTTCGACTTTGATAGTCATGTCAGATACTTAATTCTATGCTATTCTTTGATATTCGTAATATAATATTCGGAATATAGAACAAAAAAAAATAGCAGTTGTAAAGACTGCCGATAGAAGTGAAAACTTTAAGTATTTAAATTGAATTGAATTGAACGACAACAACAATTAAATTATTATTATAACAAAAACACTATTTCAACAATTCATAGTATATACACATTGAACTTTTCACTAAATCCATTCAATTTTACTTATTAGATACACTACACACCACTAATATTGCACAATACGTCAGCTGTATAGATGCAGGTATATATGGGCGCAAATCGCCACCTACCGTCAATTGTTTGCAACTATTGATATTTATGTTTTAGTTTATCGTTAAAATGAAGATATTATTATAGATATATCTGAAATATATAAGATTTAAATACAAAAAGATATTTGTAAACATAAAACTGTTATTTATTAAGGTCTAACAAATTTAATAGACACTGTTTTGACTGTTTGAATGTTTTGAAGATGTTTGATGTTTCATTTATTGTTAAAATACTTAATTGAATGTGTAAATGTTCAAATTTATTTGTATTAGAATTAATATTTTTATTCTGTATCAAACTTTATTATTTTATGCAATAAGTCTTTCTTAATTGTATTTCGAAACTTGCTTGCAGCACCATCTTCTTACTTCGTAATGTTTGTTTAAATTAAATGAACAAACTATAATATATATTTTTCAGACTGTCTGCAGCAAGTTACGATCCTTACAATGAAGATATGAGAGTGGAGCTCTTACCTTACGATCTTCAATTCCAAATGTTCAAGATTTTGTCCATAGAAACAGAAGAGGAAAAAGGTATGTAATTTTATAATGTACTGGTATACTGTCATTCCTATAGACTTGGAATATACTAGCGTAAACGCGACCTGACAGTCCGATAATACGTGAATTATTTATGTCAATGAGTGCCTTAGCTAGTGGGTTATATTATATAATATTCAAAATACTAAGGAGCTAATGCCAAGCGTGGCCAAGCCAAATATAATAGTTGGTACCTACACTTGCCACGTGTGACTTTGAGCGGGATAGCTTGGCTAGAACAAAACAACCCAATCGGACAGACACGCGTGGCCAGACAACCTGAATAATTACAGTAAGTAAGCTGTTTATAATATTAAGTTTTATTTTGTTTAGGGCTTTGCACCGACTTAAAACCTATCAATAGGTATATATATAATATCATTTTATTAATATTAAAGGTAAAGGTTTGCATTAGAGGTGTATTAAATATAATTTTCAGTTTTTGAAGTCGGTTTTTTTAAACGTAGTTTTTTTTTCTTTCTTGCTGCATCTCCGTTATAGATGTTCTTCTCTCGCACGCGTTGTCTATACACTAGTATATTGTAAGTCTATGGCAACTCACCTGAAGGGTAACGGGAAGGTAATTACTGATACTATCTACTGTATCTTATAAACTGCAACAACTAGGCAGTTTTTATTTTCACAGTGTGTATCACAAATGCCTCTTATACAACGAAAAATTTAAAACCAAGATGGCCGCCACGCAAATTAAAAAACTGTTTACATAAGTATTTAAAAAGTGCAAAGTATTATAAATTGTACGATGGGATAGATTGTTCCGTATTAAGATTAATATACATTACTAGCTGACCCAGCAAACGTTGTATTGCCGATATTAAAATCGCGATACAAAAGTAACCGTTGATCGTAGATGGGTGAAAATTTGAAGTTGTATGTATTTTAATGCTGACTCATAATCACACAAATTTAAAATAAAAATGTTAAAAAAATTAAAGAAAATAAATTGGCGTGGACCACCCTTAACATTTAGGGGGATGAGATGTTGTCCGATTCTCAGACCTACCCAATATGAACTCAAAATTTCATGAGAATCGGTCAAGCCGTTTCGAAGGAGTTTAACTACAAACACCGCGACATGAGAATTTTATACATTAGATATAATAATTATAATGCTTAGATAAGTTATACGTGTAGATAGAGCCTCTTGCTGCAACACAACCAATGAAAACAGGGAAGGTTTTTTACTCTAGTGTGCGTGATAAGCAAAGTCTTACACTTGCTATTTCTATGTCACTTTGTGTTAGTATCAACTGTCAACCTCAATTTTTTGTTTTAACAGCTGTCACAGTCTATCCAGACGTATAAATGAGATATAATATTTTTTGTTTTTTGCCGGCTAGATTATGTGTACCACAACGGCGCCTATTTCTGCCGTGTTTCGGTCTGAAGGCCGCCGTAGCTTGTGAAATTACTGGGCAAATGAGACTTAACATTTTAAGTCTCGAGATGACGAGCGCAATAATTGTAGTGCTGTGCTCAGAATTTTTGGGTTTTTTAAGAATCCTGCGCGGCACTGCATTGTAATGGGTCATTATAATCAATTACCATCAGCTGAACGTCCTGCTCGTCTCGTCCCTTATTTTCATGAAAAAATATGTCTGATATGTTTTTAGAATACAAACAAAACAAGGATTGTCCACCGTTGACCGGTATAGAGACATTCTCGTTCGGCATGGAGGTGAAGTGGCCGGTGTCTCTCATATTGAACCACAAGGCCATCGCTTGCTACCAGATGATTTTCAGACATCTTTTCTACTGCAAACACGTCGAAAGACTACTATGCAGGTAAATTATTGCTTTATCTGTTAGTTGGTTAATTTAAGGAAATTAATTTAAGTATTAAGGTTTTTTGTCATTACTATATATTACATAACAAAGTCCTCCGCCGCGTCTGTCTGTCTGTCTGTTCGCGATAAACTCAAAAACTACTCCTTCTATTTTCACGCTGTTTTCACCAATGAATAGCGTGGTTCTCGAGAAAGGTTTAAGTATATAATTTGTTTAGTTTTTGTTTACATAATTGTATATAATAACGAAGTTTGTTAGTTATGTCGGAAAAAATAAGCCGTCTGGGAGCTTTGAACGAAAACGCTGTCTAAACCCTTTGAGATATAACAAAATAATGTATGGTGATATTGTGTATATTATATAGGTCTACAGATAAGTCCGGGATGGCATATGTCTATCTCTTAAAGATAACATACTATATCCATTTTAATATTTTCAAATTTGGCAATTATAAAGCGGTAATGTAAAAGTCGTTTGCTTCAATTTAATTTTTTTTTAACAATATTGACGAAATTAATCGTCAAACGATCCTAAGTGCCATTTCTGTGCCATGGGACTGGTTTTGTAAAAAATTAAATTCTTATAGCGTAGTTGATATTGACATATTTGCTGATTCCATAGCCAAATTCCGCAAGACCATTTGCACCAACATTGGTAATCTTTAATAATATTATAGTTGGTTATTTAATATAACTGTGTACCTACCCATTTATTAATTAAAAAAATAATATCTCGGCATGCTGTGTTTATATGTAAGTAATCACTACATTTACTTCCTAATTCCTAGATGTGTTTGTTATATTTGTGTTTACTATTGTAAGTAGAGGTAAAATGGTCGTAAGTAAGCTCTAAGCAGACGAAGTTGAGTACTAGTTTTATATCAGGAGTTTAGTGGGAGGCTCCTTTTCACAGGAAAACGGCTAGATAATGGGTACAACAACGGCGCCTATTTCTGCCGTGAAGCAATCATTTGTAATCATTACTGTGTTTCGGTCAGAAGGACGCCGTTGAAATTACTGGGTAACTGAGACTTAACATCTTATATCTCAAGGTGACGAGCGAAATTGTAGTGCCGCTCAGAATTTTTGGGATTTTTCAAGAATCCTGAGTGGTACTGCATTGTAGTGGGTAGGGCGTATCAATTACCATCAGCTGAACGTCCTGCTCGTCTCGTTCATTATGTACATAAACAAAAATCAGTGAGTCATCCTATTGCACAGGGTATGGCTGTACAATAAAGTGGTGAAGCGGTTCTCGGAGGCGCGGCAGTACGCTGAAGCATTCGCGCTTCGACAGCGGATGCTGAGCTGCATTCAGCACCTGCAGTATTACATGTGTGTTGAAGTCATCGAGCCCTCGTGGTGCCAGCTCATCCACAGCCTGGATAAGGTCAGTCATCATATGATAGTATCCTTGCAACTAACTATTAGGTCCCTACATATGAAATTGGCGTTCTGTATGGTCGGAACATAATGTAAATTTTTATATGTATAATATATTCATAGGTAGTTCTTTGATACCTTTCCTAAAAACCACGATATTTCAAGTTTTCCATTTTGTAAACTGAGCGGCGCCAAGACGAAAAACAAAAGATGCAAAAACTAATAAATTACGGTTTTCGAAACGCAAATGCATGTGTAAAAAGCTGTATGAATTTGGAATTCTTAACCAAAGAGGAAGTACTTGAGATCAAAGGCCGACTACGACAAAACGCCAATTTCATATGAAAAGACCTATGTATATTATATATTATAAATGTCTGTTCGGGACAGTTCAGCACACAACTATTGCTGCTCAAAAACATTTTTTATGGATAAGGAGGACACTCGCGTGGGTCTCTTAGTGTTCAGTGATCAGCGCCGCCCACATTCTCTTGGAATACCAGATCTTGGGATCACAGGAGCGATGCCGGCTTTTAAAGAAAGTGTACCCGCTTTTTATTAAGGTACCCATGTCGTATCGTCCCGGAAACACCACACAAGGAACCTGGATCCACAGGTTTGTAGTACGCGCAAGAAGGCTCCTTGAAAACCGCACTGTGGAGGACACACATCAATGGCGATGGTGAGGATGATATCCTAATTTGTGGCGTGTCGGGCGAAGGTGGATTCAGCGGCAGGAATCAGGTGAAACAGCTCTTCGGAACACTCCCATGATAAATGCGGTAGAAGACACACAATGAAGCGACGCCTCTACGCAACGCCAAGTGATCCAGCCGTTCACAGAGCTATGAGTGTGGCTGAGTGTGTCGATAAATTTAATTTACTTTTATTTTACACTAGGTTAAATGTAATAAAAAATATTTTATTATTTTTTTCATCATTTTAACCACACATATCTAAAACATTTTTCGTCCTTGGCCATGAATAAAAACTCGTTTTTTTGGAACAGAAAAGGGGGTCTCGGATCAGTCATTATTAAAATCAAAAAGGTGTAAGTGTACTTATGTATGCACGCAAGAAGTTATACTGCTTTGTCCTAACGAAGCAAAAAACATTAAAATGATTTATTCCTCGTGCTATTCCACGTTTTCAATTTTGTAAAAAATCTTGCAAAGATGGCTTTGACAATTAATTATTAAATAATGAATACGGCTGTATGGGCTTGAACCCTTTGCCTGTCCTAATAATGGATGAAGATACGCAAACGTCAGAAAATTTTTGGAACCAACTTCAACCTGTTAGTTTTGTGTTATAGTGATGCGCGCGCATCTTAAAATTTCACTCTCATCATTTTTTCATAACGCGCCTAAAGAACTTCAAAAAACAACATGGAATCGAATTTTTGGTATTATAGCGATAACACGGTAAGCGCAGCTATCGTAATAACTGTCAAGGACGACCCAGCACTACACTGCACGCGTGCGAGGTGATGTGTACGGACGGCGGGGGGAGATGCTCCCGCTCTTTACCTCAGGCTCCGACTGAATTAAACTCGCTTGATATATTTATCTCCGTAATCGAATTCATAAGCTTTTTGTTATTCTAATGTCTGGCATTGCGTAAAGTATGTCGCCAAAACCGCGTACCCTCTCCATGTTAAATGGATTACTTCATACCAATCCGAACTGCAATTAATTCGAAGATAGGTGGTGTGTGTTATTCACGGACGAGTACAAAAATATGGATTCCGTGTCACCTTACATAACACTTAGGCACCAAAACAAGCCGGTAAACGTGTTAATATATAGCCCCACGCATACACTTACACTAATACAAGCCGATCGGCCGCCATTATGAGATTTGCCATCGTCTGTGACAGATCAGTTTGAGTCGCAATAAATTATTTTAAAAATGCCGTTGTGCGTTGTGATTAAGTGTAAAAACAATAATATAAAAGTATTTGTGGATATATGATTATCTAAGGGAAAAAAATGTGTCCTGGTATACCTCGTAACCGCACACACACTAGCATAAAGGTACTTCACTTGCTAATATCACGGCGCGGAGTCCTTCTTTTTTTACTAGTCCGTGGTGTTATTACGATTTCTGTGAGAATAATGTAGTATATTAATTTATATTTATATTATTACAAATGATACAATCTTTTATTAGTGTAATTGGTCCGCGACGGTACATTTTAAAATAAAATAAATTAATAAATAATTTAGTTACACTGTGTAGAGGTGAATGCACATATTATTTACTTTTTCCTTTATTTTTATTTTCTTTTTACTTACCTAAACAAGTAAGTCGAAACGTTTGAGTATTTAGATTCAGGGTTATGGATGCAGTGCGATGTGGTCGGGAAGATATCACAGTACATGCCCATTGTAGCTTTGTGGTAGCTTCTCAGATCTTATTGTTACTACTACTAGTAAGCTAGCAGATATTGTAACAATTTTAATACAGCGCATATACTAGATGCTGTCGGCTGGTTGGTTCTCTATAAAAAATGTCGATTTAGGATTAAATATCTAAATACATTTTTTCACTTTTAGCATTAACATTAGTAAGATATTAATCTATTTTTATTGCAGCCAGTATTCTTGGTACACTTCCCCGATGAATGATGAATAAATATGACTTTTTGTGTTAATATCGACACATACTTGATGATTTTTTATTATTTATATAAAGTAAATCATAGTTTAAAGAAATTAAATTAATACACACTTTATTTTTTTATTTGAATCATTTTAGTCGATCTCTCGTTTTTGTCGATTAGATTTCAGTAGCAACATGTCATTATTAATTTCTTATTCCATATGTCGACTGTCGTTCTTATAACTCAGTAGACTCTTAATACCTATAAAATATTCGCAATACAAACAATTCAGACAATCAACTGAGGTGAGCGGGCTCGGATTACTGAACGCTCATTGGACAGTTAACGAACACAACATATCGTAATTGGTCAGCTAATTATCAACACATATGGTAAACAATCGCTACTGGCTACAGTTGATTTACATGCAATTTATATACCTAATGTAGTTTAAAATAGAGATCACTATATAAAACTTTCTGTAGATCATTATTAAAATGCCACAAATTTTATTTTTAATACCAGTTACCAAATATCTGATTAACCTCTATCCTGTTTTGAACATTTTTTAGTTGCTACATTTTACTATCGTATATGTAGGTATGTATATTACTACATATATCGACACTATTGTTATTACGTTTAATCGACTGTTATTGACGATGATACGATGGGATGTCGTGGGGATATCTGAGGTCCGAAGACAGGGTGAGGACTCGATAATCCTAAATTCTGGATACCTGCTCTACTTCCGGAAGGGCGACCAACTGCTCCAGGGTGGTGTCGAGTTCCTGGTTCACAAGTCTCTCGTGAACAACGTAACTGAGGTGAACAGCGTGTCGACTAGGGTAGCGTACCTAATACTCGGATTTACTGGACGATATTCGTTGAAGGTGATTCAGGTTTACGCTCCGACTTCGACACACTCAGACGTGGAGGTGGAGGCCATGTATAAAGACATCTCAACACCCATTCACACTCCTAAGACCCAGTTCAACGTTGTCATGGGAGACTTCAATACAAAACTGGGCAAACGTAGCGGCGATGAGTTGAGAGTGGGGCAATTTAGTAATGGAAATCGGAACGCCCGAGGCCAGACGGTGCGTTGGATTGGTGATTCACTGCTGCGTTGAATGATGTCTTTAAGCTTTTGGACTGGAACGGACTGGACATCAATATCAATGGCGACTACCTCACTCACCTTCGATTCGCAGACGATATCGTAATCATGGCAGAAACCATGGAAGACTTAAGCCATATGCTCGTTTGCCTCAATAAAGCTTCGCAAGGAGTATGTCTCAAAACGAACATGGACAAGATCATTTCAAATGTCCATGTCGCACCTACTCCCGTTACAATTGGGAACTGTACCTACTCTGGAAATTGTTGACGAGTACGTCTGCCTTGGACAAACAATCCAATAAGGCAAGTCCAATTTCGTGAAAGAGGTCACTCGTCGAATCCAACTCGGATGGGCAGCGTTCGAGAAGCTCTGTAATATATTTTCGTCCAAAATACCACAGTGTCTGAAGACGAAGGTTTTCAACCAGTGTAAGTTGCCAGTGGTCGCTAACTATGGGCCTGATGAGAAAGCTCATAGTCACTCAGAGGGAAGCGGAGAAAGCTATGCTTGCATTTTCCTAGCGAGTTCGAATCAGAAATGAGGAGATCCGAAGGAAAACCAAAGTCACTGACATAGCCCAAATTATTCCAAAACTGAATTGGCAATGGGCAGGGTACATAGTTCGACGGACAGACGGCCAGTGGGGCAGAAAAGTTCTCAAATGGTGACCACGTACCGGAAGACGCAGTGTTGGTGGGCCGATAGACAAGATGGACCGACGATCTGATCAAGATCTCCGGAATACGTTGGATGAGGGCAGCGCAGGACCGGTCGTCGTGGAGATCTTTGGGGGACGCCATTGTCCAGCAGTGGACGTCTTCCGGCTTATGATGATGATGACTGTTAAAGTGACAAATTATAAACATTTTTACATAAATATATTTAATGCATGAACTAAAAATTAAATATTACTAATAAGGCCGTTATAACAACTATTATAAAATTTTATTTTATGATAAATACTATATCTTCACAAACGCCTTGAACGTTAAATTATATAATTGAAAACTGTGTTCGTTCGCTTAAAATTAACATAGACTAGGTCTTACGAAATATGTAATTTTTATTTTAATGGAATTGTAGGATAAAGCAGTATGCAGTTCACGTGTGGTGAGTGATCACCTCTACACAAGGTCTTGAAACAAGAGCTTTGATAACAAAAAAATTTCCGACCTTGATTCTAAAAGTAAGCTGTATTAACAATATTCTACTTTAATATTTTGGAATATAATAGGCATGATGATATAATTTTATTATGTAATATATTATATTATTTATATTATATATCGAAATAAACTTCAAAAATACAGCCACCCGCCATGTTATTTTAATCAACAAAAAATATTAATCATAGAATTAACGACACGAGCCGACATTGTGACACAGGTAACCCTTTTGTAATACGAATTTATGAAACAGAATTTTAAAATATGTTTTTTTTTTGAAAAAAAAAACCTTGATTTCGTACAGTAATTGATATTTTATGGAAATAGTGAATACTCACGCACACTAACAAACAAAATCAGTCATCATGTCTATTCTAGTATATTATAAATAATTTGTTATATTTTAAAGTGATAAGCATCACTTATAAGATTAATTACACAAAAATCAAATCTGAAAACAAAATTTATGAATGATGCGGGTCGCGAACCCGCGACCTCTCGCATTCCGCGCTTGCGCTCTGTCCACTAAGCCAACCGTTCGAGTGACGTATCGTTGATAAATCTTGTATGTCTTGTTCATCTCTCAGGTTGTGGCTTCATCCACAGGATCTACTTTTCAGTTGATAACCTGCTCAACTCCAATATTTGCATATTAGAAAAATTTACTTGACATGTCGCCCTTTCAAATATAAAACAAAGAGCGCTCGCACGGAACGCGAGAGGTTCGTTCATAAATTTTGTTTTCAAATTTAATTTGTATTATAAACAACACAAAGCTTCTAAATGATAATACAATATAACTGTTGGACTTTATACAAACATTAATAGCCATAGTTTACTGTGCCAGAACAGAATACCTTATTATTATAAATGAAATGAAAAAATAAATAAAATTATGAATATTCGGCATATATTAACTAAGTGTTACGTTTGGAATTAATAATGTTGTAAAACTTAATACTTATTTTCTATAGACTGTAGGACTTTCTTCAACGACGTTTCGATTCTATCAAATCTCGACTCGTAACTAGTAAGTTTATCTTTCAGTTCATCAAATTCAGATACATACGTTCGTTTGTTTATTACTATTTTTGCGTTTTTGACTATTTTTCTATCCAATCTATAGACTTGGCATCGTTCGAAACAACATTTGCCGCTCTCAATATCATCATAATCGTCTCCAAATTTACCAAGTGGCTCAGCGTGCGGAATTTCAATTCTGTTGTGTTGATTAGGCTTCACAATAATCCGATATTTCGGCAAAAAGTAAGGGAATAAACTTATACGCTTCGCAAATGGTTTCATACATAAACTTTTCGGTGTTACTATATTTAAATCTTGTATGTATTGTGGTAGCCAGGCCCAACATTTCATTGGTTTTGTGTACGATTTCCCAACGAGCACGCTCTCGAAATATGAAATTAACTTGACTCTTGATATGTGGCCCACTAACTCTGCATCAGCTCTAATCTCCTGTGTATCGCTCACTGCTAAACCATTAAGCAAGTTGAATAGGACAATTGGGATCATGAACACAAAGACAATAAATATTAAATGACTTGTCACAGGAAAAGTACTAAACTTAATAGAACCAGCATCAAATTCACCCGTAAGCATTACGATTGTTTTGAAAAGCGATCGCCCTGGATCTTCAAAAAAGTCTTCCTCTTCATCTGGAGCAGGAGTATTTGGATTTGGAGCCGCTTGATCTTCCTCCACGACAACCTTTCTAAATAAAGTGTAAAAGCTCAGTGCGAATGCTATAATCAATATGCAATACCATAAAAGGAATTTGAAGAAATTCCACGATACAGTGCGTAACATAACGATGTTTGTTGATAGGGTGGGAAATTGGCCAATTAGCAGCACTAGTTCTGCGGATGAAAGTAAAATAGCTACTGCTGACAATTGTTGTTTCGTTGACTCTTCTGAAGAATCAACACAAACTATCCAAGCAGTTACAAAAATGAGGGCTATTTCCATCCAATTTTCAAAGCTTTGCAAATATCTTATTGGTGACACCAGAAACTGAAATAATTCTCGTAATATCAAAAGTAATAGGCCGACACTTGCTCCAATATGAGTAACAACATTTAATGCCTCAATTGATTTCGATTGTTGCGAGTCAACACCATAACCTAAAATAATGTAAAGAACAAGAGATAGCCACAAGAGTGAATAGAATGATATATTTGCGTAAAAAAGACAACTGATTCTTTGCCATTTTAAATAAAGGAAGCTGGTTATGACGGGATGCTTTAGCAAGGGTCGAAGGTCTTCATTTCTTGTCATGTACAAAAGTGCTTCTGTCTCGGGAGCTAGTATAGCGTCGTATTCTTTTCCAACGTTGTTATTGGATTTGTCCATAAGAGGCTCCTTACACAATTCATTTTCCAAAGAGTTGTTGGGGTACACAAGAAAACTATACTTCATATGTATTTCGTAATCATCATCACTCGGTCTTTCTCCATTTGTTGTAATACATTCGTCTAAATAAGTTTCAAGAGTTTTTGCACTGATATCTGCCAATGGTGGCTCATCAAATTTGTTTCTTAATCCAATACAGGCCCCGTTTCTCAATAAGTCCAAAACTGTATCATTATCACCATTTCTTGCTGCGTAATGTAGAGCTGTATTATCCTTAATATCCTGATGATTAACATTCATGTTCGTTTTTGGGTGCTTTAATAACAATTCCAAGCAGCTTTTAAAGTCTACTTTTACGCCTTTCACGCTTGATCTCATTCCTTTAATTGTTATTTGGAGTAAGGATTCACCGTTAACGGGGTCAAATAAGGCTGCCTCATGGTCAATAAACATTTTAAGAATTTTACTATATCCGTTATAACAAGCTATAGCTATAGGTCGTGTAGTATTCCCTGGACATGTTGCATTTGGATCTGCCCCATTATTTAGTAACGTTGCAACCACTTTCTCAAATCCCTTATCTGTTGCTTGTTGTAACATTGTATTCATTCCATTATTCACAGATAACACAGATCTATGGTCATTCTTTTTAACTAACCTGTTGAAGTCTCTTATAAAATTGTCTTCTTCGTGCCGACTTAAGTATGAGAATAACTTGTCGGGGTCAATAGATTCATTCGTATCTGCAGATGAGTCAAATCTTGCTACAAGATGTGGGAAAGCATCTTTTAAATAATAACGGGCAGTTTTACCTCTGATGTCTTTGTAGGAATCTAAGTTGACCGGTTCCTTCGAGTAGTCTAAAATGTACGTGATCACTCTCTCAAGACCTTGTTTTGCCGCTGAATAGACTGGTGTTATACCTTTCATATCAGGGGCATTAGCGTCACACCCAGCTTTTAGTAGCAACTCGACCATATCCTCGCACATGGCCAATTCGCCTTCACGATCGTCATCCAAGTCTTGTATTCTTTTAATGGTCATTAATAATGCGGTATTCCCTTTGCTTTTTATGTTAACATCTATACGATCATCTTCTAAAAGGGCGGCCAGTGCATCGATATTTCCACTCTCCACCGCAAAGTGAATAGGTGCTGCACCGTGAGTTTCATTGATCCTGTTTACTTGCACTTCGTGTTGCAGAAGAAGTTTAATGAAATCTTTTTTATTCGGCTCTGATACAGCAAGTTCAAGACATGTTTTAAAATCTGGATAAGTGTAGACATATTCTAGGTCGACGGCGCCGTAACTTACTAGTTTCTTGAAAGTTGCGAAGTCATTTGTGCGAAGAGCTGTCCTGAGTTGTGTTTGTGGATCTCCGCCGAAGAGAGACCCTCCTCGTGAAAGTCGATTATTCATTTCGTAGTTGTCTCGTGTCATTGCTCATAACGTACTCTGATCTGAAAATAACATTTTAACAATCATTAATTGGTCCAAACTGTTTTTATAAATTATTTAAGTGTCGGATACATTAATCGCATTGTTATCTTAGCTATTTCATTGAGACAATTGACCAGCCCTTTAATTATTTTCAATTGAACGTTTTAAGCGATCTGAACCAAAAATACTTAAATAGGTTTTTTAAACATCGGTTTAACTACTACGGGTGTTTGATAGTTGGTGTTAATTCAATTAGAAGAGCTTCAATTTTAAGTGTAAGCTATCGTGTGAAAAGACTCAGGTATTTTTTTAAAACAGAAATATCTTTGATTAATTGAAAAGTTGCAGAAATATTTTACTACAATTTCTTACAGAAAACTATTTCATCATTTTACATTTGGTGTTTTTATTATGTTTCTATTATTAAATATTTCTGCATTTATCGATTTGATCTTTAGATAGTTATGGCAAAACGCATTCTACATGTGCGTTTCATATTCACTTCACCTGTTATACATTACTGTAATGCAACTTCTGCAACTATAATGGAAGTTTGTCTGTGTGTGTCTGTCATTTACCAGAGGGGGTCTCCTTTGCACAGGACGCCGGCTACATTATGGGTACCACGACGGCGCCTATTTCTGCCGTTTAGCAGTAATGTGTAAGCATTACTGTGTTTCCATCCGAAGGGCGCCGTAGCTAGTGAAATTACTGGGCAAATGAGACTTGACATCTTATGTCTCAAGGTGACGAGCGCAGTTTCAAGAATTCAAGAATCCTGAGCCGGACTGCATTGTACTGGGTAGGGCGTATCTATTATTAGGTGAACGCCCTGCTCGTCTCTTATTTTCATTAAAAAAAAACCAACAACAGTCGAAAATTGTAGGACAGTTAGTAAGTGCAGTAGACAGTAGGACTAACTAATATAGAATCACATTTTATGAACGTAAACAAAAATATTAATTGCAATTATCAGAAACAAGCGCTCCGGCCGTACCAATTAATTCATTGAGTTCAGGAAAAGGAGAAATACTAACTACATTAACACAACTACGGATTGTGAATCAATCATTGTTTTTAATGAGCTCGTCCAATGTGGTCTTACGAGAGCAGTAATGAAAGGGCACTTATTCGAAATTCTAACAGTGCTATAAAATTATTGGTATTTTTACATACAACGTGTGTACTGTGTAGGTACGTATGCTCTCGTAGATGAAAGCAATTATTTCCATTTAGATCCTTGATTATTATTAGGAATTTGGATGTGAGTTTTCTTTGTTCGGCTGAGTTTACCAGTGGGAGGGTCCTTTGCACAGGAAGCTGGCTAGATTATGGATATTTCTGCACCTATTTCTGCCGTGAAGCAGTTATGTGTAAACATTACTGTGTTTCGGTCTGAAGGGCGCCGTAGCTAGTGAAATTACTGGGCAAATGAGACTTAACATCTTATGTCTCAAGGTGACGAGCGCAATTGTAGTGCCGCTCAGAATTTTTGTGTTTTTCAAAAATCCCGAGTGGTATTGCATTGTAATGGGTAGGGCGTATCAATTACCATCAGCTGAACTTCCTGCTCGTCCCTTATTGTCATAAAAAAACAGCGCAACTACCGTCAATACAAGTACATTATTATTTGTAGAACCATTACCTTACAATATACTATCTTATAGACAAACATTAAGCGTGCGAAAGAGAAGATGTAAGCGAATCTATTGTGATTGTAACCTATTTTGAGTGACTGTGTGATATGCACTGCGACCACTGTACAGTGTGACGTCAGTTTAGTATACTGTGAAGCCGTTCCTTTATAGCCAGTTATATTGGTTACTATTTAAAACGGAACGCAATCCTGTATACTGTCAGCCCCATTTTTTTACGCAGCATTCAAATGAGTGTTTTAAAAAACTGTTGTTGGAGTTCAGAGTACTGTCAAATTAAAAATATTTGGGATTAAACTGAAGGTATTGTTTATAAAACGTTAGGCACTCGAGTGGTTTTGACTGATCACGTGATCAAAATACTGCGAGTACCTTACCTCGAAAACGCCAGTGCTCACAGTAGAATATGGCGGCGATTTACCCTGGGGTACTGCGGCACTATACTGGCAGTCCATAACGGAACGAATTTTTATACAGTGATAGCACTGTGCAGTGCTCGCAGTACATATCGGAACATACGCATAGTCTATCTAGACGTATAAATGATATAAGTAAACGAATCATAAAATTCTAGTCACAGACTTAATAACTGAATTCAAAACGGAAATGTTCAAGAAATCGATGTGAGGTTTTCGAAATTCAATTTGTTTCTTTCCATTGGCATAGTAAGCACCCGTATGTTGGGTATTCGTGAGTCAGAGATGCGGTTTACCATGTTGAGTCCTAATGGCTTTGTATTCTAATTGTAAAGGACGATGTTATTACATTTTGTCATCAAATAAATATACAATTACTTATATTGAAACTGTAGACAGTACTAATTAATAAAGTTATTGTTATTTTGTATTTTGTGGTTTTCTGATGATTTCCATTAGGTTTGGAAATGAAGCTGCTTAAAAATGTTGGTAGTTACCTAAATGAAGCCAGTAATGCTGATGAATTTTTTATGTAAATAAGGGACGAGATGAGCAGGACGTTCAGCTGATTGTAATTGATACGCCAATACAACTAGCTACTATTGCGCTCGTCACCTTGAGACATAAGATATTAGGTCTCATTTGCCCAGTAATTTCACTAGCTACGTCGCACTTCAAACCGAAACACAACAATATTTATACATTACTGCTTCACGGTAGAAGTAGGCGCCGTTGTGGTACCTATAATCTAGCCGGCATCCTGTGCAAAGGAGCCTGCCACTGGTATGAATGGAATCGTATAAATATATTTTTAACAGTTTGTGGACTTCACGGTTTTAGTTGCAGTACAGGTAAAACCTGTATAAATAAAATGTAAGAAATATTACATTTAAAACAAGACGTTTTTGATAAATTCCATAAAGACAACTTGGACAATTTCCTATTGGAGTTGCCGCGAAGATATTACGAAAATAAAATTTGCTATAAACGACCAAATAATGTAAACACGTTCGACAGAAAGCAGCCGTTGTTGTATTTGAAATAAATTGTGTTGTCCAGTTCATTGGCTATTTATTATCTCACAGTTACACATAAAAATGTTTGAATTTTATATATAGCAAACTTATTGAAGTAGGCGTTACTTTGCGGAAATCCATTATTATATAAATAATTTAAGTTTTCTTTAGTGTTAATTCCGCCAATATTTGTTTTTAAAAAACAATTCGACACGTGTTTCGCCTTTACACGAGGTCGCGTCGTCTCGCCAAAATCTGGCACGAGACTGAATGAATGAAAAACTTAAATCATTTGTATATATAGCAAACTGTCTATCTATCGTAAGATTCTAGAAACTTCACTAGGAACCAAGAATTATCCTAAATCCTTCTAGCTTCATGACGTTTACTTACGGCCGCTTTCAATAACCTATCTATCCTTAGTTTAACTTACTAGAGGCAGGCAAATCTATCCTTTTCCGCTTACTTACATTTCAATAACTTATTGACTGATAGCATTGGACTATAACTATTGAACACAGCTATGGATAGATAAGATCGTGTCATTAAACGGTGACAGCAATGTATCCGTAAGTTAAACTAAGGATAGATAGGTTATTGAAAAGGGCCGTAAGTGTTGTTGCAATATGTTGTAATATTGTCACTTCCTAAAATATATAAATCTATTTCTATTTCATACAACGAGAGATCCTGTGAAGTTTCATAGTCACACGATTACTCGCTGGGCTGAACTAAACATTGCCTGTTAATTTGACGATACCTTACAACTGAGTTAGAGTGTAGTTTAATACAATTTGTTCTTGAAATTAATATTATGATATCATTGCAAAACATTATTATTTTATGTAGGATTCCAAGGAGAAACTTTTGCAACACCGGTTTAAGTTACGCGCAGCGTGGTTATTGATTCGTGGCAACCGCAAAGTATATTTATATATTATCTAGCCCTGACCGTAGCATGATTTTGTATTAATATTTTTATATTAAAATGCATAAAAGCCATTTATTTTCTCAAAATTGATTCCTTTAGAACTCTTTTTGATGTAATTTCTAATATACTAGATACTACTACCGCTTGGGAAACAAATGGCCCACTGAGAAAGATGAAGCGGCGCAAGAAACTCTCCCAGCATTCTTTTTTTGCACTCTTTTCAATTATATACAATATTGTACTGTTATTTCTATCGCTATAAAATAATCATGATCTACTCCCAGGCTGTCCGATCACTAAGATATTCAGCTGTGGAGTAATAGGATTTACGACGGAGCCATTTTTTTTATAAAACATTCAAATTTATTTATAGATAATGCCTGAACAGTGGCTGGGACTTTATTATATGATATAAATTTACCCTTAAAGCTATTATGTATCTTATGAAGCCTACTAGAATTAGTTACAAGCAATCCCTTATTTCTAGTGTTATAATAATGAAAATCACTATTAATAGCAAAAAGGTGACGATATTTGTGAATATCTTAGTCAGCCTTATATTCATAACACGGTCACTCGGGAAGTCTTAAAATTTCAGGATTTCATTCTAAATGATAATGAATTAAAATGTACTATTAAAATAAAGGGTTCGTATAGAGGCTTTGACCCCTGTCAAAGTTCCCTGGAGAGGAACTAATAAGAAACTCCCTGCCCATGTTTTAAATCATAAAACAACTTGCCTACTTAATAGTTAATTTAATATTATACAATTTTAGTTGGCCTACGCAGAACCAGACTAGAACAATTCATAATTATCCACTATATAATTTACTATAGTAAACCTTCTGTGTTAAAGAAACTTTAATATATTTCTTGAATTTGTCCTACTTTACATATTATTTGGCTCTGTGAGTCCTAGTATGTGTATGTTCCATCTGATATTGTTGTTTGTTTCTGGCAAGTCCGCCATTATCTTCGTAATGTAAGAATGAGCCAGAGTGAATTTTAGTTTTTTTCTTATGAAAATAAGAGACGAGACGAGCAGGACGTTCAGCTGATGGTAATTGATTCGCTTTGCCCATTACACTGCAGTGCCGCTCAGGATTCTTGAAATACCCAAAAAGTCTGAGCGGTACTACAATTGCGCTCGTCACCTCGAGACATAAGATGATATGTCTCATTTGCCCAGTAATTTTACAAGCTGGTGGAACGAGCTTCCTTGTGCGGTGTTTCCGCGACGATACGACATGGGTACTTTCAGAAAAAGCGCGTACACCTTCCTTAAAGGCCGGCAACGCTCTTGTGATTCCTCTGGTGTTGCAAGAGAATGTGGGCGGCGGTGATCACTTAACACCAGGTGACCCGTACGCTCGTTTGTCCTCCTATTCCATAAAAAAAAGCTACGGCGCCCTGCAGATTGAAACACAGCAATGTTTACACATTAAATGTTTAGTAAAATTAATTAATTAATTATTGTTTAGTAATATCAAATCGTATCAGAAGTCCGAAATTAGAATCAGATATTTTATTTTGTTATACGAACAGGACAGTATTACCCCTGCTAAAATATTTGTCACCTTATACGTTCCATTAGCTTGACTCCTGGTTACAAGACATGGTTACCGATTCAGATAACATATTAAAAAAATTTAAGAAAAATTCGAATGCAGATAGGTAAAAGTTTATGCCAATATTTGCACCGACGGAGCTTCAATAATTAAAGTGTAAATTTACTCTATAGATAATAATCGTTCTTAAAACTCTAATGTAATCGTTTATTCAGCTTTATCAGCGAAATGTTTCATGCGTTAGCAGTAACTTAATGATCTATACTCCTGAGTCGCGTCTTTTAAAAAAATTGTAATTAATAAATAATGTACGTTTTAAGGAGATATGGTGCTTTAAATTTGAAAATTTTTGTATTGAATTGGAAATATTGGAGACTTAAAAATGTGATCTTAGTTCACAACACAAGTGGTCTGCTTTGAATGACTTGCAGAAGGAAGACATGATCATTTTTAACGCTTGGAATAGTATTACTGACTCTTAATATTAGTTGAAAAGTTTGCGTTTGCTGTTCTTTTCCTTCTCGGATCTACATATACATATATGCGAACAATCTTTATCAAACATGAACATTATCAATAGTTAACTGATAAGTCGTCTTATTGATGAGAAAGTGGAATCATGCTTACCTAACATTAAAAACAAAACATACAAACTTGGCTTACTCATAATTTCCTAGGAGATGCAAGCACATTTAGTTTAATTTAGTGAATTAAAAAATTACTTAACAAGCAGATTTGGCTCCCAATTTATTTTAAATTGTAATGTTCATAATTGGCTCTTAGTGCTATAAGTTTGACGACCACTGTACTAGCGTATAAACAAATTAAGAGTGCGAGAGAAAAGAATATCTAAGAACAGAGATACAAAGATAAAGATAAGACAGAGATAGAAAAGTTTAGATAGAAAAAAAATCTATTTAGATTGTGATAAAGATAAATATAAGACAGAGATAGAAAAGTTTAGATAGAAAAAAAAAACTATTTAGATTGTGATAAAGATAAATATAAGACAGAGATAGGAAAGTTTAGATAGAAAAAAAAATATTTAGATTGTGATAAAGATAAATATAAGACAGAGATAGAAAAGTTTAGATAGAAAAAAAAAATCTATTTAGATTGTGATAAAGATAAATATAAGACAGAGATAGGAAAGTTTAGATAGAAAAAAAAATCTATTTAGATTGTGATAAAGATAAATATAAGACAGAGATAGGAAAGTTTAGATAGAAAAAAAAAAATCTATTTAGATTGTGATAAAGAAAAATATAAAACAGAGATAGAAAAGTTTAGATAGAAAAAAAAATCTATTTAGATTGTGATAAAGATAAATATAAGACAGGTAGGAAAGTTTGGATAGATAAAAAAATCTATTTAGATTGTGATAAAGATAAATATAAGACAGAGATAGGAAAGTTTAGATAGAAAAAAAATCTATTTAGATTGTGATAAAGATAAATATAAGACAGAGATAGAAAAGTTTAGATAGAAAAAAAATCTGTTTAGATTGTGATAAAGATAAATATAAGACAGAGATAGGAAAGTTTAGATAGAAAAAAATCTATTTAGATTGTGATAAAGATAAAGATAAGACAGAGATAGAAAAGTTTAGATAGAAAGAAAATCTATTTAGATTGAGATAAAGATAAGACAGAGATAGAAAAGTTTAGATAGAAAAAAAATCTATTTACATTGTGATAAAGATAAGACAGAGATAGAAAAGTTTAGATAGAAAAAAAAATCTATTTAGATTGTGATAAAAATATATATAAGAGAGAGATAGAAAAGTTTAGATAGAAAAAAATCTATTTAGATTGTGATAAAGATAAAGATAAGACAGAGATAGAAAAGTTTAGATAGAAAAAAAAATCTATTTACATTGTGATAAAGATAAAGATAAGACAGAGATAGAAAAGTTTAGATAGAAAAAAGATCTATTTAGATTGTGATAAAGATAAATATAAGACAGAGATAGAAAAGTTTAGATAGAAAAAAAATCTATTTAGATTGTGATAAAGATAATAATAATATTGACACACTTTTACACAAATTATCTTGCCCTAAACTAGGCATAGCCTGTACTATGGGTACAAGACAACGATATATTTAATACAATATACTTACTTAAACATACATAAATACATATAAACATCCATGACTCGGAAACAAACATCCATATTCATCATATAAATGATTGCACCTACCGGGATTCGAACCCGGGACCTCTAGCTTAGAAGTCAGGGTCACTAACCATTCGGCTATATGGGTCGTCAATTGTGATAAAGATAAAGGTAAGACAAAGATAGTAAAGTTTAGATAGAAAAAATCTATTTAGATTGTGATAAAGATAAGACAGAGATAGAAAAGTTTAGATAGAAAAAAAAATCTATTTAGATTGTGATAAAGGTAAAGATAAGACAGAGATAGAAAAGTTTAGATAGAAAAAAAAAATCTATTTAGATTGACACTATCTTGCCAAAATGGCACAATTATGCAAACAATAAAGTCATAGTCAAATAAACTTTATTCAATTAGGCTTAAACTAAGCGCTTTTGAATCGTCACTTTAAATATTTCTTTTAAATTACTGAATCTACCACATGTTCGGAAAAAGTAGAGCTTGTGAGAAGAACATACAAGAAAGTCAAGGGCTACTCTTTTCAATCAAATGTATTTTACAATGGCTGTAATATACAAATTAGTTTGTAAGGTTCTGCTGCATCTAATATATGAATCGTGTTCAAATATTGGGTGCAGCACATAAAAAATCAAGATAGCAAATTCCAGGATGCAAATAGATAAATTAATGCTCATTTGGCAAATGAATTTGGAAATATTGTATTATACATATTTTGTACAATGGAACCTTGCGAGTCTGACTCACAAATGAACATGGCTAGATTATGGGTACCACAACGGCGGCTATTTCTGCCGTGAAGCAGTAATGTGTAAACATTATTTATTTTTATTTATTTATTACACTTTTTTGACACCACATTAACAAAATATAACTTAATTACTAACATACATAATTACATGATATGGTGCAAATGGCGGCCTTATCACTATATAGTGATCTCTTCCAGGCAACCATTTGTAATACAATTAAAGAGAAAGGCAGAACATTAAAAGGGTAAGAAGTGTCAAAAATATAGACACACATAATATATACTATACTAAAATATAGATACGTTTATAAGAAAGTAAAATATGTAAAAAGTAGGAACAATAATTAACATTTCAGAATTGTTGAATTATATTGGTGGATACATACAGATAGATTCTATCAAATAGAGGACAGATAATGTTTTTTTCTCTCAGACACTAGAATTGCATGAATATTATTACAATCAAATGAAGCAAGCATATCAGTGTAGCTAGAAGGCACACTCTGAGCATTTATATGTAAAACATTGAAATTATTAACACAATCTATAAAAGCTTTCTCAAGTTCACTACGAAGAGAGAAGGTAGGTGAGATGCTGTAGTAGCTTTCATCAGCGCAGCTTTGGCTGCTTGAGGAATTCAAGGACAAAAAATCAACTTCACTGCTATCACTAGTATCTGCCATTACCAGCTACAATTTATCAAGATTAAAAAGTACAGAACAAATAAATAATAATTAATAAGTAGATATGTTACAATAATACTTAGATCAATTATAACTAAACTAACTAACTAAACAATAATACTTAGATTAATTATAACAAATGTTATGTATCTAAATCCAACGAAAAATATATGTATATATTATATTGCGTTTTCAAGTTATATTAATGTGTTTGAAATTAATATATTAGTGGTTTTATTCAAAAAAACTGTATCCTGTTAACGCCAGTCTCACATGAATTAATTGAACAGAAATTACTAGCGCAAATTATTACAACTAATCAAATTAACAATAACATTATAAAATTTATAGATTATGTTGCTATATAATGATATGCAATGTTACACCAAGAGTATTTTGAATATCAAATTGATATTATTTTACAATGAAATGTATAGTAAAATGATGATACAGTTACAGAACCGACTTACAAACATTGTCAATGTATTAGTATTATTATGTTTTATAATTACAATGTTACACCAAGAGTATTAGAATATCAAATGTATATAATTTTACAATGAAATGTATAGTAAATATAAATGAAGATACAAAACAGACTTACAAAGATTGTCAATTTATGCATATGTTTTATGAATAGAAGTTATTAAATTGGATTAACTGATATATTATATTATGAACCAAACAATTAGAAACTATAAATAAAGTTTAATGCAGTTTATTGTTCACCAAAAAGTAGTATAAAGTAAGTATATAGTTTAACTCTAAACTTAATATTTGATTTTAAGTTTATTAAATATATAGTTAATTAAATTTCTTGTAGGTAAATAGTGACACAAAAATGTAAACAATATTACCTAATATTATATTATGTTGACTAGGCACATATAATCAAGTAATGCTTACATATTGTACAAATTTTATCATATACTACTTTAAAGTACAAACTTATTTCAAGATTCACAGTTTCAGTTTCAGTTCTATCAAATAAGTGAAGTCTAAGTTAGAAATTAGATATCAATTTAACATTGAATAAATTGAGATTAGTATTATAAACAAGAGTCCAGTGTTTAATAATAACAAATAGTTTGTTACAAAATGTTGCTAGCCTTATAAAGTAGACATACAAGTTGAGGAGTAGGGAGACATTAAACAAAATAGAATTAGATGGAGATTGATACTTAGATTTAACAAATTCCTAGCCATACATACTGCAAATCATTATAGAAACACTAGATCAAGGAGTTTAATTCAAGTAATTTAAATGAAAAAGAACTTAGGATTTGATTTGTGTAATTATTACTTTAGTTTAGTTTATGCTTATTTACTTATTCCTGTTAGTTCTCTTTGGCCTGGTGTTACCTGCAGCCTCCTGCTTCTGATCAGCACCACACTCTCCAGCTCTCAATTGTTCGTGCGTTGTGTCGGTGGTAATAGCATCTAATTCAGCGACAGAATTCACACTGTGTTTCGATCCCTTTGAATCAAGTATGAAAATAGTACCATTACTTGTCCAGGTTTTGTTCACCCCAAATTTTCGACGGGCAGTCATAAAAGTCTCATGTCTAGATTTGGTAAGAAACTCAGACAGAGTAATTCCAGACCCTTTTAGGGCAGTTTTACTAAACCATATTGATTTTTTTAAATCCACGTCTTCAAATTTTACAAGTATGGGCCGAGGCTTATCACTTTTATTTTTACCAACACGGTGTGACCTACTAATGGAAGTCACATCCAGCTTGGGGGTTTTAAGATGTTGGGTTAGGTTCTTAACGACAGCTGCCGATGTTTCCTCTTTACTATGCTCTGGTATTCTGTGTTTCTGTCTGAAGTGCGCCATAGCTAATGAAATTACTGGGCAAATGAGACTTAACATCTTATGTCGCAAGGTGACGAACGCAATTATAGTGCCGCTCAGAATTTTTGGGTTTTTCAAGAATGCTGAGCGGCACTGCATTGATATGGGTAGGGCGCATAAATTACCATCTGAGCTGAACGTCCAGCTCGTCTTGTCCCTTATTTTCATAAAAAACAGTTTTTTCTTTTGTAGATAGGTATTACAGATACCTACCTAAAACTTATCAAATCCTGTAGGATAAGTAGTTAGGTTTAGAGATCATTTATTCACATTAAAAACATTACAAACTGTCACTCACATGAGAACAATACTTATAAATAACTAGTGGACCCGACAGTCGTTGTCCTGTACACACGTCTTAAATTTGAAAAATTGGTCCAGCCGTTAGTAGGAGTTCACTAACATATACATGAGCACGAGAATTATATTATATGGACGGAATTCAAAATCTAAACCAATTTCAAATTCACTGGAACACACGAAAAAAAAACATCAAAATCGGTCCAACCGTTTAGGATGTAGTTCAATTATTGTGAATCTAAACCATTCTCGAATCCACCTGAAGACACCCAGAAAGTTTCATTAAAATCGGTCCAGCCGTTTATGAGGAGTTCAGTTACAACAGACGCACAAAAGAAATATATAAATTAAGATAATCTATGAATCGTCCGTATGATAAACATAGGTATAAAACTAAATATGTGTGTGTGCCTAGTGCACACACACAAAGGAATTATCATCTGTAGATTGTCATACATTTGGCTAAGCGGAGCTTGAATAAATTATAACACTAGAAATAAGGGATTACTTGTAACTAATTCTAGTAGGCTTCATAAGATACATAATAGCTTTAAGGGTAAATGTATACACTTCTATAATAAAGTCCCAGCCACTGTTCAGGCATTATCTATAAATAAATTTAAATGTTTTATAAAAGAAATGGCTCTGTCGTGAATCCTATTACTCCACTGCTGAATATCTAAATGGTCGGACAGCCTGGGACTAGATTGTGATTATTTTATAGCGATAGAAATGATTGTACAATATTGTATATTTTTATTGAGAAGAGCGCAAAAAAAGAATGCTGGGAGAGTTTCTTGCGCCGCTTCTTCTCTCTCAGAGCGCCATTTGTTTCCGAAGCGGTAGTAGTATCTAGTAGTTATTTGAAATGACATCAAAAAGAATTCTAAAGGAATCAATTTTGAGAAAATTAATGCCTTTTATGCCTTTTATTAAAAGTGCCTGCATCTTTGATATCTAAACAATATGTTATGTTCTTTTAAAGTGACAACCCTCACTTCTAGGATTAATACATAAATAAAATTTGAAAAACAATATTTTATGAACGATGCGGGATTCGAACCCACGACCTCCGGCGTTCCGTGCCGGTGCTCTAACCAACTGAGCTAACCGTTCGAATCCCGTATCGTTCATAAAATTTTGTTTTTCAAATTTTATTTGTGTAACTTTGATATCCGAAGATTGTACAGTTTAGCACCTTCATAGGTTGTTTTCAGTCCATAATTGGTTCTTGGCTTTGGTCATTATTGAGTAACCCCCTTATTCATAATGGCCCGCTAACTTTAAACAGCCGCTAAGGAGTGTTTTTTCTCATTCTGACTTAGGTCAATAGAAAAAGACAGAGTGAGAATTAGCAATGCTTTAAGTTAACAGACTATTATGAATAAGGGGGTATATGTTTATAAGTAGTTGTGTATTATATTTTAAAACACATTCTATATGAATCGTTCGTATTATAAATATCAATAAGATATGTTTCATAAGATAAACTGTGTCTCGTGAATACATTGTGAATGCTTCAGCTAATCTCATTACACATAAGATTATCTCGCGGTAACCCCTGTTTTCTTTGTATGGTTTTGTGATAATAATTATTCATGCTTTGTGAGAATTACTAACAATAATCTAGTGTGGTTTTGTGCCTACAGTTAAAAATATACCAGAAAGAAAACAGTATTAATGTTACAGCAGTAATTTATTTTAGTTTCTTTTATATATTTTATTTTTGAAGTTTAACTTCTATTGGTACGTGTGGGGAAAATGTCAGAATGAATTGTTACGATGCGCGCGCACACCGTCACGCATATTCGACACTCTGACGTTAGCTGGTCAAGTAGACCATTTGTATCATACTTCAGCTACCGTAAGCCTCTTGTAACTTAAATGTCTACTGAACCACAGCCAACGGGACGAGAATTTAATCAATTTCAATATTTCAATTTATATATACAAGTTTTAAATTAAAAAATAATAATTTGTGTCTAATTGTATTAAAATAATTCAATGATATTTAATTACACGTTATTTAACTAAATTATGCGTTATATTAATATTTTCATTGGTTGTATGTAATACCTTATTTATTACAATATTGTTTTTCCTACAAACGTAAAATAGTATAAGGAATAAAATTTTTAAGGATTTTTGTTTCGTTACGCCAAAGAAGAATATCTTCTTGAGTGCGTCCATAAGTGTACACACTTTTTTTAAATTAAAAATCAATTGTAATTTTTATATAGGTTTCCTATATTTAATTATTTATTTATTACTTTTACCAGTGGGAGGCTCCTTTAAACAGGTTGCTAGCTAGATTATGGGTACCACAGCGGCGCCTATTTCTTCCGTGACGCAGTAATGTGTAAAAGGCATTTGCCCAGTAATTTCTGAGTAAGACTAAATATCTTATGTCTCAAGGTGACGAGCGCAATTGTAGTGCCGCTCAGAATTTTGGGTTTTTCAAGAATCCTGAGCGGCACTGCATTGTAATGGACAGGGCGTATCAATTCCCATCAGCTGAACGCCCTGCTCGTCTCGTCCCTTATTTTCATAAAAAAACTTTGATTGCTCGTCTTGATATATCGTACACGACAGTTCGTAATAGTGTCGTGTAAAACTATTTAACGTGCTCTATCGCTTTGGAATCGTGCTTACAAACTATGAAATGCGACCTGCTAAAATTGGTTACAGTTACAAACTGAATGGTTTTTGCGGTGTGCTCGACTGTGAGCAATAATTTTACTATGCAGTGAATTATTACACTATAGTATTAATACATATACACACAATAGATAATAATTTTTTCCTATACTTTTTTTATGAAAAAAAAGTGACGAGACGAATAAGATGCTTGATGATAAGTGATACGCCCTGTGCCATTACAATGCAGTGCCGCAAATTCGGCAATAATTTGGCGCGTCACTTTGACAAGATATGTTAAGAAAATTTATTGAAGTAGACGTTACTTTGCGGAAATCCATAATAATTATCCAAATAAATTGATTTTTCTTTAGTGTTAATTCCGCCAATATTTGTCTTTAAACAATTCAAATCTATCCAATGAATTGTTTAAAGATATGTTAAATTAGATAATTTATACGTTGATAGAGCCTCTTGCTGCTAGGCAACGCATGGCAACAGGCCAGATATATTACTTCAGTGTGCGTGACAAGCTACGTCTTACACTCGCGATTTGTATGACACTTTGTTGTGGTGTCACGCACACCCAAACGCAACACGTGTGTTGCTGAAAATTGAAGTTAACAGTTGGCGGCTATATTTTCGGAGTATAATACTATTACGTCTAGATATACTATGACAGCTGTGAAAACGTCGAAAAATAGACTTAACAACTAACCTTTTGAGAAATTCACGCACACTAACACAAAATGTCATACAAATCGAGAGTGTAACACGTACCTGGTCACACACACTAAACTAAGATTTCTGGCCTGTTTTTATGAAAATAAGGGACGAGACGAGCCGACGACGACGTTAAGGTGATGGTAATTGATACGCCCTACCCATTACAAAGCCGCTCAGGATTCTTGAATAACCCAAAAATTCTGAGCGGTACTACAATTGCGCTTGTCATCTTGAGATATAAGATCTTAAGTCTCATTTGCCCAGTAATTACACTAGCTACGGCGCCCTTCAGACCGAAACACAGTAATGTTTACACATTACTGCTTCACGGTATAAATAGGCGCCGTTGTGGTACCCATAATCTAACAGGCTTCCTGTGCAAAGGAGCCTCCCACTGGTAAACTGATGGTTGTCGAACAGCAAGAGATGTATAAATTATCTTAAATAAAAACTAAAAACTCTTATGCTGATATAACTGTACTTCATCTGTGTGTTTAAAATAACGAGAAATAACTTTCCCTACACGTGCTCTGTACAAAAAGTTCCATCTAAACCAATTAGTCGTTTCCGCCATTCGGATGTAGCTCTTGATAGTGCAGTATATAATATAATATACTTGATTGTATATTGCATGCGTGCTGTGCCATCAATGTATGGTACCAGCGTAATTATTGTTGTTTCGTCGATTTTGTATTACATACAATTAACGACTTTCAACAGTATACAATTAATTTTCTCTTAAAGTTGCCCACTAATTTGAAATAGGTACATATACCCCTGTAAGCAGATTGCTAATAATAAATTTAAAGCGTAAACCCTTAATCAGACATAAAATACATTTTGGGGCTATCGTTAGCGTTACATCTTTAAAAAAGCATCAGTTTCGGAGTAACAACCGAGTATTGGGCCCAAAATAATTATTTGAATTAAATATTGTCTCATTTTATTCGTCAGGCAGAATTTTTGGGCATTGCAATTATACAAATGATTTAAGTTTTCTTTAGTGTTAATTCCGCCAATATTTGTTTTTAAACAATTCGACTCAATTTGAGTCTCGTGCCAGATTAGGGCGAGACAACACGTCCTGAGGATGCCTCGTGTAGAGGCGAAACACGTGTCGAATTGTTTAAAAACAAATATTGCTGTAGTTAACACTAAAGAAAACTTAAATCATTTGTATAATTATGGATTTCCGCAAAATACCGCCTACTTCAATAAATTTTTCATTGCAGTTATATTATACGTCATGTTGGGTGGTAAGATAGTGAATAGACCGAAATCAGGCAGGTCAACCAGTATCTGATTTATCACTTGTGGACACCTAATAAGATATGAATGTTGCCAATAATTAGTAGTACAACAAGGAACGTTTATTGTACATTCTGTCCTCGTGTACAATTTGTGATATTAATTTAGAAGAATCTATATTAGAGTGAAGTTACTTACAGGAAAAAACTATTTCAGCTGTTTGACGTCTTATATTCTAACTTTTATGAAAACGTCATAATATGCATAATAATAACATTAGCAAATAAATGTTCAGATTGTCAATTGGCCTTCGGGTATTATTTCAACTTTAACGTCAAAACTGATACGCAAAGCAAATCTATGATATGAAAATATAATGCCAGTGGTCAAGTACCGTGTCACAATAGATGTTATACATTAGCCTACTTCGTGTTTTAAATTCAGTGTAGTGGACCAACACCTTTAGGCAATTAAAACTTAAATACGTGAAGTGTTAATTTTGACATATTTATGACATAATTAAATTCAACAGTTTGCCGCTCTTAAATGGAATCTTAAATTGCTCATACGCGATAATCTCTCGCCTTCATTTAACATAGTTAAAGTGGCACGTAGCATCGTAATGCATCTTACGATAGACCAGCACTATAGTCGTTGGTTTGGTTCGTTTTTAACCGACTTCAAAAAAGGAGGAGGTTCTCAATTCGTCGGTATGTTTTAAATTATATTCTACTATAGGGACATGAATAAAGAAATATTCTTCTAATGTTGCACCTAAGTGTACCTACATGCGTAAACATCTACCAATTAGCCAAAACCTTGCTAGGCTACGCGCCAGTAACTTTACATTCCACAGTGCATAGTGTTAACGTGAATATTTTGCTATTTAAAGGTATTTTGGACTCTTAAGCATTATCCTAAAATTTCCAGAAATGTTCCAACATGATGTTATGATTGTCAATAGTTAATATATTCATCAACGAACAAAAAAGATCCAACTTCAAAAAGTAACTTACAAGTATTTAAAATAAAATATAAACGCTTTTATCGAAGCAACGGCGTCGCTTTTCAAACATCTGAATTTGCTTTGTTAACTTATATTCGCATACCTACCACTTTAGATAAATACTTTACGATTTATAAAAATCACATCGGACTGCATATGTCAATACTTATTTATTATAATTTGTAGCAAAAAATAAAATTACCTCTAATAAATATAAGGTAAGCCTATCGTTTCTAAATTTCCGGCCATTGAGATGAAATGCTACCGTTCCGCACCAACACTACAATTTGGATGCTCGCTAGAGGCTCATAGTTTTTGTCAACATTGTGCTTAATCTGTTCTGGCCCAAATACAGCGAGCACTTTTCACTAAGTTTTTTGTCTTTGTATTGTGTAATTTTTACATTTTCTAACCTGGTTACCGAACCACCGTGCTGTAGCGTTTACATGTAGATAAATAACAGAGAATCTGCAATTTTCTATATCTTTTTATTTATGCATTTGTGATTAAATATAATTTGAGGTTAGAAACAAAGGGGGTCACTAATTGTCGGTTCTTGTTTCATATGGCCAACGTCTATTAAATTTATACATATCTACTTTATAAATTTTCTTATGGTTAAGTAATTACCTTTAAGGTCGAGTATTTCAAAAAGATGATATCATTGCTAAGATCATAAGATTGAAACAACCAATCAATGAGAAATAATTCTGGAACGCGAACATGGGCCATGCCATAACGAAATCGATTCCGCTAATTTCGTATCAAAGTACTTAATCGCCCATAAAGTTGCAAGTAAAACACATTAAAACCTCCTAAAGTATCAAAATGTTTACGTTGTTGTTTCGAAATGGTGCACTGACTCGGATTCTGGTGCGACTTATGCATAGTGTTGGCGAAATATTATATAGCTTTGAAGTAATGGCGTGCAACAAGAGTATTAATAATGTTAAATTATATAATGTACTTATTTTTAAAATAATTTTATTTAACTAGCTTTTCAGATCCAATCGATGCAATTAATATTCTGAATACACTTGTAGAAATTCAGTTTCCATCAATTGGAATCGCTTTTTTAATAATTCGACTCTATTTCTCTCGGGTGTCCAAGTTGACAACGATTTCATCATAGACATATATAAAAATATATAATAAAACAATTGTATATTCAAATATACTATCGTTCCTTTCTTCTAAAAATGTGAGATTATAGAATTCCATTTGATTGGGCCCTAACACACAACCCTGGCCTATTCCACTTGCACCATGCCTTTCGCACAAGATCTCTTATTATTTATTATTATTCAGACTGCCATTACATATTAAAACTTGGACATGTAGGACTATGAACTATCTATATCAAAGCATTTTTATCACGAATACCACTCTATAGTCTTGCATATGAGCATTGAATCGGCGTAAAATTCGCGTTGACGCACACAGTTGTTAGTTTTGACTAAAATTACATCAACAAAGAAGCAAACGCTACGTGTCCATCGTTACGCACGACGGTCACTCGCGATTGTGCCGTATGTTTTGTTTACGTATTCTAAAAACTGCGGCTTCACGCTTCTTAATTTTACCACTTGTGCCATATTCGAGATTTCGAATAACTGTTGCTTCAATCTTTACATTAGAAAATATAAGACCAACGAGCTGCTAAATAGTGTGTCTAGCAATCTTCGTTTATGCACTTCTAGGAGATCTTCGATATAACCAAAACTATGGAGAGGATATGTATTCAGTATGCATAAACATATTTTGTCTTAATATTTGAATATTTAAAACTCAGTGTTACACGGCTCTTGAATTCCAAGATGCTTTTACCTACAACGGTACCTAAACAAAAGGTGGTAATTATTTTTATTATTGAGCATATTACTATAATATATTTGTAAATAAGCAGGCGCATCGCAAATTTAATAATCAAAAGCTTTCTGTGACCTCAGATAAAGACCTTTAAAAATTACATTATATTGAAATAGATCAGTCAAACCGTACCTAATTCAAATCGTATTAGCTTTTTTTGAGATTATCGCGCAATAGACAGATACACAAAAAATCTAATAACTAAATTTAACATTCGAACGCGGCACGGCATCTTATGTGTCTATAGAGTGTTGCTAGCCTAGCGAAACTCTCTAAGATAAAAGCGATTCATTCGATTGTATGAAACGTGCAGTCGTTGATAGATTGACCGACGCCGGCTATAATCTTGTTATAAACGGAGATAGCCGAAATCCACTACGTTTTAAGCAACTATTCGCTTTAAAACTTACTCGGATTATACTTCGTCGCCAATCGCCTTATTGTAATTACTACTATTTCAAACTTATGTTAAATCACGTTTCATACTAAACTAAATTTCTCTCATAAAAAATCTTTACTTAGGCACTCTCCCGCCTCTTATTACATAGTATTTACATTGCTCGCCGAAAACTGAAGTAGGCACTCCGACGTGAATTTTATTGTCATTCACGATAGTTTGACACATCCTAATTGAGTGTGTGAGGTGATAACCCATTTGAATACATTCCGCTGTATAAGGGGTGCTGTATATTGGTTTGTGTGCCGGAAACTTATAATGTATTCACTAGTCGAATGAGAGCGTCGGACATGTCCACCGTCCCTATTAAGTTGTACAAACACTCATGTGGACTGAGCTTAGAACACACAATTGCATCAACGTTTAGATATTACGTTTATTAAGCCCTTCTATTAGCGAACCGAAACCAATTGAAACTCTGACTCTAACTTTTGTCCCTACAATATAATTTTTTATTTATTTTGAAATATGTATGCTTCTCATTCTCTCATCTCAATCTCATATTATGTTCATTCGTGGTGGTGATTTGGATAATTAATAACTTTAATTCTGGAGGTGTTTTTTTATATCTGACTTATAAAGCAGCAAAACTGCTGTGATTGTGTTGCCTTTTATCTCTCCCGACGTCATGTTAATATTTATGCAATTTTTTAAATAAATCCATTACATATCTACAGATGAACAGATAAAAATTCTTTGAAGTACTTTTTTGGATTTGGAACATTCAGCGCGTATTCTTTAAAGAAATATTCAATGCACAGTTTATACTTTGTTAAAATTTAAAGTACATTCTTAGAAGGCCTTGCTCGGGCTTCTAAGAATGTATAAAAATTTAACAAAAAAAAAACTAATAGAACATCGGGAATGGAACCGGGATCTTCTGCTTTCCGGATCACCCAATGTCCCATCTGATCTATTATAGTCTTGTATATAGTGGCGAAATTTACCTTTGTATTCTGATGTTTTTGTAGCTGTTTTTTAACTGATAAAACTACATTTTATAAAATTTAAACCTAGCTAGATTGAATTCTCGCCCCCGAAACTACCTATATACAAAGTTTTATGAAAATCGTTGGAGCCGTTTCCGAGATTCAGATTATATATATATACAAGAATTGCTCGTTTAAAGATATAAAATATTATGTACAATAATGCAGTGAAGGTTCGCGCTAATAATTTACAATCACTTTCATTCGTGGAATATTCAAATAAAGCGTAACCAGTCAGCACATTAAGTAAATCCCATTCGTTACGCAGAAGAGCTAATTGAGTTTGGCCCGTCATTTACTAATGCAAACGAGTTCTAGCGGTCAGTAGTCCGCAATACTACTCAAGTATACGTGGATTACCGTGAGAAAATATCAACCTATTCCTATGGCGCAACGATGCCCGCTGTTTAGCTAATCGATCGCTTTCCAATGCAGATGGCCACCTCTATGATGACCTGCCTCGTGTATGGCTATTGTTGTATTTATTGTTGGTGTTGGGCAATACTAACTCGTTTTGAGATTTATTGATGCGTACGGGACGGGCTATCAATAATCAATATCCGGACGACCGAGCCTTGCTCGGATTTTTAAGAATGTACAAAACTTGAACGAAAAAAAAAACTAATAGGACATCTGGATTCGGACCGTGGTCATCCGAATCACCCAATGTCCCATCTGATCTCTTACAGTTTTGTATATAGTGGCGAAATTTACCTTTGTATTCTATTGTTATTGTAGCTGTTTCTCCTAAATATAAAATTGATACCTAACTAGCTAGATCGATTTCTTGCCCCCGAAACTACGCTAAGATAAAAGTAAAGGGAATTGTTTTTACCTCTCCCATTAATTGCGTTTACAATAAAGTAAAAACAAAATAAGAAAACGCCACATGTTTGGATATCATTCCTACCCTCTGGCTGGCGTATCAGTACATTGACTTTCTTCTTCGTACTACGACTAAACTATGGAATTCTTTCACAAAGGATGGATTACTTTTCTAATAGGCTGTCAACGCTCCTGTGATTCCTCAAGTGTTGCATAAAATGTGCTTTGTAAAATCCCTTGGTTGTCCCCTCCTCTTTCATACCAAAAATAAAATTGCACAATACTTAACAGAAAGTACACCAATTTGAGTATTGATGTGATAATTGAAACAACTTATTATTTTATTTAAGACTATGATTAAAACGAATTAATCGCACTATAAGCCGTAAACCCAAATATAATAAACACAGTCTGATTTTTCACATTGCGGTTCCTAAGGCACTTCCTTCCATAGAGTATAAAATTATGGGATGCCGGATGAGCACACTTCCTCGTTCTCGATATGTCATGAACGTCAAACAAGCCCACAGCCTAGCGAAACTCTCTAAGAAAAAAGGGGTTCATGGACGACGGCTATAATCTTGTAAAAAAAAAGGATACAACCGAAATCGAATACGTTTTAAGCAACTGTTCGCTTTCAAACTTAGCCGGATTTTACTTCATCGCCAATCGCCATGCTGTAATTACTACTATTTCAAACTTATGTCAAATCACTGCACGTTTAATAGTAACCTATACTTTAGTTTTTACTAAGGCAGTCCCGTCTCTTATTACGTAGTATTTACGTCCTTATGCAAGCCCTTAAAGACTAGGGTTCCTTAAGACCAGCAATGCTCGTGTGAACTCTCTGGTATTGCAGGAGTGTATGAGTTATGTTGATGATACTCAATACTAAGAAAAAGGTAAAAGGCTATATCTAATCTATTGAATTAGGCGTTACTTTGCGGAAATCCATAATTATACAAATGATGTAAGTTTTCTTTAGTGTTGATTCCGCCAATATTTGTCCTTAAAACAATTCGACGCGTGTTTCGCCTCTACACGAGGCATCCTCAGGACGTGTTGTCTGGCGATTTTGGCGAGAATATCATAAAGCCAGCATTCAGCATTAACAAAAGGACCTTTATAAATGAGCTGTGCCGCGCGGCATATGGCTTCGTTGATATTTACGAAATATTTTTAGAACTTTAGAATACAAGCCGACAGTTATAGCCTTATCCGTGTCCTATCATATTCAAATATATTTATTCAAATCCAACAGTCCCACAGGAACCAGAGATCTCTTTAAGCTTTATAATATAAGTATAGGAGATGTATTTAATTTTAATGCAGATTTACCAAAAAGGTAATATATCCACAAATGTGATCAGTACAAATCCAATATGTTTTGTGTGTATTTTCACTTCAATACTAACTGATAGGGATTAACAACTAGTAAATCAATCAAATCAAATCAAAATCACTTTATTCATGTAGGTCACGGAGATGACACTTATGAATGTCAAAAAAATATTTTTCTTATTGAATCTACCGCTGCTTCGTAAAGGGTTGAGCTAATGAGAAGAAGTAGCAAGAAACTTATTGCCACTCTTTTATATCAAGATTTACATTTAATTAATAGGATTTAAATTTAAGAGTTCGTATTAAAAATATATTGAAAAGAAAGGTTATAAATCATATTGATTTTAAATCAAAGTAGAAATCAGTAACCTACAGGCAGATGTTCAGGCTAGGGAAACATATTATATAAGTACATATATATACACAATGAATAAAAAACAGATTACATAGCGATTTCTAATATGGTTTTGTATCAATATAACTTAGAAACCTTGTTATTAATATATTTTAATTTTAGTTTTCAATGTCTTCATATATATATAGGTACCATTAGATCTATCATTCGATACAATAGTACGAGAAAGGTAAGGACCACTAAACATTTTATCTAGTATGATTGTAACGGATTTTATATTCATTGAATACTGATACTGTCATTCAGATTGAAGGGGCTCTCCTTAGTCTAGTTGACTTGTGATTAAATAATAATAATTAAGTCTTGATAAGAACCTTACGTAAGCGTGTTAAAGTAGAATAAGTCCTTTACCAAGTATTATAGACTGACTTTGGAACTTAGATTTATTATTATAAGGGCCCCTATAAAACCTCTTTCAATTGAATTTGAATACAATATCCAAACAGGATTAAAGTAAACTATACTAAATCCTTGACCCAGTACACGGACTAGTAAAAAAATATGGACACCGTGTCACCTTACATAACAGTGTAGCACCAAAACAAGCCGATTAAATGTGTAATAATATATATAGCACCACGCACACACTTACACTACTACAGGCCGATAGGCGGCCATTATGAGAACTGTCATCATCTGTGACAGATCAGTTTGCGTCACAATAAAATATTTTAAAAATGCCGTCGTGCGTTATGAAAAAGTGTAAAAACGATACTTTATAAGTATTTGTTGCCATATATGATTATTTAAGGGAGAAAAATTTTTGTAACTAGTTAGATAACTAGTATCCCCCGTAACCGCACACACACTAGCATAACGGTGCTTCACTAGCTAAAATCACGGCGCGGAGTCCTTTTTTTTTAACTCGTCCGTGACCCAGTATGTATTATTGTAAGAGAAAAACAAAAACAACTGTTTACACTTAATACTTAGTACAGACGAGAGACTTTAGCGTCTTGTTGACCTTTGACAACGTATGACATTAAGATTTAAGACCTCGATCTAAAGATCGCTAAACCCTTTATACGTCTGTAAGAGAAAGCAAGTAAATCTGTTTCTACGCTATATACTAACATCTAGACAAGTCAGCTTGCTCGAGCACGTAGTCCAACCTGTTACAAGAACCTGACTGCAAACACCACATTGCAATCTAACGAGTGCATTGTCTCTATTTTAAAACATCGACCGGATACCAGCATGTTGTGCAGCGTTTCCACTTTATCAATTACTTCCCACTGACTCGACAAACTGACCCGTATGTCCTGCATCATCATATAGCATGACGTCATTGTCGCCGACCTTGTTTTAGGGCTCTCAACACATGCTCGAAGTTCAATGTTTACACCCACATATGTTAGTATCAATTCTAGTGACGTTATATTAACAATATTAATATTTTACTTAGTGTTTAACGCGATAGTAACAATTCTGAATGGTATTATAGCTGTGAACAATACAAGAATGTATGTTGTTGTTGACGAAGGTAAATAAAGTAGTTGAAAAATGAAAACAGTATCGACACAGGGGATCTAATTTCGTCAACAGCAATTTCAGTTGCTATAAATT
Organism: Leptidea sinapis; assembly: GCF_905404315.1. Taxonomy (NCBI): domain Eukaryota; kingdom Metazoa; phylum Arthropoda; class Insecta; order Lepidoptera; family Pieridae; genus Leptidea; species Leptidea sinapis. The sequence continues at coordinate 10,179,624 of NC_066285.1, read as the reverse complement.
ATTTTGCAATTCTGTCTGAGATTCGCAGACGCCTTGTTTCCAATTTCTCTTTGTTGCTTTTTACGTTGCTACTTTGAAGTTATAATTATATATTTCAGTGTTTACGGTTTTAGTAAAATTTAAGATCATTATAAAATATATCAACTATTGTTTTTAGGCTGAAGGTACCATCTCTACGTATTACGGTTTACAAGAAATAATTGGTAAATTTAGTATTTGTTACACTGTGTGAACTTTAAAGGGATATGATTTTATGTGTTAAACAATAAAAACTATCATTGAAGATGTAGAAGAAGAAAAAAACATGAAATTCAAAATGGCAATGGGCGTTTTGTGCGCATTACTTATTGCTGACTTACCCGTGTACGAAACAGATTGTAGAGACTCTATTTGTCAATTATATTGTATTATAAAACCCACCTAAATATTTGATAATGATTCCAATCACTGAACGTTCACAAACACAGACCACAGTCACTGAGGTTGTTCTGGTAACGGGCGCGCACCCGAGGCTCTGTCTGCGAGTGAGGCGACGCGATGCGCGAGCGCAACAGTGGGAGGTGACGTGCAACTTGCTGATCCTTCGCTACTGGCGAATTCAATTACGAATCATATTACACATTACGATACGAGATCCATGCCGCTCTATGTCGCAATTGGCGTTAATCTAATGGTCGTTGTGGCTTCACAAATATGAACAGTCTTGTTTGTTGTCACTCCATATTTTATATCACAGTCATCAGCCGCGGCTGTCTTTGTTTTTTTATGAAAATATGGGACGAGACGATAAAGACGTTCGGCTGATTGTAATTCATTCGCCCTGTCCATTACAATGCAGTGCCGCTCGGGATTCTTGAAATAATTCTGAGCGGCACTACAATTGCGCTCGTCACCTTGAGACATAATGTGATAAGTCTCATTTGCCCAGTAATTTCACTAGCTACGGCGCCCTTTAGACCGAAACACAGTAATGCTTACACATTACTGCTTCACGGCAGAAATAGGGGCATTGTGGTACCCATAATCTAGCCGGCATCCTGTGCAAAGGAGCCTCCCACTGGTGTCTGTCCGCGATAAACTCATAAACTACTGCACCAATTTTCACCAATGGATAGCGAAGGAAGGTTTTAGTATATAATTTGTTAAGTTTTTATATACATATTTCTATACATTAACGATATTTGTCGGAAAACTGGAAGCTTTCAATGAAAACGCTGCCTAAACCCTTGGAGATATAACAAAATAATGTATGGTGGAATTGTGGATCTTATATAGATCTACAGAAAAGTCCCCGATGGAATATGTCTATCTCTTAAGGACAACATACTATATCCATTTTAATACCATAAAAAATAATAAAATATGGCAATTATAAAGCCGTTATATATAAAAGCTGTTTACACAAATACTACATATTATAAAATCATTCAGAAAAACGGTTTTGTTTCATTTTTAACTCATTAATTTTGATTACACTATTCCGACGAGTTTAGTCCATTACATTGTTTCCGAATACTTAGATCATTTTTCTAACAGAACAACGTCTGTCGCGTCAGCTAGTAAAGTACTAAAATAAACAATAATTTTGACTAGTTTCGACTTTTTATGAAAACTTTAAAGGATAATTTATGATTTCAAATAAGTCTGAATGTTACTGATCTTATGAAAGCAATCAAAAACAATCGGTGAAATGCATTCCTGGTTTCAGCTTAAATATATGAATTGGTTATATAGAAAATTTATTGAAAAAGGCGTTACTTCACAGAAATCCATAATTATACAAATGATTTAAGTTTTCTTTAGTGTTAATTCCGCCAATATTTGTTTCGCCTCTACACGAGACTGCCTCGTGTCTCGTGCCAGATTTTGGCGAGACAACACGTCCTGAGGATGCCTCGTGTAGAGGCGAAACACGTGTCGAATTGTTTAGAAACAAATATTGGCGGAATTAACACTAAAGAAAACTTAAATCATTTGTATTGGATATATAGGACAACTCTGTGAGCATAGGGCATTTATTTATTGCCCAGAAGAAGTGTATCAGGGTGGTTTGTGGAGCCGGCCCGTAGATTCTTGTCGACCTCAATTTAAAAAATTGAAAAATCTATTGCTGCCATGCCTATACAGTTATGAGATAAGCCTATTTGTTCCAGCTTATTCATTCATTCAAAAGAACAAATATTTTGCACAGTATGTTACTGCAGTGGGCGGAGCGGTTTTTTGTTTTCACGTAGGCGGTGCGTTGGACTTCCACGTCACAAGGATAGATTACTCATTGTAAGACCTTCAATGAAACATTTTGTAGATTTTTACGCTGTTAAGGCACAAAAAAGCGTCCGAGAATATTGTTGATATTTCTTCCCTTTGATGCATTTTATTCAAAAGTGGTTTTGTTGTTGAGTTTTTATGGAACCAATTCTTCTATTTATAAGAGAGATAATCAAATTTTCTTAAGTATCAATAGCTGAAATTGCTGAGTCTGTACTAGAGATGGTCCGAACTTCGTCTTACATTATGTGTACGTGTGTATGTGCCAGGTAGGGTGATATCATACATTACCGTAATGTATGTATGTTAACATTACCGTGGCTATGTTCTGGTTTGACTTAAATTGTAAATTTGCCTCCCTCTATATCTATATTAAATTTTATTAAAATCGGTTGCTCCATAATGGCTATGTTTCCATATTCTAAAAAAGGCCGAGAGTGGTACTGTGTGCGTCTGGTGTTCCTCTAACTCAGTGATTTCAAATCTTATTTATTTCGCGACCCAATTACAGGTTGAAAAATTCTCGCGACCCCTTGTCAGTGAGATAAATAGATTAAAATTTAATTAAGAAAACAAGAGTATGCTGGCAAGGAAGGCTCTAAAATGGCACTACAATATGAGAAAATTTTGAAAATTGAACAAGCTTATCCTTCTCACTAAAATTGTGTTTTTATTGTACACTTTTGGCTTCCGGCGAGTAAGGCCTGGCGACACCTCCAGGGGTCGCGACCGACAGATTGAAAATGATGGGCGCCGGTAAAAACTGAACATTAGGTGACCCGTAGGATCCTTTCTCCACCTCTTCCAAAAAACATACCGTGAAAGAGTTAGAAGAAGTTACAGACAGATATAGCTACTCTCACATTTTTATAATATATATCACATTTATATTAATTCTCGTAGATAAAGGCTTTTTAAAAATAATAAGCAAGTTTGGTATTGAAAATTTTCTGATGTCCTATTCCAGTTCCGGTGGCCGTTTTCGCTCCTGTTCCCAACATATTATATTATCTTATTTCCAGGAAGATTACTATGGCAAACTAAACCTACTATTGGTATAGTAATATGTCATGGACGTGAATTTCAGTTTTTCACAAATTCCGCGGGAACCATTGATTTTTCCGGGATAAAATGTATACCTTATATCCTTTCCAAAGGCGATAGCCTATCGCCGATATACAGGGTGGCCCATCCAAACCGGTCAGTATGGGGATTTCAGAATATATAAGAGATAGAAGAATATCTTCTAAGGAACCACGATATCGATTTTAGAGAAAACAAAAACTGCATTCATAGATTTAAAAAAAAATCATGTACGACTCGGGAATAGAACCCGATCATTTTGGAAAAAAATACATTTTTGTTTTATAGCCATATTGATAATGTACGTTGTAAGGAGTGATTGTTGCTATCAAACCTTGTGTCTAAAATTAAAAGAAATTGCTTTATTTTGATATTGTTTCATGTAAGTTGTCGGTTTTACTCGTTAAAAAATGTAGGCAATAACCAATCGTCATGTTGTCTGGGTATACCAGTAAAAAGATTTTATTTTGCTGTTATTTGAAAATGGAATGTGAACTTCTAAGATTGCCGAATTTCAATTTTAAAAAATGAACGCTTAATGTCTGCGTACCAGTAAAACGATGTTTTTGCTGTTATTTGAAAATGGAACGTGAACGTTTTAATTTCAGACACAAAATTTCATAGCAACAATCACTTCTTACAACCTACACTATCAATGTGGCAATAAAACAAAAATGTATTTTTTTTCCAATATGATCGGGTTCGATTCCCGAGTCGTACATGATTTTTTTTGAAAGTCTATGAATGCAGTTTTTGTTTTCTCTAAATTCGATATCATGGTTCCTTAGAAGATATTCTTCTATCTCTTATATATTTTAAAATCCCCATACTGACCGGTTTGGGTGGGCCACCTGTATAGTCGTTCGGGCGTAAAAGCGTAACAAACAAACTTACATTCACATTTATAGTATTAGAAGGGATTATTGATATTTTGCGTTAGCTTATAACAGAAATCTATAAATACTAGGATATTAGGATTGCAATGCTATTCTATAAATACGTAACACGTAGGTACTAGAATAAAAAAAACTTTTGAGTTGAAGTGGACTTCAAAAACCGTTAAACAACATCCAAATCTTCTCACTTTCACCTTCCAGATCAATGGAACATGAAGTAGTTAATTACTAATTCAAATAATGACGTATTCTCTCGCATTAGTATAATTTTTTAGTATTCGTTCAGGTTATCGTTGATTCATCCTATCTGAGTGCCTCGTCGCTAATAGGTTTTGGTCAATATAAATACCTTAGTAATTAAATAACGATTTTGTGGAACTGTGTATTGTGTTACTATAGATAATCGTTTGAGGCTTTTATAAATAGGTATCTGTATATGAGTTTGACGACCCCTATAGCCCAGTGGTTAGTGACCCTGCCTACTGAGCTAGAGGTCCCGGGTCCGAATCCCGGTAGGTGCAAATATTTTATATAATGAAGATGAATATTTGTTCGGAAACAATCTCGATGTATTTATGTATGTTTAAGTATGTATATTGTATTAAATATATCGTTTTCTTGTACACATAGTACCAGCTGTGACTAGTTTGGGACAAGATAATTTGTGTAAAAGTGTGTCAATATTTATTTATTTAAAAAAGAGTAAAATTTTATGTTTTAGTAAAAATTTTGTTTTGAGCAATTATAATAATTTAATTTATAAGTGTACTAATTTCGCCATTGGTTGATTGGTTGAAGCGAATTCGAAATAGAAAAATGGCGGAAATTTTCTTTTTCCAACCAATCCTCTCCCTCTCTACCTTTCGGTGTTAGGAGTTACGTTATTGTTCACTCGCCAAGTGCGCCAAAATGGCGGCCATTTAAATTGACCGCTTTGCTGTCATGCGTCCTCATTTTGGTCATACTGTTTCGGCGTTTAGTCGGCGGACCGACTATCTGGTCAATTTCGCCGGAAAAGGTTGGATGAAGACAGCGCGCAGTATCGATCGTCATTTTTTTTCATTGAGGGAAGCCTTTGTCCAGCAGTGAACGTCTTCCAGCTGAAATGATGAAAAGGCATAAAAGGCATTTATTTTCTCAAAATTGATTCCTTTAGAATTCTTTTTGATGTCATTTCTTATACTACTAGATACTACTACCGCTTCGGAAACAAATGGCGCTCTGAGAGAGAAGAAGCGGCGCAAGAAACTCTCCCAGCATTCTTTTTTTTTGCGCTCTTTTCAATAAAAATATACAATATTGTACAGTTGCTATAAAATAATCACAATCTAGTCCCAGGCTGTCCGATCATTTAGATATTCAGCAGTGGAGTAATAGGATTTACGACAGAGCCATTTTTTTATAAAACATTTATTATATTATATATATTTAAAATTTATTTATAGACAATGCCTGAACAGTGGCTGGGACTTTATTGTAGAAGTGTATACATTTACCCTTAAAGCTATTATGTATCTTATGAAGCCTACTAGAATTAGTTACAAGCAATCCCTTATTTCTAGTGTTATAATAATGAAAATCACTATTAAGAGCAAAAAGGTGACGATTTTTGTGAACATATATTATGATGGTGATGATGGTGATGATCTGTATATCTATCTATAGCGCAATAAAAAGAATGCTGGGAGAGTTTCTTGCGCCGCTACTATCTAGTATATACAAATGATATGAAAAAGAATTCTAAAGGATTCAATTTTTGAGAAAATAAATGCCTTTTATGAAATGACATCCAACAATCAATAACTTATCTCATCAGTAATCCAGATATTGAATGTAAACACGAGTCACCAATACTTTCCAGGTGAACAACGTGGACGAGGTGCTGGAGCGGCACAACGACTTCCTGGAGTCGTGTCTGGGTGACTGCATGCTCACCAGCCCCCAGCTGCTGAAGGCTGTCACCACGCTGTGTCTGGTCTGTGTGCAGTTCTGCGCCTTCATACAGGTATTTGTTCTATGTGATATAATCTGGGGACTTCTTAAATATTTAAGAAGTCCCTTCTTGAAACTCTTTCTATCTCTCTTCTGAAACAGGCAAATAGCTTGTTGACAAGTGAGTAGGTATCGTCGCCCATAAGTGTGTGTAAGAATATGCTGTAAGCTTGAAGTCCAACGAAACGAATTTTAGTATTCTATACATGAAATCTCATGACACTTCGCACACTTCTCCCCGTGGAATCGTCAGAATCTGCAAGAGATTTCATATACCAAAATTTCAAAAGTTCGTTTCGTTCGACTAAGGATAGGATAACTAATTCATACACTTAGTATATTTAAAATATTCGTGTCAATCATAGAAGAATTTTGTAACTAAAAAGATTTCAAGTTTTTTTGGATGATTTTCAGGAATTTTTTTTAAATATTATTTTTGTGGTGTGTTATATATTTTTCAAAGAATGTGATTTATGTTCTGTATTTATGAATATATTTTGATGAACTGTGCTGAGAAGTTGCCCGAAAAATCAAGCAAACTATCTACGCTTTGGAAGAAATTTATATAAAATGAAATACTTACTATTATGTTACGTGTTTAATTCTTGACCCATGTAAGTTACACGTTACGCAAAATTATGATAATATTTCTACTAATATAAAGAAATTTTATAAATTGCTTTACACTTGTTTTCTGTACATATTTTAAGTTATTTTCTCAGCCCTATGCTTTCTATTTTAATTATTTATCTTTAGTACTTCTGCTTTTTTTAACTTCTATATTATCGTATCGTAGTTTAATAATTTCAACACTGGTTATTTTAAGCAGTTTAGCCCTTAATGTTTATACAATTGTTTTATTATTTTGTTAACGCTACCTTATCACGTTAATTGGCAAAGGAGATGCACAAGTACTTCGTGGACGCAGAGCTTAACAGTATGCTTGGATCGACGTATGACAATACGGATTATTCCGAGGTATTATGAGCCGTATTATCAAGCTAATAAGATTGTCATTACACCAGCACCGATCACGGTCATCTAAACATGGCTTTAGACGCAACACCGGATACCGAATAAATAATTCGCTTAGATTTAGATTCCATCTCTCATGCTATATTATAGTATAAGGGATAATTTTCTTATCATAAAGTGAGGTTGAACAAAGCATACAAGACTTATCAACGATACGTCACTCGAACGGTTGGCTCGATTGGAAGAGCGCTTGCACCGAACGCGAGAGGTTCCAGCGCATCGTTCATAAATTTTGTTTTCAAATTTTATTTGTGTAATAAAGTGAGATAATTTTTCGCGAAGTTTCTTTTTGCTTTAAAGCCGTGTTGATAATTAATGATTTCACTGAAATAATGACATTAATTTCACTTTAAAAATGCATCCATGTAGTATTTGTGTACAAAATCACTAACAGTATTACTATATTTTTTCATGACTCTTCTTTAGACTTCCATGGTGAGTTGGTATATTTTATTATTTTGTGTTTCATCTACTTATATTTAATTTGATCCATGTTCATTGTAGTGTGCATATATTTAAGTTATATGTATCAGAACAGCTTAATATGTGTCCCAAATCCGAAACTTGAATCAATCTATCCAATAATATACATATAATCTATTGAAATTTAATCATCATAAAATTTGCTATTTAACTTCCTTAAGGTGAAATAATAGCGGAGTTGACTTGTAACAATTTTTAATCTTATATCTGTTATATTTTAGGTCAGTTATTGTTAAGGTTTAATAAATAGTGTAACAAGGTATTCTTATCCGCACATAAGAACTCAGTATTATGCGGTTGACCTTAAAGATTAAAAATTGAATAGTTCAAAAAAATTGAGGTTGACTATTTTAAGAAATGCACGCACACTAACACAAAGTGACATACAAATCGCGAGTATAAAACGTAGCTTGTCACGCACACTAGAGTAATAGACCTGGCCTGTTTTCTTCGGTTTTCTAGCAGCAAGAAGAGGCTCTGTCTAGACGTATTAATTATCTAAGTATCAGGTGATCACCACCGCCCACGCTTTCAACATCACAGGAGCGTTGCGGGCTTATTAGGTTAGTGAAGTTGCTTATCCTGGAAACACCACGCTAGGAATGTCCTTTAAAACTACCACGTAGAGAAACATATCCAGATGGTGAGGATGATAAACATTTGCGCCATGTGGTATGATGATGGAGTTCGGTGGCAGAGATCACTTAATAGCTGCTCTTTGGCAATCCCCGATACTGTGATCTGAACTTGAATTAGTTTTTCCGTTTAGTTTATTTTAGTTTGGTTTAGGCCTACACTACGGTTAAACCGCAGCGGTTTTATAGCCGTGTGAGTTTATGAAACAAGAAAACGAATCTTGCGTTTTTTTCCCGCTCCTGTTTTTCAAACCGTGAAATATTACAACAAAACTGCCGCAAAATTTCAATTCATCAACAACCAACTAATAAATCAACAAATTAATTCAACCGATATTTGCGATATTTAAGTTGTCGACTATTTTTTCTTAGTGTCAACGCAACAATATATTGTTCTTTTTAATCCATCTTAAAACTGTGAAGATCGCGTCGTTTCGCGGCTTATAATCGCAATGTGTGCGTCTTGAGCGGTTTCGCGGTTAACCGCTCCCGTGAAAAAATCGTAGTGCGGCCTAAGCCTTAAATGAGTTACTTATTACGTTATGTATGTTACTAGAAATCTTATATCTTTAAACGAGCAATTCTTGTATATAAATATATATATAATGTGATACTCGGAGACGGCTTCAACAATTTTAATGAAATTTAGTATACAGGTAGTTTGGGGGCGAGAAATTGATCTAGCTAGGTTTCAATTTAAAAAATAATGTAGTTTTATCCGTGTTTTAATGAGAAATAGTTACAATAATATTAGAATACAAAGGTACATTTCGCCTTTATATACAAAACTATAATAGCTCAGATGGGACATTTTGTGATTCGGATAGCAGAAGACCCCGGTTCGAATCCAGATGTGCTATAAGTTTTTTTTTGTTCAAGTTATGAACCTTCTTAAAAATCCGAGCAAGGTTCGGTCGTCCAGATATTGAATATAATGTATGTTGCAGAAAATATTACCGAATTCAAGAAAAATTGTGATTTACATTCCTTAAATTCAAGATGAAAGAATAAACTGTACGTGCCATTTACTAAGTTAACTAGAGTTAAGGGCTAACTCACTGAGAATAGTTTAAGAAATATACTACAAATTCTTTGACAAAGAAGGCTTACTATAGCGTAGTAGATTATATAGAAGATAATGATGCATGGTTTTTGACTGGTTGCACAGACCACCTAAAATGGTATAAAATTGTATCAAATTAAACAGGCTAACTTATAGGTTATATGATTGAAAAGATCGGCTGGGAGTTTCTTATCAGTTCTTCTCCCCATGTCAAAGCGCCATTACGAACGAAAAACGCCATTACATATATTTCTATAGCTAATAAGTATTTCCATTTATATTTTTTAGTTTGGTTTGAACGAGTTACTAATTATATTGTGTGTGTTATTATTTAAAAATAAAGTTACTATAAATATAATAATATGTTATGTCACGTGGTAAGAGCGCGGGGTATGGCGCGAGTACAGGCGGATCTTCGGACTCGTTCGGTCGCTCCGTGTCGCGGTACGGGTTGCGGTTCTCTGCCGCGCTGCTCTCAGTACTGGCCATCATCGAGCGAATGGCGCGAGACAATAACACCAATAAGCTGCTCAACATATCTGCCAGGTAGATATAGTACTCTTGTAATAGTTAGTAGTAGTTTGCCAACACCCAACCACTAAAAATACTTGTAAACAGACTATGAAATGCTATTTTTTTTATGAAAATAAGGGACGAGTCGATCAGGACGTTCAGCTGATGGTAACTGATACTCAGGATTATTTAACGGCACTACAGTTGCGCTCGTCACCTTGAGACGTCATTTGCCCAGTAATTTCATTAGCTACGGCGCCCTTCATACCGAAACACAATAATGTTTGCACATTACTGCTTCACGGCAGAAAATAGCGCCGTTGTGGTACCCATGATCTAGCCAGCATCCTGTGCAAAGGAGCCAAAGGAGTTTTAAAATGTCGATATATGTTACGGATATATTATATTAAATTATAGAAATAAGTGACGTCACAGGTGTCATTGACATCTAGCATCAACGGCATCTATTACGACTTCGATTACATTTGACACTCAGGCTGAGATGTAAGACCGTACTAAGACTTTGCTGAGACTTTATTTACGTAAACTTTAGCTGAGTGTGAGCTTAGCATAATCAATGGTTTCGTTTTTATAGTCATTTGACATCTGAAATTATCTAAGTGTTTTGAGTTTTCTTAAGTGTTAATTCCACCAATATTTGTCGATTATTTACGAGACTCGAATCAGTCTCGTGCCAGAGTTTGGCGAGTCAACATCTCCTGAGGATGCCTCGTGTAAAGGCGAGTTGTGGATTTCCGCAAAGTAACGCCTACTTCAATAAATTTACTTGAAATTATTGAGCTTAAGATAAGACAGTCCAGTACAAAAGTCCTGTTCGCGTTTTATCACACTCATCTAAGTTATACATAAGTAAAGTCTGAGCAAAGTCTAAGTACGCTGTATAGATCTCAGCCTTAGACTCAGAGGTACAGTGTAGGTATCAATATATTTAAATATTTATTACAGATTGAACTTCAACACTTACTACGTGAAGCAGCTGGAAAAGTTCTGCGCTGATGATAGACTCATGGATGGAGATAAGAAACAGAACGCGTCCTAGCGACGCGCCCGCAAGCGCGCACCGCTTGTTACCTCTGTGTGAAACTACCCTTATAGTGATGTACAATGCGATATTCTATGTAGGATATATTTTTAATGCTTGATTAACTGATATAATAAATTTGAAACTAAATTTGATGTGAATTCGGGGTCGAGACCTTTCTTATACAATATATAACTAAAAGTGTTATACTTAGACATAAACCCCCTTATTCATAATGGTCCGCTAACTTTAAACAGCCGCTAAGGAGTGTTTTTTCTCATTCTGACTTAGGACAATAGAAGAAGACAGAGTGAGAATTAGCAATGCTTTAAGTTAGCAGACTATTATGAATAAGGGGGAAAGTTGTAACATTCGTGTGAGCTAAGCGGATTGACTGAACTTATCTTTTTACTTAGTGCAATTGAGAATAATTACTTAATGGGCTAATTGATACGTGCAAAAGTTACGCCCTTTTAATTTGCAAAGATGTCTTGCAACCAAAGGGCAAAATTGCTTACAGCGTCATTGACCATGTCATTAATATCGCCCATTAATTTTCTAATGAACCTATTAATTATTTTTTGGAACTAATGTAATACCTAAAGTAATCAACAGTAATTACCCGCTTTTTTGCATTTTACTGCAGCCTCAAATAATTTTTGTCATACATACTGCGATCTATGTATGTATTATTTAGAATAATAGTCGAAATATGGACCATGCGACAAATTAAACCATTACCTATAAGCTTCGAATACTATATGTATTAATTGCCGCATTTACTCCAGTCGTTAAAAATAATATATAGTAATATAAAACATATATTCAGTTCAGATTTGATTCGGACAGTGACAGTTGACACACGACTAAGAAGAAATTAAGTGTGCTTAAGTTGTCTTTAAGCACACTTTTGCTGTTCCGCTTTCAGACTACCAATGATACATCATTATATGTGTATAGATCGTCATTGATGAAAAATTTGGTGTTGTGATCAATAAATATCTCTGTAGAGTATTGTATTTATGTGACGTAATGGTAAGACCGCGTTAGGCCCGGTATCCACCAAAGCGGTGAGGAGAGGAGAAGAGAGGAGATGTGAGCTGTGTTTACAGCAACGCTTTCGGGTGTACGAGGGGAGAAGGCAGTGGGGATAAGGGCCTCGCCCTTTTCATTGGTTATGATAATACATCTCCTCTCCGCTTGATCCATTTCCACCGAAACTAAGCGGAGAGAAGATGCGGAAATAACGAAATCTAATTGGTTATCAAAATACACTTCCTCTCCTCTTCGCTGTCGTGGATACCGGGCCTAAGGTAGCGCGTGCCGGGATAATGAAGTTCCTTATTGCGATTATTTCATATCTCCATTTAAATAACTAGGCTAAGGTGTGCAGCCTAAAGTTAGTCAATAATTTAGAATATTATATAATAAATATAATAAAAAATCAAATAATTGATCAAATCCCACTGATAGTACCGTAGATAAGCGCGTTAAAAGAAACTCAATTTAAAAAATCTTCAGCTTTATAATAATAATAGGATAGATTATTCGTACTAGTAGATGGTAGATTATTCTAAAAGTCTGGCAACTGTTATAAAGATACCATCAATGTAGTTTTTGTGTGAAAATAAAACAAAATCAGTAAATATAAGTGATTAACATCGCTAGTCAGTATTGCCATATTTTATAAATATTCGAACGGCTCACAAAACGTTTTTAATTGCGTTGAGAGTTAAAAAAATCTTCAGTCTTTAAATTAAATTCTTCGTATGTTATATAGATGAAAATGTTTCGTGGTTTTTACGATTGTCGTTTACCTCGTAGATAATAATTCGGTACCAAGTAAGTACATGCTAAGCTCATTGTCACTCAGAGGGCAATGGAGAGGGCTATGCTTGGAGTTTCCCTGCGAGATCGAATCAGAAATGAGGAGATCCGTAGGAGAACCAAAGTTACCGACATGGTCCAAATGATTGCGAAACTGAAGTGGCAGTGGGCAGGGCACATAGTTCGACGAACAGATGGCCGTTGGGGCAAAAAAGTCCTCGAATGGCGACCACGTACCGGAAGACGTAGTGTTGGTAGGCCCCCCACAAGATGGACCGACGATCTGGTCAAGATCGCCGGAATAAGTTGGATGAGTGTCCTCGCAGTGCTGTCGCATAGGACCGATCGTCATGGAAATCTTTAGGGGAAGTCTTTGTCCAGCAGTGGTTGTCTTCCGGCTGATGATGATCATGAAGTAAATACAGAAGCGATTATCACTGCGTGAACAAGTACGTCTAACGCATGCAACTTATAACCTTAAAACATTTGAACAGAGATGGAACCTGCAGTCTACTATCAGAATAGGAATCGACCCTCACTATTCCTGATGGACGAATTATTATCAAATTAAATATATTAAAATACATACCGCGTCTGGGTTGTCCGAAAAAATGATGGAGTAAATAAATATAATATATTATCTTTTTAACCAAAAATAAATTCATCGATAGTATAATGAAAAATTGGACTATTATTTCGAATAAAATATTTAAATAATAATGAATGAATGAATCTCTCGACTTATGAGTAAAACCTATTAAGTACAAAAATCGTTTATACAATAAATCAAGAAGCGATATTTTTATACATTTTACGAAGTACCCGCATTTTTGCATGTTGTATTTTTATATTCATTAGTTGCGATAGTGATACATAGGCCTAGTTGTGAATGTTCAATAATTCTTAAATCGTGTAATTTAAGGCTTTGAGATTTCAACGATCTGGAGACGGTATTTTCTCCTTTAAAAATAGGACAGTTTACCGCAAAGTTTGATTTTTTTTGTTGGTTCGTGAGATTGAATTCGTTCTATTTTTGAGTAATTTCATTTTCTAAAAAGTTATATTAGTTTAGTCCGACTGTGTTATGTCTGGTTAAATTCTTCTAAGTTTCTAGTTTTGTTGTTAGTATGAAAGCACTTTGATCTGTAGGTAGTTTGATTTAATACCATACATGTGTAATGTTTGTAGCAATGAATAGATCGTAATTTTTAAACATGTTAACTGTATTCTCTTTTTGTTACAAGAGCCGCGCGGTCTGTTTGCGACTGCGGTGCGGACTAGGCGAGAACTTATTGTTTGATTCAGCTACTAATTGAACTCACATTCGTAAAAACAATAATGGATTAGATTTAAAGTATTCTTTAGCGTATTTTACTAGCTCATTATTTATAAATCTTTTTCTTTTTAGTCATTGATAATATATGAGTGGGTATTTTTAACTGTTATTTTATTCCATCAGTATTGTAATAATGGAATGTACAAGACTTAGGAATAGCGATGTCTGTTTATTATGTATCCATGAGTAATATAAACAATTTGTTATGTTTTTAAAGTGATAACCCTCACTTCTACGATTAATACACAAGTAAGCTTCACATACAGCTCAGTTTGCAGAGCAATCGCACGGAACGCGAGAGGTCGTGGGTTGGAATCCCGCGTCCTTCATAAAATTTTGTTTTCAAATTGCATTTGTCCATAAGTAATTTTAATTTTGTTCGATACTTATATAACTTTTTTGTATTACCTATATTTAAATGCATCTATCTTATGTGCATGCTTTCTATTATTTATTTCTTCGTTTAATTTTTTATTATGGTTCTCAAGTTACCGCGAACTCGATAATCTGAAATTGAACTAATTTTAATAGTGATTTAGTAATTATTACCTATGTTTTGAATGTAATGTTCCATTGGGCGGCGATCGATAATAACCAATAATAAGTAGGCAATATACGTAGTAAAAGAATTGGAATCTACTTCTCTATATTTGCGAGTTGGAAGTATGAAGGAAGTACAAAAGAGTGTACCTAAATTATTTCGTACAATTTCCATAGAAATGTATCTTTAATTTTGCAGAAACATTAAATTTTGTTTTATTTTGAAATGTTACTATAGAATTGAGTTCTAAATTATTTAATGTCATCATATCCTGCGCTTTTTACAGATAACGTTATTGCATAGTTTATATTATGGACTGTATGTACAATAAGGCTCTGCATTCGTATATTTGTTAATCTCAGTATTATTATTTTACAAAAATACTCTTTGAGAATAGATTAGAATTTGAACAATGTGCGATTTAGTGCCGTTAGCTTAGACAAATTAATCACTGGACGCATAGTGAGAGCCCTATAGCCTCAGTAAACAATATGGCGCTGTCAGAATAACGCAAGATTACGAATTGAAACATTAACACAAATAGATAGTAGTAAAAAAAATTAAAAATACGCTTTTGTAGAAAACAAAACTAAAAAACAGATAATTTATATTGAAATTAAAAAATTAGCATGTTAACGTTAGATGAAAATTATATAAATTAACAAAAATCTTAAAAAAGAAAAAAAAAGAAAAAATAATTTTATCAAATTATTGTATTATCATCTATAAATCTACAAAGTTTGAACGAAATCTGGCTGTTTAAGCTTGGTCAAAATCTCGCCCAAATGAGTCGGTTACAAACAAACAGGTGAAGCTAATAAAGATTTAAAGTTCAATTTAAACCTATTATTATAGTAGCTATTTTTTCATTAAATAAATAAAACTATACTAAGGCCAACGAGATAAGATAAAGATTGTAAACAAACGGATGGATTGAGTAACGAACTACATATTAATATCCTTGTCCCTATCACTCGTACTCGCGTGTTTCGTAAAACAGGAAAGCAGTCAGTACCGCAGTTGTTAGAATTGATTTTGGTCCGCCATTTTGTAAACAAGTTCATTCCCAAAGAGGATTTAAATACTACGTAATAAGAGGCAGGACTGCTTAATAAAAATTGAAATTTACTTTACTAAATGAAACGTACAGTCATTTGACATAAGTTTGATATAGTAGTAATTACAGGGTGGCGATTGGCGACGAAGTATATATATACTTCAAACGTAGTGGATTTCGGCTATCCCCGTTTTTTACAAGCCGTCATCTGTCAATGACTGCACGTTTCATACAATCGATTGAATTACTTTAAGAATAGAGTTTCACTAGGCTATTCATTACTGTTTGGATTGCGTTCGAAGTGATACGTATTTTGTATTTTCCGTTTTAACTTAGTATTATTGTTATTATTATAATTACACTCGAGAGCGTATAAATCGCACACCCCTAAATTTTAATTTTCATTTTGTCTGCGAATATTATTTAAATTAAAGTACACTCTGTTAGTTAACTTCAATTAGTGCAACCACTTGTGACACTACTTCCGGTGTCGTATCCATTTTCTTATTCAGAGTGATGGCGTATTCGATAAAGGACCTTTCTGACTGCGAGTTGGTATGAAAATGATGTCATTAACATCATCCCTTACTTAACCTTTTAAACTTTACTCAAAGTCCTACAAACCTGAAACGAGCTATTTTGGGCCATTCGGTTGTTATATTGCTACTTGATTGATTTCGAAGGTCATAGGTTTTTAGGAAGCTAATAATATGTACTTTAATTTAAATTATATTCGCAAACAAAATTAAAATTAAAAAATGTTAGCGATTAAAATGTAGAGGTGTCCGATTTCTATGCTCTCGAGTGTAGTTGTTAATTATTATTTTGGAATTATAGTCTGGCAGCTCTAGACAAACTTTGAAAGATAGCAATTCTTTTAAATGTTCAAAGATATTGATAAAAAAATTTGGAATCCCTAAAACTTGTTTACACTTTATTTCGTCTTGTTGGCCCTTACTATAGGTATGTAAATATTATATTATTTAAATTTTTAAAGAGCTTAAGGCACCACTATCATTATTTGATAATAATTGTCATCGTCCCTCCTTTAACCCGTGTTTTTGTAGTATATTCTTTAGTTTCGTGTCCAGTGATTAATTCGTCCAAAGCCGTTAGTTATTTGTACAAGAACATTATAGTCGTCATCTTAGCCATATTAGATAATGTACGTGTTGAAACAATTAGATGCTGTGATGTAAAAATATTGTTACTCATTTTTTAATAGTATTTCGAATAATGTAAATCTTATTATTTTTAAATGTTTGTATTTTTTGTAAAGGTCCAGTATTATGTATCTTTCATCGAATTATGGATAAACTTTTGTGTTGTAATAAAAAATATATATATATATAGATATTACATTTGTTAACAGATGCACCTTAGCGCTCATAATTCCTTCCGTATTTTAAAATGTATAATAACGTCACTTATTCTAATAAACATATATAAGTATAACATTTGTATTTTATTTGTTCTTGAAACTATCTTGAGTATTGATCAAACATTAATACCGGGTTGATATAACATTTAAAATCCTAATTCCCTTACCCATGCCGGTAATGTTTTTGTTTGTGATAAGAAAGTAGAAGCGTCGATGGCACTATGGCTAGGACTTTTGCTCTTTTATAGAAAGGGGAGATGTTAAATGATCAACGCCGCTCATTCTCCAGCTAAAATAAGGTTTTTTTATAGAAAACGAGGACAAACGAGCGTTCGGATCATCTGGTGTTAAGTGATCACCGCCGCCCACATTCTCTTACAACATCAGATGAATCAAAGGAGGCCTTTAAGGAAGGTGTCCGCGCTTTTTTGAAGATACCCATGTCGTATCGTCCCGGAAACACCGCACAAGGAAGCTCATTCTACAGCTTCGTAGTACGCGGAAGAAAGTTTCTTGAAAACCGTACTGTGGAGAACCGCCATACATCTAGAAGATGATGGAGACGATATTCTAATTTGTGGCGTCTTCTTTGAAGTCAATTTGGCTTTGCCCTCCAGATGACCACAGGTACATGCATTTTTGAAGGTACCCATTTCGTATCGTCCTGGAAAGATCAAGAAAGTTGGCATGTAGTACGAAGGTGTAAATCGGCTTCAAAAACCAGGGTAAACAACTCTGGAACACTACCTATGATAAAACACAATAGAGCGACGAGTTTGTCTGGCCCTATTGATGACTTCCAGAGTCTTGGACGATTTGGCGATAAAATGAATATATAAATACATAGACACCAAATAAAATTAAATATTTTTTTGACGTAATATATAATTAATTCTGCATTTATCACGTTGAATCAGACAATGTATGGCTAGCTAGTAGTATTTAATAAATTGGCTAAAAAAACCAGTTAATTTCTTTATAATTTATTATGAAATATAGAATTAGTTTATTTTATATAACAGGCCAAAAGCACGGAACTTTATCCGGCACATTGTCGTTTTACGCAGCGGTTGCAAGCTCATTAGCTATTTCATCAAAAAACATGAATTTAATGCCAGCATTAAATTATAGGGCCGGCATACTAGTGTATGGCCAGCCCTATAATTCACTAGACTGGCTGATTTTATCAGATGGCTGCGACTTTAAAGGGAGCTGCTTACGTAATAGAAAGGCTAGCTTGTTAATTAGTTCAACGGCTTTAACGGCAATTAACACAGTTAGCTGCAACATCAAAATTATGGAAAACTATCAATTTTAGAACTACCCTCTATCACACATATTATCGTATCCTCTGTTTTTTTATGTTCAGGTAACTAAGGCAAACAATGGTTGTGTAGTAAAACACGTGGGAGTAAGGATAGTATTCTATTTATTTTAACAGACTTTTAAATACAATCTTAAGTTGCGTAACATTAAATGTTTCGGTACAAAGCACATCACACATCAGACTATAACAATAAATATCTTGTATTTTAAACATTGGAATACTAAATCTAAATCCAGATAAAATTATAAGAATCATAATAAATACCTTGTTTTTCAATCATGACACAATAATGACTTCAAAGCATGCAAAGGAACTTATTTCAAACATTCTATAATATTAAAACTACAAATACCATAACTAAATCTACCATAAGCCCTGTCTACAGATACAAAATAAAACGAAATTCACACAATTTTCAATAATAAACAATATAACAGTTACATCATAACCGAATTGTAAAAAATACAAACAAATTCAAGCACTCCTAAAGGGAAATATCAATGACTAATATTAATATCACTTGTATTAAGTATGAAGTAATAGAAACAATAATAATTCAGCTTCAGTGGGATTACTTGGATTTAAGCGTTAGAATGACATGAACGTAAAAGCTACAATACTAATTTGACATTTTTTTAAATAAATACAATGCATAAGGCTTACATTAAAGATTGCTCTCCGCTGCGCTCCAACTAGATACCGCACTACCTAAGAACAATACCTTAGATGCTTGTGTGCGTGGCATCTTGACACTGAATGGCATCTTTCAAATTTTGTAACATACGATTCGTGTTATTTTATATTTAAATTAATAAAATACAAAATACTTACTGATAATATGTGATCCCAGTGTCTTTCTTAATTCTTTTAGTATTATTTTTACAAAGTTTTACTACGCAACACGACATTTTTGTTTCAATTATTAGCAAAGTTTAACAGAACATTTGGCACGTCAACGTTACACATTGTACGAGACTGGCACGAGTACGCCCACTTGGGCGTAGTATTCGATGCCGCACTTTTTGACTTCGCCTGCGGTTCTCGTTGGAGCGCAGCGGAGACCAAACCTTAATCTACGGCAGAAGATGTTCACTTCAAAACATTCTGACAATATAAGGAAAACAAGAAAGTAATCTTTGACATGATTTACGTTTACTTTACACTTCTAAATTTGTAGTTTCGTACAAATTGTCCGCTGTAGTCAATGAAGTTCTATAAGTAAGACTGCGATTGATAAAATATCCTTATATGTGTATAGAACGAATATATTTGAAACAAAATAACTTTCAATCCATTAGGAGTGTGCTAGACTGGGATTATTTGATATTAACCTCCCATGTGCTTAGCAAAATAGTCAATTTCTCGTAAGAGCGGCGTCATTCACAGCACGAATCTATGATATATAATGTTTTTTATTTACAATAAGCCTAGCTTGTTTATCTACCAACCCGTAACATAAGCCGCATCGACGTTTCAAGTGGCCGCGCCGTGTTTGGCGCTAAAACAGCTCAGCAGGTAGCTTCTGCGGGCGCGAGGGAAATGTTGGCATATAAGAGGTTAATGGTGCATTGCCGATAATCAAGAATCATCGTGTACTATTCATTATTGTTTTTACTAACAACAAACACACCAAAACACCGCTTTACATAATGCACTTTCTAACGTTTATTAGATATTTAAAAATCAGACATTACAAACATTTATTTATGCAGAACACCGCCTAGAGCACTCTTATTTGATTGAAATACTTTTAAAAATTGTTAAAAGTTTATTGAGTTTGCCTTTTGATATATATTCTTACAAATGACGAGTACAGCTATGGCCTCAATCACCTTTAAAACATAAGCAGAAAAAATGGTAACTGCATTAACTAGGTTTGTGCATAATATATCGTTAAAACTAACATACAAACGAGACTTATCTATAACGAGTATGTCTGCGTATTGCTTCTACGAAAAGTACACCTACCCTCCGATACATTTACAACACTATTATCTGACAAACAAAGTTTTCAGATAAATATTTGACATCTGTTAACTTTTAAACTAATTTGGGGAGATTTTCAGTCTGTTTACATTTCGTTTCTCCCTTAGATAATTTATACGTCTAGACTGACAGCAGTGAAACGTCGAAAAAATAGCGTCGAACAGTTAGCCTCTATTTATAGCAACGCACACATACTAAAAAAAGTGAAAGTGTATAAAAGCATATATATACGTAATGAACCTGGCCTACTGTCGTGCCTTGTCTAATAGCTAGAGTTCTATCTAGACGTAAAAATTATCTAAGGTTTTCCATTTCTCCGCCAAATGCAAACCAATTTAATTTTTCTATTTATTTCTATTTAAGGGGTGATTGTTTGATAAACATAATGTAAGCATACATGCAATCCACACATTTGTCGTCGTCTCCTTACTTTTAATACGACACTCCGCCTGACTCTAAATGAAATTGTCCATATTCAACACAAAATAGCGAACAAAATATATATGACAATGGAACATAAAATGTTAATCAGTAATTTGGCCGATATTTATCATACAAATTTCAACAATAAAATATAACTAATACATAATACATTTCAACGCCATTCTTAATATTTGGTTATCGCAACAATTCTTCTACATCTGTTTGAAGCGAGGTTGTTCAGAACTGTACAATACTTTGATCTTTTCAATGCATTAGAGTATTTAGCCAAAAGGAGACATCCATATGAAATAGAAATTGGTCTTTTTTTAAGAGACATTCACACAAAATTAATCTTACCACAAACATAAAAAATGTGTTAGGTCCAACAGTTAGTACTGGAGTTTACTTTTTAACAAATTTTCTACATTTATAATCATGTTACACTATTGCATAGATATATTTCTGCATAGATATATTCTGCTCTCAGTAGAAGTTTTTATGACAATAAGGGACGAGACCAGCAGGGGGTTCAGCTGATAGTAACTGATAAGCCCTGCCCAATACATTGAAGTACCACTCAGGATTCTTGAAAAACCCAAAAATTCGGAGCAGCACTACAACTGCGCTCGTTACATAATTTCACTAGCTACGGCAGAAACTTCTTATATAGGTGTGACATTATAATTGTCTGTTAACACTCCATTTGTTAAATATAAATATAATTGATAAAACTATCAACTCCTTTGAACATTGAACGGTACAAAATAAAGTTATGAAGAGTTCAACAACATATCGCATCAACAAATGCAGAAAACCTAATCTAACAATCGCCCGACGTATTCCACTGTCATGTATGTGCCTAATTTAGAGGGAAATACGCGAAGAGCGAGTTATTAAGTAATTAGAGATATAAGTAACGCACATGGATCGCTAACAGCACGAGTTTATATTTATATATAGAACAATTAGCTAGTGCACCGGACTCGAGGCCCCGCTGGCTGGATATCACCACATGTGTGTTTCACGGATTTCGCTGATAATCTGTCCGGCGCGTTGAAGAGCCTGAAAGAATATTAAAATTTTTAAAATGAATAAATCACAACTTAAGCTCTTCGTTACAATTTTGTCGAATGCCGTAACACGTGTATTTGGTACATTCGGATTTAGTTGTAGAAACTTATACCACAACGAAAGAATAACTCGACTAAGTCGAATAGTCGAAATAACAAGTTCATATTTTTTGGCAAATGTTCTTATATGTACATATATTATATATATATATCCACACCACAGTATATATATATATATATATATATATATACATACGCTAAAGCAGTAAGTAAACTACGTACAAACGTTAGATATAATGCAAGCACACATAAGTGGCATCAGATCGAGAGTCTCTACTTCTTTTCATTAGCTCAACCATTTAACGAAGTGGCAGTAAATTCAATAAGAAAAATAAATTATTGTACAGGGTAATTTCCGTGACCTACATGAATAAAATGATTTCGATTTGATTTGATGGAGCGACTAACAGCACTGCGACGCTCGCTTATTGGTCTTATTGAGACCTACGTCTGTGTGCGTGCGTCGTTTCGAACGTTTGTACGTAGTTTCTGTACTACTTTAGTACACTTATATACTTTTACCGCTAAAAGACTACATTACATCGGCTGCAGTGCCCCACACCAGTAGTATTAGTTAATTACCTTGAGCATGTCAGCAGCCTCCTTCCTTCTCTGGGCGATGTGCTCGGACTCGTTGAGCATGCTCTCCGCCTGGTCAGACTTGTACAGGTGAGTCACCAGCTCCGACTGCAGGTTATCCTTCACGTAGTTCACCAGGAAGTGCATCACGGCCTTCGGGACCGAGTCCTGGATGGACTTGCGCACAATGTAGAAGTACGACTTAATCAGTCGTTCTGTAATGTGGAAATATCAGTCATATACACGGAGGATACATTTAGTCCAAATCTTTTTGTTTATATTACTAGCTCCTAAACTTCGACTGTCTTACTAATAAACGCAGTGTAAAGCTACTCCATGTTTAAAATTACTTCTCCCTGTCATGTAATACTGTAGAGACAAAGGAAAGATATAGACAAAAAGTTTTAACCTAGGAATAACTTTAGTTCGCGTTTATTAATAACACAGCGAAGGCTTTAGAAAATTTCTAATGATACAGTTGACAAATATATCAAAATATATAGTATACATATATATTATCTTTTACTGAGCTTATGGGCTATTGCAAGTTTGGCTATGTGATACTAACATATTGAAATAATAATGAATATGTTCCTTAGTATTATTTTATTTGATTTACTCGATCATACCAAGTTGCAATGTTAAAAGCAATTGAATAATGGAAATTTACAAATAATTGAGATGTTATTATTCAGTTACGTTCAGTTTAATTAGAATGTATTTTAATTTGAATAAATTTCATATTGCCAGCTATTTCATTTGAATTTGCAACAGTCATTCCTATACCATATCTATAATTTACATCCATAGTAGGTATATACATTCTTAAAACAATAATTGCAATTATAAAGATGGCGTGATTTGAAAAATGGTGCTTCTATTTTATTTAGTGTATGAAATTAAGATGAGTATAATACATATTTAAGAGATTTTTTGTGCAATACGATAACAAACTGCGTGACCTACAGCCGTTTACCATAACCTATCTATCCTTAGTTTAACTTACTAGACGTAGACAAATCTATTATTTTACGCTTACTTACATTTCAATAACCTATTGACAGATAGCATTGGACTATAACTATGGATAGATAAGATCTTGTCATTAAACGGTGACATCAATGTATCCGTAAGTTTAACTAAGGATAGATAGGTTATTAAAAACGGCCGCTAATGGTAAGTAATCACGGCTTCACTTCCTTGCAATCACAAAAACTTTGCTAGCTTCCATACTACCTTACGTATTTTAAGACACCTATAGCACTACCCGAAAACTAATTAATGGCAATTACATTTGGATGAATGGTAGAAGACTATCCATATACACTATGTAAAAAAAAACCTGTACGCTAATTGACTCGGATATGAAATAGAATGCGGAGACACCATTAAAAATAAAATAAAATAAAAAAGACGTGTGGCACTCGGGGACTGCCGCGGTAAAGCTATTGCATAGCATTTTTTATCAACTTATGCAATTATAAATATTTATTTATTTTATTTATGCAGTATTTTTTTTGATAAAATTAATTAAAAAAATAAAGCAAACGGGAAGTGAGTAAAATTTAACTTGCAAGATTTGATTACAGACAGACAATGGGACAGGTGAAACTAAATAAAAATGCTTCTCATAATAATTAAAATTAAAAAAACGTGATAAAAAAATCAAGATGTACCCCAGGCTCGAACCTGGGACCTTCTGCACAAAAAGCATACGTGATAACCTCTGTTCTACGGGAACTGTAATGACCGTGCCGAAATATCTATATACATCTAGTAAGTGTTAGGTTATTTTTCGTTACTGAATTTCTGGATTCGGTCTCCACGCTCAAGGTCCGCAATAGAAGCGATGCAATAGCTTAAAAGCTATGCAATAGTTTAAAAATAAAACAACTAATATTAAATGCTACAGTCAAAAGAACATCTCATATTAAATGGTTTCAAAAATCTTGAGAACCCCTGACTTATTTATTCTACCAGTAAACTAAGGTCATCGCCCTGAACTCAGTCCAATGGCGTCAGCTGACCAGCCGGGGCGGGCGACTCAATCGAAAAAGGTGAGGCATCTCGCCTAGCACCTTTACCTTGTCCTTTGTCCGGTACCGCCAATCGCGTAAATTAGAATTATTGCTTTCCAACATTTACACTCACTCACTTACGCGGCAGCTCGCGTATAGATCGGATGTGCAAAATTTTGCGGCCGCTTCGTTGCGTGATTTTTAGTTAGTTCGTTTTTGTGCGTCGTCTACTCGAATGAAGCTTATTTTAAGATGCTCATGTGTCTATGGCGCAAAAATTATAACAACGCCGTAGCACGTAGGTTTCGCGAACAAGTTATGCACTTGACCTGCAAGACTGACACTGACACTACAACAATGTCGTGAATCGTTGCAGTAAATGTATCGGAATCAGTAACGGCCACGTCGAGCAGAATCTGCGGTTGAGACGCTGAGCAAGTGGATATAATAATGAAGTAATAATAAGTACATAAAAATATAAAATTTTCGTTGTTTTTTCCGCAATCCGCGCGCCCATCGCAGGTAGCATGAATGAAATGGGTGTGTGGGCGGGGAATAATGATATCGGCCGCAGGCAGAGGTGCTCAAACTTTTACAATTGGATATGTTATTGCTCTTTTTTTTCCCTTTTTTTAAAATGTGATTATTTCCTGAAATTCGATATTTATATTATGTACTCACTACTTAATACCAACATACGGCTTAAGATATAGTACAGGATTCTTTAGCATCCTGTTTAGTGTGGATACGTCATTTGCCGATCAAACATGAGTATATACCGTAATATAGTACCATAATAGTTCGGATAATATAGAAATCTGTTTTTGTATTCAATCAGCATGCCGATATTACATCACAATACGAATTAATTTCTAACATTTTTAGTGTATACGCAGATTTGTATATATATGATATGAGAAGAAACATATTATATAAAATTATTTAATAGAGTGCTAATGTGAATTCGATATCATTTTTATTACAATCTAGATTTTATTGATAAAGAAAAAATAAAAAAGCCTTAAGTAGAGAGAACAGACACAATACTCACCACTCATCTACTAAATTATCCAGTCGTATACAAAGCCATCTATTTACAACACTGATACGTGACCATAAAACATACCTACATCTGCACTAGTCCAAGCATTCATGTACAGTAGAACTTGTTTGTCAAATTTTAAGGTGGTCCACAAAAGGGAATTATGTTGATGGCTATAGTTTTCGACCCACGAAGAGATTTGACTTAGGCGACTTAAATTTTAGCCGTTTTTTTATTAGAAAACTGAGATAATATTCTTCATCAATCAAGATTTTAAAAAATGTAGTAGTATGGTAGGTGCGGGTAATAAAGTGTAAGAGATAAACATATTGCTTTGAGTGTTCGATTTCAATTTATATCAATTGCAATTTTAATTAAAATTATATAATTCATACAGATGGAGCCTTGTTGGGAGACATGAGCTCGTTTCCCAGGGCGGCGTCATTTAATGTGAGAGCCGGCTGAATCAATCGTATTTAAAACACTAAAATATTTACATTCCGCTTTGAAGACTTTCTAAATTCTGCTTCTAGCAGATGTTTTGTATTGGTGATAATCCACTGTAGGCCTTATTGCCCACCTTACACTAAATTTTAACAATTATTTGAATAAGTAATTATAACAGTTTAAAGTAATTAAAGTAATTGTTACTTTCAAGGAGTGCAACCACGATACAATTCAATCGAACTTTGCGTCAGCAGTTGTTTGTGCGGAAAGAAATTCTGAGCTAATATGGCAGTGTAGTTGCCAGGAAGACTATAAGAAAATGTCTTCAGCACGGCCAGCAGATTCAATAAAAAACACCTGATCGAAATTCTATACTCAGTAATGATCAAGAAGTTGACCCGGTTAGAAAAAAATTTAACAAGGATAGGGAGAAAATACTAAGGCATCCCTCCTAAAAAAAAAGAATCCGAAAGGTTAAAGAGTTTCGTATTGGTAAAACGATTAGATCATCGTTCGTCACCTTAAAACTTTAAGCATCATCAATGTATATTTATATAAAATATTATTATTAATTAATTGTATTACTATTTATAATGAAGAGGACAAACGAGCGCACAGATCACTACAGGCCACGTTTTCTTCTCTCTCCGCGGCGATTTAGGAGGTGACTGGGTGCTTTCTTTGAAAGTCCTTATTACCACGGTGCACTGTCGTGGAAATACCGTACAAGGCAGCTCATTTCACAGTTTGGTTGTGGCTACTTTTGTAGAACATTCCTTATTAACCGCGCTCTGGAGGTGTGTGGATCCAGATGGTGAGGATGTAACCTTATTATGATTATTTGTCTTACTTAAAATCTTAAGCCTAGTAATGTATCTAAGTATTGCTTAAATATTACCCTATCATAATATTATAAGGCCAAATTTATCTAAAACTTTAATCAATAATAATAATCACAACTACCCCCGCATCTACTTTTCTCAGTCTTCACTGATTCTATAGACTTATCATGGTTCTACTGCGGCGAAAATCCTTGCTAGTAATAAAATACCCAAAAAATAATTACCCATCTGCTTGACACAAGCATCATGCACTTTAAACACAGCATGCACATAACAATAATGAACATGACAATAAGTATAACAAATTTTTACAGAACATTTATTTTCATATTCAATATAAAAAAAAATATAACGAATATTGTAACAACAAAATATTAAATCGAATAGCACATTCAATGTACACTTAATAATTTATAATACATCGTTATCATATTCATTATCATTATTCCAGATTGAAGATGAAAGGTGGTCGGAAACCAGTGAGATGATAAGCTACGGTAACTTTAATCCAAGGCAACGTACATTCGTACGAATATATATATAATAAAGAACTTTAATATAACTGACAACTGTCTCTTTTCTATCCCGAATTGCGTTTGTCTTTTCTCGTTCTGTAGACTTAAATCTACCTTAGCGTTCTACTAGCACATCTGACGTAAGATGCGTACCGTCGGTCGTCCCTATTAGTCTTGCCTCTTTACGCGTGTAGTCAGAGTAGTAGTAGCGAGTAGTTACAGAGAGTGTGAGAAGAAAAATAATAGCTACTTGGAAGGCTTTAAGGCTTTGAACAAAATCAAAGAAAAAAAAACGATATTGCATCCCATATACAGGGTGTCAGCGTTAAGTGTAACCAGGCGGTTTTATTTATGACATTAAGTGATGAGACGAGCAGGACGTTCAGCTGATGGTAATTGATACGCCCTGCTCATAACACTGAAGTGCCGCGCAGCATTCTTGAAAAACCCAACGATTCAGAGCGGCTCTAAAATTGCGCTCGTCTACTTGAGATATAAGATATTAAATCTCATTTGCCCAGTAATTTCACTAGCTACGGCGCCCTTCAGACCGAAACACAAAGGCGCTTTCCACTCATAAATGCCCTAAGTCGAATCCTCTTACGACACCCTTGGGCCTAGGACTTCCCTATTCTTTGGATGCCCCAGGAAAGCACAGGGCACCTTGCCTGTATGAATTTGTTCAATCAATCAACTCTCATCCATTCTCTTCGCACACGAAGCAACCTTCAAACAGGTCAAAACAAGTATTCAATAGAGGCCAGTCAAACTTCGTTTTATTGAACCTAATGAACATATCGTAGCTATATTAAAGTGGCAATTTCAAGGCGGATTATACCTTGGATTAAAGTTACGACACAGAAAGTGGCCAGTATAACCCCAGTCCTCACCGACTAGATCACCCATTCCGTTCAAGTGCATCATACTGATGCCGTCTACTGTCTTTGGATTATCTTTCGAATATGACGCGTTCTCGCTCCGTCCACCTACCATCACAACGCTAAGTAAATGTTTACATTATGTTAAAATTATTAGTGAAATGATCATGAGGTAAAATTAACATCCATATTCCATACATTATTTTTATTTCAATCATTGATTATTTAATGATAAGTTAAAATGTTCACATATTAGTTGGTGATGTTAAAGATAATTATTTAAAAAATATAAAAATTTTGTACCATATCCAGACATCAAAAAAAAAGATTCAAAAGATTCAAACAATTCAAAGTATCTTTACGAATTGCGTATGTAGTCTGAGTGTCTCCAATGTGGTAACAAATAATAAAGCTTCATTTTTGTAAAAAAAAAAAAGAGATAACTTCAGCTAAAGTGTGTAAGTCTCAGCAATAAAACTTAATAAAACTGTGAAAGGCATTTAAGGCATTTATTTTCTTACACTTTATTTATTTTCGATTACTTTTGACGTCAATCATATCACTACCAACGCTTCGCAAACAAATAACGTTCTGAGAGAGAAGAAACGGCGCAAGGAACTCCCTCAGCATTCCATTAAGCGCTCTTTTTTGTACTGTAAACTTTCCAGCAATTCTGCACTGAAGGTCTGGTCGCAGGGCGATAAACAAACCAGCCCTGATTTGAAACTAACGTTCTAGACTGGCTAAAGATAGACCCTCATTTAGTCATGAGTTGAACATGATGGACTACTGATTAAGTCAATTTTAGATGATATGGCCTGTTGTAAATTCATATTTTCCTAGCCAGACACATTAAAGGCCTATATCAAAATATAAAAATAGTTAAAAAAACACATTTTAAAGGATTTTTGGTAAACAAAGAATCTAAATTGTGTCCTTTCAATAAATAATTTGAATTTTTTGTGTTATTAAATAAAATAAATTATATGTGCGTAAGTAAGTTCCCTTTAAGTGGGTACTTTCAATCACTTAGATAGTAGATGTTATTTTAAATTTATATTCTATTATTAATATGTAGCATATATGTTCTTTTTTGTCTGTTACTAGAATAGTAATATCTCAGTACGTGAATTTTTTAATTCTTTTTGAGATAAAGTTTCCGAAACCTTATATCAACGCCAAAAGATTATTATTAAGCATAAAATTATTTCTTATTTTACTGCTGAGACTACTATATGGGTATATAAAAGCATTTTATGACCGGTATTGATAAATTAAATCGATACAGAGCTGTATTTGATTCCAATTTTGTTCTAGTAACAAGAGTGACATACATACCGATGACATCACAGTCGTGTTGCTCCCTGTCCGACAACTTCCGCGAGGTATGGCTCGGCACCTCCGGTAGCAGATTGACGGGTTTCTGTGGTGTCATTACCCTGTTCTCGGGGCTTCCATTCATCTGTTATCAACACAACGCTCGCAGAGTTAATATTTGTGTGTTGAGTTGACTGATAAGGGACAAGACGAGCAAGACGTTCAGCAGATGGTAATTGATACGCCATTCCCATTACTGGGCAGCAGCTTACAGCACTGCAATTGCGCTCGTCACCTTGAGACAAAAGATGATAAGTCTCATATGCCCAGGAATATCACTAGCTGCGGCGCCCTTCAGACCGAAACACAGTAATGTTCCAACATTACTGCTTCACGACAGAAATAGGCACCTAATACACTTATGAAACGAAAGAGAAGGGATAACTTTATGTATGTTTCGTATGCGTTACAGCAATGAAATCGTCCCAAGGAGAAATAGCCACCTGGTTTTTATATATAATTTGTTCTTTTAAAGTATACTTCACTTCTGGCATTAATTATACAAATCAAATTTGTAATCTAAATTTATGAGCGATGCGGGGCTCGAACCCGCGCCTCTCTGAATACGTTCGAGTGATCTTACCCACTGATCCAACCGTTCGAGTGACACATGGATCGTTAATCTAGGTATGTCTTGTTTAACTCTCAGGATGTGGCTCAGTTGTTATATATATAAGTATACAAGACATTGTTATATATATATATAACAATTCAACAAAAAACAAATCTCGGAGATTTAATTGGATTTAAAATCGAGCGTCACCGTGTTGGTATCCTCCATGTTGTTTTAAGTCGATCAGTGCGCACAACCGGCGCAGGCGCAAGCTTGAAGACGAATACGACTTCTCAATGAGCGCTCTACTGATGGACAATAATAACTAACTTCAATCACGTCACCGACATTGACGTACACAGTGACAACTTCAAACACACTTTGAAAGATGACGTTCGCCAAAAGTTCAGCCCAATACACAGAGTAGAATATAATCATACAGGGCATATTACTTTTATATTCTAATTCTCCGACATACATCGAACATCATCTTTCAATATTTATTTAAATATAAAAATAAATATAATTTTTTGTTACAAAATTTTATTTTTATATAATTTATTTTATATCGAAATACTGAACGGACAGATGATGTACCTGATCATAAGCAGTACCATCTAAATATAACAATGACAGCACGTTTGTGTCATATCACAAATCGGTCTACGTCGTAGTGTTCCGTTATATATAATGACGCGTCCATCACTCTGAGACTAAGGGCCCGGCCACAACACTGCGTTGCGCCTGGCCCTAAGTATTATGTAGACTGGTTAATAATTTAATAAAGAACATGTGAACAAAAGCTTTCGATATTTGAGTTAATTTTCTATTTTGAAAAAATTATTAAAATTTGAAAGGCAGATGAATGACCAAGTCATATTTACATTTGTAAAATATTACGATGATGATTTTGCGATACGACGCCGCAACGCAGTGTTGCGGCCTGGCCCTAAGATGCCATCTCACGTGCCTGGAAGTACACGGGCAACTTCATCCCTTCAAACCGAACATAACAACCTCTTTTGTGACAGTTACAGATAAATCTACTGCTACTGATTCGAGCTCTTCGATTCGGTCAATAATCGCCTTCAATAAGGGCCAACCGGTTAGGTTTATTGGTTAAAAATATATTCGATTATTTTTTCACAACAATCAACGTAACAGATTTCATATCATACTAGTGGGTTAGTAAAAAGCACTAAAAGCGGTGCATTGCACTTCGGTACACAAAACGTAGAATGAATTTAGGTAGAAAATGATATGAATGTATACCTGAGGTGAGTCTGAGGATTCGCTATTATTCTGTGACGACAACTTGCTCTCTTGGCCGTCCGTTATAGCGGGCATGTGCTGAAATATGTGCGCAACATGTAACATATTATATCATAGTATTTTCTTTAATTAACGCGAGTGTTACTCATTTAAATGAAAGACTTTTAAAAAATTAAAACGCATGTAAATATGCTGTGTTTTTATATTAGATCTTTGCGTAAAAGTTAAATTTTAGGGAGTTTACTCCTTAAGAATCGATTTTTGTATAAGGCGCCCGGATTGAAAAAAATATGGAGAGTAAAACCTACTCATCAAATGGGATAGTAACGTTTTTGCTGCGCATTTCTCGCGCACCTAACACTTTTCAGTTGTGTGTGTACTATATATACTTGTGTGTAGCTAGCATACACAGTATACTACGTGATAGCTTACGCATATAGTACAATATACCTATTCGGGTGTGCCAAAATGTAACTTACTCGATGGATCTTTTAAAATTGAGTTCCGCTTTTAACAGTAGTGTTTGGGCATTTCCTGACATATTTTGAGCGTTAAGGAGTTTTGAAATTCCAGCAAAAATGAGTTAACAGGAGTTTTGTTACGGCATTTTTGCTGGATTTTTAAAATTTTCAAATTTCGTTCTTGAGGAGTAAACTCCAGTCGTGCGTCGCAGCTGACACGCACACTTTTTTTTGTTATTTGCTGTAGACAAATGGTTTTTGGCAAAATTTACTGACAGTGTCCTCTTCGTTTTTGATATGTGTAGTTGTGGGTTTCAATTTAGAGATTATTGGATCCCAGGTTATGGTATGACGTCTGTGTTTGATATCCGCAATGTGGTCTTTAAGTCGGCTTGAGATATTGAGTTTAGTTTGCCAATGTAAAACAGGCCACAGTTACAGTCCAGTTTATAGACACCCGTATTTACAATTACACGCGTTTTAATCCATTAAAAGTGTTTTATTTAAACATATATCATCCCAAATATCCGAAACATTTTTTTTTTAACGAGCGTACGGGTCACCTGTTGTTAAGTGATCACCGCCACCCATACTCTATATAATCACAATAATGATATCAATATGATTATATTACGCACGAATCAAAGGCAGGTAGGTAGATAATATTATGATCAATATTAGCCACAGTCATTTTGCATTCAAAAATGAAACTCTATTTTCAGCACGCACACTTACAACCAAGTGATTGACGAATCGCGAGTATAAGACGTAGCTGTCATGCACACTAACGCAATAAACCTGGCCTGTTGCAATGTGTTTCCTACAGCAAGAGGCTATTTCTAGACGTAAAAATTATCTAAGCGTCACTAAATTCTTTCAAGCATGCTCTCTTATTCTTGGAAGTCTCGGCCTGACCGCTATTCGTTTTCCCCCCGATCTCCCAATGGGAGGCTCCTTTGCACAGGATGCCGGCTAGATTATGGGTACCACAAGGGCGCCTATTTCTGCCGTAAAGCCGTAGCTAGAGAAATTACTGGGCAAAAGAGAATTAACAATTTACTCCTCAAGGTGACAAGCGCAGTTGTAGTGCCGCTCAGAATTTTTGGGGTTTTATAAGAACCCTGAGCGGCACAGCATTGTAGGCAGGGTGGGCAGGGAGTATCAATTACCATCAGCTGAACTTCCTGCTCGTCTCGTCCCCTATTTTCATTAAAAAAAGATCTGATTGCGGAATATACGCCCAAGTCATCCTTTCCAGAACTTCCACGCCAGTTAGAGTTAAAGTGTAGACCATCCACTCTCATCCATTGCCTCCTTATAACGAAATCACTTAAACGTTTCCTGTAACTTGGTAACTTCACATTGCAGTCTACTACTCATACTAATCATTTTGAAATTTGGCCACTTAAATCCGGTTTTTTCGCCATTTGTTGTTATAGGGGAAATTTTAAAAATATACGAGTAAGCTCTTAAAAAATTTCAATTCATCAAAATTTGTATGTTTAAAGTTAAGTTAAAGAGTTAATAAAACTGTCTAAAAATTGCTGTAATTTCGCATTCACCTTAAATTGCGCATAAATCTTGCAATTAAATTAAGTGTTTGGACAGGATTGATACAGTTACATATTGGATGACAAATTTATAAAAATATTATGGTGTATGAATTGAACAGCAAAAACCATACAAAAGCCCTCTTATATCATTATCAATATACCTTGTGTAAAGCAAACTAATGTATGATACTGGCAGTCCATAAGAGCCAATATTGTATGTTTTTCTATCATTCCATTAACATGGGTGAATGAGAGTCTAACTGGTCTATATTCCATGAAGATAGACAATTTCAAACATGGACTAATAATTTTTTAGTCAGTGATCACAGACGAGCTCCATGGGTCATTTGAGGGAAGGTCAGGTCAGGTCAGGTCACTCGTACCAACGACGTACTGCAGATTTGGTTAATTTCGAGTCTCAACCTCTCACTAAGGCCTATCACAGACGACAGACTATCCGTGACGCATTTTTCAGTCTGTGATAATAAAACCGATAGAATTATATGCAGTAGTGCATACGACGCGCAAAAAGTCTGACACACAAAATATCCTCGTCGATCTGACAGACCGCGCCGCACCGCGACGTACAAAATGTGCGTCAAAAAAATATAACGTTCGCGCCAACAAGCGCTAATGCAGACGACGCTCGCTTTAGTCTGTAGTCTGAACTTGCTAATGATTGACGTGTACCATGGCGCTAGACATCTATGAAGAAATAGGAAACAGACCAGCACTGTATGATACATGTTTGGCGGAGTATCATGACAGAAATTTAAAAAGAAAATTGTGGAATGAAGTGTGCAAATTAATTTTAATAATTTTAACTTTAATAATTTCTCTGAAAGAATAGGATGAACCCAAAATTCTCTATTTCTTCTTATTTTTTTATATCTCAAGTACGATATAATACACCGCAGTCTGTACTTTCATTGCGTGTACATCCCTATATTTCTGCCGACAAAATGACCGAAAGTGTGTGTCGTGTGCGCTGAGTCTGTGAAATATATGCCAATGACATTTTGCGCGCAATGCAGACTCAATAGCACAAAAAGTGTGTCATCTGCGATAGGCCTAAGGCTGTACTTACCAACTATCAAAATAAGCTCCACGTCAGTCAAACATAAAATATTTTTGTACTATATTAAGCTTAAATTATACTTTTACTTCAAATACCTATATATCGGTAGACGCTAGTAGCTGAACTATATAATTATTTATATTTTAAATTGAATTAGAATAAAATAATTTGCTAGAAGTACTAGGGCCACTGAACGAAATTGTCTCTGCACTATGACAGGAGATACAGATAATGACCAATGCAAGCACCCAGTTACCTTCTGGTAGATGTCCAATACACTCGAGAGATATGCCAGTGCGGACCTCCGGTCACCCATTTGACGAAGAAACAGCTACAAGACGAAAATAGCTGATGATGACGAACAAACGTATTTAATTAGTTTCAGAAATTCGACTTTAGGCCAGGTGTACCAAAAGATTGTCTTAGATCGTGTTGTGAAACTTCTCAGCAATACGTTTAAACTTAACCTCCTGAAACACGCACGTCCCGCGCGTCCAAAACCTATTGCATGCTGAACTGTTTTGGCGCCAAACACGGCGTCGCCACTTGAGACGCGACAACAATTTTTGTTTTTAATACTTCATATATCATTTTGCGGGTTATGTTACTCGTTGCTAGATAAACAAGCTTTGTTATTGTAAACAAAAAACGTGATTTATGATAGATTCGTGCTGTGATATCGCCACTCTTTCAGAGTTGTACGAGAAATTAAGTATTTTGCTAAACGCGTCAAGATAAAAATATTGCAATTGTATTATTTTTACTGTAGTGGAAAACGCTATAATATAATCTTATGATTTCTTTCAATGAAAAAAAATGTTTTTTGGATCTTGTATGTAACTTGGACCTTTCATACCAGGTATCTGGTACAGGCACAAAAAGACTTAATAAGAATTTTTTAAGAGAGTTGACCATTGTCTAACCTAGATCAGAACCCTTTGGACTACAAAGTGTGGTCAGTTTTAAAAGACATGGCGTGCTCTATGCAACATGTCGATACGAGATGCTAAAGAAATCACTAGAAAAAACAAAGACTAAATTCCTATGGAAACACGTACGTAATTTTGCAAAAAATTATGGCCACAAATTTTTAATTAACGATTAAAAGCCTGCATTAAAGCGAAAGGTAGTCATTATTTATTGCTATTTTATTATTATTAAGATTACATTACATCATAAAGAATAAATGCATTATTATTTGTATTCATATACAGAACTTATAGCCAGACCAGGTATAATGATAATGAACTATTTCCAACTGTCACTTCTCAAATAAATATTGGATTGTTTACTTCTTCAATCATGTGAAAATCGTACACAATCAACGGTCGTATCAAACCAGTGTCAATTCGATTTTCGTGTAAACACAATATCATAACTGGCTATAAAGTGCTTTAGTAAAATGGTTCTATTCAAATATTCTTGAAATGGTTGACTTATAGACATAACGTTTTGCCCCAGGATGAAGCATTTTTTCGTATCTGTGAATTACGATCATCTGAGAGCAAGTATATTATGTTGACATAACAATGTTATACCTTTTAATACGAAATGGCATCAATATTTATTCAAGTACCTACGCCAAATAACTTTATCACTCATCTAGTAACTAATTCTTTTAATATAAATAAATAATAAAAAAACAAAATATATGTTTAGTGTTAATAATTGTTAGTAGTTTGTTAATATGTATAATACAAGTTCATAATAAGTAAATATAAAATATACTAAAACCTTTATATACTTGTTGTGTTTTTTTTTATGAAAATAAGGGACGAGACGAGCAGGACGTTCAGTTGATGGTCGGTCTCAGACTCATTGAACGTCATAAACTAGCACGTTCTCGAAAAAGTATGCCTCAAACCTGAAAGGAAGAATCTCAGCGGACAGCAGAGTGTATTTGCTTATAAGGATTGTGAATCACTTATAAGCAAATTCAAACAGCAATCCGGAACATAACCTTGTTAGTCCAGACATCATGTTAGCCATTGTTAGCAAGCTGAAATAATAAAGGTTATATATATATATACTTTGAGCATTCTTTGTACCGGCGAGGCCGCGGGCCGCGAAGGTTTCTGTCTGTACTGGAAATCCTCGACCAAGCCGTCGGTACTCTTGAGTAGACCCGACACTAGCGCCGCCTCGCGGTGGAAGTCCGGATGCTTTGTGTTTATGTACGCCAACTCGATCGCCACTAAGTTCTCCACCTGAAGACAACATTATTTATAATATTACTTTTAAAACTATCATTGCTGTTAAAACTTTTAGAACTAATAATAACAAATGTGTTATTGTCACTGTGACTAAAACATTAACAATTTAAAAGTATAAGTAACAATACAACAACAATTTTAATATTTCTATCCATTCATATTATCTACCCGCAAGCGCACTATTATATATATACCGATTTATATCGAAGATCGAAGGTGGCGTGATCGCTACTAAGCCGGTTACCTTCCGGCAGCCGCTATAGACGCAATTATACGTGAATCGCATCGCAACGCTTACTTTGCGCACCACAATTCAACTCATCGTTGACCACGCATTTACTGGTTATAGTATCCTACTAATATTATAAATGTGAAAGTTTGTATGTCTGGATGTATGTTTGAACTTCTTTAACGTAAAATCTACTGAATAGATTTTGATGAAACTTTACAATAATATAGCTTACACACCAGAATAATAAATAGACTATAATTTATAAAACAATAGTGTGAATTATACAAAATACAAAAGAAGTGTGATTGTTACTAATGAATACAACTAACGCCATCTCTTATCAACTAGCAAGCAAAAGATCAATACAATTTATATGGCAAAACAACGTTTGCCGGGTCAGCTAGTAAGATTATACTAGACTATCGATTATAGTATTGTGGAGTGTGAAAGTTCAGTTCCCGGACAAGAGACGATTGAAGCTGCATCTGCGCACGAGCATACTAGAAGCACCCCCAGTGATATTCCAGGTACAAAGATCTCTCGTCTCTCTACAAAGATAGATCGTCAAAATTTAAAGGCTTATCGTACCACAAATATTTTAGATGTTTCTAATTTATCTACGTACTATACTATAATATTAATATTTTAGATATTTCTAATTTATTTACGATTTCTACATGTATATCTATATATACGACTATATATAGTGAAAATGGTCTTCGTTTGAGGCACAATCACGCCTAAACCACTGATCGTATCGACATGAAACTACCACCATTCGATGAGAAATCTATCTTAGATGGTTTATGGCTACTTAATTTTTTTTGTATTTGTAATGAATGAATAAAATTTAATTTATTTCCTTTTAAAATTTGCCCAGCGAAGCGGGCGGGAATGGCTAGTATAACTATAAAATCGAAATAAGTTTCTAAAATTTGTGTTTATTACTATGATTATTTCTGTCTGTATCCGACTAAAAAAAATTTGATGTGAAACATGTGTTGTGCGGCGTGCAGATTCTCTGTCGGGAAGCTGCGACCAATCAGGACGCGGCTGAATAAACGGGTTACTAGCCATAACAGCTGATCGCCACCTTGCACACAATAGCAGATGCAAATGGACGCGCCTATTTGTATTTAGCTTCAATGATTTTTTTATGAAAATACGGGACATTCAGATGATGGTAATTGATACAATGCAGTGCCGCTCAGGATTCTTGAAAAGCCCAAATATTCTGACAACAAATGCGCTTCGCACCTTGAGACATAACATGTTAAGTCTCATTTGCCCAGTAATTTCACTAGCTACGGCGCTCTTCAGACCGTAACACAGTAATGTTTACACATGACTGCTTCACGGCAGAAATAGGCGCCGTTAATCCATAATCTACTGGTGTCTGATGTCTACCATAGAGTTGGTGGCGGGCAGCCTGGTCCGCAGCAGCTGGGTGACCACGTCCACGATGCGCTGGTGCAGCCTCGGGAACCGCAGCATCTCTTGCTGCACCTCGGTACCGCAGTGCTGCACGATGCGCTGCATCTCTTCGTGCACCTGTACACCAATTACATTACAAACTACCCGCTTTGTATGGACTGTCCTTACATCATTCATACGTCTAGATTATAGATGCTCAACGTGGGCGATAACGACCCCTTGTGAGCGTTTGAGACTTTCGGGGGGGCAGCTGAAGACCCTAAGAAAATTAGGGGGCATTGAGATGACGCAGATGGGGCGTGGGTAGATTAAAAAATAAAGTCTTAAAAGGCAAAAAGATACACGAAAATACTCCAGAAAATAACATATTCTCAAAGTGGGTGGTGAGCAAAATAAAGTTGAGAAATTATGGTCTAGATAAAACTTGGACAGGTGTGAAAACGTCGAAAAAAATTGAGTTTAGAGTTAACATATTATATTTTGAACAATGCACGCACACTAACACAAAGTGTCATACAAATCGCAAGTGTAAGACGTAACTTGTCACGCACACTAAAGTATTAAACCTAACCTGCTTTTATCGGTAGTCGCAGCAGAAGACTATCTAGACGTATAAATTATCTAGTAATTATCTAGTCATATCATATTGAAGTTTTATATAGTTTAACACAAAATTCCCTTAATCAATTCCTAAAGCTAAAACTAGTGGATTGAGCAAAACACTACTATTTATGAAAGGCACAAGAATATCCTCTTGACTGGTGAAAAGTATTTCGTGTTTGTAGAACAATACAAAAAACAAAACGACCGAGCTCATAACCTGCATCAATCATGGTTTATCAGTGGCTGTCTGATCAAGTAGCCACAGCTTCATTTTTGTGAAAAAGGAGTGAGGACTTCAACCAAAGTTTATAAAAGGACCGTCTTTTTGTGAAACCCCTCAGCCATACACTTTTTAAAAATCTACCAACTTTTCTGCACCTAGCCACAAGGCATGAACTATAAAAACCTGGCTAAAAGGGCAAAATCCCAGGCTTTATAACAGCTGAAGACTGGCCCTCATATAGACCAATTCAACTTGCAAATTTTGCCTTGAGACTGATGAAACGCCTCTTCATCTACTCTGCGATTGGGGCCCACTAATGTATAAGTGTAACACCATCATTTAGTACTACATGGTGTTTGTAATACGCGTCAAGAAGAAACTGCGGTTCGTAAAGGCTGCAGGGCTTGACGACGAGCTATGAGTGGCGAACACAATAGTTTAATTTTGGACGCGGTGTTACTAGAAATCATTAGGACTAGGCAAATAGCCACCCATTCCAAATAATAATAATAATAGGCGAATTTGGGACCATTTGACTAGCCAATTATTAATAGCTTCAGAGGACATGCAAATATTGATTGTGATTCTCATAAGGAGACTCTAGTGAAAGCAATGGCAAAATTTCATGGGCATGGAAACAGTTAGTTTTTCAATATTATGATTTCTTTACTATGATTTATAGCCCGATATAATAAAGAGTCGTATCAAAGACAAATGTGGCCATTTCAATTTTTTTTATACATTGAGACATTAATAAATATATAAATACAAGTTTTATTGCGATTACATTAAATTATAAAAAAGCGGCCAAGTGCGAGTCGGACTCGCCCATGAAGGGTTCCGTAGCAGCAAGTAACATAATATAAAAGTTCTTGTAGGTTTACGATTTATGACATATTAAAACAAACTACTTGCCTACTAGATCTCGACCAAAACAATTTTAGGTGGAAGTTTGCTTTTAGAGAGGACATTTTGCCACTTTGGAAGTGTCTCTCGCATATTGTGTAGTCGAATAGTTTGCTATTCAGTTCAGAAAAAAAAATTATATAAGAAACCTCAATATCACTTGTGGTGACATATCCATAGAGGATCTGGGCTTGATGAAAAAAAAATTTCTGTGTGAAAATCTTAATGTGGTTCCCAGAATACATCTTTTTACCAAGTTTCAACAGTATTGTTCTTATAGTTTCGGAAAAAAGTGGCTGCGACATACGGACTGTACAGACAGAAAGACATGACTAATCCATAAGGGTTCCGTTTTTTGCCATTTGGCTATGGAATCCTAAAAAGACGCATTTT
This sequence comes from Leptidea sinapis, assembly GCF_905404315.1. Taxonomy (NCBI): domain Eukaryota; kingdom Metazoa; phylum Arthropoda; class Insecta; order Lepidoptera; family Pieridae; genus Leptidea; species Leptidea sinapis. Next base: position 10,138,987 of record NC_066285.1, on the reverse strand, counting down.
TATTTGCAAGAAAACTTATGGCCTGACTAGAGATATATAGAAACTTACCAGTTCCACACAACGCAATGAAGGATCCTCTAACCTCCGAATCTGCCTCTTGACTAGCAATTCAAATGACACTTCAGGCACAAACAACGCGGGCCTCGGACCCGTAGCATTGCGTATTGCAGTAAGAATATCCATGCGGGTCAAACCTACAACATGCAAGATAATATAATACCACCATTTGATACCATTCGTAGCTTTCAACAACATCCAAATTTCTGTTAACTTTTATAATAATATAACAATTATTTATTTATATCAGATACAAAGATCAATACAAAATACACTATATATACAGTATACTTATATAACAAAAAAAAAACAAAATCATTTATTTCACACTTTTCATGTACAAATTAACATTTAATACTGACCCCCACACTAGGCGTTGCCTGTCTCGTGGGGGAAATAGTAAAATTAACATAAAATAAAGATATACAAGCGGCTAGTGACAACAAGCTGATTACTAAAATTTAACTAATCATATAAAGAAATAAACTAAAAGTAATAACTAGTATTAATTGTGTGTATGTGTAGGTGAAAGTGTGTGTATTGTGTATATGTGTATGTATGTATTTTTTAGGAGTGTACCTTAAGAAGATTTTCAGTCTTCATATAGGATAGTTGTATTAAATATTTTGATAGAAGCTCCTTAGCCTTGAAGATGGAGTGTTCTTTAAATTTACATAGCTGGACCAGTTTATTATAAATCCGGGGGTACAAAAAGGTTGGAAAGCGACATGCAAATGCAGTTTTGACAGTAGTAACAGGCAATTTGTAAACTCGGTTTTTAAGCAATGTAATGTACTCTTTTGAGTTCAGAGCTGTTTTGTGGACATGCATCGCCACTCTTATCAGGTAAAGCTTTCGAACGCTTAATACTTATATAACAATAATTAACCTTCCCAAATCGGCAGTGTCCCGGGGAACAAATACACCAAAACGGAGTGTGCCGTACGGCACTCTATTCCCTCACCAAGTTCTGACCCTTATATTGTTCATAAGATGGGTTATTTTGCATGGTCTTATAGCTTGTTTCAATAGCTTTCAGATAGATTCACTCGAATGATCCTAATTATGAGCAATCTATTGCTACACGTAAAATAAAACGCATTGACAGAACGCTGCGCGAGAACCAAAATAGCTCTGATCTACACCGGAACTGAGAGCGCCGATTAGCTTAACTTAGCTCAATTAGGTTAATACTAAAGGCTCCTATGGTGTAAAAAGGCATTTTAAAAGGCATAAAAGGCATTTATTTTCTCAAAATTGATTCCTTTAGAATTCTTTTTGATGTCATTTCTAATAACTACTAGATACTACTACCCCTTCGGAAACAAATGGCGCTCTGAGAGAGAAGAAGCGGCGCAAGAAACTCTCCCAGCCTTCTTTTTTTGAGCTCTTTTCAATAAAAATATACAATATTGTACAGTCATTTCTATCGCTATAAAATAATCACAATCTAGTCCCAGGCTGTCCGATCATTTAGATATTCAGCAGTGGAGTAATAGGATTTACGACAGAGCCATTTTTTTTATAAAACATTTAAATTTATTTATAGATAATGCCTGAACAGTGGCTGGGACTTTATTATAGAAGTGTATACATTTACCCTTAAAGCTATTATGTATCTTATGAAGCCTACTAGAATTAGTGACAAGCAATCCCTTATTTCTGTAGGTAGGGGATAAAAACCACAACGGACATGTCCACCCGCCCAGTGTAGCAAAAAGGCTCCATCATCTTTGTCTACTAGCGTGTGTAACTCTTATGAAGCACTGAGATGATTAATTAATAATGCTTCAGAAATATCGTGTGGATGTTAATACTTGTTGTTAAATCAAAATTCAAACTAAACTAACATAATTAAAATAGTAATTAATTTAACTAATATTAGTTTTAGAGGCTATTCAATAGCTTCAAATTATATATTTTGTACTAGCCTTAGAACATAAAAAATTCAAAAATTCAAAATTCAAAAACACTTTATTCATGTAGGTCACAAAAATGACACTTATGAATGTCAAAAAAATATATAAATATTGTTTCTTATTGAATTTACCGCTACTTCGTAAAGGGTTGAGCTAATGAGAAGAAGTAGCAAGAAACTCATTGCCACTCTTTTAAGTCAAGACTGCCTATTGTCCCGAGGTGGGCGTAAATAGTTGCGATACATTTTATACTAATGCAGCTACATACAAACTAACAATTTTTTAATATGTATATAACTATGTTCAATAAAAATCTTTAAAATCTTTTTGAATAACACCAGTAGGCCACCACACGGCTAGTTACCACATAAACTGGACGAAATACAGACATAATATATACAAAACGCTCCTCACTTTAAAATATTTTTCAAGTTTAACTTCAGCCATAATGAATGAATTTAAATGTAAAAATGTAACTCTTACTATATCTGAAAGAAATTTTATGCATACAATCTACTTGCATATAATGTATGTAACGATGAAATAATTACCAACTAAAGGATGAATGGAGTCCAGAGTTCGTCCAAAAGTCTCATGAAATATATAACATATCCGTGCTCCTCCACACAGCTCCGTAGTCTCTATGTTCCTCGCAGTGCCCTCTATTGTCGAGCAGTATGCGCTGGCAAACTTTGTGATAATTTGCAGCAACGTTTGTGACTTATCAGAGACATCATCACCATAAGAGTTGAGAAGAGATTGAAATTGGGATATCATGACATTGACGCGAACCTGGAAAAGAAACAAAGATTCGGATAATAATCTACATATAAGCGGTTCATTAGGTTAAGATGAGCTTGTTGGGTAATATAAAGGTCATTATAATTTTACTGCCTTTTCTTAATCTTAATCTTTAAATGAGCAATTCTTGTATATATAGGCATAAAAGGCATTTACTTTCTCAAAATTGATTCCTTTAGAATTCTTTTTGATCTCATTTCTTATACTACTAGATACTACTACCGCTTCGGAAACAAATGGCGCTCTGAGAGAGAAGAAGCGGATGTATGAGAAGAAGATATAAGAAGCTATATATCCTGAATCTCGGAAACAACTCCAACGATTTTAATGATATTTAGTATACAAGTAGTTTCGGCGGCGAGAAATCGATCTTGCTAGGTTTCAATTTTAAAAAATGTAGTTTTATCCGTGTTTTAATGAGAAACAACTACAACAACATTAGGATACAAAGGCATTGGGTGATCCGGAAATATCCGTGAAGTAATAAGTATACATACCCTTAAGAATATAAGAATGGAAACATAATGCCAACCAAAGTGTGTCAATAACGGCTTAATTACCTTGAGTTCCGGCAGACAGTCCCTTATATGATGCATCAGCAATCGGTTTAAGGTCTTCGCTAAATATGGAGTGCCGTTGCGCGTCGCAATAGTTGGGTATTTTCTTTGGAGGTAGGTAGCTTCGTCTTTTAATGCATCCTGTGATATTAAACTTATAATTTTTAATACACACTTTAAAATTATAAGTTTTTTTTTTGTCAGAAAGCAATGATATTACATATTATTATTAAGAAACTAAATAGACACGTCATATCTTCAAAATAATTTTGACAGCTAATGCTGTATATTATTATGTATATACTATATTAATATATAACAAAAAAAAAGCATCCAATTGAGACCGTCCCAATTTTGTTCACCTAAAAATATAAACATAATAAAAACGGCATTGTACGACGGTTTTTTCAAAATAACCATGTCGTATCGTCCTGGAAAAACCGCGCAAGGAAGCACATTCAGGAGCGCAGTGGAGGACACCCATAATATGGGATCAGCTGGTGAGATTGATATTAACTTTGCGTTTGTCGTGTGAAAAAGTGAAGTATTAAGAGCTGATACGGGGATGCAACAAGAGAGATATGAGTGCAATATTCCATGTGGTCGAACCTGCGCCTTAATGCGCGTAAAGGGTACAGGCCGACTTGAAGTCTTGTCTCATCCTATTGATAACTCCCAGTTTTTGGAGACTAATTTAGCATAAATCATCATCATTCATCAGCCAAAAGACTGCTGGACAAAGGCCTCCCCCAAAGATCGCCATGACGGTCGATCCTGCGCTGCCCTCATCCAACCTATTCCGGCGATCTTGACCAGATCGTCGATCCATCTTGTGGGGGGCTACCAACACTACGCCTTCCAGTACGTGGTCGCCATTCGAGGACCTTACCGCCTCAACAGCCATGCATAAATATGAGAGCTGAAATGGCAATCGCTCAAGAATTCGACACCCAGTATTCCGATACTAGACGAGGTTTAAGAGGATGGGGTAGACGTAGCTTGACACTAACATTTGCGAAAAATATTATTATAACTGCATGGGAATGAATTAAATGAGATTTAATATAAAATACTTGGCAAAATATTGCAAAAAATGCATAGAGATTGTAACATAATCAAATTACAGCAGACATTGTTTGATTTAGATTACAATTTTACTGTCTCACTGTCATACACTGCAATCATAAAAATTATGACTAATAGTTACTAAGTAATACTGATAGTGATATGCTTAGATAATTTATACGTCTCGATAGTCTCTTGATGTTAGACTACCGACAAAAACATGTCAGGAATATTAGTTTAGTGTGCGTGACAAGTTGCGTCTTACACTCGCAATTTGTATGACACTTTGTGTTAGTGTGCGTGAATTGCACACTTTTTCGACGTTTTCACAGCTGTCATAGTCTATCTAGACGTATAGATGATCTAAGGTGATATAAAGGAAACATTAGGTACCGTAATCGTCTTCTTATCAATGATGTCTTGTTGAGATCTGTTGACAACACCAATGATGCCCAGTTTCACTGGTATTACACGCCCGCACAGTATATCGATGGCGTCTGTGCCTAGAAAAAACATTTTATTTGAAAATTTGTTTTTGTTTTTATACTTATTTTCGTCGAAACGAAACGTGCGTAACTACCAAAAGGTAGAACCGCACTCTTGTTTCGTGCATTGTTATGAAATATAAGGTAAGTAAATATCACTAAACGGAAACTATGCTGATGACAAATATGATCGGAGATGGAAAATCTGTTTTAAATCGAATAAATAATCAACTAAATGAATATTTTGGTAAAACAAAATCAAATTAAAAGTTTTTGATGTAAGTACTTAAACGTTAAACAGTTAGAATTTCAAATCGAGCATTGAATTCTGAATGTTATAAAAGCACAGGTTATAAATATATATATATATATATTTACGTTTATGGGTACAAGACAACGATATATTTAAAACAATATACTTACTTAAATATACATAAATACAAATAAACATTCATGACTCGAAAACAAACATTTATATTCATCATATAAATGATTGCACCTACCGGGATTGTAATATTGAGGTTATATAATAACCAACAGAAACATTTATTACCTGCATCCATAAGATCTAATTTAGTAACAACAGCTAATGTTCTCCTTCCATCAGGGTCTACCTCCTTAGCCATTTTTATAGCTTCACTAGTGGCCATGTCTGTATTGGCAGCTGTTACCGCAAGGATAATAGAATTTGGATTGGCTATGCGTTTGATAATTAAATTCCTAATTTGATTCTCAATATCTTCTGGTTGGTCACCTATTGGGACCTAAAATTAATTAATTAGTGAAACGTGCACTAGAAAATCAAACATAATTACATTTTTCAATAAGAAAAAATTACAAAGTCATACTTTTGTTATTCCAGGCAGATCCACAAGAGTAAGATTGACAACTTTTGTAGAGAATATCTTTAAATTGATTGGCTCTGGACAAATACCCTTGTTGTTTCCGGCCATACGATCTGTTTCCCTCTCTATTTCTTCTCGTATTTGATCGAAGTCTGTGTAAATTCTGTCTTTGGTGTGTAAAAATTTTCCCCATTCTTCTAGACTTACAGTACCTTGAACAATAGAAAATAATTATTATATAAATCTTATAATATATAAAATTCTCATATCCCGGTGTTTGTTACCAAACTCCTCCGAAACGGCTAAACCAATTTGTTTGAAATTTTGTCTGCATATCGGCGACACCTATTTTTTATACCCCTAAATGATAAGGGTGACCCACCCCTAAACATATTTTTTTGACAAATTTTACCCCTTGTATGATATACAACTATTTTTGTATCGCAATTTTTATATTATTCTGTTTTCTGGGTCAGCTAGTTGATTTTATAAAAATCTGATTTTGTATGTTTGTTCCCTATGCGTTTCGAGACCACTAATTTTTTCAGTTATTTTTATAAATAGACGTAGGTACCTACAATGACTTATAGGCCAGTAACAATAGCAGCTTTTTTTGGTCAACTTCGCACTTAATTTCAGATCCATATTTTATAAGGTTTAGATCACTTACTGAGCTGACAGATCCAGGTGGAATTACAAGCGCTGTATTGGAAAAAAGTGTGTGGCCGATTGCTCAGAAACTATGCACTTTAGAACAAAAGTAATTGAGATAATTTTTACTTGTAAGGGAATGCCTCATAGCTATTATTACAATTAAAATTACAAAATACCATTTCAAAGTTTGTATAGGATGTTGCCGGAATTGAGAGAGAAAATTATATTATTTTTAAAATATTTGTGAAATCTGCATCACTGAGAACTTGTTGCCATTTATCATCTGTAGTTTTTTCTTCTACTTTCTGTGATATTCTAGTTGCAGATGATGCTAAAACTAATATAGAAATGTTTTAAATATTCTTATTGTAAAAGTGTGACTGAAAGAGTTAAACTTGTGCAGCCACAATACTTGACTATAATAAGAATCCTGGCTTTGAACAGGCATATATTGTGACTTTCTTATAATGCTATTAAATATAGCGTAAACAACTTCTTTGCATACATTCCTGGAAATTCAAATGTTTGGATACACAGAGATGTGTTATTGAAGTTACACAGATGACACTAACATTCATTTGTATCTTTTCTCTTTTTAATTTTTTTTACTTTCTTTTAAATTTAGTGTTGATAAATTTATAGCTATTTAATTAAATTGTTATTTTGCAGTATCTTCAAAATTTGCCATAGTAATGCCAATGATGACTAACAAGATAATGGTTTACTGTTAATCATAGCTCTATTTGATCCCACGATACAGTCTCCGACTTGTGTGGCGATACAATGACAATCACAATGTAGTCATATATTATATAAGCTTGTAAAATATTCAAACTTATTGTAATTTAATGACAATGCATATGTAAAAAGATAGATTTAAATAAATTATACTGACTCTTGCAGCTGAAGATATACACAGGTCTTTGATTAAATGAAACCTATACAATTAATGAATACCAAAACAATGGTGTAAATTATTGTCATACAAACAGACAAACAAATACATTTAATTCCACACTGAGGAAGGTACAGCTAGAATTTACACAAATAAAATTTGAAAATAAAATCTTATAAACGATGTGGGCACTTGACCCACGACCTCTCGCGTTCCGTGCGAGTGCTCTGCCAACTCAGCTAACCGTTCGAGTCACGTATCGTCACAAAATCTTGTATGCTTTGTTAAACTCTCAGGTTTTGGCTTCATCTACAGGATCTACTTTACAGTTGATAACCTACTGAACCCCAATATTTGCTTGTTAGGAAATTTACTTGAGATGTCTCTCTTGTAAATCTAAACAATGTGTTATGTTTTTAAAGTGATAACCCTCACTTCTAGGATTAATACCCAAATAAAATTTTATGAACGATGCTGGGCTCGAACCCACGACCTCTCGCGTTCCGTGCGTGTACTGTACCAACTTAGCTAACCGTTCGAATCACGTATCGTCATAAAATCTTTTATGCTTTGTTGAACTCTCAGATGTGAGGAAAGAAAGAAACTCCGAGAAGTGAGAGTTATCACTTTAAAACATAACAAATTGTTCAGCTTAAATGTTTTATAAAGATTATGATCGCCTTCGCACTACGTCCTAAAATTTGAAAAAAAAAAAAACATTTTATGAACGATGCGGGATTCGAACCCACGACCTCCGGCGTTCCTACGACCGGCGACCTGCGGTGCTCTAACCAACTGAGCTAACCGTTCGAGTACCGCCACGTTATAAGATTCTGTTTGCTTTGTTCAACTCTCAGGTTGTGGCTTCATCAGGATCTACTTTACAGTTGATAACCTGCTCAACCCCAATATTTGCATATTAGGAAATTGACTTGAGATGTCGCTCTTGTAACTCTAAACAATATGTTATGTTTTTTAAACTGATAACCCTCACTTCTAGGATGGGTTCGTCGTGGGTTCGAATCCCGCATCGTTCATAAAATTCTGTTTTTCATATTTTATTTGTGTATTAATCCTGGAAGTGAGGGTTGTCACTTTAAAAAACATAACATATTGTTATTTCTATGGTAGTTTACGCACTAGATCCAGCTTCCATCATCCCTCTTTTTTCCGTCAACCGTTTATCCTCCGGACAAGATTATTGACGGACTGAAGTAGCCATAGTATTGTTTGTATGAACGCTCGGAATCCGAGCTTTCGAGCTGCGTTAGTGCAAAGAGACAGCGGGGCCGTGATTGTAAAAAGCTCCTTTTAAAATCCGGTCCACCAAGAGAGAGTGCACTAGCAGAAAGCATTGCCAGAAGTTGACGCCGATTGAAAGGACTTATGATCAACGACGTGAATGCTCTGCTGTGGCTCCGCGTATAATGCCGGCTACCAAAAAGTGGCCCCTGAATTGCTTGGATTTGGATCAGCGATCGGACTTATGCGTAAGTCCGAAGTCCAAAGTATTCTAGATCTGTATATTTACAGGTACGGATAGGACTCTAATCGGACGTAGTGCGAAATCGCTCTAGGGAATAGTTTTAAACAATGATTCGTGGTTCAATAATAATAATCGTTTACAAAGTATGTCCGATCACCATTGCTATATATTTTCCTCATTAAATAGGAAAACAGACAATATTATACACTAAGCTTTAGCAAACACTGATTTAATAATATATTTCCGAGGTGTGAAATAATTTAATAATTTAAATTATTTCACTGTCACTGTCACTGTCATACAACAAGGTAAATTTAAAATGTTCTATTAAAAATTGCTCGGTCCATCAGGTCAAATTTAAAATACAGAGATGGTTACACACACTCACTTATGTAGACATGGAAGCTATTCTTAAAGTGATAGCTTAGCATTCATATAATGTTAATACTTTGTAACATGATTAATCAGATACTCACACTCACTCACACCCACCCTCACACACACACATACACACACACCCAGAGACACACACGTGTACACACACACACATATACAGAGTGCACTTTTTGACCGTTCTCTTCATATTGTTAACCTTAGGATGTAAATTGGTTGCCTACAGGACAGGCTACGCCTAGTGTAGGGACCAAATATAATGTAATATTATGTGATAAAGTGTCTGTATATAATAAATAAATAAATAAATAAATAAAATAAATAAGCACATTTATGTTTTATTTATCAACCATTACTTCCATTTGTTTGTCACAAACATCAAAAATGTTTGTGAAGTAATGGTTGTGTTCCTAATAAAAAAAAAACACTTGCAAGTGGAATTTTGTAACCGGTCCTAACTGACTTCTGCTCGGCAAAAGGAATATTCCTCCCAAGACATATTGTGAGACATTATAAAGGTGGAAATCTCTTATTCTTAAATCTATTATATAAATATAGATTTTTCAATGTAAAACAAAGACATTTCAGCTTGCTTACTTTATAGGTATGTGCTGTTACTGGTTTTATAATGATGAGAAGTGAAGGACAATAATTAGTATATAAATATACCTGTCAATTAACTTTACTCCCAACCCACATTGGTATTACCATTAATATTAGAAAACAAATACTCTAAGCTAATCTTCTACAGAAGGCACAGTAGGAAGAACAGAACGCTCAGGCCTATCGCAACGACGCACTTTTTGTGCTATTATGCGGCACACAAAAAGTCTGCATTGTGCTCAGTCTTTGGCAGATATTTCACACACTCAACGCATACGACGCGGACGGTCTTTTTGTCGGCAAAACTGTAGATATGTACACGAAATCGAACTACAGAGATTGCGGTGTAATCGCACTGGAGATACAAAAAAGGAAGAAGAAATAGAGAATTTTGGGTTCACCGTATTCTTTCAGAAATATTCTTAAAGGGGCTGTTTCATAAACATTCAATTCAAAAATTATATCGAAATAAGTTTATCAAATTTTATAAAACATCTGTTAAATTTAACAAGCTGCTAATTATTTTGAAACCTGCTTTAAAAAGTTAAGCTAAGTAAGTTAAGTAAAGCATTGGGAAATTTAAATTTTTCGTGAAATAAATACAATTTATCGAATTATAAATAAGAGATCATTTATTACAGTATGTTCTATGTTTTTCATAAAATGGATTTTTATTTTCTTCTATTATGCTATAATAAATGCTAAAACTTGGAAATTAAATCAATTCTTTAGATGTTGATCATTTAGACCTCAGATTTATATGTGAATCGAATCATCAGCTTACGATTCGATTTGATTTAAAAATCAATCTTTTTCGGAAACCGCCATCCCTAATTAAGTGAGCGTCGTCGGCGTTAGCGCATGTTGTCGCGAACGTTATATTTTTTGGCGCACTTGTACGGCGCAGTGTGGCGCGGTCTATCAGATCTAAGAGGATATTTTGTTTGTCAAACTTTTTGCGTGTCGTCATCACAGACTAAAAAGTGCGTCACGGATAGTCTGTCGTCTGCGATAGGCCTATAGCTCACATAGTGTAGATATAAAACAAATATTATGTTTGATATTCAAATATTGTTGCCCCAGACAATATAACAATTGTAGACTTTCTATGTCATACATAAATTACCTTTATATAAAGCCATGGAATTTACATCAAATCATGATTATTAAGATAAAATATACTAAAAAACACTACTATTTTTACTTCATAAATAGGTCATATTATTTAAACTCTATAACTTTTTGATCTGTTATAACTTTTTATATACCTTGTTAAAGAACCCTATCTATACTAATATTATAAAGCTGCAGTGTTTGTTTGTTTGTTTGAACGCGCTAATCTCTGCTACTACTGGTCCGATTTGAATGATTCTTTCAGTGTTGGGTAGTCTATTTATCGAGGAAGGCTATAGGCTATGTTTTATATTAATATTTTTTCAAAATTAGGGATCCGTAATAAAATTGCTATTTTGTAACACTAAGTGTAAAATCGAAAACCTATTTTTGCGTGTGCTGCAAAAACTATTGACAATAGAACAAAATGATATACAGGCTATAATATAGGCAATATTTTATTACTTATAAAACAACGTTTGCCGGGTCAGCTAGTAAACAATATAACTAAGCTAATCTAAATAATATTAAAAACAGGCTTTTGTGTATACAGTAAATTATAAATACCAAAATCAAATTAATTCACATATCAGAGGAAATACTTATTAATGTTAATAACTTTTAGACTGCAATGCATGTATCACTGAGATAATACAAATGCAAGACAATGCATGTTAAACACAACAAAAACTTTAGATCTCACATTGAAAAAGTATAAACAAACATTATGAACAGCTTATTCACATTGTTTCATAGTATAGAATGTTCAGTTGATTGACCTATTTAATTCAAGGTCAAATTTAAAGGTAATTTAATTAGAGATTCAATAAATCTCAATTGATTCATTGAACTGAATCTATTTAGTAAATAAAACACAGTTTCTGTCTGAGGTTTCATTAAACTTACAAAATCGGCAGTGCCCCAGGGCACTAGATTTTTGAGATATACCGAAACAGAAAGTGTAATATGGCACACTATTCCCTCACCAAGTTCTGACATTTATTTTGTTGATAAGATGGTTTATTTTGCATGGTTTTACAGCTTGTTTCAATAGCTTTCAGATACATTCACTCAAATGATCCTAATCATAAGCAATCTATTGATACATGTAAAATAATACTCATTGACAGAATGTGGCAAGTGCACCAAAATCACACCGATCCATGGCATAACACATGATCAGTTTCCCAGAACCGAAAACTATGTTAGAACTTATAACACTCTGATACATTTTGTTCAGAATAAATCAAACTATTGATTATGTTTTAGAAAATATGGAAAAATTATGTAGACATACCCTCTTCTGCCGACCTGTGTTCTTTGCCATCTTTAGGGCTATATACCAGTTGTAATATAAGGGGTCGCCTTGTTACAATTCCAGGGCCTCGAGGCAGGAATGACCGTCCAACAAGACTCTCTATAACTGAACTCTTACCAGAGCTCTGAAACAATAAATACAATTTCAAACATTTTTATCCAGTGTTGAATTTTAACATCACATATACTATGTCAATCTGCCCCCCCACTCAAAAAGATATGGCTTAGACCTAACAAGAAACTCAGTGGGGCCTCTTAAAATGCATTACAAAAAAATTCAATTTATTAAAATATAGGATAGGCACTTTTCCCAAGGTCTGGCAACCAACAAGAGCAACATTTAAAAAGTCATTTATGTTATAGTATAACATCTCTACAAAATTCTTTTGAATTTTACATGTATTTTGTATATTTTCTTGGAACCTGTCATAAAGGAAAACACACATCTTCCAAAAAAAGACTTACTAACTCTACCCAACTATTATTATGATTTTTTCGTTTCTATGAGCCGAGAGTCAACAGTTAATAAGCCCATTTGCAAAATATCAGGTGGTTTTGAATTTTGTTTTTCTTGTGTGATAAGAATAAAATTTCAAAATGTCAATGGCATATTATAAAATATAAAAGTTCTTTGGTGTTTAAAAAGTTTGCTCATAAATCAAATTCAAGATTGAGGCTGGTTTTAAAAAAATTATATTTACAACTATATTTGTGGTGAAAAATTTCTTAGAGTTGATATCAATTTAAAATAACTTTTTGCCTTTGATAGATCTTTTTTTTGGCATTGTTAAGTACTGGTATCATTATTTAGCAAGACTCAAAAATGGAGGATAAATAATGGAAGCCAGCATAATTATTGGGTTGCAGTCAATGCTTAGTGGCTCAAAGGCTAAATAAGAGTCGTTCAAGATTTCAAAGGATGTGGCAGTGTTATCAAGACACTGGTTCTGGGAGTTCTAGTTGCATTAAAGAAAAATATGCATAAAGTTTATTTTTAACAAATATTAATCACATAGTATTACTTACAAAATCGTACGACCTACATTTTTATAGTGATTTCAAACGAGGTGCGAATTCTGACTTCTGAATAGGACAATGGTCAGAGCCTGATATTTACATAACCATTTATGCACTTTGAAAACATTTTATAAATATGTAGATAAATAAATACTAACCTGAGTTCCCAACACAACTATTTGGGGTAATTGTATGGCATCTGCACCAACGGTATTAAATACATCTTGTAACTTATTAATTACAGGTATCAGAGCTTCCATGGCTGAATTATTTACTATTCTGATAGCTCTAGTAGGTTAAATGTTTAGTGATCAGTAAACGTGTTGACTTGCTTTTTACAGGTAAAAGTTTTTTTTTGTTTCGTGTATGTAAAAATAATAAAATTACTTTACACTTTACACTAGACAAAAAACAAAAATCGACCGGCTGAAAACGGCCATATTGAATTAACCACAGAGCTGAGAGCAACACACTCCACAGAGTTACAATTTGAGAATAACAATTTCTTGATATAGGTCACCTAGACAAAATTCGGTGATTGTAAATGATACAATAACGATTTTATAAAAATTTAATTTAATATTAATTATAATATAAAGAAACATAGATGTAATCAATTATTTATTCATAAAATAATAAAAAACATAGACATAACAAAAAAAAATCCGAAATGTATTTACAGTAAGGGTCCCATTTTTACAATTTTAATAACGACGGATCCTAAAAAATTTTAACATTACAATTACTTATGATTTCTTGTATCTAATATTATTTATGAATGTCTTTTTGTTGCGAGTTTATTACAATAAGATACAAGATACAATAAGATAATGGGAGAAGAAGAAAATGATCCATTGATTCTTCTGCAGTTAGCTAGGGATATACCGAAAGGGACAGTGTTACTGAAACTATAAACTAAGTCGGTGTACAAAAACAAAACAAAAACAATAAAAAGAATCTTTTCGAAATTATTTATTCCTACTTTAGTTGGTAATATATAAAGTTGATATGAAGTTTTTACCTGACATTGGCTCAGTTGTGGCGACCTTTCCACTAAAGCCACATCTGCCACAATTAAAAAAAATAGAATCATAAATGACAAATATTTTATTATGAATTGTCATTTGTGATTGCGATCAAAATAATTGTGATCAAATGGCATTCGGCATTGATTTTTAGTTTTTCTTCGTTACTGCAAACGTTACTTAATATAATAAATTAAATGGTACATTATTTTGTTTGTTTTATACCTGGGAACAATGTCTAGCTTATTAATTGACGAGGTTCGTGATTTGTTTTTTTTAAATATACGGCTATGTATACTTACATAAACAAAACTTTAAAAATGCGAACTATTCAATTATAGGATACCCGGATTGATTCAGGACGTTATACCACGAATTCGAAGTCAATTGAGTTTGGACCTTGGCTGGTGTCGTTTGACATTAGCTGTATTTTGCCTAGCGTGTGTTCCACAAAACTTGTATGTGAAAGAGATGATGATCAGTACTGTCAGTTCTGTATGTAAGTAACTTATAACATATTACTTAAATAAACACACGATTTAGTTATCTTATTAATTTATAACTGACTCAACTTTTACTTACTTTTCCAGATATAGCAGAGAGTTAAGTATACCTCATTTTCCGGATATGGTGTTTCCAAAGAATGTTCTTACACTGACTCATAGTTGTGGTGCAAAAATTGAATTCAATGCTCTTGATGCCTTGAAATTTGTGGCAACTGGAGTGAGGGCAATTGAAGTGGCTTGTGCTGAAGCTTGGCAAGAATCAAGGTACTTAATTGTTTTAGAAATATTTTTTGTTATTATATTACAATGTTAGGCTGTTTATATACATAAGTTAGGTAGGTAATCAGTCGAAATGAAACAGCTAATACAACTGTTATCACAAGTCTTGCATTGCATGTCTCATGTGGCTGTTATTTCGACTGTACTTGTCTTAAGAGATTATTATATTTCTTTTTATGATTTGTAGCCTGTTATTGGGGTAGGATTTAGTCAGCAAAAATTGGCTAGATATCCCACACCAGATATCCTTTTGTCTTGAGTTGTGATAAAATGATAACAATAATAAATAAATTTTGTTTATTTCAAAGATTGCATATACATTTTAATGGTTGAGACTTCCCAGTAAGTTATCTTAGGACACTTGTATTGGGAATATATAATAATTTGGTGTATTGATCAACCATGTAACTTTTTATTTAAGACCAGATGCAACAAAGCAAAAAAAGCCATTTGACTGGACATTCTCAACAAACTACAAAGGAACACTATCTAATTTTGTATCAATAGAAGCAACAGATGAAACAATTAACTTTGAACTCCTGAAACAGAAAGATCAAATTCTTTTCTACCATGATCTCACATTGTTTGAAGATGAGTTACATGATCATGGAATATCTAAATTGTCTGTTAAAATTGTGAGTATATAAGGGTTTTTTTTGATTTGTTGATGAAGAAGGAAGGAAAGAGGAAGAGCTAATTTTGGATATAAACTTTCTGTCATTGAATGTGACATAATCATTTCACAATAATTTTTTTTATCTGTTCGATGAGTAGGCAAGAATGGAAATTTATGTTCTTGTTTGAAAGTAATGTTATATAACTTGCTTTTCAAACACAAATTTTTTTATCTACAAGGTTAACTAAAAAGTTTTTTTTTTTTAATATTTGGCATACTTTTCATTCTACTGTTATCTTAATAAATCCAGTGTCCTGATGTTTGTTCCCAGTGAACTAATCTAATGAATAGATTTTAATGGGGATTACTTCATGGAGTGCCGTTTGGTCCAACTTGAGAGAACAAACAGAAATTAAAAATTTCGATTTGGGACCCATAATTATTTTTATTTCTAATATTTGTTTTGTATGGACATATTTTCTATGAGAGATTTTATTGTCACACAGTTTGACAGTTCTGCTGTGTTCAACAATTTCATTATAACAAATGGGAGCATAATATATTACTAAATAATTCTTGATGTTAGGAAATGTTATTGAGAAATTCATAAAAAACAGTATTTCATTTATTATATACAGAACAATGTCTGTCAGGTCAGCTAGTAAAATAAATAATAAGAAAATACATAAAAAGGTTAATTGTTAGTAAATATTGTTTTAAATTTCAGAGAGTGATGCCAAAATTCTGGTTTGTATTGTTGAGATACTTCCTACGGGTTGATGATGTTCTTGTACGGTGTCATGAAACCAGAATGTTTCATTTGGTGAATACTAACTATGTACTTAGAGAATTTACGGCAAAAGAAGCGAAAGCTGAGGATTTAAATGTAAGTTGGTTAAAATGCTATCTTTCTTTGCTACAATCCATACAGAATTCTTTAAATCACTTAGAGCAGTGAGTTTGTTAGCTAGTCACAATTTCACACCTTAACTACTACGAAATGTAAGGTAGTGTTATATTAATTTGTGTGCACATATGACAAATGATGGTGAAACGGACAGGCCACTATAATCGGCCAAGAGTGAGGATGCCGCAAGGCGATCAATTAAAACAAAACTAAAACCTTTATACAAACTATAACTGTATGAAACAAGTGAGGCCAAGAGACCGGTAGTGGAACTATGTGTCGGCAGCAACAATATCTATACTATCGACACTTATCACGGAGGAGACGGACTATACTATAATATACACGAACAGGAAGAAATACTTTATCAGGCTTACACATGCCATTCTTTGTGTGTGGATAAGAACTGATTCTATTAAAGTTGCAGGCAGATGCTATTGTCACTATATAATAAAAGGGCTTAGATACAGCTTACTATATTACCACCTACTTCAGTTTATTTTTTATGGTACAGGACAAACAACCAATGAAAACAGGCTAGGTTTATTACTCTAGTGTGCAAGACAAGCTACATCTTACACCCGCGATTTGAATGTCACTTTGTGTTAGTGTGTGTGCATTGCTCTAATATCTAAATAGAGATGAACAGTCAACCTCAATTATTTTCGACGATTTCACAGCTGTTACAGTCTATCTCGACATCTAAGAGTTTACATGTAAATCTGTCAAAACTTGTAATTCCTCTGATGGTGCTGGAGAGTTTTGTGGGTAGTGATCACTTACCATAAGTTGACCCTTACTCCTGCTTATCATCTATTTCCATAAAAATAAGAGCAGGAGGATAAACACTTAAAATAGGAACTTCATTTCCGTATTCTTTAACTTAAATAATATTTTTCTTCTAGATGCCAACATCTCAGATGAAGGAAGCCGATGATGTGGTGCCCATTTTACCTGTGAAGCATAAAATCACTGAAAAACTTGTTGTGAACGTTCAACCTGGTGCATAAGTTCCTAAGTTAAATATAAGTTATGATTTATATAATTGTGATATTTATTTATTCACATTGTACAAATATTTTTATGATACAGTTGCATTCCATTTTGTATTTATAAATTATTGTGCAAATAACAACAACATGAGTAGCATTCAGTGTACAGCTTTAGTATTAATTTAATTTTTATCAATAAGTCAGGTTTTATAAACCTATAGGTATAAATTTTATTTTTTTGTCTGTATGAAGAGAATAATCTAACATCTGCAATAGTTATGAAATATATTAAACTATGTCGGCTTTGAGCTTGAATGGCGACCATGTACCAGAAGACGCAGTGTTTGTAGGCCACCCATAAGATGGACCGACGGTCTGGTCAATATCGCCCGAATACATTGGATGAGGGCAGCACTGGAGAGATTGTCATGGAAATCTTTGGATTTTAAATCTGAGGCCTTTGTCCAGCAGTGGACGTCTTTCGGCTGATGATTAAAATGAATGAATGTGAGCTTTTGATAATCTGCCAATATGTTAGCAATGTTGTTAGCACCATGACAGCAGATACGCATAGAGATTGCGGTTCAACCAAAAGTAACAATGACTGATATCAAAAAAATCTTGTTCTCTGTCTTTTCCTACCTATTGGAACCAAATTGTGACCACGGTTATAGTGTCTAACTAATATTTTGTTTTTATATGGTGTTATGTGTCTTGTATTGTATGGTGTTTATAACTTATTACTGAATTCCAAGTATTCAACAATTTATACAGGTAAATTCTCATACACCAATTCACCAAACAGATATTCAGAATAGCACAGGTCCAAACCGGATTTCATAAGTTACATTACTACTGACTGCAAGTGATGTGAAATTCGGGAAGCAGTCAGAGTGATATTAGCTTAAGATCCCACGGCTCGATTTTGCAAGTATGTGTTTTTTTGATGAAACTAATTTTAAATGAACATTTATTGAGTATGCAATGTATTAGTGATAAGTTACCTATAAAAAATTAGGCTAGGATGGCTATAAAAATGACTGCAAGCAGAGGTTGCCATGCCAAAAACGTGGCTACCTTTATGTAGAGGCTGACTCAGAGCTGGCAATCATATTTTTTTTCAATTCTTTACATAATTTCCTTTAAAATGACGCACAATTTATTAAAAAAACACACAGGTGCAATTTGCATCAGAGAATTAATTATACTAAAATAAATTACAGGTAAACTCCCTTAAACATTCATTTTAAATTAGTTTTTATCAAAAAAATATGTACCTGTAGATCCGACCAGTGGCATCTTGCACTACATGGCTTTCTACATTCTACTTGAAAGGTTTTACCTGCTAAAGAGGCCCCTTTTCTTATATTTTAAGCTCAAAACGCAGCAATGCCAAGACCTGATGATTTTGTATTTCTACTCTGAATACGCGATCAGGGCACTTGCAGCAGCTCAGAAATAATGGAAGCTCATATCACTGTAGATATGCCATGACTATTTAAATGTAGTGTAATTGTGAATAATTAAAATATTGTAAGAATAATCTTTGTATAAAGCATAAAAACTGCTGAGTTTCTTGCTGGTTCTTCTCAGCAGAAACAGCATTCTGAACCAGCGGTTAAAGCAATAAGGTGATAAATTTTATCCAATAAACGGACATGAGTGATAATCTAATAATACTTATTATTTTGTAATTCCAGTAAAGTTTGCTTTCAGATTTTTTTTTTGTATATCAACTCTCAATATGAAAAGTTTAAAATAATGAATGATATACATGAAATTGACAAAATTGGACCGTCAATGGAGGACTTGATTATTGATGTATTTCACAAATGTGTATGAAGTATAGTTGGGAGACTAGACCAGGAGAGAATTGAATAGCACTAGAATGTGGTTTGAGGAGCCTGAATCAAGAGATTTATCAAGAAGAAGTAGAAGAAGTATTTAAGAACTGGGGCACTTGAATGTTGAACGTCAAACGAACAACTATCTTCCCTTCGTAAGAGATCACAAATTATTACATGTTCCCTAAATTCTACACTTTTCACGCACCATTCATAAATAAGCTGCGATTATCTACATCTTCAACTAAAATATAACCATGCGAACTTGATATTTGATGCAGTAAAATAGCATTAAAGGAGGTAGGCACTATCTCCATGGATGAATGAAGACAACTACGAAATTATACGAGAATTACGCCTTGAGACGACAACGTCGAGTTTTTCGACGATACGATTTAGCTTCTTTAAGTTGAAAGGCAAAATAAAGGCGTTGTCGTCGCATAGCTCACCGTTGCTAGTCACGACGTCTAACACTCATCATTTTATTTTTTTAAATAAAGGTATCTACCTTCTATAAATAAAGGTATAAATATCTATTTACCGGTTTTGTCGGGGACCCCGTGCTCTGTGAACGGCTGGATCACTTGGCGTTGCGTAGAGACGTTCGACGATCACGGGGAGTGTTCCGAAGAGCTGTTTCACCTGATTCCTGCCGCCGAATTCCACATTCGCACGATACGCCACAAATTAGGATATCATCCCCACCATTTAGATATGTGGCGGTCCTCCACAGTGCGGTTTCCAAGAAGCTTCCTTCCACGTACTACGAAGCTGTGGAATAAGCTTCCTTGTGCGGTGTTTCCGGTACGAATACAATAAAAAAGAAAATACGAAATGGGTACCTTCAAAAATAGCACGTACACCTTCGTTAAAGGCCGGCAGTGCTCCTGTGATTCCTCTGATGTTGCAAGAGAATGTGGGCGGAAGTGATCACTTAACACCAGGTAAAAAAAGGCATTGGATGTACTTACCTACAATCTCTTACCAACTGGGCCACTGGTACTAAGTATTATAAAATTTCATCGGATGATGGAATCTACGAGCATTTGATGGAACTATTTAAATATTATAAAATGGGCTATAACATACCTACCAAAATGTTTTCGATGAACTGAAACTCATGAAAACGACTTCAAATAGCCATCAGAACTTTTTATTATTATAAGTATTCACGGGTATTGCTTAAACAGCTTACTCTGTAACAAATCTGGACGTATCAACATTTCTGGGGCCCTCTCCTTTATTTCTACCCTAAGCATTCAATACTAACCTAACGTCGCAAAACACCAGCGTACTGCCGCGTTTTGCACGACAGCTTAGCAGATTGGGATAGGCGGCTATAGGGTGGGGTTTGTTTCCCTTTGGATGATTCAGTGCTTGTGCCATTGTAGTGGCAGATGTGGGAGCAGGGTACCTATGGATATTTTCAAGCCGAGCTCTACAGTAACTACTGATCAGTTGCAGATCAAAGAATTGCTAGAATTAGGTGTATTCAACCTGGGCACAAAGGATCGTGTAAAATTTTGAAGAGGGATAACAATTATCCTCCAAATTTTTTAAACGGCAAATCGCCCGTGCGAGTAATCTTCAAGTTACTTAGATTCAGATAGAAACAATTCAACAGAAGCGATACATTTAAGGAATATGTTAAACAAACTCAAAGCAGCTTAGAAAAGACTGTCTCTTAGCTAAATCTAAATTTCTATGTTCGAAAATCCTAAATAGCACAAATAGAATAAAAACTATATGGGAAGTTATTGATAATGAAACAGGACGGGCAAGTTGAGTAAATAATTAGCACAAATTACAAATAAAAAGCAAACTTTTAAACGAAGACACTGAAGTAGCCAACGCTTTTGAATTATTTTTTACCGATATTCCACTCTCCACAACAAAGGAATTGAATTCCTCGTCGACCTCCGCTGTTGCCATAATGAAGAAAAGTGTACCAGAATGTAAAATTAATTTTATTTTTTTTCATTTAACTCCCTCTTATATTATTAAAGTATTTAACTTACTTTTTTTTTTTAGGACAAACGAGCGTACGGGTCACCTGGTGTTAAGTGATCACCGCCGCCCACACTCTCCTGCAACACCAGAGGAATCACAAGAGCGTTGCCGGCCTTTAAGGAAGGTGTACGCGCTTTTCTTGAAGGTACCCATGTCGTATCGTCCCGGAAACACCGCACAAGGAAGCTCATTCCACAGCTTTGTAGTACGAGGGAGAAAGCTTCTTGAAAACCGCACTGTGGAGGACCGCCACACATCCAGATGGTAGGGATGATATCCTAACTTGTGGCGTGTCGTGCGAAGGTGAAATTCGGCGGCAGGAATCAGGTTGAACAGCTCTTCGGAACACTCCCCGTGATAAATGCGGTAGAAGACACACAATGAAGCGACGTCTCTACGCAACGCCAAGTGATCCAGCCGTTCACAGAGTACTGGGTCCTCGACAATTTGAGCTGCTCTGCGTTGCACGCGGTCAAATGGATCGAGCTGATACTGGGGTGCGCCAGACCAGAGATGACAGCAATACTCCATGTGAGGCTGGACCTGCGCTTTGTAGAGCGCTAGAATGTGGGCCGGCTTGAAGTATTGCCGTGCTCTATTTATGACGCCCAGTTTCTTTGTAGCCAGTTTGGCTTTGCCCTCCAGATGGCCACGGAATTGGCAATTGCTCGAGATTTCGAGACCCAGTATTCCGATACTAGGCGAGGCTTTAAGGGAAGTGTTCTCCAAGAGCGGTGATACGGCAAATGGGGTATTTTCAGTGGTAAACGCGCAAACTTGAGTCTTCTGGGGGTTAAATTGGACAAGGTTCAACTTACCCCATTCCGCGACCTTCTCGAGAGAGGACTCGATAGAAGACACAAGTTTCTCCCGGCACTGGTCGACGTTTTCCCGAGAGAGACCTGCATGGCCCGTGTATACGGCATCACCAGTGCTGTCGTCTGCATAGCAATGCATGTTGGCGGTGTCCAACATATCATTGATATGCAGAAGAAACAGCGTGGGAGATAGCACACAGCCTTGGGGCACTCCAGCGTTCACGGGCTTGAGATACGAGCAATAACCGTCGATAACGACCTGTATGCTGCGCCCAGTGAGGAAGCTGGAGGTCCACTTGCATAAGCTCTCGGGAAGCCCAAATGATGGAAGTTTTGCGAGGAGCGCCTTGTGCCAAACACGATCAAAGGCCTTCGCTATATCCAGACCAACTGCCAGGCCTTCCCCCTTGCTTTCAATAGCCGCCGCCCATCTATGTGTTAGGTATACCAGAAGATCGCCAGTCGACCGACCATGGTGAAAGCCGTACTGCCGGTCGTTGATCAACTGGTGATCCTCAAGGTAAACCAAGAGCTGGCGGTTAATTATGCTCTCCATGATTTTGGAGAGTAGGGAGGTAATAGCAATAGGCCTGTAGTTTGCCGGATCCGAACTGTCTCCTTTTTTTGGGATCGGATGGACAAGGGCTGACTTCCATGAATCAGGGACTACGCCTTTTGAATAAGAGTGCCGGAATAAACGCGTTAGCACCGGCGTCAACTCAGGGGCACACATTCTAAGCATGATTGGAGAAATGCCATCCGGCCCGTTCGACTTCCTGACGTCCAACGAAAACAGAGCTCGCCTAACAGTTTGCTGTCGGAACTGTACTTCAGGCATGGAGCTCTGACACCGCGGGATGGTCGGCGGTGTTTTTCCGTTGTCGTCAAGAGTCGAGTTGGAGGCAAAAAGAGTGCACAGGAGATCGGCTTTCTCTTTTGCCGTATGGGCCAGGGTGTCATTCCTCATGTGCAACGGCGGCATGGACGGCTGGTTGAAGTTACCAAGAGCAGCTTTCGACAACGACCAGAACTTGCGTGTTCCGGTCGGGTAACTGGAAAGCTGCTCGCCAATTTTGACGACGTGCTTCGTTTTTGCACGGGCGATTTGCCGCTTAAAGAATCTGGAGGCACGGTTATATTTCCTCTTCAGAACTTTGCAGTTCGGATCCTTTGAGCCCAGCGCCGCAACCCAAGTTCGATACGCCTGTTTTTTGCAGTCAGATGCTGCTTTAACTGACGCATCGAACCAGGGCTGTGATCTGCCACCGATCGGTACTATAGAGCTTGGTATAAAAATATCCATGCCCTGCAGTATCACATCGGCTACTGCAACGGCGCAGGCACTAGGATCATCCGAAGGGAAACAAACCCTGCCCCAAGGGTAGCATGCAAAAAAGGAACGCATCCTATCCCAATCTGCTGATTTGTAGTGCCAAACGCGGCGGGTCGCTGGTGGTCTGCGACGTTGGCGTCGGATAGGCACTACACTCCAGGCAATGGTCGGACGTTCCGAGAGGGGCGTCGACAGAGACCTGACAACCATCGGGATGTGTAGTCAGCAGAAGATCTAATAAGGACGGCATGTGGCTATCCACATCCGGGAGCCGCGTCGGCGACTCAACCAATTGGGACAGACCATACGCCAATGCAAAATTATGCACAGATCGCCCTGCGTAGTCTGTGGTACGTGATCCAAGCCATTCGGCATTGTGCCCGTTGAAATCACCCAAGACTACGATTTCAGCGGAGGGGATCTGAGCAAGCACGTCATCAAATGCCGCTTGAACGCAGCCCATGAGGTGATCCGTTTCTGCGTTACCACTATGGGACCTGTAGACACACGCATAGATGCGGACGCGGTCCGGTCGGCCCCTACCCTCAAAATTGCCGAGACGGCGACAGCAGATATCCTCCCTAACGTACACACATAACCCGGCATGAGGCATGAAATTATGCTCAATTTTGTACACGGGGTACGTTAAATATGACGTATCGCAAGGTCGAGATATATGCGTCTCCGTAAGGAAACACAAGGCCGGCTGCGCCGTCTTAAGGTGGTGGTGGACGGCGTTTAAGTTGGAGTGAATTCCCCGGATGTTACAAAAGTCCACATTAAGCGTGGAGCGGGGTGCCGTGGTGTTGCTGCCCTGTTTGTCCTGTGACATACGCGGTACTGTGCCCTCCCCAGAATACGAGGGGCACCCCGAGCGCGAATGCTCGGGGAGGGATTCTCCGGCTCTAAAAGAGCCGGTACCCTCCTGGGGTAATTTCTTTTTTAGGACCGCTCTCATATTTTGTTGGGGGGGGGGGGGGGGGAAGGATGGGGGAGAATGGCCTCCGGTCCTCGACACTAACCTATGCGAAACATAGCGGCACTAGGCCGCTACTTCACGCCGGTATTCTGTGCGAGTGTGGTAAGTAGCCCGGACGAGTCTGGCGCGATTGTGCTGACGTCATAAGACAGCAGCGTGACTGTCCCACTTTCAAAAAGCCCGTAGTCGCCTCTTACGACACCCTTGGACCTGGGACTACCCTATTCTTTTTACGCCCCGGGGCAGCACAGGGCAAAGCCTTAAAGTCAAAAGATCCATAAGTCTATGGGGTGTCTCAGTTCACATTGTTAAAACATTAATTGAAATTATTGCTCCTGACTTGGCCTTAATCTATAACAGCTGTATTGATGAGGGTGTTTTTCCTAATTTACTTAAATATAGAAAATATTTTTAAATCTGGCAATGTAACTGATCCTAATAATTATAGACCTATATCACTCTTACCTACTTACTACTACATAAGCAAAATTTTGGAAAAAAATATTTTACTACAGTTGCCAACACATTTTTATGTAAACAACTTAATGCATCGAAATCAATTTGGTTTTACTCGAGGTTCATCAACAATTGATGCTGGTGTCGAATTAATAAATAATAATAATAATCATCATTTATTTCGGACACTATACATCCATAAGTATTAGTTATTAAGTTAGTAACAATTATTCTTAGACTAAGTTAGTAATGTTAGTGGTAGTGTTAGTAATTGTATGTTAGTTACAATTTTTCTTAAAAATTATGTTAGTAAGATTAGTTATTTTCACAATAAGTTGCACCTAGCTAGAGGCGCATGCAAACCTATCCAATGCCTCAACAGTGGGGAGTCCCACCTGCATGCCAACGCGCTTAGGATAGTGTTGGGGCTAGCCTGGAGCCTGTTCATTAATGATGCGCATCTTTTTCTAATGATCGCGTAAAAAACATCAACGCGCGCCTCCGCAAACATGCCGGATGCACTACAAAACCTAGGCAGCCCCATCACTACCCTAAACGCGTCATTATATTGCACTCGCAGCGCGTTGTATGCCCTCTGCGTATAGCCGGTCCAAAGGCTGCACGTGTAAAATGATTGGCAATAAGCCTTAAACAGAGTTATTTTTACTTGTTCACTGCAACGCGCAAACCTTCGGGCCAGCATATTACAGCATAATAAAGAATATATTTGATGCTTGGGAAGATTGTTTTGATGCTTTGGGTGTTTTTTGTGACTTGACAAAAGCGTTTGATTGTGTTCATCATGAGACTCTTATTAATAAGTTATATCATTACGGAGTACAAGGAGTCTCGCTGAAACTATTAAAATCATATTTACAAGGAAGAATCCAATTCGTTAATGTAAATGGAAAGCAATCCTCTGCTTCCTTGGTCTCAATGGGCGTACCTCAAGGCTCAATACTGGGACCTTTCCTGTTTCTGGTATATATTAACGATCTGCCATTTTTAATAAATAACAAGTATCATCTAGTCTTATTTGCTGATGATACATCCTTGTTATTTAAAATTAAACGTCAGCAAGATCAGTGTGAAGAAGTAAATAATGCTTTGTTAGGAGTATCAAACTGGTTCAATATGAATAATTTATCTATATATATAAAACAAAGTCGTGTTAGTTACACCGTTTATAACTCAAGAAGGGTTGTTAGATTTTTTTGATTTATCTTAGTCTGGAATGGGATAATAAGTAATAAAATATCAAAAAAAACACGAAAAATTTTATTATAAATAAATATATTTTCATCACCAGATTGACATTTTGATGACATCTCGAGAATAGAAAGAATTCAATGAAGTTTTTTGTTAGTTTCACGCTAAATGAGTAATAAAATACAATTGACACTGCACGTCATGTTATTCAAGTTGACTGGTTGGTGTGTTTGTTTCGAGTTTCTATAAGCATATTGTGCCGATATTATCATTTACAATGTCACGACCAAGACGATCAAATTATTCCCGACAAAGACGTAATGCAACTTCGATTGATTCGAAACATTGCGAATGAAAGGACTGAAGAAGAACAAGAAATTGCAGGTGAAAAGAACCGCGTTAGTATGGATCGACTTCGTGCTATGAATCACTAGAGCAATGCGAGGCAGCCTGTAAAACGGATCTGCTGGCAATACGAAATCGTCCAGTAAAACCTCAGAGATCAACAACTAGATAATTTTCGACGCACAAGAAGAAATTTATGAAGTACTGATTTGAATCGAGGAGCATTCGATACTTATTATTATTTGAGTGGGAAACTACAGAAACACGATATTTTCTAACAAACACTTAAAAATACAATGTTTGTTTCTAAATGACCCCATTTGGGGCACACATTATCTAAGAACGAGGACATTCAAGGTATTTATTAATTTATATACTTACACACAATACAGTAGAAGAATAACATACTAACTATACTTATTCCTGTGTATTATGTATGCTAATTCTAAAAAAAGTGTTTATAAACAGTAATACGGACTTTGTTTTAGATATTGTAGATATAATTTAACATTTAACAGATTCACCATCGGATTGGATCGTTGCAACCTCTCGAAGATGCACAGCATAAATTTTTACAATTATAGTTCATGGGCAACATGGAGGAATAACTTGATCGATGTCAAGAGATCAATGCAGCAATGATAATAGCAATTGTTCAAGATCTGCAGCAACTACTTCATGAACATTTTGAATGTCGAATTAGCCGCAAATCTTTCCTTTCCGATCCGTCTCGCATTCGCCCTGACCATTCAAATCTTAAGCCCAATCCTTGAAAGTTTGTGGTCTGAATCTAGAATCCATTTCCCATGTTCAATTAATTATAAGTGGCATGTTAACGGGATGGTAGACGATCTGCGTTATTTGCTTTTGCGCATGATAATAAAACGGTAAATGTCGTCTATCACAAGGTGCTTCACTGAAGAGTGCAACCCAAGCACCAAAATACACAGCCAATAAAGAATCATTAACGACCTTGATTTTTTTATTTCCTTATATCCTTATTTTATATATTTATATTTTTTATATATTTATATTTTTTATTTCCTTATCCTATTAAAATATTGAAATTAATTAAATCCAAAATCTGCTCTTTTATTGCCTCTAAGGCGGAACAATATTCGCCGGGTCAGCTAGTCTATATATATATAAAAATGAATTGCTGTTCGTTAGTCTCGCTAAAACTCGAGAACGGCTGGACCGATTTGGCAAATTTAGGTCTTGAATTATTTGTGGAAGTCCAGAGAAGGTTTAAAAGGTGAATAAATAGGAAAATGCTGCTAAATTAAATAAAAACAACAAATTTGTTTTTCCTTTGATGTGTCCATTCATAATTTCTATGAGAGAATTTATTGACGCACGGTTTGACAGTTCTGCTGTGAAACAATTTCATTACGACAGCAGGGTGCATATTTTACGAAGTAATTTTTGATGTTATGATATATTATTAACAAATTCATATAAAACCATTATTTTATTTATTATATACAGAACAACGTCTGTCGGGTCAACTAGTATTGAATAAAATTAAAACAAAATGTTTGAAATTTACGTTGCCTAATGTAAGGTTAGTACATACAAAAGTAAATATTAGTGACACAGAATTGAAAATTAATGATGATGCAGTATTTTTAGGTATAACATTAGATTCCAAACTTGTGGGGGCCTCACTTACACAATTTTGATTGATTGATTTTGGGAACTAATTGAAATAGATATAACAAGAATTGTCTATTTTAGTTATTTTCATAGCGTTATGTCGTATGGAATTATACTATGGGGTAGTGCAGCGGAAGTAAATAATATCTTCATACTTCAAAAAAGAGCTGTACGTGCCATATACCAAATGAGCCCACGAGAATCTCTAAGGGAAAAATTCAAAGATATTCATATTATGACCATGTAAATATATTTATAGCAATCTCCTGCACGTACATAAACATTATAATTTATACAGTAAAGTTCAAGGCGCTGTCGAAAGCTGCTTTTTCTAACTTCACAAAATTGTTTGCTCCCCTGCCTGTACTGCTCACGGGAAATGACACCCTAGCACATACGGTTCCTAAAAAAACCGATCTTCTAGGCACTCTTAGAAACACCCTCGTTGTAAATACAGTAGAAAACACACAATGGAGCGAGGTCTCTACGCAGCACGAAGTGATCTAACGGTTCATTGAGCGCTGGATCGGAGACAATTCTTAAAGCTCTGCGTCGCACGCTGTCCTCGTGGTGGTTCGAGCTGATACTGGGGTGCACCAGACCAGAGTTGTGAGCAATAATCCATATGTGATATCTGCAGGTCCGGCATCCGCGCTGAATGTGGGCTGACTTGTTTGAACAGATTCCTGCCGCCGAATTCCACCTTCTAAGTATCTACTTAGAAGGTGGAACACTATCTAGTGTTCCTTCCGCAGTGCGGTTTTTAAAAGGAACATTCTCTAATGTATTTCTTGCGCGGTGTTTCCAGAATAATACGACATGGGTACCTTCAAATTAAGGTCTACGACCGTCCATAAATGACGGCAACGCTTTTGTGAGTCCAATTACATTAAAACCTGGGAGTAAAAAATGAGCGTGCAGGTCACTGTACGTTCGTTTTTTTTTCTAAAATCTCTTCAATTTTAACATTATTATCATTATTGTCTGATAGCATTTGCGATAAGATAAGTTATATACATTTTTATTATTAGGTGCAACTAATTAAAATTATTGCAATTTGTTAGTACAGAATAGTCGCTGATATCTATAGTTGCCTATTCATATCTTAATTGATTATAAATCATTTGTGTTTAAATATGTTTGAATTATGGACTTACTGTATTGTAATATGCGGTGAGTGTTATATTCTTTATTAGATTGTTGGTTTAAAAAATAATTGAGTGTGCTATAATTAAATGTGAGGAAAATATAAGGCGCCGGGTGATGATGGTATTACAGCCGTCTTTCCGGTATCTTCGAGGGCAAAACGTCGCCAGCATGGCAAAGAAGTAAAGTGGTGCTGTTATTCAAAAAGGGCGATAAAATGCTTTTGAAGAACTTAGACCCATATCACTTTTGAGCCATATATATAAGCGTTTTCTTGGGTTATCACGAATCGCCTCGTGCGCAGGCTTGACGACTTCCAGCCTCCCGAACAAGCCGGATTCCGAAAAGTCTTTAGTACCATATAGCACATATATACGATGCGGTATTTTACACAGAAGACCGAGGAGTATAACAAGCCACGATGCTTGGCGTTCGTGGACTATAAGAAAGCTTTTGATTCGATCGAAATCTGGGCGGTGCTTCTGTCTCTTTAGAGGTGCCTAATTGATTATCGAAGCGTTGAAGTGTTTGTATGGAAACGCCACCATGCCAGTCAGTCTCCAGGATCAGTTCTCGAAGCCTATCCGACTGCAGCGGGAGTCAGACAACGCGATGTCATAAGATCATGTGTAATGCCCATGTCGCACCTACTCCTGTAACAGTTAGGAACTGTACTCTCGAAATTGTTGACGAGTTCGTCTACCTTGGACATATAATCCAGTTGGGTAGGTCCAATTTTGGTAGAGAGGCCACTCATCGAATCTATCTTGGGTGGGCAGCCTTCGAGAAGCTCCTTAAAATCATCTCGTCAAAAATACTGCAGGATCTGGAGACGAAAGTTTTTAACCAGTGCTTCCAGTGATGACATACGGAACGCAGACGTAGTCGGTAACTTTGAGCCTTATGAGGAAGCTCATTGTCGCTCAAAGGGCAATGGAGAGTGCTATGCTCGGAGTTTCCCTGATCGAATTAGAAATGTGCTATTTTACATTGAAATTAATAAAATACAAAATATTTACTGATGGTATGTGATCCCAGTGTTGCTTTCTTATTTATTGTAGTTCTAAGTTTTACTACGCAACCCGGCATTTTAGTTTCAATTTTTAGCAAAGTTTAACAGAACATGTGGCACATCAACGTCACACATTGTTCGAGACTGGCTCGAGTACGCCCACTTGGGCGTAGTATTAGTTGCCGCACTTTGCGACTACGCCTGCGGTATCTAGTTGGAGCGCAGCGGAGATCAATCCTTAATCTACGGCGTAGAACTTGAATTTAAGTAATATTTCAATCTTTTTGGAATTGGATGTAAAAGTCCTCACATATAAATCTTATTTTATTAAAAATATTTTGTACTTAAACAGGGTGTTAAAAAAACCCTGTACTATATCTTAAGGCGTATAATGGTATCCCTACTTGATACATTACATATAAAAATCGATTTAAAGGAAATAATCACATTAAAAAAACTGAAAATAAAAGAGTACATACCCAATTATTTAAGCTTGGACATCATGGATCATTTTTCCCTGCCCAGACACCCATTTCATTCATGTTACCAGCAAAATACACAAGGGCGGACGAGTGACAAACAACGAAAATGTTGTATTATTAACGTCCCGCATCTCAGCTGATCAGCTACACGCCATTGGATCGAGTTCAGGCCGATGACCTTAGTTTACTGGTAAAATAATTAGCTCAGGTGTTCTTAAATTTTTTGAAACCATTTAATATGAAATGTTCTTTTTACTGTACCATTTAATCTAATGGGCTTTGATTTTTTATTTTAGTGGTGTCTCCGCATTCAACTTCATATCCGTATCAATTATCGTACCTACACAGTTTTTTTGACACAGTGTATGAATTAGAATGAATTTAATTATTACGAAGTCATCATCATTCTAAATTTGTTTTGGCGTAAAATTAATTTTCATAAAATTAACACCAGTTACAATTGAGCAGGATACAACACTGCTTATAATTGTTAAATTTTTTTTGAAGGGGTGCTTCAGTCCACTGTACCTGCTTTCGAGCTTAATTTTGACAATCCTCTAATCGCACATAGAGGGTTAGGATGGCCACACGATTTGCATGTCACAGAAAATCACGAAGCGCTCATGAAGTTAATAATTGATTTAGACAATCAAAACTCATGTGTCTTAACAACTCCCGTAGGAGCTAAATTCGATATCTCTACCCCACCTAGCGACAGGTACGTTAATATTAGATAGTATGTTCTACTGTAAATTTTTATGCTACATTACATTTTTTATGTTTTCAGTACCTATTCTAGGACATTGCAATACATGGGTACTATTAACGCAAATATGCGATTTTGGTCGTTAAACTGAATTGCTATTTAACTAAGTATTATGCTGGCGATAACGCGGACACAACTAGTATTTTGTGGTAGTGCCATGATTTGGCCTTTGGGACACAATCTAATTAGGCCGGCACACCCTGGGATGTAGATACCACTGTCCCACTTAAAACTAACCGGAAATAACGGATTAGCAGCTGTGTTTTATTTCATCGTCAGCCTGAGGCAGAGATAGGCTGAGCCAGGGATAAATGGGGACAATACCGGGGACAATTAATGACTCGAGAAAAAATGGAGCAGGACGCTCGAACCACTCCCTTGCACATTCGTCGTGGACTTTTGTCCGTTTATTCGTTGTAATCTAAAGTTCTTTCTTGAGACGGCAAAGGGTATCGAAAACCATATGTCAAAGGCCAGGTAGCTAAGGTTTGGAAGAGGATAACATTCCTATAATTGTCACAAACTGTTTTGGTATACTTACTGTCCATATATCGAGCGACGTTCAGTTCCATGGTCACTTGGAAGAGAAGGCCAAGCTGGGTGTGCTCAGTAAGGCAAGAAAGTAGGTACTTCAGTTCAAATCAGCGCCTAAAAATATATAAAGTGCTAATTCCTACATGGAGTACTTGAGTTACTGTTTTCTCAGCCACTTTGTGAATTGCCGGCTGCCCGACTCCGGACTCCCAACTACGAGACCATAAAAGAGCATATTCCCATCGCAAAAATGACTAGACGAGTAAGATCACCTGATAGCAAGTGTTATGCCATGGCCAATACAGCTACTCAGGGTTGTTCAGGGGAAACCCAAAATTTTGAGCGGCATCACAATTTGTCCAAAGAAGCCTTTTGTGCGAAGAACTGGTAAATTTAAAATATCTACCTCCTTTTTTTTACTATCCACCAGATGAGCCCTTTTCCTGATAGCCTCCTTTTGATATGAAAAAAGTATGTTTATTCACCTAAATGTGTGCAGGTATGAATCTTGGAGTGATGGATGTGGAGTTAGATTGAAAACTGTGATGAAAGGTGACGAAGGTAGATGGCGACTTACCGCTTCAAACGCTAGCGAATCTATTACAGGATGGACCGAGTTATATGTTATAGGTAAAATAATTCAGTATTTTGACATGCAAACTTCTTTAGACGCGGTGAGCACTTATTTAATGAGTACCTATTGAATGAAACTGAGCTGTCACACTCGGCTATGTTACGCTCGTTCGGGTGAAGTTAGACGTCGTTAAGTTGGGTGGACTGGAGCGCGATCAGTGAGAGCAAAATTTGCCAGAGTAAAACAC
Source organism: Leptidea sinapis (assembly GCF_905404315.1). Taxonomy (NCBI): domain Eukaryota; kingdom Metazoa; phylum Arthropoda; class Insecta; order Lepidoptera; family Pieridae; genus Leptidea; species Leptidea sinapis. The sequence continues at coordinate 10,106,044 of NC_066285.1, read as the reverse complement.
AAATATAAGAACAAAAGTTTGTTTGTTATGCTTTCATTCCAGAACTACACAGCCAAACATGTAAGTTTACATACACCCTGAGCAGGAAATGACATACAGTAGGACATTTTATCTAAAAATTTTCAAGATATCCGGAACGAGCGATTGCGAATTAAATGTGGACAAGGCGGTGCGTAATATAGTTATCATTTATACATTTTTTTTTATGGAAAAGGAGGACAATCGAGCGTACGGGCTACCCGGTGTTAAGTCATCACCGCCGCCCACATTCTCTTACAACACCAGAGGAATCACAGAAGCGTTGCCGGCCTTTAAGGAAGGTGTACGCGCTTTTTTTGAAGGTACCCATGTCGTATCGTCCCGGAAACACCGCACAAGGAAGCTCATTTCACAGCTTTTTAGTACGTGGAAACGCTCTATTTAGCTCCTTGAAAACCACACTGTGGACGACCGCCACACATCCATGGGAATGATATCCTAATTTGTGGCTATTAGTCAGTCACATGATGTAACTACACACCAGATGTCATCTTTATCAAATTGAAATTGAGTTATAGAAGGACATATTCACAGACAGGCAGACAAATTACACAAAAATCGTAGCATTAATTAATTTTAAGATTCTTTCTGTAAATGATTAAAAGTATAAATAAATAATAATAAATTGGTGTCCAACAGTCATAAAACCTATTTCTATTTATGATATAATTTCGCATAAAAATTAATTAGTGACAGAGGCTACAGATTTATATAGTAGTACCTACCTATACATATATAAATATACACAGAAACAAAATGTAAGTACAGTAGAATCCCGATTATCCAAATTAAATAAAACCCAGGGTTATTCCGTATAATCGAAAATCCGGATTTCAAAGTCAAATAAATTTATTCAAACAAAACAAATCTTATAAATATATTTACAAGAATATGTCTAAATAAAATTAAAATATCGTTACGTGGAAGTGTACTAAGAATACCGGCAGCATTTCCGCGTTGGATAGCTATCCGTTGACCGAAATAGCTGCCAGCGCTTGGGTTTCCAGTAGCCTTATTGAGGCGCGAAGATAGCACTATGTACATTCTCCGAGCCTCTGGGCCCCACGGGCCAAGTGTCTCGACACCAAACGGCACAAAGATGTACTACTCACTGAGACCTACATATTTGCAACGCTTGCTGTCTTTGGCAGGCGAAGCAGCAGTCCCAGCACTAACTGACGTAACTAAAGTCAAATTATAATAAAAAATATTAATCATAAGAAATATAGCAATATTAAACTATAAGTAACTTTGTTTATTTCGCTTTGCACAGTTTTTTAGAGTGAAATTTCAACTGCTTTATTAATATAAATAAATAGGTAATGATCATTATTAATTAGCATAAGAAAAACTTTAAGATTACGTGTATGTATGTTTTTCTTGTCTCGAGTTTTATATATTTTGTTTTTATTCACAGAGGAACCGCCGACAAATTATAGCACGCCAATTTGGCTACAGGATGGCAAGACTAATGTGCAAGTGAATTTGTCAAATATCCATAATCTGTACTGTTTAGTTGCCAAACCATTTGAAGAGAGTTCTTTAGTATCGGGAGACTGCAAAGTGACATTGCCACGTATCACGAGAGCGGTGCAAGGAACCTGGAGCGTTGTTTTAGGACTACCGGGGAAGGTTAACGAAGTACAATTGAGTCGCCGTGTTGTCGTTGAAGGTACAAATTATTTTCTTAATTTTTTTTTTAAGATTCATGAAAATAAGGGACGAGACGAGCAGGACGTTCGATACGCGCTCCCCATTACAATGCAGTCCGCTCAGGATTCTTGAAAAACTCAAAAATTCTGAGCAGCACTACAATTGCGCGCGTCACCTTGGGACGTAAGATGTTGTTATTTGCCCAGTAATTTCACTAGCCACGGCGCCCTTCAGACCGAAACACAGTACTGCTTACACATTACTGCTTCACTGCAGAAATAGGCGCCGTTGTGGTACTCATAATCTAGCCGACATTTATGTGCAAAGGAGCCTCCAACTGGTAAATTTATATATTAAAACCATTTTTACGAGCAAATAATCAATATTTTATTGTATATTACGAATCCTTGGGAAAGGGGACAATCAATATTACCACCTAATTTATTACGTGAGGCGATATTGGTTATATATAGTGAGATTTACCTCCTTGATAACTTGAGGTCTCCGTGAGGACTTTTATAATGCGTATTTTAAGTAAACATAACATAATCTGTTCTCGATTGCCTTGGATTTGAAAGATAATAATAATAAAGATAATACTCTAAGAAACAAATATTTGAGAATAATCCTTTATTTATTGACAGTGTGTAAATTACTATCTACTACTGTACTACATAACTTTTGGGGTTATTTACAAACATCACCAGATAATTTTTTATCATAATCATATTAATCATCATTGGTGTATATTTTCTTCATTTCAATACTTCTCCAAGTGTATCTTTTATTTTATTTTATTTTATTTTATTTTATTTTATTTTATTTTATTTTATTTTATTTTATTTTATTTTATTTTATTTTATTTTATTTTATTTTATTTTATTTTATTTTATTTTATTTTATTTTATTTTATTTTATTTTATTTTATTTTATTTTATTTTATTTTATTTTATTTTATTTTATTTTATTTTATTTTATTTTATTTTATTTTATTTTATTTTATTTTATTTTATTTTATTTTATTTTATTTTATTTTATTTTATTTTATTTTATTTTATTTTATTTTATTTTATTTTATTTTATTTTATTTTATTTTATTTTATTTTATTTTATTTTATTTTATTTTATTTTATTTTATTTTATTTTATTTTATTTTATTTTATTTTATTTTATTTTATTTTATTTTATTTTATTTTATTTTATTTTATTTTATTTTATTTTATTTTATTTTATTTTATTTTATTTTATTTTATTTTATTTTATTTTCTTTATTTTATTTTATTTTATTTTATTTTATTCTATTCTATTCTATTCTATTCTATTCTATTCTATTCTATTCTATTCTATTCTATTCTATTCTATTCTATTCTATTCTATTCTATTCTATTCTATTCTATTCTATTCTATTCTATTCTATTCTATTCTATTCTATTCTATTCTATTCTATTCTATTCTATTCTATTCTATTCTATTCTATTCTATTCTATTCTATTCTATTCTATTCTATTCTATTCTATTCTATTCTATTCTATTCTATTCTATTCTATTCTATTCTATTCTATTCTATTCTATTCTATTCTATTCTATTCTATTCTATTCTATTCTATTCTATTCTATTCTATTCTATTCTATTCTATTCTATTCTATTCTATTCTATTCTATTCTATTCTATTCTATTCTATTCTATTCTATTCTATTCTATTCTATTCTATTCTATTCTATTCTATTCTATTCTATTCTATTCTATTCTATTCTATTCTATTCTATTCTATTCTATTCTATTCTATTCTATTCTATTCTATTCTATTCTATTCTATTCTATTCTATTCTATTCTATTCTATTCTATTCTATTCTATTCTATTCTATTCTATTCTATTCTATTCTATTCTATTCTATTCTATTCTATTCTATTCTATTCTATTCTATTCTATTCTATTCTATTCTATTCTATTCTATTCTATTCTATTCTATTCTATTCTATTTTATTTTATTTTATTTTATTTTATTTTATATTATTTCATTTCACTTCACTTCACTTCATTTCACTTCATTTCACTTCATTTCACTTCATTCCACTTCATTTCACTTCATTTCACTTCATTTCACTTCATTTCACTTCATTTCGTTTCATTTCGTTTCATTTCGTTTCATTTCGTTTCATTTCGTTTCATTTCGTTTCATTTCATTTCATTTCATTTCATTTGATAATTACAGTGTTGGAGATATATTATCAAATAACTTTCACTTCTGTGACTACTCTACTGTATCTACTCTATATCTTTTCCTGTTTTATTTTAATTTACTTAACCCAGTGCTCTCACAATTTCATCATGTTTGTTTCCGGAAAAATATAACGTGATGTTTGCAGAGACCTCCTCACCCTTACGTGATATTGGGTTAAGTTCGTCTCGAAACACTTTCCACCTTAACACAATATGGCTTAAGGCGACACTAAATGCCAGCGACCTTGATCGATATGAGTTCGCGGCTGCCGGACCGCCATCTATGTAACAAGCTAATATTTTCAAAATTCTTGCGTGGAAAACTTAACATTTTAACAGGTGCAAACAGTTTATATGCTTACAATCCTCGTTATTCAGTAATGAATCTGAATAAATGTACCTACACAAAAAAGTGCAATGTTATAAGAATAACTTTACTGATAGTAGTAGGTACTAAACAAATGCGTCATGCCATGCCAAAAAACTTGTTTAACTGCAAAGAAAAGTGGTAGTTCAAAAAGGCTCTGGAGTGTTAACTATAACCCACAGCAAGCATAAGCAACCTACAAATAAGACTTAAGGATATTTGTAACAGGATTAAGTAGTGTTCATAGCTCCAAATGCTATATTTTCACAAAAAAAATTGTCTGAAAACACCTTGTTTGCGTGTTTTCTGCTTACCCTTCGCCTTAATTAATGAACGTATTACTTGTTGGTTTTTTAATAGGTAGGTGAATTTGAAGTAATAATTATGGTTTATTTTACTGGAATTTTATTTTGTTTACAGTAGGCCAACAGTCGACATAATCTGTATATCTTTAAACGAGCAATTCTTGTTTATATAATCTGAATTTCGGAAACGGCTCCATTGATTTTAATTAAATTTAGTATACAGGTAGTTTCGGGGGCGAGAAATCGATTTAGCTAGGTTTAAATTTTAAAAATGTAGTTTTATCCGTGTTTTAAAGAGAATCTGCTACAATAACATTAGAATACAAAGGTAAATTTCGCCACTATATAAAAGACTATACGAGTAATAGCTCAGATGGGAAATTTGGGTGATCCGGAAAGCAGAACCCCAGTTCGAATCGAAATTAGTCTTTTTTTGTTCAAGTTATGTAAAATTCGAGCAAGACTCGGTCGTCCAGGTACTTATGATAATTATAATCACTGGATTTTTTTTAAATATACGAAATAATTGCGAATTTATGCGAATAACCTAATTAATATTTATGCTGATGTTATAAATGCGAATATTTGTTTGGTACGCATTCACGCCTAAGCAATTCAACTGACCATCTTGAAATATTGCTTAGGTACTTGTTGTCGTCACCATCTGTCGAGGAGTACATACAGATAAGGATAAAAAGTACATTTAATCCCGAAATTAACAAGAGAAACCCGAAGGAACGCAATACGAATTTAACATCGATGAAGTCATAATAGTTTAAACCTAATGCAAATTTAGAAATTTATGTTTTTTTTTAATACTTATTTTTATTAAAAAAAATTGTCTCGTCAGTCGCGAGTCAACATCAACCAGGATGTAGAGGCGATACAAAGCTGCTGATGTATATGATAATAAAAACAGAGTGATCGTTTCCGTGTTTGTTTCTGATTGATTATCAACTACCACCATTCAATGCGAAATTTATCCTAGATGGTTTATGGCTACTTATTTTTTTATTGTATTTGTAATAAGATGAATAAAATTTAATTAATTTCCTTTTAAATTCGCCCAGCGAAACGGGCGGGAACGACTAGTATATTATATATATGTGCACATGTTAGACTGTTGTTCACCACGTTACCTGAGGTCCGAATTGCGTGCGTGTCAATTCACGAACAGAGGGCGGTTTTCCTGTCCGCGGAATTCATCTGCGTGCGGACCATCCGCAACCTATTATTTTATACACGCGTGCTGCACGCGGATTGGTTGCAGCTAGATTATTGTCTTGCATGTGGCCAGGAGCGTTCGGAGTAAACGCATGCGGACTAGCTTCGCCGATGGAAATCCACGCGAAAACCGCCCAAATGTTTTGTTCTCCGTTTTTACTTTAACTAAGCATAAAAGAAACAATTTGATTACGTATTCAGGAACGTGCTCTAGAATACGGACCTTAATGCTAGAGTGTATCCACATTTCAGTCTTACAACTTTCAACAATTCCTCCAACGCTGCATCTACAAATGAGTCGCTGTGCACACCTTGTAACGCCAGAATGATGCAGGTCTTAGTCTGTTTTTTTTTTATTTTTATGGAATAGGAGGACTAACGAGCGTACGGGTCACCTGTTGTTAAGTGATCACCGCCGCCCATACTATCTTGCAACACCAGAGGAATCACAGGAGCGTTGCCTTTAAGGAAGGTGTACGCGCGCTTTTTTTGAAGGTACCCATGTCGTATCGTCCCGGAAACACCGCACAAGGAAGTTCATTCCACAGCTTTGTAGTACGTGGAAGAAAGCTCCTTGTAAACCGCACTGTGGAGGACCGCCACACATCCAGATGGTGAGGATGATATCCTAGCTTGTGGCGTGTCGTGCGAAGGTGGAATTCGGCGGCAGGAATTAGGTAAAACAGCTCTTCGGAACACTTCCCGTGATAAATGCGGTAGAAGACACACAATGAAGCGACGTCTCTACGCAACGCCAAGTGATCCAGCCGTTCACAGAGTACTGGGTCCCCGACAATTCGCGCTGCTCTGCGTTGCACGCGGTCAAATGGATCGAGCTGATACTGGGGTGCGCCAGACCAGAGATGACAGCAATACTCCATGTGTGGCCGGACCTGCGCTTTGTACAGCGCTAGAATGTGGGCCGGCTTGAAGTTTTGCCGTGCTCTATTAATGACGCCCAGTTTCTTTGAAGCCAATTTGGCTTTGCCCTCCAGATGGCCACGGAATTGGCAATCGCTCGAGATTTCGAGACCCAGTATTCCGATACTAGGCGAGGCTTTTAGGGAAGTGTTGTCGAAGAGCGGTGATGCGACAAATGGGGTTTTTTTAGTGGTAAACGCGCAAACTTGAGTCTTCTGGGGGTTAAATTGGACAAGGTTCAATTTACCCCATTCCGCGACCTTCTCAAGAGAGGACTCGATAGAAGACACAAGTTTCTCCCGGCACTGGTCGACGATTTCCCGAGAGAGACGTGCATGGCCCGTGTATACGGCATCACCAGTGCTGTCATCTGCATATCAATGATATGTTGGACACCTCCAAGAAACAGCGTAGGAGATAGCACACAGCCTTGGGGCACTCCAACCTTCACGGGCTTCGGGTTCGAGCAATGTCCGTCGACAACGACCTGTATGCTGCGCCCAGTGAGGAAGCTGGAGGTCCACTTGCACAAGCTCTCGGGAAGCCCAAATGATGGAAGTTTAGAGAGGAGCGCCTTATGCCATACACGATCAAAGGCCTTCGCTATATCCAGGCTAACTTCCAGGCCTTCCCCCTTGCTTTCAATAGCCGCAGCCCATCTATGTGTTAGGTATACCAGAAGATCACCTGCCGACCGACCATGGCGAAACCCGTACTGTCGGTCGTTGATCAACTGGTGACCCTCTAGGTATACCAAGAGCTGATGGCTAATTATGCTCTCCATGATTTTGAAGAGCAGGGAGGTAATAGCTATAGGCCTGTAGTTTGCCGGATCCGAACTGTCTCCTTTTTTTTTGGATCGGATGGACAAGGGCTGACTTCCATGAGTCAGGGACTACGCCTTTGGAATAAGAGTGCCGGAATAAACGCGTTAGCACCGGCGTCAACTCAGGGGCACACGTTTAGTTTTAGTCTGTTATTCTAACTTCATATCCCACGGGTTGCAAGTCCAGTGTGCGTGCGACGCGGCTCCGTATAGCACCGTGTGGCATACCAGGGCCGTCCATTACAACCAGTCCAGTACAACATAAGTTGTATGAAACGCTGCTTGCTTCGTATATGCAATGTGTAGATTGCCTACCGTGGGTAGTAAATTATCATTAACACTAGTGCTATATTTATTAAGGTTAATAACGAGGTAGGCACCGCCTAATTGCCTATATTATATGAACGCCTCTGCATACCATGGATATTAGTATATAAAACGCCGGAGCGACAACGCTCGGGCGCCGCGTCTCTAGCGCAACGGATCGTGTGCACAGGCACTTAGTGACAAGGGTGACCAATCATCACGTGAACAGCTCATGTGTTGATTATTACTATAGACATCAAGACCTCGAGGATCTCAATAGATAGCTTTCCCTTTATCCTTTAATTTAGGAATTTATTTAACACATTGAAAATCTATCCATCTCTCATACTAGCTAACCCGACAGACGTTGGTTTTTACATAATAAATAAATTACTGTCTTTTTATGAATGTGTCAATAATATTTCATACATATAACATCTAGAATTATTTCGTAAAATATGCTCCCTGTTGTTGTAATGAAATTGTTTCACAGCAACCATGTCAATAAATTCACTCGTAGAAAATATGTCCATACAAAACAAATATTTGAAATAAAAATAACTATGGGTCCCAAATTGTCCCAAGTTGGACTAAACTGCACTCCACGAAGTAATCTCCGTTAAAATCTGTTCATTAGTTTTGGAGTTCACTGCAAACAAACATCAAGATCAATTTATATGTATTAAGAAGAAGATTATCATGCGAATTTCTTGCTTAAAATATTGATACCTATTTATAACTAAAGTATTATATAATTATTATGTATCTAATTAAGTACTTAAACCTGTAGGTGAACGGTTGCATGTCGGATACACACATGAGAGTGACACAAATAAATTGAATTTGTACTGCAATATTCTTCATAGTGACAAGAATATTACTTTTTGTCGATTTCAAAGAACGTCACAAACTAACGGATTCAACGTTGTGGATGGTTTGAGTGATGGCTCTCACAGGTAATTTGAATTGTATTTTTATAAAATCTAATTAATTAATCTAAATCTAGTTACGACTATTGCTATTTTTGGAATCTGTGTCCTCCCGCTGCGCGGGGCCGCAGCTCTAGCCTCTCGCCTCCTCATGTCGCGCGTGCGACTAAAGCACATCTTACCTATTACTATGTAGGCTGACACCGACTTCAAAAATAACAATAATCGTAACTAATTTTAAAAACATTCACAATTTATGATATACCAATGATAAATATTAGGAAATGCATAATGTATGAAAACTGTAAACATGTACGTTCCCTAATGAGAAAAATGGCTTCAATAACTTTTTAATACACTATAATTTTAGCTATTATGGCGACGGGTTTGCTTTGAGACACTGTGGGATGACCATAGAACATCCAACGCAAGATGACTACGGAACGTGGAGATGCTCTGTTGGCGTTGAATTTGTCGCTGATAACCATGTTGAGCACTTACCGCCGTTGCAAGCTTTAATAAGCGTGGCGCCGAGAGGTAACAGGATTACTTGTTTTTCACATTTCAGGACTCTAACACTTAAATTAATATTGGACTTTCATCGGGATCTGTGATGTGGATGGGCGTGCCTCAGGGTTCAATCCTTGGACCTTTCTTATTCCTCGTCTACATTAATGATTTGCCATTTGTAGCCTCAAAAAAATTGTTCCTTTCGCAGGCGACACTTAAATAGTTTATTAGACATTCACAGAATTTAGATAAAATCAACCTGTCCTGGAAAAACATATCTAAATGGTTCAATGTGAATAATTTGTCACTTCTAATGTAAAAAAAAATCAAGGAGTATAATATTAGACCTTTAACACTTGTAGACTCTACTTCGTTTCATGGAATAGTATTAGATAAAAAGCTACAATGGGGTGCGCTCATATTGATGCGATCTCAAATAATCTCACTGCTGCTGCTTTTGCTTTAAGAAGAATTGAAAGTCTTTGCTAATGCTAACACAGCGAGATTGATTTATTTCAGTTATTTCCATAGCATACCATTTATAATTTTGCTTTTTCTGGGAGAAAGCAGCCGATATCGAAACAATATTTGTTTTGCAAAAAGGGGCGATTGGGGCCATCTATAATCTGAATTTTAGAGAATCTCTTTGAAATCACTTTAGGCACACAGGTATTCTAACAATAGCATCCCAATTCATTTATAAATATATATGTATAGTTTATAATAGAAGGAATGAATGCATTTACAATACAATTATTGATAGTATGTATATCTTTATTTTAATAAAAATAAAATTACAATTCCAAAAACGAGACTTAGTAAAATACAAAATTCGTAGATTTGTCTCAGTGTGCAGTTCTTTAAGAAAATACCAAGTAATGTTACATATCTAACACCTTGAATCTAGAAGAATCTAAAGAATTGCCTTATTCAAAAAGCCGATTAAAGGATATAGTATGGAAAATAGTGAATAAATAGTGAAAGTGAAAATAGTGGTAAAGAAGTATGGAAAATAGATGCACCTAGTCTATCTAATAATAATTCTTCATAATAAGATTATATAATCTTATGAATGTAACATTAATATAATATATTCTTTTCGTTTATATAAAATCCACTGCAATTGCATGGTATAGAATCGTTTAGTGGGCTTGCTATGTGAACATAATTTTGTAGTTATCATGCGTATACTATATGGAATTGCTTGCGGCGGCATCGTGTGCCAGGTCGCCTGCTTCCCTCAAATATTGCGAAGAGAGGTTGTACCATGTGTCAACTTGTGAGCTGCTGTGGTGCCAGGTCAACCTGTTATATTGAGTGACGATTCAAAAGCGCTTGAATTTGACGAAAGAAAATTGGAACAATTGATACAGCATCATTTCGTAGTTAGGCTCAAATGAACATCCAATCTACGGTCGCTTATTCCTGCTGTAAAACAGTCAAGCTACTGAATGAACCTCATCGAAATACGGCTATTTTATGTAATATTTAAATACTGCAATTTATTTATTCTTGCACCACAACTAAAGGAAAAAAATCTTTATAAATTTATTGGTTTTTTACCGGTTCAAATCGGTATCTTTTAATTATTCGGAGGTTAAACTTTAAGGGAGTTGCTTTGTAATCCTTACAAACCGGTAATTTTCGCTAGAACCGAAACGAGACGCTTGTGCGCTTTGTATTGATAAATATTAGGTATATATGTATATTATGATCTAACAAATGGCTCGGCGATTGAAGAACACTCTAAACTGGTTTCCTAAACAAAATATTTATAATGAAAATTAAAACGAAAAATTTCTGTTTATGTTTTGTTCTACAAAAGCGAATGAAAAAAAATGATTGTGTGGTTTTATGAAACCACGGTAAAAGTGAAACTTTTTTTCACATTATAGGCATTTAAGTAAAAATTTTTGGAATGATATTCCATTAAGGGTATAAAACCGCTTTATCAATCTTAATTTTATATTTGGAAAATTGGAATTATAATGGGAAATAATAAAAGTAGACTAAGTCTCTAACTAATATATTTATTGAACTCTGTGTCTTAGCCCTGGTTAAAAATATTGATTGAAAATGATTAAAAATGATGAAATTATTCAAATTTCATATATACATGTATATATAGATATACAGTTTACATGGGGTGACTGATTCCCAATACTATTCAATCAATATTTAAAATCAGGGAGAGTACGACATACAATATAATACTTAACAATTATTTAGATTATATACACATATTAAAAACAAACAAAGTAGCGTGGAGCACTGGTACAAATGAGTAATAGTCTATACACTACACGGTCAGCTGCTGCGAACTATAGACGCCGCCCGACCTTCACGCGACATGCAACGAAAAAGTTTGAGACGATGTTATAAAAGTTTCACTTTAAAAATCCAAATATTATTATACTTGAACGAACTTTTATAGCAATTTATAATAGCATTAGGATTGCATTTCCAAGTATTTGTGTACTAACTTTTGTCATATTTTGTGATGCTTCTGTTGGGGCAATTTTAATCCTTACTTTTAGACACTTCGCACAGCCGTGGAAAGTTACAGTATTAACATAATAATAACATATTTGGCAGTTTCAATGCGTAGAAGACGAGATTTGCATGAAGAGAGTAAAGCCGTTTTTATCCAGGAGGGTGGCACTCTAAATCTCATGTGTCACGCAGACGTGTCACTCATGTACTGCTGGTTCCAACACCCGAATGGATCGCAGTTCACGCCAACTCAGCTTCTTGATGAACACCAACCGTTTTGGTAAATTCTATATTTAAATTAAAATTTAAAGATTCTCTTTTTTTATGGAAAAGGAGGACAAACGAGCGTACGGGTCACCTGGTGTTAAGTGATCACCGCCACCCACATTCTCTTGCAACACCAAGGGAATCACAGGAGCGTTGCCGGCCCTTAAGGAAGGTGTACGCGCTTTTTTTGAAGGTACCCATGTCTTATTGTCCCGGAAACACCGCACAAGGAAGTTCATTCCACAGCTTTGTAGTACGTGGAAGAAAGTTCCTTGAAAACCGCACTGTGGAGGACCGCCACACATCCAGATGGTGGGGATGATATCCTAACTTGTGGCGTGTCGTGCGATGGTAGAATTCGGCGGCAGGAATCAGGTGAAACAGCTCTTCGGAACCGCCGGCCGGGCCTGTGCTTTGTACAGCGCTAGAATGTGGGCCGGCTTGAAGTATTGTCGTGCTCTGTTTATGACGCCCAGTTTCTTCGGAGCCAATTTGGCTTTGCTCTCCATCTCTCTGTTCGAAACGTATCTTTAAAATACCATCAGCGCGTTTAAAACCTTATAAAAGCCTCTCTTTTCCTAGATCAACGCAGAAGAGTTCGAAGATGTAATTCTAACTTACATTTGGCGGATTGGTCATTGTTATAGCTTAGTTTACTTAGGCTACTTTTTATATAAGAGGGAGAAATGGGGTAAATTTAATATATATTAATTGTCAGCGTGACTATCCCACGTTAAAAAGTTGTCTGCTTAATACGACTCCCATGGACTAAGAACGATCCCATTCCTTTTACCTTAACAGGGAAAAATGTTTGCTCTCTTATAGCCCAGAGAAAATCTTAAAGTCGTGGCCGTCACATCGACCTGGAAATATCCTAGAAAGAAGTGTATACCATGATTGTACATGGAAGAAAGTTCCTTAAATACTCTTGCCAAATTCATTTTAATATAATTAGGACCATGTTTATATAAAAAAAGTCGCTCTTATTTTTAGGTACACAGGCGCTGGCTTGGATACAGGTGAATGTGGTATATCATTTGCTCATGTTACCAGAAACGATTCAGGAAGTTGGACATGTCATATGGGTCCAAGAGGACATTCTGGAATAGAGGCAATAGAGGACATAGAAGTGAGAGTAACAGGATCCTTAGCGGCAAATAAGATCAAACTGAATGTTCATGTTGGGGCCGAGCTGACATTGTATTGTCACACCTCAAATGGTAATCGCCCATTGGATTACTGTCGCTTCCTGTCACCTACTTTCTTAGGACTCAATATCGATTCCAGCATTACACAGGAGAAGTAAGTTATTTTAATTTTTTAAATTACTATATTTTTGAACATTATTAGCAACTCGCCGTGTGATATTTCTTAGTATTGATTGCATATTGGATTGGATTGGCCTCCTTCTGTTAGTTATTGATACTATTTGTCGCACACAAAGAACTAGTCAGGCAAATAAGTCAATTTTGGGAAATTCTCTACGATTCTATAATAAAATCCCTACGACCATTACAGAATTGCCTTACAAAATTCAAGAAATATGTAAAAAACTGTTTTTATGGTAAGGGACTATTATAATAATAAAGAGTATATTGAGCATAACGGAGTTTGGGATATGGTTCCTTGCATATCGCGAGTCTTTGCGACTTCGTATCATCCACTACTAACGTATTTTTAATTACTTCCGTAATTTACTTTTTGATGCTTTTGCGCACTTCATTTTGTAAACATTATATGACTCAAATGCTTTCATAAGTTTACGTTTTATTTTCAATACGTCTTTTTAGCAAGATTAAGGTCTGTAACGCTAGTGGTAGATAGTCCTTTAAGGGGCAGAGAACGGCCACAGTGTTTTCTGCCCATACTGGAAGCTCTTTTTTTCTTATATAAGAGGGGGCAAACGGGTAAGAGACTCACGTGATGGGAAGTAAGAAAGCAACCACCTATGGATATTTGCACTACCAGAGGTCAAATGATGCGTTACTGACCAGGTGGGATACTCTAAGTTTGAAAGGCCCTTAGATGTAGTTGTTTATGTGTCTTCCCAAAAGCCTTCGCTCTTGCAATAGCCGCTAGTAGCTAGCAATCCCTAAACAAAAAAATAATAATAACAGGTTGTACTCCGGGAGTGCCGGCAGAAGTGAAAATTTGAACATTACCTTTGTGCATTATAGAATATTTTGGAATGGTTAGGGAATAATTTCGCACGAATTGCTTTATTAATCAGTATAAAATTGGTTTCATACAATATTCATTTATTACGCTATCGTACACAAAAATGAGAGTGTATATTACATAAAACATTTAACTTTTGAACTACTACAATTATTTTACTAACTACTACTACTTTAGTAAAATCAACTTTCGTGCATAATTTCAACGACTGTCTTGCGAATTTTCGATCAGGTCACGTGTCCTGACGCGAGTTTAATATTTTATACCCATCCCAAGAAAAGTACTTACCGCCGCTTAAGAAGTTTTCACTTCAATAACTGAAACACAGGAACAAAACATGCCACAATTTAGATATCATCCCCATCATCTTGATGTGTGGCGTCCCTCCAGGGTTTTCAGTTTAGGTAGGGTTTTCAAGGAACTTTCTTCCACGTACAACAAAGCTGAGGAATGAGCTTCCTAGTGCAGTGTTTCTGGGACGATACCTTCAAAAAGCGCGTACACCTTCCTTAAAGACTGGACCTTCCTGTGATCACTTAACACCAGGTGACCCATACGCTCGTTTGTCCTCCTTTTCCATAAAAAAAAAACAAATCTAACATCGGCATGTGGGGTCCTTTCATATACGGCCGTTTCCAATATTAATCTCTTTCTTGAGATAAAAATCGTAACTTTCGCTGACTTTTCTGTCCCAATAAACTTACCGACGGTAACTCACCTTATCCGTGCACGCTGTCTGTCAATGGGACGACGTATAGCTTACCACCGATATAAAGTTTGCATGAAAATTGCAATTCACGCGTCCCAATATAAGGCGATAAGTATGACTTATCGGGTATATTGGGACAGCTTCAGATTATTGGCAGCTTATTACTGACAGTAGAAGGTAGTAATTTATCTCTATCTTTAGATAGTATATTGGGAACGACCGTTAAAGATGTATATTTCGTCTGTCTTAACAGGACTACAATAATAGTTTGTTGTGTAGTTCAGGTGTCGTGTGCAAGTAGTTGAAGTAGAATGGAATGAATGAATGAAGGTTGTATTTGATAGTTAGTTGAAGGATGAAGTTTGATTGACAGAGTAGGTAAACGAAGTGAAATTTGAGTTATTTGATGGGTTTAGCTGTATGGCTCGATATAATAATAAAATTAAAAATACAGTCGACGACATTAAATCTGGCTGGTCGATGTGAAATAGCTTTAGTGACCTTTTACATCCGACGTTTTACATCCGGACAGCAAGATGACTTTTACGTCGGAATACATTTAAATTAGGCTTTCGACTCTGAGTCAACTTCCGTGAATGCCATATTGCGAGGAATTTTTGCGAAGGTTGCTTGAAGTTTTGTTTTTATTGTGGAACCCTAAGTATATTAAAAAAAATATAAATTTTAGATGTGGCCTCAAGATTTTTGTTGTTGTCATTGCAAAACTACCCAGACTCCATTCATTTTTAAGTACATACACGTCGTATAGCTCCTTATTATACCAACGTCCATTGTATATTCTTACATACTTAATAATTATAGTAGAGTGTCCGAATAGTTTAAAACGGATGGCGTAGATCTTCACCATCCGTTGAATGAAAAAACATCTAAAACAATATGTCGCGAGTGAATTTAAATTTCAAAAAAGACTTTCTTACATTTTCACTCATTTTTTAAAGAGAATATTACAAAACTCTTTTTGATGTCTGTGTTTGTAGTAAACTAATTATAATAAATTTTGACCCGATCACTGCCGCCAATTTAAACAGTCTCACCAAACGCCACTAATTTAAATTTCTTCCTCACCTGGATGTGTCGTTTTCTTCCACGCTTCGGTTTTCAAGAATTTTTCTGCCATGTACAATCAACAAATTCTTGAATGAAATTTCTTGTGCGGTGTTTCCAAGACGATAAGATATAAATTGAAAATTTGCGCGTTTGTTTTTTTTTATGTAAGAGGGGGCAAACGGGCAAGAGGCTCACGGGATGGGGAGAGGTGAGGCAATCGCCCATGGACATTCGCAACATCAGGTGTGTTAAGAAATGCGTTGCCGGCCTTTAAGGTGGAAGTATGCTTTTTTCTTGAAGGTCCCTAAGCCGTATATGTTCGGGAAAACCGCAGCCGGTAATTGATTCCACAAAGTGGCTGTTCACACCCGAACAGCTCCTCTGAGCACTCCCCGTGATAAATGCGGTAGAAGATGCAGAGAGAACCTACATCTCTACAACAACCGTAGAATCACCTAGAAGGCTGTCAACGATTTTTCGCCTGGTGTACAAGAGAGTCTTGGTGGCGGTGATCACCTTACATCATGCGTGATATATTCTATTCAATTTAAAAAAAAAATCTGTCGTCCGATTGTAACTTATTTATTTTTAATAACAATAATTTAAATTATTAGAAGATTATTTATAGATATGGTTTATCTTATCGCCTTCGATCGGACGTTTGATTACGTAGTTAATCTATAGGAACTAATTAATTATATAATTAAGAAAACATAATATTATATTTAAGTATGAGTTAATTCTCCTTCGTGCGTGTTTGTAGAGTTCAACTCTTTTGACAACTACAACATTCTAGATTTAAAAAATGTACGTTAGCTTGTTTGACTTTTAATTGTTTTTTCATTCGGCTTTAAAAGTAAACATGAATACATTGAAAACAAGAGTAATTTTTTTTATAGTAGCAGGAACCTGCGAATGAATATTGCGAGCTGTACTCGTATCGTAGAAGAACTGAGCTGCGAGACTTGGTTTTTTTACAAGTTTTGTTTGGTAAAAAACGTGGTTGCTATAACATAAATGACTTTCTTAATGATATGACAGATTGGGAATGGAGCGACCGGCCTCAGGCTATTTAATAATAAGTTTAATTGTACGATACTACTGTGTAATTATATTTTGTTTATAAAAAAAGCTTATTCAACGATCTAATCTTTATAATCTACCTTATTCGTCTGTAACACTTTCATTGATAATCATACAATATGAGGATTTGTAGCAGTAGAACTGGGTGTATGTTCAGTGCTCGACCGGGGTAGCAGTGCCTAGTAGCACACCTGTATCTGGAGTAGTAGTAGAACTAACTAAATGTGCCGTCACCTGTACTGCCACCCCATCTTATGATGCAAAAAGCGGTAGGTACACTGGAACAGTTGGTCGCCCTCTTGGAAGTAGAGCAGGTGTCCGGAATTTAGGATTATCGAGTCCTCACCCTGTCTTCGGACCTCAGATAACCCCACGACATCCCATCGTAGTCTGCTCAAAGCTTCATCCGGTTCCTCCAACTTGTCTTGACATTGTTTGTTGCCAGGGCCAATAGTCTACGTTTGTGGTAACGTTGCCGCACCCGGGGATTCTAAGCACCCCCTGTCCCATAGCTTATTTGGCTGCAACCGTGGCCACCACGAGCGGTGCCGCCGGGGACTGGGGGCCATATAGTGTCTGTCATGTTTTTTGGAGGGTTTGCCATAAACGCCACGCTTGGCAGGCGGGTAGGCGATCGCAGTTGATGGGGGTGCTCTTTTCGGAAGATGCTGCTGCCAGTTGATACTTCGTTGTTCCCTTAATCGCCTCTTACGACACCCACGGTAAGGAGATGGGGTGGTGCTATTCTGGTACTACACCACATACTGGAGTAATTTAATTAATATTTATAAGCACAGAAACACTCCCGTCTTAAGGACTCAGAATGACATACCTACTACTATGATATTATGTATTGTGGTATCCTAAGCTTTAGGTCGTTTCGTGAGGCGTTTCGATTCAGGTCATATTCTGTGTTGAACAGAACCTTACTCTTAACTTTAGGTTGCCCCTAATGAACATGTTTGTTCCGACATTTACCGACCTGCAAGCTAGTATTAGTACATAAACCATAAAAATTTTTCCTTAATTATTGTTTCAGTGCGATATTAAATCGTTTCTACTTCACTCCCGGAAGAAGTATCGATTACGGGG
Organism: Leptidea sinapis; assembly: GCF_905404315.1. NCBI lineage: Eukaryota > Metazoa > Arthropoda > Insecta > Lepidoptera > Pieridae > Leptidea > Leptidea sinapis. The sequence continues at coordinate 10,087,851 of NC_066285.1, read as the reverse complement.
ACTGTTCCTTGACTATAAGTTCTATCCAAGAAGAGGATATTGGGCAATGGACTTGTGCAGCAAAGCTTGCAGATGAAGTAATGGAAGCTAGAGATACTATAATGGTCTATGTTGCAGGTAAGAGAAGACGAACCTGCTGGTGGAATTATTGGATGTTAACATCCACACCTGGATGTATGTGTATTTTTCTTGGGAGTGGAGATGTTAAATTAGTAGGTTAAGGCGTGGCTAATAACCACCCTTCAAACACCTTGCCATGAAAGGCGTATTCTCCGTTACGGCTTCAGTATACGAATAACCAAAACTCGATTCGCATCACATATTTTTTTTAAAGAAATATAAGGAACGAGACGAGCAGGACGTTCAGCTGATGGTAAATGATGTGCCCTGCCCATTACAATGCAGTGCCGCTCAAGATTCTTGAATAACTCAAAGATTCTGAGCGGCACTACAAATTGCGCTCGTCACCTTGAGACATAAGATGTTTAGTCTCATTTGCCCAGTAATTTCTCTGGCTACGGTGCCCTTCAGACCGAAACACATTAATGATTCTACATTACTGCTTCACGGCAGATATAGGTGCCGTTGTGGTACCCATAATCCAGCTGGCATCCTGTGCAAAGGAGCCTTCCACTGGTAACACATTATTAATTAATATTTTTTTTATAAATGTTATAAAGGCTCCCAATAATTTTATTACTTGTTTTAAATACAAATAAATTATAATATTTTGGATCATTCATCAGCCTAAGATAGGTAACAATTATACCGAAAGTTTAGTTTGTTTGCCATCATTCGTTGATTCATCAGAGGATACCCTACCTCGCAGAACCTTTAGCCACGTAGACCGGTGACACTTCTAGAGCGAATACCTTTACCTCCACTGATTGAATCCCGAAATGCTGAAATGAATGCTGATTTTTTTTTTTTTTTGAGAGGAGGAAATACGGTTACGTATTTACGCCCCGGAACGGGGCGTAATATGTCGGACTCGAGTGTCCGCATAAGCGGACACCCCATACCGACTAAAACCTCCTCTGTGCTGTTAGCAGCCCTGGCTTTCACAGCGAAGTAGGACGTGGGCCGTGGAGGCCGCAAAGACTACGCAACAACAGTCGCGGGGCGTCTCCTAAGGAGACTCGAACCTCAGACCGGCTGGTGTGCTTGTGGGAAGGAGAGAGAATGAAAATGAAAATGAAGATGAAATGAAGATGAAAAGATGAGAAGAACACACTCGCCGGCGAGTGTGGTGATGTTATGTTAAGTGTGTGTGTATGTGTTTATGATTGTATGTATGTATGTTTGTATGTGTGTAAGTAGAGTAAATGTTAGTGTGCATGTATGTTTGTGTTTGTGTCTGTTTGTGGAGTGTGTTTGTGGTTGTGTAAGTGGTGTATGTCAGTCCGTCAGTCAGTCCGTGTGTGAGTGAGTGTAGTGAAACGATTACAGGACGAGGACTAACGTTTCGTCGGGTATCAAAACAATGTGTGGTGTATCTAGGGTACGGGCCGCTGGCCATCGTCAGAGTGACGAGTGCCAGTGGTTTGCGGTGGTTGACCGCGCCTACGCCTGCGAGGGCGGTGTGTTCGTGTCTGTGTCGGTGTTTGTGTGGGTGTCGCGTTCACGATGGTGATGTCGTCATCCGGGTCTACCGTTACGTGTCTGGGACGTCTTATTGGGTTGAGACTATGGTGAAGGGGGGTGTACCCGCATGCCTTCCTAACCAAGATGTTGGGATGGTTAGGCGCCTTGTCAAAGAAGCGTCGCGAGATCTCTTTAAGGTGTTGAGCTATCGTCGGAAGCTCTAGGTCGCGGTGAAGGTCAACGTTTCGGATGAACCACGGGGCTCCGGTTGCCATGCGCGTGAATTTATTTTGAACTACTTGCAAACGACGTAAGTAGCTCGGTCGGGTGTGGAATGCTGAATGCTGAAAATACTAGCTTTTACCTGCAACTTCGTCCGCGTTGAATAGTTACTTTGGGCAATTTTTTTTATTTCTTAGAATACTTTTCAAATAATAAACATACAAACTGCTATCACTGTGAACATTCTCTTTAATAGTATTTTCCTGTGAACTTTAATCTCCTATTTCATCCCCATGTAGGTCAAAGTTTCAAAAATGCTCGAACAAATGTTTATAAATTATTTTATCGAGTGCCTAAATACAAGGTTTTATGGTTTTATCTTCGATAATGATGAATTTTCATACAAACTGCCATCCCCTAATTTAACCCCTCCAATTATTTTTTTGTAATAAAAGGTAGCCTGTCTTTTTTCAAGCTCTAGTCTATCTCTGTACTAAATCTTATCAAAATCGGCTCAGTGGTATAGGCGTGAAAGCGGAACAAAGTTACATTCACATTTATAATATCAAGTAGGGATGTCAACGGTAAAAGCGCTATATAGGTGGCGCTAGGCCTCAGATGCTGGTGAAGTACCTTGGTCATCCAGACTCGAATTGGAAGCGAAAGAGGAGTCCACGAGATCAGATCTAGATTTTGCGTTGCTGGCCAGCAATTCACAAGAAAAAATATTGAGAGACAGATAGAAACAATGCCATAAGAGAGTGATGTGGAGAAAAGTGGTAGTTACAGTACTTGATAAGAAAATGTGGGGATGATTGTTGATGTGGAGAGGAGGAATGATAGGAGATTGACTGCACAAATTCATAGAGCTGATGTGGATGAACTTGATGGAATCAGTTTACCAGGCTAAGATAGATTAAGGACAATCAGATGAATTAATAACACTAATACATAATATTTCCATTGTAAGGCTTGTAAGTTCGTTACTAAATCACATCACAACCTGGATTGTCACAAACGTTAGATGTTTATTCTCTTAAATATTTAAACAAGCTTAGCTTAAGACTGATTTTTTATAATTCTTTGGACCTATATATTATATTATCTCGATCTCGAATCGACTATCGAAATCGGATCGGAAATGAGGAGATCCGTTGGAGAACCAAAGTCACCAATACAGCCCAAATGATTGCGAAACTGAACTGGCAGGGTACATAGCTCGACGGATAGATGGGCGTTGGGGCAGTAAGGTCGTCGAATGGCGACCACGTTCTGGAAGTCATAGTGTTGGTAGACAATATGGACCGACGATCTGGTCAATATCCCGCTAATACTTTGGATGAGGGCAGCGCAGGACCGATCGTCATGGCGATCTTTGGGGGAGGCCTTTGTGCAGCAGTGGACGTCTTCTGTCTGAAATGAAGAATGGTGATATATATTAAGGATGCTAGTCTTAGTTAAGAGCATGCATTGGTTTTTTAGCAAGGTAGGCTGTACTGTAGATATAACTAGTCATAGTTGGGCGTTAGTCGGACAGTACTATGTTTTGAGATCTACATGTTGAAGTTGTGTGTGTTTCACATATATTTGCCGGACCATTTGGTCAATGTAATACTTTAGTTTAATGAGTAGGTGTTCAATGGTACCTCCATTGAATACAATATCATCGATACAATATCAAATAGTATTGAATTAAAGCTCTGTTCAAACTGAGGCGAATAACGCACGGGAAGCGGGACGCGTTATAGCGTAATTCGCTCGCTCGCTTAGCCTCTCAAACTGACGCGACTTCCCGCGTGTCATTTTTGGTTCTTCAGTGGAGAAACAACATGCATTATGAGATCAAACAATCCCGCCAGGCGTCCCGCTCTTGTTTCGCTTCAACTTACGCGAGTAGTCGCTCACTCGCGTCAATTTGAACACGTCCATACAAGTTAGCTGACACAATCGGCGCGAGCGACTTCCGTCCCGCGTCCCGCGTGTTATTGGCTTAATAGAAGTTTGGTTATAGATTGACGAAACCAAATTGAACTAAAACAACCTTAACACTAGTGCTATATTTGTTAAGATTCTCAACGAGGTAGGGATTGTCTAATTGCCTATATGGTATGCACGCCCCTGGTCTTAGTTCTGTTCTCATCTTTGTTTTAGTTTCTGACCGTCGCTCTCCAGCAAGTATCATAGGAATGAGTATTGGTATCTCATTCCTAATCGTCGTCATTGTTGGATATGTTTGGTACAAACGTGGACCAGCTATTCCATTGCTGAGCCGAAACCCAAGAGAATCAGGCGGCATTGAGTTACAAGCGGCGTCAAATAGCCCAAGTATCGTGACGACCAGATTGAGTGGCTTTAGCAATAAACCCTTTGAAAGTAGATCTAGTAATGACAGCGAACATTCTGGTAGGTTCAGCAGTAGTAGTAATGAAACTACTGGTAGGTTGGATAGCGACAGGGTAGACTTACCACATCCACTTGCACCACGAATGTAAAATGAAACGCATAAAATTTATGTAAATAAAAAAATGAAGTATTTGTTGTAGTCTTATTTATTCCCGCTTACCTAACTGTAGCAAAACATTTCAGATTCATTGCTACATAGTCTATCGATAATTAAACTTATAAAAAAATAAAAAGAAATAAAAAAATAATTTACAGATATATGTTTGAAACAATATCATATCATGTCCCGCTGTCTAAAATTGACTGACAAATTTAGAAAATTAAAATAAATAAACAAACATTTAGTTGGTTGTTGGTAACGCTTCGTCAGACAATTTTAAACTTTAATATTATCACAGTTTAAGCTTTCGATTTGTATCCTTTGACCAGCCTTTGGACCGTGACTTTGGAGAAGAACTTATTGATTGCCTTAACGATGGTTTTTACGATTTGTTTGATGACTGGAGGGGCGAGGTCGTCCATGAGTTGGCGCCAGTTTTCGTTGGCGAACTTGAGTGTTGTCTCGGCTGTGAAAAGAAATAACATCATAAAATAAACTTCAGGCAAGAGTTTAAGTCACTTACAGTTTTTTATGACAGTAAGGGACGAGAAGAACAGGACGTTCAGCTGATGGTAATTGATACGCCCTGCCTTTAACAGTGCAGTGCCCCTCAGAATACGTGAGAAATCGAAAAATTCTTAAGGACACTACAATAATTGCACTCGACACCTTGTGACATAAGACAGTAATTTCACTAGCTACGGCGCCCTTAATATGTTCGTAAACATTTCCCAGTAGGAGGCTCTTTCGCACAGAATGCTGGCTAGATTATGGGTACCACAACGGCGTCTATTTCTGCCGTGAAGCAGTAATGTGTAAACATTAATGTGTTTCGGTCTGAAGGGCGCCGTAGCTAGTTAAATTACTGGACAAATGAGATTTGACATCTTTTGTCTCGTGGTGACGAACGCAACTGTAGCTCTGCAAATATTTTTTTTAAGGTTTTTCAAGAATCTTGAGCGGCACTACATTGTAGTAGGCAGGTCGTATCAATTACCATGAGCTGAAAGTCTTGCTCGTCTCGTCCCTTATTTTTATAAAAAAATATCTAAAAATCCATGAAAAAATGAGTTCGCTCCCAAAAGTCTGTGATCAACCCAGGAAGCAGCCATTTAGTTAGTTACTCCAACAAACCCATTTGTTGGAGTAACCGGCCAACCAAAAATGCAAAATGGATCCAATTAAGGAGTTTTGAAATCAATGCAGATAACGTTGCGGTTAATCATGTAAAGCATTCATGTCATTTCAAATATACTAGATGCTACTACCGCTTCGGAAATAACTGGCGCTCTGAGAGAGAAGAAGCGGCCCAAGAAACTCTCCTAGTATCCTTTTTTTGTGCTCTTTTTAATAAAAAATACAATATTTTACTGTCATTGTTATTGCTATAAAATAATCATAATCTAGACCCAGGCTGTCTGATCACTTAGATATTCAGATGTGAAGTAGTAGGATTTACGACAGAGCCATTTCTTTATAAAACATTTAAATTTATTAAAAGATAATGCCTGAACAGTGGCTGGGACTTTATTATAAAAGTATATATATTTAACATTGAAGCTATTATGTATCTTATGAAGCCTACTAGAATTAGTTACAAGCAATCCCTTATTTATTGTGTTATAATAATGAAAATCATAATTAAGAGCAAAAAGATATCGTGGTATGTCCTTCCTCTCCACCTCTTTCAAAAAAAAAGGAAAAATAAGTATTGTTTTAATACAGAACGCAATACGACAACCAGCTGACATTTTTAATTATGTTCATAACTATTCATACTGTTTTTATCTTACTGACCTTTCGTTTGATAATAAGGATAAATTCTCAACGCCGATGACGAATATTAAAATCAGATTTATGTGTGATTAATTTGATACAAATTCTTAAAACTATAGATTTGGTTACCGACTCGCGAAACGTGTTTTAAAAGCTGTATTTTTAATGGTTCTCTTTAAGGTCAAATCTTGATGTGACTTATGAGCGATGTAATTACCTAGTTGTTTGTTTCCCTCAAACAGGTTCTTAAAGTCGAAGGTAGTGGATTCAATCTCGTATTTGTAGTTCGGTGTTGCCAACTTGAAGTATTCGCCTTTGCCTTCTTTTACGTGCGTCAACTTGCTGATGATTTCGACGTCCACGTTTGCTGATAAGAAAGCATAATGTAAATATTTATTATAATTCAACCGCCATCTTTAAAAATGCCTGGTAAATCTGTGCAACCATATAACATATATTTTTTTTAAATATTAACACAATTTAGCCTCTTCTATGTGTGCAAGACAACAATATATTTTAAGATAACAATATACGTTAAACTTAGTTAAAAATACATAGATATATATAAGCATCCATCACTCGGAGACAAACATCCATATTCATCATATAAATGCTTGCACCTACCGGGATTCGAACCCGGGACCGATGGCTCAATAGGCAGAATTAGTAACCGCTGGGCAATATGGTCGTCATCTTGTAATGAATACTATATCCATTTTGAATTTTTTTGATTCGTCCTCACATAATGTAAGAACTAACAAAATTACACAAATTAAATCTGAAAACAAAATTTATTAATGATTCGGGACTCAAACCCGCGACCTCTCGCGTTCCGTGTGAACGCTCTTATTTAAAATGAGATTGTTATTTGAAATGCAGTAGTGCTAGCGAAACTCTCTAAGAAAAGCGATTGTATGAAACGTGCAGTCATTGATAGATTGACAGATGACGGCTATAATCTTGTAAAAAACGGAGATAGCCGAAATCCACTACGTTTTAAGCAACTGTTCGCTTTCCAACTTAGAAGGATTATACTTTTCTCTTTGACTGCCAATGTCAATTAATATAATATACAAACTTTGTGACGGCTTGAAAAAGTCCGGGTGTCAAAAGATCGTCCGATAATTGACATTGGAAATTTAATAACTAAATTATAATAGTTTGATTTTTACATTTCTCGTAGGTGCACTATAAAGTACTATGTTACTCGGTAGTTTGAATAATGGGATCATGGGCCAACATTTGACAGGAAAAAAGGTAATTCTCAAAATTCTTAATTTGAAAAATCAATTCGAAAATCACTTTATTCAAATAGGTCACGGATATGACACGTAAGAATGGCAAAAAATTTTTTTTTTTTCTTATTGAATTTACCGCTACTTCGTTAAGGGTTGAGCTAATGAGAGGAAGTAGCAAGAAATTCATTGTCACTCTTTTAAATTGACATTTACATTTTCATCGTTTTACAAATCATTTCAATTACAATCTATGTAAAATACTCAAACGTCAAATAGTCAATGCCTTACACGTGTAAGTCAAAAAAGTAAATGTAAATTGATATAAAACAAAAGTTATTGAGTACAGTAGCTGCATCAGCCACACACACCGGAAATAAATAGAGGTATTTTGTGAGCATTTTATAAGCGATATGTTTCAGTATCTAAGTTTGAGTTATGTACAAAACAGATGTGTTACTAAATTTAAAAGAATCGTTAAACGTGTGTGGGAAAGCTTACTATAGCATAAACGATTTTCTTAATGACGCCACAGACTGGGAATGAAGCGAACACCCTCAGGCTCTTTAATTATAAATGTTTATTATACGATATCACATTGTAATCCATAATTTTATAAATAAAAAAAAGCCCGCTGATCGCGCCCTTTTTTCTCAGGTCTAAGGCAGTCTATTTTGAATGGGTGGTAGTTTTTGACGTTCAATAAGTGATTTTGAATCCTATTTTGAATAAAAATATTTGATTTTGAATATAAAATGATATAAATACTTACAGACTTTGATGAGTGATGGTCCTTTACCCTTGATAGGTAGGATCAAAATTTTTCCGTCAGCAATGTACTCTCCAGTCAGACTGAGGTTCATTTTGAGGCCCAACTTGAATTTTTCTTCTAGTTCTCCGATGGTGACGCTGCAAATATTAAATTAAAACAATTATTCTCTCAAACGAGCAATTCTCGTATATACGAGCAATAATATTAATGTAGTTCGACGACTTGTATAGCCGAGTGGTTAGCGATCCTACCTACTAAGCTAGAGGTCACGGGTTCGAATCCCGGTAGGTGCAAGCAGTTATATGATGAATATGGATGTTTGTTTCCGAGTCATGGATGTTTAAATGTACTTATGTATGTTTATAGTATGTATTTATGTATGTTTAAGTAAGTTTATTGTATTCAATATATCGTTGTCTTGCAACCCATAACACAGGCTATATATGCTTAATTTGGGGCAAGATAATTTGTGTAAAAAGTGTGTCAATATTATTATTAATTCTATCTAACAAGGTTGCAAACAGTAGTAGTAGTATTTTTGGACGTTGAAATAGTAATTTGAAAATCCTATTTTGAAAAATAACATTTGAAATTTGAACTTATTTAACTACGTAATTACTCTTTTTTTATATGACACATCTTATCGTATATTTATGGCTACAAAAAAAAACATTTCCTTCATAAATAGACACTACTTTCCAACTATGACCCATTTTAACTTTGACTGACACTGACTATCGATGTGTCAGTAACTGTCTTATATCTTAGATCATTTATACGCCTAGTCTAGGCGTGAATTGCTCTAAATAGAACCTCTATTTAAAACAAAACACTAACACAAAGTGGCATACAAATCGCGAGTGTATGACATAGCTTGTAACGCACACTAAAATATTATTTCTGGCCTGTTTTTATCTGTTGCCTAACAGCAAGAGACTCATGTGTCATGTTTTTTCTTCGAGTATGTCCTTCGAGTTGTACGGATCTACAAGGAAAAAAACACAATGACCCTGAACAAGTTTCTGGAAAGTTACAAAGTTATATTGCGTTAAATAAACTAGGATGCCGCAGTCGCTCGAACGAAGCGAGGTAAACTAAGTCTTGTCTACAAAAACAAAACAAAATTAATCCACACAAAAACAATAAAAAGAATCTTTTGGAATTTGCAGTGCTACAATTAAAACTTATTGTGATTTGATCAATCGGCTCAATTTTTAAATAAATATAAAGAGCGTGTTAATTTAGAACAATTTGTAAATCATGTTTGTTTTTAATTATAATTATTGAATTCAAAATTCTGTCTCCACAATAACCTAGAAAATTTCGAAAGCTTTCTATGAGTTCAAAAATTTTTAAAATCGGTCCAGAAATGGCCGAGAAACAATTTAACACAAAAATTAATCGGAGTCACCGCGGTGGTAGTTCCGCTCAGCTTCGCTCAATAAAGATATTTTTGACCATACGATTAATGTACAAATTTACGCGTCTTATAAATAGTATTTTAATAATCCTTGGACCCGGAAAATAAACGATTAACATTATAAACACAGACGTGGAAATATTTAATTTTTCCAGCGTTTATTTATCAAAATGACAAATAAATATCAACTCTGTATATTTATCACTCTACTGATATTTATCTGAACATAAAATATTATAAATTTTATTACAATACACGTAATTTTTAAACAAAGGGCATTCATTGTTTTAAACAGAATCCTCGAAATTATAAGCATTTTCAAATATTATTAAGAACAATGTGATGTTTTAACAATATCGTAAGCGAATCACCGTTGACATAACAAATCATGTTCTGAGAGTAGGTACGAAATGTACGTTTGTCTGTCCATTTCAATCTGTGTTCAGTCTGTTCGATTGGACGGAGAGAATAAACATTTCTTGACACGTGGCGCAAGGGTTCAATTGAACCTTCTTTGCTTCACAGTTTAAAACGATGAAGTCGACATATTTGATCACAACTTACACAAAAAAAAATATATTAAATCAAGGGAGGCATGACCTCAATCTATTTTGTGTTAATTTATATTAATATTGTATTCTTAGATATATAAAATATTACAGTCCTTATTTTATTTCGTGGCATAATTTAATTGAATTGAGGCATCACTTACCATATCAATTGTTTTTGTATTATACTGTGTTTATATTAGTGTATACCTTGTTGGCGGAATTTTTATAAATCTAATATATAAAATTCTCATGTCGCGGTGTTTGTAGTTAAACTCCTTCGGAACGGCTTGACCGATTCTTCTGTAATTTTGAGTGCATATTGGGTAGGTCTGAGAATCGGACAACATCTATTTTTCATCCCCCTAAATGTTAAGGGTGGTCCACGCCAAATTTTTTTGGCATTTTTTTTAATTTGTTTGATTGTGAGTCAGCATTAAAAAATACATACAACTTTAAATTGTCATCCATCTACGATCAACAGTTACTGTTGTATCGCGATTTTAATATCGGCAATACAACGTTTTCTGGGTCAGCTAGTAAATAAATAAAAAACTCGAACTTCGAAACGGCTTGACCGATTCTTCTGTAATTTTGAGTGCATATTGGGTAGGTCTGAGAATCGGACAACATCTATTTTTCATCCCCCTAAATGTTAAGGGTGGTCCACGCCAAATTTTTTTGGCATTTTTTTTAATTTGTTTGATTGTGAGTCAGCATTAAAAAATACATACAACTTTAAATTGTCATCCATCTACGATCAACAGTTACTGTTGTATCGCGATTTTAATATCGGCAATACAACGTTTGCTGGGTCAGCTAGTAAATAAATAAAAAACTCTTTAGAATTTATGGATTATTTCGTGTTACATTTCATAGTAAAGATGCAAACCTCGAATGAAGCAAATTATTCACAATGCGATCAACTGGATGGCACCCCCTCCCCTGCGCAAAATCAGTTGCTCCGGTGACGCATTTAGGCACTTCCATTGAAATGACATGCACATTTGAAACACTATATTTATTAATAGTCAGCTTCTAACGAATGCTATTTATTGTCAACCATAAAATGTAATTTTTTCACGCTTTTTATTAGCTTCACCTGTATGTATTTTTGTTTGTAACCGACATTTCGCCGCGATTTTGACCTACTTTTAACGGCCAGATTTCGTTCAAACTTCGTAGATTTATCGATGACCGATGAAAATACATTGATTTGATAAAGTAATTCCATCTTAAAATTTTTGTGAATTTATATAATTTTCATCTATCGTCTCGTCTGTAAGGCATATATATTTTCCATTTTTTTTTCGGTTTTCTATAAAAATCTACTATTTATTAATAATTTGCTTACAATTTAAACACTTATAATTTTTTCACATAGCCTTCAAGTTCAATTTATACAAGGAACTGGCAAGAAGATGAACAGTTACTCTTAAATATGAATATTCACAATAGTAACTTAGCATTATCTATATATTATGTAAGAGATTTCCACCTGTAATAATAATAATATTGACACACTTTTACACAAATTATCTTGCCCCAAATTAGGCATTTATAGTCTGAGTTATGGGTTGTAAGACAACGATATATTTAATACAATATACTTACTAAAACATACATTAATACATATAAACATACATAAATACATATAAACATCCATGACTCGGAAACAAACATCCATATTCATCATATAAATGTTTGCACCTACCGGGATTCGAACACAGGACCTATAAATTGACTCATCACGATATCTCTGGAACCATAAGGCGTAGAGATTTAAAATTTGGTAGGAGTATTCCTTTCGCTGAATTATTCTGTTCCTAAGAATTTTAGGATATTCCACCCGAAGAGTTTTTTTTTAATTAGGAACAGAAGAACGTCTGTCGGGTCAGCTAGTATTATATTATATAATGTTAACAGTCTGACGAATAAGAAACTGATGAACAATAAAATAAAAATAGGAAAGCAATGTTTGAAAACATCAACGTCTCAAATATCTATACTAATAGTAATATACGGACAGCAGTTCGTTTCCTTCGGTTATACTGCGAAAACTACTGAACCGATCAGAATAATACTTATACCATTAGACGCAGCGTATTTCGAAGAAGGTTTTAGTATATCATTTATAGTGATAACTTATCAGGATCCTATATTGTTTTATTTAGAAATATGTATATAATTCGCGATACAAATAATTCAGTCAATGACATTTCATTACATATGATAATTCATTTCATTAGCGAAGGCAAAACGGAGTGAAACAGCTTTCTTATAACAAATATGCAATGACATTCTATACATATAGACAATGCACCTCATACAAAATCAAAGCCGAAATATGGCACATGCCACTATACATTTCTGATTGTGTCCTTTCATCTGTCCCATTCTGACAAACGGGTCTTTTCTGGAGACTTGTCAATAATATTGTACCATATTTAATGAAAAAATATTCGATTTATTAAATTAATTCCGCTTTTTGCATATCAATCTTATATAATAAAATCATCAACCGATGATAAGTCACACCATCTTTTTTTTAGGTCGTTAATTTATTATTTACGCACTTTTTATAGCACACTTAGGCTTGTTGATTGACACACAGTTGACACACGACTAAGGAGAAAAGTGTGTTTACATTGGCTTTAAGCACACTTTTGCCATTCCGTTATCAGACTGCGAATAATATGTCCATATGTATAGAACGTCATTGTAAATATGGCATCAGGTTTTTCTATAACCTTTATATCCTAAAAGGCCGCACTGCATTGTGAGCATTTTTGCTATTACGCTGGTAATTGTCGTATCCATTATTTGTTCATGATTCGCAGAAAATTGTTTAACAGAATTTAAGTGATCAATTTTTGTATGATAATCTTTTCGGAAACCTACTTCTAAATATGGTTTGGTGTAAGGATCTTTCTTGAGAGGATAATTTGTTAAACACGGAAATAAATGTCAAAATAAATGTTTTTCCGTGATTCTAATGCGAATTGATATAACCTGATAATAATTATGTGGTTTTTTAGAATGGCGGCAGCAGCCTAGCGAAACTCTCTAAGAAAAAAGCGATTCACTCGATTCTATGAAACGTGCAGTCATTCACAGATTGACAGATGACGGCTATAATCTTGTAAAAAAAGGAGATCCATTACGTTTTAAGAAACTATTCGCTTTCAAACTTAGCCGGATTATACTTCGTTGTCAATCGCCTTATCGTAGTTACTACTATTTCAAACTTATGTCAAATGACTGCACGTTTCATACTAAACTAAATTTCAATTCCGCATTGTATTGCAGAGAGGCGGGCCTCTACTTACGTAGTATTTACATCCTCTTTGGACGGCAGTGATCCTTGTCTATTATACAAGCTCATTTACACTCTATTCCATAAATGAAATAACTACAGCAACAGTTTTTTTATTCTTTTGGTCTTAGTTGCTAACTCTACCCAACGTCGTAAAACTTGAAGGTTTCAGAACTCAGCCACCACATGAAATATGGCAAGATGTTGGAGAATCAATATTTGTTTTATATACTTTACTAGTTGAACTTTCTGTCTCATTCTCTTGCCGGCTGAATCCTCTACATTTGTCTGTTTGTGTCTCTATCGTCTCGATTTTTCGTTTCATCGAGTTTCTAATCACAACGATTCTAAAGAAGATTTACTTCAAAAATAAAACTTTAGACTCGTGTGAAGTGTTTTATTGTTTCATAATCATAAGTATTACATTAATCACATTAATACGAGGAAACAACTTCATTGTCGCGTAACTGGTAATCAACCAATTAGATAAAGTTATAAAGAATAAATAATAAAAAATGCCAGACTTGGCTATGTAATGCTAAAGTGGATACTAATAGATAATATGATGGATGGAGACATTGAAAGGACGATACCAGAAAGTTAATAAACATTTATCTCCCTTCAACAACCTGTCTCACCGCCGAATTTTCCCAAAAAGATAAATCATATACCGCACGTGACATTCAATCTTGTGTTCAAAATCGGCACCCAATTTAAACTTACAAATCGGCCTTGCTATCCATGTGATCAGACTTACTAAGTGTATTTTACCAAAGGTTTTCAATGATATACAATAACTCAGGAAAACACCAAAAAAAGTGGCCAAGTGCGAGTCGGACTCGCCCATGATGGGTTCCGTAGCGTAATATATACTTCTTTATATTTGAGTTGATTGAATGAAAGGTAAATTACGGCTTAAGATCTATGGCTTTGTTAGTTTAAGAACCAGTTTCCTTTAATACCTGTATTAAGCTAAAATAACCTTTTAAAATAAGGAAACCCTTCTGATAATCTCATACTAAATGTATGGCACTGTTTAGTATATAATTTTTGGGTACCTCTCGTTTGATTTTTAAAGTTTTTGATGTTATCTTACAGATTTGGTAACGAACGTTGATATAAGTTAAATGTTTTTTGAAGTGAAAACTTCTTTCGCATCGTTGCGATTTGAAAATCGATGAAACGAAAAAGCGAGACAGTATTTATACTGTCTGTGAGACAGGCACATAAATTCATAAAATTTAACGTGGGAGAAAATGAGATTATGAAGTATCATACAGTGTTTTGGTACCAGGCGATCATAGTTAAAGAAGAGATTGTCTTATGTATGTTAATAATTCACGACGTATTACTACATAAAACATAAATATGGTGGCGGTGATAGAAATGACTTTCTTAGCGGTTGAAATCCTAGCAACATGTACCAGGACTTCATATGCAGTTTAGAGGTTCATGCACAATGCAGGTTTCACTTCTGACATGTGTGCTTTGTACGCACGCATTTTTATATCTGCATTAGATACGTAATAATCACCTGGTCACACTTAACGATAACAGCCTGTATATATATTTCCTTTTAAGTGTGTATTGTACAAAGTATTTTTTTTATTAATTTAAATAAAAAAAACCCAACGCGGAAATGATGCCAGTATTATTGCTTTCTCTCTCGTAGAGATAAGTTTGGCATCTTGTAATCATGTTTATCTACACCCATGCTTTAAATCTGCTATTATAGATTCTAACATTAAAATGTCCTAATAACCATTACATCATCCAAACGATTGTTGTAATGAAATTCAGTACAGCATAATATCATCCGTTTTCATAATAACACTCCTTTGGATGATATTATGGTTACTGGGACTGGCTTTTTTAATGTTAGCAGTAAGCTTACTGTTTCAGATTCTTTTATTGAGGATTCATATTATGGGTGTAGATAAAGTCTTGTATGCAACTGTTGATAATTAGTTATTAAAACACTTATGTGATACCTACATACTATTATCCCACTATAAGCCCACATTCGTGTAAATACCTCTTATTACACCACAGTTGCACAAATAACAACTAAATATAAATGTTAAGTGTTATAATACTAATACTTAATACTTAAATACATAATACTTACGCTAATTCAGTGAGACTTGCATGACTAAGACCGTGCAGCTTAGGTTTCTTGAATGATAACTTGAGTCCGCTTCCATCGATATCGATATTATCCAACTCTGTTGGATCGATGGAGGGAACGCCCATCTCTGGGATTCCCTTTGCGAATAATGGAAGACTATTGACTAGTTGCTTCCTCACGCATTCCTTGAATTCGGGCGTTTGTAGATCACAAGGCTGAATGTAAGATGCTGAAAATATAATTATTATCTATAAATCTTTTTTTTTAATGAAAATAATGGATGAGACGAGCAGGACGTCCAGCTGATGGTATTTGATACGCCCTGCCATTCTTGCAAAACCCAAAATTTCTGAGCGGCACTACAATTGCGCTCGTCACCTTGAAACAAAAGATGTTAAGTCTCATTTGCCCAGTAATTTCACTAATTTACGCCGCCCTTCTGACCGAACCAATAACGAATACGCGCCGTTGTGGTACCCAAAATCTAGCCGGCATCGTGTGCAATAGAGCCTCCTACTGGTGAACTCGTTACTGTTTTTAAATCTATTATATTATATACTTATATCTTTGGAGGACAAACGGTCCAGTAGTGACCTGGTGAATAGTCGCTCCCCACAGATATGTGTAATAAAAAGGTCAGAAGAAATGATTAATTGCATCTTAACTTAAAGGAATCTCTAAGGCACCTACCTAGCTTGAAAGTTCCTAATGGATTTATTCTTAATTTAATCGATATCCTAAACTGGCAATCTTTTTTTATTTTTTATTTAATGGAATAGGAGGTCAAACGAGCGTACGGGTCACCTGGTGTTAAGTAATCATATGAAATAATGAAGCTCAATCCACAGCTTTGTAGTACGAGGAAGAAAGCTCCTTGAAAACCGCACTGTGGAGGACCGCCACCCATCCAGATGGTGGGGATGATATCCTAACTTGTGGATTGTCGTGCGAAGGTTGCACCTTGAGACATATGATGTTAAGTCTCATTTGCACAGTAATTTCAGTAGCTACGGCGCCCTTCAGACCGAAACACAATAATGCTTACACATTACTGCTTTACGGCAGAAATAGGCGCCGCTGTGGTACCTTTAATCTAGCCGGCATCCTGTGCAAAGGAGCCTCCCACTGGTATAATTAACAAAACGCTTATCCGCCAAATACCAAGCTAAAAATAAACAATATCTCATTCCATCGATGGATCGAAAAACTATGTTCCGCAGATCGATTATTTAAATGTCAAAAGGAGACATATCATGCACGCTCCGGCAAAACACGGACAAACAAGTCAAGTCTCCTGATGTTAAGTGATCATCGCTAACCTCCAGCAACACCAGGTGAAATACAGGAGCGTTGCCGGCCTTTTAGCAAGGTGTACGCGCTTTTTTTGTAGGTACCCATGTCGTATCGCCCTGGAAACACCGCACAAGGAAGCTCAATTCATACTTTGGATGTACGTGAAAGAAAGTTCCTTGAAAACCGCACTGTAGGGGAACACCTGACATCCAGATGGTGGGGATGCTATCCTAATTTGTGGCGTGTCGTGCGATGGTGAAACAGCTCTTCGGAACGCTTCCCTGATAAATGCGGCAGAAGACACACAATGAAGCGACGTCTCTACGCAAAGTCAAGTCTGGGTGTTCACAGAGCACTGGATCTCCGACAACTAAAGCAGCTATGTGTTGCACGCGGTCAAATGGTTCGAGCTGATGCTGGGGTGCGCCAGACCTAGTCAAGACTTGAGTACCTACTTTCCGTGAGTCTTGAGTCAAACTAGACAGGTTCCTCACCATCGTACAAGATACAACACAATATAATATGGATGCTCGTTTCCGAGTCATGGAATAGTTTATAATATATATATATATATATATATATATAAATAAGTACTGGAGTATTTTATGACACAGTAAGTTTTTATTGAAATTAAAAAAAAAATATTTCGAAAAGGACAACTTGTTTCGTCTTTAAGTGCACACAAAGGTGGTGTTTTCTATAAGAAACTTTTAGCAGGCAGTAATGAGGTTTTAATCCTCTTTATAAGTGCGCCGCTATTATGTTTGCCGCGCATGTTTTGAATTTGGAATCTTAGTGTTCAGCGCCAAAGAAATCAAAAGAAAATATTGATTGAATAAATACTGGCTGGTTCCAAGGCGCATAGTCGCACCGCCGGCTGAATAAAAAAAATACCCCACCCCGCGATTTCCTAAATTTTTACGGATTGTTAGAAATTCATGGTTTTGAAAAATGAGTTCTTCAAATGACAATGAGAGTATAGGATTATCTCCTGAAAGTATTAGAAGAAATGTGATGGATAATTTATCTACCTGTAAAATCCTGGGAGAAATATAGTAAAGCCAATGGTAATTTTATTCAATGGAAAAATGCAAAAGGCACCAAGAATTTTTCAGAATCTGTATCCTTAGCCTACTTCTAGTACCCAGCCAAAACTAAACAAACTTCGACTCTTTGGAGTGCCTAACCCAATGGTAAAACAGTCAGGTCTAATAACGACGTAAAACTGGACGCTTATTCGAAATTAATAGCGTATCTGAATATACGTTCTACCTCGCTACGTTCAGGATTCTACTAAAGAATCCCTCAATTCGCTCTGGATTAAAAAAAGCGACCTCGCAGTAAAAGTATTATTTCGCTTCTTTATGATACAATCTTCTATTGAGTTGTTTCAACTTCTAATTATCGTGGACAAAGAAAAATAGGATTATGATATAATTAATGCATTGCCTCATTTACGTATTATACGGTAATACCTAATATTGCATTGTTTAACATCATCTGCAACAATTGTTCAGCTAATTACACGTTTATTATAAAGTCGAGGAAATAATATTAACATCAGTGTCATAATATTCGCGATAAATTAAGGCTGCGTTTAAGAGGGCAGGTTTTTTCAATGACAATAGTTGAGTGAACCCGGAGGTTGTCAGGATGCCATTTTATTAACACTATTAACTATCAACATTCGAATGAATAAATTGCCTGTTATAAAGTTTGTCATATTTTCTTATAATTTTAATAATCCGGAATTACATTCAAATTTAAATTAATGATCTGGACTTACGCACTTAATTAGCATCAACATTACTACCGTTGTGATTTTTTTTTAGTTTTAAACATCGCTTTAAAGGAAATAAATAAACCTTTTTCAATTAATATAAGTTTTAATTATTGTCAAAAATTAATAAATATAATCTGGAATTTAACAACAGCACAACTTAAGTGCTATATTTGGACTCAGTGGTCTAAAGAGATGTGAAATGCATTTCGGGTAACCAAAAGGAAAAATAGGGAAATACACCGGAATATTAGATAAGATACAGATGGATAGAATCTCTTGCTGTTAGACAACCGATAAAATGAGGCTAGGAATATTAATTAAGTGTGCGTGACAAGCTACGTCTTACACACCCGATTTGTATTATACTTTGTGTGTGTGCGTGAATTGCTCAAAATATAGTTTAGTACTATACCCAATTTTATTCGACTTATAAATGATCCAAGACCTGAATTTGATTTAATTACATAGCTTCTTTGGGATACAGGCTAATCTGCCAGTCTAGCGAAAATCTCTAAGAAAAAAGCGATTCACTCGATTGTGTGAAACGTGCCGTCATTGATAGATTGACAGATGACGGCTATAATCTTGTAAAAAACGGAGATAACCGAAATCCACTACGTTAGAAGCAACTGTTCGCTTTCAAACTTAGCCCGATTATGCTTCGTCGCAAATCGCAACACTGTAAATAATAGTATTGCAAACATTAATCAAATGACTGCACGTTTCATTCTAAACTAAATTTCAATTTTTACTTAGGCAATCCCGCCTCTTATTACGTAGTATTTACATCCTCTTTGTAACCTGCAACACAAGGCTGTAGGACTAAAGGCTTACTTAACCTTGAGTATGTTCGTAAGACTTGTTCGTTCTTTTTGTACTACGATATTCAGACCTTTCCTATAACTAGAAGGCCACTATGTATAAGGATAACTCTGTATGTTTATATTTATCTTAATTGGTTTTTTGTGTTTCATAAAAATTGACATAAAATTTATCTTAACGAATGTTTGTTTATTTTTATGAAGCATGTAAATTCCAATGTACCAAGTAGGTCGTACGGTTTCGGTGTCGTGTTTTTAAATTATATTGTTAGTGTCATTATTGAAATTAAATAATATTCATGTTAGTATATATGATACTAGCTTTTACCCACTTTAGGCCGCTTGGAATACTTGATTTGGGCAGAATTTTTTTTTTTATGATACTTTTCAAATTATACACATACAAACACGGACTAGTAAAAATGAAGGACTCGGCGCCGTGATATTAGCAAGTGAAGCACGTTTATGCTTGTGTGTGTGCGGTTACGGGGTATACCAGTTACAAAATTATTTCTCCCTTAAATAATCATATATCCACAAATACTTTTATATTATTGTTTTAACGCTTTTTCACAACGCACGACGGCATTTTTAAAATATTTTATTGTGACGCAAACTGATCTGTCACAGACGATGGCAAATCTTATTATGGACGCCGATCGGCTTGTATTAGTGTAAGTGTATGCGTGGGGCTATGTTTACCGGTTTGTTTTGGTGCCTCACTGTTATGTAAGGTGACACGGAGTCCTTATTTTTTTACTCGTCCGTGCATATAAACTGTTCTTTTTTCGCTTCTGTCGGCGCTCTTTTGTGCTATTGTGGACAGTCTCTTTAACAGTATTTCCCAGCTAATTTTAATCTTCTATTTCATCCCCATGTAGGTTAAAGTTTTGGAAATCGAACAAATGTTTATAAATTACTTCTTCATCAAGTGCCCAAATACAAAGTTTCATGGTTTTATCTCCGAAAATGCAGTAAAATAAATGAATCAGCTAGGAAAGAGTAGATATATGAGAAAGTTTAATCATAATAATATTATTATATTAAACTATTATTACACATTATACGTTTATACGTTTCATACGTTAATAATTAAAGATTAAAATTATTACGTCAATACGTAAGCGTATGTTAGATATCAAAATATTTGCGTAACACAATCGCTTATAATATCAGCGACAACTAAATATTTTAATAATTTGACATCTATACCTACTCACTAGTGATATTATTATTAAACGGTAGATTGTCAATCGACTTCATTTCTTAAAATTTAACGGCCTGGTTGACATTATAATGTCAGATATAATGTCACTATAGTGATATTATAATAAATGTAGGTATATTATATATTGAGCGTCCTGATTGGTAAAATTTGTTTCATACGCAATTTGCATAACAATAATAGTAATAATAATAATTTGCCCAGAGGCGCGGAGAATGTACAAAGTATTATCTTCTCGCCTCAATAAGGCTACTGGAAACCCAAGCGCTGGTAGCTATATCGGTCAACGGATCAGCCTAGCTATCCAACGTAGAAATGCTGCCAATATGCTCTGTGAACGGCTGGATCACGTGGCGTTGCGTAGAGACGTCAATTCATTGTGTGTCTTCTACCGCATTTATCACGGGGAGTGTTGCGAAGTGCTGTATAACCTGATTCCTGCCGCCGAATTCCACCTTCGCACGACACGCCATAAGTTAGGATATCATCCCCACCATCTGGATGTGTGGCGGTCCTCCACAGTGCGGTTTTCAAGGAGCTTTCTTCGACGTACTACAAACCTGTGGAATGAGCTTCCTTTAGCGGTGTTTCCGGGACGATACGACATGGGTACCTTCAAAAAAAGCGCGTACACCTTCCTCAAAGGCCGGCAACGCTCTTGTGATTCCTCTGGTGTTGCAAGAGAATGTGGGCGGTGATTACTTAACACCAGGTGACCCGTACGCTCGTTTGTCCTCCTATTCCATAAAAAAAAGTATTCTAGGTACGCTTCCACGTAATGATAGTTTTAATTTTATGTACTCATACTATTGTAGATATAGTTATAAGATTTGTTTTAATAAAATAAAATATATATTATATAACATTGGAGAGTGTATACAATTCTCCAAGCATAACTAAAAAATAATGACTAAACTTTTATTTTCATTATTTATTTTATAAATACAAGAAACAGACCAATCAGAGACGACCTCAAAAACTAACCAGTCAAATTGTCAATATATCATTCCCTTCCAATATCACTTTATTAGATATAAACAAATGCAACACTCTATGTTTATTCATAAGTTGACGTGTTAAATGTTCTGCGAAAATACGTGATCTGTGGTCGGCATCTTCGGTCCGTGAATAGGTTACTGATGAAAAGTAAATCATGTCTACACTTCCTAGTATTATATTATGATAAACTGAACCAGTTTGAGATCAAGCGACGAAGTTGGAATATTCCAAAATATGCGGTTCTTGGTAAGGTTTTTATTAAAAAGATTTTAAAATAAACCTGCGCTTCAAATATTTTTGAAGTTATACTTTTTTAAGCGCCTTATGAAAAAATTATTAGAGTGAAATTTTAAGATGCGCGCGCATCACTGTAACAGGGTGAAGTTGGTTTCTAAAATTATCTGTCATTTGCGACATTCGTTATTTTTTTTGGTTTCATCGTTCATTATTAGGATAGGCAAAGGGTTCAAGCCCGTGCAGCCGTATTCGTAATTTAATAATTAATTGTCAAAGCCATCGTTGTAAGATTTTTACAATATAGTTCTTTCTACAAACGTAGAATAGCACGAGGAGTAAACTATTTTAAGGATTTTTGCTTTGTTAGGCCAAAGAAGATTAATTACCTAAGGTTATATAATTTGATCGAGTATACAGTTCTAATGTCAAAAGTTTTATTGAGATTGATCGTAAAAAAAAATGGTGCAGTGCGAGTCGGAATCCCAAAAGACGGGCTCCGTACCAACGTAGTTAAGGATCACGTACTATGTACATTTTAGATACTTTTGTTTTACAAAAGAGGAACAATAGAGGGCGCTAAAATCGTATGCAAAATTTCTTATCTATTTTTTATTGTTTGTTGATTTTGAGTTGTTAAGCGACAGTAGTGCACATATTCCAGCGGAAAAATATCCCAGCGGATACTCCATAGGGAGTGCTGCCTCTCTCTCCCCAAAAGAAGTTCGCCTTCGATGAAGGCTTAGAGGGCACTTGCCCAAAGCCAACCTCAGATGGTGTTAAGTGGGTCGGCACTTAGGTTTTACGTGAGTCCCACATAACCAACGTAGACTTAGGCTGCGTTGGTATGCAAATGCATGAATATTCACCTCCCTCCCGTCGTTATACCAGAAGATAGCCCCTTTCCTTTGTCGGAGCGTAAAAAAAAGTAGTGCACATTCGGTCAAAATTTGAGCTATTAGATACAGCCCCTTTACAGACAGACGTACGGCGGAGTTGCTATAACCTTTTACCCTTTAGTATCGTATGGTTATAGGGTACGCAATAATTAGCAGGATCTACAATTATCATAATTATTTTGTGTATTAGGTATTTATTTTATTTTATTGACGCGAGTGTCATTTAAATATGAACCAAGGGGGATTTAAAAGCATTCATATAACGCGGGTAGTGAAAGAATAAAATATCTGGCGGCACTCCCGGACTGTCCCGGAAGTGAAAACTTCAACAATCACGTGTGTATTTTTGAATAGTAAGGAAATATAGTATTTTCTTTAACAAACGCGAGTGTAACACATTTAAATCAAACGCGTGTAGTTGTATCTGTATTGTTATTGTATTCGAAAGATTTTTCTAGATCTGGAAAGGTCTTGAAACGTCGGTTAAACTAAAATAATAATAAAAATTTATCTTTTCGCCAAAATCTAATCTAAGGACAGTACAATTACACGCGTTTTAATTAAAAGTGTTTTATTTAAATAGTAAGCGAATATTTTAAATACCAGATTTAACATTTTATATCTCCTTGAGACATAAGATAAGTTAAGTCTCGTTTGCCCAGTAGTTTCACCAGCTACGACGCCCTTCAGACCGAAACACAATAATGCTTACACGTTACTGCTTCACGGCAGAAATCGGCGCTAATATACTGTACAAAGGAGCCTCCCAGTGGTGGAAAATAAACTTTGAATTATCTAGTAAAATTCAATTAAGTTTATTGTAGTCTGACGTGCTTAGCTTCGTTATATTTTGATTAAACATCACATAACACAATATAATATTGAATATATTGTTTGTTGTAATAATACAGAATGCTTATAAAAACACACACTATGCGAATCATTATTTGTATTTACTAATATTTATCTTATTAATTGGTATTGATGACGTACATGTCATTTTTCTCGATGCTAATCGATGCAATCATGATAATGGCCAGTGCAAACTTATTGTGTTTACCTATATAAAGATAACTAGCTGACCCGGCAAACGTTGTTTTGCCATATAAAGTATAATTCACGCGATAGTTTTATAACTAATAAAATATTGCCTATATTATAGCCTGTACATCATTTTGTTCTATTGTCAATAGTTTTTGCAGCGCACACAAAAATAGGTTTTCGATTTTACACCTTGTGTTACAAAATAGCAATTTTATTACGGATCCCTAATTTAGAAATAAAAATCATAGCCTCATTCCTCGATAAATGGACTACCCAACACTGAAAGAATCATTCAAATCGGACCAGTAGTACCAGAGATTAGCGCGTTCAAACAAACAAACAAACACTGCAGCTTTATAATATTAGTATAGATAATAGAGGTTTTCATCGCGGAAAAACTACTAGATAAAACTCGAAAGTTATTTTCAAATTTAAAATAGGATGTGACATCACTTATTGAAAGTCAAAAACTACCGCACATTCCATAATGAATGCCTCAGACCTGAGAAGAACGGGCGCAACAAACTCAGCGGGCTTTTTTTTTCCATCGAAGAAAATATGTTTACAAAGCAATATTGTACAATTAAACTTATTATTTAATAGCCTGAGGGCGGTCACTCAATTCCCAATCAGTGGTCTCATTAAGAAAGTCATTTATGTTATAGTAACCTTTACCACACAAACGTTTTTTAAGAATTCTTTTGAATAACGTATATATTATATATCGTAACGTAACGTATATAATATCTTCATTTGATTTAAAGTTTCAAGAAACAACGATTTTTTTTAAGAACTACGTGCTCAGTCATATTTTTTGTACGCGGACGAAGTCGCGGGTATCAGCTAGTGAAGAGTAAATGTATATTATTCCTATTTAGGAATTAGAAATCAAACAAAATATTTTACTATGGTAAAAATACAAGTATTTACTGACAATATTGGTTATTTGATTATAACTGTGGGAGGCTCCTTTGTAGAGAATGCCGCCTGGATTATTATGATATTGGGTACCACAACAGCGCCAATTTCTGCCGTGAAGCAGATTGCTGCAGCAATGTGTAAGCGTTGTTGGGTTTCGGTGTGAAGGGCGCCGTAGCTCACTAGCTATTTCACTAAATTACTGAGCAAATGAGACTTAACATCGTATGTCTCAAGGTGGCGAGCGCAATTGTAGTGCCGCTCAGTTTTGGGTTTCTCAAGAATCCTGAGCGGTACTGCATTGTAATGGGAAGGCCGTATGAATTACCATCAGCTATACGTCCTGCTCGTCTCGTCCCTTACTGTCATAAAAAATAAATACCTATCTATTTCCCACAGACTCTACAGTAACTCTCGATTCGTTCATCCTATGTGGGTACCACAGCGGAGTCTTATTTCTTATTATTTATGTACAAGCATGCATTTTCGTTTGAAATGCGTCGTAACTAGTTAATTTATAAAGTTATACTTGAGAATAAACCAAGAATATGCAAAATGTGTTGGTAGGCCCACAAAAAGATGGACCCACGATCTTGTCAAGATCGCCGGAATACGTAGGATGAGGACAGCGCAGGACCAATAGTCATGGAAATCTTTGGGGGAGGACTTTGTCGAGCAGTGGACGTCTTCCGGCTGATGATAATGAAAAATGTTGACTATATCGCTGACAACACTTTCAATACAATGATAATTCTCAAGTTTTCCGAATGTCAAGCAGCCTTACAAATAAACGTGGAAAACACACGCCCAATAAACCAATCGTAAGCAAAATATCTATTTTTAAACATTCTTGGTTTGTTCTCAGGTATAACTTTATCCCAAGTTATTTGTAAGGCCGCTTATGTATCATAGTACCGAACGCAAATGCGATGCCGCTCATAATTATGGGTTCAATAAGACTCCTGAGCTGCATTGCGTTGTGATTGGTAGGGCGTATCACTAAGCAACATAGACACCTTTCTCATAAAATAATATTAGCTATGCAAAAATTATGAAAATAATTTACAATTGGCTTGTTCGGTAGGCTAAGTTCAAGGCTTGAAATGACGACATTTAGGTTCAAATATTTTTATCAAGTTATATAAATATAAAAATCAATTAAAAGGCTATTATATATTTTCAAAGTTTTATTCATCGCGAAACTTTAACATTGTAATTATTATGACGGGTACTCACTATATATATTTTATTAATTTGATGTATATGCTTTAAAATATGATCCCAGAAAATTTACAAAACAAATGTGTTACGAAATTTAAAAGAATTGTTAAAAAAATGTTTGTGTGGGAAAGGTCATTATAACATAAATGATTTTCTTAATGACCACAGACTGAGAATCAAGCGGACACCCCATAGGCTTTTTAATTATAAATGTTATTATGTTATATTATGTTATCATTGTTATCCATATTTTTTATAAAAAAAGAAGCACGTTGTGTTTCTTGCGTCCGTTCTTCTCAGGTGTGAGGCAGTCAACTTTGAATGGGTGGTAGTTTTTGACATTCAATAATTGATTCTAAATCCTATTTTGAATAAAAATATTTGAATTTGAATTTGATGCCCATATTTCGATCCAATTGCATGAATTCGAAATACATACATCAAATTAATAAAATATATATCGTGAGTATCCGTCATAATAATTACAATGTAAAAGACAATTTAATGTAAGACGAAAAATTACTGTTTCAGTGTTGTAGCAGCGAAATTTAGTAGCTTCACTGTAAGCTCATTGGTGTTTCGTATATACTTTCCAATAATTAATAGGTATTTGCAGTATTAGGTACAACAGTAGGACATAATACTATTAAATTCTTAACGCCCATATAATAATTTTTAATGTTAAGCTTAGAATAGTTCGTCTATAATTAAAAAAAATATATTATTTTATGTTGTGAATCAAAAATCAAAATATATATTCGTGTCCAAGTTTTGGCATGAATAATAGTGAAATTTAACAATATAATCTAATGAATATTCTTTTAATAGCAACCATTAATTCATTTAAGACTTTTTTTTTATGAATAAAGACAATAAGGGATATTTGATTAAGGAAAGAAATGAAAAGTAAACTTACGTAAATATTCTTCGTCGCCCGCTTTCACGTATACAAAAGCCGCAATGAACACAAATAGTAATGATAACCGCCTCATTTTGATACTTTGTTTGTGTTTGTAAATAATATATTATCAAGCTTACAGAGTAAAGATATTTTGAGCAATGCTCAAGATCGACTGACGGAAAACTGGCAGTCGGCTATATTTATGTAGTTCGAAGTCGCTGAATTCACGTGGAACACTGTTCTCGTCTTCGCCACGAACAACGAGTTTTGACTTCATTAATTACATTAATTTTGCCATTTATCTTGATGTAAAAAATAGTTACAAAAAGATAACTATTCTTATATTAATATTTTTAACAGCAATTAATCAAACTAACTTAATCAAAATAAATCAAACTTTTATTGATAAAAATTGCCATTTTTGTTTGTTAGAGATGTTAGTGTTTCGATGTCCAAACATTTAAAAACGCTCAAAACAAGGCATTTATTTTCTCACAATTGATTCCTTTAGAATTATTTTTGATGTCATTTCTAATATACTAGATACTACTACCGCTTCGGAAACATATGACGCTCTGAGAGAGAAGAAGCAGCGCAAGAATCTCTCCCATTTATAGTTCTTAAGTTACAATAACTTAATATTGTAGTATTATATAGTACTAGCTTTTTCCCGTGATTTTGTACGCGTTGAATAGTTACTTTGGGCAATTTTGTATATTTCTTAGAATACTTTCCAAATAATACACATACAAACTGCTCTTTCCGCTGGCAACGCTCTTCTGTGATACAGCGTATATGCCTTGTCATTGTGGACAGTCTCTTTAAAAGTATTTCCTGTGAACTTTAATCTCCTATTTCGTCCCCTTGTTGGTAAAAATTTAAAAACTGCTCGAAAAAATGTTTATTAATTATTTCTTATCAAGTGCCTAAATACAAAGTTTCATGGTTTTATCTTCGATAATGACGAATTCCCATACGAACTGCCATCCCCTTTTTCAACCCCTCCATTTATTTTTTTGGAATAAAAGGTACCTTATGTCCTTTTTCAAGCTCAAGTTTATCTCTGTACTAAATTTTATCAAAATCGGTTCGGTGGTTTAGGCGTGAAAGTGTAACAAACAAACGTAATCACATTTATAATATAAGTAGGGACTCAGATTAAAATTGTAGTTTACTTAATAAAATAAATACTGCACACTTTTGTGTTTCTATTTTGAGAGCAAAACTTAAATTTAATAAAAATAAAAACAAAACAAAGATTTCAAAACTAAACAGCGACATTGAATCAAAGTTTTACGTTGATATAAACACAGTTTTAGAGACGTATCTGTTTAAACAGCAAATAGTCTAGAGACAAACAAAATAATTGAAATTTTATTAAGACGTACTTAGCTGCTATATTTCGTTCATGTCGCAATCTGACAATTATATCGATATGATTTTGTTCACAATTTCAGCTTTTGCCTTTTGTCCAGCAGTGGACGTCTGCCGGCTGATGATGATGTTAAAGAGCTGTTATTTTCACAAAATGAACAGATACATTTTCTAACACACTTGTATTCTATATCACCTACTTCATCACTCAATTGCTGAGCGTATCTGCCGTCGAAAGACCATAGCTCAATCTTAATAGATTGACCAATTAGGGCAGGGCGTATCAATTACCATCAGCTCAACGTTCTACTCGTCTTGTCCCTTATTTTCATAAAAAAAAA
Organism: Leptidea sinapis; assembly: GCF_905404315.1. NCBI lineage: Eukaryota > Metazoa > Arthropoda > Insecta > Lepidoptera > Pieridae > Leptidea > Leptidea sinapis. The sequence continues at coordinate 10,059,294 of NC_066285.1, read as the reverse complement.
ATGTGTGACAGCAGATAATAAAAAAAATTGGAATCATAACTTTTTGTAATGCTATTTATATTTTAACCAATAACGACGTTGTTAGACCTTGAGCTCAGGAGAAGCCGTGACCGCCCTTGCGCATTTATATGGAGTAGCTTTGGCTGCAACAGAACTTTACGCGAATTGGACCCACCTTGAGATCTGAAATCGACTCATAACCATTACCTATATCTGTGGGAACGCTGCAAGTGAACCTGTAACCTGGATTTTATAATGAATATATTTTAATTTGTCTAAGGATTACACTAATAAAGCAGAAGCAGGCTGATGGTAATTGATACGCCCTGCCCATTACAATGCAGTGCCGCTCAGGATTATTAAAAAAAACAAAAATTCGGAGTGGCACTACAACTGTGCTCGTTACCTTGAGACAAACGATGTGGTCTCTTTTGCCCATTAATTTTACTAGCTGGCGCCCTTCAGATCGTAATAATAATGCTTACACATTACTGCTTGCAAAAAAAAATTTTTTTTTTCCATAAGTTAAATTCTTATATACGCTTTTATGTATTGAAGTAACTGTAAAAAACAATGTATCTGGAAGTAACTAGTATTAAAATACAGGCCCGGCCTAGTTTAATGCTAGTGACAACTAAAATAATATAAAATATTTTAACTAACTATTGGAAACACTACTTATCCTCACCTACGGGATTAGTGGTGCGATTATTTTCAAAAGCATTGTGAATATTTGAAAATTATTTTGATTTATTTGGTGTTGTTTGTCCAGAAAAATGTCGTGTATGTTCCATTACTTGTATTGTTATTATAGTATAACAATATTAAGTAGAATTAAGTGAACTAAGTAATGTATGAAGGATTTATTTATAATAAAGATATAAGTGTATAATACTTAATGGTTAGGTTCAATTTTGTATGAAATAAAATGTTAAAAAAAATGTTAAAATGCTTCACGGCGGAAAGGGGCGCCGTTGTGGTACCCATAATGTAGCTGGCATCCGGTGCAAAGGAGCCTCCCACTGATAAACTGGTCAGATGCAACTATCAACGGAAGAGTGCCAAACATATGCATAAACGTGGACAGGAGACAACTGATAGGCCTCACGGGGTTCCACTCCGGCCAATGCAAGATGAATAGGCACCTAGCCAGAATGGGTCTCAATGAATCAAACCTGGGCAGAGTGCTCGTGAATTTGCTAGAAACTGTCATAACCATAATGTTAACAACAGGTACAGACATAAACTAATAATGCGTACTACTCAGCAAGTCGAGTGAGTAAATCTTTTGTGTGGCGTTGTATATGATTTTACAACAAGATCCCAGATAATGTTCAAAACAAATGTATTACGAAATTCAAAATAATTGTAAAAAAAACGTTTGTGTGGTAAATCTTACTATAATATAAATGCCTTTCTTATTGATACATACAGGCTATTAAATAACAAATTTTATTGTACGATTTTACATTGTAAAAAATAAGCCCGCTGAGTTTGTTGCGCCCATTATTCTTGGTGGTAGTTTTTGACTTACAATAAGTGATTGTATATCCTATTTTGAATAAAAATATTTGAATTTGATCGATTTGGTACAGCGGGACCATCGTACGGTCCGGTGGGCGGCTAGCACCAATTAGTCCGGCATCATTCTCGATTAGTCCGCCGATAATAATAAATGTTTTGTGCGATGGTCATATCATCGAAAATGATCCGCTACCAGATCACGTCCGATGGTTCAGCCGTACTAAATCCATTCAAGTGTTTTTTTCCCGAATGAACATTACATAGCCGAGCAAGACGGCTTATCCTCATCCAATTGTTAATGCACCTGAAGAAGCTTTTTAAAATTTAAATTGTCTGAACTTTAATTCTGGTATTGAGATGGAAGACCAGTTCGATATCTTTTTCTTTCTACTTTTTATCATAACTTCCATAACCACTTAGCAGGCATATACATTTTTTACTGCAAACAAGCTTTTTTTTTGTAATATATTTGCATACAGGTTTTGTATAATTCGTTTTATATGAGAGTCGTATGTCAAAGTTACAGTACGCTATTATTCATTACCTCGGAATTTTAATGTAAACCAATTAAACTTTGTGAACAGCTCTTTTTTTAATCCACACGAATCATTTGACTGTTTTTACTATGTCTGGATGTTCCTGCTTCGAATATAATATTTTATTCTGTTGCTTGTAAGAGTAGAAAGATGTTAGTGTGTTAACGTTGATAATTACAAAAGGTCTTGTAGTAACTTCAAATTAAACTGTAAACTTGGCGGTCGACTTGATTCTTTGGCGTTGCGTAGAGATGTGGGTTCTCTCTGCATCTTTTACCGCATTTGTCATGGGGAGTGCTCAGAGGAGCTGTTCGGGTTTATTCCAGCGGCCAAATTCCACCACCAGGTATTACGTGCAATGTACCACCCGCACTACGTTGACGTCTGGTATTCCACAACCGTGCGTTTTCCAAGAAATTTCTTGCCTTTAACAGCCTCTTTGTGGAATCAATTACCGGGGGCTGTTTTCCCGAACCGATACGACTTAGGGAACTTCAAGAAAATAGCATACTCAAATTTAAGGCCGGCAACGCATCTCTTGACACCTGTTGTTGCAGATATCTATGGGTTGCCCCCCACTCCCCATCCCGTGAGTCTCTTGCCCGTTTGCCCCCTCTTATATAAAAAAAAATTGCAACTGGTCTTTAACGGATGATCACTCGCGTAATACTACACGTAATACGAGCGTACGGGTCATCTGGTGTTAAGTGATCACCGCCGCCCACATTTTCTGGCACTAGATACTTCTCAGGAGAGTTGCCGGTCTTGTCCTATCGTCCCGGAAAAACCGCACAGGGAAGCTAATTCTATTATTTGTTGTACGTGGAAGAAAGTTCCTAGAAAACCGCACTGTAAGGTCACGCACGGTGCGAAGATGGAATTCGGCGGCAGGAAAGCCTTCAGCTTATGTTGTTCAAATGCAAAATTACGAATTCGTTTACAATTGTTAACTGAGTTGTTCATAGTACACTAATCGCTTTTTTCTTCATGAGTGAAATCAGTCCTATAATGTCTTTAGTTCCACTGTGAAATCGGGGCTAGGCTTTACGAAATGTCATGACAAAAACAGATTTTTTCATATAACATAAAACCCACTGAAATTTATCAATCTAAGTGCTTTATATATTTCAAATCGTTACAGGCGTTTCCCGGATACTTCACTATAAATTAATAAAAAAATACAATTTATATCTATACAACAAGTGTCTGTTTAATGTTTTAAGTTATTTTGCGTCATTAAAATAACATAAATAGTATTTCCATAATGTAATTAGTTTACTTATACTTTAACTATAATTTACTTAGTTATCTTATGTTAATATTAAATGCATACAATATCTAGTAGTTTTGACTTAGGAAGTAATTAATTATATTACAAATTAAGTGCAAGAGACCGTGAGTAGAACGTAGATTATGGATTGGTCTCCGCTGCGCTCCAATAAGATACCGCAGGTGTAGTCGCAAAGTGCGGCAACTGATACTACGACCAATTGGGCGTAATCGAACCAGTTTCGAACAATGTGTGACGTTGACGTGCCACATGTTCTGTGAAACTTTGCTAATAATTGAAACTAAAATGCCGGGTTGCGTAGTAAAACTTTGTAAAAATAATACTACAAGAAATAAGAAAGGCACTGGGATCACATATCATCAGTAAGTATTTTATTAATTTCAATGTAAAAAAACACGAAACGTATACGCGTAATCGGCTCCCGACTCTCGGAAATCGAATCTGACTGCTGAATTGGATTTTAGTCACAATTTCATACGTACATCTTATTTTTGTTGTACAAATTTTTATTCAAAGAAAACAAACCTTATAACTATAAATATACTGTGATTACATTAAAGGGGAATGCCCATTTGCCGCCTAGGTTTTTCTCATGCGTCATAATGAAATTAATACAGTAATTATTTGTCTAGTGTAGTGTAGTTTATTTGTATTTACATAAGGAAAGCCTACTAAATATACTAAAGTCTCGACGTATACTGAGTGGGCCTCCGATTGCCAATACTAAAGTGATTGCACTGCTCCTCAATATCATTGTTTTATTTATTTTAATTGTACTAGGTCTGTTTTAATTACTTTTTAGTTGTTTTTATAGTTTAAGTTTAGTTTGCTTAACTTATATATAGTTATAACTATGTATGTAGTAACAAACCTATCATGGATGACACCGACTCCAAAAATTACAATAATCGTAACTAGATTAATTAATTAGATTGTATAAAAATACGCAATTATTGTTAGACTTTTTAGTGCACATTATATCTATTGTTTTGGAATAGTGTTTTTGAAGGCGATTGTTTTTTTGTTAAAAATTTTTTATTTTATGATTTTTAGTGAATTTGAAGTACACTAACTAACAATTTGTCTAAATATTTGTAAATATACAAAAAATTTCAATGCAGCAATGAACGTAAGTACTTTGCAATTTGATTACAGACAGTGTTCCGTTGCTTTATCATGGATTCCGTAATCAGAACCTAACCAAACTCTCACCAAACTATCTTTTAAATACTTTCCATTAAAAAAAACAATCATCGAAATAGGTGGGCGCGATAATGCGTTATTCGTAAATTTATCATCCACTTTTAAGACTTTTATGGTTTTCTCATGGATTCCATTGTCAGATCTGGACCAAATTACAATGGGACCACTCGGGAAGCACCAGCTTTCAATTAAAAAAAGAATTATCAAAATCGGTTCACCCAGTCGAAAGTTTTGAGGTAACAAACATAAAAAAAAACCGCCGAATTGAGAACCTCCTCCTTTTTTGAAGTCGGTTAAAAAGAAGAAGAAGTCCTGAATAATGTGTGCTTGTGATACATGATTATTATATAGATATGCGTATAGTGTGTGTGAATATGTGTTCCGAATATGTGAGAGTGCTATGAGTTGTGTAGTGTTCAGTCTACTGGGCATCGTTCTCAGCTTGGGACATATGCAAGCAATATTGTGTTTCGATTTGAAGGGCGTCAGAGCTAGTGAAATTACTGTTCTTTTGAGACAACAGAAGACAGACATACCGAAGGGCTCAACTAATTACTCTGAGCAGCACTGCATTGTCATGGGCAGAGCAACTGCAGGGTTATGAATCAATAATAAATGATAATAGGGCGGCCCCTGATCACATACTGTCAGGTGACGCAACGTTCCTGTGATTCCTCTGGTGTTACTAGGGAGTATGTGCCGCAGTGACCGTATGTGTGCTTCTTTATCCTTCTAATCCATAAAATTACGTAGAATTGTCAAAATTCTACTGGAAAGTGAGATGCTGCAGGCTTTTGCTCTTTAAGAACAGGACATTAAGAGTAGATCCCACCTTAAGAGTAGATCTCGAGAATGTGATTCAAAGCTCCGGCAAAGCAATGGTTCCCTAATTAGCTGCACTCGATTTCCATTCGTATTAAGGTATGTGTAGATGAGAGCATTTGCTCAAACGCTATAAGCGGACTCGGACTTATGTGCTTCGATCCCAAATTCATTAAAAAAATTTGAACTTCATAGTTGAACTGACCTTAAAGCGACAGCTAATAATAAAATGATATTTCAAAGGGTTAAGGATAGTTAAATAAAGAAACAACCGATTAAGGATTTATATAAAACATAGCTTCCTACTTAAATCTTTTAACTTTAACTCTCCATGACTCAGGTTTCGAGTGAAACCTTTCAAGACGACAAGTCATTGACATTTCGTTCAGTGATTTTTATTTCCTATAGCTGTCTACATTTCGGAAGTGACACTGAATATTATTAAATTAATTCAATATCTTACATTTGTTATTAACCTGTTCTTCGTTTGGTCCGCTGACTTCGGATGTTGACATTATCTAGACCTCCAATGCGTACCTCAACCTTTTCACATTTTGACAAACTCTAACCGTAGTTTCATTCGAGTATTTTTGTCATTAAATAAAAATTGTAGCAAATATAGAACAATAGTTTAATAATTACAGCAACTAATAGATGCTTGTGTGCGTGGTATCTTGACACTCAATGGCATCTTGACACTCAATGGCATCTTTCAAGTTTTTTTAACATACGCTTCGTGTTATTTTACACTGAAACTAATAAAATACAAATACTTACTGATAATATGTGATCCCAGTGTCTTTCTTATTTCTTGTAGTTTTTTTGTAATCGACTTTAAAAATGGAGGTTCTCAATTAGTCGGTATGTTTATTATTTTATGTTTGTTACCTCAGAACTTTCGACTGGGTGAACCGATTTTGATAATTCCTTTTTTTTTATATGAAAGCTGGTGCTTCCCATTGGAGTTTGGTTCAGATCTGACAGTGGTGTCCATGAGAAAACTTATAATAAAATGTTTTTCGTCGGTAAAGACTCCCGATTTACTCGTCCGTGATGAGCGCTGAGGTTTAGTATAAGAAAAAACTTTGTATTTCATAAAAAATACATTTTTTTTTATTATTAAATAAAAATTATAAATGCAGGGTAAGGCCAATACAATTAATTCATCTATAATGTCTCGGAGGAGTCAGAAGGTGCATTGAACAATTTCTGTGAATATCCTTCAATTCATTACATGCATCAAGACAAGAAAAACCCTTCAGCAGCACAAAACATTATTCCTTAATTAAAGCATATGGGTATTCTGCAAGGTTCTAATCTTTACTTTTTTTTTTAATAATTATAAGCGACGAAGCAAGCAGGATGTTTTGCTTATTGATAAGCTCTGCCCATTACAATGTAGTGCCGCTCAGGATTCGTGAAAAATCCGAAAATTCTGCTATGCAATACAATAATTGCGCTTGTGATCTTGAGACATAAGATGTTAAGTCTTATTTGCCCAATTATTTCACTAGCTACGGATACGTATTAAATATGAAGGTACTGTACAATGTGTTTATTTATTTATTTCAGAAACAAAACGGTTATACATCAACGGTCATACTCTTTGACAAATCATACTTAACGTTACTAAAAGCCTATAGTTTCCTTATTTTTACATAAACTAGATTTACGCTAAATGGTACTTCAAACAAAATGCAATACTAGACATAAACAGTAATTTCACTAGCTACGGCGCCCTTCTGACCGAAACACAATAATGTTTACACATTACTGCTTCACGGCAGAAATAGTCGTCGTTGTGATACCCATAATCTATCCGGCATCCGGTGCAAAGGAGCCTCCCACTTGTAATCACAGCTTTTGTTTCTTATCTTAATCTACATACTCTATTTGGTAGACGATACCTGTGATATTGTTTACTGATGTTACTTTTTATTTTTAAAGTGAAGCGAATCTTGTAATGTCGAGATCATCAAAAGTAGTAGAATCCTACCTGCGTTAGTTTGAACCAAAACCTCTTCTTTATAAACAGTAAAAGTAGAAAGAAGGAAAGTTCCTCTTTCCTCTGGGAAGCCAGGGAAAAAAGCGAACTTTCCATTACAAACTTACTAGTAAGTGTTAAAACCGGCACCGACTTCAAAGCTATCAATATTTTGCTACATACATACAACAAATATACAACCATACATAGAAATAATAGTATTTTATTAATATTAAAGGTAAAGGTGTATTTAATGAAATTTTTAGTTATTTGATACTTTTCAGTTTTTGAAGTCGGTTTCTTTAAACGTAGTTTTTTTTTATTTTTTACTTTTTAGTGTCATTTAATAATTATAATATATAATAAACCTGAATGAAAACTCCTAAAAAAGCCGTACACATAAAACAATTATATCATCAAGGTAAACAAAAATTTTCATAGAATGAAAACTACAGCGCCAATCTATGTAAAATTTTTATGGGACCAAATGGCATCTATTCTGCATCGAAATAAAGAAAAATTACGTAAATCGGGTCATAAATCTTAGAGTAATCGGTGTACATACAAAAAAAAAAAGAATCGAATTGATAACCTCCTCCTTTTTGATGTCGGTTAAAAATTTGGAAATCATTACAGTTTCTGCACTTCAGAAGGGCTTTGTTCATGCTATATAACATTTTTCTCTACTGAAACTATCCATGACTCTTGAAGAAGTTTTAACAAAAAACATTAAGTTATCGGAGAGTATAATAAGGGTATAGGTTTCCAATCCTATTAAAAATGTTAAGGTTATCGCATCTTAATAAATATTGTAAAAGTAATCTTCATAATAAATGTAGAGGCAATCATTACTTTGGTAGAGTTATGACTGTTTTTATACATTCGAAGGCCTTTTACCTGCAAAATACGAATTCTTCGAATTATTCGCTTATTTATCTTATACCATTGAGCGAGCAATTTTGAGGGCGGTTTGGTTTAATTCCTGAACGTTTAAGGGGAGTGTAGTTTCTCATTTCAGGGAAAATTTCTTTTAAAGGCATAAAAGGAATTTATTTTCTCAAAATTGATTCCTTTGAATACTTTTTGATGTAATTTCTAATATACTAGACACTACCACCGCTTCGGAAACAAATGGCGCTCTTAGAGAGAAGAAGAGGCACAAGAAACTCTCCCAACATTCTTTTTTGCGCTCTTTGTAATTAAATATTGTACTATCATTATTTATATTGCTATAAAATAACCATAATCAGCTGTGGGGTATGAGTTTACGACAGAGCCATTATTTAATAAAACATTTAAATTTTAATTTCAATATAGATGAAAACATTGATATCTTCTTTTGAAATATTCTTAATTTAAAAAAAAGAAACAAATTTAAGTGAATTGCTCTCCAAAATTTGTAGATTTTAGATTTTAAAATATCAACCCTAATTAGAATAGTAATGTTTTGCCTACCTATAATTTAAGTACATTTAAACTATTTTATTATATTTCATTAATTCTCAGTGCCTAAGTTAATAAATTGTATTTAGTTGGTGAGCCTTTATGAATAAATAAATAAATAAATATTTATTTAGAGATAATGCCTGAACAGTAGCAGGGACTTTATTATAAAAGTGTATACATTTACCCTTAAAGCTATAACTACTAGAATAAGTTACAAGCAATTTCTAGTGTTATAATAATGAAAATCATTATTAAGAGCAAAAAGGTGACGATGTTTGTGAACGCATATAAAATTTTCATATTGGTATTGACATAACCTGTCATAATATTTATTCGTGTAAATTTTTCTTTGAGAGACTATCTGTAACCAAGCTGATATATAGCACGAACAGCTCTCTTTTGCAGACCAAACACTATATCAATGTCAGCAACATGACCCCACAGTAAAATACCGCACGTCATGATGCTGTGAAAATAACTGAAGTACTAATCTAGCGGTCGCAACATTCGTGTACTCTCTCATTAGAGAGAAAGATTGTTTCTAACGGCGTATGCCGGAGAGCTGAGTCTATCTGGTACTTGGGTAATATGTGGACCCCACGTTTTATTAAGTTTTCACTCCTTCCGTCTTTCATGTACAACATTAGTTTCTGGTTGCGTCATCTCTTACTCTTTTTTTACCCTATTTAATGTAGCAGCAAACCCATTATTAACATTTTACATTTACAAAGCTATGCTAAACAATGTTACACTAAGCATTTTAATATCAACTTAAGTATTTTTTTTTAATATAATTTGCCAAGATGCTGGTAGAAATTTTCTGTAATTTTCACATTTCCCGCGTTGGCTTTGTTGGCTTGAAGTAAAATTAAAACCACTAACCAGAGATAAGTATGTACTCAATGCATTTCCCGTGCAATTAAACGGTATTCGAAATGTTGTGATTTTTGTTTCATTTAAAATTAGCTAGTCATAGAAACAATATTGTTTGCGACATTATATTATGAGTATTATGGAGTCTTTTAATAACAGAGATGCCATTTGTTACTCTGGTCGTCATCGAGTAATGAACCAAAGAGGATGTAAGTACTTCGTAATAAGAAGTGGTACTGCCAAAGTAAAAATTGAAATTTAGTTTAGTATAAAACGTGCAGTCATTTGAGTCAGTATGGCGATTGGCGACGAAGTATAATCCGGCTAAGTTGGAAAGCCAACAGTTAGTTGCTTAAAACGTAGTGGATTTCGGCTATGTCCGGTTTTATTTAAATTATTGTCGTCATCTGTCAATCTATCAATGAATGCATGTTTCACACAGTCGAGTGAATCGCTTTTTTCTTAGAGAGTTTCGCTAGGCTGTACGGAACGCATAAATTTTAAATAAGGAGAGATAATTCTTCAACAATATAAAGACCACTCTGACATGTTTTAATTATAAATAACCAGTTTTCGTTCGGCTTGATATTAAAACATGTTGTTATTTTTTCTTTATTAAACTGTTATTCATTTTCTTCCTGTTTTAGTCTCGAAACTACATCAGAAATAATTTTAATTGAAAAACTCGGTTTATTCTTATTTCATATATGTCTTGATATTTATTTGTCGTCCTGTTGATTTGATAATGGTTTGAATTTAAGGCTTAAATGATGAAAATATTGTATTTTTATTATGTTTAATTGTATTGTAGTGAAATAACATCGAAAAAAAAAGGTTATTTAACTTATATTTATGGATCCTAGTCAAGTTAATATTAAGTGTATAATCTAAAATTAAGGATTGGTTTCCACTCCACTCTAACTAGAGACCGCATGCGTAGGCACAAAGTGCGGCAACTAATACAACGCCCAAGTGAGCGTACTCGAGCCAGTCTCGAATAATGTGTGACGTTGACATGCCACATGTTCTGTTCGATTACGCTAATAATTGAGACCAAAATGCCGGGTTGCCTAGTAAAACTTTGTAAATATAATAGGTACTATAAGAAATAAGAAAGACAATGGGATCACATGTCATCAGTAAGTATTTTGTATTTTATTAATTTCAACATAAAATAACACGAAGCGTATGTTACAATATTTGAAAGATGCCATTGAGTGTACACGATGCCACGCACGCAAGCATCTAAAAGTTGCTGTAAGAAGAAAGCTATTGTATAAATTACCTCTTAAAAGGTAAAACATCTCCGGTTCCTATTAAGTGGAGATAAGAATTTTATCTACACCCATGCTTTAAATCACACCCAATGACCTAATAACCATTACATCATCCAAACGAGTGGTGTAATGAAATTCACTACAACATTACAACACTCGTTTGGATGATGTAATGGTTACTAGGACTGGCTTTTTTAATGATAGCAGTAAGCTAACTGTTTCAGGATCTTTTATAGAGGTTTCATATTATGGGTGTAGAAAAAGTCTTGTATGCAACTGTTGATAATTAGGTATTAAAACACTCTTATGATACTATTATCACATTCGTGTTTTAATACCCCTTATACACAACGGTTTCATAATAGCTAGTTAGTCCTCGTAGTATCCTAATGACATTCATTACTGATTATATACAAATAAACTAGGTATTAATGAAATAATTATTTATTTTAGTAGTAATTTATATTTTCTATAGTATAATAATTGAAATTCAGTTAAATATTATGTTATTTTGCAGCGTTTAAAATATCTGGCGGTGTGCTGCCAAAACATGAATCGTTCATTTTTTGTGAACAAGACATTAAAAATATTGAAGAAAAATGGTAGAGATTCGAATAACCTACTTATTTTTACGGCACGCGACGTTCTGGTAGTGTGGAACGCGCGTAAACTCAAATGTTCTTTTTTTGAAATTCATACAGATGCCACGCATCGAGCAATAAGAATGTGGCTGTCTTTTGAAACTCTTTGCGCATGAATGAATCGAAAAAAATAAATAAAGGAGTGTTGTTATGAAATTCAGTACAACATTACATCACTCGTTTGGATGATGTAATGGTTATTAGGACATTGGGTGTTTTAGTGTTGGCAATAAGCTAACTGTTTCAGAATCTTTAATAGAGGATTTAAAGCATGGGTGTAGATAAATAACTATAACTTTACAGAGTTATATTAACTTTTGTGGTTTTTTAACCATTGGAAGGTAGTATATATTACAGCACCTTTGGTAGAGTAATACGTCTTTATTTATATACAATGTACGCTCAACCAAGACTCCTTGCAAATTTATAAGATCGGTCTTGTAGCTTACGTTTGGGATTGGAAGTTATAGAAAGCCATTTGTTTTATCGTTGTATCCGTACTTTCCTTCACACTAGGATTAATATTTTAGTTAGAACGGAATTTATGAAGCCCATTTCCTTCGCTTTAATATCTGTACTGTAAGAGAAATAACAATATTTACCTACTACTTATGCTAAATGTTCAATATTTTGTTTTTATAGATACACCTAGACCTAAAATGCAACAATTTTTTTTTATGGAAAAGGAGGACACGCTAGCGTACGGGTCACCAGACGTTAAGTGATAACCGCCGCCCACATTCTCTTGCAACATCAGAGGAATCACAGGAGAGTTGCCGGCCTTTGAGGAAGGTTAACGCGCTTTTTTTGAAGGTACCCATGTGGTATCGTCGTGGAAACACCACACAAGGAAGTTCATTCCACAGCTTTGTAGTACGTGGAAGAAAGCTCCTTGAAAACCGCACTGTGGAGGACCACCACACATCCAGTTGGTGGGGATGATATCCTAACTTTGTAGCGTGTCATGTGACGGTGGAATTCAGCGGCAGGAATCAGGTGAAACAGCTCTTCGGAACACGTGATAAATGTGGTAGAAGACCCACAATGAAACGATGTTCACAGAGCACTCAGTCCCCGACAATTCGAGCTGTTCTGCGTTGCACGCGGTAAAATGGATCGAGCTGATACTGGGGTGTGCTAGACCAGAGATGACAGCAATACTCCATATGCGGCCGGATCTACGCTTTGTAGAGTTTCATCGATGCCCATTTGACTTTGCTCTCCAGATGGCCGTGGAATTGGCAATCGCTCGAGATTTCGAGATCCAGAATTCCGATACTAGGCGAGGCTATAAGGGAAGTGTAGTCGAAGAGCGGTTATACGACAAATGGGGTAACTGTCATGGTTAACGCGAAAACTTGAGTCTTCTGGGGGTTAAATTGGACAAGGTTCAATTTACCCCATTCCGCAAGCTTCTCAAGAGAGGACTCGATAGAAGACCCAAGCATAGCCCGTGTTGTGGCATTGCCCTTGCTGTCGTCTGCATATTAATGATATGTTGGACACCTGCAACATACATTGCTACATAGAAACAGTGTGGCAGATAGCACACAGCCTTGGGGCACTCCAGCATTCACGGGCTTGGGATTCGAGCAATAACCGTCGATGACGACCTGTATGCTGCACCCAGTGAGGAAGCTGGACGTCCACTTCCATAAGCTCTCGGGAAGACCAAATGATGGAAGTTTTGCGAGAAGCGCCTTGTGCCATACACGATGAAGGGCCTTCGCTATATCCAGGCTTACTGCTAAGCTTTCCCCCTTGCTTTCGATAGCCACCGCCCATCTATGTGTTAGGTATACCAAAAGATTACTTGTAGATCGACGAGAACCGTACTGTCGGTCGTTGATCAACTGGTGATCCTCTAGGAGCTGGCGGTTAATTATGCTCTCCATAATTTTGGAGAGCAGGGAGGAAATAGCTATTCTGAGTACGATTGGAGAAATGCCATCCGGCCCGCTCGACTTCCTGACGTCCAACGAACCACGGCTGTGATCTGCCATCGGTACTACAGAGCTTGGTATAAAAATATCCAAGCCCTGTAGTATCTCATCGGCTACTGCAACGGCGCAGGCTCAGGTGCAGGATCATTCGAAGGGAAACAAACCTTGGCCCAAGGGTAGGATGCAAAAAAGGAACGCATCTTATCCCAATTTGCTGACTTGTAGTGCCAAACGCGGCGGGTCGCTGGCAATGGTCGGACGTTTCGAGAGGGGCGTGGACAGAGACCTGGTAACTATCGGGATGTGTAGTCAGCAGAAGATCTAATAAGGACGGCATGTGGCTATCCGCATGATGGCGCCGCGATGGTGTCTCAACCAATTGGTACAGACCTTACGCCAATGCAAAATTATGCACAGATCGGCCTACGTAGTCTATGTTATTAGATATATTCTGGAAATACTCAGAAATATGTATTGAAACAATATTATTTATTGCAGTTGTGATAAAAAGTATAATGTTGTAATTTAATGGTCCATGGCCCATTCGTTCATCAATCACTATCCTATGTTGACATCATATAACTATTCAACATTCATTTTCTGTATAATTAAAACAGGAAAAACTGGTACATGAATACAAATCACGTTTTGTTTATAACGAAAAATGTTAACTTCGACAATGTCTCCTAATATTATTATAATAAAAACTTTATTTATTTGTTTGAGATATATAAACAATCATTACCTAAAATGTTCGCAGTTCCAAAACATTAATCACTTTTTGAATAAATTAAGTATCCAAGATTGAATGTCTCGAAATATACCTTGCCGCTTCCTGTTTCTGCGCCCCACGATTAGCGTCTACTCCGTTTTTTCTATGAAAATAAGGGTCAAGACGAGCAGAACGCTTAGCTGATGGTACGCCCTGCCCATTACAACGCAGTGCCGCTCAGGATTCTTGGAATACTTACTTGGAAACTTTAGAGCGGCACTACGACTGCGTTCATCACCTTGAGTCATAAGATTTCAAGTCTGATTTGCGCAGTAATTTCACTAGCTACGGCGCCCTCCTGACCGAAACACAATAATGCTTACACATTACTGTTTCACGGCAGAAATAGTCGCCGTTGTGGTACTCATAATCTAGCCGGCATCCTGTGCAAAGGAACCTCCCCACCCGTTCGTTTGTGCAGTGACCATACATTGTGTAACTTAATTAAACTTCTTGGAACTTCATGGTGGGGACATTCTAGTTTGTGGCGTGTCGTGCGAAGGTGGAATATTGCGGCAGGAATCATGTCGAACAGCTCTTCGAAACACTCCCCGTGATAAATGCGATAGAAAACACAATGAAGCGACGTCTCTATTCAACGAACGCACGGGTAGCGAACTAGCCGTTCACAGTTCCATACATATATACTTATAAAATTTCATAAAAATCGAACAAGCCGTTTCGGAGGAGAATGGCAACTAACATTGGGACACGAGAATTTTATATATTACTAGGTGACCCAGCAAACGTTGTATTGCCGATATTAAAATCGCGATACAAATGTAACTGATGATCGTAGATGGGTGAAAATTTGAAGTTGTATGTATTTTTGTAATGCTGACTCATAATCAAACAAATTCAAAATTGTCAAAAAAATTAAAAAAAAAATTTGGCGTGGACCACCCAATTTATGGGGATGAAAAATTTATGTTGTCCGATTCTCAGACCTACCTAGTTTGCACTCAAAATTTCATGAGAATCAGTCAAGCCGAGTTTAACTACAAACACTTATAATGAGAATTTTATATATTAGATATATAGATAGAATTCTTTATTTGTTATTGAAACAATCAATTTAAATCTACTATTATCTATCTCTATCTATTTTCTAATCAGAACCGTATTAGTTGGTATGCGTTGGTCACACTGTTAACAAATTTAGAAGTTAACACTTTGAAATATATAAAATACATTTTTTATCTATCCAGAGGATCTTCATGCTAAGTTGAACTGAACTTGAAATATTTAATTCATATAAACTAATTACAATTATGTGAAGTAATTGTTCCTTAGAATTTTAGATGCCTGCATTCTGATTTTAATTAAAAACTAAAACAAACATGATAAATCAACAAAGCCTGACTGTGTAATTACATTGATAGTTAATATAATTAAAATATGAACAATTAGCATTCATTGTTCCCAGTTAAAATATTAATTAAATCAAATTAAAATAATTGCATAAGATATTTTCGTGGGTTTTGGGTTTTGGGAGAAAAAACTTTGACCGTAGCTTTAAGTTTTTACTACATTTTATTAAGAGTAAAAAAAATATATCATGTTATATGATGCGAATAATCCTTGACTCTATATTATTTTTCGTATTATTTAAGGCGATAAGATTTGCTAATGTATCTTATGTTTATTTATTTTCGTCATCAATCGGATTAATAACGAGTGGTAATTAGTCATGTGAATCGAGACGGTTGTCTTCAACTTTGGCTTTTAGTTGTAGGAAAATATTTACGCATAATATACGACAATTCATTATATTAATTAAAAATATAATCATTATTATTATCTTAACAATTTGTTATGTTTTTAAAGTGATAACCCTCAATTCTGGGATTAATATACAAATAAAACTGAAAACAAAATTTTATGAACGATGCCATTAGAACCCGCGATCATTCGCGTTCCTTGCGAGCGTTTTTTCCAACCGAGCCAACAAATTGTTTAGATTTGCAAGAGCGACATCTCAAGTTAATTTCCTAAAACGCAAATATTGGGGTTGAGCAAGTTATCGACTGTAAAGTAGATGAAGCCACAACCTGTGAGTTGAACAAAGCATAGAAGATTTTATGAACGATAACGGTTGGCTCAGTTGGAAAGAACGCTCGCACGGTACGCGAGAGTTCGCGGGTTTGTGTACAGCATCGTTTATAAAATTTTGGTTTTAATTTTATTTGTGTCTCATTATGATATCTATCTTTATGTAGAACGGCATTTAATTATTCAATATTTAAGAACTTTATCCTCACACAGATAGTGTGTCAAGCTTCTATGGCGTGTTAGCTAAATTTTTTTTTAATTATTTTATAGGATGTGTATTGCATCTGGCCTTGCTGTAAAAGCTTTTAGAGCTTTCAGCACACAGAAGGGTATTTAGTCGGTAGGGGGTGTTCACACCCGAGCCCGTCATACGGGTCCCGTTTGGGGGTATTCAACACAATTTTTTTTATTTTTATGAAAATAATGGACGAGACGAGCAGGACTTTCAGTTGATGGTAAAGATACAGCCTGTCTATTACAATGCAGTGCCGCTCAGGATTCTTGAAGACCCCAAAAATTCTGAGCAACACTACAATTGCGCTCGTCGCCTTGAG
Source organism: Leptidea sinapis (assembly GCF_905404315.1). Lineage (NCBI taxonomy): Eukaryota > Metazoa > Arthropoda > Insecta > Lepidoptera > Pieridae > Leptidea > Leptidea sinapis. Next base: position 10,042,376 of record NC_066285.1, on the reverse strand, counting down.
ATGTTAGATGTTAAGTCTCATTTGCCCGGTAATTCCACTAGCTACAGCGCCCTTGAGACCGAAACACAGTAATGTTTATACATTACACACCGCTTCACGGCAGAAATAGGCGCATATATAATAGGCGCGTAAATGTATTTTCCTCCTCTCTAAGAAAGGGATGTGTATGTGAACTACTCACAAGTAATGTAAGTTATTTCGATCAATGTATCAAAAGTACCATGGAGATAAGGTGCTATATATTTATTATGTACTTACTTCCTCCTTACGATATGTACGGAGCGTAATAAATGAATTTAAGCAAAAGCTATCCCTAGAATTCTGTTCCGTACAATTTCTTGGTATGATTTAATTACAATTTTCAGATTTTTTCCTATACATGTGGTAAAAGAAGGTATCACTTGCCATATTTCATAGTTTTTGGTCAACAAAAAATACCCTTAGATACATGTTGATTCCCTTGAGAGTGTCAAAAAAACGTATTAATGAGTAATTTCGACTCGATATTATAATAATATTGACACAATTTTACACAAATTATCTTGCCCCAAACTAGGCATAGCTAACATAGGCAAACCATGTACTATAGGTACAAGACAACGATTAATTTAATACATCCAAGACTCGGAAACAAACATCCATATTAATCAAATAAATATTTGCACCTACCGGGATTAGAAACCGGGATCTCTAGCTTTGTAGGCAGGGTCACTAACCAAAGCGCTATATGGTCGTCAACTGTTTCAACTCTCGTCACCTTATCAATATTAGACGTTGATTTAGTCTTACTCGTATTCATTGAACATCTTACCTTCTTATTTACTGACGCCAGTTGTTAAAGCATGATTTGCAGGATCTTTAGTGAAAAGAATTAGGTGGTCTACTAATCTCTGAATCGGTATGAAGTGGTGTATATTTTCCCCTTTTATGTGGACGTCAAAATTTTCCCTGTCCTAAAACTGTTTTACAACACAAATTAATATTTTGTATTATATCTATAATTTTGAGAAGGATTCTTTAAAAGTTTAATAGTATTTGTAAATTTTCCGTATCTCTGGTCCCCAGGGGCCAAGTGTCTTGAAACCAAATGATAGACTCTCTGAGACCGAGATGTTTGTGAAGTCTGTTGTCTTCGGCTTCGAAATATTCTCGGTATTCACTGGCCTGACAAAATTTCCAACGATCATCTTTGGCAACACTGTCATGAAGTCCCAATCGACCAACCGAGGCAAGCCCTAGACTGGAACTCTCAAGCAAACGTGGCCGTCCAAAGCCAACCTGGTGGCGGACTGTCATTGACGAAGCGAAAGACATCGAAAAGACCTGGAGAAATTAAGAGAGATTCTCAGGACCGATCGCGATGGAGATGCACTGTGTATACCCTCTGCCCTAGCTAAGGGATACAGGAACTTAAGTAGAGTAAGTCAGTCGTCTCTGGCAGTCAAAGCAGCAGCTCAAGCAGCAATGGAAGTAGCTTGGACATGAGACGGAGCCAGGGTGTCGCCGCAAGTCGCGTCCCACACCAGCGTCTTTACTTAAACCCAAATATAGGTGCAATCATTTATATAATGAATATGAATGTATGTTTTATTAATGTATGTTTAAGTAAGTTACTGTATTAAATATATCGTTTTCTTGTACCCATAGTACAGGCTTTGCCTAGTTTGGGGCAAGATAATTTGTGTAAGAGAGTGTCAATGTTATTATTATTATAGGTATATCTCAGAACATAAGACAAAGGATCTACAACCGTTGGCAAAAAACACAAAACAGCAATGATAAGTGAGTTGCATATTATCTTAATTATTTTAAACCGACAAGGAAAATGATTCGCCGTATTCCATTTATTTAGTCAGTTCTTGAATGCGGTTCTTATACCATTATTATATGTATCATGTATATAACGGAATAATTGGACGTGATTTTTATGCACTTATTTTTCTTTTCTTACTGTATTACTTTAGCCTTGCATCCCAACGAGGATAACTTAAAAAATATACGGTGTAAAATAAAACGAGTATTTTAACTGTATGTACTTTTGATGTTGTTTTTAATTCTTAAAAGATATGAACATGCATTAAGAAGATGAAGAAAATAGGTTCTTAGCGAATAAAAAAGTTCACTGAGATTTTAAGGCCGGGTTCACATGTCATTAAAATATAAAAGAACAGTTTATGGGTTTGGGGATTGACGAGTTCAAGAAAAGTAAGACTTTTAGTTTGTTTTTGTATCCGAACAGGACCTAATAAAAATAAACAAGTGAACACAATAGAAGTTTAAAGCGTTTTAGAAGTTTTAAAAGACGTGGCCTGCTCTGAAAGACAAAAAAAAAAAATCTATTGCAAATAACATAACAATAACATTTATTACTTTTACAGTGTGTTAGTTTAATACAAAAATATAAAACAATTTAAAATATTAAAAGCTTATTCGAAGTGGTCTCCAGTGGCTGCAATATAGTCGTTTAAACGTTGAGGCTATTTATCAATAGAAGCATGCACTCTTTCCAAGGGAAAATTCTTCACTGCCAATCATACGGATTGTTTTAGGGACTCCAAAGTATCATGGTATTTAGAGCAAGCCGTACTCTTTAAAACTGACCATAAATCATAAGCCAGCGGATTAAGATCGGGACTAGACGATGGCCAGTCTTCAGCTCTGATGAAGTCCGAAACGTTCGTTTCCAACCAAGACTGCGTAGACCGAGCTTTATGACCCAGCGCCGAGTCTTGTTGGAAGGACCATTCTTGGTTATTGAACACGGTGTTGTTAAGGGGCTTCACTACATTCTCAATAATGGTATCTTGATACACTAGATGTTATGGTACCTTTTTCACAAAAGAATGGCTCAGTCACTCCTTCATAGCTTATTAGCTATAACCAAACCAGTTGTGGGATATGGGAAAGTGGGATAGTGCCCATGTTGCACTCAGTCGACTAATTCGAAAGCTTCCTTAGAGCTTTGAGCATTAATACAGTCATTTTGTTTGTTAAAATCTTGCTCAATTATAAAAATGTTCTCATCCGTAAACAAAAATTTTCTGAGACCTCCATTTGCTTACCGCTTTATTTGTTGTTTCGATTTTACTACCCTATTCAATTTTTAAATTATCAGTTAAGAAATGACCAGTTCGTCTCTTATAGGCTGCAAGTCCTAAGTCATCTCTTAAAATACGCGACATGGTTCTAAGTGCTATCTTCATCTCCCGAGATAAAATCTTTCGCTTTTGGACAGGATTCTATCCCTTACTGCTTTGACAACCTTTTTTGTACGAACACACGCGGCCAGAATTTTTTCTGTCACAAACAAAGGAGGTCTCATTGTACCTATTAATAGCCCGGTACATAAACACTTTACTAACTACTGTATGGAGAGTTTTAAAAATTGCATTTGGCTCCATACCTACTTTGTGTAATGCAATCACAGCGATTCGGTTCTCTTTATCACCCCACTCCATTTAAATATCGCAAAATATCGTGTAATCTATTAGCATCAAAATGAGAAAACTCAATGAACAATCATATAAAAATGACAGATTCCAAATTCAAATGTAATATTTTGTGAATTTTTAATTGTAACAGTATTTATGGCTAGACTAAGTATACCTAGTAATATATACATACTCACCATATGTTCACTCGCCTTCTCAATTAGAAAAGAATGAGTGTATCCTGTGGGTATTTTGTGAAATAAATGTTTTTCTTTCTTTCTTTCTATTTTATTGACGCGCTTAAAGGACTTGGTTTAACACTTCAATAATCTTAATATACATATTTAAAAATCGGTGTATGATTAAGATGAGACGATAATAGTGAATTATTTATTCGTTGACTAGATCCTATCTTAACTGAACTCTCGGTTTGTTTCAGTACTCCTAGGGAAAAAGGAGGGATTTTAATTTTTATAGAAATTTGCTGAAATCTTCGTAAATATACAAGTTGTAACAAAATTAAATATAAACGAAGTAATGCGTTAGTGACCTGTGGAGATTATGAATAATAATATGTTATTTACAAACAAACATGCTATTGTTTTCATATTTTAAGCACATTTAATTTAATAATTATTATTTTTTTTGGTCAAAATAATAACTGCTTGCTTCAAACTCAAAGGTTGATAACACTGCTTTGTCTGATCTGATGTCATGTCTGTCACTTTTTTGGCCAACAAACGTCGCCTAGTCATTTTTTGCGGGCCTTCGACAGGTTAACGGCACAGATGTGACAGGGGATCATTTCAATATACTCGTATGTGCAGATCCCGTCATAGAAAAGATTAAGAATTGGTTTCCGCTGCGTTCTCACTAGATACACTACCAAAGAAATAGCTTTCTTATTACGGCAACTATTAGATGCTTGTGTGCGTGGCATCTTGGTACTCAATGGATTAATAAAATACAAAATACTTACTGATGATATGTGATCCCAGTGTCTTTCTTATTTCTTGCAGTATATTATTTTTACAAAGGTTTACTACACAACCAAGGCATTTTAGTTTCAATTATTATTAGCAAAGTTTAACAGAACATGTGGCACGTCAACGCCAAATATTGTACGAGATTGGCTCGAGTACGCCCGCTTGGGCATAGTATTAGTTGCCCAACTTTGCGACTACTCCTGCAATATCTAGCTGGAGCGCAGCGGAGACCAATCCTTAATCTAAGGGTTTACAAAATAAAACTTGGACTTCATGGCGTTAATATAATATTGTTGTTAGGGTAGATAAGATACGCAGTTAGTTAAGTTTACATAGTCGTCTGGCAAAGTTGACTCAATTGATTATTGCATAAATCATTAGCTGGTTTCTAACTGGAGCATTATGAAACTATTTTATCACAGACTACGGGGTACTGAAGGCAATTTTCGATAAGGCTACAAAGGCACAAATAGGCAATATAATCGGATATGATTAGTAGATTCTCTTTGCCTCTACCCTCCATAGCTTAAACCTAACTATAATAATATTTTAATATGCTCGTAAGGGATGAGACGAGCTGGACGTGCAGCTGATGGTTATTGATACGCCCGGCCAATTGCAATGCAGTGCCACTCAGAATTCTTGAAAAACCCAAAAATTCTGAGCGGCACTACAATAATTGCGGTCGTCACCTTGAGACATACGATGTTAAGTTTCATTTGCCCAGTAATTTCACTAGCTACGGCGCCCTCAAGACCGAAGCACAATGATGCTCACACAACCCTGCTTCACGGCAAATATATAAATATATGAAGTAATAATAATAGTGATAATCTAAGTATGTAAATAAATCATAATTCATATAATTATTTTGTTTGTAAGTTTTGCTAACTGCACAATAGATCATGAAAATTTGCAAACGTTTTCAGGGATATAGAAAAGAAACAGCGTATATTTTATCCCGAGTTTAATATATCATAATATAACAACTTTTACATTGAACATTCATCTAGAGCGGCAGGTGCAGCGGCGGAAACTGCCGAAAACCTAGCAACGGCGGAAATTGCCAAAAACCTAAAGAGGAGGAAATATGCATCACTCGGTGATGGATACATATTTTTTTCCATTTGGGGTGGAGACGATAGGTCTTTGGGGTTCATCGACACAAAAACTCATAACAAAGTTGCACAGGTCTCTAACCGATTTAACAGGTGAGCCAAGATCTAGTAGGTACCTCTGTCAAAGGATAAGTTTGGCCATACATAGAGGTTGCAAGCTTCATGGGCACCTTACCTGCCGACAGCGTTCTTAATGATATTAAGTATTAACTATTTGTAATTAATTAATTTTATTAGATTATTTAAGTTTTATTTTGTTATATTTTATATAAATGGCCTAGTAATATTAATTATTAAGTCGGTAAACAATTTGAAATGTAATAAGAAATAGTTAATGGAATAAATAAATCTACTTATAAAATATTGAAGATGAAATGCTTTGTTAAAAAAATGTTACAATTTCCGAGATTCGATGAATTTACTTTTTGAACTTGACATTTAATGAAATTATTTTATACTAGCTGAACCGGCAAACGTTGTTTTGCCATATAAAGTACGTGATTCACGTGATAGTTTTATAAATAATAAATAGCCTATGTGTTATTCTGGTGTGTAAGCTATATTATTGTAAAGTTTCATCAAAATCCAATCAGTAGTTTTTGCGTTAAAGAATTTCAAACATACATCCAGACATACAAACTTTCACATTTATAATATTAATAGGATGGAAAACGAGGACAAACGAGCAACAACCACGCTGTGGAGGACCGCCACATATCTGATGGTGGGGAAGATATCCTAATTTGTGGTGTGTCGTGCGAAAGTGGAATTCGGCGACAGGAATCAGATGAAACAGCTCTTCGGAACACTCACCGTGTAGATGCGGTAGAAGACATCTGATGAAGCGACGTTTCTACGCCACGCCAAGTGATCCAGCCATTCACAGAGTACGGCGTCCCCGACAATTCCCGCTGCTCTGCGTTGCACGCGGTCAAATGGATAATTTTTTTATTAAGTTTATAATTTAATTATGAGATCATATTATTTATTATTGATCTATAACTTATTGATTAATCCAACTGAATAGTCATTTGAAATGAAAACATATATATAATAATATGAATATCATACATAATATGTATAAAATATTTCTAAAATTACAATAATGTTGAACAGGAAGTTTAATATTGTTATACATCCTTGACAACTATATTGATGTTAAAAACAAGCGATAATCAATTATATGATTGTTTTAACAGTATTTTTCCTCTAGTGAGTTTTACTAATATATATACTATATAAAAGCGAATGTGAGTTTTATTTCCTATGTTTTCACGCCTAAACTGCTCAACCGATCATTATGAAATTTTGCACACACTTTGGGGGCATAAAAAAGAGCGTGGCGTAATTTTTATCCTCTACATTTTAAGAGCTCTCGAGACGGTGCGGTACGAGTTTTTACCGGGTTTACATATAACCAATGACAGCGAAAGGACGTATGGAAAAAGAATTGATAAAATCCAAGATGGCTGCCGCGTAACATTATCTTCATCAGATTATGAATATCGGTTCCATGGTTCTTGGGGTTGCCGAAATTGAATTGAAAATAATACATTGAGAATGTTTTTTATTGCAGAGTGAAACAGTGTTGAACCCGACTTACGGCCGTTCCCAATATTCAGTCTATCTCTTACTTGAGATAAAAATCGTAACTATCGTTGACTTTTCTGTCCCAATATACATATCGAAGGTAACTCACCTTATCCGTACACGCTGTCTGTCAATGGGACGACATATAGCTCACTAGCGATATAAGTTTGTATGGAAATTGCAATTCACGCGTCCTAATATAAGGCAATAAGAATGACTTATCAGGTATATTGCGACAGCTTCAGATTATTGACAGCTAATTACTGACAGTAGAAGGTAGTAATTTATGTCTATCTGTAGATATTATTGGGAACGGCCTTTAGAGTATACTAGCAGACGATCTGACAGCACGGTAATGCGTAGTCGATTCTGATTTGTCAACGTATTTATTAGCTGGTGGCTTAAGGCTGGGGACCGAGCCAATGGCGTTGAGGAATCATGCAGAGTACAGCGGAATCGTACAGAAAATAAATGTTGTATTTCATATTATTAAATCCACCTTCCACCACAAATTAGGATGTCATCTTCACCATCTGGTTGTGTGGCGGTTCTCCACAGTGCGGTTTTCAAGGAACTTTCTTTCAAATACAACAAAACTGTGGAAAGAGCTTCCTAGTGTGGTTTTTCCGGGATGATACGACTTGGGTTACCTTCAAAAAAGCGCGTACACCTTCCGTTCCAGTGATTCCTCTGTAACGTCAGGTGACCCGTACGCTCGTTTGTCCTCAAAGGTTTTCACTTATCTCATGTGTTCTTATGAACACACGGTGTTTTTTTATGTATAATTAATTTGACGTTTAAGACACATTCTTGGCACTGTTCAATGCGCAGTGTAGGCAATAACAGTAAATAAGGTGTTGTGGACGATAATGGTAATAGCCGCAATATTTGTATCGTTGCAAGCTATTATAGACTCTGTTTGGCAATGCAATCCACTTTTTGACAAGCGAAAGACCTTTGCACAGAAATTGCTTTGCTAGATTCTTTAGGCTCAGGTCAATAACTCCTTAGGCTCGTTGGCCACTTTTAGGATGGAGAAGAAGCACTGAGCTTGTTTTTTTTATGACAGTAAGGGACGAGACGAGCAGGACGTTCAGCTCATGGTAAAACGATACGCCCGGTCCATTACAATGTAGTACTCGTAACGTTCAGGATTCTTGAAATTCCCAAATGTTCTGATCGGCACCACAATTGTGCTCGTCTCCTTGAGACATAAGATGTTAAGCCTCGTTTGACTGAGGAAGCTCCTTTGCATCGGATGCCAGCTAGATTATGGGTACCACAACGGCGCCTATTTCTGCCTTGAAGCAGTAATGTGCAAGCATTACTGTGTTTCGGTCTGATAGGCGCCGTAGCTTCTGAATTACTGGGAAAATGAGACTTGATACCTTACGTCTCAAGGTGACAAGTGCAGTTGTATTGCCGCTCAGAATTTTTCAGTTTTTCAATAATCCTGAGTGGTGGCATTGTATTGGGCAGGGAGGATCAATTACCATCAGCTGAACGTCCTGCTCGTTTCATCCCATTTTTCACAAGAAACAATAAGAATTCAAGAGGATAGGAAAAATGTCCGCAGCGTGGCTGTATGTTTACGACTTCTCAATGAAAATCGGTCACAGTAACAATGGATACGCTATCTTTTCTATATTGCTGTATCTCCATTAGAGATGATCTTCTCCCTTGTACGCTTTGTTTGTCTCTAACAGTAGTATATTGTGAGTTGGAGTGACCTAATGAAATTGAGCAACTAATTTTAACTAACATAGGAAGAATAATGATATTATTAATATATAAAACAAATTGATTTTTTTAAATTTTAGCCACCTTTGTCTCCGTGGGGCCTTAGCGACATGGGCGCTCTACCGCTTAAGACAGTGGACCACATATTTCTTTTAAGTCACAAATATTAATTATGGTACAAATCATCCAGACACTTGATAAAAATACCAGTTGAAAAAATAATATAAGTAAAGTATTTTTCAATCTCTGTTATCTTAAATGACTAAACTAAAGTCTGAATGTACTATATATATATTTAGCTTCGTGGGGCTCTTATCATATGTGTACAAATATACTTATAATGAAATTGTAGAGTTTGAATTTCTGTACATAGAAAATAAATGTTAAAACCAATTAGGGGGATGCAAGAAGGAAAATAGAACAAAAGCTGAAGTGGGCCTCAGCGTCAATTATTTCTCCCATGGCCAGCTCCATTTGGCTTTCTCCGTGTAAGCCAGCCAACCAAACTATTTTTTTGTCTATATTCCGAATCTTTTTACGTCGTCTATAAAGAAGCATATAGGTTATAGGTTATCACGGGCTACTATCCGCAACTCGACGACTATGGCGCGCCTATTTTGCATGGTGAGGTGGGTGGCTAATCTTGCCATCCAAGCTCCTCAAGGTAGTTAATCAAACCTCTGACGTCACCCATGACCTCGGGGAGAGTTCTCGGTGACCCCAGGTGTTTGGCCTGGTAAGTGGCCACACTCCTACACTCCAGAATGATGTGTGCGGCCGTCTCTTCTGCCTCCATGCAGGCTCTGCACAGCGGGCTGTTGGTGACACCTATACTAAGCAGATGTTTGTCAAAAGGGCCGTGACCCATTATAACATGGGTTAATTTACGTAATCCTTGGCGTGGGAGTTTTAGTAGCTTGCGAGAGAGCCTGAAGTCTACTTGGAGTAGGGCCTCTTTTGCTTGTCTACACCCTCTCACTTCCGTCCAGTATTTACTTTGTAATTCCTTGGTATGTTCTCGTATAACCATTGCAGGCCATCTAGAGGGGAGATAAAGAAGCATTATAAGCTATTGAGATCTATTCTTTCATAACCTCAACTAAACAAATTTGAAAATGTCCTTAAATCTCCGACAATTTATACTCATTTCTCTTTCCTGCTCCATTATCAGATTCTAATTAACATCTATCCACACCTTAAAGATTGACCATTGCAATGAGCCCAAATACCAAACCTCGGCTTTAAGTTGGTGAGGATTTGGACAACCTGTGGAATCGAGGTCATGCCTCAGCATGAGGTCAAGGTGCTAAATTTTGTATTGATCAGACCTATGAATGTTGGTCAGATCCTCTCCTCAGCAAGAAAAGAGGTGACAATCTTTGAACGGCTGAACTGAATCTCTGAAAACACTCTGGATCAATTTTCCTTTCAAACAAAAAGTTATCTAAGCCATTTATCTATTTGGTAGCTACGATGACACAGACAAACACACTCAAATACACACTCACGTTACACTTAAAACGCCCTTAATTTTTCGCCAGGCGTTAAAAACTTTGATTCGGATGATCGTGTCGAGTTCAGTACAACTATAGTACATAACTTAAAGAGTGTTAAAATGGTAATCGCAGGAATAATTATACATATTTTAAATCATCTAAAATTCTGAAGTTATCGTTATATAGTATTATTAGTTAATAATCGCTTTGATGAGCACTAAATACTTCTGTATAAAAGTAACAATTCATATTACATAATATAAACCAATTCTTCGATTTATTTTTATTTATTTAAGGAGTTGTTGAGGCGTCCCCAATGCTGATAATTGATTTATATTAGCCCAGCAGGAAAATCCTTCAATTTAATGTACAACAATACATTATTTTATTGTTATTCTCGAATCGTAATTAAGTAAGAGTCTGGATACCACGCGGACGAAGTCACTGGCCCCAGCTAATACATATACTTAAGAAACTTTTTTCATTTTCGTTTATGATAATTAACTTCACAAAAAACGCATTTATTCACAAAATTTTAAACATAATTATAAACATAATTAACTTCTACTGCGTGATCTTATTATATATATCTCTACAATACTTAATACATTTTGAAGTCAGTGATAGCTACCGCGTCAAATTAGCATTGCAATTACGGTATGGATATGGCTTTGCTATGCTCGGAGTTTCCCTGCGAGACGAATAATCGGTTAACGACAGATCTTATGAAATTTAACTTTTATAAAATATGCATTTAGTAAGTATACTACATATTCATAAAAAGTAATACTTCTACCAAAGAAATTCGAGAGAATGTACAGCGAACAGGCGAAAATGAGAGGTACCTAAGAGCTTAGCTTTGTAACCAGGGAGGTTTAGTGTACCCAATCCACACTTTGCTGAAACAATTTTCAGTGTATCGCGTGACTCGACGGGAAACACTTGTTCCCGGTTTTTCTCACGAGAGCATCGGGACTAAGGGATTGTATTACTGTCTGTGTTTGTTTTGTGTTGTATCTTTTAGACAAAAGCACAAATTTATAAAACGAGTGATATTTATATTAAAAAAAATAGTAGGGAGAATTTCTAAATTGTAAGTACGCACTATTATTAGTAAGCACTTGTTTTAGTCTATATTATTGTTACAATTATTGTTTTATTTAGTCATTGCATTCTTTGGATGCGATATTTATAATATATATAAGTATAATACTAAAGTATTTTCTTCGATTAAAGCGTAAATAAATCACTTAAATGATTAAAACGCGTGTAATTGTATCTGTGTTTTTATATTGGATTGTTGCGTATAAGTTACATTATTATTTTTTACCTTTCCAGATCTCCTTTTCAGGGGGACGAGAACTGAAAAGGTCTTGTAACGTCGGGTTAACTAATTAATAATAGAAAGGTAAATTTTACGCAAAAATCAAACTTAAGAACACAGTTACAATAACACGAGTTTTAATCCTTTAAAAGTGTTATATTTAAGTATAATACTATATATAGATTTATATATAATGGTGTTTGTTGAGTAGGTTATAGTTGTGTTGCTATGTTAACAAATGGCTAAGGCTGATTACAGAAAAACTGACCTACTTCTTGATCTGATAAAAGAAGCTTTTTAGTAATTTCCGCAATGCTACATAGCATGGATTATGATAAGGGGGGCTTTTATGCGATTAATGTTATGAAGTAATAAATATTTTATACTTATCAATTAATTCATCTGATATAGACGGTGTCTTGCAAATATGTAGTAAGTAGGGTAAGTCCCAGCCACTGATCAGGTACTATCTATAAACAAATTTAAATGGTTTATTAAAAAAGTGGCCAAGTGCCAGTCTCACTCACCAATTCAGGGTTCCCTTGTAGCAAGTAACATAATATAAAAGTAGAGTAAGTCACAGCCACTGTGCAGGCATTATCTATAAATAAATTTATCTATATAAATGAATTATATATATCAAGTCTTAATAAGGTCTTGTAACATCGGCTTAACTAAATTAATAATTACAACTACACGCGTTTTAATCCTTTAAAAGTGTTTTATTTAAGTGTAATACTATGTATAGATTTAAATATAATGGTATTTGTTGTGTAGGTTATAGTTGTGTTGCTATGTTAACAAATGGCTAAGGCTGATTACAGAAAAACTGACCTACTTCTTGATCTGATAAAAGAAGCTTTTTAGTAATTTCCGCAAAGCTAAATAGCATGGATTATGATAAGGGGGGCTTTTATGCGATTAATGTTATGAAGTAATAATAGAAGGCATAAAAGGCATTTATTTTCTCAAAATCGCTTCGGAAACAAAAGGCACTCTGAGAGAGAAGAAGTGGCGCAAGAAACTCTCCCAAAATGCTTTTTCTGCCCTTTTTTTAATAAAAATATACAATATTGTCATGTCATGCTATTGCTATAAAATAATCATAATTCAGTCCCAGGCTGTCCGATCACTTAGATATTCAGCTGTGGAGTAACTGGTTTTACGATGGAGCCATTTTTTAATATAACATTTAAATTTATTTATAGTTAATGCCTGAACAGTGGCTGAGACTTTATTATAAAAGTTTATACATTTACCCTTAAAGCTATTATGTATCTTATGCAGCCTAGTAGAATTAGTCACAAGCAATCCCTTATTTCTAGTGTTATAATAATAAAAATCACTATTAAGAGCAAATATTTTATACTTATTGCCTAATTCATCTGATTTCGACAGTGTTCAGGCATTATCTATAAATAAATTTAAATGTTATATTAAAAAAGCGGCCAAGTGCGAATCGCACTCACCCATTCAGGGTTCCGTTGCAGCAAGTAACATAATATAAAAGTTCTTGTAGTTCGTTGTAACTTAGATGGATGTTTTATTAATAGTTTTTTTTTTCAAGTTATTGATAAGTAAACATTATAATTAGTAACCTTAAAGATGGGATTTAGATCCTACTATATGCGAGCCCATATAGGCTTGTGATAGCTAAACAAGCTAATATATATTCTAGTTTTACAAGAAAAATTTTCGAAAAAAAGATGGACAAGGAGGTAATAACGTCCTGTGACCAGAATTTTGCATGAATGACAGTATAAAATAATTGTCTTTTAAAAAATCTTCGTTGAAGTCTTGAAAAAGTAAATCAAATCAAATCAAAATCAGTTTATTCAAGTAGGTCACGAAAATGACACTTATGAATGTCAAAAAAAAAAAAAATCTTATTGAATCTACCACTACTTCGTAAAGGGTTGAGCTAATGAGAAGAAGTAAGTAAGTAATGTTGGCAGATTGTTGTTGCAAAGAAATTGCAGTTTATGATTTATTACGTATTAAAAAAACTACATACTAGATCTAGTTCAAACCAATTTTCGGGGGAAGTTTGCATAGTAATGTACATCATATATTTTTTTTACTTTTATCATTCTCTTATTTAAAAATGGCTCTGTCGTAAATCCTACTACTTCACAGCTGAATATCTTTAGTAATACCTTTTGGACTCGTAGAAAGATGCAATATAATTGAAAGAAATGGCTTTTTAATTACACCTTATTGCCTTAAACATACTTATTGCCTTATAGGCCACTTCTGAACAGGGACAGGGACTTTATTAAAAAGAGCGCAGAGGAGGAATTCTGGGAGAGTTACTTGCGCCGCTTCTTCTCTCTCAGAGAACTATTTGTTTCCGAAGCGGTAGTATTTAGTATATTAGAAATGATATCAAAAAGAATTCTAAAGGAATCAATTTTGAGAAAATTAATGCCTTTTATTATAAAAGTGTACACATTTACTCTTAAAGGTTATTACGTATGGGTTGTACTATAAGTAGTTACAAGCAATTCCTTATTTCTAGTTGTTAGGTTTATTTACAATCATTTACAATAATACACACAAATATTATAAGTTGAACTAAAAACTAGGATCTAAATGGAGTGATTACTTACAAATAAACACGGCATGCACTGAAATAATTAATTTTAAGTATTTTATATAATAAGTTAAGAATTAAACACACATTTATTATACACATTAACATACACAGTAACATTAATTTTTCAATTATAACATTATTAAACATTACTAATCTTGGAACAAAAAGACCTGCGGAATTTGGCTAAGGAATCAGCAAATATGTCAATATCAGCTACGTTATAAGAATTTAATATTTTACATAATATCCGAAGGACTGGGGAATTGGTACCTACGATCGTTTGACGAAGTACACATTAATAAAATTTTAAAAACAAAATTTTATGAACGATGCGGGACTCGAACCCACCTTTGGCGTTCCATGCCAGTGCCAACCAACTGAGATAAATTTCAAATTTTATTTGTGTATTAATCCTAGAAGTGAGGGTTATCACTTTAAGAACATATCAAATTGTATAGGACACATTTTATTTGTAGTTAACGCTGGTCAAAACAGAGACATCGAGTGTTATCCAGTTTAAACTAGAGTAAACGTGTTCTAAGTAAAAGCTGTAAACCATCCAATAAATCAAATCAAATCAAAATCACTTTATTTATGTAGGTCACGGAAATGACACTTATGAATGTCAAAAAATTATTTTTCTTATTGAATCTACCGCTACTTCGTAAAGGGTTGAGCTAATGAGAAGAAGTATCAAGAAACTCATTTCCACTCTTTTATATCAAGATTTACATTTCAATCGATTTACAAATCATTTCAATTACTATATAATATGTAAAATGATGCAACAAACATACTCAAACAAAATAGTCAATGCCTTACACGAGTAAGTCAAAAAAAGTAAATGTAAATTAATACAAAAGTTATTGAGTACTGTAGCTGTATCATCCACACACACCATAAATAACTAAAGGTATTCTGTGAGGATTTTATTAGCGATTATAAATAAATAATATATATTTATATATATATATATATATATATATATATATATATATATATATATATATCTTTTTTAATCTGAAACTGAGTCTCCGGCAACAGGATCATCCTGCCACCTAATAACATATTTAATACTTTTCAGGTCAGCAAAAATAATGAACAGATAGCTATGGTAGATAATTGTACAAAGGTAGAGATTACTTGATATAATGTGTAAGGGAGTGAATGTCAGTTGGGAGACGGAGACCTTGATGGGCACGCCTCCAGCGCCTTCAACATGGGAACGGATCATTCCCAGAGCAGCTATATCCCACATTGGTCTGTTTGTAGCCCTCATGCTGTACACAGGAGGTGGAGGTTTGGTAAGTAGACATCTTAATAAATATAATATACAAATCATTATTACATGTCTAATAGCATTCACAGACGATCGAACTTGGTTCGGAACGGACCACGAACCGTACGGTGCGGTCTACACAACAGACGAACGCACCAGACTCCGAATCGTCCAGTCCTATTGTGCTAGCATTGCGTGAACACGTCTCCTCGACATGCCTCCTATTCTATCAAAACAGGCCAAAATTGCATTAGTTGCGGCAACTAACGTTGCTACATCGTCATTACATAACCAACGAAAAAGAAGAAAAGAATGGGCAAAATTTTATCTCAGAAATGGGGTAATATGACTTCCATTTTTCTAAAAGTATTTGAAATGCTTGATTGCGTGCATCTTTATTACAATAAAGGCTATGCGCGATAGTCCACAAACATGGAAAGTCTTTATACATTTCAACAGCTCTATAAAAGCTTTTTTCTCTATACTAACGATGTCTTCTTGGTGTCGTTCCGAATCCATTTCTGTGAACACGTTACGACGTGTTGCGCATACGGTGGCTCAATAGAGACTAAACTGACATTTGGTTCGGTGCGCCGTCCACATGATCGAATCGGTTTGGAACGCACCGCGTTCGATATGCAAGCGCTCCGAACCAGCCGTACCGATATTAATACCGGCGGACCGTGCGCCACACGATCGAATTTGGTTCAGAGCGCACCATTTTCGTGGTCCGTTCCGAACCAAGTTCGATCGTCTGTGAATACTATAAACACTATCACACCCTATTACACCCACACACATTCTTAGAAGTTATACATTTTTTAAATATCTATTTTGTATAAAGACAGTATTTTTATTTTTATTAATCTGATTTTTATAATTTGTTTTGACTATGTAGGTAATGTCTGGTATCGAGAAGTCACTGACAGCTGAAACACAGTTCATACCTAGTTTATCTGTCTTTGCTGCATATATTGTATATCTTATATCTTTATACGAGCAATTCTTATCTTAATATATATAAATTACGTGACACGTTGTTTGTCCGCGATGGACTCGTAAACTAATGAACGGATTTTAATGGGGATTACTTCATGGAGTGCAGTTTAGTCCAACTTGAGAGATAGGATAGTTTATATTTCGATTTGGGACCCATAATTATTTGTATTTCCAATATTGTATGGACATATTTTCTGTTAGAGATTTTATTGACGCACGGTTTGACTGTGAAACAATTTCATTATAACAACAGGGAGCAGAACGAAATAGTTCTTGATGTTATGAAATATTATTTGCAAATTCTTAAAAAACAGTATTTTATTTATTACTAGCTGACCTGTATAGCTTGTATTGCCGATATTAAAATTGCGATACAAAAGTAACTGTTGATCGTAGATGGGTGAAAATTTGAAATAATGCTGACTCATAATCAAACAAATTTAAAAAAATAATGTCAAAAAATTAAAAAAAAAAACTTTGGCGTGGACCACCCTTAACATTTAGGGGGATGAAAAATAGATGTTGTCCGATTCTCAGACCTACCCAATATGCACTCAAAATTTCATGAGAAATGATCAAGCCGTTTCGAAGGAGTTTAACTACAAACACCGCGACATGAGAATTTTATATATTAGATGTTCAGAACAACGTCTGTCGGGTCAGCTAGTATTTATATATAATCTGAATCTCGGAAAATTTAAAAAAAAATGTAAGCTCTGCTGGGACATTGGGTGATCCGGAAAGCAGAATACCCCGGTTCGAATTCAGATGTCCAATTAGTTTTTTTTTGTTCAAGTTTTGTACCTTCTTAAAAATCCGGCTCGGTCGTCCAGGTACTAATTAATAATATGATTAAGAAACATATTTTTAACTTGTTATTCTATTATTTATTGTAATATTTGGGAAATAAAGTTATTATTATTATTATTTTCCACAGAATCTACATAACTCTCGTGTAACCGTGTTTTATATGGAAGAGCAGGACAAACGAGCTTACGGTCATTTGGTGTTAAGTGATCACCGCCGCCCACACTCTCTTGCAACACCAGAGGAATCACAGGAGCGTTGCTAGCCTCAGATCGGCGCGATATTGGCGCGCGCAGAGGCATGTCAATGCGTATTACTTTACGTGTATTTTTTTTTTTTTTTATTTTTTATTTTTTTTTTATTTTAAGATTCACCAGTGGTAATTACAATAATACATTTATAATTATTATTATTATGCTAATTTACAAGGGTCTTATTACTAAATGCATTACCTTTTAAGGTGAATACCGCATGCTAAATTATATTGTGTGAAATAGTTACATAAAATAAATATAAGTTATAAAACAACCATTCTATAATGTAATGAAATTAAGAAATTAACAAAATCTACTAAATAAGTCAAGATAAACGTATTAAACAAATCAAGAATACTTATAAATTATTTATGTACAATACATTTTTTTACATTTTTGCGAAACCTTGGCAATGAATCACTGAATGGGTCCAAGCATTTATAATCGTTTATAATTTTGCATAATCGCGACACAGGTGAATTGATCCCCAAAATAGTTCTGCGAGATGGTTTTTCAAATAAGTTCACAGGTTTACGTGGGCATCTAGGCACTCTAAAATTAAACATAGACACCAGAAAGGAGTTGTCATAAATATTGTTAATACTTTTGTATAAGAAAAGTAAATCCAATATGTCCCTACGTTGTTTCAGAGTTAGTATATTAAAATATGTAAATCTTTCAGAGTATGTTGCGAGTGATCTAGATTTCCCAATTGAGAAAGCCAAGTGATAAAGAAAACGCTTCTGAATTCTTTATTATTTTTTATTAATTTTTTATTAAAAGATTGCCTATAATTATGATGATTTTAGTGAATGTATAAGAAAGCTATTGAAACAAGCTATAAGACCATGCAAAATAAACCATCTTATAAACAAAATGAGGGTCAGAACTTCGTCAGGGCGTAGTGTGCCAAACGGCACTTCCGATTTTGGTGTATCAGAAAAATCTTGTGACATATTAGCACTACAGAAATTCTAGAAATAAAAAATAAAAATCTAGTGACATACTACAACTAGCACTTCCCGATTTAGGAAGGTAAGGAAGGTGTACGCGATTTTTTGAAGGTGCCCATGTCGTATCGTCCCCGAAACACCGCACAAGGAAGCTCATTCCACTGTTTCGTAGTAGCAGGAAGTGGGGATGATATCCTAATTTGTGGCGTTCGAAGGTAGGATTCGGCGGCAGGAATCATGTGAAACAGCTCTTCGGAACACTTCCCGTGATAAATGCGGTAAAAGACACACAATGAAGCGACGTCTCTCCGCAACTCCAAGTGATCCAACCGTTCACAGAGGCAATACAATAAATTAAATAGCCTGTCCCACTTTTACAAATTTGGCATATATGTTTGTTTGTATATAATGGAACCTTTGAGCTGAAAGTGAGATCGAATCAAGGTCTCCGTGGTAAGAGTCAACGGTCCTACCTATTGAGCCACCTATGATTTTTAATTTTCCTTTGAAAGAACGCATTTCTTATCTATATTCATATATTTTATAACACTCACTACACATCTTATTATAATTCTACAATAATTACTGATCCTCACAACTGACGCGACTTTACCCAAACAAGGTTACAAAGCTGAGCGTGGCACCTGAGTCTCATTCAATACGTTGATATTAAAATTAAAACAAAGTCCTTACACACAGCGCCTTTCTTTCTTTAAGATGGAATCCCCAAAACACGCGCCGTAAAATGTTTGATAACTTGTTTATTTCCAAAATAGTTAACAATCATGTCAATAATACCGAGCTACTCGATAAAATATCTATCACCTTACCTTCGAGCCGGGGCGTGCATATCATACAGGCAATTAGGCAGTGCCTACCTCGTAATGAACCTAAACAAATATAGTGTTAAAGTTAATTTAGTTTAATTTTATAACCAAATACCCTACCGTTATTTTATAACCAAATTTCTTTTGAACCCCCACTCATAAATTTTCCTAAAAACCTACGGTAAGCAATCTCCAGGCTCAACTACGACTATTTAGATCTACTGTAGGTACCTACCTTTCTGGAAAACCAATGCACGCCCCTGGCTTCGAGGTATCCGCGTAAAAGTATTCATAATACATCGAGCAGACTTCAAATAAAATCAAATTCAGTACTGAATTCGCCAATCATCAGAGCTGGCGAACAATAGGTATAACATACTTGTTAGAAAACACCCAAATGTCGATATATTCAATGACTCTCATGACTCACTTAAGAATACAATACTAACATACGTTTAAGTCATTCTATAAACTAACCCAGGGACTTAAATTAATTTTCACATTTACTTTTATTTGTACTTACTTAGTTATAAAACACCTACTTTAAAGTATTATTAGTTAATGCTGTGCATTTCTTTTAAAGGCGTGAATAATAGAATTGTAAATAATGTTAAGTATGTATTCTGTTGAAGTGCCTAATGAATAAATAAATAAAAGTCCACATCGCGCCTATCTATGTTTTTTATAGGATTATTATTTATCTAAGGACAAATCAAAACCGTTACTTGTAGGTCAAGTTTCTCGCATTCCAGATATAGCATAATATCTATTATTGCCGCATAAGTTTAATAGGCGTTTTCAACCGACTTTAAAAACAGAAGTCGGTTCTCAATTTGATTGTATTTATGTGTTCATTCTAATTTATAAAGCGGTACGCGAAAGGAGGGCACAGAAAACTTTTGTTTACGGATGAAAATATTTTTTCAATTGAGTAACATTTTAACAAATATAATGACCGTATTTATGCTCAAAGCTCTAAGGAAGCTTTCCAATAACGCGACAGAGTGCAACGTTGGCACAATCTGACTTCAGTGATGGCATGGTGGGGTATTAGCTATGAAGGAGGAACTGAGACATACTTTTGTGAAAAGAGTATCCAAACATCGGCACAAGTATCAAGATACCATTCTTGAGAATGTAGTGAAGCCCCTTAACAACACCATGTCCAATACCAAGAATAGTCCTTCCAGCAAGACTGCGCCGGGTCATAGAGCTCGGTCTACGTAGTCTTGGTTTGGAAACTAACGTTTCGGACTTCATCAGAGCTGAAGACTGGCTGTCGTCTAGTCCCGTTCTGTTTCCGCTGGTTTATGATTTATGGTCAGTTTTAGAGATTATGGCTTGCTCTAAACGACATGATAATTTGAAGTCCCTAAAACAATCCGTACATATAAATACAATGGTCTAGGTTGATCATGGATATACGTTTAGGTAAGGGACGTTGAAAGAAGTTTAGGAAGTCGAACTGAATTTCTCCTTTGCACAGGATGCCGGCGCTTTTTTCTGCCGTAAAGCAGTAATGTGAAATATAATTCTGTTTCGGTCTGAAGGGCACCGTACCTAGTGAAATTACCGGGCAAATGAGACTTAACATTTTATGTCTCAAGGTGATGAGCGCAATATTTTACTGCCACTCAGAATTTTTGGAGTTTTTCAAGAATTCTGCACTGCAAGGGGCAGGGTATCAATTAACATCAGCTGAATGTCCTGCTCGTCTCGTCCCCTAATTTCACTAAAAAAATGCTGTATAGTATATTTGATAATCAAATTAACCCTTCAACTTGATTCTATCATTATGTTGCGAAGGTTTTGTTTCCATAGTAACTGATTATTGCAATCTGACTATTACATCGGACCGTGTTATAAATTTATGAGATACTAGCTGACCCGACAGACGTTGTTCTGTATATAATAAATAAAATACTGTTTTTTATGAATTTGTCAATAATATTTCATAACATCAAGAATTATTTCGTAAAATATGCTTCCTGTTGTTGTAATGAAATTGTTTTACAGCAGAACTGTCAAACCGTGCGTCAATAAATTCTCTCATAGAAAATATGTCCATACAAAACAAATATCGGACGACGGGGGACACATCAAAGGAAAAACAAAATTGTTGTTTTTATTTAATTCTGAACACTTTTATATTTATTCATCTTTTAAACCTTCCCTGGACTTCCACAAATAATTCAAGACCAAAATTAGCCAAATCGGTCCAGCCGTTCTCGAGTTTTAGCGTGACTAACGAACAGCAATTCATTTTTATATACATAGATTGGTTTTCTAAAATAGGTATAAGTTAGTCCTTAAGATTGACTACCGGTATAGCCGAGTGGTTAGAGATCCTACCTACTAAGCTAGAGGTCCCGGGATCGAATCCCGGTAGGTGCAAGCATTTATGTGATGAATATTGATGTTTGTTTCCGAGTCATGGATGTTAAAATGCATTTATGTATGTTTATATGAATTTATGTATGTTTAAGTAAGTATACTGAATTAAATAAATCGTTGTCTTGTAACCCATAACACAGGCTATATATATGCTTAATTTGGGTAAAAAGTGTGTCAATATTATTTCTAGTCTTCCGCTATGGTTTTCTGTGAATATACGTGAATTATTATTAAAATTGAACGACAAGAATCGTCAAATTTAGAAAAAAATGACACGATCAAGAAAATATAACATTCAGTCATTTCTTATGTTGCCTGCACAAATTAATTACAAACGAAAGACCAAATCAATTAATTGCAAAGGTTTACAATAGTAACTGTCTACTCCAAATGTCACGAGGGGTTACTGAAAACCAGTTTTGTGTTGGTGTCTTCTGCACTAACCAACAATATACTGAGTCAGCTCCTTTTAGCAGGGAATCACACGCACACAGTGTTTTTCTTAATTATAAATAATATTTGTTACATTCATTTAATATTCAAAGATTTTAATCAATATTGTAAATTGTCTAGTTGAGTATTTTTAGTTGCTAATAAAGAGTTTTCTATTCTATTTCTACTCTAAATACTAGTAAGAATAGCACTTTATTTTAGTGACTTATGCTATTCAAAAATTTGTCAACAGCTAATCATGTTATTCGTGCGTAGTGAACATCTATCAACAGTAATTTTTGTAGAAAAACTTATTGATATCGAAGGATTAACTTATGTTGCAAATCATCCGTTTAGTGGACAAAAAATCCTAATTAACTTTAGTGTCTTATTGTTCTTAATGTATATTAGTTTTAATAAGATTTGGCATGTCTATTATATTCGTAAATATTAAGATATGTTTTTCATATTATTTGTGATTATATTTTGTAAATGTTTACCTGTATTTGTAGTGTCACTCCCAAATAAAGATAAACTTACTTATTCGTCCGCTTAACGGACATCTAGCAACAGTAATTTTCTGACCTTACTGGACGAAAAACTATTTTAATTAGAATTATAATTTACTTTCGTGTCACATGCTATTCTAAATTTATGGATGACTAAAGCAGCCTTTTATATCTATCTATACCTTATTTAACTAACTTAAGACGTACCAAACTTTGCATAAGTGTATATTTTTTTAGATGCTAAAGCTTAGAAATGAAATTAATTAAAAAAGAAAACAAGTTTAATGCCTCTCTGTACTTTCTTCACATTTTATTACAGCCCAAAAAAGTTTCAGCTGCATTTGTAGTGATAGTTAAGAAAAAAAGATAAATGTACTAAATATAAACTTTATTAATCTGTTCTACAATACTGTATTCCACTGACCTCTACTATATACCCCCTGGACTGACGGCTGTCAAAGTGCTTTTGTGCTTGTTTGATATTCGCCATTGTGTAGCAATAGCGAGAGTCTGCGGAACTAAAACTAGTGATGACAACCTCAGCAAATATCGATAATGGTGGGAAACTATTTACAAAAAAAAATTGTGTACTTTATTACGTTGATTCTTGAAGTATAAATAACACGGAAAACGAATGAAATTAGTTCAAAAAGCAAAAATACTTCAAAGTATTGTACTTTCCATTGCAGCCATTTGTATTATACGTCAAAATTAGTTCTATGGACGCTCACGAATGGCGCTTCAAATAGGCACAAAAAATTTGCTGTCAAACATATGGAACAGCCTGTCCAGTGGTATTTATACATGTCAGTGATGTATTCTTATTAAGAGTTATTTGAGAAATATTAAATATAGATGTTTTAAATCGAGGACAATATTTTTTCGCGGCCATGACGCGTCGACGCCAGTTTATTGAGCTTCCTTTTCCAATAATGTCATGCGATGTTTATTTGTTTAACGATAATTAGAAACAGAACAGTGATGTCAGATTGATGTAGAGCGTCATTGTTTCAAAACAATTATCTCTGCCAAAAATAATTTCACTATTTTCGTTGGATACCTTGTTTGCGAAAGAATATTACATTGTTAAATATGTGTAGCTATTGAATAAATTGTTCACGTACTCACACTCTACCTCATAGATTAAGTATTGATCTCCACTGCGCTCCAACTAGATACCGCAGGCGTAGTCGCGAAGTGCAGCAACTATAACACCGCTCAAATGGGGTACTCGAGTCAGTCTCAAACAATGTGTGACGTTGACGTGCCAGATGTTCTGTTAAACTTTGCTCTGTAGTAAAACTTTGTAAAAATAATAATACAAGAAATAAGAAAGACACTGGGATCACATAATATCATCGGTAAGTATTTCAATGTAAAATAACACGAAGCGTATGTTACAAAATTTAAAATGCCATTGAATGTCAAGATGCCACGCACACGAGTTTCTAACAGTTGCTGTAATAAAAAAGGTATTATTCTTAGGTAGTGCGGTATCTAGTTGTATCGCAGCGGAGACCAATCCTTAATCTAATCTCTACCTATTACATATATTGTGAACCTTAGATAACATTTTCAAAAATACATAATAGTCTTCACATAAATAAATTGTTAGGTATAAGAAACCCTTAAACCATACAACTTATAGTTGCATTTTTAACATGTGATAGCTTAAAGCAAAATTATACCTTCTAAATAAATAATCCATAAATAGATCCCTAAGAGAATTTGAGAGTATTTAAAAATCAGCGAATTCTTCTTCATACAAACAGACGGGGCTCTCTTTTATTTTCTCTTCCTCGTAATTATCAAAGTTTGAGGTGTCTCCTGGCGATCTTATCTTCGGCAAAAATGGAGGCTGCACTCGGTTGTTTACAATTCCATCCCAATCTATATCGCGAAACCATTTGTGATTCTTGAAATCCAACGCGCCATCCTTTAAATTGCCATACCTTTTAGTCATATCTTGTTGGAGAACACGAGAAAGTAGATCTCTTAATTCCGGCGTGAAGTGGCCTGGGCATCTATATCTCCCATTTACAATTTTTTCATATATTCGCATTGGTTCCGAAGCAAAGAATGGGGGGAAACCAGCATTCATTTCATATATAAGAATCCCTAACGACCACCAATCCACAGACATCCCATAACCCTTGCTCAATATTATCTCCGGAGCTAAATATTCAGGTGTGCCGCATAAGGTCCAGGTTCTGCCCCTGATAAGCTTACAAAATCCAAAGTCAGTGATTTTGATATAACCAGTTCTGTCAATTAAAATATTTTCTGGTTTCAAATCTCGGTAAACTAATTCGCAAGCATGTAAATACTCCAGAGCTAAAATAACTTGCGCTGCATAAAACTTTGAGGTATTTTCATCAAACTTGCCCAGTTTTCTTAAATGGGAGAACATTTCACCTCCAGGTACGTACGGTAATATAAAATATAAATACACGTTGTCTTTAAAGAAATACTTCATGTATACAAGAAATGGGAAGTTGAGGCCGCTTAGAATTTTCTTCTCGTAGTAGCTATGTTCAATCTGTTTCATTTTAACAATTTTCTCTTTTTCCATCATTTTCATTGCGTAAAATCTTCCGCTTGTCACATGCTTCACTAGAAACACCACGCCAAAA
This sequence comes from Leptidea sinapis, assembly GCF_905404315.1. Taxonomy (NCBI): domain Eukaryota; kingdom Metazoa; phylum Arthropoda; class Insecta; order Lepidoptera; family Pieridae; genus Leptidea; species Leptidea sinapis. The sequence goes on along the minus strand of NC_066285.1, from coordinate 10,017,008 downwards.
GCACCAGTCCCAATAATTTTTTGCTTATCGAAGTCACCTAAAGCTGCGTTGCTTTCCGATCTTGCATTCCAGGAATCAACGAAATCAAGGTGCAGTTTTCGAAGATATTGTTTGTACTGTTCTTGTTTACCTTGAGAATATCCCCCTTGTGGACTGGGATAAATGGTATTTTTGGCATCCTGGGCCATTACATCGAATTCCTTTACCGAAATCAGTTTGGATAATTGTTCAAACACCTCATGAATCGAAATGAATTCAATAATATAAGAATATTTTTATTGACGTTTTTTATTTTTCTTTATACTAACGAGAACTTCCTCGAGGTTCAAAAAGTTTAACGTCATAATAATTATAAACATTGATATTTTCGTATGAACTTATAATTTAGTTTATTTAATTAAATTATGTGGTGATACAGTTCAGTCTCGTTGAGTTTGACGCTGATGTTTTTTTATAATCAATAGTCTATACAATAAATACATAATTTTTAAAGCAAAAAAATATATCACTTATCTGTTGCAAAATACTCGTGGCTGTCTCTGACGACATCAGGAATCCAGTGTTTAATCGCTGAATCTCTGTTCACATGGACAAGAACAAAAAATGACTGCACAAATTTGTGCAATATTTATATAGTTTTAGTTAGTCTAATTTTACTTTTAACTTGGCACCCCTTTACAGTGTCCAAAAATTTTTGTATCTATGGGTTTTATCATGCCTGAAATAAACACCTTTTATTTTATTTATCTAAATATTTTGACTTTCAGACTCTCTCGGGTCAGCTAATCTAATTATAAATGAGCAGTTTCTATAAATATATTTTGCCTAACCGTTCTAAGCAGTTGAATAAAATTTCTACACGCTAAAATGTGATCTATCCAAGACTCAGCTCGCGGAGAAACGCGTTTTTCCGAACTTCACACCACCTAAATAGTTTCAAACGTAGTGTTTCAAACGGTTGTCTGGAAGAGATCTCCTTTCGCTACAAGTTATTAAATCGCTATAAGACTGCCATGCTTGGCCTTTTCCTTATTGCGATGAAAAGATTTAGACTGGGCGTATATTAGGAGCACGTACATCCAATTGTGGATTTAACTTTCATTGGAGATATGAAATGTCCCTTATGTACCTAACGTTAGTAAAAACGCAGACAATGATAGAACAGTACTTTAACTTTATACTAGTCAAAATCGATGCACACACATACACACATGATTTACACGGCCCCTAATTGCCGGCCGCGCATTGTCAATCTTTTCGTATGTGCCAACCCTAGCGCTCCGCCCAGATGTAGGTATAAATTTGAAGGCGACCGCTGAGTGACCCTACTGTTCCATCACTTGTGTTATGGCATAATACAACTATAAAGGCCGTAAAATATGCGTGAGACTTCTTAAGTGTTACAAGAGGGTAGATCCGGCGCTAATAAGAATAACTTAGAATCCCCACTTAATTAACAAACAACACAAAAAAATCTGTTGAATATCTTAAAATAATTAATAACCATTTAAATAAAACGCTTTTAAAGGATTAAGACGCGTGTAATTGTAACTGTTTTTACATTAGATGTTTGCGTAAAAGTTACATTTTTATTTTAGTTAATCCGACGTTTCAAGTTTCCAGATCTCGTTTTCAGGGTGACGAGATGTGGTTTAAACGCGTTTTAATACTTGAAAAGTGTTTTATTTAAATATGTAACACTCGCATTAATCAAAGACAATACAATTAATAACTAGAGAATGCTTTTACCAGTGGGAAGCTCCTTTTCAAAGGATGGCGGCTTGATTATGGGTACCACAACGGCGCCTATTTCTGCCGTGAAGCAGTACTGTGTAAGCATTACTGTGTTTCGGTCTGAAGGGCACTGTGTTTTGGTTTGATTTGAAAAAAAAAAATGGACTGGGCGTATAATTTTTTTGAATTACTCGTCCCTTACTGTCATAAAAAAAATGCTGTTTTAAAATATCAGTCATTTGTGTGTGTAAAAAAGTGGTGTCACTTAAAGTATTGCATTTAAAGTTTCTACCGCATTAGTCATGAATATAATTCTGAATTAATGCATGACATTATGGATAGGTTTCATTCAGTCATGGAGTCAGCTTTTTTCTCACACAAGTTTTATGATATTATGCCCTTTAAACAAATTCTTTTATATATTTAATTATAATTTTGTGTAATATATTTTAAATTTTCATACTAATATATTATTAATTACATTGTTAAGTGAGATATTAAAAAAGGATTTATTATACCGTTGTTTCCAGAAAATATTTCATTTAATAAATGCTCACACACATTTCATAATTTAATATTAATACTACCGGACCCGACTGACTTTGTTCTGTTTATAATAAAAAACCTTTCACAGCTGTCCTCTACTCGGCGAAAGGAAAATTCTTGCCAAATTTCAAGTCTGCGCGCTTCCAGAGATATTATGATTGAGTCAATATTTGGATGTGGAAATCTCTCTCTTTTATATATTATATAGATATGTTGATGTTTAATATATTTTGATGAAGTAAACTTGTAAATTCGGAATACTAAGTCTTTGTCATGCCAATGACATTTTATTATATAATTTTGGTTTAACTTCTCTGTGATGGATTATTTCAATATTATTGTGTACAATAATGTATGCCATGAGAATTTACTTTGTATTTATATTTATTTTTTAGAAAATTTTGATATTATCGCGAATAATGTAAAGATATATTGTATAAATTGTACATGGCTAGCAATAAACCAAACACGTCGTATACGCAACAAAACCATAAAGATCATATAAGATATTTAGATATGTTAAAACAAGAATTTAAAAAGAGATTTGATGAGCCACCAAATAATGAAAGATTACCTGAAGACTTTGATACGATAAAAGGTATTGGTAATGGAGCATTTGGTGAAGTGTTTCTGGTTCGTGATAAATCGTCTTTAACCTACCACGCAATGAAAGTGGTTGAGAAGGAAGTTGTAGTTGAAAGAAAACATGTTCGACATTTAATCATAGAAAAAAAGATACTTTACAGTGTTCAGTTTCCCTTTCTAATATGTTTGGATGTAGCTTTTAAAGATAATGTCTATCTTTATTTCGTATTACCATTTATATCTGGAGGAGAACTATTTACACATATCCAAAAATTTGGTGGTCTGTCAGATGAATTAACGAAATTTTATGGTAGTCAAGTTGTATTAGCTTTAGAATATATGCATCATTGTGACGTAGTCCACAGAGATATTAAGCCAGAAAATATTTTAGTGAATTCGAACGGATATATTAAACTATGTGATTATGGATTTTGTAAAATAATGCACAAAAAGACATGGACTTTATGTGGAACGCCTGAATATCTAGCACCCGAGATTATCCTTTCCAAAGGATATTCTTTCTCAGTAGACTGGTGGGCTTTAGGAGTTTTAGTCTACGAAATGAATTGTGGCCAACCACCATTTTTTGCATCTGATCCAAGCCAACTTTACGAAAAAATTTTGGATGGCACGTACAAATGCCCGGATGTAATGACGCCGAATTGCAAACATTTGGTCAAATGTTTACTACAAGTTGATCCAAGTAAAAGATATGGTTCAATGAAAAATGGAATATTCGATATAAAGAGTCATCAATGGTTTAATGATATTTCATGGCAATCAATACTTCATCAACGAATACCGGCACCCTTTATACCCATTTGTACTTCTGCAGCAGATACAAGTAATTTTCCTGAGATTGAACAACAGAAGTTAAAAAAAGCATCAAATTGTCTTTATGAAAGGGAGTTCGAAGACTTTTGAGAAAAAATAAATCATTGTGACATGTAGAAGATATGAGGTACAGAAGTAGTTTGAAAAATAAACCTATACTTTAAGGATATGCTTTTAATGTAATATCTATTATCTCCAATCATTGCGAACGAAATACATATTACGGTGTTGATTAGTAATTAGTGTACGTAAAAAGGAACATTTGATATTGACACATTTATATCGTCGTTTGACATAATATCTGACTAACAGAAAACGTGATCTGTATACAAATATTTAGAATAAAAATAGCTTTAGAGAGTCAAATGATAATATGTTTATTTTATAATTTAATAATATTTTATGGTGTGAATAATAATGATTTTCATGCTATGACATTTGATAGATTGGAAGACAGAACTATTGCAACTTATTCACATGAACAACAATTTAGCCATACCAAGTTTTTGGACGTTATAAAACAAGATTTTTTACATAAATATTACAATCCAGTTAACTGCACTAAGCCTGTCGAAGAATTTGATCTAGTTGTAATGTTAGGTCAAGGATCATTTGGACAAGTATTTTTAGTTCGAAATAAATCAACTCTAGATTATTATGCAATGAAAGCCCTGGAAAAAGAAGAAATCATAAAAAAAAATAATGTTAAGCAACTTTTGCAAGAAAAGAAGATTTTGGAGAGCGTAAAATTTCCATTTCTACTTAATTTAGATTTCTTTTCTAAAGACAACTTGTATGTGTATCTAATAACTTCTTATGAAAGTGGAGGTGAGCTATTCAATGTAATAAAAAAGTTCGGAAATCTATCAGAACCACTGGCGCAATTTTATGGAGCACAAATGGTTTTAGCGTTAGAATGCCTTCATCATTGTGGCATTGTCCATAGAGATCTAAAACCAGAAAACATATTCCTTAATGAAACAGGTTACCTTAAACTAGGTGATTATGGATTTTGTAAAGTTATAAAAAGTAGAACGTGGACGTTATGCGGGACACCAGAATTTATTGCACCGGAAATGATACTATCTAAGGGATATTCCTTTGCAGTCGATTGGTGGTCGTTGGGAATACTAATCTTTGAAATGAATGCCGGATATCCACCATTTTATCATAATGATTCGATGAAGCTATATGAAAAAATACTCAGCGGTAACTATAAGTCACCCGATTACATGACTCCGGCTTGTAAATCATTAGTCAAGAATCTTTTAATCGTTGATCCTATGAAACGTTATGGCTCATTGAAAACTGGTGTCTTTGATATTAAGAAACATGCATGGTTTAGTGAGATTGATTGGAGTTCTGTACTGCAACAAAAAATGTACCCTCCATACAAGCCGGTGATGAGAAATCCAGGCGATATTTCAATTTCCGAGGAGGATGACATAAAACTCAAAAGATCGCCAAAGTGCTTATATGAAAAAGAATTTGAAATTTTCTAGATAATTTTTTATACATTTAGTTATATTTTTTAAAATATGAATAAACTTATTTTGAATGTTTTAATTATACAATACAATTCTATTATGTTTAATTATTAATAGATAGATATCGTGAATAAATAAAGAGCTTCGCGACATCGTTTCCGTTGGATACAGTCGTTAACTCATGTTACTCGTACTAACCCTTACAAATACTATTATTCGATCTAAATTTATTTCAAATTGGGCAATTTTGTTACTTGAGTAGCAAATAAGATAATACACTACCATTATGATCTTCCTATTAATATTTATCTATGGCTTATTATTTCTTTTACATTCCCACAACATTTCATTTATGTGACTATTTATTTTATTTGAAGCCAACTCAATCCAATTTTGACGACAAAAAAGAGCTATTGATAATTGATTTGTATCAATCAACAATTGGATTTGATACTAATACTTATTTACACTTGATTGTTTGAAAGAGAATGTAGAATTACAGAAATTTTACGAAAAGAGAGTGGAAGGAATAAATAAAGGAAGTACTGAAGAGCTCCTAGAATAGTCTTGAATACAATACTCGGTCAGTAGGCTCAATCTTAGTGATCGGCTCGATCTTAGTGATCGGCTCGATCTTAGTGATCGGCTCGATCACAGATCACGGCCGATTGTGTGTCTTGTATCGCTTCTATCTGTTCCATGGAGTTGATTAACCAAATACTGCCGCCGAAATAATAACACGCTAAAAGCCCAAGTGCCATCTCATAATCAATTGTAGGTTTTGGTATTGTAAAAGACCATGGGTTGCTCTTATCACTTCCAGTAGGTGACTCCTCGGCAGGAGTGTGCATCGCGTAAAGGCAATAAGGCAAACAAACTTAGAATGACATAAACTAAAATAGGTATTAGATTGATCAAATGGTCCCAAAATTATATGCGAAACACAAACAACTTAAATATTTAGACCTCAAAACCTAGCGCTGTTGGATTAAAGCTCAACTATGACTAGTAAGATCTACAGTGCGAGTAGTGCCTACCTTGCTAGAAAACCAATGAACGCTCCTGCTCCTCGGGCACATACGTAAAAGATGACAGTTAGTTATCTAATACGTCTTACGTATTATAATGCACAGAACAGGTAAAAGACATTCTGTGTTATTATCTAATATCCAGACGACTTCTTAAGAATATTCAAACCATGAACAAAAAAAAAACTAAGACATCTGGATTCGAACCGAGGTCTTCTGTTATCCGAATCACCCAAGGCCCACCCGAGCTATTATAGTCTTGTATATAGTGGTGAAATTTACCGTTGAATTCTAATTTTATTGTAGCTGTTTCTCATTACAACACGAATAAAACTACATTTTTTAAAATTGAAGTTAGATCGATTTATTGCCCCCAAAATCCCCTGTATACAAAATTTTATGAAAATCCTTGGAGCCATTTCCGAGATTCAGATTATATATATTAGATATAAGATTGTGATTCATAATTCATAATTTACTAACATCATTTTAAACACTACCCATTTGTATCTGTAGCTACAAAATAACCAATTATCATTTTTGTGAAGGTATTTAGAGCGTTGGAGTATCCAGCAGAGATAGCAAAACAGGAATATCTTCGGGATCGATTGCTCGCGGAGCGGTGGAATCTAATACGTGTGGTGTCTGATTACACGTTTAATGGCACTGAAGAGATGACTGTAGAAAAAATACTAAGCGAACAATTGGCTGTTTATGAAAAGGTAGGGTACAAAATAGTAAGTAAGGTGCATGTATCTAATGAGTGCAAAATACATCTACATTTACTATTTATTAAGTTCATAAGTCGTAGTAGCAGTAGAAGTTACTGTTCGCGCAGTTTTTGTCCAAGGTCATTGAGTATTGATGACATCAAAAAGAATTCTAAAGGGATCAATTTTGAGAAAATAAATGCCTTTATGCTTTTTATGCCTATTCACTCAAATAGCTGAGCACTAATTGTATCATTGTCTACCGCTGACCTGTATAAATACCAATGGACAGGCTGTTCCATATGTTTGACAGCAAATTTTTTGTGCCTATTTGAAGCGCCATTCGCGAGCGTCCAGAGAACTAATTTTGACGTAATAATACAAACAGACTGTGAAGTATTAATGCATTTTGAATTGACATTTATACTTCAAGAATCAACGTAATAAAGTACGCATTTTTTTGTATATACACCACTTTTTGTATGTAACCCACAATCTGTCGATGTTTGCTAAGGTTGTCATCACTAGTTTTAGTACCGCAGACTCTAGCTACATGGCCAACAGCGCCAAAATGGCGATTATCCAACAGGCACAAAAGCACTTTGACAGCTGCCAGTCCAGTGGTGTATAGTAGAGGTCAGTGTTGTCTACAGAAAGTTATAGTTTCTGGTGTACTTACAGGCACCTGAGATATGCTATTTTTAAATGACAACCAGACGCGACGATTTTGTAGTTGTACTGTAGTATGTTTGCGCATATAGAACCTTAATCCGTAGATCTATTGTGCTCCATACGAGTGCTCAGGTGCACGTCCATGGCAACCAGACCCTAGGAGGTCCATCAAGTCTAACATATCGTGGTTTAATTACCCTTGCATGTTGTCATACGTTATGGCTTAAATTATACTATCTCTATTATGCACACAGGTTGCCACTTAATACTTATCATTAGGCTTGTCGTCTGTTCGTTACCTTACGCATTCGCATAAAATTGTTTGTTACTATTTACAAGATTTTAACAAATTTAATTCAGGTAAAGTCTTGTAAAGTTTTCCACATCTTAGCAAATATATTAATATAATTATGGTATTTTATTTATCTTTTGAATTAAAATTGTATATTACGCACCTAGGGAGAAAATAACGTCATTCTGATCCGGGGAATATCAGAGAGGTGGCAATGTCATACTTATCTCACGTGGTATATACGATTTTTTTCCCACCTGAATTAAAAGCTCGCCTTTAAGTCTATGGTACGAGGCATAAAGGTTGTCTTGCCGGGAGAGAATCGGCCACTTCTGTCCCTCGTACCAGGTTTTCATCAAGGCTCTAATGTTTCTATTAAATTTTATAATTATGCTTTTGATATAGGCTATTTACATGAATATAATCGTAAAATTTATCCCTTGATTCTTTTGATCATGAAGTAGTTCTTCAGAGGTGTATTTCCAAATGTGCACTTCTTTGCAATGTAAAACAATAACAGCCTCACATATCATGATAAATGCATTAAAATATTTGTGTATTAACAAAACCGAACTTTTTGCTACAAAAAAAATATCTCCATAATATTTATTAAGTACTACGAAAGTAATACGAAATCTATGATTAAAAATAAATAAAATTAAATTAAAGCATTTGTTTAAAGGAAACACGGTAATTAATGCAAAAAAAATGGTTCCTAATTTAAGATTTCTGTAGGTTTTAGAAGAAGCATCTGGGAGTGGGTTAGCGTTTGAGGTGGACAGAAACTTCCCTGCTTTAGAAGAAAAATGGAGTATATTGCAAGCGGTATTCTTTGCATCCACCGTTCTCACCACAATAGGTGTGTAGAAACATGTAAGCAGATATTTTGTTTCGTTATTGCTTCTTGTTGAATGTACGCATCATCGCAATTACTGGCTACTAATATAAGTTGCTTATTTTCAGGTTATGGAAATATTGTTCCAGAGACATTTTGGGGTCGACTATTTTGTATTGCGTATGCGTTGATTGGAATTCCATTGACACTAACAGTGATCGCTGATTTAGGAAGAGCGTTCGCAACTGTAGTGTCCATGATAGCGAAACAATTGCCTGAAATGCCGAGTAAGTTTAATCACGATGAGATTTATTGTGGCTTGAGTTGTTGAACGCTCATACCGCACATAAATCTTTCAACAACTTTATCTCTTTATTGAATCTATAAACTACAAGCGCTCAATAATAATATATTTTGTTTGTTATAGAGATCTGTAACCGGGTTTCCAAGGCTAATCCAGCTGGACAACGTTCGTTGTATGCGTTTTGGGCCGTGTGTTTCCTTTTCGTGTACTTATCGGCTGGTGCTGGATTATTTAAGATGTGGGAAGACGATTGGAGTTTCTACGATGGATTTTACTTTTGTTTTATCACCATGACTACTATTGGTTTTGGTGATCTAGTTCCAAGTAAGTATTTTTTTTTATTTGGAAGATAAACTTCCTTGAATTCATCTCGGTTGTTATTTATAACTTTAATTTAGTTTATATTCATGTAAATATAAATTGACCTATATAATTAATAATTACTCTCGGTAAATTTTATTTTATAAGATAGGAGAAAAACATGTGTAATATTTGACTGCCATATATTATATCCTACTCATAGTCTAGTGATATGATATTTGTTAATATTAGAACATTCATTATATTTTGTATAAATTTTTACGATCAACAGTCAAAAGTTGTAATGCCTAATTTGTCAGTTGCTACTATTCCTTCATTTTGTAAATTTTGCAGTTATATTGTCAAAGCCGATGATATTACAATTTCACTAGTCATATTATAATTAAACGGTAGATTGTCAACCGACTTTATTTCTTTTAATGGCCTGGTTTTAGTGACATTGTAATGTCACGGGTACACTATGGTGATATTGTAAGGCAATGACATTTTGACAATCTTACTAGTTGTTAGTTTATGAAGCCGTCTCTGATTGGTCTATTTCTTGTATTTATTGTTTTGCGTATTGCGTATTGTATTGTAATTGCGTATGAAAATCTGCTAACTTCATTTGTGATACACCTAGATAGATTAGATTTATTACAATATCACTATAGTGTACACTACAATGTCACTAAAACCAGGCCGTTAAATTGTAAGAAATGAAGTAGTTGACAACCTACCGTTTTATTATAATATCACTAGTGAAATTTTAATATCAAGGCTTTGACAATATACCTACGAGATATATATAAGCAGTGCAGATCAAAATTATAGATGTTTTAAATGTTTGTTTGTGAATCTGTAGGGAACACTGAATACATTAAACAAACTTAATTAAAAACCTTTTAGGAAATATAATTCGCTTCAATTGTATTAAAACAAATAAAATTCCGTTGAGGAGTAGCACGGTTATCGAGATATAAGAATTGTTTTATACTTACATAAATGAAATAATCAAATAACTACCCTTGACGTATCCGAGAGAGTCATGAAAAAATAAAATCTGGTATTAAAATTTAGTACACGAAAGCCGAAATTTGAAGTACTTTTTTGAAGTCGGCTTAAAATTCAACGTTTAAAACTCGATTAGTCAGCAACATTAAGACGTGTTTGTGCTTCAAAATAAATAACTTCAATCTTTAATAAGTACCTTTATCCAGCTGTTTTAACTAAAAATGCTTTTATTTTCTCGCGAGTGACACATTTAAATGAAATGCTTTTGAAAGAATTAAAACGCCTGTTATTGTAACTGTGTTTTTGCATTAGTTTATGCGTAAAACTTACATTTTTATCGTTATTTTAGTCAACCTATTAAAAAGCGTTTTATTTTAATGTGTCGCACTCGCGTTACTCAAAGATAATACTATGTGCAATAGTACGGACTGGATAATGCTAACAGTTACCCTGAAAACATAATCCTGGAAAGGAGACGAAAAGTCTGGTTAACTAAATTAGTAGTAAAATTGTAACTTTTCCGCAAAACTAATGTAAAAACTCAGTTACAATGACGCGCTTTTTAATAATTTAAAAAGTGTTTTATTTAAAAATCCTGAATGTTTCCAGAAAGGCCGAAGTACATGTTATTATGTACGTTCTACATACTAATCGGTCTGGCCCTCACGTCGACTATAATCGAGCTAGTTCGACGTCAGTACGCGCGCTCGTGGCAACAATTGCGGGCTCTCTCCGGTCCCTTGGCAGACACATTGCGAAGACTTGGCGACGCCGGGAGAGGGGTCGACGTGTCTGCGCTCCATAACGATCTTCGGAAGGTCCTAACTGTCGTAAGTATTAATCTTGCTAGAGAGACAATGTACCGATATCTATGTTGTTTTGACTTGTACTACCATACATCATAATTACTCGTTGTCATTTGCAGGAATCTCTATAAATGTTGATTTTTTAAATTTTTATTATTTCATTAATTATTATAAATTGACTAGCTGACAGACTTCGACTGCCTCAATCGACAAATAAAAGACCTAAACTTATGTATGTACGCCAAATAGTATGGTTTGTGTTCAGAAATTTAATTTGTGACAAAACTTAAGATATATCATTCTACATAAACATAATCTGATAGATAGTTAACAACTGTAGTTAATCTACCAACTATAGTTAGCTAAAATTAATTTTATTTTTTACCTCCTGAGATGGTTAGAGATATATAGAAATTCAAACGGCCTTACAAATAAAATTGGCATAAAGTTATAACTAAGCATAAACCAAGAATATGTAAAATGTTTACAAATAGACATTTTGCTTACGAATGGTTTGTTGGGACGTATTACGTTTCCCGCGTTTATTTGCAAGGCAGCTCGTCATTCGGAATACTTCAGAATTATCATTGTATTGACAGTGTTGTCAACGATACTGTAAAGATGTTGCATTTTCTTTGTTTATCATCAGTTATAACTTTATACCAAGTTTATTTAAGCCCGTAATTAGTTATTTATTTTAAACTATTCTTTCAATTTGAATTCTAAACGACGGGGACACATCAAAGGAAAAACAAAATTGTTGGTTTTATTTTATTCCGAGCATTATATATATATAGATTGACACCTATTATTTTTCTATTAGCTATAATTGAAATGAGAGAGATTTTTTTTCATCAAAAAATATATTTAAAAAGTAATATTGTACAATTAAACTTATTATTTAATAGCCTAAGGGCAGTCGATCCATTCCCAATCTGTGGTATCATTAAGAAAGTAATTTATGTTATAACATTAAAGTTTACTATAGTAAACTTTACCACACAAACGTTTTTTAACAATTATTTTAATTACGTAATACTTTTGTTTTGAACATTTCCTGGGATCTTGTTGTAAAAGCATATACATCGCCCTACAAAAGACTTACTAACTCGACTTAGCCGAGTAGTATAGTAATTACTATGATACTAAGGTAGCATCTTACGATTTTAGCTTTAATTGGTAGATAACGACTTGAGTGAGCGAAACGTTTTCAAGGTCATTGATTGAACCCAAAAGTCAGAGTGGCATCGCAATTGTGCTCGTCACTTCGAGACATAAGATGTTAGCTAAGTCACATAAGAACAGCAATTTTATTAGCTTCGGGGCCCTTCAAACCGAAACAATAAAATGCTTATAGTAATGAAGGTACAAAAAAAGCAATACCTCAACGGGATCCTCTACAAAGATCACAATTTCAACAGGCTAGAGAAGAATCATTAGAATATGTTTGTTACGGATACTTTGTCCTTCAAATATTATTTATCCTTTTTTATAAATGTACACATTTATCAGTCCTGTATGATACTTGCTTTGTAACCTCAGCACACACACACACACACTTCAGGCGAAGAGTAAGCAGAAAACACGCAAACATGGTGTTTTTAGACAAGTTTTGTGGTGAAAGAATAGCATTTCGAAGTATGAACTCTACTTAATCCTGTTACACATATCCTTAAGTCTTATTTGTAGGTTGCTAATGCTTGCTGTTGGTTATAGTTAACACTGCCAAGCCTTTTGAACTACCACATTTCTTTGTAGTTAAACAAGTTTTTTGGCATGGCGTGACGCATTTGGTACTTTTCTCAGTAAAGTTATTCTTATATCTTGTACTTTTTTGTGTAGGTTCTTTTATTCAGATTAGAAGTGAATAACGAGGATTGTAAGTATATAAACTGTTTTCCACGCAAGAATTTTGAAAATATTGGCTTTGTTACATAGATGGCGGGCCGGCAGCCGTGAACTCATATCGCTCAAGGTCGCTGGCATTTAGTGTCGCCTTGATTTACGACACAACACAACATATACTTACATTTGTTCAGTCTAATTTTTTATGTAATTTAATCGTCACCCGCATAAAATGCTACGGTAGTTATTATATATGTACATTTTATTAATAACAAAATATAATCTTAATTTAAGTCAAGTCTAAGGCGGCTCTGGTTTTCGTTCTTAATTAATTAAGTTTAATGTTCTGGTCTCTATCTTCTTACGCTTTACGATATAAAGTTACGATGTCAGTGCGGCAAATTAATCTTTGTTAGTACGATAAAAATAACAAAACAGCCTCCGTATATTAGCCAATTCGCAATATTCTGGTGTTAGCCACCGAAAAATGTAACTAAATTAAAATAAAAAAAAAATTAACAAAAAAGCATCCGACTTTTAAAAACACTATTCAAAAACAATAGATATAATGTGCACTTTATTAGTGTATGAAAATAATTGCGTATTTTCATACAATCTAATTCTAGTAATGATTATTGTTATTTTTAGAATCGGTGTCCTCGCGCCGCGGCCCCGCTCTCGCCTTTCTCCTCCTCACGTCGCGCGTGCGACTCAAGCACATCTCATCTATAACTATATAATTATGTAGTTACAAACCTACCTTGGCTGACACCAACTCCAAAAATAATAATAATCGAAACTAGAATTATATTAATTAATTACATTGTATGAAAATACGCAATTATTTTCATACTTTTTAGTGCATATTATATCTATTGTTTTGGAATAGTGTTTTTGAAATCGGTTGTTTTTTCGTGAAATTTTTATTGTATTTTTTTTACTAAAATTTTTCACCACACGGGAAGCACCAGCGTTCAAACATATATAAAAAAAGAATTATCAACATCGGTTCACCCAGTCGAAAGTTCTGAGGTAACAAACATAAAAAAAACATCCCGACGAATTGAGAACCTCCTCCTTTTTTGAAGTCGGAATGTTTTCTTCGCAAAGATAGATAAGTAGGTATACTACCGACTCTTTGTAATACAAATAATAAGTTTGATGATCTATAAAAAGTATAGACCATTCATAAAACTAAATTCGGCATCATTTCAGCCCTGTGCTTCCCCGGAGCATAAAAAGAATAGGAAAGTCCCAGGGTTTCGTAAGAGTTATCAGTGGGAGGCTCCTTTGCACAGATTGCCAGATAGGCTCTATGTATCCTCGGTGTATCCCGTGAAGTAGTAATGTGTAAACATTATTGTGTTTCGTTCTGAAGGGCGTCATAGCTAGTGAAATTACTGGGCAAATGAGACTTGACGAGTTAGGTGTTTAAAAATCCTGAGCGGCAGATTCGGTGTCAGCCGAGGTAGTTTGTAACTACATTCATAGTTATAGGTGAGATGTGCTTGAGTCGCACGCACGACATGATGAGGCGAGAGGCGAGAGCGGGGCCGCGGCGAGAGCATACCGATTCCAAAAATAACAATCATCGTAACTAGAATTAGATTAATTAATTAGATTATATAAAAATACCAATTATTTTTATACTTTTTAGTGCCTATAGTGGAATAGTGTTTTTGAAGTCGGTTGTTTTTTTGTTAATGAGGGTTTTAATTTAATTTAATTTATACAAAACATGTAAAAGAACAAATTTATCGTGTTTTATTGCCACACCCAGCCAAATAACTCTATATTTTGTGTATAAAACTCCCTATGACGAGCAAAAGCAAGAGATTTTATGCTATTTGCATCGTTGTCTGATTCTGATAATACAGATAAAATTTGCTTTTAAATGTTGTTTTCGTGAGCAAATGCTAGTATTGGTTACAGTCGCAAGAAGATATAAAACAACGGAAAGCAAACAATGACCTTGAACTCAAACGTGACTTGTGATTATATTGAAACTTTTCTTACTTTCATTTATAAGGTAACAGCTTACGAATACAAATTAAGAAACAAAATATGTTGCTTGTAATTTAAGTATTGCGTGCCTTATTACTTAATTCTTGAAATGAAATGAAATTAATTTATTACGTTGAATGAAATATACCTTAGATCATTTATACGCCTATCAATAGGCCTTTACTTAAGCCCTATCAATAGGTAGCACATACAAATCAGCATTTCAGCCGGAAGACGTCAACTGCTGGACAAAGGCCTCCCCCAAAGATCTCCACGATGATCGGTCCATCCTCATCCAACCTACTCCGGCGATCTTGACCAGATCGTCGGTCCATCTTCCGGTACGTGGACGCTATTCGAGGACCTTACTGCCCCAACAGCCATTTGATACGCCCTTACTATTACAGTGCCGCTTAGGATTCTTGAAACCCTCAAAAATTTTGAGCGGCACCTCAATTGCGCTCGTCACCTTGAGACATAAGATGTTAAGTCTCAATTGCCCAGTAATTTCACTAGCTAGGTGAGTGATGTATTCGCCGTTGATATTTATGCCCAGCCTATTCCAGTCCAGAAGCTTAACGACATCTTCCAATGCAGCGCTGAACAGCTTCGGCGATATAACATCGCCTTGTCTGACTCCCCGCTGCAGTCGGATAGGCTTCGAGAACTGATCCTGGAGACGGACTGACATGGTGGCGTTACCATACAAATAATAGTATTTTATTAATATTAAAGGTATAAGATTTGCATAAGAGGTGTCAGAAATTAAATCTCTATTAAGTTGTTTTATACTTTTGAGTTTTAGAAGTCGGTTTTTTAAACGTCAGCGTCTCCCGATTAGCGCTGATTGTTTTATTTTTAATTTAACCTCGAGTAATGTTGAGATCAACAACAAAAAGGTTGAAACGACCCATCCATTGTTATAATATTACAGTATCCATCATCATCCCATATCAATCGCACGCCCCGACTAACTTCTCGCCATGCCGTTTAGAGTGTTATCAATACCGTCAGTATCTATCCCTTCTCTGTGTCAATACATTTCCGGCTTGACAAATCGTACAGATTGATTACGTAAAGTGTTGTATAAATTATATTATACAAGGTTTTACCCACGACTTCGTCCGCGTGGAATAGTTACTTTGGGCAGCGTTTTTTTCTTTTAGGATACTTTTCAAATAGAGCACAATTTATTGAAGTAGGTGTTACTTTGCGGAAATTCATAATTATCGAAATGTTTTAAGTTTTCTTTAGTGTTAATTCCGCCAATACTTGTCCTTACACAATTCAAAACGTGTTTCGCCTCTCGAGTCTCGGGCCAGAGTTTGGCGAGTCAATATGTCCTGGGGATGCCTCGTGTAGAGGAATTAATACTAAAGAAAACTCAAAATATTTGGATAAATAATATACATACAAACTGCTCTTTCCGCTGCAGGCGCTCTTCTATGATACAGTGCATATCCCTTGTCATTGTGGACAGTCTCTTTAATAGTATTTCCCTGTGAACTTTAATCTCCTATTTCATCCCCATGTAGGTCAAAATTTCAAAAATTCTCGAACAAATGTTTTTAAATTATTTCTTACCAAGTGCCTAATCCACAGTTTCATGGTTCTATCTTCGATAATGATGAATTTCCATACAAACTACCATCCCCTATTTCAATTCCTTCATTTATTTTTTTGCAATTCACATTTATAATATTAGTAGGGATACTTTTCAAATTCAAATCCAGATCACATTTTAGCAATAAAAATTGAACAACAATTGTTGAGCTGAGAAAGGTTACAGATAAAAAAAAAATAATACATATTTTTTGCCTGAAGGTGCAGGGTATTTTATAGAGTTATATATATGATATAGATTCTACAGAAGTCCTTCAGAAGGATAAGCTTTCTTATTTTCGGTATCCTTGACCTTTATTACCTTTTCAGTACATTCTTATCTTACTCTTACCGACTTACTTTGCGAAATCGACTACCACGAAAAAGTATTTTCATAATCGGCCTAATTTATAGCCTATACTCATTAATGTGACTTTCGATTGGTGCCAGAATTTTCAAAATCAATTCAGTAGATTCCATACAACCTCAAAACATTTACCTATTTGTAATTAAAAATATTTAAAACTTGTAAAAACATTCATTCATCAAATTATATTAAATATACTACAACATTAGGGGCATATTTAAAGAACTATAAAATATCAATTCGATATATATATTTGTTCGGTAGAAGTCATTAAATTTTATCAAATTAAATTGATACCGATACTCAAAAGAGTTCAAAGCGTACTTAAATTTATCAATGTTGGAAGTAGACAGGCGTCCGATTTTGTAAACAAGACTTGATGACAGGTCGACATATGTTTCCATTGATCTTTTTTAAGCATCGAATTAATATATAAACTTCGGAACACTCAATGGTTGGCGATTTATACTTTCAAAGGAAAACATGAGTATTATCGAAAATTGGATACAAGAAATTTATCAATTTAACAGAATAAAGTACTTAAAGCAATAATTTAAAAATAATGTAATATTTTGTGTATTTTTTATTTTATTGGAGTCTGCTGGCAGGTTAGGTTTTCAATATAACATTATACACAACAAGTTTGCATATATAATTTATGTGTTACTTGAATTTATTTGAGATACATTTGCCTTTATTGTGATTTTATATTGTTTTAGTGATTGAGTTACAAACATAGAGACATACGCATGTATGGTACTAATATCTTATTACAATAAATCCAGTGTCCTGATGTTTGTTTTCAGTAAACTCCTAAACTAATGAACGGATTTTAATGGGGATTACTTCAACTATAATGAAATTGTTTCACATAAGAACTGTTAAACTGTGCGACAATAAATTCTCTCAGAGAAAATATGTCCATACAAAATAAATATTGGAAATAAAAATAATTATGGGTCCCCAATCGAAATAAAAATTCCTATCTCTCAAGTTGGACTAAACCGAAGTCCATAAAGTAATCCCCATTAAAATCCGTTCATTTGTTAAAGGAGTTCACTGGAAACAAGGGAAGAAAATTTCTTACGGAGAGTCACGGCGCGAGATTCAATTGGCATTATATTAACCAATGCCAATGCGTCTCTTGTCTATAGGTATCTCTTTATTACTGCAGGAACTATCTGCCCTATAGTTTGCCATAACAAAGAGAATACACAATTGCGGCGCAACCAGATGTATTGTTATATTACGAACGGAGGTTCTCATCGACCATCAACGTTCGTTATTATCTGGCCATTTTTTTTAATATCTATAGATCTCTATTCTGCACAACACCAATGTAAGTACTCAAAGGCATAAACGTGTCACGAGAAAACCTTTAACATAAATTAAACGTCTCTATCGAATCTAACTGAAACATTATTCTAGATTAATTCAAATATTTAAAAAAAACTATACATTAATTCTTTATTTAACGGCACGTTTTGATGTTTCAACTTTTTTGTCTGTCATTTTATCCGTAGGCACTATAAACTACCTACTCTATGTGCCACCCATGGGTGGGACAGACGCCTTAAAGTGACGTTTTCAAAAGACTGTAGTGCTATCTGTTAGTTGGCCCGAAAATGAAAGCTTTGTCAGCTGTCACTCGCTTTGAAACCTTTCAACTTTTCTTTATTTGTGTCACTGCCCACTGGTCATAAAATGGCGGCTACTTCTAGCGTTTGCGCATGTATGTAGCCCTCGTGTTACATTTTGCATATTTACACTACTAAATCTATCCTTTATGTTCATGTTGTGGCAAAATTAAATAACTAACTCTATATTCTTATATATATATATATCTCAATTTCAACATGGTAAAAATTTCAATACCTACATTAAAAAGTAGAGTTAGTTATTTAATTGAGTCACAACATTAAAAAATAATTTTACAATTTCGAGCATATATATAGTTATTTTCGGGGCCAATCGCCAGATGGCGCTAGTTTTCAAATAGACAGGTCTCAAAGCATAGAGAGGGCTCTCTTTTCCCTATATATTATTATACTCTTTGGTGCCACCTCTATATTTCCTACTCTGTGTACACTGATTCCCTATAATTCAAGGTAGTGTACACCGTACACTACGCATACGATAAAATCGAGGTCGATGAGTGTTTCAATGTCGCAATAGGCTATAGCCACCCTTTTAGATTTAGTACCAATAAAATTCTTCAAATAGCTCCATGATATTTGAATAAGCATTGATAGCGCGTTTTTGTATCGAGTTTGTTTTGTTTATCGTGATTTGCTAGTGGATTATCTATAAAAAGTATGTTTGTATTTATATAACATTTAAATATGTTATCGTTCACTTTAACACCGTTCAACTGATCACCTTGAAAATTGACATGTGTTATGTATTTTTCGTGCAGAATTCGTTTTTAACCGACTTCAAAAAAGGAGGAGGTTCTTAATTTCAAAAATAATAATGATCGTAACATGAATTACATTGTATAAAAATACGCAATTATTTTTATACTCTCAGTACATATGATATCTATTGTTTTGGGATAGTGTTTTAGAAATCGGTTGTTTCTTTGTTATTTTTTTTTATCACAGAGTAGATACTCTGTTGCAGCTCCTATATTACCAACCTATATCCTATGGCACCGACTTCAAAGCTATCAATATGTAGCACATACAATTAATAGTAGTTTTATTTATATTAAAGGTAAAGGTTTGCTTAAGAGGTGTATTAAATTAAATTTTTAGTTATTTGATACTTTTCAGTTTTTGAAGTCGGTTTTTCCTTTTTAGTGTCAGGTAATAATAATAATTTATAATCAACCTGAATGAAAACTCCGAAAGAAGCCGTACATAAAAAAACAATAATTATTTCATCCAGGTAGACAAAAATTTTCATAAAATGAAAACTACTGGTCCAAACTATGTAAAATTTTTATGGGACCAAATGGCATCTATTAATTAATCTATTAATTACGTAAATTGGTTCATAAATCTCAGAGTGATCGGTGTACATACATAAAAAAAAATACCGATCGAATCGAGAACCTCCTCCATTTTTAAGTCGGTTAAAATATCACTTATAGAATGTCAAAAACTACCACCCATTGCAAAAAGTATGCCTCGGACCTGAGAAGAACGGGCACAACAAACTCAGCGGGCTCCTTTTTTTATATAAAAATATGGTTATAATGTAATATCGTACAATAAAATTTATTATTTAATGGCCTGAGGGCGGTCGTTCAATTCCCAATCAGTGGTATCATTAAGAAAGTCACTTATGTTATAGTAACATTTACCACACAAACGCTTTTTAACAATTCTTTTATATATCGTAATACAATTGTTTTGAACATTATCTGGGTTCTTGTTGTAAAAGCATTTACAACGCCCCACAAAAGACTAACTCGACTTAGCCGATTAATATTCTATTCAAATAACAATAATTTAACTAAGACAAAAAGTGTTACGTAACATGTGCGTATATGTTACGGGCAACGTGATTAACTAGGCATTATTAATAAGGACCGGCCATTATTAATAATGCCCAAGAACGATGATTAATTTATCACTTTGACTGGCCATTAATCATGCTGTTTTAATCAAACTGTCCAATTGAGTCGGGCATTATGAATACAGACCTGCCATTATTAATAGTGCCCGGACTTATCAAATTGCCCGTAACACATATATCTTCAATGTCAGTGTACATAATTCGATATTTTTATATGTTTCCGATCCGGTATTATAAACGGTGTGTTGTTAGAGTGCGTCATACTGACGACCTTCACAGAAGTTAAAATTGCTAGATTCCCCGTTACCTACTGTTAGTTATAATTTAAAGAAGAGATGACGTACTCGAGCTCCCCGTTGGTTCAAGTTGGAGACAAATTGTCATGGACAGTGTTAAATAATAATAAACAAAAGATCTTACACTAATACATACATAAGTGTTAAATTTTAAGTTGGTATAGGAGCTGGTGTCTGAAAGCGATTGACCCTCTATTACAGATCAATAGGACCACATTCATAAACTGAAATGTGAAGAACATTTCAGATTAGGAGAATGTTACACAATATAGTCTCAACACATGGTCATATTTGTTACGGCTGGACCATTCGATGGACCGGTGGTATCGTCGCATCAGTTGGTCTTGGACGGAAATAATAATATTTTTTTGCGATCAACAACGACATAATGGTTGGGCCGTGCCAAATCCGATGATATGTTTAGGCAAGTGAAATAAATAAAGAAAAGCATTAGATAATAACAATACATTATTTATTTACAATGTATGTGTATGACGACTTGTATAGCCGAGTGGTTAGCGATCCTACCTACTAAGCTAGAGATCCCGGGTTCGAATCCCGGTAGGTGCAAGCATTTATATGATGAATATGGATGTTTGTTTCCGAGTCATTGATGTTGTATGTTTATATGTATTTATATATGTTTAAGTAAGTATATTGTATTAAATATATCGTTGTCTTGCAGCCCAGAACACAGGCTATATATATGCTTAATTTGGGGTAAGATAATTTGTGTAAAATGTGTGTCAGTATTATAATTATTATCATGATATTTGTGTGTGGCAAGATGCGCACTGAACTCAGATTATTTTCCGTAGTCCACTGTCCAATTAATTATAATGCTACGTGCAGTCAGGAGTTCAGGTTAAAAGGCATATTTATTAATTCAAATAAAATGTATATGTATATATGAAGTAGAGGCTAATGCACTAAAAGAAAGAAAACAACTTTAGCTTGTTTTTCTTGTGGATGCAGTACTACCCGGATGAATTTTGTTGAAAACATTTTGACTGTTGCTTCTCAATACATTTTTGATAATGTTTTGTATGTTCATAAGCACATTGAGGAATTTTCTAGAAACTGTGACATTTATAATGTTAACACGAGGAACAAACATAAACTTGTTATGCCTACTACTCGGTTGGGTCGAGTTAGTAAGTCTTTTGTTGGGCGATGTATATGCTTCTACAATATGATCCCAGAAAATATCCAAAACAAATGTGTTACGAAATTTAAAAGAATTGTTAAAAAACGTTTCTGTGGGAAAGGTTATTATAGCATAAACGATTTTCTTAATGACACCGCGGACTGGGAATAAAGCGAACACCCTCAGGCTCTTTAATTATAAATGTTTATTGTACGATATTACATTGTAATCCATATTTTATATAAAAAAAAAGCCCGCTGAGTTTCTTGCGCCCATTCTTCTCAGGTCTGAGGCAGTCTCTTTTGAATGGGTGGTAGATTTTGACGTTCAATAAGTGATTTTAAATCCTATTTAGAATAAAAATATTTGAATTTGATGTAATAAAAAACGAATTTCAGAACATTTTTTTTGTTGTTATGGAACAGAGGAAGAAAAACAAGGGACACGGACTTCAAGCTGCTCTGTTGGCTTAATCCTGCTAATTGCTTGATGTCGGAACCTATTTTAACGAGATTTTCAGCAATTTTGAAAATAAATTACGCATCATGCAAAAATAAGAGCATCACCACAATAACGAATTCGCGAAGTTAATGTTTAACGTTTTATTTGAGTCAGTTCGTAAATGAATACAAATATTCAGCTTTACAAATAATCTTGGTATAAAGATATACCTGAGATTAAAGCAATAATATATCAAATGTTTACAAGCTTAAGATTGGCTTTATTCGGACGTATAACATTTCCCGCGTTTATTTGTAAGTCTGCTTGACATTCGGAAAACTTCAGAATTATCATTGTATTGAAAGTGCTGTCAGCGATATAGTCAACATTTTGCATATTCTTGGTTTATTCTCAAGTATAACTCTACAGGAAGTTTATTTGTAAGGTTCGATTGTGTTCTGGCGCGCACTATATTTCGTTCGTAATGACATTTTTGGACAAGCAATGTTGGCAAAATCAGTCGTCGTCTTTCTCTTGAGGTATCTCATATTTACGTTATTTGCTTATAATCAAGACCACTTTTTTCAGGCCGACCATGTGGTTAGCAAATAGCCAACACCCTGTCTTCCTGTCCAAAGATCCAGACTACAAGGATTGTAAAGTACAATATTACGCTCAATACATTTTCTGCATTTAGCAATACGTGTTATTGAATAGATACGTTTTAGTGTCAGTGATACACATATGATACACAATGTTATGAATAACGAATATAAGGGTATTTAACCTAGGTCGCACATCACAAGAGAACTCTAGTCCAATGCTAAACCACTGCTAGCTATAGCTCTTCTTAGTCGGACACTCTTGTCAGAGTGGTCGTGGTTGCACTAACGAGGTACACGGTGGGGTGTTCGGTGGGTCGATATCGTTTCTGAGGGTAGATTTCCTGGCGATGTGCTTCAATTTCTGACGGTTAGAGGCGTTGCGCGTACAACTGGACCATGGTGGACTCAGTAGCCTTTGTGATGGCGTCTATCCAGCGGGTTGGCGATCGACCGCGTGCTCTCTTGCCTTCCACCTGGCCCAGAACTACCAGTCTCTCTATCGAGTTCTCATTTCTAGAGACGTGACCAAAGAACTTCAGTATTCTTAGTTGCAAAATTGACGATAATAATGCTACAGCATGGTTGGTCATTAGTAAAGGAAAGATAAAAAACCTCGAAGGAGTATCTGTGCTTTTTTTATGTTGACTAAAACTGTACCATTGCATTATAAAGTCCTGCCGGATATAATACTTATTATCGGTCTGTTAGTTGGGTACATTATTATCACAATTTGTGCAACTAAAATCTATACCGGTTAAGCGAAATAGAGAATTAAAATAATTTTGTTTATCTGACGTAGAGATATTATACTCTATAGTCTATGGTATGATAAAAAACGTATATAAACGAATATACACATAGCTAATATATATATATATATAAAAATGAATTGCTGTTCGTTAGTCTCGCTAAAATTCGAGAACGGCTGGATCGATTTGGCTAATTTTGGTCTTGAATTATTTGTGGAAGTCCAGGGAAGGTTTAAAAGGTGAATAAATATGAAAGTGTTCGGAATTAAATAAAAACAATAATTTTGTGTCCCCCGTCGTCCGATATTTGTTTTGTATGGACATATTTTCTATGAGAGAATTTATTGACGCACGGTTTGACAGTTCTGCTGTGAAACAATTTCATAACAACAACAGGGAGCATATTTTACGAAATAATTCTTGATGTTATAAATCTAATATATCATATATTATTGACAAATTAATTAAATACATTATTTTATTCGTTATATACAGAACAACGTCTGTCGGGTCAACTAGTATATAATATAATATAATGCTTGTATGTTTATTGTGGCATAGCATATGGCACAACTCTCAATCTAGTAGAATAATTAGCAATAAGCCTTTATAAGATTTCCAAACTGTACAAAACAAACATTGCGTGTGGATTATATTTGAGTTAGACTCGTAATCCAGAAACTTCCTCTGCCTTCGAGTGTTGGCTCACTAACGCTGATTATATTACTTATCCCTTAATTAAAGTTAACACTAGCTTATCCAACTTTACACTATAGATATAACAACCTTATTTAGGATTTGATAAACGGTCTCCATTTTGTCTTTTTATTTACATTCTTAAAGGTTATGTCGGTTTGAAGGTCATACTAATGTTGCTATGTCAGAGAATTTAATCTAATTTGCAATTATAATTTCGAAAACGTTTTAAGGTTTTTTGTTTTTTGGAATAATTCCAACGGTGAACTTAATAATTCGTTGTCATTTTGGGTCCCTGTATAATAAATGGCTTATGGAAGCTTACTTATTTGACCATGAAATAATAAATCTGTTCATTTATCAAATACTTCATTGTATTTCTTTATAATATTACTCTCAAGAAGATACTAATTGATATAATTTTCGCTTTTTTCTACTTGTTGAACACGTATATACGATATAGAAGAATTAAAAAAAAAAACTTTATTATTTTTGTTTATTTTATTACGTTGTATTGTGAGATAATTTATACGTTTAGATAGAGTCTCTTGCTGTTAGACAACCGATAAAGACAGGCCAGGTTTCATACTTTAGTGCATGACAAGCTCCGTCTTACACTTGCGATTTGTATAACACTGTTAGTGTGCGTGTAATTCTCAATATAGAGGTTAACTCTAAAATCAATTTTTTTTGACGTCTTCACAGCTGTCATAGTCAATCCAGACATATGAATGATCTAAGATTTAAAAATAATAAGCGACGGAAGACAAACTAGTGCGAAAACTGTCGGAACTGTCAGTTACTTCTTTAATTGGAACAGCTGTATGGGGAATCCGATACCGTTAAAAACATCTCAGTCGAAGGGCTGCACATTAGAATTGTGAACTTCATAGCTTCACAAACTATTATACATTGTTTTTTTTTTTAAATATTTTAATGTGAATAAATTTTTAAATAGAAATTACTAAATCAACTGAGTAATATAGTCATATTTTATTTATTCATGGCGCCCTTACACGAATAATAACGCTGTCTGTATAAAAACTAATAAATATATGTACGAACAAAAACTTTATAAATTTTAATATTAATTATCAACATTGCTTTCATCAATTTTCGTTCTAAATAACAAAAATTCGCACATTATTATTATCAAAGTCTATAAGTTAATAGTATAAATTTATGAATACTTACATAGGAAAGGTACAATACTTATTCGATAGTGTGATACTGACGTGACGATAAATAAGTGTTATAAATATATAATAATGTAATAATATATATTTTTTTTCATTTTGTCCGCTCTATGGTTTTCCCAAAAAGTGCCAAAAGTGCCTGAAAACGTTTTCACTGCTTTTTCAGTTTAATATTAAAAAAAATATTATTAAAAAAATTAATTTCAATATTTATTATTCAAAAATTATATTTGGTCTTCCGCTGGCTTAGCCTTGCCAATCATTCCGCCATAACAAAACTAAAATCAAATTTAATGTTTGGTACTTGGATGATGGCACTTTGGGTGGTGAAGTGGACTCTGTTTCAGATGATTTGAAAGTTGTAATAGAAAAATTCAGCTCAATCAGCCTTAATAAATCGTAAAATTTTTCGAAATGCGAACTGTTTATCGGCGGAAATTTCCAAATTTCAGACCGGGTTGATATTACCAATAAATTTAATGTTCTGGCCCCCAATATTAAAGTTTTGGATAAGAATTCACTTCACCTTCTTGGAGCTCCATTATTTCCAGTTTTAATTCCAACGATCTTAGATGATCACATTAAAAAATTTAATAACGTTTCGGACAGGTTATTCAAAATTGATTCTCATATGGCCTTAACTATTATTCGGTCTTGTTTATTTGTTCCAAAATTAACGTACCTCTTAAGGTGTAGCCTGTTATGGATTTTTCCAAATTTTCTTGATGTGATTGATATTTTATTTAAAAATATTTTAGAAACCGTTTTGAATTGTGCGTTTACAGATCGTGCATGGTCTCAAGCCTCTTACCGCTACGGTTTGGTGGTTTGGGTACTCGCAAAGTATCGGGCGTTGCCTTACCATTTCCATCTTCAGTTCATAGTGCGCAGCCTTTGGTTACTAGAATTGTAAATCATGTACCAGGCAACTCAGAGATTGTGTATTTGAACGAAACTAACAATGCTTGGCTAAATATTATAAAATTTTCAAAATTTTCCAGACGATTTAAATTGTCAAAAAACATGGGACGCACTTCTTTGTAAGACAGTCTTTGATGATGGTGTCTTTCATGTGTGCTCGTCTTTTATCCGTGACACAAAATGAGTCGGGCTGTTGGTTATAAGCCTTGCCTTCTGTGCCGATTGGAACGATACTTGACCATATGACCTTGCCAATATGCGTATCACTACGGCTAGGTATAAAACTGAATGAACCACATCGATGTAGACGTGGCGTTCAGGTAGATGCTCTTGGGCGTCACGGGTTATCCTGCCTAAAATCGGCAGGCCGTCGTCACGCCAGCATTAATGAAGTCATCCGCAGGGCATTTGCCGCTCTTAATATACCAGCTGTTTTAGAGCCAAATGGTATTACCCGCCGCGATGGCAAGGTTCCTGATGGAATGATGCTGGTGGCTTGGGCACGAGGAAAGGCGCTGGAGTGGCACGTGACTAGCGTCGCACTCTGGCTCCTTCTCATGTCCAAGTTATGTCAGTTGGTCCGTGTTCTGCTCCTTCGACTGCCGAAGCAAGCGTCGCAAATATGTTGGTCTCAGTGAGTCATGCAACTTTGTACCGTGGGGCCTAGAGGCGCGGAGAATGTTCAGAATACTGTCTTCACACCTCAATAAATCTACTGGCAACCCAAGCGCTGGCAGTTATTTCGGTCAACGGATCAGCCTAGCTATCCAGCGCGGAAATGCTGCCAGTATTCTTGGTACGCTTCCACGTAATGTTAGTTTTAATTTTATGTAGTCATAGTATTGTAAACAGTTATAAGATTTGTTTTTTTTTTATGGAATAGGAGGACAAACGAGCGTACGGGTCACCTGGTGTTAAGTGATCACCGCCGCCCACACTCTCCTGCAACACCAGAGGAATCACAAGAGCGTTGCCGGCCTTTAAGGAAGGTGTACGCGCTTTTCTTGAAGGTACCCATGTCGTATCGTCCCGGAAACACCGCACAAGGAAGCTCATTCCACAGCTTTGTGGTACGAGGAAGAAAGCTCCTTGAAAACCGCACTGTGGAGGACCGCCACACATCCAGATGGTGGGGATGATATCGTAACTTGTGGCGTGTCGTGCGAAGGTGAAATTCGGTGGCAGGAATCAGGTTGAACAGCTCTTCGGAACACTCCCCGTGATAAATGCGGTAGAAGACACACAATGAAGCGACGTCTCTATGCAACGCCAAGTAATCCAGCCGTTCACAGAGTACTGGGTCCCCGACAATTCGAGCTGCTCTGCGTTGCACGCGGTCAAATGGATCGAGCTGATACTGGGGTGCGCCAGACCAGAGATGACAGCAATACTCCATGTGCTGCCACCTGCCAGCCAGACCAGAGATGACACCTGCGCTTTGTAGAGCGCTAGAATGTGGGCCGGCTTGAAGTATTGCCGTGCTCTATTTATGACGCCCAGTTTCTTTGAAGCCAGTTTGGCTTTGCCCTCCAGATGGCCACGGAATTGGCAATTGCTCGAGATTTCAAGACCCAGTATTCCGATACTAGGCGAGGCTTTAAGGGAAGTGTTCTCGAAGATGATACTAAGTCTATCAGTTCCTTTAAACCAAATAATGTGAATAGCAAAATTGTAATGTTTAGTGATAACTTAGGTAAAGGTATGGGCCGGCTTATTTCAAGCGAGATGGGACAGGCAGTAACAAATTATTGTTTACCAGGACTAACCTTTTCACAGATTGTGCAAAGGCTATCTAAATTTAACTTCACCCCTGACACTACCTTAATGTTATTAATTGGAAACAGAGGAAATACAAACAGAACACAGCTAATCAAACAGTTTGAGTGTTTAGATTCTCTAAACATAAAGAATGTTGTTTTGTTTACTTTCCCCTACGGTCACAGATTGTCACAATCTGAAAATGATATCAGATATAAATTGAATTTATCACTTGACATGTTGATATGCAATAATAGAAATAAATTCCATTTGATTGATATAAATAATTATATTAAATCTAATTTCTCTATGAGAAATATTATTCCAATATATTTAAAACAACGATTAGCTATATCGCTATCATTTTATTTTATACAATCAGCCAAAAACTTGGTGTATCACACTGCTTCTATTGAGCAGTCTAAATTTGACATTGATAATAAAAATAAAACTTTGGAAATTATTCCAAACAATTTAAATTAATTTATAAGACAAAAGGGAATACCTCTTGCAATGAACCATGTTATAGTATAGTATCAAACAAATCAAAATTTATTTGTTGTAATAATGTTGTTAATCTGGTACACCAAAATATTCAGGGTATGTTAAATAAGGAACTTGAAATTGAAATATACATGAATTGCAATAACATACATATACTTTGTATTACTGAACACTGGCTTAAATCACATCACATCATGTTTAACTTCACTAATCACCGAGTTGGTAGTTCATTTAGCCGAGTTAATTCAATACATGGTGGCTCATTAATATTAATTAATAAAAATATTAAATTCAAGGAACGAAAGGACATTGTGAGCCTCTCTGTGGAACTAGTGGCCGAGATAGCTTGTATACAATTAGATCAGTTCATTATTATAAGTGTGTATAGACCTCCATCAGCACCATATGAGGATTTTGAAAATGTGATGGATGCAGTCTTGTCTAGAGTTTGTAAGGGCAACAAAAGGATTCTGATTTGTGGAGATTTTAATATTAATCTATTAGAACATTCCTCCATGTGTACTAAGTTTAAAAGTCTGTTCATGTCATATAATCTCAGTAACTTGTTTATAGAGCCAACTAGAATAACACTGACCACAGCTACTTGTCTAGATAACATTTTTACAAATATAAAGCCTAACAGCAAAAGTATAATAAATCAACTAG
The DNA here is from genome assembly GCF_905404315.1 of Leptidea sinapis. Lineage (NCBI taxonomy): Eukaryota > Metazoa > Arthropoda > Insecta > Lepidoptera > Pieridae > Leptidea > Leptidea sinapis. The sequence continues at coordinate 9,987,542 of NC_066285.1, read as the reverse complement.
AATCAGATCACTGTGGACAACTTATTAGTTTTGATTGGCCGACAAAGAAAACTATAACTAAAGACATCACTGTTGTACCAATTACACAGGGCCGTCTGAATTTATTTAAATCTTACCTATTTAATAAATTGCAAGTAATGCCTTTAGAGGAAAATAACCCCAATGTTCTATATAATAATTTTTTTAATTTATTTAATACTGAATTTAAAAAAATATTTACATCGAAGACCTTTACAATTAATACTAATACCAAATTTAGTGAATGGGCTACAACTGGAATTCATAAGAGTAGAATGAGGCTCTACAGCCTCTATGATGAAAAAACTTTCAACCATAATCCACTCTTTCTGGAATATGTAAAAAAATATTCAAAAACATTTAAACATGTTTGTCAAGCAGCAAAATCTTTATACTTAAGAAATAAAATAAGACATTCTAACGATAAAATCAAAACTACTTGGAAAATTATTAATAATGAAACTGGTAAAACAAAAGATCAAAACTCTGAGTTTAATCTAAATATTAATAATGTAATTGTAAAATCAAACTTAGATGTTGCTAGAGCTTTTGAAAATTTCTTTACCAATGTTCCCATATCTACCACTAAACATTTAAACTTATGTCCAACCAGGGCAATATCATTACTTTCTGCAAATGTTACTAAATGTTCAAATAATTTTCAATTTAAGTATGTTAATATCTCGGATATCATAAAGTCATTTAAAGAGATTAATGTTAAAAAGACAGCTGACCTCTGGGGTATATCTGTTAAAGTAATAGGCTTTCTGATTGATATAATAGCGCCTGATCTAGCCCTAATATTTAACAAATGTATAGACTGTGGCACATTTCCAGACCTCATGAAGCATAGCAAAATAATACCTTTATTCAAGTCGGGTATCATCAGATCCCTCTAATTATAGGCCTATCTCAATTTTGCCTACCCTGAGTAAAATATTTGAAAAACTAATACTGTGTCAACTACGCGCTCATTTTAACATAAATAAAATTATACATGATAAACAATTTGGATTCACTCGGGGACGTTCAACTGTTGACGCAGGTGTTGCATTAATGGAACATATTTTTAGTGCTTGGGAGGATTCACAAGATTCTTTAGGAATCTTTTGCGACCTTTCCAAAGCGTTTGATTGCGTCCAACATGAAATTCTAATCAGGAAATTGCAACACTATGGCATAAGAGGAAGTGCATTAAATTTATTAATCTCATATTTGAATAACAGGATACAGTATGTTGAAGTTAATAGTGTAAGGTCTTCAGGCTCCGTGTTAGGAATGGGTGTCCCGCAGGGTTCAATTCTCGGACCATTTCTGTTTTTAGTTTATATCAATGACCTACCCTATCTTATAAAGAACACACATGATATAGTATTGTTTGCGGATGATACATCACTATTATTTAAAGTTAATCGACATGCAACTACTATTGAACATGTAAATAATGCTATTTCTAAGGTAGAACAATGGTTCAAAGTCAACAATCTTCTTTTGAATGGTAAGAAAACGAAATGCTTAAAATTCATATTACCAAATGTAAAAAAGATTAACACACATATTAAATTAAATGGAGAAATGTTGGATCTTGTAAATAAGACAGTGTTATTGGGTATAACTCTAGATGAGAAGCTTCAGTGGGGTGACCATGTATCTGCCTTAGCAAACAGATTAAGCTCTGCAGCATATGCGGTTAAGAAGATAAGAGAACTGACTGACATAGATACGGCCAGAATAGTATATTTTAGTTACTTCCACAGCATTATGAGCTATGGTATCCTTTTATGGGGTAATGCTGCTGAGATCGATACGATATTTGTGCTGCAAAAGAGAGCCGTTAGAGCCATTTATAACATGGGATCTAGAATTTCGTTAAAGAATAAGTTTAAAGAAATAGGTATTATGACAGTGGCCTCACAATACATTTACGAGAATTTGATGTTTGTACAAAAGAATAAAAATAAGTTCACAAAACTAAGTGACTTACATAGTATTAATACTAGAAATAGGGGTAGACTTGTCATGCCTGCCACAAGACTCCATAAAGTCAGTAATTCCTTTAGGTGTCAGTGTGTTCGCTTCTATAATAAACTCCCCGAACATATAGCAAATATGTCTATAAATAAATTCAAAGCCTACACAAAAAGTAAATTAAGCAGCAAAGGCTATTACAATATCCAAGATTATTTAAATGATAAAGCAGCCTGGAATTGAATTGATCTACTTAAAGTGTGATTTTAATTGTTTGATGTTATTTATATTACTTATTTGATTTGTTTGATTTTAATTTTATCTGTTTGATATTATTTATTTATTATTATGAAATTTAGTGTATGACTGAACTTAAGCCATTGTAAATCAATGTTATGAGTTCAATAAACGTTGTGATTTTTTTTTTTTTTTGAAGAGCGGTGATACGGCAAATGGGGTTTTTTAGTGGTAAACGCGCAAACTTGAGTCTTCTGGGGTTAAATTGGACAAAGTTCAACTTACCCCATTCCGCGACCTTCTCGAGAGAGGACTCGATAGAAGACACAAGTTTCTGGCACTGGTCGACGTTTTCCCGAGAGAGACCTGCATGGCCCGTGTATACGGCATCACCAGTGCTGTCGTCTGCATAGCAATGCATGTTGGCGGTGTCCAACATATCATTGATATGCAGAAGAAACAGCGTGGGAGATAGCACACAGCCTTGGGGCACTCCAGCGTTCACGGGCTTGGGATTCGAGCAATAACCGTCGACAACGACCTGTATGCTGCGCCCAGTGAGGAAGCTGGAGGTCCACTTGCATAAGCTCTCGGGAAGCCCAAATGATGGAAGTTTTGCGAGGAGCGCCTTGTGCCATACACGATCAAAGGCCTTCGCTATATCCAGACCAACTGCCAGGCCTTCCCCCTTGCTGTAAATAGCCGCCGCCCATCTATGTGTTAGGTATACCAGAAGATCGCCAGTCGACCGACCATGGCGAAAGCCTTACTACCGGTCGTTGATCAACTGGTGACCCTCAAGGTATACCAAGAGCTGGCAGTTAATTATGCTCTCCATGATTTTGGAGAGTGGGGAGGTAATAGCAATAGGCCTGTAGTTTGCCGGATCCGAACTGTCTCCTTTTTTTGGGATCGGATGGACAAGGGCTGACTTCCATGAATCAGGGACTACGCCTTTTGAATAAGAGTGCCGGAATAAACGCGTTAGCACCGGCGTCAACTCAGGGGCACACGTTCTAAGCACGATTGAAGAAATGCCATCCGACCCGCTCGACTTTCTGACGTCCAACGAAAACAGAGCTCGCTTAACAGTTTTCTGTCGGAACTGTACTTCAGGCATGGAGCTCTGACACCGCGGGATGGTCGGCGGTGTTTTTCCGTTGTCGTCAAGAGTCGAGTTGGAGGCAAAAAGAGTGCACAGGAGATCGGCTTTCTCTTTTGCCGTATGGGCCAGGGTGTCATTCCTCATGTGCAACGGCGGCATGGACGGCTGGTTGAAGTTACCAAGAGCAGCTTTCGAAAACGACCAGAACTTGCGTGTTCCGGTCGGGTAACTGGAAAGCTGCTCGCCAATTTTGACGACGTGCTTCAATTTCGCACGGGCGATTTCCGCTTAAAAAATCTGGAGGCACGGTTAAATTTCCTCTTCAGAACTTTGCAGTTCGGATCCTTTGAGCCCAGCGCCGCAACCCAAGTTCGATACGCCTGTTTTTTGCAGTCAGATGCTGCTTTAACTGACGCATCGAACCAGGGCTGTGATCTGCCACCGATCAGTACTACAGAGCTTGGTATAAAAATATCCATGCCCTGCAGTATCACATCGGCTACTGCAACGGCGCAGGCACTAGGATCATCCGAAGGGAAACAAACCCTGCCCCAAGGGTAGGATGCAAAAAAGGAACGCATCCTATCCCAATCTGCTGACTTGTAGTGCCAAACGCGGCGGTTCGCTGGTGGTCTGCGACGTTGGCGTCGGATAGACACTACACTCCTGACCAGGCAATGGTCGGACGTTCCGAGAGGGGCGTCGACAGAGACCTGGTAACCATCTGGATTTGTAGTCAGCAGAAGATCTAATAAGGACGGCATGTGGCTATCCACATCCGGGAGCCGCGTCGGCGACTCAACCAATTGGGACAGACCATACGCCAATGCAAAATTATGCACAGATCGCCCTGCGTAGTCTGTGGTACGTGATCCAAGCCATTCGGCATTGTGCCCGTTGAAATCACCCAAGACTACGATTTCAGCGGAGGGGATCTGAGCAAGCACGTCATCAAATGCCGCTTGAACGCAGCCCATGAGGTGATCCGTTTCTGCGTTACGTTGGCCTCCGGTCCTCGACACTAACCCATGCGAAACATAGCGGCACTAGGCCGCTACTTCACGCCGGTATTCTGTGCGAGTGTGGTAAGTAACCCGGACGAGTCTGGCCCGATTGTGCTGACGTCATAAGACAGCAGCGTGACTCTCCCACTTTCAAAAAGCCCGTAGTCGCCTCTTACGACACCATTGGACCTGGGACTACCCTATTCTTTTTACGCCCCGGGGCAGCACAGGGCAAATTGCTTTGTTTGAACCAATCAATATAATACTACGAATTATCGTAATCAAGTATACTAAGTACAACAAAAAATTTCAATAAAGAGTAAAGTATAATATTAAGGCTGAGATCTATAGACCTTACTTAGACTTTACTTACAGTGAGTGTAGTGTGATGAACGCCAGCTTGACTTTTGCATTGAGCTGTCTTTGCTTAAGCTCAGTATAATTTCAGCTATTTTACGTAAGTAAAGAAGAAGTAAGTACAACATCAGGACACTATATTTATATATATAAAGATGTAACAGGATCAACTGTGATAAGCAGCTGATTTGCACTATAAAGGATCAAGATCGTATTTGATGACGTGACAAAATGTGTGAAGACGTGTTCATTTCTTGAACATGAGTGTCCAAAGTTATTGGAGCGTCCTATTGGAATACTTACGTGACCTCTCTTATTATGTCGCTCATATAATATTTTATGTTCTGATATATTTGTCTGTTCATACATATTGTATAACCATCGCGGAATTTGTAAAGTTTTCCTTAACATTTTCTTAGCATTTGCATCAACATTATCTGTTTTCGTGTCACCTTCTAAGGTTTAACAATTTACACAAATAAAATTTGAAAACAAAACTTTATGAACGATACGGGACTCGAACCCACGGCCTCTGGTGTTACGTGCCAGTGCTCTCCCAACTGAGCCAACCGTTCGAGTGACGTATCGTCATAAAGTCTTGTATGCTTTGTTCAACTCTTAGGTTGTGGCTTTATCTGCAGGATCTACTTTCCAATACAGTTTACATTTTAGTACTTACTTACTATTTTAGTTTCAACTATTAGCAAAGTTTAACAGTACATGTGGCACGTCAACGTCACATTATTCGAGTTTGGCTCGAGTACGCCCACTTGGGAGTAGTATTATTTGCCTCACTTTGCGACTACGCCTGCGGTATCTATTTGGAGCGCATTGGAGACCAATCCTTAATCTAAGTAATAGACCTATGATTAAATAATGTTTGTTATTACAGGTAACGATGCCTCGGTTCAGTGGAGGCCGTGATGCTTTGAACGAAAAACGTCAGCTGGAATGGGAGGCAGCTCTCGAAGCTGTCATCAAGAACATGACAAGTCCACTCCCAGCTCAACAGAAACCACCAATCGTTCAAATTGTTATATACGAGTCTTCCGTTTAGGCTGATTGCTTCGATATTTTTAAGCTGCGCTCGCAAATTCTATCCTTAAAATTTCCCTGCAATGCTGATTTAGAAACAAGTGCTAGTAGAATATGATTACGTAGTTACTGTAATATTTATACTTTGGTATCTTTATTACAGCATTCAGTGATTTAGTATTGCGTAGATCTTTTCTTCCCACGACCTACTTTTCCAGTTATAGAATTTTAGTGTTGAAATGGTCTATCGTCGTCTCTTGCCTGTAATATTTATACATCGAAATCTTTGATGCTTCCAAAGATCTAGTCTTGGAAAGACCTTTTCTTCCATTGTACCCGATTCTGTTATCCAGTACCGATCTCCGTGTTGTCAGAATATTTTACCAGAGTTAAAATAGTCTGCCGCACTCTCTAATATTTCATTTGACTCTTCTTGTCTCGCAGTGTGCTCCGCCAGCTTCGATTTATCGTATGTATTCTCTTTATAATCTTTAGATTCGATAAAATTCAATACGTATTGATATAATCATTTTGCCTCGTCGAGTTAGTTAAACAAATGCAATATAAATTGTTGTACTTTAAATTGTAATTAAATGAATATTTTTGTAAATAGTTTCTCTGTTATTATTAGTCCTTCATCGTCTATATTTAAAATTCAAATCGTACTACTAATCACATACGCTTACTAATCTATAAGCCGTCCGCATTATTATGCCGGAAGTTAACTCACAAGTCTCATCTCTGATGTACAACACCGTATCAATCACAGTATTAATCAGCTCGAACCATTTGAAACCTGTAACAGCTGGATAACTTAGCTTTGCCTAAATACGCTTATGTTTGAATAAATTCGGTAGCAATTATTACGGGGCGTGTTCCAAAGAGCTGCTCAAAGCGTTATAATTTAAGGCGACACTAAATGCCGGCGACCTTGAGCGATTTGAGTTCACGAATTCTAGGTTACAAAGCCAATATTTTCAAAATTCTTGCGTCGAAAATGTAACATTTTAACAGGTGCAAACAGTTTAATTGCTTACAATCCTCATTATTGATTACTAATCTGAATAAATGTACCAACACAAAAAAATTAAAAGCTATAAGAACAACTTTTATGAGAGTAGTATACTAAACAAATGCAGCGTGCGAAAAAACTTGTTTAACTACAAAGAAATCTGGTATTTCATAATAGCTCTGGAGTATTAACTTTAACCAACAGCAAGCATTAGCAACCTACAAGTAAGACTTAAGGGTATGTGTACAGGATAAAGTAGTGTTCATAGCTCCAAATGCTATATTTTCACCACAAAACTTGTCTAAAAACAACTTGTTTGTGTGTTTTCTGTTTACCCTTCGCTTTAAGATGACAGCCATCTAGATGTGTGGCGTTCACTTTTTGCTTGCACACGATTGTCTTTTTTTCAGGTACACATGTCATATCGTCCTTAAATACTGCGCAAGGAAGCTCATTCCACAGTTTTATTATTCGTGGCAAAGGTTTTCAAGGAATTTAAGCCACGTAACCCGACACGGACCACACATCGAAATGGTGAAGGCGATACTTTCTATGTTTGTGGAGTGTCGTGTGGTTACAATTGATTCATTAAGTACATCAAAGATTGGGAAGCCCAGTGTGTATTTGTCGTGACCAAATATTATTAATACATTTACTTGTCCTGAAATATGAAGTAGGCCATTTTCTTTAAAACATGATTACTAGTAAAACGCTTTCTTTCAAGGTCTTCAGGACTTTGCAGGAGATCATCAACCATCGATTGGGAACTGGTCTCTCTGGCACTCTTGCCCTCGTCATAACGAGGCAGATTAAACTTCACAATGTTTATACCGTTCTAGTTCACTTTGCGACACTATCGATTTTAAATGCGTGATATTTCGTCATTAATTTGAAGGCGACTATAGTACAGTTGTCCGTGATTTAATAACTTAATGCAGATTATGAGATTCCTTATCTTCTGAATGTCTACTGACTGGATTTCCTAATAAAGGCATATATTGAACATATTTATTAATGGTTTGAAACAGAAAATAATAAAAGTCTTTTTTATGACAGTAGAGGACGAGATCAGCACGACGTTTAGCTGATGGTAATTGATACGCCCTGCCGATGACAATGCAGTACCATTCAGGATTCTTGAGAAAACCAAAAAATTCTGAGCGGCACTACAATCGCGCTCGTCACCTTGAGACATACGATGTTAAGTTTCATTTTCCCAGTAATTTCACTAGCTACGGCGCCCTTCAGAGCGAAATACAATAATGCTTACACATTAAAGCTTCACGGCAGAAATAGACGCCATTGTGGTATCCATAATCTAGCCGGCATCCTGTGCAAAGGAGCCTCCCACTGATTAAGTTGTTTAGTTTTATTCAAAGCTACTTTGTACTGTTTGTAAAAAATTGGTTTTTTTAGAATTGATCGGATTCTACTTTTAGATCCTACATCACGACCGCTTTGGAGATAAATGACGCACCAAGAGAAAATAATTGATTGCTCCCGTACAATATCATGTCAAGTTGCTCTGATTTTGTTTTTAAATTTTAAAGCTTATCTAAATTAAGGATTGGTCTCCGCTGCGCTCCAACTAGATACCGAAGTACCTAAGGACTTTTTCCTTTTTATTACGGCAACTAATTAATGTTTGTGTGCGTGGCCTATTTACGCACAATGGCATATTTCCTATTTCACATTGAAATTAATAAAATACAAAATACTTACTGATGATATGTGATCCCAGTTATTTCCTATTTCTTCCTATTTCTTGTAGTACTATTTTTACAAACTTTTACTACGCAACCCGCTATTTTAGTCTCAATTATTAGCAAAGTTTAACAGAACATGTGTCACGTCAAGGTCATACATTGTTCGAGACTGGCTCGAGTACGGCCACATGGGCGTAGTATTATTTGACGCACTTTGCGACTACGCCAGCGGTATCAAGTTGGAGCGCAGCGGTGACCAATCCTAATCTAAGGCCACGTGAATATTCTTCTGTTATTTGCCATTTGATAAACGTCAATTTTATTCTTACTTGCAAAAATATTAAGAAAAAGATGAAGTCATGTACTTTGGTTGATAAAAGTAGCACGTTATCTACCACTTACGGCCGTTCCCAATATTCAGTCTATCTCTTAATTGAGATAAAAATCTTAACCATCGTTGACTTTTCTGTCCCAATAAACTTTTCAACGGTAACTCACCTTATCCGTACACGCTGTCTGCCAATGGGGCGACGTATAGCTTACCAGCGATAGAAGTTTGTATGGAAATTGCAATTCACGCATCCCACAGAACACACTTTTATAATATACATAAACAATATTCTTGACATTTTGTTTATAAAGTATCATTCATATATTTCTGAATAATATAATCACCATGATTTTGCTGTTCACTGGAAGAGAAAACATAAATATATTTCAGGAAGTTACGATCATAAGTGAGGAGTTACCCTACAATTATGTAGGAGTCAATTATTAAGCCATAAAAATACAATGTTAAAGGTTTGATAGAGTTTATAATGCATTGCCGCTCTCCTGTTTGTTAGTAGGTACCTAAATTTACTCAAAATAAATCGAATCTAATTCACTTTATTCATTTATGAATAAGAGATGAAACATAAGAATGTTTAAATAAAACACTTTTTAAAGGATAAAAACGAGTGTTACTTTGTTTTCACATTTCTAAGAGGATTGCAGATGAAATGAGTCAAGAAAGTATTTGGCTTCGAGATCTGGAAAGGTCTTGAAACGATTTACCAGTGGAGGCTCCTTTGCACAGGAAGCCGGCTAGAAATGGATAATAACGGCGCCTATTTCTGCCGTGAAGCAGTAATGTGTTAACATTATTGTGTTTCGGTCTGAATGGCGCCGTAGAAATTACTGGGCAAATGAGACTTAACATCTTATGTCTCAAGGTGACGAGCGCAATTGTAGTGCCGCTAGAATTTTTGGGATTTTCAAGAATCCTGAGCGTATCAATTACCATCAGCGGATCGTCCTGCTCGTCTTGTCCCTTATTTCCATAAAAAAAAGTCGGTTTACCTAAAACAATAATAAAAATGTAACTTTTACGCAAAAATCTAATTTAAAAACAGAGCTACAAATACACGCGTTTTAATCCTTTAAAAGTGTTTTATTTCAAAATGTAACACTCGTGTTAATCAAAGAAAATACCTATGAATATCATAAATTTTACCATTGGGGAAAATTATATATAACTGCGGAAACGGGTGAGCTTTAATGGGTAAGAATTATGAAGAAATGGCAAGAAACTCATTGCTACTTTTTAAATCAAATTTTATGGATGAAAAGGACAAACGAGCGTACGGGTCACCCGGTGATAATAATTATCAGCGTCGCCCGCATTATCTGGCAACCCAGAGGAATCAAAGGAGAAAGGTGTGCACGTTTCTTTGAAAAATAAAAAAATGTATTTAGGGGTTACATACCTACCCTTAAATTATCATTTAGAAAGATAAATAGATGTTGGCCGATTCTCAGACCTACCCGGTATGCACACAAAATTTCATACAAATCGGCTTAGCGGTTTCGGAGGATTTTGGTAACAAACACCGGGACGCGAGAACTATATACATTAGATATTCTAGTTCAATGAAATTAGTACCATTAAACTGATCAGGGTAAAAGACATAAAAAGGCATAAAAGGTATTTATTTTCTCAAAATTTATTCCTTTACAATTCTTTTTGTTATCATTGCTAATATACTAGATACTACTACATACTACTACCGATTTAGAAACAAATGGCGCTCCGAGAGAGATGAAGAGGCGCAAGAAAGAAAAAGAAAAAAGGTTGACAGGATAGTAAAATGTATGAATATATGTTAGGGAATAATAGAACGTGATTTTCACGTGATTTTCACCCATATAATACGTAAGTATCCCACCCTAATCTCTGCCCAGTGTCCACTTCAAGCCGATCGAGTTACTTAAATATTTTTACACGTAGAAGGGACCAATTTGTGATGATGAAATATTTTCAATATTGTGGCTTTGTATACTGGTGATCGAAATAAAATAATATCTGCAAACATAGGATATAGGAATAATTCTGGCCTTTTAATTATTATAAGTAAGAAATTTTGATGCTGTTATTAATCCAAAAAAGCGCGTACACCTTCAGCCTTAAGCCTTCAACGCTCCTGTGATTAATCTGGTGTTGCAAGATATTGTGGGCGGCGGTGATCACTTAACAACAGGTGACCCGTACGCTCGTTTGTCCTCCTATTCCATAAAAAAAAAATCCTAAACTAAATTGATTTATAGAATAATAAAAACTAAGAATAACGCTTGAAAGCGTTCAAAATGTTTTGTAATCTTTAAAAATAGGAGATGTAGATTAAGGATTGGTCTCCGCTGAACTTCAACTCGATACCGCACACCTAAGAACAATAGCTTTTTTATTACGGCAACTATTAGATGCTTGTGTACGTGGCATCTTGACACTCAATGTGATCTTTCAAATTTTGTGTGTGTTAAACTTTGAACTCCTCCGAAACGGCTTGACCGATTCTCATGAAATTTTGAGTGCATATTGGGTAGGTCTGAGAATCGGACAACATCTATTTTTCATCCCCCTAAATGTTAAGGGTGGTCCACACATTTTTTTTTAATTTATTAGACATTTTTTTTAAATTTGTTTGATTATGAGTCAGCATTAAAAATACATACAACTTCAAATTTTCACCCATCTACGATCAACAGTTACTTTTGTATCGCGATTTTAATATCGGCAATACGTTTGCTGGGTCAGCTAGTAAAATATAAAATACTTACTGATGATATGTGATCCCAGTGTCTTTCTTATTTCTTGTAGTATTATTTTTACAAAGTTTTACTACGAAATTTTAGTTTCAAAAATTAGCAAAGTTTAACAGAGCATGAGGCACGTCAACGTCACGCATTGTTCGAGACTGGCTCTAGTACGTCCACCTGAGCGTAGTATTAGTTGCTGCACTTTGCAACTACTCCTGCGGTATCTAGTTGGAGCACAGCGGAGACCAATCCTTAATCTAAGAAAATACCTATATTTTTGTTATAAAATCTGGCTGTTTCTGGTTTGATAGGTGTAAATGCGTCAGTGTTATAGGTCATTGAGAACTTGTGTCACAAAGTTTTAAAAAATATTCTAAATAAGGTATCTAGTTAGATATATCAATAAGCTATTAAAAAACTTCCCACGGCCTCCGGCGTTCCGTGCCGGTTCGAGTGACGTATCGTCATAAAATCTTTCTAGCTTTGTTCAACTCTTTTTGTTTTAAAAGTTTTATTTGTGTATTAATCCTAGAAGTGAGGGTAATTACTTTAAAAACATAACAAATTATTTAGATTTACAAGAGCGACATGTCAAGTCAATTTCCTAATATGCAAATATTGGGGTTGAGCAGGTTATCAACAGCTGTAAAGTAGATCCTGTATATGAAGGAACAACCTGAGAGTTGAACAAAGCATACAAGATTTTATGACGATACGTCACTCGAACGGTTAGCTCAGTTGGTTATAGCACTGGCACGGAACGGCGGACGTCGTGGGTTCGAGTCCCGCATCGTTCATAATTTTTTTTTTTCAAATCTTATTTGTGTGTTAACAATTAGGTACTAATTATAAAAATATTGAAAAACACCTACCCGGGGATCGAACCCACAAATCACTATTCGAAAGGTGTAACACTTTCTATCGAATAACAAGATCTGAAGACAATACATTTATTTATTATGAAAACTGTTCACAAATTCTTAGATATTATTACATAATAGTTTTAAGATATTGATGTTATCAAATCGCAAATATCTAATGCAAATCTAACTCGGTGTTAAATTTTATGTGCAATAAAATATAGACCAATGTTTGTGTTATATTGGTAATTTATGGCGTAAACATCAATTCGGATGAGATACATTTAAGTGGTGAACACAGCCAAAAGCGTTCTTCGAATCATGTTAATAAAACAATTCCTCATTTAGAATTTCAACTCGCGAGCAATTGGCACGGTAATGTATTTGCTGATATAGTTACCAAATATATTTTTTAAACGTAGCTAATGTACCAGATTTTTATTTGTAAGTAATGTTATGGGCAGTTTTTCCTTCTGATATTGATCGGGTATCATCTGCGCTTAAGTCATTGAAAGTACCATCTTATTCGAAACGCAGCAGAAAACAGCCAAAGCAGTACGCTTGTAGTATCATCATCACTTCAGCCGGAAGACGTCCACTGCTGGGCAAAGGTCTCCCCCAAGGATCGCCATGACGAATCTGTACTGCACTACCCTCATCCAACCTATTTCAGCGATCTCAAGATCTGGTCAACCAGATCGTCGGTCCATCTTGTGGGGCCTACCAACACTACGTCTTCCGGTATGTGGTCGCCATTCGAGAACTTTATTGCCACCAACGGCCATCTGTCCGTCGAGCTGTGTGCCCTGCCTACTGCCACTTTAGTGTCGAAACCATCAATTGTCATCATTCGATAATTTTGTACATAATGTTATATTATGTTGATTTAATATTTATTAACCTCTGATGAAATACAAGAGTCCTTTAAGTTTGACGTGTGTACATAGGCTGCACTAAAAGTTTCGGGAATGGAATATTTCCACTGTTCCTGTCATATTAAAATCTTTTTAATTGAAAACTCCTTGGTTATAAAAATCGAATACCATTTATTTATTTAAAAAAAGATTCTCGGTCTTGTCATTAGGTCTTGCCAAACTTGTTTTGTCGTTGAGAAAATGAAATTGACTGGAGAAAATTCTAGAGCGATGATTTATTATGACTTTCGAAGTGGTTTAACACAAAAACAGTGTGTTGACCGGATGATTTCTGCATTTGTTGATGAAGTCCCATCCAAAACCACAATTTATCGCTGGTTTGCTGAATTTCAACGTGGACGTGTCAAGCTCAGTGATAATCCCCGCCTAGGTCGTCCAAAAACTGCAGTCACCAAAGAAAACGTTGATGCTGTGCGTAAGCTGATTGAGGAAGATCGACATGTGACATACCGCGAAATTCAGGCAACTTTAGACATTGGCATGAGTCAAATACAAATGTTCTTGCATGAACAATTAGGTGTAAAAAAGTTGTTTTCCCGATGGATATCGCATTTGCTCTGTGAAGAGCAACGCAGGATCCTCAAATGCTGTATACAACATCGTATCAGGTGACGAATCCTGGATATACGCTTACGAACCTGAAACAAAAAACCAGTCACGAGTTTGGATATTCGAAAATGAGTTAAAGCCAACAAAAATTGTTCGTTCACGGAGTGTTGCAAAAAAAATGGTGGCCACGTTTGTCTCCAAAACCGGCCATGTTGCGACTAATCCTCTTGAGGTACAAAGACCGGTTAATGCAGAATGGTATGCGAGCATTGGTTTGCCACAGGTCGTTCTGAACTCCGTAAATAGAACTGCAACCGCCGCATCATCCTCCATCACGACAATGCGAGTTCTTACACCGCGCACAGAACAAAAGAGTTTTTAGAGCAAGAAAACATAGAATTATTAGACCATGTGCCGTACAGCCCCGACCTAAGCCCTAATGATTTCTATACTTTCCCTAAAATAAAGAATAAATTGCGTGGTCAGAGATTTTCATCACCTGAAGAAGCTGTGGACTCCTTCAAAACGGCCATTTTGGAGACCCCAACTTCCGAAAGTAATGGTTGCTTCAATGATTGGTTCCATCGTATGGAAAAATGTGTCAAATTTCGCGGAGAATACTTCGAAAAGCAATAAATACATTTTTAAATAGTAATGTTGTGTCACTTCCTTGATTCCCGAAATTTTCAGTGCCGCCCTCGTATCTAATATATAAAATTCTCATGTCGCGGTGTTTGTAGTTAACCGATTCTCATGAAATTGTGAGTGCATATTGGTAGGTCTGAGAATTGGACAACATTTCATTCCCCTAAATGTTAAGGGTGGTCCCCGGCAATTTTTTTTTAATTTTTTGACATTTTTTTTTAAACTTCTTTGATTATGAGTCAGCATTAAAAATACATACAACTTCTAATTTTTACCTATCTACGATCAACAGTTACTTTTGTATCGCGATTTTAATATCGGCAATACACGTTTGCTGGGTCAGCTAGTATTATATATTATTACATTAGTTGGTAATCTGTATTGCAATTTATTATAAGTTCTGGTAGCGCATTAGATAGAACCGTTAACTCACATTACGACGACTCCTGTTCGATATCGCCCGAATGTATTCATCTCTAGACCGTCCGTTTATTCGACGTTTAATAAGGAGGTGCTGATAAGATGCTTCTCCGGATACCCCACAAGCAACCGCATGTCTTCTACCGCATATATCATGGGGAGTGTTCCGAAGAGCTGTTTAACCTAATTCCTGCCGCCGGATTCCACCTTCGCACGACACGCCACAAGTTAGGATATCATCCCCACCATCTGGATGTGTGGCGGTCCTCCACAGTGCGGTTTTCAAGGAGCTTTCTTCCACGTACTACTAAGCTGTGGAATGAGCTTCCTTGTGCGGTGTTTCCGGGACGATACGACATCGGTACCTTCAAAAAAAGCGCGTCCACCTTCCTTAAAGGCCGGCAATGCTCTTGTGATTCCTCTGGTGTTGCAAGAGAATGTGGGCGGCGGTGATCACTTAACACCAGATGACCCGAACGCTCGTTTGTCCTCCTATTCCATTAAAAAAAAGCAAAAGACTCTTTTCTGTCCTCCTATCATCATATTTTTCACTAGCTTTTACCCGCGACGTTTTCCGTGTGGAACAGTTACTTTAGGCAGGTTTTATTTATTTCTTGGGATACTTTTCAAACAATACACATACAAACTGCTCTTTCCGTTGCTGGCGTCGCTCTTCTACAATACAGCGGATATCCCTTGTCATTGTGGACAGTCTCTTTAATAGTATTTCACTTTAGATTTTTATCTTCTTTAAAAAATTCTCGATCAAGTGCTTATAAATTACTTCTTATCAAATGTCTAAATACAAAGTTTTATGGTGTCATCTTCAATTATGACGAACTACCATACAAAATTCCATTTATTACTCCATTTATTTTTTCGCAATAAAAGCGTCTGCATCCTTTTCCAAGCCCTTGTCTATCTCTGTACTAAATTTTAAGCGTGACAAACAAACTTACATTCAAAATTATAACAATATAATGGAATTTTACAAGTTTTAGGACAAAAGGTTATAGCATATAGATGCAAATATTGTAGCATCTTTAATAATCACAATAAGTCTGTGTCCAGCGCTCTAATTATTAACATCTGAGTCATACATACTAATACTTCGTGTATAAGAGTCGTGTGCTGCTTCATTATTACCAAAAATAAATAAAAAAAATAAAATAAAATCCCTAAACGTACAGTTTGTACCAACAACATATTTAAAGTTAATAGCCGTACTAACCTAGCATATCACTCCTGCATCAATCGTATTTTGTCGCCAATTTAATACAGTTTCTCAAAATAATCAGCAACTCAATTTATTTAATTCCACATCAACCTGCTTTAGTCATAATGTCATTGACTCCCTGCGTAAGGGAGCTAATTTGTAGAAATTACTATTATTTTTGTAACACTATTTTAAAGAATCTTTATGTCTCGAAATCTTTTGTATATGCCAGTTATTGATATTTTTGCTATGTGTCTTTTCGTTTTAAGTCTCCTTGTTGATATTTTTACATTTGTGCATAAATATTGTTGGTTTGTCGAATAAAGTAAAATAAAAAATGCACTACAGAACACCAAACTTCGTCCGTCACCTTGAGGCTCAAAGATAGATTGTCTCGTGCACCTATAATTTTACTGGCACTTATATATATAAGTTAGGAGAGCGCTGCGAAATGTAATTCAATAAATGAACATTTACGGCGTGTATAAAAGCTGTCATTAAACCCTATGGACTTCGAATAATCAAATATTTGTTGGCGTGTCAGGCTGTTTTTACGGTCTCTTCCATCGTTTGTTTGTGGGAACTTTTTGTAGGCTTTCCGTTCTCTACTAATTTTATTAGTCTCATGTGTACCACTTGTTGTGTTTTAGGAACTTCTTATACAACGTGACAAGTGTGAATGAGCGCTTAACTTTTGACTTGCTTATTACTTTTATACTAATAACTTCTTACAATATCACTTCAGTACAAGTTTGATACGTAAACGAATTTGATAAAGTTTTTTACGTACGCATAAAAGGCCTTTATTTTCTCAAAACTGATTCCTTTAGAATTCTTTTTAATATCATTTCTAATATACTAGATACTACTACTGCTTCGGAAATAAATAGCGCTCTGAGAGAGAAGAAGCGGCGCAAGGAACTCTCCCAGGATTCTTTTTTGCGCTCTTCTTAATAAAATATACAATGATGTACTGTCATTATTATTGATATAAAATAATCATCATCTAGTCCCAGGCTGTCGGATCACATAGATATTCAGCTGTAGAGTAGTAGGATTTACGACAGAGCCATTTTTTAATAAAACATTTAAATTTATTTATAGATAATGCCTGAACAGTGGCTGGGACTTTATTATATAATTGTATATATATATATGTATTACTATTAAAGCTATTATTGATCTTATGAAGCCTACTAGAATTAGTTACAAGCAGTCCCTTATACCTTCTAGTGTTATAATCATGAAAATTTATTGAAAATACGTATTTGATAAAAGTATAAATATCAAAGAACAAGTATTGTTTTGTAGAGATGAGATTGGCCGAAGATTTTATTCAGTGAGGCTTAAATTAAATAAATTGAACGTATTCTTTAACCAGCCAAGACATAGACATTTGGAAATCTTGCGTTATAATAGCCGTATTCACTGGGAGGCTCCTTTGCGCAGGATACCGGCTTGATTATGGGTACCACGGCGCCTATTTATATAAAATAAACTCGTGAAGTAATAATGTGTAAGCATTACTAATTAAGCATGCTTCGGTCTGAAGGGCGCCATAGCTAGTGAAATTACTGGGCAAATGAGACTTAACAGCTTATGTCTCAAGGTGACGAGCTCAGTAGTTGTAGTGCCAATCAGAATTTTTGGGTTTTTCAAGAATCCTGAGCGGCACTGCATTGTAATGGGCAGGACGTATCAATAACCATCAGCTGAACGTCATGCTCGTCTCGTTCCTTATTTTCATAAAAAAAGTAATTCCAGAAAAATAAATACATTAAAGTAAATACATTCTGGAATTACTTATTTTATAGTAAGTTTAAGTATATTTTATAGAATTATGTCAACCGATTTGATGTATAATCCTCGCTTAATCCTACTACTGATCCATTTATCAAGTATTATGTCTCGAGAGATTCAAACAAGTTTAATTCATTTGGCTAAACCCTTTCTGAGCTAGCGTGCAAAAAACTATGAGACTAAAATCTTCAAAAATGCCTCATTTACATACTTCCTACCCGGCTTCTTTAAAAAAAAATACTCAAAAACTCTTTCAATAAAGGTAATAATTATAAAGAGAGTGTTAAAATATCATCACCATCATCATCATCAGCCGGAAGATGTCCAAAAACCTCCCCCAATTATTTCCACGACGATCGGTCCTGTGCTTCCCTCATCCAACATATTCCGGCGATTTTGACCAGATCTTCAGTCCATCGTGTGGGGCCTACCAACACTACGTCTTCCGGTACGTGTTCACCATTCGAGAACTTTACTGCCCCAACGGCCATCTGCCCGTCGAACTATGTGCCCTGACCACTATCATTTCAGTTGCGCAATCATTTGGGCTATATCGGTGACGTTGGTTCTCCTACTGATCTCCGAGCGTAGCCATCTCCATTGCCCTCTGAGTGACCAGAGTTAATATATGGTAAGCAGGAATTATTATAAAGAGATAAATAATGATTGAAAATGAAGTTAACAACTCTTTTTCATCATAACAGAAGAGTCAGTAACAAGCCGGGGTATTTTATTATTGACAAATATCTCATATATTGCATATTTAATTTCATTTAGCAAATCCTTACCAACATAAACACATTTCAACGAACAGCATGACGACACATTATTTACGTCGTAATGAGTTTCCTTAAAACGTTTAAAAATTTCGTGGATTTCTTAAAATAGAATCATGATAAGTGAAGTTGAATCTCTGGTTCCAGAGAATTCTTATCGTTTTATACTTGTATATTAACATCTATATATATATATACTAGCGAGCACCGGCTACATTGCCCGCTTAGATTTTGGCGTTTTAATCCAATTAATAAGATATAAAATAACTAGTGTCGCCCTCAGATTAAAATTCGACCATAATTCATTATAATTTTTGGAGTCGGTGTCATCCAAGATAGGTTTGTAACTACATACATGTTATAGGTGAGATGTGCTTGAGTCGTGAGGAGGCGAGAGGCGAGAGCGGGTCGCGGCGGAAGGACACCGATTCCAAAAATAACAATAATCGTAACTAGATTTAGATTGTATGAAAATACGCAATTATTTTTATACCTTTTAGTGCACATTATATCTATTATTTTGGAATAGAGTTTATGAAGTCGGTTGTTTTTTTGTTAAAATTGAACATAGTTAGGGTAAACAGTTGGACAAATTGTTTAGATTTGAAAAAGCGACATCTCAAGTAAATTTCCTAATATGCAAATATTGGGGTCGAGCAGGTTATCAACTGTAAAGTTGATCCTGTAGATGAAGCCACAACCTGATAGTTTGTATGACTTGTTCAACAAGATTAGACATACAAAATTTACTAACGATGCGTTGCTCGAACGTTGCTGAGTTTGTTGCGCCCATTCTTCTCAAGCCTGAGGCATTCATTTTGTAATGGTTGGTAGTTTTTATTTGACTTTGAATGAGTGGTGTCACATCCTATTTTGAATAAAAATGTTTGAATTTGAATTTGAACGGTTCGCTCAGTTGGAAAACCGCTCGCACGTAACTGTAGAGGAACGGTTTCGAGTGCCGCATCGTTCATAGATTTGTTTTTAAATTTTATTTGTGTAATCACGATCATTTTGCTTGATAGGTATTCGCTCAAAAATTTAATATTTTCATTCCACGTCGAATATCTTTTCATAACGTTTTCGTTACGGTTTCGTCGACTAACAAGCTAGAGGCCCTATCTATACGTATTTTCAAATCAAAACAATTTGTTATTTAAAGTGAGAGCTGAACACAACCTGAGAGTTGAACAAGACAAAAAAAAATATCAACGATACGTCACTCAAACGGTTGGCTCAGTTGGAGAGGGCGCGCACGGAACGGGAGAGGTCGCGGGTTCGAGTACCGCATAGTTCATAAATTTTGTTTTCAAATTTTATTTATGTAATTAATCCCAGAAGGGAGGGTTATCACTTTAAAACATGATGTAAAGCAAAATTGGGGTTTATTTAACTTTTTGTGCTACTAAAAGCTACAGCTAAAAGCTACTATCACATGTAAATCAATAAATCAACTTAATAGCTGAGTAGGAAACGGGTGTGACGTCATCAATCCTGTTTGGAACCGCTGTCGTGATTTGAAGGTGCGTCCAGCTAATGTATTCGGACTCTAACATTTGAATAGGACTCAATTTCGTGATTCGATTACACACGAAATTTGTTCATATAAGGGCTCTGCCACACAAAGCAGCAACGGTGCCTATTATGAATATTTTCGATAATAATTAATGACATTCTATATATAACGAACGTCATTGATAATAATAGTTAATGTTGTTCCTATTGTAACATTATACTAAGAAGACGTTAATGTATCATGGGTTTTTTTATACCTTACCTTAATCTATACATTATAAAGTATTATTCACTAACCTGTATAAATACCACTAGACAGGCTGTTCCATATGTTTGACAGCAATTTTTTGTGCCTATTTGAAGCCCAACGGGCGAGCGTCCAGAGAACTAATTTTGTCGTATAATAAAAATGGCTGCGAGAGAAGCGTACAACACTCTGCATTATTTTTGCATTTTGAATTAATTTTGGTCGCTTTCCGTGTTATTTATATACTTCAGGAATCAACGTAATAAAGTATACATTTTTTTTGTAAATAGTTTTCCTGACAATGTTTGTTTAGCTGAGGTTGTCTTACCTAGTTTTAGTACCGCAGACTCTCGCTACATGACCAACAGCGCCAAAATGGCGAATATCAAACAGGCACAAAAGCACTTTGACAGCCGTCAAAGTGCTTTTGAGCCTGTCCAGTGATATATTAGAGGTCAGTAGTATTATTCTATGATTAGATAATTTATCCGTGTAGATACAGATTCTTGCTGCTAGACAACAGATGTAAACAGACCAGGTTTTAGTGTACTTGACAAGCTCCGTCGTACACTCGCGATTTGTATGAGTGCGCTTGCATTGCTCTAAACAGAGGTTTTCTTTTATGACAGTAAGGGACGAGACGAGTAGGACGTTCAGCTGATGGTAATTGTTACGCCCTGCCCATTCAAAGCTGTGCTGTTAAGGTTTTTTGAAAAACCCAAAAATTCTGATTGGTACCACAATTGCGCTCGTCACCTTGAGACATAAGATGTCAAGTCTCATTTGCCCAGTGTTTTCACTAGTTACGGCGCTTTTCAGACCGAAACAAAGTAATGCTTACACATTACTGCTTCACGGCAGAAATAGGCACCGTTGCGGTACCCATAATCTAGCCGGCATCCACAGGATGCTCCCACTGGTTAACTATCAATCTAATCCATAAACTTATTATACAATCAATCTCCTCATTACGGCGAGACTAAATTTAAAAGGTTCGTCTAATTGTCTAGTAGTTTGCTTTTAGTTAAACCCTATGACAAGTATTGATAAGCGGCGTCATATTCACGTATACAATATCTTAATATCAAACACATTTTTTGTAATTAATATAATCTTTAGAAAATTAAGTGTTTACTTTGTATATGAAATGTAATATTTAGTATTTTAATGCATATGTTCTAAACTTCACAAAAGTAGTGTTGAAGAATCAGTATTAACCTGTGAAATGATTCTTTAACAACACAATCTTATACAGAACACAACACCATCCTATTTTTTAATTAATATCCGTTAGAACACAGAACAATAACGATAAAAGAACTAAAATCAAACGTGGTCCAATTTGACAGGAGACTAAATTGTTTCAAAGCGGTAGTATACTAAGTTAATGATCTCATAATTACATATATAAACATTACATATATAATTTTTTCGACGTTTTCACAGCTGTCATACACTACCTAGACGTATAAATGATCTTAAAGGTGCCTCACTTGCTAATATCACGGCGCGGAGTCCTTCTTTTTTTACTATTCCGTGAATTATACTATGTCATTATCTTGTTACTAAGCTTCTGTAGTTTTTAAATATAATATAAAGAAGTAATAATGCTAATATTTCTTCAGATAGTATACACAAGAAAAAAAAAAGATATATGATATACGGTATCACAAATGCAAAACCTGCAATAGTAATGCTTATTATTGTTCTGGTACACGCGTCTTTTTCGTGAGCGTACGACTATAACAGAAAGCCCTGCGTTTGTTGTCGAATCCTACTAATATTATAAATGTGAAAGTTTGTATGTCTGGATGTATGTTTGAACCTCTTTAACGCAAAATCTACTGAATATATTTTGATGAAACTTTACAATAATATAGCTTACACACCAGAATAACAAATAGGCTATAATATATAAAACTATACTGTGAATTATACAAAATATAAAAGAAGTGTGATTATTACTAATGAATACAACTAGCGCCATCTCTTATCAACTAGCAAGGAAAAGATCAATACAATTTATATGGCAAAACAACGTTTGCCGAGTCAGCTAGTTATAACTAATTTAAAGCTGTTTTTTATGCTTTAAATACTTCAAATGTTCATAATAGTCGCATTATACCCTTAATAATTCACAGTGTATGTAAATTGTGGCGTGCACTGTTTTCGATAACTCTTGAGGTTTTATTTTTAATTACATTTTTATTTTACATTACTTTAATCATAGTTTCTTAAGTAAGTTTAATAACTTGAGTATTTTATTTTATTTTTGTAATACAATCTGTGTATTTAATAGAGTGACAACGCCACTTCTTCTCGGTTAAAAATTAAGTAAAAAATAAAGTAAAAATAACTATCTGAAGCAGTGTCTTTCTTTTACTTACATGAATAAAAAAGTTTCTATGTTATTCTTTTATAAAGAGCATTACAGTTGTTCTTTAGACAACATTGCAAACATTTTAGATTGGATTGAGTTATATAGATTTATAGAGCATGAAGCGGTTTACAAAAGCAGGTGTAAAAACATCAAAGAGGATTTGTGAATAGAATGTAAACATATCTGTTGTTAATATATCTTATATACTTAATATAATTAGATTAAATGGAGTAAAAGCTATCACTACGGGGAAGTTTTCCAAGAATGCTGGCAACATTTCCGCGTATGATAGACAGGCTGATCCGTTGATCAAAATAGCTAGCTGCCACCGCTTGGATTGCCAGTAGCACTAATGCGACACGTAGATAGTACTTTATACATTCTCCGCGCCTCTGGGCCCCACAGGCCAAGTGTCTAGACACCAAGCGGTTCAAAGATCAGACTGTGTATGTAACCCTCGATCCTGTAAATTTGGCTTGAGTAAAGGTGATAGTGTCTGAATCATAGTCATCATCAGCATCAGCTGGAAGACGTCCACTGCTGGAAAAAGGCCTCCCTCAAAGATCTCCACGACGATCGGTCCTGCGCTGCCATCATCCAACGTATTTCGGCGATCTTGACCAGATCGTCAGTCCATTTTCTCTTCTTCTTGTTACGGTACGTGGTCGCCATTCGAGGACTTTTCTGCCCACCGGCAATCTGCCACTTCAGTTTCGCAATCATTTGAGATTATTTCTACTCAAGACATCATGGATTCCAGAAAGAATTTATATTCCTATACGTACTTACGTAGGCTCTTCAAGCATATAAGTACAATGCGTATATTCTAATATATATTTTTAATTATAGAATATACGAGTATACACAAGAAAACCTTGTAATTAGAAATATACAGGTGTCCCAAAGTTATGGGACATGGAGGGAAAGTACGTTAAATATCGAAGATAGGCTATTTTACTGAAAGAAGCTTTCATGTTATTTTTAAAAGTTAGTAATTCTGCATTCAAAGATTTTCAAAAAATTACTTGCCTCGTCTGGGAATCGAACCGACTTAAATGTAAAAAAAACACCCCTACTCTTATGATGCCAATCGAAAGAATGGCCATGAACTAATAACTCTTCTTAAGTAACATAGTATTGTTAGTAAAAATAACATAAAGTCTTCTTTCAGTAAAATAGCCTATCTTCGATATTTAAGGTACTTTCCCTTCATGTCCCATAACTTTGGGACATCCTGTATGTAGTGTGCTGGTGATTCGCTGTTTATCAGTTATTTACAAGATAACTCAGGCGTCAACTGTGCAAGCAGATTGATAAAATGAGTTAAAATGGAGTATGTTTGATGAGGAATATTTTCAATACAATAATGGCACATCCATATTTAATATGTACATACAGTGCAAGCGACCGGCACTAAATGTGAAAGTTGATTCATCATTTAAACTTAAGGCGGCACTAAATTCCAGCGACCTTGAGCGATATGAGTTCACGGCTGCCGGCCCGCCATCTATGAAACAAAGCCAATATTTTCAAAATTCTTGGGTGGAAAACAGTTTATATGCTTACAATCCTCGTAATTCACTAATAATCTGAATAAATGAACCTACACAAAAAAGTACAAGCTATAAGAATAACTTTTCTGAGAGAAGTACCAAAAAAATGCGTCACGCCATGCCAAAAAACTTGTTTAATTTCAAAGAAAAGTGGTAGTTCAAAAAGGCTCGGCAGTGTTAACTATAACCAACAGCAAGCATTAGCAACCTATAAATAAGACTTAAGGATATGTGTAACAGGATTAAGTAGTGTTCATAGCTCCTAATGCTATACTTTCACCACAAAACTTGTCTAAAAACACCATGTTTGCGTGTTTTCTGCTTACTCTTCGCCGTAATACCACTAGTATTGAAACAATAACAAGAAGTTTACAAATAAATAGATTTAGGCTAGCTTTACTGGTAATACTGTATACATTCCAACACAGACTTATATCACATGTATCTAATATTCTAGAATGTGTTTTCTAATTTTGAAACGACTCTTGATAGCTCTATTAACAATAATATAGGTACTAAGTAAAAATTTAAAATTAGTTTAGTATGAAACGTGAAGTGAGAAATGACATAAGTTTGAAATAGCAATTACAATATTAAGACGACGAAGTATAATTCTAAGTTTGAAAGCTAAGTTTGAAAGCGAACAGTTGCTTATAACGTAGTGGATTTCGGCTCTCTGTTTTTTACAAGATTATAGCCGTTATCTGTCTATCTATCAATTACTGCACGTTTCATACAATCGCTTTTTTCTTAGAGAGTTTCGCTATTCTGCTCAGTATAACTAGCAAATCCAACGCTAAATTTTATCGATTTGTGCGACAAATGATTCATAAACATACAACTCGTGTATTGTGTTTGAATGTAACTGTTTTCAACGCACGTGACACTTGCTATATTTAGCAGACATATTGAAAGGTATGACACTTAGACTGCTGTGAGCCAAATATTGAGAATTCCCGAGGGATCATTCATCTCGAACGTAGACAATAATAAAATAAATTTTCTGGAATGACCATGCAGTAAACCGCTTGATTTACAGCATAATAAATCTTGAGTACTGTAAACAAGTGGAAAATTGTTTGTGAACGCGCGTAGCTATTGTAACAATATTATGGTGGCTATATAATGTCATTAATGTGTGTTAAATGGAACAACACACTTAGCAGTGTTCTCATTGTGCAATGACACAGAAATGCCGATGAATTTAATGGTTATATAAAATTTCTACAAATTTTATAACATTTATTTAAATGTTGAAGATTTTCGTCTTAAATAGTTCAATACAAATACGAATTTATTTCAGAGAAAAGATTTTACCAAAATCTTGAAAAAAACTACGTTTTGGGCGTTTTTTTGATACGGACATTATCAAAAATTGGATGTATTTTTCTCTTTCTCCCCGTAATAAACGTGTTAGCAGGTATATATACAATGAAGTGACATCTCTATAAATCACATAGCGATCGAGCCGTTCACAGAGTACTGGATCGCTGACAATTTTATTTCTTATTTAAATCCAATATATTATAATAAGTTTATCAATATAAAAAAAACAACTTAACTTTTGTTAAAAAGGATTCTGCGGTTTTATGAAACAAAAAATAAAAACGAAAAATAGCGTAGAGCACAGGCACTAATGAGTAATAGTCTACACGGTCAGCTCGCTGCGAACTATAGGCCCGGCCCGATCGTCACGCGACATGCAACACACAGACGAAAAAGTTTGAGACGATGTAACAAAAGTTTCACTTTAAAAATTCATCGTATCTTAGATACATAATACTCAAAACACAAAAGAGTATATTATAATACTAGCTGACCCGGCAAACGTTGTTTTGCCATATAAAGTATAATTCACGCGATAGTTTTATAAGTAATAAAATATTGCCTATATTATAGCCTGTACATCATTTTGTTCTATTGTCAATAGTTTTTGCAGCGCACGCAAAAATAGGTTTTCGATTTTACACCTTGTGTATATATATATAGTATAAACAAAATAGCAATTTTATTACGGATCCCTAATTTTAGAAAAAAAAAACATAGCCTATAGCCTTCCTCGATAAATGGACTACCCAACACTGAAAGAGTCATTTAAATCGGACCAGTAATACCAGAGATTAGCGCGTTCAAACAAACAAACAAACACTGCAGCTTTATAATATTATAGCATAGATTGAGCATGACGAAGTTTGGCGTATGGTTCCTTGCATATCGCGAGTTTCTGCGACCCCCTAGTATCCACTACTAAGGTATTTTTATTACCTACGTAATTTACTGTTTGACGCTGTTGTGCACATATTTTTTAAATTAAATAAGTATTTTATGAATTAAGTAAGTAAAAAGATTTTCATTTTAAAACTTAAAATACTTCATTAATTTATTATATTCATTAGAGACTGTGTCAAATTTTATTAGACTTTAATTTTTTAATTTATTTCTTTTTATTGTGCACTCCTTATTACAATATTATAAATTATTATTTTTAATAGGACAGCTGAAGCACAGTAGAAATATGTAATTTCTACGGCTGATGTCTCTCTTATTAAATTCGAAAATTCTAAAAGCAAGGTTGTGTTCTTTGCAATTTACCTCTCTAAAAAAGTTAACCAATGGTAACGAAATCATGGAAAATGAATGGAATGGTAATATTCTATTACGGAATTGTTTTGATTTTTAACCTAATTCAAAAAGGGTTGGGGTATGTACACCGATTACTCTGACATTTATGATCCGACCGATTTACGTAATTCTTCTTTAGTTCGATGCGGAATATATGCCATTTAGTCATATAAAAAAATTACATAATTTGGCTGAGTAGTATTTATTTTATGAACATTATTTATTTATCAAAATTATTGTCTACGTGGTTATTGTCCTTTGTGTACATTTTTTTAAGAAGGGTTCATTCTAGTTGATTTGTATACTATTACTCGCCGTTCCCGCCCGCTTCGCTGGGCGAATTTAAAAAGGATATTTATTAATACAGGAACTCGTAAATAAGTAGCCATAAACTATCTAGGATAAATTTCGCATCGAATGGCGATAGTTTTATGTCGATACGATCAGTGGTTTAGGCGTGATTGAGCCTCAAACAAAGACCATTTTCATTATATTTAGATTATTAACTGACACTAAAAAATTTACGTTTAAAAAACCGACTTCAAAAACTGAAAAGCATAATATAACTTAATAAAAATTTAATTTAATACACATCTTATGCAAACATTTACCTTTAATATTAATAAAATACTATTATTTTTATGTGCTACATATTGATCGAAGCTTTGAAGTCGGTGCCAAGCCAAATGTAATAGCAGGTACCTACCTACCTACACTCGCCTCACGCGACTTTGAGCGGGATAGCTTCGTCTAGATCTAGGACAACCCAAGCGGGCAGATACGCGCGGCCAGTCGTCATTTTAATAATTCCAGTAAGAAAGCTTTTAATTTTGTTAAGGGCTTGGCACTGACTGAAAACCTATCAATAGGTAGCACATATAAATAATAGTATTTTATTAATATAAAAGGTTTGCATAACATGTGTATTTAATAAAAAAATTATTAAGTTTTTTTATACTTTTCAGTTTTTAAAGTCGGTTTTTTAAAACGTAGTTTTTTTTTATTTCGCTTATTGTTGTCTGATTTGTATACTACTATTCTTCTGTTTGTGGCATGTATGATTATGCCGTTTTAAGTACTCTATCACTTACAAAAACAAAAATACCAAACAAAAAAAAAATGAGCGACACTTGCAATGGTGATATTGATCTTATTTGAAAATAATTTTGATCCAGGATTAAAGATCAAGGAGGAAAGATTCGAGAACGTTCGAATGGAAAAATAGCCACATATGTTTTCTTTTAAGTTGGTTATCTTGAATTCATTATGAGAGTATTCGAATTCCTTTTTTTTTAATTTAGAAACACTTACATCCACCATTTATCTGTTCAATATAATGTTACTACAGATAACAATACTATTATATTTTAAAATTTAAAGCCATTTAATATTGGTATTATTCAATAGTGTTTTAGCAAAGTTATGTACTTCGTAATTATTATACATATCAGACACGTTACCATTTAATAAATAAAACTAGTATGTACGGATAATATGTGTAATGTGGTTGAACTTACATAAAAAATAAAAAAAGAATTGTAAAATTGATAACTTTCTATTTTTAAAGTCGGTTGAACAATATCTTTTATTCAAATTTTAAGTTCCTAATAAAACACAATTGCATTTTCATGTCTTTCATTATAAAAGCCTTCGTGTTATTAATCTCTAGTATTAATTCACACGAACAATCCGGTTATGTGGCGTGAGTTATATATAAATTTACATATAAAAATTATTTTATATTACTAGTAAATAAATTTTATTTTCTCCCTTACTTGGCTGGTAATAATTATAAAATTAGTAGTAACAACAATAATTGCCCAAGAAAGCAAAAGTTGCAAATATTAGCAATCTTGGGAAGACAACACAATTGAGTGCCACGGCGTACGCCGCACAAAATAGGTACTTACTATCTATGGACTTCAATAGGGCTACTGGAAGCCCAAGCGTTGGCATCTATTTCGATCAATGGATCAGCTTGCTATCCAACGCGGAAATGCTGCCAGTAGTCTTTGTACACCTCTACGTAATGATAGTTTTAATTTTTTTTCAAATTTTATTTGTGTATTAATCCTAGAAGTGAGGGTTATCACTTTAAAAACATAACAAATTGTTTAGATTTACGAGAGCGTCTCAAGTAAATTTCATAATATGAAAATATTGGGGTTGAGCAAGTTATCAACTGTAAAGTAGATCCTGTAGATGAAGCCACAACCTGAGAGTTGAACAAAGCGTACAAGATTTTATGACGATACGTCACTCGAACGGTTAGCTCAGTTAGGAGAGCACTGGCACAGAACGCCAGATATCGTGGGTTCGAGACCCGCATCATTCATAAAATTTTGTTTTAAAATTTTATTAAGTTTTAATTTCATGTAATCATATTGGGTACTATAATTTTTATAAGCATTGTTTTGTTTTGAATAAATATTTGTAGTAACAAATGTTGCCGTTGCTATATCTTCTGGTTAAAATAATAACTCATATTTAGAGTTTCTATTAAAATAATTCAATCTGAGTCTATGGGCAAAGTTATCATGCAGCTAGAGTAAGCCTTCCTTAAATCTTCCCTATTAACGTTGATTGAGGCAGGTTTACTTTCTTTCCGATAAAGACGGCGTTGTTTTTAGGGAGATTTTTCGTCAGATGTCTTTTTATGGAAGAACAGAAAATACGAGAGTACGGGTTACCTGATGATAAGGTATAACCGCCACCCATATTCTCTTGCAACACCAGAGGAATCACAGGAGCGTTTCTCTGAATCTATAGTCAAAGTTACCCTGCAGCCCGAATAAGCCTTCCCTACATTTTCCCTATTAACGTTGATTCACTCAGGTTTACTGCGACACGCTTATGTGGACTTCGGATCTACGAAAAACAATCTTCGATGGATATTTTTCGTTCGTAGATTCGCAATCATCAAATCAAGACCCTCGTAAGCTACTGTGACTTTTTAATAGCATTTTATTATTTAGATATTTTATTTAAAATCTAATATATAAAATTCTCATGTCGCGGTGTTTGTAGTTAAACTCCTTCGAAACGGCCTGACCGATTCTCATGAAATTTTGAGTGCATATTGGGTAGTTCTGAGAATCGGACAACATCTATTTTTCATCCCCCTAAATGTGAAGGGTGGTCCACGCCAAATTTTTTTTTTTATTTTTGTTTGAATTTTTTTTTTAAATTTGTTTGATTATGAGTCAGCATTAAAAAATACATACAGTTACTTTTGTATCGCGATTTTAATATCGGCAATACAACGTTTGCTGGGTCAGCTAGTACAATTATAAATCACTTATCGAATGTTAAAAATTACTTCTAACTCGTCTAGCCAATTTATCACAAATATGCTCTACATATTTTTTACATACTTTAACATAGTATTAACTTCTATAAGTGAAACTCTACGGCGGCTTGACCTCGTCTTAACGACATAGTCAAAGTCAAAGTGAAATAAACTTTATTCAATTAGGCTTAAACTAAGCGCTATTCAAGCGAATCAACAAAAAAAATATTTCTTTAAAGTTTCTGAATTTACCATTTGTTCGTAAAAAGTTGAGCTCGTGAGAAGAACATAATATTATAAGAAACTCAACGGCTACTCTTTTCAATCAAATAAAGTATTTTACAATGGCTGTAATATACATAACAAATTAGTTTGTAAGGTGTTGCATCCAATATATGAGTCGTGTTGAAATATATAAATTATTTCATATAAAGTAATAAATAATAAAAATATTTTAGAAGCCGTTTTGAATTGCACGTTTACAGATCGTGCATGGTCTCAAGCCTCTTACCGCTACGGTTTGGTGGTTTGGATACTCGCAAAGTATCGGGCGTTGCCTTACCAGCATTTCTATCTTCAGTTCATAGTGCGCAGCCTTTGGTTACTAGAATTGTAAATCATGTACCAGGTAACTCAGAGATTGTGTATTTGAACGAAGCTAACAATGCTTGGCTAAATATTGCAAACATTCAAAATTTTCCAGACGATTTAAAGTGTCAAAAACCATGGGACGCACTTCTTTGTAAGTCAGCCTTTGATGATCTTTTGATCTCATCTACTGACATAACAGAGCGTGCTCGTCTTTTGGCCGTGACACAAAACGAGTCGGGCATTTGGTTACAAGCCTTGCCTTCTGCGCCGATTGGAACGCTACTTGACAATATGACATTGTCAATATGCGTATCACTCCGGCTAGGTATAAAACTGAATGAACCACATCAATGTCGATGTGGCGTTCAGGTAGATGCTCTTGGACGCCACGGGTTATCCTGCCTAAAATCGGCAGGCCGTATCAGTCGTCACGCCAGCATTAATGAAGTCATCCGCCGGGCATTTGCCGCTCTTAATATACCAGCTGTTTTAAACCCGCCGCGATGGCAAGCGTCCTGATGGAATGACGCTGGTGGCTTGGGCACGGGGAAGGGCGCTGGTGTGGGACGCTACTTGCGTCGACACTCTCGCTCCTTCTCATGTCCAAGTTACGTCAGTTGGTGCTGGGGCTGCTACTTCGACTGCTGAAGACAGCAAGCGTCGCAAATATGTTGGTCTAAGTGAGTCATAAGGCTACTGGAAACCCAAGCGCTGGCAGCTATTTCGGTCAATGGATCAGCCTTGCTATCCAACGCGGTAATGCTGCCAGTATTCTTGGTACGCTTCTACGTAATGATAGTTTTAATTTTATGTAGTCGTAGTATTGTAAATATAGTTATAAGATTTGTTTTGATTAAATAAATAATATAAATAATAATAATAATAATAATAATTAACTGTATAAATATAAAATATGGTATATTGGATGCATCAACCTTTAGAGCTTGAATTCATCGTTTCATTAACAGTACTTCAGACCGTGGAGGAAATCAATATCAGGATCTATTCATTGACGGCTGTTCCCAATATTCAGTCTATCTCTTACTTGAGATAAAAATCGTAACTATCGTTGTCTTTTCTGTCCCAATAAACTTATCGACGGTAACTCACCTTATCCGTACACGCTTTCTGTCAATCGGACGACGTATAGCTTACCAGCGATAGAAGTTTGTATGGAAATTGCAATACACGCGTCCCAATATAACGGCCGTTCCCAATATACTATCTACAGAAAAAGATAAATTACTACCTTCTACTGTCAGTAATTAGCTGTCAATAATCTGAAGCTGTCCCAATATACCCGATAAGTCATTCTTATTGCCTTATATTGGGAAGCCAGAATTGCAATTTCCATACAAATTTTATATCGCTGGTAAGCTATACGTCGTCCCATTGACAGTGTACGGATAAGGTGATTTACCGTCGATAAATTTATTGGGACAGAAAAGTCAACGATAGTTACGATTTCTATCTCAAGTAAGAGATAGACTGAATATTGGGAATGGCCGTAAGGCGATAAGAATGACTTATCGGGTATATTGGGACAGCTTCAGATAATTGACAGCTAATTACTGACAGTAGAAGATAGTAATTTATCTCTATCTATAGATAGTATATTGCGAACGGCCGTAAATAAGAATAATTGATAAGAAAAAACTTTGTAACCAAATATTTTAACAAAATATTCACTTATATTCAAAAATTTTCCTCAACAAAAAATGTAAATGAATGTGTTATCTTAACTCCGTTGCTGTCGCTATAAAAATACGGACGAAATTCTAATTTTCTAAAAGGGTTTTTAAAATTTAAATGAACCCCAAAATTTTATCATTTTGACAAGGCCCAAGAGATTATCTCAGTCCATAAATTGCTGTATTTTAACTCGCTTTGTAAAGATAAATTTGACGGGAAAATATAAATACTTTCGAAAATCCACAGCATAGGTATTATTTGCCTATAATTTTTGTATTTAATTTAGGCTTTTTTATTTTATTTCATTGAAAAGTGTATCCTAGGAAAAATAGGAGATATCTGCTATCGTTAAACATATTTGTTTATTTTATTAAAGAGATTCTTTCGTTTTTTAAAATTTCACTTATTTTGACAAACATTTCTGATTGCCCTATAAGGTTCCTATTTTTCCCTTTGGCTGTTGTACCTATTACCACATATGGGTTATTTCACCACAACGGCGCTTATTTCTACCGTGAAGCAGTAATATGTAAACATTTCTGTGTTTCCGCC
This sequence comes from Leptidea sinapis, assembly GCF_905404315.1. Lineage (NCBI taxonomy): Eukaryota > Metazoa > Arthropoda > Insecta > Lepidoptera > Pieridae > Leptidea > Leptidea sinapis. Next base: position 9,954,383 of record NC_066285.1, on the reverse strand, counting down.
TGAAGGGCGCTGTAGCTAGTGAAATTACTAGGCAAATGAGACTTAACGTCTTATGTCTCAAAGTGACCAGCGCAATTTTAGTGCCACTCAGAATTTTTCAAGAATCCTGAGAGGCACTGCATTGTAATGGGCAGGTCATTTCAATTACCATCAGTTGAACGTCCTGCTCGTCTCATCCCTTATTTTCATAAAAAAAATACCGATAAGTAGTTGAAATAATTGCACACCAAATGACTAACAGAACATAAAAGCAAACAACGAATGTGTCGCATTTAAATGAAACAGATTTCGTAACACATGATCGTTGCTATATTTAGAAGACTTATTGATAGATAATGCCACTTCGACTGCACTGTGCCAAGCATTGAGCTTTCGAATGGATAATTAATCTTTATTTTCATTTTGTTACGCTACTGTAGATAATAATAGATAACTTTATGGAACAACAGAGCAGTTAAATCACTTTATTTTATAATAATTCTTCGGTATACACATGATTTGAGTTTTCTTTAGTGTTAATTCCGCCAATATTTGTCTTTAAACAATTCGACACGTATTTCGCCTCTACACGAGGCATCCTCAGGACGTGTTTCACGAGATCAGTCTCGTGCCAGATTTTGGCGAGACAAAACTCAAATAATTATGGATTTCTGCAAAGTAACACCTACTTCAATAAATTCTTTGGTATCCTAATGTACTGAGAAATGGACTAAAGAAGTGACAGAATGGTGCCAAAGATATATAACGAGAAATAAAGGAAGACAGCATCGAACATGGGAGGATGATATTTAAAAGGTGGCAGGTGCGATTTGGATGAGGAAAGCAAGAGATTGATCTTTGTAGAGAACACTTCGGGAGGCCTATGCTGTAAAGCAAGACAATCCACTGTATGAGACACAAACCGGTGTCTCATACAATAATTATTACCTACATAGATGCTTTTATATAAACAAATAAAAACAGTAGATTTAAGATAAGAAATGTAACTGCACTTATTTATAGATTGTTAATAAAGGATTGGTGATGATTTTGATTTGACAATGCGTAAACAATTTTGATTTGAGAATGCGTGAACAATTTTGATTTGACAATGCGTGAACAATTTTGATTTGAGAATGCGTAAACAATTTTGATTTGAGAATGCGTAAACAATTTTGATTTGACAATGCTTAAACAATTTTGATTTGACAATGCGTAAACAATTTTGATTTAAGAATGCGTGCGTTAGTGTATCACCAACGAACTAAAGCCAAGCGGAACTGACTGTTGTGTGACTGAGACGACTTGTCAATAAAAATAGGTTACAGTACCAATTTAATCGCTTACCTTTTCTTTCTTGCTCTATCTGATAGTTTTCTTAAGAGATAGTTTTCTCTTCGTAAGAGATAGTTTTCTCTTCGTAAGAGATAGTTTTCTCTCTTGCATGGTTATAAACGCTAGTATATACCAGCAATAAGCGATTGTATGAAACGTGCAGTCATTGATAGATTGACAGATGACGGCTATAATCTTGTAAAAAACGAAGATAGCCTAAATCCACGTTTTAAGTAACTGTTCGTTTTCAAACTGACGTGGATTATACTTCGTCGCCATAGCATTGTACCTATTGTTTCAAACTTATGTCAAATCACTGCATGTTTCATACTAAACTAAATTTCAATTTTTACTTAGGCATTCCCGCCTCTTATTACGTGCCTAGTATTTACATCCGCTGTGGTAAGCTCATTGGTATACACATGACGCTAGTATATTGTAAGTTTATTATAAATTATTATGAAGAACAAAGAGAGGGAATTTACACAGAGTAAGTAAGTTTTGACATTCGGTACAGATAAACAATAAATAGGCTGACGTATGAAAAGCATATCATAATATACTTACCAGCGGGAGGCATCTTTGCACAGGATGCCGGCTAGATTATGGGTACCACAACGGTGCCTTTTTCTGCCGTGAAGCAGTAATATATTGTAAGCATTATTGTCTTTCGGTCTGAAAGGCGCCGTACCTAGTGAAGTTACTGGGCAAACGAGACTTAAGATCTTATGTCTCAGTGACACCAGCGCTCAGAATTTATGGATTTTCTAAGAATACTAAGCGGCACTGCATTGTAATGGGCAGAGCGTATCAATTACGATCAGCTGAACGTCCTGCTCGTTTTGTCCTTTCTAAAAAAATACTTCTAACAAACTTCGAATTTACCATTATTTTCACAGTATTACCACAGAGTAGTGATAGATACTTACGCTTATTTCGCAGCACATACATAATTTTGAATAATTTATATGTCAAGATAGACTAGCTATGAAACCGTCGAAATAAGTAGCGGCGAACAGCAACGAACGCACTCTAAAACAAAGTGACTATCACGTCGCGAGTGTAAGACGTAGCTGTCACGCACACTAAAGTAATAAACCTGGCATGTTTCTTGCGTTGCCTAGCAACAAGAGGCTCTATCTGGACGTATAAATTATTTAAGCTTAGATGTATTACACGGCACGTACATTTTATTACGTAGCAAAATAATTTAACGCCTTTCATAAAAACCACACTATATTTCTTGTAGCTTATTATTACAGATGAAAGTCTTATCTTTATAGCTCTGTGGCATCCCATTCTTTTATAATATTTTTGCCAAACAATATTAAGTACTGGTTTTTAGTCCTGTATTATATGTGTAGGCTAAAACTCTCCTAATTAAATCATGTGTATAATTCAGAATAAAATTTGGAAAGTAGATGATATTATAGGTAACTAGCTGACCCAGTAAACGTTGTATTGCCGATATTAAAATCGCGATACAAAAGTAACTGTTGATCGTAGATGGGTGAAAATTTGAAATTGTATGTATTTTATAATGCTGACTCATAATCAAACAAATTAAAAAGAAATGTCAAAAAAATAGCGTGGACCACCCTTAACATTTAGGGGGATGAAAAATAGATGTTGTCCGATTCTCAGACCTACCCAATATGCACTCAAACTTTCATGAGAATCGGTCAAGCCATTTCGAAGGAGTTTAACTACAAACACCGCGACATGAGAATTTTATATATTAGATATTAAAATTGGTTTCAAATTTTAAAGTTTAAAATAAAATATTATTAAAAAAATTAGTTTATTAGTAGTAAATTGACTGTATTTTCACACATTGAGTCAGTTGTTTAGTAATTTTGTGCATTTTTTTTATTAGAGACGTCACCTTGATATCTAATTTAAATAATTTAAATCCTTTTCATGACATCCTATTTTTAATGTGTTATTTAACCATGTATATTATAATTTTTGTCTTGTCATGAATAAATGCATACTTTACTTTACTCTTCCTGATGGTAAGTGATCACTGCCGCCCACATTCTCTTGCAACACCAGAGGAATCACAGGAGCGTTGTCGGCCTTTTACAAAGGCATAAGTGCCTTTTGTGAAGGTACTCATGTCATATCATTATGGAAACACCTCACAAGGAATCTCATTCCACAGCATAGTTATAAGTGGAAAAAAGTTCCTTGAAAACCGCAGTGTGGAGGAACACCGCACATCCAGATGGTGAGATTAAATTCACAAAACGGGATACACTCTTAATCTATACTAATATATAAAGCTGCAGTGTTTGTTTGTTTGAACGCACTAATCTCTGGTAATACTGGTCCGATTTGAATGATTCTTTCAGTGTTGGGTAGCCCATTTATCGAGGAAGGTTATAGGATATGTTTTTTTTTTCAAAATTAGGGATCCGTAATAAAATTGCTATTTTGTAACACAAGGTGTAAAATCGAAAACCTATTTTTGCGTGCGCTGCAAAAACTATTGACAACAGAACAAAATGATGTACAGGCTATAATATAGGCAATATTTTATTACTTATAAAACTATCGCGTTTATTATATTTAGCGTTATATGGCAAAACAACGTTTGCCGGGTCAGCTAGTATTGTATAAAACAGAAAAATACGTTAACATGTTGGGGCGAGTGCCTCCTTCTGGAAGTGAACACAGCATGCTTTTAAATGTGTTCTAGATTTTATATAAAACTATAACTATATATATACATATAATAAACTAAAAACATTAACTTAAGCTAGATGAACACAATTCAACCCCACAGTCCCCAAGCCAATAATCCGCTTTTTCCAGCAGAAGTCTTCTGAACCTAGGGACTGACGGAATGAATATGTCTACCTTCTGACAGACTTCATTATACAGAGAACAAATGCGATATAAACTAGAATGTTGACCATAATTTGTGCGTGTTGAGGGTAGACTGAACGTTTTCCTATTAATAATACGGCTGCAATGCCGTGGGACAGCCAAGGTAATTTTACTTAATAATAGAGGACTGTCTATGTGGCCATGAATCAGTTTGTGTAAAAAGAACTAAGTAACTAGTGATAGTTATAATTTTATTTCGTAAAATATGTACCTATCGTTAAACCAAAACCTAGATCTGTCATATTAATAGTAATTATTTAATCGATAACCGATATTGATTCATAACATGTTGAGTACTAAGTTTGCTTTTCGCTGTCACCATGCACGTGTCTAACCGCCGTTCCCAATATACTATCTAGATAGAGATAAATTACTATATTCTACTGTCAGTAATTATCTGTCAATAATCTGAAGATATCCCAATATACCCGATAAGTCATTCGTATCGCATTATATTGGGACTCGTAAATTGCAATTTCCATACAAACTTCTATCGCCGGTAAGCAATACGTCCGTTGTCCCATTGAGAGACAGCGTGTACGGATAAGGTGAGTTACCGTCGGTAAGTTTATTGGTACAGAAAAGTCAACGATAGTTACGATTTTATTTTCATGTTAGAGATAGATTGAATATTGGGAACAGCCGTAACGGACCGATGGTTTAAGGCCATAGATTTATTATACTAACGTCAGTGGGATGATATATATATATGTTTAAGACACAGACAAAACGTGTAATTAATTACAGAGCCTTTCGTATTAGAGGGAAGAAATATTGTAATATATATATTTAGAGGCTAATATCACGGGAGAGTATAATAGCAATCATCTTTCATTATTGTGCAAACACACCAAATGCTGAACAAATTTGTGGTACGGTGGCTGTGTGGAGAGAATGATTGATGACGTAGTTACAGTGATTTTATTATAACTCTCCATCTTAGCGATTTTTTTTTATGAAAATAATGGACGAGACGAGCAGGACGTTCAGCTGATGGTAATTGATTGCGTTACCCATAACAATGCAGTGCCGCTCAGGATTCTTGAATAACCCAAAAATTCTGAGCAGCACTACAATTGCGCTCGTTACCTTGAGACATAAGATGTTAAGTCTCATTTGCCCAGTAATTTCACTAGCTACGGCGCCCTTCAGACCGAAACACAGTAATGTTTATACATTACTGCTTTACGGCAGAAATAGGCGCCGTTGTGGTACTCATAATCTAGCCGGCATCCTGTGCAAAGGAGCCTCCCACTGGTTTTGAGTTCTTCCATTAAATGTTACGAGTAATGAACTGAAATTGGAAAAACAATTACAATTAGAGCCTAAGCAATACTGGCAGAGTAACCAACAGACAGAATAGCCAATATTCATTTCACGAAACTAGCCATAAAAAAAGGCATAAAAGGCATTTATCTTCTCAAAATTGTTTCCTTTACAATTATTTTTGATGTTATTTCTAATACAACTACCGCTTCGGAAACAAATGACGCTCTGAGAGAAAAGAAGCGGCGCAAGAAACTCTCCCAGCATTCTTTTTTGCGCTCTTTTTAATAAAATATACAATATTGCATTGTTGCTACTATAAAATAATCATAATATAGTCACAGGCTGTCCGATAACTTAGATATTCATCTGTAGAGTAGTAGGATTGACGACAGAGCCATTTATTAATTTAAATTTATTTATAGATAACGCCTGAACAGTGGTGGGACTTTATTATAAAAGTGTATAAATTTACCCCTAAAGCTATTTGTATTTTATGAAGCCTACTAGAATAAGCTACAAGCAATTCCTTATTTCTAGTGTTATAATAATGAAAATCATCAATTATTAAGAGGAAAAAAGTGACGATTTTTGTGAACGTATATTAAATTTTCATAAATGTGCTGACAATGAACAGCTCTCTTTTGCAGGGCAAATTAGTATTTGTAGTAATTATGGAGAGCTCATTTGCACTGTATTTTTTTGAACAAAGATCTTTTGCATTTTCCATTTAAATAATTTTATTATCATTTTCCGTTTGTATATAACTTTTATATTATGTTACTTGCTGCTACGGAACCCTTCACGGACGAGTCCGACTCGCACTTGGGAACCCCCAAAATGTATTTTTAATTTTGTGGGAAAATGTTAATGCGGTTCACAGAATACATCTACTTACCAAGTTTCTACTTTATAGTTCTTATATTTTTGGAAAAAAAGTGGCTGTGACATACATTGACAGACAGACGGACATGACGAATCTATAAGGGTTAAATTTATTGCCATTCGGCTACGAAACCCTAAAAAGTACCAAGGTTACTGGCTAATGTGTTAATGTATTCTAGTGATTATATTCGAGTGACTGCATTGTAGCTTGTAATGTTTTACAAGCTACAATGCAGTCAATATGAAAAGATAAATCAATTCTACTTTTGTAGAATTGATTTTGACATTTGACATTTGACATTTTGACATTCTAGCGTATATGACTTCAATTTACTTTTAAATAATTACTAGCAATGCCCCGCGGTTTCACTCGCGTAGATACCGATCTCGTGGTAGTGGAAAGTCAATTAAGTCGGACTTTATTTATTTTTGATTAAAATAATTATTAAATTTCACTTAATTTTTATTTTATTATTGCTTTATTTTATTTCGATTGACATTTTAAAATTCTTTACATTGTTTGAACGGAATTACCGATTTTAATAATTTAATAAGTATTTCACATGTATTAAAACGGTCTTTAATAAAATATAGTTTAATGAAATAAGAATCATAACAGATGTATGAATAATATGGTATGATTATTGTCGGCACTTTTATCAACTTTTAAAATGTAAAAAAGTAATTATGGTGGCATAACTACAATAGTTGGACATATAGTATTCACGTTCAGATATTGATATGTTCTATAATACTTACTCATTATTTATTATCGTCAATTGTTTCCGCAGCGTACGCGATGACAGATTTTTAATGACATATTTTTTCACACCTTTTTATATTATTGAATTTTTACTAGGCATCACTTATTTTTTGGAGTCGGTGTCCTTCCGCCGCGACCCGCTCTCGCCTCTCGCCTCCTCACGACTCAAGCACATCTCACCTATATATATATCGGTGAGATGGGTAGGTACTTTTATATATATATATATATATATATATATATATATATATAATAAAAATATATATATTTATACCAATAATATTAAAAAAAACATACCGGCGAATTGAAAACCTCCTTTTTTATGGAATAGGAGGACAATCGAGCGTACGGGACGCCTGGTGTTAAGTGATCACCGCGGCCCACATTCTCTTGCAACACCAGAGGAATCACAAGAGCGTGGCCTCTAAGGAAGGTGTACGCGCTTTTTTTGAAGGTATATATATCGTCCCGGAAACACCGCACAAGGAAGCTCATTCCTCAGCTTTCCGACAAGACACCGATTCCAAAAATAACAATAATCGTAACTAGAATTAGATCAATTAATTAGATTCTATTGTTTGATCTATTGTTTTGGAATAGTGTTTTGAAGTCGGGTGTTTTTTTGTTAATTTTTTTTCTGGAAATCTAATATATTCTATGTAGCACAGTGAAGATGCAGCTGTCTAATGCTGAAAGAATTTTCGAAATCGGTCGAGTAGATTTTGTGTGAAAACAGTACAAACATACATACAAAAACACAAATGTTTCCTCTTTATAATATTAATACAGTTTATAGTCAGTGTATGTGGACCTTGAATAAATAAATGTTATAAATAAAACATTTCGGTTAATAATGTTTTACTTGCTTGAAACTCTTCAGTATTTATTTTCTTCACACTTAAGGCATCCACCGTTTTCCTTTTCCTCAAACGGACAAATCTTTTGGAAAAGTACAACATAGTAAAGGTAACAAGAAGATAATATCTTGTTAAATGAAAGGTCTGTTGTCTGTACTTAATCAAACTCAAAAAAATCGTTTTAAAATAAGAATAATCGAAATTTTATTTATAAGATACTATTTATAGCCGACCTGACGAGCTGTATAGCCGAGTGTTTAGCGATCCTTCCTACTAAGCTAGAGGTCCCGGGTTCGAATCCCGTTACGTGCAATTATTTATAAGATACTATTTATAGCCAACCTGACGAGCTGTATAGCCGAGTGGTTAGCAATCCTTCCTACTAAGCTAGAGGTCCCGGGTTCGAATCCCGTTACGTGCAATTATTTATAAGATACTATTTATAGCCAACCTGACGAGCTGTATAGCCGAGTGGTTAGCAATCCTTCCTACTAAGCTAGAGGTCCCGGGTTCGAATCCCGGTACGTGCAAGCACAGAAGGGTCGAAAATACTTGGTACAAATGGTAATAAATTTCCACTTATTTTTGCTGGCGATTTCAACATCAACTTCGCTGATAAAAAGTCTTATAAGATACTATTTATAGCCGACCTGACGAGCTGTATAGCCGAGTGGTTAGCGATCCTTCCTACTAAGCTAGAGGTCCCGGGTTCGAACCCCGGTACGTGCAAGCACAGAAGGGTCGAAAATACTTGGTACAAATGGTAATAAATTTCCACTTATTTTGGCTGGCGATTTCAACATCAACTTCGCTGATAAAAAATCAGAGCGGTTGACAACTTTTCTTTCGAAAATATTGAATTTGAAAATGAATAATGATCCACAAGAATCCACAACAAAATATGGGACCACCATTGAGGCGGTATTTTCCAGATATTTAGAAGAGTTCAAGTCTGAAACTTATGTTTCTTATTTCAGTTACCATAAACCTATAGTATCAATGATAAATATTCCTGAATAACCTACATGTATTATAAGATAATAAAAATATTTTGAACAATATTAACTCCTTATTTATTTAATAAAAGAAAAAAAATTGTTTTCTTATCGGTCACCACAAAACAAAGGAAAACAAATACTGCATAAATTAAATAAATAAATAATTATAGTTGCATAATTGCGTAAGCAATAGCTTTACCACGGCAGTCCCCGAAAGCCACACGTCTTTTTTTTTTAAAATAAAATGCATGTAGCAGATGTTACTGAATTGGATAAATTAAAATGAGAAGCAATATCTATGAAAACGTTTAGAAAACTATTAGATTATTGCAATAAATACAGTAACAAAATAGTTTACAATTGCAATTTATTTGGTCGAATCAGTTAGACATTCCCACTCACTCGAAGTCGAAATACTTCAATATGAATTGTTTATTTTGCACACACAGAGTGAATAAAACGTTTAAGTTCTGTCGGCGTGAACACATTTCCGGTACATCACGTCCTGATCGCACTACAAAATGATAATCCATCGAATCTGTTCTATATCATGGCATTACATAAACATAGCTGTCTTCAGAATGCTTTCATCAAATAAACAGTAGCAAATGCTAAAATATATCGGTACATAAATAAGTCATACTTAATATATTTCTGTATTCGCATTAATAATAACACATATAACTATTGGTGAAGTGATTACGTCATCTGGGAGCGTAAACTGTATGTAACGTAACGCGTTACGGCACCAGTTTGTCTTGCTTCCCTCTCTCACACGCATACGGCAGCCGTAGGCAGGCTCCTCCTATCTCACTCTAACCAATTGTTACTTTTATAACATTATATTATAATGATATTAATAATATGCATACACAATATGCTATTCAAGAATTGAAGCTATTTATTTTATATTTTCTTAATAAATAACCTTTCCTTACATTTTCATATTAAGATACATAAAATTTAAGTATTAACCTAAGCTTTTCTCAAGTTAAGCAATTTCAATATTTTTTTTCCAAGTATATTCCTTCACTACGTACACACTTTTGCATTCTTTGGAACTATTATTTAAAACAGTTCTCTTTCTAAGTATTTCTGAAAGACGTATTGAATAGCCACTTGCACTTTACCGCCTCTTCCTTGCAGGCATGTAAGTCGTATACCACTCAGCTTATCATTAAGTTTCTGAAAAAAAAATTACAAGGTACAAGTTTCAGACTCTGTGGTGGATACGTCATCAGTTCTTTATTTGTCGTCACCTTAGCGGGATAAGAGGATACGATTACCTACTGAATTATGGGCAATGGTGATCACATAATTGAGCCCTATTAGTACTAAAAAAATATGAATTATGTAAAAATATGTATGAGAAATACCCAAACCTTGAGGTTAAAAATCGACGCATTGCCTAGATACATATTATAGTTACGTATGTACATTTATTGATCGATACCTTTTTTTGGTTAATAATGCCGTTAATAAAGCTTCGTACCACTGTAATCAGCATTTTTTTTATATAATGATATAACCTATATAAGTTTCGAATTTAACTAGATCATTGCTTCTTGTTTAAATTTATATTATGTGTAAAAAATACAAAATGGACTGCAATAAATCTTGAAATTAAAATGAGAACTTTTTTCTCACAATATTTGACTTTACAAATTCCATTAAGATTATTGTCGATTCTTCCTAAATTGATCTGTATAACACATGTAAAAATACAGCACGTAGATATTCAGCGAAAAAGTATAACGCCTTTCATAAAACTCTCAGCATATTTTTTGTGGCTTATTCTTGCAAACTGTATAGATCCTCACATACATGTTTTGTCAATCTTATTTTTCCATTCGTTTGTGTCCAAATATTTAAATACGACCTTAATTTAATATGCGAGAAGACAGTTTTGAGATTTTGAAGAAGAAGACATTTTGATTTAGAAAATTTAAAGAGTGGCAATGAGTTTCTTTTATTTATATAGTTTTCATATACAGAACAATAGCAATAAGAGGCACAACGGTGCCTATTTACGCCGTGAAGCAATAATGTGTAAACATGACTGTGTTTCGGTCTGAAGGGTGCCGTAGCTAGTGAAATTACTGGGCAAATGAGACTTAACATCTTACGTCTCATGGTGACGAGCGCAATTGTAGTGCCGCTCAGAATTATGGGTTTTTCAACATTACTGAGCGCACTGCATTGTAATGGGCAGAGTGTATCAATTAACTGAGCTGAACGTCCTGCTCGTGTCGTCCCTAATTTTCATAAAAAACAAAATATCAATGCGCCTGGGACTAACAATGTAACAGTAAGACACAATTTTGAATACAAAAAAAGTAATTTGGACGAAAATCTTAATTTGAACACTCACGAGTTGAGGAAACCTGTGCCAGATGGTCACGCTCTTTCATATCAATTAATATTAACAGTACTAAAAACTAGGGATCACAAATTAAGTCTATAAAATATAATGTATGTTGTTGTTGAATCTAGAATCACATTCATCTCGTCATATTATTATTATGAGACAATAGTGTGTGCCCAATTAGTTAGCGCAAATTCAAGCGGTGTTTTATATTTTCAGCTACATTAAAACTCTCTGTGGTTATTATATTCTCTACGTTTACGTCAAACTAATTAGAAATATAAGTGTCATAATTTGTGCATGTACTTTTATTGGATAACGTAATAAAATTTCGTGGATAGATATTTAATAAGCTATTTACAAAATTGTTTCTAAGTGATGCCATGATGCCGCTTTCAGCAAATTTTAGACGTGGTTAGTATAAAACACCATTAAATGACTTTAAATTCCGACAGTAAAGATGTTCTGTTGGCCTTAGTAGCCCGTAGAATTTGGTGGTAAAAAATATTGATACTATTCTTATTACAAGGTAATGCACCGTCTTCAAGAAAAAAACGAATAAAAATTCAAACAATTCACTAGAGCGCCCTCATGGCGCCGGGAGGCTAAAAAAGTTTGTAAATAATTGTCAATTTATAAATGAAAAAACAGTAATGAAATGAAATGATTTATTTGTATGAATCGTGGTAACATAGTTGTTAACAATTGATAGGTGTACAGCACAATTCGACAATATATCGGCATCAATATTGGAAATTTCATATTTATACGTCATTAATACACATTACTTCACTTTAATTCAATAATATAAAATAATATAAAATAAACATAATTTTATTTTTTATGCACTATTGTTTTAGGCATCTTTCTAATATTCTTTGGAAGGTGGTTATAGACCTTAATACATATACAGTAAAATGAAACGTAAAAAATAGTCTGGGGTAGACTAGACGGCTTCATGAATTATAATTATTATACTAAAAAGGCCACAAACTTCACAACCCAGAGTTGTGAAGCCAGTAAAAAAAAATATTTTTCTTATAGTTCCTATATTGTTTATTCGGTTTTCCTTTAATGCAAAGAGAATATAAACACTACGTTCGCTAAAATGTATATACTTTATTCCATTACTATCGTAGTTGCATGAATGTACCTGTGTTCTGTGTTTTTTTTTGTTATTTTCTTGAAACTGTGCATTACTTTGTAGTAAGATTAGTAGCATTATAATCCTGGACTAAAGCTCTATCAATTTTTTTTTATCTCATAATTTCTACTACGAAATACTAAGTTTAACCAATTTGTAAAATAATTAGGTTTGTGATATAGCCCCAAAAGCAAATCATGCTCTGGAAGATAAGGCGATATTGACCTCAATAAAACTAGATGTTATCAATGAAGCATATTTGACGCCAGTCCACTAGCAAGCAATCATGCAGTTTGACTCTTGCGGAAACATTTAAAGCTTTATTACCCTCTTTTTACACTGTGAACGAAATAATACAAAAAAAACGATTTTAATCGTTTAATCTAATAAAGCATAATAGGTTTTCGAATTAATTAATTAATCCTGCCGCCGAATTCCACCTTCGCACGACACACCACAAGTTAGGATTTCATCCCCACCATCTGGATGTGTGGCGGTCCTCTACAGTGCGGTTTTCAAGGAGCTTTCTCCCTCGTACTACAAAGCTATGGAATGAGCTTCCTTGTGCGGTGTTTCCGGGACAATACGACATGGGTACCTTTAAAAAGCGCGTACACCTTCCTTAAAGGCCGGCAACGCTCTTGTGATTCCTCTGGTGTTGCAAGAGAATGTGGGCGGCGGTGATCACTTAACACCAGGTGACCCGTACGCTCGTTCGTCCTACTATTCCATAAAAAAAAGGTACATATTCTTCTACGTATTGCTAACTGGTTATATGTAAATAAATATTCCGGGAAATCCACAATATTCTTGGATTTGTTTACAGCTAGGTTCTATTTCTTGTAAAAATGGAAAATCAAGATAGGAACAGCGGCTTAGGTTTCCTGACATTATTTTTTTTGTTTAAGAAATGCTATCAGCAATAAAGAATGCAAAGAAAAATAAAGAAAGAAAAGAATCTGACGAACGCACTGAGGAGGAACAGTTAAATAGTAACAATGGAAGTGTATTCAGAAATCCTTCGATACTCTCGAAAACAATTAACTCAACGCAACCACTCAAAATAGATGAACGACAGTCCAATACAAAAGAATTCACAGAGGCAGAAACATCGAAGAAATAGAATAATTTTCGTATTGTAAATTGAAAAAGTTTGTCATTAAAACAAATAAACAATCTTACTGCTCGTTTTTAAAGGCGGAATATAGGTTTTTATTTGATATTTACGTCCGAAAAGAGTCCGATTCGTATCCGTGAAAATACGATCCGAAGTAGTCGTAGAACTGTTTCTATTGTAGTTTACGCACTAGACCCGGCTTCAATCATTCGATTTCATTCCGTTAACAGTATAAATAGTCCTACGACTACTTCGGACCGTGTTTTTACGGATACGGATCGGACGTAGTGCGAAAGAGCCCATATGCATTTATTTTCTCAAAATTGATTCGTTTACAATTATTTTGTTGTCATTTCTAATACTTCTACTGCTTCGAAAACAAATGACGCTCTGAGAGAGAAGTAGCGGTGCAAGAAACTCTCCCAGCATTATTTTTTTTGCGCACTTAAAATATACAACATTGCACTGTCATTGCTATTGCTATAAACATATTCTAGTAAGTTCAATTCAGCTGTTGAGTAGTAGGATTAACGACAGAGCCATTTTTTAATAAAACATTTAAATTTATTTTTAGAAAATGCCTGAACGGTGGTTGGGACTTTATTATAAAAGTGTTTATTGCTATTATGTATGTTATGAAGCCTACTAGAATTAGTTAAATAGTTAATAATATTTATTTAATAGAGTATCATATATATATATACAGTTGTTTATATAGAGAAAAATAAGATATTGCAGAAATTTGACAAATAAAACGATTTGCTTTAATTTGGGGGTAACAGCTAGCTTTGTTCAAAAACTTATGTGTTCATCGTGTCTGAAGTAAAACATCAAATATTTCTGTCTTCAAATTTACGCTCACTGAAGCATGTTATAGGCTAGTCCGGGGTTGTATATATTGTGGGATTATTAGGGTTGAAATAAGGCAGTTTATGATATGAGCGTCAGAGAAACAGATCTAATACGGTATCAACTGCAAAAGGAGACTGAAATGTGCTGTTCAATCAAATAAGATATTAATGGCAGTATGGATCAAAATAGCTCGATGTAGCTATTTCAAGAAACAAATGGTTTAAAATATCTTTGTCTGTTTGTTGTATGTCTATGAATTTGTGCACGTTCCTATCAGAAACTGTTAAGCTAACTCGATTGCTGTATTTCTGAAGAACTTTCACTGTTCAAGCTCCCCGGGATCTAGTATTTGTTTCATTCGAATCGATTCATAATCAGTTTATATTATTTTTTTTTATAAAAATAAGGAACGAGACGAGCGGGACGTTCAGCTGATGGTAATTGATACGACCTGCCAATTACAATGCAGTGCCGATCAGGATTCCTGAAAAGCCCAAAATTCTGAGCGACACGACATAAGGTTTCAAGTCTCATTTGCCCAGTAATTTCACTAGCTACGGCGCCCTTCAGACCGAAACACAATAATGCTTACACATTACTGCTTCACGGCAGAAATAGGCGCCGTTGTGGTACTCATAATCTAGCCGGCATCCTGTGCAAAGGAGCCTCCCACTGGAATAAGGTATTACTTATGAATCTAAAGTAGGGTAATAGTAAATCCATAAATATATTAATATTAATTATAAAATCCAATCAAATTTGTGATCTGATACCAAGTCTACTAAATACACCCGGGAATACCAAGCGCCCGCTCGTTTAAAAAAAGTGTGTTTGTACTTATGTATGCACGCAGGAAGTTATACATCTTTGGCCTAACGAAGCAAAAAATCATTAAAAAAATTTATTTCTTTGTGCTATTCTACGTTTTTAGAAAGAATAATTTTGTAAAAATCCTGCAAAGATGGCTTTGTCAATTAATTATTAAATAATGAATACGGCTGTATGGGCTTGCACCCTTTGCCTGTCCTAATAATGGACGAAGAAACCAAAAAAAAAAACGAATGACGCAAACGTCATACATTTTAGGAACCAACTTCAACCTGTTTTGTGTTACAGTTATACGTGAACGTAGTGTTTAAATTCTCTTTGGCTATACGCGCGTATTGAATGTAGTGTTTAAATTCTCTTTGCGCGTATCTTAAAATTTCACTCTCATCCTCATTTTTTCATAACGCGCGTAAATAAGTATAACTTCAAAAATTGTATCTAGTTGTTATTTGTCTTAAAATAATAAGCTCAGATTTATCTATTAGGTAAGTAACTGTAACCGAATAAAAATAAACCCAGCTTCATTTATACTTACCCATTGTTATTTATGAACCTCAAGATTATATTGTGCTGGCGCCATGTTGTCGACCTCTTTTCAGTTAATTCCACATTGCTTAAATTTACGTAAATTCCGGCACGTTGCCGTAGAAATTGTTTACGACATGCAACGCTGCAGTTATTTGATGTAATGATTAATAAATTATGATAAATTTTTGTTCTGTTTTTTATTTGTAGGATTATTTTATGTTTATGATAGGATTAGATCGTCGTTGGCCTTTATATTATGTGTTGTATACGGTTTTTTCCTTTTTTTTCATGAATATACGGAACGAGACGAGCAGGACGTTCGGCTAATGGTAATTGATACGCTCTGCCCATTACAATGCAGCGCTCAGGATTCAGATGTTAAGTCTCATTTGCCCTGTAATTTCACTAGCTACGGCGCCCTTTAGACCGAAACACAGTAATGTTTACATATTACTGCTTCACGGCAAAAATAGGCGCCGTTGTGGTACCCATAATCTAGCCGGCTTCCTGTACAAAGGAGCCTCCCACTGGTAATATATTACCGCGTGGATAACTTATTTCAGTGATTAGTATATATAACAGCTTAGATTAAGGATTGGTCTCCGCTGCGCTAAATGCTGCGCGAAGATGTTCTACTTACTAGCGGCCGTGCGCTAAACCTGCACGATACAAGGCTCAAGGAAGGGAAGCCCAAGACTAAGAAATACTCTTCCTCGATCTGTATCAATCGCTCTCTCCCTTGAACAAAAACGTCTCAAAATTTCGTGACGCTGTATTGCGTTTCATTCGTAAACATTTTACCCTCATGTGCCTAAAGAAGTTTTCATTTCAAAATGCTATTGTTCTTAGGTAGAGCGGTATCTAGATGAAGCGCAGGGGAGACCAATTCTTAATCAAAGTATAACAGTATCTTTGGTAGACCTTTATTGATGTACAGTGTACACTAAACCAAGACTCCTTACAAATTTATAAGATCGGTCTTGTAGCTTACGCTTGGGATTGGAAGTTATAGAAAGCCATTTGTTTTATCGTTTTATCCGTACTTTCATTCACACTAGGATTAATATTTTAGTTAGAGAACGGAATTTATGAAGCCCATTTCCTTCGCTTTTATATCAGCACTACTGTAAGATAAATATAACAAACAATATTTACCTATTACTTATGCTAAATGTTCAATATTTTGTTTTTATAGATATCTACATCTAGATTCTCATATTTATTGAAATATGCATAAGTAATATAATATTTATTGATATTTAGTATTTACACATAATTTACCAGTGGGACGCTCCTTTACTTAGGATGTCGGCTCGATTATGGGTACCACAACGGCGCCTTTTTTTGCCGTGAAGCAGTAATGTGTAAGCATAATTGTTTTTCGGTCTGAAGGGCGCCGTAGCTAGTGAAATTACTGGGCAAATGAAACTGAACATCTTATGTCTCAAGGTGACTGGTGGTTCTTCTAGAATTGTGAGGGGCACTGTATTGTACTGAGCAGGGCGTATCAATTACCATCAGCTAAACGTCCTCCTCGTCTTGTCCCTTATTATCATACAAAACGTAATTAACATGAAACCCTTCTAGTTAAAAAGAAAGATGTATAGATGGCACGGAAAAATCAAATAAGTATAAAAACAAGCAATTAAGGTTAGGCAAGATTAAGAATTGGTCTCCGCTACACTCCTACTAGATACCGCAGGCGTAGTCGTAAAGTGCGGCAACTAATACTACGCCCAAGTGGGCGTACTCGAGCTTGTCTCGCACAATGTGTGACGTTGACGTGCCACATGTTCTGTAAAACTTTCTGCTAATAATCACATATCATCAGTAAGTATTTTGTATTTTATTAATTTCAAAGTAAAGTAAATTAAGTAAAATTATCCGCGCCTACTTGCCGTAGATGCAGTGTAGGGGCAGTACAATACATAATATGTCTACTGTGGTGTAGTGGCGTAGTTCTAATAATATTAAAATCCTATCGAAAAAGGTTGCATGTAATTTCTGACATTTCATTAAAAATATATGTTTTCTTGTTGACACTAAACGTTTAGCATGAAAACAAACAATTAACATTTATTTTTATTACACAATATATTTATTAATCATGGAGTTAAAATCAGAATTTCCGAAACGGCGACAATTACCAAAACTAATGGCATGCATGACTAAAACTAGTTTGGAAAATTATAGAAATCGAGCATTGTTTAACATCGTTGGGTTGGATGCGAAAGGAATAAGAAGGTTTAGTAATTTTTCTTGTACATAGCTCCTACACGGACGAGTAAAAAAACAACTCCGCGCCGTGATATAAGCAATTGAAGCACCGTTATGCTAGTGTGTGTGCGGTTACGGGGGATACTATGTAGTTACACAATTTTTCTCCCTTAAATAATCATATATGGCCACAAATACTTATAAAGTATTGTTTTTACACTTTTTCAAAACGCACGCAGGCATTTTAAAAATATTTTATTGAGACGCAAACTGAGTGGGGCTATATATTTTTATCGTTAATCGGCTTGTTTTGGTGCTACACTGTTATGTAAGGTGACACGGAATCCTTATTTTTTTACTATTTCGTGACTTCCTATATTTTATTACTTAAATTAATAGTCCATTACTTTATACCTAGCTCAAAGTTAATGCAATTAAAAGGTTATAACTTAGTAAGTATGCCGTAGCACGAATTATGAGGTAAGAAATATTGTAATTGATAGATCTTTAGTCAACGAATATAATGCTACCACTCTTATTACAAGGTAATGCACCGTTCTAGAGAAAAAGCATTATAACCTAACCTCAAACTATGACATTTTTAAGGGTTGGGACATTTTTATGGGGAGAAAAAAAAAGGGAAACGCCTACAATTCGTTTCTGCTCTAACTAATCCAACATAACATAACCTAACCTAACCAATTTTTATAAATATTAGGTGATAGAGCTTTGGTCCACGATTATTTATTTATTTAGGACATCCAGTTACAGTTACACTAAAAGTAATCTTAAAATAAGTAAATGTCTAAATAAAATTGTAAGTGCATTGAATATAGGTGCCACAACATGCAAACCAATTAAGAAAATATATCAGTCAAAACTATTATAGCTTAAGAATTATAAACTATCTTAAATACTATTTAACATTATTCAAAAATTTCCGAACAGCAGTCTTAAATGCAATGGGTGACGTGTTAAATATGTCTACAGATACATCGAGAGAATTATATGTTTAGCATAGTCTAGATATAGGTGAGTGTATTTTCAGATAAGTACGAGCTAACGGCAAACGCAATAGACCCCGGGGTTTATATGGTAATCCTCGAGGAAATCTAAAATTGAAAGATTCAAGCACCATAGGGCAATCGACAAAACTTCGCAGTACTTTGAACAAGAATACCATATCTGATAATTGACGACGAACTGATAGGCTTTCCACTAAAATAAAATAATACAGTCTTTCGACACATGATTTATGGAGTTCGTGTAGACCAACCGAATATGACAGGTGTCTCAAAAATCTTTTTTGAATACGCTCAATGCGTTATTGGTGAACCTTATAGACTGGCGACCACACAACACTGCAGTATTCTAAGGTACTTCTCACAAAGGCGTTATAAATAATAATCTTAGTGAGCGGGTTTTTAAAATTCTTACAATTTCTTAATATGAAACCAAGAGTTTGGACATATTAAAGCCTCGAAAATCTTAGCAAACACGGGTAAAATGGAGATGGGTCTATAATTCGATACCACCACAAGATTTCCATTCTTGTATATTGGGACAACTTTAGCAGTTTTCCAAAATGATGGGAAAATACCAGTTGCAAAGGATCTGTTAAATATGAGATAAAGTGGAAGACTTAAGACAGAACAGCAGTTTTTCACAAAATAAGATGGGATACCATCCGGTCCGGGGCCTTTGTTTTGCATTATAGTGCAAACTGTGCATTACATTGTTATAATATTAGTATCTTTTAGTAGTATATAGTTTTAAAGAAAATAACGAAAAAATTTCTAGCCGGCAAACGTGTAAAACACGTAAATAAAACACAGAACACAGGAACATTCAAGCAACTACGATAGAAACAGAAAAAACAATATAGTCAATAAGAAAGATAATTATTGTTTTTTTTTTACTGGCCTTACATATCTGGGTTCTAGCCATTTTAGTCTATAAATTATTATTGATGAAGCCGTCTAGTCTGTCCCAGACTATTTTTTACGTTTCATTTTACTGTTTTTCATTTACAATTGACAGTAATTACCAAGTTTTTGGCCTCCCGCCGCCATGCCATCGCTCATGTACCGTTTTATTTACGTGATTTACCCGTTCTAGGTTAGAATTTGTTTCGTTATTTTCTAAAAAACGGTCATTACCTTGTAATAAGAGTGGTATCATTATAAACGTGGACTAAAGCTATATCAACTACAATTCCTCTTAATTCGTGCTACGGCATACTATTTCCAACGCAATTAAAAGCGTTTCTTGCATTTGGCATTGCAAATTCACATTATGTGAGTGAGTGACTTTCTTGAAGGTAGATAAGATAAGATAGGTGAAACTGGTAGATGGTAAGAGATGACTAAAGAACCGCACATTAATGGCCTTTTAGGCTGTCTGGCGAATTGAGAGGACCATTACTAATAACTATAATATATATAACTACTAACTAACCCGACAGACGTTGTTCTGTACATGATAGATAATAATCTGTTTTATAGGAATTTGCCTATTATATTTCAAAACATCAAAAATTTTTTCGTTAAAAAATTCTCCCTGTTGTTTTAACGATATTGTTTCACAGCGGAACTGTCAAACCGTGCGTCACTAAATCCATACAAAACAAATATTGAAAATAAAAATAATTATGGATCCCAAATCGAAATAAAAACTATCCTATCTCTGAAGTTGGACAAAACTACACTCCATGAAGTAATCCCCATTGAAATCCGTTCATTAGTTTAGAAGTCCATCGCGGACAAACAACGTGTCAAGTAATTTATATATATTAAGACAGATGTTACATTTGTAAAGAAAGAGTAAAAATTCAAATTATTATATAAATGTTATTTTCCAGGAGAAAACAGCCCCTACACGAATGCCTTATATTAGAGCTAAGAGAATCCGGATACATTGAATCGTCTGATTATTTACAAGATCTAATTTATGATAATATACAATTAGTTGCAGAAGATGACATTGGAATAGTGGTAGATTTAAGAAGAAGAGAAGATTATCTAGAACATATAAGTGCAGGACTTATGTCGGCTGAAAAATATCGGGATAAAGGTAAACAAGATATTTTTCATAACACAACAAAAAAAAAAAAAAAATTAACAAAGAAACAACCGACTTCAAAAACATTTAAATTATGGTTATTTTTGGAATCGAATCCAATAAAAAAAGAACTATCAAAATCGGTTGGCGTGATATTGAGTTATTCGTAAATTTGTCGCGCATATATTTATAGCACATTAAAGTCTTTTATGGTTTTTTCATGCCATTGCCATTGTTATATCTAGACCAAATTGCAATGGGACCATACCAGAAGCACCAGCTATCAAATAAAAAAGTATTATCAAAATCGGTTCACCCAGTCCAAAGTTTTGAGGTAACAAACATAAAAAAAATACCGACGAATTGAGAACCTTCCTCCTTTTTTAAAGTCGGTTATAAAACAGGAGCGCTGGCGCACAAACTACCTCTCGCTGTGGCGTAGGCCCAGCCACATGTAATTAAGTTTAGGTTTCATCTCTGATCTGGTGTACCCCACTGCTAGAACTGCGTGCACGAAACATTTGACCGCTTGCAACATAGAGCTAATCAAACTGTCGAGTATCTGGTGCGCGATAGCTTGGCTTTTTTCAATCACGGGGAATGTTCCAAAAAATTTACCATTTTTTTTATATCAGAGGAGGAAACTTGAGCAAGACGCTCATGTGATGGGAAATTGTGATGTAACCGACCACTTACATCCACAACACCAGGGATCAAGAGATGCCTCTTAGAGTTAAGAGTTGGGAGCATGATCTAAGCTTGAAGGTCCCTAAGTCGTATCGATTCAGGAAAACAACTGCCGGTATTTAACGCCACAAAGTAACAGTGCGAGGCAAGAATGTATTGTCCTGTGGTAGAATTCGACTTTTGTTATCAACCTAAATAACTCCGAGCACTCCGTGTGATAACCGCGGTAGAAGACGCAGAGAAAACCCACATCCTCACGCAACGCCAAAGGATTAAGCCGATCGTTCAAATTATTATATATTCCCTAAATATAAATAGATAAGAAACAGCTTTTGCGTTAACAAGTAACTGATTATGAGGAAGTATAATTTATTATAGCACATTTCTTATTGAATGTAGCATTGTAATTAATCAGCTCTTATTTAAAACTGTCTGGAAAATGGGTACTATCTTCGTAATGGCTTACGCTTTCTTTTATGATTGATTCGCCCTGCCCATTAAAATGCAATGCCGCTCAGGATTCCAAGGAACACTAAAATTCTGGTTGGCACTACAATTGCGCTCGTCCCCTTTAGACGAAAGAAGTTAAGTGATTTGCCCAGTAATTTCACTAGCTACAGCGCCCTGCAGACCGAAACACAGACATGTTTATACATAACTGCTTCAAGGCATAAATAGGCGCCGTTGTGGTAACCATAATCTAGCCGGCATCATGTGTAAAGGAGCCTCCCACTAGTAAAATGGTACCTACCTTGATGTTTCGTACAACCAAAATAACTATTTGATTATAGTATCAAAACATTTTTTAATATGTGATAATAATATTTGTAGTTTTATTCCTATAAATAACTTGCATTGAAATTTATTTGAAACTTTTTCGTTGTTTCGTTGTTTATATTATAAATTAAAGAATGATTTGTTTCATTTTAGGTAATACTAAAAAGGAATGTCTTGGTCTCCTCAAGTTGTCTTTGCACTACGCGCAGAAGGGAAAAGGCATATTATGGCTGGCTGAAAAATTTTTTCATGCAGCAATAGCTGTATCGAGCCAGTATCTTATTGATGGTGGGAGATTGAAGGCTTGTTGTAAATACTTTTACGGGACCTTTTTACTGGATAAGTGTAAGAACTATTTCCACTATTTCATGGAATTTTATTAATTTGTTGGTCTGACGCCCAATATATTCTTGATAATGTTATGTATGTACGTAAGTACATATCTGAATTTCAGAAAATATGACTTGTTTTGTAGTTAACTAAAAAGCAAACACGTAAATGCTACTTACAATACATAGAAGCAAAAATAAAATTTCCTCCCGTTTAACATTGGTAAACCTTGCAATTATACTTCCTGATTCGTCTACAAACTAAGTTAACTAGTCAAGTTCTTTTTTAAATGCGAATAAGTGGCATAACGAGATCTGCCCAAAACCATATGAATATGATCTCTCTCTCTCTCAACGCAATGCAAAACGACGTACCGTAATGCGATACGATCGATACGTGATCACATAACACCACGTTCGTCCCCTGAGACTGAAGTTGGACTGTATCCTGTGCCTGTTATTACACCAGCATCCATATACATTAAACAGGAAGACTTAACCGTGAACTCAGACTACACCATGTCCTATGGTATGCTTCTGTTGGGGTCAAAGACTGTGATGTTTTTTTAATGGCAGTAAGGGACGAGACGAGCAGGACGTTCAGCTGATGGTAAATGATACGCTCTGCCCATTACAATGCAGTGCCGCTCGGCATTCTAGAAAAACCCAATAAATCTGAGCGACACTACAATTGTGCTCGTCACCTTGAGACATAAAATGTTAAGTCTCATTTGCCCATTAATTTCATTACACATTACTGCTTCACGGCAGAAATAGGCGCCGTTGTGGTATCAATAATAATAAATAACAACTATTTAAATTAAATATTCTTCGATCTTACAGGACCGAAGTTTTTGTTTCGCGAAAAACAACCAATACTCTGGCATGTATTTATTTTTAAGTATAAAATAACCATAGTACTCTTTTTGGACAGGTAAGTTACTCTAAAACTCCTTAACTCCTCCTAAAAAATCAAATTCAGTCCATAAATGCATTTTAGCTCATCAAATAGCATCAAAATTTATATTATCTTTGGCTTACATACAAACTTAACTAAAACTAATACAAAATATGACTTTACAAACTATGAAAATAAATAGTTAACTTTTCCAATCAACACTGAGTCTTTGGAACATACATGTTGGTTCTCTCTGCATCTTCTACCGCATTTATCACGGGGAGTGCTCTGACGAGCTGTTCGGGTTGGTTCCAGCGGTCGAATTCCACCATCCGCATCACGTTGACGTCTGGCATTCCACAACCGCGCGTTTTGCAAGTAATTTCTTGCCTCACACAGCCGCTTTTTGGAATCAATTACCGGCTGCGGTTTTCCCTAACAGATACGACTTAGGGACCTTCAAGAAAAAAGCATACTCTCAAGTTAAAGGCCGGCAACGCATTTCTTTACACCTGTTGTTGCGGATGTCCATGGGCGGTTGCCTCACCACTCCTCATCCCGTGAGCCTCTTGCCCGTTTGCCACCTCTTATATAAAAAAAAGAAAGACACTCTTGTTTCCGGGTCACATTACTGTTAACCACCTGCTGTAGATAGAGGAAACGGCAAAAAGGCCTATGAAGTGGCCGAATGTGATTCATTATTACTTATATTAAATAGCAGAAGAGTTTTTGTTTATTTGTTTGAACACGTTAATCTTCCGTGTTCCGAAGAGCTATTTAACCTGATTCCTGCCGCCGAATTCCACCTTCGCACGACACGCCACAAGTTAGGATGTCATCCCCACCATCTGGATGTGTGGCGGTCCTCTACAGTGCGGTTTTCTAGGAGCTTTTTTCCTCGTACTACAAAGCTGTGGAATGAGCTTCCTTGTGCGGTGTTTACGGGACGATACGACATGGGTACCTTCAAAAAAAGCGCGTGCACCTTCATTGAAGGCCTGCAACGCTATTGTGATTCCTCTGGTGTTGCAAGAGAATGTGGGCGGCGGTGATCACTTAACAAAAGGCCGGTTCCCGCTAATCCTCGAGGAACTCGTGGTGCTAAAGTGCGTGTAGCTGTCCTCTTGGCGTTTGTAGAAAATATTTATGAGTTGCGTTACACTGAGAACTTGATGCGATGCGATTAGGTCGTTGACCACTGATGAAGAATAAAAATATCTTATATCTTTAAGCGAGTAATTCTTGTATATAAATATATATAATCTGAATCTCGGAAACGGCTCTTACGAATTTATTGAAATTTAGTATACAAGTAGTTTCAGGGGCGAAAAATCGATCTGGTTAGGTTTCAATTCAAAAAAAAAAGTAGTTTTATCCGTGTTTTAATTATAATCTGCTACAATAACATTAGAATACAAAGGTAAATTTCGCCACTATATAAAATACTATAATAGCTCAGATGTGAAATTGAGTGATCCGGAAAGCAGAAGATCCCGGTTCGAATCCAGATGTCCTATTAGGTTTTTTTGTTCAAGTTTTGTGCCTTCTTAAAAATTTGAGCAAGGTTCGGTCGTTCAGGTACTTGTGTATTATATGCGCATTGCGTGCAAACTGTGTAAATGCCCGGGGAGTGAGCCAATTGGCCTTAGATTAGCCACTCAGATCCCAATGCGTCTGCTGTCTATGGGTATCTCTCTATGTTTATTCTACAGGAAACGTCTGAACTTTAAATGCCATAATAAAATTACAAGAAAAGAGAATAGATAATTGTGGCACAAACAAATACAAAAGACTTAAAAAAAAATAAGAGAAAGACAAACAAACAAATTTGTGAATTGTTATTTTCTTTATGTACCCATGCTTTAAATCCTCTATTACAGATTCTTAAACAGCTTATTACCAACATTAAAACACCCAATGTCGTAATAACCATTACATCATCCAAACGAGTTTTGTAATATTGTACTGAATTTCATAACAAAACTCCTTGGTTTTTTTTCGATCCCTTCATGCACAAAGAGTTCCAACAAACAGCCACATTCTTATTGCTCAATGCGTGGTATCTGTATGAATTTCAAAAAAAGAACATTTTCGTTTACGCGCGTTCTACACTGCCAGAACATGGCGCGCCGTATAAAAAAAGTAGGTTATTCGAAACCCCGCCATTTTTCTTGAAAAAATGCGCGATGCAAGTTTTGACAGCACACCGCCAGATATTTTAAACGCTTCAAAATAACATAATAATCAAGTGAATTTTAATAATTGCACTATACAAAATGTAAATTACTACTAAAATTAATAATTCTTTCATTAATACTTAGTTTATTTTTATATAAACAATAAGGGATGATATTAGGTTACTACTAGGGCTGGCTGTTTTAATGTTAGCAGTAAGCTTACTGTTTCAGAATCTTTTGAGGATTCATATTCTGGGTGTATATAATATGCAACTGTTGATAATTAGGTATTAAAAAACTCATGTGATACTTTTATCACACGGGGCGAAGCCGAAGAGAGAGAAGCAGAGAGAAACCCACATTCGTGTTTTAATACCCCTTATTACACAACAGTTGTTTAAATAACTATTATGTCACATTACATAATAATCACTACATTGTATAAAACAAAGTCGCTTTCTCGGTCCCTATAATTAACCTTAAATCTTAAAAACTACGCAACGGATTTTGATGCGGTTTTTAATAGATAGAGTGATTGAAGAGGAAGGTTTATATGTATAAAAAGACCCATTAAATAGTGGAGAAATACTGTTATATTTGAGGTTTCTAATGTGACGTCGTAAATAATTACATTTTTTCCGCTTACATTGCAAACGCAGGCTGAATGAACCCTACGAGATTTATCAAATTAATCTACTAAGTACATTGAAAAGGTCTACAGAAAAGTCCACTATGGTATATGTCTATCTCTTATGAATATCACACAATAACATTTTTTTGTCATTTACTTTTTACGACAAACAATGGCTAAATTTTGAAGCGATTTTAACCAACACAGCATTAATCCTTATCTAATTAAATACCTTAAATACATTGTTGATTTAATATAGTTCTTTATGACCCTTAACAGCATTTTTTCAGTGAATGACATAGGCTATAAATTTTATACCCGTGCAAAGCCTGAGCGGGCCGATAGTATACAAATAAAATAAATAGGTAGACAGACTTTTAAGTTCATTACTAACAAACATTTCCTGTCCTATAATACAATTATAATTAATTTACGTACTGTTTGTTCACTGCGCCGTGCATATTTCTTAGAAACTATATTATAATTATCAAGTTGAATTCAACAAGCATACTTCTTATAGGATACCAACTGTTTATATTAACATATTGCAATTAAAACGTTTTGTTGCATTATTTAACCAGCTTATCGTATTGAACGAGGCAACTTTATAGGTATATAGTACCAGTAGGAGGCTCCTTTGCACAGAATGCCGGCTAGATTATGGGTACCACAGTTGTAATTTCTGCCGCGAAGCAGTAATGTGTAAACATTACTGCGGTTCGGTCTGAAGGGAGCCGTAGCTAGTGAAATTACTAGTCAAATGAGACTTAACATCTTGTGTCTCAAGGTGACGAGCGCAATCGTAGTACCGCTCAGAATTTTTGGGTTTTTCAAGAATCCTCAGCGTCACTGCATTGTAATGGGCATGGCGAATTACTTACCATCAGCTGAACGTCCTGCTCGTCAAGTCCCTTACTATCATAAATAAATAAAAATATATCGTATTACTAATAGAGGCATGAAAACAAGAGATAGCTAGAAACGAAACACCTAGGAATTTCTAGTTGTTTCACTAATTTAAAATTAAGGGCAACACTAGACATGTTTTTCTCGTGTTTGATTTTTTTTTTATGGAATAGGAGGACAAACGAGCGTACCTGTTGTTAAGTAATCACCGACACCCACAATCTCTTGCAACACCAGAGGAATCACAGGAGCGTTGCCGGCCTTTTTTTTACAAATAGTGACATTTCGAGCTAAAAATTACAATAATCGTAACTAGAATTAGATGAATCAATTAAATTGTATAAAAATATGCAATTATTTTTATACTTTTTAGTGCATATTATATCTATTATTTTGGAACAGTGTTTTTGAAGTCGGTTCTTATTTTTGTTAATTTTTTTTTATTTTTTGTGAATTTGAAGTACACTAACAACAACTAAATTGTTCAATGCAGCAATTAAAAATCTAAAAATAAATGTAAATTCACATACAAATTTACGACTTTTATGGTTTTCTCA
The DNA here is from genome assembly GCF_905404315.1 of Leptidea sinapis. Taxonomy (NCBI): domain Eukaryota; kingdom Metazoa; phylum Arthropoda; class Insecta; order Lepidoptera; family Pieridae; genus Leptidea; species Leptidea sinapis. Next base: position 9,926,335 of record NC_066285.1, on the reverse strand, counting down.
TAAATACCACTTTCAGATCTGGACCAAATTACAATTGGACCACACGGGAGGCACCAGCTTTCAAATAAAAAAAGAATTATCAAAAATCGGTTCACCCGGTCGAAAATTTTGAGGTATCAAACATAAAAAAAAACCGACGAATTGAGAACCTCCTCCTTTTTTGAAGTCGGTTAAAAATATGATGACAACATCTCTAACAGCAAATTCTGTTCTATTATATTGTTTTTAACGGAAGTAACATAACCTGACCTCACGTAATAAATTGAACAATATGTAACAAATTAATTGACAGCATTCAATGAACTGTTTGATTTGACATTGAACACGTCATGACAAACTTACAAGTTTGCGAGGTAAATAATGGCTGTATTAGCCCTTGTTCGGATACAAAAAATGACAAAGAATGAAAGATCTCTCTTCTGTATTTCATATCTCTTTCATAACTCTTTCGCCGTCAAACTCAATTACTATTAAACAAAATAGGATTTTGAAATCACTTATCAATCATCAAAATCAAGCACCGATTCGAAATGATATAGCTTGGTTGTCTTTTTTTTTAATTTATTCATTAAATAACCTGGTGTTACTCCACTCCCAAGGCGTGTTATCAATGACGAAGTAATTTATTTAACGGAAACCTTTAACAACAAACAAACGATATGATATAATGATTTAAAATGATAAATAAGATAATGATTTTTTAAGCTATTGCATAGCTTCTATCGCGGGTCTTGAGCGTTAGGACCGAATCCAGAAATTCCGTAGCGAAAATAACCTAACACTTACTTACTACATGAATATAGATATTTCGGGTTACTTTTTACAGTTGCCGTGGCACAGCGGTTATCACATATGCTCGTTGTGCAGAAGGTCCCAGGTTCGAGCCTGGGGTACAACTTGATTTTTTTTTAATTTCTTTATTTATTTTATCAGTTTTTTTTTTATTTTTATTATTTTGACAAGCATTTTTATTTAGTTTCACCTGTCCCGTTGTCTGTCTGTAATCAAATCTTGCAAGTAAAATTTTACTCAGTTCCCGTTTGCTTTTTTTAAAATTAATTTTATTAAAAAAAATACTGCTTAAATAAAATAAATAAATAATTATAATTGCATAAGTTGATAAAAAATGCTATGCAATAGCTTTACCGCGGCAGTCCCCGAGTGCCACACGTCTTTTTTTTTAAATCCTGTTATAAAAGCTAGCATTCACCATCGAAAACCTTGATTGACTTAACCGGGTATGTTTTATTTCTTCCTAATAGGAAGTACATGGTTATTTTTAGTTTCTTCTAGAAATTCGCTTATGTACCTACATACATTCATGACATTAACAAGAATATATTGTGGTAGAACAATTAATATTATGTTAATTTCTTTATAATTTTTTCTTAATTATTGTAAAGTAATAATTTAGCGCGAATATCCTTGTCCTTGTAGCACAAATATGGTTTTTTAATGTAGACTGCATATCTTAATTTATAAAATTCTCGTGTCGCGGTGTTTGTTAACAAACTCCTCCGAAACGGCTTGATCGATTTGTATGAAATTTTGTGTGCATATCGGGTAGGTCTGAGAATCGGCCAAAATCAATTTTTATAATTAACTAGCTGACCCAGCAAACGTTGTATTGCCGATATTAAAATCGCGATACAAAAGTAACTGTTGATCGTAGATGGGTGAAAATTTGAAGTTGTGTGTATTTTTTAATGGTGACTCATAATCAAACAAAATTAAAAAAAAATTTGGCGTGGACCACCCTTAACATTTAGAGGGATGAAAAATAGATGTTGTCCGATTCTCACACCTACCAAATATGCACTAAAAATTTCATGAGAATCGGTCAAGCCGTTTCGAAGGAGTTTAACTACAAACACCGCGACATGAGAATTTTATATATTAGATTTATAATAGTATTTTAAAGGACTTTACTAACTAAATTTGGTGAGCCGTATCTTTGTCAATTAATGGTCTTGTATTTTTTAAACCGCTTATGTGTTATCTGATACACTTATGGCCGTTCCCAATATACTATCTACGGATAGAGATAAATTACAACCTTCTACTGTCAGTAACTAGCTGTCAATAATCTGAAGCTGTCCCAATATACCCGATAAGTCATTCTTATGGCCTTATACTCGGACGCGTGGATTGCAAATTTCCATTCAAACTTCTATCGCTGGTAAGCTCTACGTCGTCCAATTGACAGACAGCGTGTACGGATAAGGTGAGTTACCGTAGATAAGTTTATTGGGACAGAAAAGTCAACGATAGTTACGATTTTTATCTCAAGTAAGAGATACACTGAATATTGGGAACGGCGGTTAGTATATTAACTGGCGTTTACTAATTTTCTTAAATTGAGCATAGAGGTACTTAAACAAGTAACGGTTATCTTTATCTTTAGATCCGGACGCAGATACAGAAGAGCCCTTTTCTATTCTTACGGAAGTAAGGGATATCGCAATAGGAAAGGTAAGTTTAAGAGATTTTCTCTTTTTATTGAAGTTTTTTAGGCACCTTATGAAAATATGATGAAAGTGAAATTTTAAGATGCGCGCGCATCGCTGTAAAACAAAAGTAACAGGGTGAAATTGGTTCAAAAATTTCCGACGTTTGCGACATTCGTTTTTTTTTTGGTTTCGTCGTCCATTATAAGGATAGGCGAAGGATTCAAGCCCGTAGAGCCATTATCTTTATTTAATAATAAATTGTCAAAGCCATCGTTGCAAGATTTTTACAATATCGTTCCTTCTACAAACGTAGAATAGCACGAGGATTAAATAATTTTAAGAATTTTTGCTTTGTTAGGCCAATGAAGTATAACTTCTTGCATACACATTTTTTTTTAAATTAGCAACATTCGCGACTTGACCACGTAGATATAATTGTACACGGCAATATCTGACCATAGATGCCTCATTGAATCTTATTATGCTTCTTTCATCTATGCTACATCATCGCCTCAGAGATACTGCTTCCATGACTCCTCATTTTTTTTTATGATAATAAGGGACGAGACGAGCAGGACGTTCAGCTGATGGTAATTGATACGCCATTCCCATTACAATGTAGCGCCGCTCAGGATTCTCAAAAAAACTCAAAAATTCTGAGCGGCACTACAATTGCGCTCGTCACCTTGAGACATGAGATGTTAAGCCTCATTTGCCCAGTAATTTCACTAGCTACGGCGCCCTTCAGACCGAAACACAGTAATGCTTACACATTACTGCTTCACGGCAGAAATAGGCGCCGTTTTGGTTCCCATAATCTAGCCGGCTTTCTGTGCAAAGGATCCTCCCTCTGGTCGTGAGGGCGCTATAAAAATTGGGAGACTATAACAATATGTAATTTTTATGATGGATACTCACAATATATATGATTATTCTGTTTTTTTTTTATATTTCGTATAAATTTGATTCCTGTCATTCCTAGTCAAAGCCCCTGTACGAACTGATATAGCTTATTAATGTTGCTTAACTAGTGTTGTTGCAATATGCTATCACCCTATGGCAATTAGAAATATTTCTATTCTATTGTATCTTCCTATCAGTATATGAAATATATTTTCTTAAAAGCACTGGATGACAACATTTTGTTATTTTTTAACCGACTTCAAAAAAGGAGGAGGTTCTCAATTCGTCTGTATTTTTTTTTTATGTTTGTTACCTCAAATCTTTCAACTGTGTGAACCGATTTTGATAATTCTTTTTTTATTTGAAAGCTGGTGCTTTTCTCGTCTAGGTCTCATTGTAATTTGGTCCAGATCTGACAATGGAATTCATGAGAAAACCATAAAATTATTAAATTTTCCTATACATACGTATAGCAAAGTGGATAATAAATCTACGAATAACTCAATATCGCGCCAACCGATTTCGATGATTCTTTTTTTATTGGAAAGCATATACTTCAAAGATAGTTTGGTGAGAGTTTGGTTAGGTTCTGATACCAGAACCCATGACTGTAACGGAACACTGTCTGTAATCAAATTGCAAAGTACTTACGATCATTGCTGCATTGAAAAATTTAAGTATATTTTATTATAATACACATATTTAGACAAATTGTTAGTTAGTGTACTTCAAATTCACTAAAAATCATAACATAATTTTTTTTTAAACAATATTAACAATATTCCAAAACAATAGATATAATGTGCACTAAAAAGTCTAACAATAATTGCATATTTTTATTCTATCAAATTAATTAATCTTATTCTAGTTTATTACTACGATTACGACTATTATTACGATTATTGTAATTTTTGGAGTCGGTGTCATCCAAGATAGGTTTGTTACTACATACATAGTTATAGGTAATGTGTGCTTGAGTCCTGAGGAGGCGAGAGGCGAGAGCGGGTTGCGGCCGAAGGACACCGATGCCAAAAATAACAATAATTGTAACTAGAATAAGATTAATAATTTAGATTGTATAAAAATACGCAAGTATTTTTATACTTTTTAGTGCACATCATATCTATTTGTTTTGGAATAGTGTTTTTGAAGGCGGTTGTTTTTTTGTTAAATTTTTTTTTAAATTGATTACCCTCACTTTTGATAGTTATTACTGGGATTATGAACTGTAAACAAGACATATTATACAAGCTTTATCAACGATACGTCACTCTCGATACGTTCGAGGCCCGCATTGTTTATAAATTTAATTTGAGCACGTGTTGGGTCTGTTGTAGATTTTAAAATGTTAAAACTTCAAATATGTGTATTTGTTTAATCTCAAAAGTGTGATAAGAATCAAAATTTAGTTTTATTTGTTATTTAATCAGGACTGGATGTTTTACGAAGTGGATGATGTAATAGCTGTGCCTACAACGACGCTGTTCTGTGCAACAGCTATCAAATTGCATCATGTCCTGCTGAGCGAGGCTAGGGCATGTTCCAAAAAAGATCCAGGAAAAGCTGAAAGACTTGCGCGATTGGCAGAAAGAAGAGCAAGAGATGGTAAATATTATATCATTGAATGTAAAAGTACTAGTAGTTGCCCGTTCCATTCACAACTAAAGGTTTCCTCTCAATAAAATGTTTAATATGAGAGAATATTTAAACCTACTAATATTATAAATGTGAAAGTTTGTATGTCTGGATGTATGTTTGAACTACTTTAACGCAAAATCTACTGAATAGATTTTGATGAAACTTTACAATTATATAGCTTATATACCAGAATAACAAATAGGCTATAATTTATAAAACTATAGTGTGAATTATAATAAATATACAAGAAGTGTGATTGTTACTAATGAATACAACTAGCGCCATCTCTTATCAATTAGCAAGGAAAAGATCAATACAATTTATATGGCAAAACAACGTTTGCCGGGTCAGCTAGTATGAGAATAATCATTAGAGTTGTCATACTGAAACATGCAGGGCAAGCCTGTCAGCCATTAAGTTGACATAGCGACATCCCATTCTGCACGGACGCACGCCAAGAATGGGAAGATAGTAGTAGGCTAAAATATACAAAAACAACAGTTTTAAAATGTTAGCAGCAATTTTTCGATTGCTTTTCTTCCGTGAATATTTCTTTTATTTTAGATATTTTGACTTATATGTCATAATGCTCATTCTATATTAGGGGTTAAAGTGTGAAATTCCAATTTGTACTGTAAGATTTAAATTCGTTGTTTTTTTAACTTAACATTTTCCTTTAATCAAAATTATTACCCTTATTATATATATCTATAATTTGCTGCCATCATTATACGTCATTTCTACCTTTGCGTTAGAAGGTGATTAGGTGATCTAGATTCGACAAACTGTGTGAAAGCATTTTGTACAGCCTGCTGAGAAGAAAACTTTTTATCACGTCGGCAATTGTCCAAATCACAAAAAAATTAAATTCTGTTGGATTAAGGTATACGGAGGGTGACGAATAGTTTCTAATTGCAGTTTCTGTAGAGTTCAACGGTTTCTCGTGCTGTATGAGGTCTCGCGATATCATGGAGTTATCAATAATGGTGAAGATCGATTCATGAGTCGGGGGCTGTTTCACTGATAATTTTGCTATCATTTGTTCGGAGTTCAGCTCAGTAGACATCTGCCGTTATTCCTTGACCAGATCGGAGAAAGCTATAGTGAATAGCACCATGCTATGACCACCAAACAGTTACCGTTATTGGTAAGCTTTGCTTTAGCACTATTGCAGCGTTTGACCTGCCGTCAATCAGCATTTTTCGCTTACGGTTATCGTAAAGAATCCACTTTTATCGCATTTCCCAATTCGATCCAACATTCCTTGATTTCTGTATCGTTTCAACAAGGCAAAATAAGTTTCAACACTCGTTTCGTTCTGAAGATCACTCAAAACATGAGTTAACCATTTTTCATATTTTTTAATTTTATTTATTTGACGCAAATGAGTCAATATTGTTGGTTAGGTAACGTTAATCCATGCCGCTAATTCCTGGGTATCAAATTCGTATTTTTTGTCATGATTTTCATGTAGAGCAACACAATGAATTAAAATTTTATTTCTGTATTAATACGATGATAAAATAATTTCTAATTAATAAAGAGTTCTTAAATATTTCTTAAAAACCCATTGTTTTCACTCCTGACAGGTAGTCCTCTCAGGCAACTGAGAGTTTTTTTTATTTAATTATGTATATGGTGGCGAGGTTCAGCTACCATGAAATAACTATTGGGAAGGCTCCTTTGCACAGGATGCCAGCTAGATTATGGGTGATTATGGCCGCAATGGCGCCTATTTCTGCCGTGAGGCAGTTATGTGTAAGCATTACTGTGTTTCGGTCTGAAGGGCGCCGTAGCTAGTGAAATTACTGGGCAAATGAAACTTAACATTTTAAGTCTCAAGGTGACGAGCGCAGTTGTAGTGCCGCTCAGAATTTTTTGCATTGTAATTCTCAGGGCGTATCAATTACCATCAGCTAAACGTCCTGCTCGTCTCATCTCTTTTTTTTATAAAAAAGTGCCATAATGGTTTAATGATCTTGCTCAAATATTATGTATTTCTTATATTTGTAAAATAATATTGAATGTATTTTAGGTAACGATATACCAAAGACAGCGGAGGCGATAATTGAAATTGGTATAAACCAACTGGCGATGAACAACTTAAATAATGCTCAGAAGACGTTCGAGAAGGCTTTCAAGATTTACACAGACAGTGACTACGTCGAAGGCTTGTGTACAACTAAGATGCACATGGCGGCAGTAATGCAGAAGTAGGTAATCATTACCTATATTATTAATACTAGCTGACCCGGCAAACGTTGTTTTACCATATAAATTATTTTTAGAGTTAGACCGTTTCTTGGGCATTACAACATTACTTTATTTTTCTAAAATAAATGAATTTCTCTAAAATAAACGGCGACGTAGGCTGCTAAGTTACTTCTTATTACATCAGCTACCTGCCAATAAAATCCCGTCATAATAGGTCCAGCCATTTCAGAGATTAGCCGAAACAAACAGACGTAAATATATTCATATACCTGTAGTAAAAAACGGTTATTTCAATATTACAAACATACACCCCAATTTTATTTATATGATGTATAGATTAGGGGTTGAATTATGAAATTGGCGATTTGTACTGATTTTTTTTTAATTAACATTTACTTAATCAAAATAACCGGCTTCCAACATCTCTTTCAATTCATTGTTATTCACCTGTGTTAGTCTTACACGTAGTTCGTTCTTCAAATCAAAGTTTCCATCACGAAAGCGTTTAAACCAAAATCGCACGGTGCGTTCATTAGCAGTCCCCTCTCCAAACGCAACATTGATATTGTGACCTGTTTCTCGCGCGTAGGATCCGCGTCGGAACTCATATTTGAAAAATCATTCGAATTTTCGAAATATCCATCTTTCTTATCTAAGCTGAATAAAAAAAAACAACTGAAAGTCTATTATCGAATATTGCACATTTTTATATTAAAATAACAGCTTATCATTTACCAGTGGGAGGCTCCTTTGCACAGGAGGCCGGCTAGATTATGGGTATCACAACGGCGCCTATTTCTTCCGTGAAGCAGTAATGTGTAAATATTACTGTGTTTCACTCTGAAGGGCGCCCTAACTAGTGAAATTACTGGGCTAATGAGACTTAATATCTTATGTCTCAAGTTGACGAGCGAAACTGTAGTGCTACTCAGAATTTTTGGGTTTTTCAAGAATTCTAAGTCGCACTGCATTGTCCTGCTCGTCTCACCCCTTATTTTCATAAAAAACAGCTTCTTGGTATTCCCGAACGTAATAATCCATGTACCAACATATTATTTAACTTTATGATCTTAATTACTACCTATTTTTACATATATGAATATATTGTAAATTATATTTTTTTGAGTCATATATCTATAATAGTCTTAAAATAATTAATACTAGATATTACTTAGGTTGGGAGAGCATGAACATGCAGCCAGGCTTCTTACCGAAATGGGAGCTTTGGCGATGGAAAATAATCTGCGCTTGCAACTGGGGAAAGCTCTTCACTTGCTAGGAGAGCTCCATCTGAAAAGAGAAAGACCAGAACTGGGCACTCAGCATCTTGCAGAGGCGTTTCAATGTTTCATGGGCACTAGCTGGGATCAAGTAAGGAGTCTCATAAGTTTCCTATTTTCTGAAGTTCAGTAGATTAAGGTTACATTAAGAACTACGATCACGGTTCCTTGAAAGAGTTCTACGTTTCCAAGTTTAATTACAAAGGCCTATTTGATAATGTGGTATACACAAATCCAATGTCAGATATGCTTTTGGGCCATTTCTGGATTTTATAAGTTATGTTGCAAGAGAAATTGTTTCTCGCGTCGGCCTTGCACGTAAGAAAGTTCGTCAAAAAAATCTCGTTGGCTTATAAAATTACTCCTGTGCGTTCTTACGCGTAACTCACCCAGTAACAGAATCCGTTACTTGCAATATAGCCAGCTGTTAGGATGTTCCTAAGAAAGCTCGCTGCTCCTAAGAGAGCGCGTTGTTCGCAAGAAAACCTATTGCTCGCAGGAGAAAGCACTGCTCATAGCTCGTAATACAGTTCATTACTTTCAGGAGAGGGCTGATAACAATACAGACCGTTACTTGCAGGAGAGAGCGTTGATCACAATACAGGACGTTACTTGCAGGAGAGAGGGCTGATCACAATACAGGCCGTTACTTGCAGGAGAGAACGCTGATCACAATACAGGCCGTTACTTGCAGGAGAGAGCGCTGATCACAATACAGACTGTTACTTGCAGAAGAGAGTGCTGATCACAATACAGACTGTTACTTGCAGGAGAGAACGCTGATCACAATACAGTCCATTACTTTCAGGAGAGGGCTGATAACAATACAGACCGTTACTTGCAGGAGAGAGCGCTGATCACAATACAGGCCGTTACTTGCAGGAGAGAACGCTGAACACAATACAGGCCGTTACTTGCAGGAGAGATCGCTGATCACAATACAGACCGTTACTTACAGGAGAGAGCGCTGATCACAATTCAGGCCGTTAATTGCAGTAGAGAGCGCTGATCACAATACAGGCCGTTACTTGCAGGAGATAGCGCTGATAACAATACAGGTCATTACTTGTAGAAGAGAGCGCTGATCACAATACAGGCCGTTTCTTGCAGGAGAGAGTGATGCTCACAATAGAGCCCGTTATGTAAGGAGAGAGCGCTGATCACAGTAAAAGCTGTCACTAGCAAGAGTGAGCTTTGCTCATTAGAAACACCGTTACTCACCGGAGAGCTTGGTACTTGTAGGACAGAACGTTACTCACAGCAGAGACCTTTTACTAGTAACAGAGAGCGTTGCTCACGGAAGAGAGTACTGCCTGCAAAAGTGACCGCCCACGGCTTGCAAAAGAATTTTTCAAAAGGTGCTATTAGAAGCTATTAAGTACTCAAAAAATTTAGCCACTATTATTATGACCTACCTTTTCATTCAGAAGAAACTAGAAGTGTTACCGACTTTCATTCGTTGCATCATCATGTTACTTGGCGTTTATTTACCGGTCTGAAGATGTCACAGTAAGGTTACTGACGTACCAATATCTATATCCGGAATACATGTGTTAGAGCTCCATTGGGAAAACTAGTCCGAACCGTATATGGAGGAACTGCAATTATCTTGAGATTTACTGTGACCATGATGAGACCTCAAGGTATGCCTTTCTAGAACAACGCGCTCATTAGTTGTCGGGTTACGAATGGCCTCATCACTGATGGTGCGTGAACAGCGAAGCGTTGTGGAATAAATGTGCAACGACCCTTACGAATTGAATCTTGAAGCGGTGTCGGTTTTTCCCGCGGTACCACACGACAGGTCATGATTTCTGCAAACGATATGTTGTACTTTATTTACTAGAATCGCTTCTGCAAAGACACTGGAGTTGCGGTTTTTATTCGTGACTGGTCGTGCTGTGCGATTTGTCATGTCAATAAAATCGCAGCGATATAGGGGCGTCGACGGCATAGCCGAAGAACCGTTTGAAAATCGTGCCGTGTGTGTGCGAAAAACTGACGGTTAATACAATTTTATAATACTAGTGGTTGCCCATTGCATACGCAATTAATGGTATCTCATTGATATGTTTAAGTAGGGATAACAGAGAGAGTTGTCATACTGAAACCTGCAGGGCAAGCCTGTCAGGCATTAAGTTGGCATAGCGACATCCCATTCTGCACAGACGCACGCTAAGAAAGGGAAGATATTAGTAGGCTGGGGGTTATGAAATGTTATCACAATTTTGTCGTGTGTCGTGTCGTATCGGCTTTAGGTACGTACTACGTGTGATGTGTCAGCTACCGACAAACACATACCATGCGTGGTAAATAATAAATTTTATCAATCTCCAAGGTAATCTAATCCAGCGGTTCATATAGTCCTACAAGGTACTGAGTAACGAACAATATTATAATAATGCAGTCATATTTAATACTCATCACAGAAAAGCTCCAAGGAACGCCGCTCGTCGTAGCGTTTAACATAGAACCTCTAAATGCTGAAATAAATTGCTACCATCTATTAGAAACCAAAGAGTTTTTATTTAAATAAAACATGAAAAAAGTCTTGAACATAAAATGCAAAGAGGATGTTAATACTACGTAATAAGAGGCGGGGACTACCTGTATAAAAAATAAAATTTAGTTTAGTACGAAGTTTGAAATAGTAGTAATCATAGTATGGCGTTTGGCGACGAAGAACAATCCGGCTAAGTTTGATTTCGCCTATGTCTGTTTTTTTACAGTATTATATCTGTCATCTGTCTATCTATCAATGACAGCACGTTTCATACAATCGCTTGAATCGCGAATTTTTTCTTAAGAAATCTATGATAAAATGTTTTTAAGGCGATCTATCTGTATCTATTATATGTTACATTTATTATATTATTTTCTTTTATTTATTTTACACTTTTCAACCAAATGTTCAATTGTTTTGATCAGAAAAACAGCAATATGGTATGGTAGTCATTTCTGCTGTTTGTTTTGTTATATCTATACAATAGTGATGATCTGGTCCCATTCATTTGAGATCAAAAATGACTCTTGTGTCATATCGCTTCGGAAATTGACGTGTGAGCATGGAGCAGAAGTGGCAAGGAACTCATTGCATCTCTTTTAAATCTTTTCTTATAAAAAATCAATATCAATTACAGTTTCAGCATTGTATACATCATTTAAATGACATCGTTTGCAAGTACGTAAAGTACTCAAAGTACTCAAACTGCACCAATTACTCGATTATCTAAGTATATGAATTATGTAATTTATATATTATTATATATTATTATATTAAAACCCACATGAATTGGGTTACAGTAGATGCATCTATCCACACAAAACTCAAAAATTATATGCGATTACTATCTCAACAAAGAAGATAAACAAAAGTATTTGTAACTTTTGATTTAACATCACAATGCAGAGTTCGCTATAACAGTTTTACCCAGTCGCCTCCCTCGATGATACGACTTAAGGTCATGTTTGAATTGTAGTTATCCTAATATCGATTCCAAAATAATATGCTGAGTGGATATCCATTTTGTGACATGTTGTTATTCTATTGTCGAATAATTGTCTTTTCACTACGTTTAATTATGTCTAAAGGTGGACCCCCACAAGCTCGGCGGCACGCCCGGCGACTGACCCGACGGTATTGCTTGCGGCATTTTTTTTAGTGATAATAAAAGACGAGACGAGCAGGACGTTCAACTACCAATGATTATAAAGGACGTTTCATACAGTCCAGTGAATCGCTTTTTTCTTAGAGAGTTTTGCTAGGGTAATAAGGGACGAGACGGGCAGGACGTTCATCATTAATCATCATCATTTCAGCTGGAAGACATCCACTGCTGGATAAAGGCCTCCCCCAAATATCGCCATGACGATCAGTCCTGCGCTGCCCGCATCCATCCTACTCCGGCGATCTTAACCAGATCGTCGGTCCATCTTGTGGGGGGCCTACCAACACTACGCCTTCCGGCACGTGGTCGCTATTCGAGGACCTTACTGCCCCAACGGCCGCAAAAGAGGCGCGATGTATGTTGTCACGTCTGTTAGTGGACAGTCGGTATAGGGTGTTCAGCTGTACTTCAGGGTGCTCACCCAAACAAGTTGGCCAAGCAGCCACCTCATCTCGGTTATCCGAGCAACGGGCGCGGTGGCCTTCAATTGACCTGAAGTAGATGGTTCCGAAAGGTTCCTCGGCGGCTACCCGTCAAACGTGGTGGAGGTAGCTTTACCGACACGGGTGCTATGGGGGAGGGGAGCTCACTGGTTATCAGTGCCCCTCCATTGGTGGCGGAGTCGTAGTGGCTTGGCGCAAATGGGATGTAGATCTTTATAACCGAAAGGTTGATAAGTCCATGGGAAGGGAAATGCCCCAACGGCCATCTGTTTGCCGAGCTATGTGCCCTGCCCACTGCCACTTCAGTTTCGCAATCATTTGGGCTATGTCGGTGACTTTGGTTCTCCTACGGATCTCCTCATTTTTAATTAAATCTCGCAGGGAAACTCCGAGCATAGTCCTTAGTCCCGTTGAGCAACAGCGAGCTTCCTCATAAGGCCCATAGTTAGCGACCACGTCTGTGTTTCGTATGGATCTGGATGGGATCTGGGCAGGCCGGAGCGTAGACTTCACAAGTCGAGATCGCTATATGTATATATATGTCTTTTGGTCGACATGATGAAGTCAATCCTTTTTTGGTGGCACCATCGGGGCTGATCCAAGTCCATTTGCGTTGTTCTGGCTTCATAAAGGAGTTCATCATATAGAGATCCTCCTTCTCCATGAAGTCAGCCAGCATCTGGTCTCGGGCGTTCCGATTTCCATAACCAAATTTCCCCACTCTCAACTCATTGCCGCTACGTTTGCCCAGCTTTTCGTTAAAGTCTCCCATGACAACGTTAAGTGGGTCTTAGGAGAGTGAATGGCTGTTGAGGTGTCCTCATACATGGCCTCCACCTCCTCGTCTGTGTGTGTCGAAGTCGGAGCGTAAACCTGAATGACCTTCAGCGAATACCGTTGAGTAATTCTGAGTTTTAGCTACGCTACCCTATTCGACACGCTCCCCACCTCAGTTACGTTGCTGGCGAGAGACTTATGCACGAGGAACCCGACACCACCCTGGGACAGTTAGTCGCCCTCCCGGAAGAAGAGCAGGTGTCCGGAATTACGGATTATCGAGTCCTCACCCTGTCTTCGGACCTCAGATAACCCCATGACATCCCATCGTAGTCTGCCTCCAGTTCCTCACCCACGGGAGGAGATGGGGTGGTGCTACTCTGGTGCGACACCACAGCAAACGTGGACGTTCAGTTGATGGTAATTGCCGCCCTGCCCATTACAATGCAGTGCCGCTCAAGATTCATGAAAAACCCAAAAATTCTAAACGGCACTACAATTGTGCTCGTCTCCTTGAGACATTAGGTGTTAAGTCCCTTTGCCCAATAATTACACTAGCTACGACGCCCTTCAGACTGAAACACAATAATACACGGTAGAAATAGGCGCCATTGTGGTACCCATAATCCAGCCGGCATCCTGTGAATAGAAGCCTCCACTGGTAAAGGCATTCGGCGCGCACACAACAAAGCCGTAGATGTTACTCGCCGGCCGAACGGTCATTTTACTCGCGGCTTTATTGATGTTGTGTGTGGAACGATAATCACAGCGATACTGCGGATTCTGCTGCCTAAAGCGGCAATGATATAAAAAAATCCATACCACTGGCAAAGCGGCTGCGTTTCGCCGGCGGCATCTGTGGATCAACTGTAAAACAAATATAAGTATGTCTTACTAACGTGGTCAATAAAGTGATAAAATTATAATAAATATTTTTCCTATAGCAAGGCCAATCAGAATTGGCTCCAATAGACGGGGACGGAGTTGATATGGATGTTATTTATAAGGACTCAACAGGAGAAAAATATATAGAAGAAGCTGAGCAGTCGCGCCTTATGATGGCCATATCGTCAGGTAATTACATAACTATATAGATACAAATTATATTATCATCTCTGATAATAATAGCTTTTGATAGTAATAATTGCTGCCAATGCATGCAACATGACTATCTCCAATTTCAAGATTAAATCTGATGTAAATAATTTATGATCAAAATATAAGCTCCTTAACGAAAAAAGGGCACTTTTGTTTAATTCGAGTAAAAGGGATTTGAATTACAAAAAATTACAAATAATAAAAAGTCTGGTTGCATTTCGGGAGTGCCGGCAGAAGTTAAAACTTGAACATTAACGTTGTGATTTAAATTACTTTATTTATCAGAATAAAAGTACTAGCATATATGTGGTTAAATACAATATTCATTTATTGCGCTATCGTACACAAAAATGACAATTTATATTAAATAAAAAATTTAACGATTCAGAACTATCACAATCATTTTACATTAAGAAGTTTATTTCTCAGGAAATTGTCATTGTCATCCATAAACACAGCAGCAATTCCAAGTAACAGCTAACGCTGGTTGTACATGAGGAATTAGGATTTCCGTGGCGTAGCGTTGTGCATTAGGAGAGCCATTTTCTGCTAAAACTAACTCTGTACGATCTTCAGAAGCTAGCCTAAAACACGACAGAGCCAACATACGGCGTAATTTCTTCAAAACATATATTTGCATAACGCTCTCCTGGTCCTGTTAGCACTTTTCAAATAAAGAGATAGTTGGTCCTCACCAAATAAAGAGATTCTGGCTTCAACAGAAAATTGAACTTTGCTCCATTCTGTTTCTGTCCACGTCGCACAATTTTGGGAAAATCTTAACCTTTCAATACGGTGCCCTCGAAGAAATTTAGGACCCCTAGCTGGTATTCCACTGTGTATACCTCACTTGTTTGGGCCTCAGTAGTGTAATTTTTTTTTGAATTTTGTTAAATTAAAGGAAATTTGTACTAAGTTCAGGATCAAACCGAACTGACAAAAAATGATGGAAAATGTGTAAGCAGGATAAAAGAAATTTCTAGTACAATTTAAATTGCAAGATAGAATGGAAGAGATCATTTTGAAAATAGAACATGTGGGCACAGGATCCACACCAGTGTAATATTTTTTTTGAATTTTGTTAAATTAAAGGAAATTTCTAGTAAGTTCAGGATCAAATCGAACGGAGAAAAAATTATGTGTAAGCAGGATAAAAGAAATTTCTAGTACAATTTAAATTGCAAGATAGAATGGAAGAGATCATTTTGAAAATAGAACATGTGAGCACAGTTTGACTTTGGGATCCAAAATATCGAATAAAATTTTAATCATTAAATATTAATTAGACATTCGTGCGCATACATACATGAACTGTCTTCAAGGTAACGTAATATGTACGATCAACACAATTGATTCATGACTCACTTTGCAGATAATTCTTTTAAAATGTTAAAAACAGTTAAGTTTATATGTGGACGAAAAATATTGTATGAAAATTGGTGGACTGTTACGGTGTTATCACAAAAAATAATTTAGACAAGGCTTAGAGACAGTGACATAACAATAACGACGTCTTAAATGGAGTTTATCTTTATCTATTGCAAAACAGTGTTTAGCTTGTGTTTAACGAAATGGTCGTTAATCAAAGCATAAATTGAAGTGTACAGGAACAATTATTATATAAATTGAACGCAAATCTTGACAGCTCTCAGATGACAGATAGATATCTGTCATCTTATATAGTAACCCCCTTATTCATAATGGTCCGCTTACTTTAAACAGCCGCTAAGGAGTGTTTTTTCTCCTTCTGACTTAGGTCAATAAAAGAAGACAGAGTTAGAATTAGCAATGCTTTAAGTTAGCAGACTATTATGAATAAGGGGGATAGTCTAAATCTTCCATAATATGCATATTAAGATCTATTTGTTAGACACACCTTAGACAGCCTTCGGTTCGTGTTTAAATATAAGCAATGTCTACAGGTTGTTGAACGCTAACCAACAGAAAAACACAGATTTGTAATAGAACTGTTTTAAAACAATTGTTCAATACCTGTTTATTTTTTTTTGTTATATGTGTCTACCAAAATGATAACAGCTACATAATAAATGTATGTTCAGGCTAATTTCGACCTAATTGTTTATTATGAGTGTAGGAAAATCACATTAAGGTAGGTCACGGGTTTCCTTATGCACCTGTATACGCTATATTTTAGGTATAACATATTTGCCAGTGATTATGAGTACCACTACGGCGCCTATTTCTGTCGTGAAGCAGTAATGTGTAAGCATTACTGTGTTTCGGTCTGAAGGGCGCCGCCGTATCTTATGTCTCAAGGTGACGAGCGCAGTTGTTGTGCTGCTCAGAATTTTGGGGGTTTTTCATGAATCCTGAGCGGCACTGCATTATAATGGGCAGGGCGCATCAGTTACCATCAGCTGACCGTCCTGCTCGTCTCGTCCCTTATTTTCATAAAAAAAACCCTAAGTCATCGTTATCATAATAAAGTTACTCCTTTATCTATACTAATATTATAAAGCTGCAGTGTTTGTTTGTTTGTTTGTTTGTTTGTTTGAACGCGCTAATCTCTGGTACTACTGGTCCGATTTGAATGATTCTTTCAGTATTGGGTAGTCCATTTATCGAGGAAGGCTATTGTTTTTTTATCAAAATTAGGGATCCGTAATAAAATTGCTATTTTGTAACACAAGGTGTAAAATCGAAAACCTATTTTTGCGTGCGCTGCAAAAACTATTGACAATAGAACAAAATGATGTACAGGCTATAATATAGGCAATATTTTATTACTTATAAAACTATCGCGTGAATTATACTTTATATGGCAAAACAACTTTTGCCGGGTCAGCTAGTAATGATATAAACTTATATTTGTAATTTAAATTAAAATAAGTTATTAAAAACTTATAATTTTGGCTAATAAGCGATTAATATTAACTTTATTTACTAAGCAGAATAAGGCTAAGAATCTTTTTTATCGTCTTTATTAAGGGGAATACACTTTGTGCTTGTATTATTTACACTTAGTAAATTTTGCTTTCTCTGTTCACTGTACTAAACTAAATTACTCCTGATAAAATAAACAATCTATCAGTCCCGTCAAAAAATATTCAAAAAAATTATCCAGCAAAAAATTAAGGAACAAAATGATATTCTGTTATAAATATTGCGGAATCATTCACATGCTTTACGAAAATTCAGTTTTATTTATATTTTTTTATGAGAATAATTTACAAGACCAGTAGAACGTTCACATTATCTTATACCTTTAAACGATCAATTCTTGTATATATATTCTAAATGTCGGAAACGGCTCCAACCATTGTAATGAAATTTAATATACAGGTAGTTTCGGGGGCGAGAAATCGATCTAGCTTGGTTTTAATTTCAAAAAATGTAGTTTTATTTGTGTTTTAATGAGAAACAGCTACAATAATATAAGAATACAAAGGTAAATTTGGCCACTATATACAAGACCATAATAACTCAGATGGGACTTTGGGTGATCCGGAAAGCAGAAGACCCCGGTTCGAATCCAGGTATCCTATTAGTTGTTTTTTGTTCAAGTTTTGTATATTCTTAAAAATCCGAACAAGGCTCTGACGTCCGGATATTGGTGAGTGATACGCCCCGCCGATTACTTTAATTTTTATAGGGTTTATTTTATTAGGGTTGACAACAGCTTAATACAAAATATTTGCTTATTATTAAATACAAAAACATAGCCAATTATAGTCTACCACGATTTACCTAATAAAAGGAATAGCAGGGTTTAGAATAATAAAGAAAAAAAAAAAGAAATATTAATATCACACGATCAGTGATTTTTTTCATTTAAAAGTGCCTGCATTAGTTGCATAATGAAATATATAAAATGAATGTAATATTATATAGAAGAAAATACGATAAATACACTTTTAATAGAACAATACATACATTTATCATTTAATAGTTTAATAAATAATAATCTATTAAAAAATAAAATATAGATACATGTTACAAATGAGATTTCTCTACAATACTTTTTATGGTGTGGTTTTTGGAGGTCAACTTAGAACCGTAGAATGGATCTATATCTTTGAAGGATTTATCTAAACTAATATTACATATAAAGAGGAAACATTTGTGTTTTCTTATGTATGTTTGTAATGTTTTCACACAAAAACTACTAGACCTATTACATTTAAAAATTCAATGAGATAAAATGTAAAAAAAATAGTCATAATATGTCATTGCGTGCGCTGCGGAAACTATTTAAGATAGAGCTGTTCTACAGTATTATAGAACGTTCGCAATACTATATTATGTCTTACTACTGTAATAATCAAACCATATTATTCATACCGCTGTATTAATCCTTTTCCCACTAAATGATATTTTACTAAATGTAAGGCACATGCAAAAGTAAATATTAATATAATATAATAAATAATATAATAATGGCACAGAATTGAAAATTGATGATAATGCACTATTTTTAGATGTAACATTAGATTCCAAACTTCGGTGGAGGCCCCACTTACACAATTTAACTATTAAATTAAGTTCAGCAGCATTTGCTGTAAAAAGGATACGAGTACTTACTGACATAGATATAGCAAGAATTGACTATTTTAGCTATTTTCATAGCGTCATGTAGTATGGCATATACTATGGGGAAGTGCAGCGGAAGTAAATAATATCTTCATCCTTCAAAAAAGAGCTGTACGTGCCAAATGAGATGGAATCTCTAAGGGAAAAATTCAAAGATATTCATATTATGACCATGTGCGGCCAATATATTTATATCAATCTCCTGCACGTACATATAAACATTATAATTTATACAGTAAAATAAGCGACAACCATAAATTTAAACATTAAATAATAATTTCAAGCTTTAGTGCCCCCTAGTAAAATAAACAATTCTTTTGCATGCATTGCATTAAATTGCATTTGCATTAAATTTTACAATAAATTACCAAAAAGTGTATCTGAATAATCAATAAATAAATTTAAATCTTTTATTAAACGCAGACTTATGTCGAAGGCTTATTACAGTATTGAAGATTACGTATACGATATTACAATATAGAATTGAATAGTATTATAGTTGTTTTTTTTTATAGATATTATGGTTCAGCCTTGTATTGTTTTACTGGATTGTTTTATTTTAAAAATATGAATATATTTAAACTTTTGTGTAATTAACATGTATCTGATATGTATTTTTAGTGATTGCCGTTGACGAGCATCTTTTGATCTTATGTCAATCAAATATTTTTGACTTTGGCATAAATTCTGAATAGATTGAAGCGTTAGAAATTTGGTACTATAATACCACACCTATCAATTAACAATGGTGTTAAAACTTTTTTTTTTAATTAATTTAATAAGTTTGACCATATAATGACGATAGACGTAACGCACGCAAGAAACGTAATTTATAATCCTGGTCCATTAAGCGCCTTTGCTTGTGTGATCGGAGAATTAGATAAATAAAACCCTTAGTTAAAATGTTAATATGAAATTTAATGTTGCTTGCTTGTGCAGGTTTTAGACACTAAAGGGTAAATACCAAAATAATATAAACATGTTTGGGGTTCTTGACTCTTCCCAAGTCAGTCATGTGACTGACCGCATTGAAAACCATTCGAATAAAATTAAGTTTTTTAAGTATTTATATACCATCATCATAAATGGATTTAAGTGGTAGTTATTCATTATTAATAGTGATGAGCATTCATAATAATAAAAATACCATGATGCGATATCCGCCTCATCTATAAAATTTCCATTGATTAGTATGTATAACGGAAAACTGGATTGACAGAAAATATCAATACACAGAATTAGCATATAAAATGGTATCTGTTAAAATATTTATAATATGGCGCTTTGCGTATGTAAAAAAATAAATTTGGTAAAAAACATCTTAAAAAATACGTTACATTATTAATTTCCAAATCTAATTTTAAGTGTATAATTTATTTATATTCCTTAATTATGATTTATTGTAACATAAGCTGGTTTGTAAAGTATAAAATTTTAAGTAAATTCATTAGTTTTTAATTTGTTGATAGATATTTCGATAGACATATAAATCATCCGTATTGTGTCAGATTCCAATGTTAATCTTGAGTTATTATGTGACATATTTAATGAATTATTTATATTAACTTAACTACCTGACTTGTTTATTTTCTGTAGAGTAATAAAAGGCATATTATGTATCAAATACCGGAGAGTGAACAAGACAAATGTAACTATTCTCCACAAATTAATTTTGAAAACAAAATTTATAAACGATGCGGGAGTCGAATACGCGACCTCTCGCGTTCTTGTCAGCGCTCTTTCCATTTTTTATTCGTATAATTAATCCCAGAAGTGAGTTAGACTTGTTAGGGTGACATCTCACGTAAATTTCCTAATATGCAAATGTAGGCAGGTCATCAACTGTAGTTGAGCAGGTTATCACCTGTAAAGTAGATCCTGTAGATGTAACCACAAACTGAGAGTTGATCAAGACATATAAGATTTATCAACGATACGTCACTCGAACGGTTGGCTAAATGAAAAGAGCGCTCGCAAGGAACGCGACAGATCGCGGGTTCTAGTCCCGCATCGTTCATAAATTTTGTTTTCAAATTTGATATGTGTAATTAATCCCAGAAGTGAGGGCTATCACTTTAAAAAAGTAATGATAAGTGTATAATGCTATCTTTTATTACTCAGGGCAAGAAAAAATGGCGTCATTCTTTAATATATTAAGATCGGCGGGCAGTTGTTCCGTTTCTAAAATAAAAATTATAGAATGGAAACTTTCCAACGCCGGCTGGTGGGTGGAGCGTCTACATCATCGATTCGTGCCTTGCATGTGCTCTGCACACAACAGGACTCCACTGGACATACTTCGGTAGTTATGCTATTAAAATATTATAATAAAGTTCTAGCACGAATCTTGAGTAGTGAGTGAAAGAAATGCGCGGAAATAAAGTCGCGTGCATCAATAATGTATATTGAGTCTCATGCTAAAATCTAAGTGGACTTACTCTCGAGAAGGCTCACAATATACATAATTGTACGCTAAGTAACGCCCGCCTAACGTCACTAACACTCAATTATTTGATTTATATGCACTAAATTTTACACCTCTCAAGATTCATGTTGAGGCCTAGGTATCAATCTCCAGAGAGCAGTCGCAAGGGTTTGACACATTGACTCATTTGAAGTGGGTAGAGCCCTTAATAAAATCTCGCCTAACATTTTGTGACACTTCAGGTAAAGAATCAATAAGATTTGTTCAACGACGGCCTGGATAAACATAATAACTATGATGAAAGCTGCTCGAATAGCAATTGTAAGCCTGCTCTCCAGGACATATTATATTTTTACAAGTTTTTTAGGTAAAATATTATTATATATAAATCCAGTGTCCTTATGTTTGTTTCCAATGAACGGATTTTAATAGGCATTACTTCGTAGGATAGCATAGTTTTTATTTCGAGTTGGGACCCACAATTATTTTCATTTCCAATATTTGTTTTGTATGGACATATTTTTTTTGATAGAATTTATTGACGCGCGGTTTGACAGTTCTGCTATGAAACAATTTCTTTATGACAACAGGGAGCATATTTTACGAAAGAATTCTTGATGTTATGAAATACTTTTCTATTATATTATATAATATATAGATTTCATATAGATAAATTGAATTCATAAAAAACATTTACTTATTATCTACAGAACAACGTCTGTCGGGTCAGCTAATATAAGATAAATTAAGAGTTAAATCACATTTCATTCATGTGAAAGTTAATATATTTATTTTGAATATCTATAGTATACAGTTGGATAATGCCAATGCCAAGAAAATAGAAGGAGCAGAATCCACAAATTTGGATAGAATGCAAGATGTAGAGGATATTACTAAACTAAGGAGTGATATTAATGATTTTGAGCTTGGATCAATAAATGAAAGTAAGTGATCAGTTAAAACTAAATTAAAAGCGTTTTTTAATATTTCACTTTATTGCATTATCACATTAATTATAATAATAAGAAATGTACTTCACTATTTACAACTCATTAAAGATATATTAGTACAAAATAATATCCTAGCACGATTGAGCAATATTGAAAATGCTTAAACCACTTCATCCCATAATTAATATTCTGCCACCCCGGTATTTCTTCGTTCTTTAACAATAATTTAGTCAGTACTGGTATCACAAATGCATGTAATTTTTACTGTAAAAAATTTGTACATTCTCTACAGATCGAACTATGTCCTAAGTATTGCGTTACGTATCTTTTTATGCTTTAGCCATTCGCTTGCGGGGCTCCAGACGAACTTTGAATCCCTCAGCTCGTTTGAGAATGATGTCAGCCTGCAGTCTGAAGTCGGATTCTTTAAGATCAGAGACGACGCGGAAATTCCTTAAAATGGTCGACAGAATGATCTTTAGCTTCAGCATAGCGTATTTGCGACCTGTGAAAATATCGATTATTTAATTACTTAATACAAAACACCCGGCATAACTTTTTTATTAACTTTTAAATATTTTCCGAAATATTAAGCAAGACGAGATATAAAAAAAAACTCTTCAATCGTCTGATTATCAACTTACCTACGCAACTTCTTGGTCCAGCGGAGAATGGAACAAAAGCGTAATAATGACGGTTAGCTGAACGTTCTGGCAAGAAGTTATCTGGGTTGAACTTATGTGGATCAGGGTAGATATCTTCGCGTCTGTGTAATTTGTATGTCGCAATAATCACCGTAGCGCCAGATGGTATTTTCTTTCCATTTGAAGCTACAGGAAAACACATTTAATTACTATCGATTACTCATCACAAAAAAAAATCTCAGCAAGTTGCCTTATTGTAAACTTACGTAAAGTGACGTCCTGTTTCAGGTGACGAGCAATGACTGGAACTGGCGGGAACATTCGGAGTGTTTCCATCAAACATCTCTCCAAGTATTTCATCTCTAAGGTATCCTGGAATGTTGCTGGGCGGTCGGAGTCACCGAAAATTCTATCAAGTTCGTCGACAACTTTCTCTTGAATGTCTTGGTGGATACCCATAGCTGACAAGAAGAAACTGCTTCCAGCAGCAGTTGTATCGTGACCCTAATATAATAAAAGCCGCTATAAGATTTATGTTAAAATATAAATTTAATTGTATAATTAACCAAATATACTATATTACCTCAAACATAATTGTGTCAACTTGTTCCTTGATTTCTTCATCAGAAATAACAACACCTCCTTGAGCACTCTCTAAAAGCAAGTCAAGGAAAGCCAGACGTTTCTTTTGTCCAACATCGTCGTCAACATCTAAGTCATCTTTCAGACCAGCGGACTGACCAAATGACAGACCTTCAACTGACGTAGTTTGAGCGGGTTCACTTCCTTTTTCAATTACTTCAGTTACTACGGCAGCTGGTTTATTCCCAGATTTGAATTCTTCCTTCTTCCTCTTAATAACCTAGAAACAATAAATAAGCGTAAATATTCGACGCATGGGATTCATAGTATAATAAAAAATATGATGCAATTTAATTCAAACGAATACTCCTTTTACGTTTACGATTGCAAACCGGAATATATCTTGTACTTGACCGTGAGTTTATTCTTATGTAGGAAAAATCCCACTGACATAATTACGCACCTTCTTGGTGAGACCATGAATAATGTCAAGCAAGTTTTCTTGCATCTTTGCATATTGTGTGAAGTTGAAGAGAAGGTCTGGCCTGAGCCAAATCTTTGTGTGTCTTAAATGGAGGATGTCACACATCTTCATGACAGCCATGGCGTATTCGAAGCCGCTGCGGTCCTGTGTGCTTTTGCTGACACCCATAGCCGTTTCTGTAAATAAAACAAAATAGTAACGCACAATCGCAATGTGACCTCGATTGTTATTATATTTCGTAATTAGAATCGAAATGGAAGGTAATCCTAAGCCTATTTTAGTAAGTATTGGCCATTACAGCTACGTGTAAATGTGGGGGGTCGGCCTATTCGCTTAATGTGTCGGTTCACTTTTCCTCGTGCCATTATGAATCACATTAAGAATAACGTACTACAGGCACGTTCGATACCCGCGGTCACCGTGACACTGAGATAAACAACGTAATTGCTACCATAGCTGACACGGTGATTTAAGTAAAAGAACTTGTTTGTTTGTTTCCTGTTTCAGTGTTTTATTTATAAGAATAAATTATTGAGAGTTGTAAACTGTACTTCAGAATACAAGTCGTTTGATAACAATATAAATTGTAAACATTACTGGACGGTGAGTTTATTCATCGTCGTTATGTTAGTACCAGAGGAATTCACTTTGGAAGTACGCACTTAAGATTAACGGCCGTTCCCAATGTACTATCTACAGATAGAGATAAATTACTAACTTTTACTGTCAATAATCTGTCAATGGGACGACGTATAGCTTACCAGCGATAAAAGTTTGTATGGAAATTGCAATTAACACATCCCAATATAGGCGATGACTTATCGGGTATATTGGGACAGCTTCAGATTATTGACAGCTAATTACTGATAGTAGAAGGTATTAATTTATCTCTATCTGTAGATAGTATATTAAATCCGGCCGTTAATAGGTAGTCAAAAATAATTAATACTATTGGAATAAATACTGGTATTTATTAAAGTAAAATTTTAAAATTATTTTGAGATCATAAAGCCACGCCTATTAAGTTATATTAATAATAAACATAATGTTACGAATTTATGCCGACGTAATTGTTATTTATGTTAATATTAGTAAGACAAGATATTATTATCTCAAAATACTAAACTATTAATTTTTTGTTCATTTCAACCTGACGAGTATATTACAAGTTTTTTATGAATACTAATTTAATAATGGTTGGACCAGTTTCACTGGTTTTTATTGTTTTCAGAGATTTGATATTGTTTTTATAAGATCTAATTATTTAAATATTATGAAATAGATTAAGAAAGGTAAACCTACAGAAGTATTATCTCTATAATATTTAGATCATCTTTAATTTGAAGAAGATAAGTGTACTAAATTTTAATTTATTTTCGAACGTTCGTAAGTTCCTTCTATTACACAATTTAAAGATTTATTAATATAAAAATGCGCTTAATACAAATCTACAAAATTCATCAAAATAATCTGGGCTGCTCAGCCTTGAAATAGTAATTAACAAATAGATTGGCACAGTCACTTTGCCATTTAAAATCATAGCATTTTTTTTAGTAGGTCTTCTATCGCATTTATCACGGAGAGGGTTCCGAAGATCTGTTTCACCTTCCTGCCTCCTTCGCACGATACGCTACAAATTAGGATATCATCCCCACCATCTGGATGTGTGGTGGTCCTCTACAGTGCGTTTTTCAAGGAGCTTTCATCCACGTACTACAAAGCTATGGAATGTGCTTCCTTGTGCGGTGTTTCCTGGACGATACGACATGGTACCTTCAAAAAAAGCGCGTACACCTTCCTTAAAGGCGGGCAACGTTCCTATGATTCCTCTGGTGTTGCAAGAGAAATTTTTCCATAAAAAAAATAAGAGGTACTTACCAAGTAAAATTTCGACAGTACACTCGCTCATGTAGTCGTGACAGTCAAAAGTTCCAGTCTCCTTCTTCAATCTATCGACAACAGCTCTAGAGTTGGCATTGAAAAGGTCAATAAAACTCTTCAGTACATTGAGATGGAAGGTAGGTGCGATGAGTTTCCTGTGCGAGCGCCATTTCTGACCTAAAAGTAAAACAAGATGAAACGACCTCTATGTGATCTTAATGTAAGTGCCTTTTTAGTATTCACCGAATGTCTCGTAATGTTTTAGTCGGGCTCTACCACCTTCAGGTTTATTTATGGCGCTACATATGACGTCAGTATTCAATTCTAGTAGACGATATCTATACTGATATCTTGCTTTGAAAGACCTTGACAGAATCAAGATATCACAATATTTTTTAATGTCAGCATACGAAAGGTAATTTACTACTTTGATATTTTTTGTAGTAGATTGGAGTCATCGAGGAAGGGTCTTTGAGGGAAGCGATGGCTGGCTTGTGCGTCATGCTCGTGAACGGGCGTTGCTTGTGGTGCCAGGATGATCCTGTTGCCGGAGAATGCTCACAGAATACCTTTATGTATTAACGGTGTGTGTGAGTCATGCAGCTACTGTACTCAATAACTTTTGTTTTGTATTAATTTACATTTACTTTTTGACTTAATCGTGTTAAGCATTAACTATTTGACATTTGAGAATGTTTCTTGCATCACTTTACATATTATTTTATTGTAGTTGAAATGATTTGTAAAACGTTGAAAATGTTAATCTTGATTCAAAAGAGTTGCAATGAGTTTCTTGCTGCTTCTTCTCATTAGCTCAACCCTTAACGTAGTAGCAGTAGATTCAATAAAAATTTTCTTTTTTGACATTGACCTAAATGAATAAAGTGATTTTGATTTGATTTCTCTTACCTGTGCTGATGAGAAGACCGTTTCCAAGCCAGGGCTTGAAGAATTTGTACTCATCGGCTTTGTCAATATGTACATGACTACTAAGGATCAGTTCTACATCACGTGGGTCGTACAGGAACACAAGGAGACGTGGGCCAATCCATACTTTGAGGACACTCTCTTTAGGGAATTCGTTGCTTCGCTTGATTATGTTTTCGAAGATTTCTGTTGACAACGCAATATTATATTCAATCTATTTTTAAACTCTCAAAGGCTTTGTATGTATTATCTGTCCTGATTTTTCATCTGGATTCACAAAGTCTAAAGAAGTACCATGTACCGTATTATTTTAATAATATTAAATTTCATTCTTTATCTGTTCCCTAACCTTAGTAAACAATTTCATTAGTTTAAATATTTTATTTTCTGTTGGTCAGACAGCTATATGTCATGAGCAAAGCTGAATAAGAATGTTGGAATACGGAAGTCAACTATTTGACAAGATAATATTATGTTCTTTTACTTTTAAAAATAAGCTGTATGACTATATTGTCAATGACTTAAGATTTTATTAATTGGCAATCATGTTTATTTATTAACTACTAGCTGACCCGACAGACGTTGTTCTGTATATAATAAATAAAATAATGTTTTTATATGAATTTGTCAATAATATATCATAACATCAAAAATTACTTCGTAAAATATGCACCCTGTTGTCGTAATGACTCTCATAGAAATTATGTATGGACACATCAAAGGAAAAACAAATTTGTTGTTTTTATTTAATTTAGCAGCATTTTGCTAATTATTCACCTTTTAAAAGTTCACTGGACAAATAATTCAAGACCTAAATTTGCAAAATCGGTCCAGCCGTTCTCGAGTTTTAGGGAGACTAACGAACAGCAATTCATTTTTATATATATACATGTTGAGCTTCCATTGCACTTACCAGCCGAGCCCCCTGTGAAGTCTAGAGCGTTTCCGATGATTGGGTATCCTTTAGGACCAGCAATTTGATCAGCCAGCTCGTAAAGGTTACGGCGGGACATCCGCCAGTAGGTGTACCATAGTATAAGAGCTGGTACCAAGAGAACGTAGAATAAATTTGTGGCAGCCCATGTACTGGACTGAACCACAGACTCTGCCGCTGCGTAGCTCATTTTCGAGTCGTAGTCTGTTAACAATAAAATATTAACTTTCATTAGTCATGTCAGACCATCAGTACGGCATAGAACACCGATGTTTTATACACTTTTATAATAAAGTCCCGGCCACTGTTCCTGCATTATCAATAAATAAATTTTAATGTTTTACTAAAAAATTTCTCTGTCGTAAATCCTACTACTCCACAGCTGAATATCTAAGTGATCAGACAGCCTGTAACTAGATTATGATTATTTTATAGCAATAGCAATGACAGTACAATAATGTATATTTTTTATTTAAAAAGAGCGCAAAAAATGAATGCTGGGAGAGTTTCTTGCGTGGCTCTCAGAGCATCATTTGTTTCCGAAGCGGTAGTAGTATCTAGTATATTTAAAAACATCAAAAAATATTCTAAAGGAATCAATTTTTATAAAAAAA
Source organism: Leptidea sinapis (assembly GCF_905404315.1). NCBI lineage: Eukaryota > Metazoa > Arthropoda > Insecta > Lepidoptera > Pieridae > Leptidea > Leptidea sinapis. The sequence goes on along the minus strand of NC_066285.1, from coordinate 9,897,872 downwards.
TTAATGACTGCTTCACTCAATCTCATAACAAATTATACCTATGAAAGAATAATAAATAATTATTTTTTAATGACCTTACCTATCTATAATTTGACGATTATTAGAAAAGGTATTTCGATTGAATTACAATTCAAAGTAAAAAACGAAATATTGATTTTAACAATTTCATATCGCAAACATACCACAATAACATAAAATTATTTAGTGTAAAGTACAAGTGCCGAGATATTGTATAAGTATTGATGTACTTTCAATCAATAAATAATCCTTTGAACTTATTTTGACATAATATCCAACACAAGCTTTTTGTAAAATTCCCACCTATTCAGAAAAACAAGCTAAAAAAAATGAAAAATAATTTTCTTTAAGTAATAACACATTCCAAGATATCAAAACAATCTAAATAGGTAAATTTTTGCAATATTTTAATGTAAATACGTATTAATTTCAAAAATTAAAATTCACATTTAACCCAAAAAAGAAATTGCACTAAAATATTTTTTCGTGAATTATACTAAATTATTTTAATGTTATCAATTCACACATTTTTATTAGAACACTGTATAAAATCACATCACTATTAATCTAAATTTTCAATGTCCTACCTTTTTCCAGTAAGACTCGGCTCTATGTTGTAGCACTTATAGTAAACCTCGGCCGATCCTGAGGGGTGACCACAACGGCTTTCAAACGACTATTTATTAGACTCACGCGCAACTAACTATATAGACGGTTGTGACGTCAATGATGACTCTCGTTGTATACACGTAAATATAAATAAACTATGCAAATACCACTTTATGCGAAAATTTAATTTCATCAGCCTGCTCGAGAATGAGGGCCCTTCGAGCAGGCCCGTGTCTTGTTTTGTTTTTGTAATACTCAAGTACTTCTGATTTAGTATTAATGTTAGTATCTATTTCATTTGGGTTGAAAAATCCATGAATAGCGATATTTTTATGTTATTTTCTTTCACATCCGGATTCATGGTTATTTATTGTTGTAACAGGATAAGCAACTAGGGGAATGCTATAGTAGTAGAAAAGGGCTTAAATTTAATTATTTACTTTGTTGCATAGGTTATAGGTTATACCGTTTACTAGGAACATATTATTTTATGTTATCGGTGAGCATGTTTACTCATGATTTAAAAGTCAAATTATTTTAATTAGTCTTAAAATATTTGCTCGTGTCTGTGGGTTCGCTTTATACTAACAACCATTAGTGATCTTATGACGCTAGAAGGCGTATTTTTATCATAATAATAATTCTTGTGTGCTTTTATAAATTTTATTTTCAAGTTTAATCTTGAGTGTCGGAGGGTTTTTTGGAAAGGATGCCGGATGAGTGAAGCAGTTGTGTGCACTCATTGTGGTGTTTCAGCTTAAACGATGCCTTATCTAGTCAAATTTCTGGGTTTATGAGACTCAATATATTATGTCTCAAAGTGACGAATGCCATTGCGATTCTTCTCAATATCTTTGCTTTTTCAAGAATCCCGAACGGCACTGAATTGTAATCCGCAGGGTGTATTACTTATCTACCATTAATGCAAACGGCTTGTGTGATTGTTTTTGTCTCATTGATTTTATGATAGTGATACTGTTCTGAAGAGCCATTTGCAGGGCATCACGTCTACGGAGAATCGATTTTTATATGTTGGAAATAGGAAAGTACTTGAAAAAATTCCGATTTCATATACATAATTATATAAAGTCGAAAGAAAACCAAAATGATTGCAGGTTCATGTGTGGTTCTAATTCTTCTTTTACTGTAGGGCTTTTCAGATTTTTATATAAACATTTGCTTTAATGCTTTATTTAGGTAGCACTGGAGAATTTCAACATTTGAAAGACCACCTGATCCCCAAAGTTGTATGGCATATATTCAGATCGGCTTTAAGATACATTTTAAAATGTAAGGAGTTTTAACCTAGGCTCCAGTAAACGTCTCTAAGCTTTTCATTTGCTTGTTCTTTTTTGCCATGGATATGTATGATCTTGCCAAGTGAGATAGTATCCAGATGCATACCTACCAAAGTATTTTGACTGTCGTGTGTTGTAAGAATACAACCGTAACTGTCACAGGAAGGTTTTCTATTTTAAGTGTGTATGTTTCTGGAATGAGCTTTTTATAATTCTCCACATTTTTAGCCACAATCTAATTCATTAGATACATTTAATTTTGCAATATTTGTGGATATTATGTTTCAAGGATATTCTTTTGATATGATAGCGGCATAGACTGTCAACAGGACTGGATCCATAACTAACCCTTGGGACACTCCAGCTTGTATTTGGCAAATAGACGACAGAAACTCCTTACATTTTGCCTGAAAAAATCTGTCTTGCAGGTATGACTTCAATACCATGAGTAGTGTATTCGATAGGTATAGCTTTTATCATATGCAGTCAAATGCCACTAGTATGTTGAGGAATACAGATAGCAGCTAGCCGCTTTTTCTTCCATCGCTGGTCGTTGTATGTGTCACTCGGTGAATTTGCAGCCAGCCAGTGAAAAGGCGTCTAAAGATCAGTTTCTCGACATTGCCGCTATGGGGAGACACTGAGAATTACACTAATTTTCATATTGATTTCACCAGTGGTTCTCGAGAAAGGTTTTAGTATAGAAGTTTTTGCATTAACGATATTTGTTGGAGGTATTGGAAAAAAATAAGAAGGCTGGGAGCTTTCAAGGAAAACGCTGTCTAAGCCCTTTGAAATATAGTAAAGTAAAGTAAGGTGGAATTGTGTATCTTATATAGGTATACAGAAAAGTCCGCGATGGATTAAATCAATCTCTTCAGATTAACATACTATTTCCATTTTTATACTCTAAAAAATTCGCAATTATAAAGCGGTAATTTAAAAGCTATTTACAGAATTACATAATTAATCAATATTTTGTAACTATTTAAAGATATTCAGAAATACGTTTTGGTTATATTTTTATCTCAATAACTTTGAATTCACATTTCCGATTGGCTTAGACAACATTATTCCGACGTAGCTAGTATTAGTCCGACTGGTCAGCTAAAAGCGAAAGTATTAAAAAAATGTTCTTTTATTAATAACAAAAAGGAAAAATATGATGAAACTTGTTATTAATGTCACTAAACATAGGAATACCAATACTGTTAGAAAGGAATAAGTGAGATAAAGTTCTACCTTTATCGTTTCTAACAGTTGTACCCTAATGCAGCTCATGCCTTTCGTCCTGCCTATAGAGCTTGAGGTGAACAAGCAGCTGATTGAGAAGGAGCCCACCTAGTTCTTTCAAATTAAAGTTCAACCTCTGTCAATGCTGTAATATCAATACTACTCCCTCAACATAACTTATGTAAAACACATCAGGCTATAAGTTATTTTAGTTTCCTACAAACTCTTAGTTGGGAATTTCACTAATATTAAATGGATTGCGCTGGCTGGGCCGGTTCTTTCTACGTTCTAAACATTCTTCACATAGATCAGCCCCGATTATAAGCATTCTTGAAACCACTTCAAGCAAATCAGCAACAAAATCCACACAAACGAAAATCAAAAGGTTTTGTGAAATTGAGGTTAAAATTCCGACCAAACAGCTGTCGATTCCAAACAACGTAAATTAATTAAAGTAGCTTTAGAACTGGCTTCGTAATGCGTACTTGTCATCATTTTTTGAAAATCCACTTTCCCTGAAAATAGTTTATTACGCATACGTTACATCAATTTTAGAGTATGCCACCGTGATATGGAACCCATTTTACGCCATATATATTAATAGGTTAGAGCGAATTCAGAAAAAGTTTTAAGCACACTTAAACTATAAATTCCGAAAAGTTGCATCCAACTACAAAGACAATTGTCGCATATACAATCTGCTGACATTGCAGGAAAGGCGTACTGTCACGGACATAATGTTCTTACATGATGTGCTGAGCGGTCGTCTCAACTGTCCCTCTCTTCTGGCAGGAATATGCCTACGCGCTCCGTCGTTGCGCACCCGTGACATTTCTACTTTTCAAGTTCCTACTCGTCGTACTAATTATGGCCAGAACAGTGTTCTCACTCGTTGCACAAATGTATATAATAAATCCTTCAAAGATATAGATCCATTCTACGGTTCTAGGTTGACCTTTAAAAACCACACCATAAAAAGTATTGTAGAGAAATCTCATTTGTAACAAATATCTTTATTTATTTATTAATAGATTAAATTATTAAATGTATGTATTGTACTATTAAATCTGTGTATGTATCATGTTTTCTCTTATTTATATTCATTTTTCAGACTTATACATATAATCCATTATGCAACCAACGTTTAAATACTTTTTTTTTTAATTTCTCTGATCGTGTCTTATTCATTGTTAATTTTTTTCTTAATTTTTGTAAACACTGCTGTTCCTTCCATTAGGTAAATTGTGGTAGACTATAATTGGCTATAATAGAAGACTATTATTTATAATATAAGGGAAATGGGTCACGACAAGACTGCAGAAATTACCGCGGTATAAGCCTTCTCAGCGTCGTCGGTAAATTGTATGCAAAAGTGTTGATTGAAAGAGTTGTGAATGAAACAGACGAAAAAGTATGGGATGCACAAGCGGGATTTAGAAAGGGAATGGGATGTACGGATCAGGTCTTTTCCTTGCGGTGCATAGCCGAAAAGTTTTTGGCTAAAAACAAGAAGGTCTATTGCGCGTTCGTGGATCTAGAAAAGGCCTATGATAGAGTGGCGAGGAATGAATTGTGGTCAGCATTGTCCACGAGCGGTGTGAGCAGTGTCCTCATACGAGCATTGCAATCTCTTTATAGAGATTCTAGTGCTTGTGTAAGGATAAACGGGGCATACACTGAATGGTTTAATATCGAAAAAGGTGTTAGACAGGGATGTGTAGCGTCACCGTGGCTGTTTAATCTGTTCGTGAACAATTGCTTGACAGGTTTAAAAGAGAATGACAGTGGTTTGAGAATTAATGAGTTACTCGTCAAATGTTTTCTCTATGCTGATGACCAAGTATTACTTGCATCTTCAGCCGAGGAGTTGCAAGAGATGGTAACTGCTATGAATGGAGCTTTTGATAGAAAAGGAATGAAGATGAATGTAAAGAAGACGAAAGTGATGGTGCTTGAAAGAGATGAGGTAGTGACAGACTGCAAGATCGTGATTGGAGATGAAAAAATTGAACAGGTGAATGAGTTTGTGTATCTGGGTTCTAAATTTACAAGAGATGGAAAGTATGAGAGTGATATTGAAAGAAGAGTGAATGCAGGAAACATGGTGAATGGAGCTTTGCACTCCTTTATGAACAGTCAGAAGGTGTCTAATAAGGCTCGCTTGGCTGTGCATGAAGGGGGTGTTGGTTCCAACACTCATGTACGGAAGTGAAAGTTGGGTATGGCAGAAGAAACATGAAAGCAGAATAAATGCAGTTGAGATGAGAGCGTTGAGAAGTATGATAGGAGTTACACTGAGTGACAGGATAAGAAATAGTGAGATAAGAAAACGTTGTGGTCTGAAAGAAGATGCTGTGACAAAAATTGAGAAAGGTATGCTGAGATGGTTTGGACATGTCGAGAGAATGAATGAAGAACGATTGACGAAGAAAGTGTATAAGGCCAGTGTGAATGAAAGTGTTGGAAGGGGTAGACCTAGGCGGACGTTTCAAGATCAAATCAGGGACGTCTTGAAAAAAGGCCAGGTCAAGAGTACCCTAAACCGGAGAGCATGTATGAAAGGAATAATGAAAGTGGACGAAGCGAAAAAAGTATGTAAGGATCGTAGCAAGTGGAAAGAAGTGGTCTCTGCCTACCCCTACGGGAAAGAGGCGTGATTTTATGTATGTATAATTTATAATGTTTTTGTATTTAATTATAAGTGATTATTTTGTATTAAGCTGTTGTCAACCCCAATAACATAAAATAAAATAAAATAAGATCTTCGAAATGTCAAACAATAACGTTCTGGATTAAACCGTAGTAGGAAACACGCGAAACGTCAATAGAAACTTCCTCCAGGGCCAATGCTGATGGAATAATTGCTTTTGGCACCAATTCTTGAAAGTTGATGAGCACATTCATTGCTTTCGATTCCTGCATGTCCTGGAACCCATCGAAATGTAATTCTGTTAATTTCTCCCAGAGTATTCAGTAAATTGGGGCAGTTGTCTACTAGTCTTGAGACTGGAAACTGGAGACAACTGCCCGGAGGAGTCGGTTTGAGCCTGTAGCAGACTATCGGTGTGGATGTAAATATAGTTGGCAACCTTGACAGGAAAACCAAGACAAGGATTCGCAACTTGACAGATTTTCCAAATTATCAGCACTCTCCGTAGATCCTACTGCCAATGTAGATCCTGACTTAGATTAGTCGGTATACCATTTAAGGCTCCTGTATTCCCCAGTAATTCGATTATTTATTCAGTCTTCTCTAGTGGAGAATTCAATACTAAATTTGCTGATGAAGTAGAATTTCAGCTACATTGCTTCACTCACCTTGTCTATAATATATATAATAATGTCATAAGTCTTCTAAATAAGGATTGATCAAATAGCCGCAGCATGTTTGAGAACCAGTTCATCTGCATATGGGTCATTATTCTATGCAAGCTGGCCCTCACCTCCTTTTATAGATAGAAGGTTAGGGGCAGAAGATTCAGAAGTGAATATAGAACTGCTCCCGGCGTGGAAATTTGGCACTACCTTGTTGGCAATTACAGTGTTTTAGGCAATTCTTCTGCACCAGACCACTGAGCCATATGATATAAGTAGTCTTACAATGGCTGTGTATTGCCAATGGGCCATATTAGCTTTAGCTCCCATTTTTGTCCAATGTGAGCCCACTTATTTTACCTTAGCGGAAAACAGTATAGATTTATTATTTAGTTGCGGGGATATAATGCCATCATTCACTTCCTAGTAAAAGAAACTAAGACGGTCTTTTCAGCATTAACTAGCCAGTTCTTGTCTCGGCACCATTTGGATATTGAGAGCTTTCTGTATAAGGTACGACATAGTACTTTAGCTATCGTCGTGAATCATTATTACTAGATCATTAGAGTAACCTTGAGTGCCGAAGAAGTTCATCTATCTTATAGAGAAGCTCATTAGAGGCAAGTTACGCCTCCTTGTGGACATCCTTTGGTAGTAATGACATCAAGAGAGACGTCATGTAGCCTCGATTTTACAATCCTACTAGAGAGCACCGATTCGACCCATCTGAGCGAAGTTGAACTGTCCATCTCATCGGCTACTTTTGAGGAATATACACTGTCTAATCTCCAAAAGCCTCCCAGTTGGTTTTATGGTTCTCTCACATAGTTCTTTTCATATGACAATGTAACTTAGTGTGCATAGAATAGTTGTGTGGACTGAAGAGACATGTAGATTTTGTGTATTTGATATCCTTTTAAAAAGTCAATGAGATCGGGATTGGCATAGCAGAAATTGTATCCTTTTATATTTAAATTACTCTTTAGTCTTAATCATGTGTGTTTCACAGTTTAGTAATATATCTATTTTATTTTGGCTTATGAATATCCCGACTTCTTACTGTTTCAGGCATAGTCCATTTATATTTCGTGTAGCAATACGCAGGGATTTCATTATTTTCGTTGGACTACAGGCGTTGTTAGAAGGTCTTTTAAGCTCGTTATTTGATACATAAGGAATTCTATCTTCTAAAATTGTTTGATTAATATCATTTGTGAGCTAGTTGACTTAGATTGTGCATTCTATACATTCCTTCGTTATTTGTAGACTCTTGCCGTTTAAAAATCGTCTACTTGGTAGTGCTAATATGTTTCTGGATATCTTCCTGTGTATTCTGACTATCCTACTTCTTGAATAACATTTTTGTGCACGAACCTCATTATTCACTTGGCAGCTCTCATCTCTTGCAACATTTCCCACCATAGGATAGGTTAATTTGTTTTAGAGGTTATCTTCCTGGAAGTACAGATGATGAAGTCCAGACCTCCGACCCCTATGCGACATGATAACAGGATGGCCCATTTGAGTCACAGTATTTTATTGACATGTACCCAGCATTGATGATGCCCCCGTTCTTGCCTTGTACTCTTTTAATTCCCTTTTAAGCCGATACGTTATCAAAGAATTAAAAAGGCCCGTACATCTAACGACTCAAATCCTGTAATTCCTTTGGTGTCGCGTGATAGTATGAGCGCTGTGATCAGTCTGGCTATCTCAAAAAATAAGCCACCATTAATAAATATATGGACTGTATATACATTCAGCCTCGGTTTAAGAGCAGCCTATTAAGTGCATTTTAATTTCAAGCCCAGTGTTTTAGTTAATCCGTAATAAAAAGTATTTGCAGATGTAAAAGTCAAATAAACTTAATTCAATTAGGCTTAAACTAAGCGCTTTTGAATCGTCACTATAAATATTTCTATTAAATTGCTGAATCTACCATATTATGTATGTATGTTACCAGTGGGACGCTCCTTTGCACAGGAAGCCCGCTATTTTATGGGTACCACAACGGTACCTATTTCTGCCAAGAAGCAGTAATGTGTAAACAGTACTGTGTTTCGGTCTGAAGGGGGGCGTAGCTAGTGAAAATAATATATTATGCCTCAAGGTGATGAACGCAATTGTAGTGCCGCTTAGAATTTTTGGGTTTTTCAAGAATCCTGAGCGGCTCTGCATTGTAATGGGTGGGTATCATAAAATGTTCGGGAAAAGTAGAGCTCGTGAGAAGAACATACCTACAAGGAACAATCTTTTCAATCAATAGAGTATTTTACATTCGCTGTAACATACATAACAAATTAGTTTGTAAGGTGCTGCATCTACCTGGTCATCTACATCAATTAACCCCCATACTTGTTGATGGCTGACATAAAATAAGTCTTATAATATATTGAAATAGGATTGAATAAATTATCTATTGTCCGGTTAATAATAATATCATCGTTGGCTATAACGAGAGCGATGACATTGCCCTACCTGTGACTTGGCCTCCAACCTGATATTAACAGAGCATGTCTCAAGAAAGTCATAAGTACTTATCGATTTCAATTATTTGTTATGAACCGACTTCGAAAAGGAGGAGGTTCTCAACTCGATCGGTATTTTTTATGTATGTACACCGATTACGCTGAGATATATGATCCGATTTTCGTGATTCTTTGAATTTGAAAGAGTTTGGCCCAGTAGTTTTCATTCTATGAGCATTTTTTATGAATACTTTTGTTTACGTGAATGATGTTGTTATAGTTTGTGTACTATTATTCTTATTCTTAACCCATTTGCCGATAAGTGGGTCTTAGCCTAAGTATCATTCATAGCTAACAAACGTTCTTCACGATATTTTCAGTGTCTCATTCTCGAACGTGAAATAGGGGATCTATATTGTTTAAGGCACGCGGATCCTTTGGTAGGCCTACCCATAGCTACTTAAAAAAATATATTTAATATATGACATTATTGTTTTTTATAAAACAACTTAATCTTATAGTTTACCTGATTAATGATATTAAATTGTAAAAAACACTTTTAATGGGGATAAAACGTTAATTATTGATAAGTATAGTAGCTTTGTGGTTATTATCACTGTATTTAATATATGACAATAAAAAGCAACTTAATCTAATAGTTTACCATATTAATGACACTAAATAGTTAAAAAAAAACTATTCATGGGTATAAAACGTTCAATCAACAATATTCGAATTGCACGCAAAGTCATTAAAATTATTGATAAATGTGTAGCTATCCCTACTTTGTGTTTATTATACACAAGGGTGGTTATTATACAATACTGACTATTTCTTAAAATTAACCTTATTTTTTTATCCTGACCTTTTGTTGATTTTCCAGTTAGCGTAATGTCAAAAATAATTTAATTTTTTAACCTTTATTTTGCAAAATCCTAAATGCATATATAAAGTAAGAATTACACGTTATTCTTTCCTTCTACCTTTAAAATACCTACCTATAGAAAAAAAGTTTGTCAGAGAGGAATTGAGAGAAGTTATATGGGGCTAACGGCCGTTCCCAATATACTATCTACAGATAGAAATTAATTACTACCTTCTACTGTAATTAGCTGTCAATAATTTGAAGCTGTCCCAATACACCCGATAAGTCATCCTTATCGCCTTATATTGGGACGCGTGAATTGAAATTTCCATACAAAATTCTATCGCTGGTAAACTATAAGTCGTCCCATTGACAGCGACGTGTACGGATAAGGTGAGTTACCGTCGATAAGTTTATTGGAACAGAAAAGTCAACGATAGTTACGATTTTTACCTCACGTAAGGGATAAACTGAATATTGGGAATTGCCGTAAGACTAAGAGACAAAGTTAGTAATATCACATTAAGAAAGAAAATCAAAGCAAAACATGTAGCCTTATCTGTTCTACGTTTAAATGGAAATGGTCTGGACATATACAAAGTCTCTCAAAGAAAAATTTAAAGAAATAGGTACATATTATGACTGTTCATTGTCAGTACACTTATGAAAATTTAAAATACGTTAGCAAAAATCGTCACCTTTTTGCCCTTAATAGTGATTTTCATTATTATAACACTAGATATAAGGGATTTCTTGTAACTAATTCTAATAGGCTTCATAAGATACATAATAGCTTTAAGGGTAAATGTATACACTTTTATAATAAAGTCCCAGCCACTTTTCCTGCATTATCAATAAAAAAAATGTTTTATTAAAAAATGGCTTTGTCGTAAATACTACTACTCCACAACTAAATATCTAAGTGATCTAGATTATGATTATTTTATAGCCATAGCAATGACAGTACAATATTGTATATTTCATTAAAAAGAGGCTTTCATGGTGCCGTTAATTGTTTCCGTTCCGGTAGTAGTGTCTAGTATATTAGAAATGACATCAAGATGAATTTTAAAAGAATCTTTGAAAAAATAAGGAAAAAGAACTGGTTACCTATGAATAGGAAACGAAATCGAGACAGGCCTAATAAGAGATATAGCGATGACATAGTAGAAACAGCAGGAAAGATATGGACAAGAATTGCAAGAGTCAGGAATGAGTGGAAATTAGTGGAGGAGGCTCTTACCTCTAAAGGCGGTGCTCAAATCGAAAATAATAAAAGAAATACTAACAAAATAGTTAAACATTAACACTACAATTAACAATACTGATAAACACAATTTATAAGTGAATACGTAAATGTATAGATGTAAGGAAACAAAGGACTTAATAAATAAATAAATAAACCCTTAAAAATATTTTATTTCAGTGATATTGTCTACTTTTTGGTATAAACTTCGGTAATTAATATGTTGCTAGACAGTAATACTTATAATTTGATGTTTAATAAAAACTATTCATTTAATTTAATATTTCAGCACTGCTGTATTTAAGTAAATTATTATATATTAGTATTAGTGATGCACAATTAAAACTCAAAAAATATTTATAGGTAGGTTATACTTGCATGTGGTCGTTGCCTGTAAATGCAATAACACTTAAGACTTATTTAGAATAATATTTACTGTAATTAGTTAGTGCTTATTGTGTTGGAAATGCTACTAAATAAATAAATATTCATGATACCAAAGAAAATATAATAAAAAGTTAATTAATGAAGGACTAACTGATACAATTACCGCGCAGGACCCGACAATACTTTTAACAAGTGCACACCAAATGTTTATATTTATAATATGAGACTCACATAGTTTTAAGATGTTCATTTATATTTTCCTTGTTACTTGTAAACACAATAAAGATAATGTAGGTCGATACGTGATGATAATAATACTTGTATACGAGTCATGGAATGAAAACACCGTCTAGGTCGTTAGCACGACGTACGATCTGTATCAGATTTAATGTCATACTCAGATTAATATACAAAGAAGTATATATTAACTTCTACCTACCACAGACAGAGTTGAAACTGAAGCAAATAATAGAAAAAAAAACATTGCGTGCGTACAAAGTACACATGTCAGAAGTGAAACCTGCATGGTGCATGAACCTCTAAACTGCATATGAATTCCTGATACGTGTTGCTAGAATGACACATGATTTCAACCGCTATGAAAGACGTTCCTACCACCACTAATATATATAATAATATGTTCTCCTGGTGTCTATGTAGTAATACGTCGTGCGGTTGGAGTCAAAATATATTAAAAGTATACTCGCGCCATACTTAAAGACAATCTCTTCTTTAACTATGATCCCCTGGTACCAAAACATTGTATTATGCTTCCTATCTCATTATCTCCCATGTTAAATATTATGAATTGATGTCACTGTTTTTTTTACTGTCACTTTTTCGTTTCATCGACTTTCAAATCACAACGATGATAAAAAAGTTTTCACTTCAATAGTATGCATATTTCTGTCTCATTCTTTGCTGGCTTCATCCTACACATTTTTGTATTTGTGTCTCTTACCTGTCGTTTTTTCCGTTGCATCCGGTTTGAAATCACAACGATTCTAAAGAAGTTGCACTTCAAAAATGTAATGAGAAACAGACAAGACAGTTAAGAGAAATTATGCAGTCAGTTTTAAATTTTCTCGACTTCAAAAAGAGTCCTCATATCTATTCCATTAGGTTTCCGATCCATTTTTTTGGGTGTAGGTACTATGATGATACGGTTGACCGCTAAGCTAAAGAATAAGATTTTATTAAAATTCAAAAATTTACGTGAATAAGAAAATAATCAAATAGAATAGAATAGATGATAATGTGAAATAAGAACGGTCGGCCTTTAGCCCAATATTGAAAATAGACAGTGAAAGAATGTATTTTATGAATAAATTACTATAGTGAAAGAATACAGTATATATTTTAAGGAAGAATCCCGCGTGTGAGGGACTTATAGTATGGTTTATTCTGCGTTACTTAATTCTTTTCTTTTCATTTTAAACCTAGTCATAATTTTTGAAGTAAGTAGGCAAGTAAGTATAATATCTTTGTTTGGAAGTAACACTACAAATACAGGTAAACATTTACAAAATATAATAACAAAAAATATGATAAACTTATCTAAATAATTACTAATATAATATAAGAAACAAAAGAAATAAAAACTAAAACTAAAGTAAGACTTATTCAAGATCAACGTAATAAGGTGGTGTTTGCAGTGTTTTGTCCCAAAAAGGTTTGCTACTCAGCATATTAGTTAGGTATGACCCAACACTGATTTGAGTACCTACCTTCAAGAAGGCGGCCGTCGCGATTACAGCCACAAGTCAATTCAGTTCAATTTTAAAATATCTTTATTATCATAACAATATAAATAAAATGTACAAAAGCCAGTGTATATTAAGTCCTAGCGGTACAACATCATAAGATGTTCGGAAAACATATGATCTTATGATGTTGTACCGATAATACTATTATTGTAAATCTATACTATATAATATGACGACGACCTGTATAGCCGAGTGGTTAGAGATCCTACCTACTAAGCTAGAGGTCCCGGGTTCGAATCCCGGTAGGTGCAAGCATTTATATGATGAATATGGATGTTTGTTTCCGAGTCATGGATGTTTAAATGTATTTATGTATGTTTATATGTATGTTTTTATGAATTTATGTATGTTTAAGTAAGTATACTGTATTAAATATATCGTTGTCTTGTAACCCATAACACAGGCTATATATGCTTAACTTGGGGCAAGATAATTTGTGTAAAAAGTGTGTCAATATTATTATATATATAAAAATGAATTTCTGTTCGTTAGTCTCGCTAAAACTCGAGAACGGCTGGACCTATTTGGCTAATTTTGGCCTTGAATTTGAGGAGAGAAGGTTTAAAACGTGAATAAATATGAAAATGTTAGGAATTAAAAAAAAACATCAATTTAGTTTTTCCTTCCCCATCACTCAGAAATCAAATGGATAGAACAGTTTAAAATGAATAAATCTTTGTATCTTTCTAATTTTCCCAGGAGGCAAAAAACCAACTTAATTTTAGCTACCTATAGTTGGTAGAATAACTACATATGTTAACTATGATGGCAATACAATGTTTGGTCAGCTAGTATATAATAATAATATTGACACACTCTTACACAAATTATCTTGCCCCAAAACTAGGCATAGCCTGTACTATGGGTACAATACAACGATATATTTAATACGAAATACATACTTAGACATACATCTTCTAATATATAAAATTCTCGTGTCACGGTGTACGTAATTGAACTCTTCCGAAACGGCTCGTCCGATTTTCGTGTATCTTAGCGTTCATATCCACTAGGGTGGAGAATCGGACAACATCTATTTTTCATCCCCCTAAATGTTATGTGTCCACCCCAAAAATTTTTTTTAATGTTTTTGAATTTTTTTTTAAATTTGTTTAATTATGGTTCAGCATTAAAAATACAAACAACTTCCAATTTTCACCCGTCTACGATCAACACTTACTTTTGTATAGCGATTTTAAAATTATTCTATTCCATCCACAGACACGCAATAGAGTTGCAATATGGCAATCTAATATAATGATTATTGTAGTACGATAAATTTTATGTATGATATATTTGGTAGGTCTGAGAATCGGTCGTAATCTATTTTTATAATATATATAGTAATATATATTTCTTTAGTGCGTCTGTTGTAACTGAACTCCTCCTAAGCGGCTTAACCGATTTTAATTAAACTATCTGTGTGTCTTTAGGTGGATTCAAGAATGATTAAGATTCACAATTGAACTACCTCCTAAACGGCTCGACCGATTTTAATGATTTTTGTGTGTTCCAGTGCATTTGAGATTGGTTTAGATTCTCAATTCCGTCCATATAATATAATTCTCCTGCTCATGTGTATGTTAGTGAACTCCTACTAACGGCTGGAATGATTTTTTAAATTTAAGAGGTGTGAACAGGATCCAGCATCTGTCGGATCCACTAGTAAATACATATAAACATACATATAAAATACATATAAACATTCATGACTCGGATAGAAACATTTATATTCATCATATAAATGTTTGCATCTATCGGGATTCGAACCCGGCACCTCTTACTTAGTGGGCAACGTCACTAAGCACTGGGCTATATGGGTCGTCAATACAGGTATATTACTTGTCTTGTTTGAATAAATATATTAAATATTAAATAAATAAGAAATATGCCAGCGACTTCATTTAATGGGGTGTTATAGAAAACAGAATTGCAGTGATCGCCTTGCCAAAACAGGGTATGGAGCCGTTTGTCAAAAACAAAACATGCAGAATCTATGCATACGACGCATGTTTCTAAATCGTACAATCGATAGATATACTAGCTCAATCTTTGTACTGGGCTGGACAAAATTTATGAACGATGCAGGACTTGAACCCGCTACCTTTCGCATTCTGTGTGAGCGATCTTTCCACTAAGCCAACCAACCGTTCGAGTGACGTATCGCTGATAAATCTTGTATGTCTTGAAGCCACAACCTGAGAGTTGGATAAGACACACAAGATTTATCAGCGATACACAATTTTGTTTTCAAATTTCATTTGTGTAAATAATCCCAGTGAGGGTTATCACTTTTAAAAAATTAACAAATTGTTTAGACTGTTAATGCTTTTTATGGCAAAGATTTAACACGAAAAATGAAGGTTCCAGGTCTCAAGAGCTGAACCTTTGTGCTTATCGTCGATATAGTACGATATGCCTTTTATAAATTCCTAAGCTATGGAAACAGGCGCGATCTAAATGTTTGAAAGACGAAGAAGTACAACGTGTTCATCATCTTGCATAAGTCATGGTTTTGTCTATAGTGACTCATCAAGAAGTCACATAGCTCTATTTTTATGAAAAAAGAGCGAAGACTTCAAAAATGAGCACGATTAATAAATATATGGACTGTATATAATATTGACAATAATAATAATATTGACACACTTTTTACACAAATTATCTTTAAGTTAAGCATATATAGCCTGTGTTATGGGTTACAAGACAACGATATATTTAATACAAAATATTTACTATACATACATTTTAACATCCATGACTCGGAAACAAACATCCATATTCATCATATAAATGCTCGCACCTACCGGGATTCGAACCCGGGACCTCTAGCTTAGTAGGTAGGATCGCTAACCACTTGGCTATACAGGTCGTCATGTATGTATATGTTTGACATTTCAGCTCCAATTAATGAGTAGCTTATTAAATGTATTTTAATTTCAAGCCCACTGTTTTACGCACTTCAAGCCGTCAGTGAAAGTGTATCAAGAGACTGTCTCAGGTTGTGTTATGAAACCTCTAAGAACTCTCAGCTAGACTGTGCCTAGCCACAAGGCACGAACTGTTCAAGCTGCGCTGTGAGTCTACGTTTTACACTTTTGAATCTAAACCAATCTCAAATTCACTGAAACTAGGAGGAGCAAAGGAGGAGAAAGGAGCTTTCTTCCTCGCACTACAAAGCTGTGGAATGAACTTCCTTTTGCGGTGTTTCCGGGACGATACGACATGGGTACCTTCAAATAAAGCGCGTACTCCTTCCTTAAAGGCCGGCAACGCTCGTGTGATTCCTTTGGTGTTGCAAGAGATTGTGGGCGGCCGTAATCACTTAATAACACGTGACCCGTAGGCGCGTTTGTCCTCCTTTTCCATAAAAAAAAAAAAAACTAGCCCTCGACTAATCCAGATGGGGATCCCTTTCATTGAAATTATGGTCAGATTTAGAAGGCATATCCTCCTCTAAATGGCACGTCGAAATCGAGTCGCTTAAGATATATCTAGAACAAGAAGTGTGTAAATTTCACACAGAAATTATGTGTAAGATTCGTGGCCAAACAGATTAGTTGCGGCTTTAAATCCAAGGAAGTAAGAAGTAATTTTAACAAGATTTGAGAAGATATTAACTTTTATTGAAGTTGGCGTTACTTTGCGGAAATCCATAACTATCCAAGTGTTTTGAGTTTTCTTTAATGTTAATTCCGCCAAGAGTTTGGCGAGTCAACATCTCTTGAGGATGCCTCGTGTATGGAATTAACACTAAAGAAAACTCAAAACACTTGGAAGATATAAACGTTTTCTACCAAGTTAGAGAAGTAAAATAAATTGGGTACTATTTAGCTTAGCAAAATATGAGACTATAGCTCTCCTGTAAGCCACTTACCTACTATTGAAAATTGATGTAATTTATAAACCACAATATTGCAGTTATTTCAATTTAAACGAATCCATACAGTACGGAATGAAGAACACAACACAACAGTTACTAAATTAAATTTTAAATGATCGAACATAAAATATAATCATTAACACAAAACAATAAACATGACCATAAAATACAATAGAACTATTTAACAAACTTAATTAGTTGTTACATCCTTTTTACTGTGACTTGAAGATTATTATTCCCATAGGAAATACATACGTAGTATATTAAGGCGAAGGCTAAGCAGAAAACGGCATTTTTAGACAAGTTTATTAGTGAAATTTGGAGCTTTGAACACTATTTTACCATAAAACACATACCCTTAAGGCTTATCTGTAGGTTTCTAATGTTTGCTGTTGGTTATAAGTTAAAACTCCAGAGCTATTTTGAACTACCACTTTTCATTGCAGTTAAACAAGATTTTTCTCGGCATGACGCATTTGTTTAGTACTATTCTCAGAAAAGGTATTTATATAGCTTGTATTTTTTTTGTGTAGGTACATTTATTTAGATTAGTAATCAATAACGAGGATTGTAAGCATATAAACTGTTTGCGCCTGTTAAAAATATTACGATTTCCACGCAATAATTTTGAAAATGTTGGCTTTGTTACATAGATTACGGGCCGGCAGCCGTGAACTCATATCGCTCAAGGTCGCTAGCATTTAGTGTCGCCTTAATTAATATATGGAATAAAGCCCTGTCTTGCGTTTGGAGCATTATATTGCATCCTGAAGGCATCAAGGTCCTGAGTTTATTCCAATTAATTCCTGAGCCAAGCCGACCCTCGTGAAGCGACGGATTCAAGTCGCTTTGCACACAGTTTTCACTACTCCTACGAGGCAAAAACAAGCTTTCTAAAATAAGAATTTATTTAGTTATAGTATAATATTATATCTAGCATTATTGTATTTAAATTACTATATGCTAAGATTTTTTTATGATTATGAGGGATGAGACTAGTAGGACATTCAGCTGATGGTAATTGATACGCCCTGCCCATTACAAAGCAGTAGCCGCTTATAATTCTCGAAAAACCCAAAAATTCTGAGCGGCACTACAATTACGCTCGTCACCTTTAGACATTAGATGTTAGGTCTCATTTGCCCGGTAATTTTACTAGCTACGGCGCCCTTCCAACCGAAACACAGTAATGTTTACACATTACTGCTTCATAGCAGAAATAGGCGCCGTTGTTGTACCCATAATCTAGCCGGCATCCTGTGCAAAGGAGCCTCCCACTGGTAATGATAATGATAAATGATATGCGTAGTTCTTTGTTGAATCGCTTCTGAATGCTACGGGCCAAGTATCTCGACTTGACATCCCCTGTTCTGGTACTGCCCGAAATTATGAGCTTTCAATTATTCCAGATATCGACCCTACATCAATCATCACGGCAAAGATCTTTCTTCTTTTATCGCTACTCATCATGAAACTGCATGCATATGCGCCATCTTATAGACCTTCTTCTAATACGTTTATTCTCCAAACAGATGCTGAAACGCAAGTAATGATGTTATACGTCAACTACTCGTACATATTATGGTTCATTGAAGTGACACTTATTACATTTCCCGCATATATTATGATGTAACTAACGAACACGTCAGACGTTGTCCTGTACACACGTCCTACACTTGAAAAATCGTTCCAGCGGTTAAGAAGTGATTCACTTGTGAATCTTAACCATTCTCTAATCCACCTGAAGACACAGAAAATTTCATTAAAATCGGTCCTGTCGTTTAGGAGTTTAGTGACAAACACACGTATAGAAGAAATATAAAGATAAGCTTTTTATCAAAATAAGGGACGAGACGGGCAGGACGTTCAGTTGATGGTATTTGATACACCCTGTCCATTACAATGCAGTGCCGCGAGGGATTCTTGAAAAAACAAAAATTCTGAGCGGCAATACAATAGCGCTTGGCAACATAAGATGTTAAGTCTCATTTGCCCAGTAATTTCACAAGCTACGGCGCCCTTCAGACCGAAACACAATAATGCTTACACATTACTGCTTCACGGCAGAAATAGGCGCCGTTGTGGTAGGTAAGCATAATCTAGCTCACATCCTGTGCAAGGTTTTTAGTCTCTTGTTTAAATTGTCACTACTTCGGTGTGTGAAATTTTTGTTGTTTTTTTTTTTTGTTTTTTTATTTATCATATTACATATACCGATATAAAACTAGGTCAACTTAGTATCTAAAAAAACCACAAAGGTTAACAACTAATGCTAATAACACTTAATAAAACGTCACAACTCACAACTTATGCTACAAATTAAATGAACAACAGTGAAAATATTTTAAAAGACATAAAAACGAATAATTAATATAACTTCTAAATATGACTTAGCAGGTTCAAATTCTTTTAGCTGCTTTAATTTTTGTAATAGATAATCTTTTAGTCTGTAATTAATGTTTTTAGTATTTAAATTTTGCCGCTCAATGAAGGGCAGCTCATTTAGCAAGCGAGGTATTAAATAACGCTGTGTTCGAAGCAATGAAGCTAAAATGTAACTGTGGGCTATTGAGTGTTCTTTATCTGACGCTCCGTTGAACAATAAACCTGTAGACGAATACATATCAATTTAAAGAGTTACACCGGTTCCGATAGTGCCAGCATTACCCATACTACCTAATCCCGCAGATGTACGCCTGACATTCGCTAAGTCACTGACCTACAAGGCATCAGCGGAAAGTTTCCAGATTTGCATCGGGTGAAGTTTGAGTTCAAATTTCAGGTACGATATCTGTCACGTGACCACATGCTGGGAAAAGAATGAAGTAGAACTTCCGAATAGTTAGCGCCAATAAAAGCAATAACAGCTTTGAGAAAAAAAAATTGAGAGAGTGCTTTTTAAAGTCCCGAGATGGATAGGCACGCAGGATGACATCTATAGAGCGTGCTTTCAATTAACTCAGAATTTACTTGCGTACAAATCAGCTGAGTGTAAGCTTAGCGTAATCTTCGATTACGTTTTTTTTAAATCAACTAGCTGACCGGACAGACGTTGTTCTGTAGACAATAAAAAAAAATACTGTTTTATAGGAATATGCCAATAATATTTCAAAACATTAAGAATTATTTCGTTTAAAATTTCCCTGTTGTTACAATGATATTGTTTCAGAGCAGAACTGTCAAACCGTGCGCCAGTAAATTCTCTCATAGAAAATATGACCATGCAAAGTAAATTGTTTAAATAAAAATAATTTTGGATCCCAAATCGATATAAAAACTCCTATCTCTCAAGTTGTACTAAACTACACTGCATGAAGTAATCCCCATTCAAATCCGTTCATTAGTTTAGAAGTCCATCGCGGACAAACAACGTGTCACGTAATTTATATATATTAAGACTAGCTGACCCGACAGACGTTGTTCTGTGCATAATAAATCAAGTACAGTTTTTTTATGAATTTGTCAGTAATATTTCATTACACCAAGAATTATTTTGTAAAATATGCTCCTTGTCAATGACGTTCTATATTATGTATAGAACGTCATTGCTCCCTGTTGTTAACTATAATGAAATTGTTTCACAGCAGAACAGTGCGTCAATAAATTCTCTCATAGAAAATATGTCCATACAAAACAAATATTGGAAATAAAAACAATTATGGGGCCCAACTCGAAATAAAAACTATCCTATCTCTCAAGTTGGACTAAACTGCACTCCATGAAGTAATCCCCATTTAAATCCGTTCATTAGTTTAAGAGTCCATCGCGGACAAACAACGTGTCACGTAATTTATATATACTAAGAAGATTAGCTGACACCAGACAGACGCTGTTCTGTCAATAGAAAAAAAAATATCATGTAAGAATTCCGGATTAATGTAGTCCAAAGTCATCAAATATGTGACATTATTTAATTAGTTAAAAATGAAAAACTTAATATAGTATTGTTTATGAAATTAAGGGACGAGACGAGCAGGACGTTCAGTTGATGGTATTTGATACGCCCTGCCCTGTCCTGTCCTGCTCAGGATACCTGAAAAAAACACAAGAACTCTGAGCGGCAATAGCGCTCGTCAAAGTCTCATTTGCACAGTAATTCCACTAGCTACCACGCCCTTCACACCGAAACACAGGAATGCTTAGACATTACTGCGTCAAGTATATTATGCTATCGCAGTCTTTTCTGTAGAACTATATAAGAGTTATATCTGAAATTATGCTTGCATGACCTTCAGCTAAGATAGCCCAGTGCAAAAGTCAAGCTCGCGTCTTATAATATATATATATACTATAAAATAAGCAAAGTTTTACCTAAGTTAAGTCTGAGTAAAGTCTAAGCAGGCTCTATAGATCACAGGCTCCCTGTCTCAGGTAAGGGCGGCAGTGGTGTGATCACTTACTAAAGATCGTCATAACCTATTATATTTTAAGCGGTAGATATATCTCAACATAATTCATCTCAGATTAAGAATGCTCATTACATTCCAAGCATGATTTTCCTCTCCAGTTTACCTTCCTTTGTGTATGAAACCTGTGTACGCGTACATTACCCGTAGTTTATTGTTTTTATTTAAGAAACTTTAAAATAAACAAAACAACTTGAAGACTTCCGGATAGCTCTTCAATCTACATATTTTTCAATAGGATGTGAAAATATATTTTTATGTTTTATTCGATAGTCTAGGTACATATTATTTAAAGAACTCAGCGTTAAAAAGTTAGTATGAATGAATGAATTCACACACAACACTAATTTTTTTTATAATATTGACACACTTTTACACAAATTGTCTTGCCCCAAATTAAGCCATATAGCCTGTGTTATGGGTTGCAAGACAACGATATATTAAATACAATATACTTACTTAAACATACATAAATACATATAATCATACATAAATACATTTAAACATCCATGACTCGGAAACAAACATCAATATTCATCACATAAATGCTTGCACCTACCGGGATTCGAACCCGGGACCTCTAGCTTAGTAGGTGGGATGATACGCCCTGATGATGATCACAAAAATATGGGTATCGTATCCGAGGTTCTCGAGAGTGCACAGAACGATTTTGTGAACATTTTTGAAATCCAAGATAGCTGCCGCTCAAATTTATGATAACTACATCATGGGTATCGTATCCGAGGTTCTCGAGGGTGCAGAGAACGATTTTGTGATCATTTTTCAAATCCAAGATGGCCGCCGCTCAAAAGTATGATAACTACATTATGGGTATGCAACCACTCGGCTGTACAGGTCGTCAGACACTAAAAATGTACAATTTTAACTTATGCTACAACTTAATATACTAAATAATTATATTTATATTTCACCTAATATATACTATTTTTTATCTTGATTAATTGCTCGCTTGTCCGCCGACATAGACCTCCTCCAGATCTTTCTACATTTTCCTGTCGTAAGTTGTTCTTCTCCATGATGCTCCAGCAATCTTTTTGAAATCATCTTCCCATTGTATCGTTTGTCTCCCTCTATTTCTTCTTCCATATCTTGGATACCACTCTATAATGTCTTTTGTCCATTTATCTTGTTAGCTTCTTATCACATGTCCTGTCCAACGCCATGTTAGCTGCTTTTTCCACACTTTCCATTTTTGTTTTCTCTCTTATGTTTGTTATTCTTACTTTATCTTGCTTTCTTATTTTCAACATGCTGCGCTCAATCCCATGTTGGCACACTTTTAATTTAATGCTAAAAAACAGAAGTGTACACTTAAACGCCTGTTTTTTTTCAGGCCTATGTTGTTGTGGACTATGATGTCATAGTTCATAACAATGAACAAACAACCGGAGAGTGAAAAATCACTTTTCAAATATTTAAATACACCAAATCTTTTATTCAGCATATAATAATATACAAGATTTCCCAAAAAACAACGTCAAGCTGAAACAGGGTGATAGGCTAGATGGTAAACATCATCAGAAAAAAGTCTGTTCCATGTTTCTTAGAAATTATGGGCACTAAACATAAAAAGCGGATTTTCTCCATTTTTTAACCATTTTTTGGTTATTGTAGTAAATGTTTTTTATTTTTTTTTTGCCAATTTCAAACTTGTAACCATAACCTTAAATAACCTTTAATCACAATCAGAAATAATAATACAATTGCCCCAAATTTTCTTAGAAATAACACTTACCGAACTATGAATTAAACATTTACAATATATCTTCACTTTGACAGAGCCCCCTGAAAAAAAATGTATTAGAACTTACCTATATTAGTTAGTAAAATATCATTGTATAACCGGTCAACCTAACTAGGAACCTGGCTCGAATGACAGTTCTAGAATTCTAGGAAGTACGGTCAGCAAGAAAAACTCAACAAAAGCGGCTTACATCAAGTAGGCCAGTAAAAATAGAATTTAGCCTCACACTAAATATTCGATCCAATTTTTTTTGCAAGGCTTAGGGCTATTTACTGAGCTTAAGACAACAAAAAGCTGCCAGATCCAGGTGGAGCTTGTGAAAAAAAAGTTTTTGGCTGATATCTCGAAAACTATGCACTTTAGTGCAAAAGTTATGAAAGCCATTATTGTAGAAAATAACATTTCGCATCTTTTATTTCCTGTAAACTCTTTTGTTAAACTTTTGTTTAAGATTTATGGCTCATTTAATGAACCGGTTTTAATAACTCTAAAAATATTGGATTAATAAAAAAGTTTATTCTATACAACTTTTGTTTAAAACCTTTTTTTTCTAATGTCCATACTTTTTGACGGTTAATGTTGGACTACCAGGTGTAAAGTTGAAAATTTTAAAGTGCGCGTACAGTATTATGTTACAAATTCAACAAACTAATCTAAAAAATATACCGATTGTTTGTATTTAAGACATTAATAGTTCATCTCCTTACCTGCAATAGTAATGACCTTTTTTATATTTTATTTTATGACATTCCGTACAACTAAAAATATTTAGCACATATTATTAATTATGTTATGTTTAAAAAACTATAATCTACTTGTGTTTAGTGTGCTAACATTACTAACAGGACGACGGGGGAGTGGTGGCGGCTGAGGATCACGGAGAGGGAGAATGTTCACTTTTCGACTCAGGTCCCGAGTTAGGTTCACCGGGTAGTATATCTATTTTTCAATAAATCAATATATATTATATAGGTTGGCTGAAGGCAACGCAGGACCGATCATCGTGAAGCTCTTTGGGCGAGACCCTTGTCCAGCAGTCGACGCCTTCCAGCTGATATGTTGACTATAACCAATTCAAAGTCATTCGGTACTGTTGGATCGATGGATGTGGAAAGAAGAAATAATATTTATAATTCCTTTAAAACACACAATAGCTAAGGCTTAGGCTTATTTTGGCCTCATTTAGCTGTACCTAGTAATTATTGTACCATTAGTTATCAAGAATGTGGTGCCCAGAGGCTTTAGGATCATTTTAAGTGATATCAATATAAAAAAACTAGATGACCCATGCGAGTAAACATTTTTCCTAACCTCTATCCCTGGACATCACTCATTTCCAATTTTATCTATTTAAGTATGTCTTTATATCTGTGTATTTATTAAATTCAGTAGACATTAATCCTAAGGTAGGTACTTACCTAACATACCTATGTTAGTTCATATATAACAACGAATAGTCGGGTTTTCCCCAGATTTCCTGGACTTCTTTTCCTTTAGAAGATAATATTATTTATTCGTTTATAAGCTAAATAAAGTTTGATCCCCGAACTCGTAGATAAAGGATCTTTAATATTGATATGGTCACTATAAGATGTTAGGTAATTAGTAGGTTAGCTAATTACGCAATAACTTAAGACAGAAGGCTTAAGTAGGGACTGAAAAAATTGACCGAATTGGTATTCCATGGATCTCACAACATTTTGCGGTAGAAGAACTGAGTTGCGAGACTTTGTTTTTTACAAGTTATGTTTTCGATGACATAAAATAGATAGTAATCTCATAGTAAATATTTAATTTAACAAGCACACTCTAAGTATCTAACAAATATAAATAAAATTAAGGCCTATTTTCTGGTTAAACAAAACTCGTATACTCAAGAGGTCTGTTTTTAATAAGTTTTATTAATAGACCATGAGTCACGGTAGGTTTTTTAGATATTTTTCTGTTAAAAACAATCGGAAGATGTTGAAGAACACGTTTTTTTTTTTGTAATAATTATTTCAAGAATTGGCGAAACCATCAACTGGATTGAGAGATGTCGTTGTTTTTTCTAAATTGATTTATTATTGCTTCTAATAATAATCTGTTTGGTTTTTGTTGAAGGGCTTGTCATGCTAGATACATTACGCCTACCTTCCTTTTACCATGAAAGCGATGGCTGGTCGCTCCGATAGATTAATTGCTTCTTTTTCATTTTTCTTAAGTAACACAAGTAAGCCAATAGTCTAATTTCAAATGTTGAAAATGTAAATATAGATTAACGGAACAGCAATGAGTTTCTTGCAACATCTTCTCATTAAAGATGAACTTTTCCGAAGTGGTGGTAGAATCTTTGACATATAACTGTCATTTTCACTTATTTGAATAAAATACGATTTTTTCCAATGACGTCCGTCAACCGAACCACAGAACAGAAAAAACTAGTAGAAGTGGCATCATGTCATTTTAAAATGGGAATCGATGTCGCCAAACTCACACATTTATCTATTAAATATGTAATGCACACACTTAATTCCTTTTGTATGATAGGCCTAAATTCAAAATCATGAAAACACAACCATAAATTTATTTACATCAATTTCGAACTCAATACAATTACGCTAATCTCATATTCCTAAAGTGATTATGACAACATCAGAACTTTCTCTTAAATTGCGAAAAATAACATATAAAAACTTGAAGTTAAAGGAACTCTGTAACCATAGATTTGATTTCTGTCAAAATACCTAGTGTTGTATGAAAATGAATAAACATATCCCTAAGTTAGTGAACTAGATATGATGAAATCAGTGTTGATAAAGTATATTATCGATAAAGTACGTCATAAGCTAAAATGATAATAGGCCAATACTTTTTCTTAGGTATAGTTTTATTTAAATGGATATTTATCAATATCAATATTATATTTACCTGGGAAGCAATACACAGATAAAAAATAGTATTTTTTTTATAAGTATTCATCGTTATTCTGTATAAACCCAGGGGCCAGTAAGACATGAGATTTTATAAACCGTACTGCTTCCATACGTAATGCGCATGCGGAAAAAAAAAATCCAAAACAAGCAGTAACGAATAATTGAGTAGCAAGATACTTTTATTGTTTACATTAATTATTGTAACACAAGTTACATCGATTAGACATAAAGGTTAATGAACCATACGTCGTAATTTTATGATTCATTTTAAATTGAAATTTTTTGCAAATCCCTTTAGAACGTAAAGAAGTAACAAATAGAAACACAAGCCGTTAAATAAACGTACAAACTTTCCCCTTTATAATATGAGAGTGATTTTTGATTAAAAATGTAAAAAACCTCCGACTGAATAGATCTTAATCGGAAAATAGGGACAGACTGGCGAATGTAAAACTTATAGCAACTCTCTTTTTCGTCTAGGTTTAAAAGAAATCCTAATTGCTACTCCACTGATGTCACTGTCCAAATCGGATTCTAATTTCAAAATACATAGCTGATACTGAAATAGTTTTTACATTGCTGCCTATTGACCAATAAACTGTAAAAAAAGTGGAGTAAACGCAGAAATCTATAAAAATAGCAGTCGAAGGTTATTATGGTGTCATTTGTGGCATGTGCCATAGTTCGGCTTTGATTTTGTATGAGGTGCATTGTCTGTATGTATAGAATGTCATTGCTCACCATAGACTAAAATATAGATGTTTTCTAAACATATTCCAGAATGAGCGATTGACTCAGTCGTGTCAACTTGGCGACCAAGTAAGCGATTTCTGCAATCGTCTACTCCGAATCGTTGACGATTGTAGAAAGACACAATACAAATTGTTTGTTACTTGACTAGGACTGTAGAAGTACTGCATTTATTTTTATTTAAAATTCAATAGTAAGTAATGCATGTGATTGACATAGTGATCCCATAACATTGTTGCTATTTTCAATACGTTTTCTATTTTGTAAATAGGCCATCATTGTTTATTTATACGTTACATAAATTTTTTCGTACACTTTATCTTTTTTCAGATCGAAAAAAAATTTTGCACAGCCTTTGAATGATGGCAAATGATTACCAACACCTCTGCTCCAGGATGGTACGACACGGGTACCTTCAAAAACATAACGCATATATACACCTTCATTTATTGCCGGCAACGCTCCTGTGTTTCCGCTGGTACTGTAAGAGAATAATAGCAGCGTTGAGTACTTCACATCTGGAGACGGAGAGAGATTCAATAAGAAAATACTGTCCTTCAAAATCAGACGAGTTTTGACGCTCACCGGAGCATTGCCTAACTGCTCTGACATGCAACTCTTGGGACTTTCGTACACTGCTCTGACATACAACTCTTGGGACCAGGAAGTTTAGATTGTGTACTAAATTATTAAATTTACTAATTACTAAATTATTAATTTCCAATATTATATAGATAAATGAGCTTAAAGGCCTGATGACCTGCCTGAGGTTATTTGACTCCCTTAAAATAACAGAGGAATCACAGGAGCAAACTGGTATAGTTAATAGAACACTTCGCCTGGGAATTTAATGCAAAGATTTTTTGTATATGAAAGAAGGCTCACTGTGGAGGAACGCCATTAATCCTGTGAGGACTATTGCCAACCTTGTGGTGTATAGTGCAAAGATGGAATTTGGCGTCAGGAATCATATAATCATAGTCCTAATTATTGCGAAACTGAAGTGGCAGTGGGGAGAGCACATAGTTCGACGGACAGATTGCCAGTGGCGGCCGGTAGGATAGTAAAGTCCCCGAATGGTGACCACGCACTAGAAGACGCAGTGTTGGTAGGCCCCACAAGGTACACCGACGATCTAGTCAAAATCGCCAGAATACGTTGGATGAGGGTAGCGCAGGACTCATCGTCGTGGAGATCTTTGGGGGAGGCCTTTGTCGAGCAGTGGGCGTCTGCCGGCTGATGATGATAATAATGATGATGAAGAGGTATATGACCTAGAAGTGAATAAGTAGTGACTGAGTTACAAGAGGCCTTTCAAAACTACCCTCACTCACACTGAAATAACTGCTTCCTTGATTCCAAGTGATGGAATATTCATTAAAATTCATAATCATAATATGTGATAATATCACATATTATATTATTTCATTAATAATACTATATTATTGACGGTGACAGGTGGACAGGGTGAAGATGTCTATATACGGTAATTTCTCCCTGGCGTCGACACATTTCCGCTGCAACCGTTGACGAGTTAGGTTTTTACTCTGCCCGATAACCGTTCAAATTTAAGACATACATTCGTAATTTATTGTCAGAACCTCATAGTTTGTTTGTAAAGATTTGTAACGTATTTTTTTTTTTATTATTAGCTTATATTATAGTAACATACAGTACCTATGACATATGTAGTACAAGTACATATCACATTTCACACTAGATCCAATACCATTCCATACGAAGTTGTAGGCACTTGCTAGTCAATAACATCACGGCAGCACCTTTGTAATTTTATGTTGATGTTGGAAGGGGTATAATTCTAGGAAACAGTCAAAAGTATATGTTGACCTTATTTACGAAGTGTAAATAATGTAGCTTGGGTTTTTGGAAGGCTAGAGATGTAAACAAGACTGTTAGAGTAGTGGAAACTTTTACGCTTCTAAATGTTAATTAATTTTAATATTTTCTACCACACCTTCTAGAAATATGACCTTGTATTTATCGGACAAATAGGAAGGGAGCTATAATTATAGTATTATTTTTTTACGTGTCCTTGATTCTTGCTAGTTACAAATTATAATTGTCATACAAGATTTGCGGCCGTTGCCAATAACGTATCTCTAGTTACAGATGGATTGCTATCACCGTTTAGTGACAAGATCTTACCTATCCATAGTTATGTCCAATATAGTTATATAATTAGTTATAGTCCAATGCTATCTGTTCATAGGTTATTGAAATGTAAGTAAGCGTAAAATGATAGATTTGTCTACCTCTAGTAAGTTAAACTAAGGATAGATAGGTAATTGAAAACGGCTGTTACTAAAACCGGAATTTAGGACATAGTCATTTATTCGCATGAAACGTATTTTATCTTTGGTATTAAGCTAGGTATTTTTATTGAAAGCTGAGAATTCTGATGTTCATCCTGAACTGTAAGGAATTTACTTTCTTACTGTACAGGTTTATGGAAGGGTAGTAGAAAGGGAACGAAATGCTCTAGGTTATGTGTTCGGGAAAGCGCCATAAATAAAATATTACTACATTCTTTTTCTTAGGCGTGTAAGGCGTCGCGAATTTGATGTTTGAGTATTTTTGTTGCACCACTTTACATAATATATTGTAATTGAAATTATTTGTAAATCGATGAAGCCGTAGATGTTGATTTAAAAGAGTGGCAATAAGTTTCTTGCAATTTCTTCTCATTATAGCTCAACCTTTTCCGAAGTGTTGGTAAATGCAAAAAGAAAAGAAAACTTTTGACATTCTTATTTACTTGACCTAAAAGAATGGAGTGATTATTTATTTAATTAAGTAGTAGTTATGTAACAAGAGTAGATAAATACCACATTCCATCTTCGCACGACACGCCACAAGCTAGGATATCATCTCCACCATCTGGATGTGTGGCGGTCCTCCACAGTGCAGTTTTCAAGGAGCTTTCTTCCACGTACTACAAAGCAGTGGAATGAGCTTCCTTGTGCGGTGTTTCCGGGACGATACGACATGGGTACCTTCAAAAAAAGCGCGTACACCTTCCTTAAAGGCCGGCAACGCTCCTGTGATTCCTCTTGTGTTGCAAGAGAATGTGGGCGGCGGTGATCACAACACCAGGGGATCCGTATGTTTTTATGTCCTCCTATTCCATAAAAAAATTACCAAAGGACGTTAAAACAAGCTACAATTCAATTAAATATAAATGCACATAATATCATATAATAATTACCTATATAAGTTATAATGCTTCTAGCAAATTCTGAATATTATAAAAATGCAAATAACCTTATAAATGCACAAGTACAATGTATCGTAGCTTAGTTCTGTATCTTGTAAATATGATTTATTTGCTCTAAATAATGCATTGCATTTCCTTAGCAAGATTATCACGAACTGATATTAATTATTATTATAGTTTACTTCGAGCGGTTTGTGACAAATAATTAATTATGATTCATAATTCACAGGCAAATGTAAAAGATATTAATTAATCTTTAGCGATGTTATTATGTTCCAGCAGATAGTACATCTTTATGATGCAGAAGAGGGTTATTCGCGCTATTTATAACCTAAGTCCTAAAGAATAATTACGAGAAAAATTTAAAGAAATAAAAAGTTTGACTGTTGCATCTCAATATATTCTTGAAAATATTCTGTTAGTATGTACAAAATTACATTAAACAATTTGCTAGAAACTGCGAAATTCTTAATGTTAACACGAGGAACAAACATAAACTTGTTATGCCTACTACTTGATTAAGTCGAGGTAGTACAACATGATCCCAGACAATGAACAAAACAACGAAACGAAATTTAAAACAATGAAAAAGGTTACTATAACATACATTATTTTCATAATGATACCACAGACTGGGAATGGAGCAAACACCCTTAGGCAATTTAATTATACTTAAATTTTTATTGTACGATACTACAAGTTACTGGGCATCAACATCAATGGCGCATACATGACTCACCTTCGATTCGCACACGATATCGTAATCATGGCAGAGACCATGGAAGACTTATGCCATCTGGTCGATGGCCTCAATACAGCAACCCAAGGAGTAGGTCTCAAAATAAACATGCACAAGACGAAGATCATGTCAAATGTCCATGTCGCACCTACTCCCATAACAATTGGGAACTTTGCTCTCGAAATTGTCGGCGAGTAAGTCTACCTCGGACAAATAATTCAGTTAGGCAGGTCCAAAGAGGTCACTTGTCGAATCCAACTCGGATGGGCAGCGTTCGGGAAGCTCCGTAAAATCTTCTCGTCCCAAATACCACAGTGTCTGAATACGAAGGTTTTCAACCAGTTTGTGTTGCCAGTGATGACTTACGGTACGCAGAAACTTATAATGGGCCTTATGAGAAAGCTCATGGTCGCTCAGAGGGCAATGGAGAGGGCTATGCTCGGAGTTTCCCTGCGTTGTTTCCCTGTTGTGTTTGACGTTTAATAAGTGATTTTAGAATCTGTTTTCTCAGATGATTAATAAGTTTTGATAGACTGTGACAGCTGTGAAATCGTCGAAAAAAATTGAGGTTGATGATTAACCTGATATTTCTAGCGATGCACTTACACTTGCACAATGTGTCATACAAATCGCGAGTGTAAGACGTAGCTTTTCACGCACACTAAAGTAATATACCTAGCCTGTAGCTTACATCGGTTGTGTAGCAATAAGTGGCTCTATCAAGACATATAAATTATCAAAACCTAGTTTGAATAAATATATTTGAATTTGTATTAAAATAAACATTTTTAATCAAAAGATTAAACAATCTTATTCTATAAACATAGAATTTTGATCAATTTGCAAACTTAAGTATAACTCAGTCATTAATGATTCAACTTGTAATTTCTTGTGACATTCTAGAATAGGGGCCTTAAACTTCGACGGCTAGTGTTACACGACATACGAGTGTGAGTGAAACACGTTTGATTATATTATTATGACATTTCTATACAAAGAATCTGCATAATTTAATCAAAATTAAAATTTTATGTCAGCCTGTACGTACAGGATGGAAATTTTAACGGCAATTGGAGGCAAAGCACTCTAAATATTGAAGAACAGAAAAGTATTCAATGGAATCTTTTTTAAGCTCCATCGATTTACAATATATCTTAAAATTCATGAAGCTTTGATTTTTAAAAGTTCAACTTTATAAGTTGTATTGGTGCACATATGGAATAAAAGTTTTATAAGTATATAAAAATAGAAAGGCCTTTTATTTCCTGATCATTTAAATTAACTTAAATTTAAACAGTTTTTGTAATTCAGTTAACTTTATTATAAAGTTTAGTAAGTACCCAAATGTTTTGAGTTTTCTTGCGTGGTAATTCCGCTAATATTTGTCTTCAAACAATTCGACACGTGATTCGCCTCTGCACGAGGCATCCTTAGGAAATGATGTCTCGCAAAACTCTGGCACGAGACTTAATTTAATGAGCTGCAAACCGCTCTTTTATACCTTCGTAGCATGAGTTGGCGTGCTGTGATTGGTCGGCTGTTGTGACATATTACCCCCGGAAGAGTTACGTAACAATGATGAACAGACCAAATTTGAATTGTTTGAAGACTTAATAACACTCGAAAAAATTCAAAACATTTAGATAATTATGGATTTTTGCACATATAACGCCTACTTCAATAAATTAAGATTTGTAATAGTTATGATTTATTTTCTAAGCGTTTGTATTATTATTTGTTTAGTTTTGTTAGTTGGTAAATTTTACTATCCTACAGGAACCTCTGAGTGGGTGAGGGCCTCCTCCAAAGAACTTCAAATGTCTCTATCCTGAGCTTTATGTCTCCAGAAAGGTCCGGCTATTTTCATTGATTCATCCTCCCATATTGTTATAGGTCTACCTCCATTCCTTTTTCCAGGCGGACCTTGCCATGTTGTGTGAATAAAAGTTTTTTCTCTGTATAGCCTATATAGTCGTTAAACACATTTTTACGATTTTTTTGCGTAATGTAATGTAACTGCGTAACTTAAACAAGTAATCACAAGCTAACGCCTAATCATAATGCCACTCGTACCTATGTTGTGACCTTGATGAAAGCATATCAACTAATGGCTTTTAAACTGGTTCGTTTCATAACTTAGCATTTTATACAAGCCATATTATATAACCTGATATCAACGATTATTTAACGTAATAATTTTGAATTAATGGTAATTAAATAATTGTGTTAAAAACACTTAAAATAAGTTTGCTATTCGTTACTTAATCTTAGCAGTCTCCATCAAATAATTTACTCACTTAAAGCTATTGAAGTAAGGGTATTTATTCTTACTAAAGGGTACATTTGTACCCTTTAAGACTTATGATAAAGGCCCGCTGTTATTATCCCTACTAATATTATAAATGTGAATGGAAGTTTGTTTGTGATGCTTTCACGCCTAAGCCACTGAACGGGTTTTGATGAAATTTAGTACACTGAGAAGTATTTGGGAAAGGACATACGCTACCTTTTATCGCGAATAAAAGGCTTGGCGGGGTTGACATAGGGATGGATGTTTGTATGAAAGTTTGTCATTATCGAAGATAACACCATGAAACTTTGTATTTAGGTAGTTAAAATAAAATATTAATTGTCCTAGCCTTTTTAAAAATAACCCCCTTGTAGGGGATGAAAAAGGAGGAAGAAGGTTCTATAGTTTGTGGCTTGTAACAATACCACAGCAGTTTCTATGTGTATTATTTGCATAGTAATAATATTATTGACAAAGTCGCGGGTAAAAAACTCTGCTGTATATCTTACTACTCAATTTCATAATATCTAAACGATCCGAAAGCCTACAACAAAATGGAGTCTTGTGCCGCTGAGAGAGTCATTTGCTTTCAAAGAGGTGGTATCGAAAAGAATTCTTAACGAGTCGATTTTGAGAAAGTTTTTGATTTTTATGACTGTTTGAAGAGATGCTTGAGTTTTTAAGTGTCTTGTTTATATTCATTCGTTTTTAGTATATATAGATCATATTTCAATCTACATAAAAATAATCTGATTTATAGTTAACAACTGTTCAACTGAGAAAGTTCATTCATTATTCATTTTAAAATAGTATTTTAATTTGATTTCTGAATGACAGGGGACAAATCAAAGAAAAATCAAAATCGTTGTTTTTATTTAATTCCGAGCATTTTCATATTAATTCACCTTTTAAACCTTCTCTGGACTTTCACAAATAATTCAAGACCAATATTAGCCAAATCGGTCCAGCCGTGCTCGAGTTTTAGCTAGACTAACGAACAGCAATTCATTTTTATATAGATAGATATGGCAATACAACGTTTGCCGGATCAGCTAGTGTTTAAATAAATTTCATTGGCAAAACTCCCGAAGTGGCTTACTCAAGCGAGCGTACCCGTTTTCTGCTGTATTTTCAACCCTCTTAGGAAATTATAAATATTAATTACAAATTTTCTTTTTTCTATTTTATATATCTTTTCTTTCAAAAATCTTAATTGGATATACAAACTCAAAGACATATTCAAAAATATTTTATTGAGATAAAGCAACAGATTGCTCGTGGCACCAAAAATACAATTCAAATATATGCTAATTACACAAAAGTTTACACATACTTATATATTTTAAAAATAATGCAGTCCAGTAAAACAATACAAGGCTGAACCATTAAAAATAACTATAATACTATTCAATTCAATATTGTAATATTGCTTATGTAATCTTCAATTCATCTTTTTTATAAATTTATTAACTTTTTCATCAAAAATCATCGAGAAGCGATTTCAATTCGACTAACACCTCATTTATTTTTCCGATGTTGAAAAAGTTGAACAAAAAATTTTTAAGTTAAAATTATAAATACATTCTTATGATTATGGGTAGAAGGGTTTCGAAGCTAATCCCGAGCAATTTACACTGTGGCAACACAATATTAAGATTTTAGACCGGAAATTCTTGTTAGGGCCTGATATGGGACGACTTTAAAACACGATGTATTTTGGGAGTTTGGGGCCAGACAGTTGATAAGTGCAAGCCTTACTTCGCTCGAAGATTAATGTAATAAATCAGAAAATCACGTTTATAAGAGTAACAGAGTACATGAGAGTGATGCGTGCCAAAATTAATAAAAAAAAATAAAAAAAAAAAACAAAACCAACGTTGGGTTTGCTTTTAAGATGATAATTAAATCTTATGTAGAACAATGCGAAAATATGGAAGAATCTCAAGTCTCAAGTCAAGTAAAATGCGTTTAAACTCTCATTTGGTTAATTTTATGGTAACACTTTTGAAGATCACTTTAAAAGGCGAAGCTAAGTGTAAATTAATGAATGATTACTTAAGAAGGTAGACGTCAGGTAGACTTTGTTGATGACATAGTAGGTAGAAGTCAGGTAGACATTGTCAATGACATAGTAAGTAGAAGTCAGGTAGACTTTTTTAATGACATAGTAGGTAGAAGTCAGGAAGACTTTGTTAATGACACAGTAAGTAGAAGTCAGGAAGACTTTGATAATGACATAGTAGGTAGAAGTCGGGTAGACTTTGTAAATGACATAGTAAGTAGAAGTCAGGTAGACTTTGTTAATGACATAGTAAGTAGAAGTCAGGTAGACTTTGTAAATGACATAGTAAGTAGAAGTCAGGTAGACTTTGTTAATGACATAGTAAGTAGAAGTCAGGTAGACTTTGATAATGACATAGTAGGTAGAAGTCAGGTAGACTTTGTTAATGACATAGTAAGTAGAAGTCAGGTAGACTTTGTTAATGACATAGTATGTAGAAGTCGGGTAGACTTTGTAAATGACATAGTAAGTAGAAGTCAGGTAGACTTTGTTAATGACATAGTAAGTAGAAGTCAGGTAGACTTTGTAAATGACATAGTAAGTAGAAGTCAGGTAGACTTTGTTAATGACATAGTAAGTAGAAGTCAGGTAGACTTTGATAATGACATAGTAGGTAGAAGTCAGGTAGACTTTGTTAATGACATAGTAAGTAGAAGTCAGGTAGACTTTGTTAATGACATAGTAAGTAGAAGTCGGGTAGACTTTGTAAATGACATAGTAAGTAGAAGTCAGGTAGACTTTGATAATGACATAGTAGGTAGAAGTCAGGTAGACTTTGATAATGACATAGTAGGTAGAAGTCAGGTAGACTTTGTAAATGACATAGTAAGTAGAAGTCAGGTAGACTTTGTTAATGACATAGTAAGTAGAAGTCAGGTAGACTTTGATAATGACATAGTAGGTAGAACTCAGGTAGACTTTGTTAATGACATAGTAAGTAGAAGTCAGGTAGACTTTGATAATGATATAGTAAGTAGAAGTCAGGTAGACTTTGTTAATGACATAGTAAGTAGAAGTCAGGTAGACTTTGATAATGACATAGTAAGTAGAAGTCAGGTAGACTTTGTTAATGACATAGTAGGTAGAAGTCAGGTAGACTTTGTTAATGACATAGTAGGTAGAAGTCAGGTAGACTTTGTTAATGACATAGTAAGTAGAAGTCAGGTAGACTTTGATAATGATATAGTAAGTAGAAGTCAGGTAGACTTTGTTAATGACATAGTAGGTAGAAGTCAGGTAGACTTTGTTAATGACATAGTAAGTAGAAGTCAGGTAGACTTTGATAATGATATAGTAAGTAGAAGTCAGGTAGACTTTGTTAATGACATAGTAAGTAGAAGTCAGGTAGACTTTGTTAATGACATAGTAGGTAGAAGTCAGGTAGACTTTGTTAATGACATAGTAAGTAGAAGTCAGGTAGACTTTGTTAATGACATATGAGGGATAGATAGGAGGATTTTGCATTACCTATATTCGTTTCTCTCAGGACGTATAGAGCTTAGTTCTCTATTGTGTTGCTTCTGCTGTGCCGAGGATTAATGTCTATTTATTACTTATACGAGTCCTGGAGAGTATCTGCGATCAACGAGATAGTTTGGTCTCTTCTCGTTCTCCTAAGTTGGATCTTTCTAGTTTATTTATTTATTTATTTATTTATTTATTTATTTATTTATTTATTTATTTATTTATTTATTTATTTATTTATTTATTTATTTATTTATTTATTTATTTATTTATTTATTTATTTATTTATTTATTTATTTATTTATTTATTTATTTATTAAAAAGATTTACCAACTAGATATACAATTAATACTGTGACTACTTCTTTTATTTAAAATTTCTTGTATTTAATACTAATACTTATATCTTATTTTTAGATATTATGCACAGCGTTGACTTCATTTCTTATTGTAAGTTTACTGCTATTGTAAGTTTATATATCCAAATTATAAGTGTTCAAAAGCATATTTCTTAAAATTTACAATTATATTAAAATTTATATCTATACTAATATAGCTATGGAAATAACTTTTAAATAATTACTAGCTGATTCCCGTGACTTTGTCCGTGTAGATAAAGGGTTTTGAAAAAAGTTTGGAATTGATGTTAATCTCATGTCCTATTGCAGGCCCGGTTCCCGTTTTCGCTCCCGTTCCCAATATATTATATGAATCTTATTTCGAGGAAGGTTGCTTTATCAAACTAAACCTACAATTGGTATAAATATAGCTCATCGACGAGAATTTCAGTTTTTCACATATCCCGCGGGATGAATGGCTTTTTCCGGGATAAAATGTAGCCTATGTAATTTCTCAAGATCTAGTCTATCGATGTACCAAATTCCATCAAAATCGGTTCTGTAGCGCCTAAGAGCGTAACAAACAAACTTACATTCACATTTATAACTTTAGTAGAGATGAAATAAGTTGGTAGGTAAATTTGAGCCATAATTGTTTCTGAAAAATCGTACACGTACTGGTATCGTAAGATAAATAGTGTTTGGTACACTATTAATCTTACACTTAACACGAAATAAATATATTTTTTTTATGAAAGTAAGGGACGAGACGAGCAGGACGTTCAGCTGATTGTAATTGATACGCCCTGCCCATAACAATGCAGTGCCGCTCAGGATTCTCGAAAAACCACAAAAATTCTGAGCGGCACTACAATTGCGCTCGTCACCTTGAGAAATAAGATGTTAAATCTCATTTGTCCAGTAATTTCACCAGCTACGGCGCCCTTCAGACCGAAACACACTAATGATTACACATTACTGCTTTACGACAGAAATAGGTGCCGTTGCGGTACCCATAATCTATCCGGCATCCTGTGCAAAGGAGCCTCCCACTATATACACACTTATAACTTCTATAGTTCGATTAAACATCTAGTAAAAACAACAACACGTTAGTAAAGACAAAAAAATATTGAGGATTAAATAAAAAACATTAAACCAGTTTGTGACATCATGCTTTTGTCTACTTATAAACATGGACCCTTTATTATATCGGAAATTATTGATAGGTTTGCAATTTGTTATAAGATTGTTTAAATCTATTGAAGGGCGAGTTTAAACCAAGGTTCGTTCTACTGTGTGATAGAAAGAAACAATTGTCAGTGGGATGTCATGGATGGGTGTAAGGAATCTAATATATAAAATTCTCATGTAGCGGTGTTTGTTGTTAAACTCCTTCGAAACGGCTTGACCGATTCTCATGAAATTTTGAGTGCATATTGGGTAGGTCTGAGAATCGGACAACATCTATTTTTCATCCCCCTAAAATCTAAATGTTAAGGTTTGTCCACGCCATTTTTATTTTAAATTTTTGACATTTTTTTTAAATTCGTTTGATTGTGAGTCAGCATTAAAAAATATATACAACTCAAATTTTCACCCATCTACGAACAACAGTTACTTTTGTATAGCGATTTTGATATCGGCAATACAACGT
Source organism: Leptidea sinapis (assembly GCF_905404315.1). Taxonomy (NCBI): domain Eukaryota; kingdom Metazoa; phylum Arthropoda; class Insecta; order Lepidoptera; family Pieridae; genus Leptidea; species Leptidea sinapis. The sequence goes on along the minus strand of NC_066285.1, from coordinate 9,859,164 downwards.
TTGCTGGGTGTGCTAGTATTTCTATAATCTAAAATATAGTTTGACTGGGTTTTGAACATTTCCGAAAAACAAGATCTATCCTTGATTAATATTTTGGTGACTTTTTATGTGTCAAATTATTTCAATTATTAATAGAAGATTTGCTTAGAAGTGTAAATGTGTTAAGAATAAAACCATATTTTAGAAGCTTTCAGTTTTTTTGACGGTAAGAATGACGAAGCAACGCCATAAAAGCTAACGAGAATATAGTTAAACTAATAGAGTCACTAACTATTATAAATTAAAATAAAAACATTTTACTGAGACATTAAAACCAGACTGTCTCCTTTGCACAGGATGCCGGCTAGATTATGGGTACCACAGAGGCGCCTATTTCTGCCGTGAATCAGTTACGTGTAAGCATTATTGTGATTCGGTCTGAAGGGCGCCGTAGCTAGTGAAATTAATGGACAAATGAGTCTTAGAATCTAATCGACGAGCGCAATTGTAGTGCCAATCAGAATTTTTATGTTTTCTCTCTATGAATTCTGAACTGGAAGGGCGTATCAATTGCCAACAGCTAAACATCCTGCACGTGTCATCTCTTAAGGTAATAAAAAAAAGAAGTGGATCATGTTTAGGTCATTAGGTACGCGTTGCTTTGACTTGATAAACGAATTGTTCTGTACTCGTATTATTAATAAAAGCAATGTAAAGTTACTCCAAGTTTAAAATAATTTCTCCCTGTCATGTAATAAAAATCAATTAAACATGGCGCAATTGTATTAAGCTCAGAATTTTTGGGTTTTTCAAGAATATAAGCTCTTAATAGTGATTTTCATTATTATATCACTAGAAATAAAGGATTGCTTGTAACTAATTCTAGTAGGCTTCATAAGATACGTCATAATAGCTTTAAGGGTAAATGTATACACTTCTATAATAAAGTCCCAGCCACTGTGTAGGCATTATCTATAAATAAATTTAAACGTTTTATAAAAAATGACTCTGTCGTAAATCCTATTACTCCACTGCTGAATATCTAAATGATCGGACAGTCTGGGACTAGGTTGTGATTATTTTATAGCGATAGAAATGACTGTACAATATTGTATATTTTTATTGTTTTCAATAATTTGCATTCAATAAAATGCATTTTTGCATATGCTCAAAAGAGCGCAAAAAAAAATGCTGGGAGAGTTTCTTACGCCGCTTCTTCTCTCTCAGAGCGCCATTTGTTTCCGAAGCGGTAGTAGTATAAGAAATGACATCAAAAAGAATTCTAAAGGAATCAATTTTGAGAAATTAAATGCCTTTTATGCCTTATAATACAGAGCGGCAATGTATTGTGCTCAACGTCCTGCTCGTCTCGTCCCTAATTGTCATTAAAAAAAAACAATTTTAAGTATCGTATGTAAAAAAAAAATAACTAATTTATGTTTGACTTATAAATATTCTCACTTAACAATACTTTTTCATAGTAAACAAGATCGTATTTCACTTAAGATGTTTCAACAACATTCATATAAGGAATTGAAAAGTACAAAATTTTGTTTATAAATTATGTATATTGACGTTGGTCAATAACCTAATAAGCAATAAAGCCAGAGCAATAAAATTAAAAGGCATTCGAGTAAATTATTTCCACAAAGTATCTGCCAAATTCATTCGGCTTGTCACTTTTGTTGTGATCTTAACCCGGTCAGTTTGGGACTTCTTTTTCGGTGTATGTGCACTCAATCTCACGTGAGATGGAGAGTTTGTGAGTAAAAAGGACGGATAGTTTAAGGTCATTGAACTAATATATTTTTACTCCACGACCAAGGGCCTATTGCATAAGTTTACTAATAATAATAATAATAATATCGACACAATTTTTACACAAATTATCTTGCCCCAAGTTAAGCATATATAGCCTGTGTTATGGGTTACAAGACAATGATATATTTAATACAATATACTTACTTAAACATACATAAATACATTTAAACATCCATGACTCGGAAACAAACATCCATATTCATCATATAAATGCTTGCACCTACCGGGATTCGAACCCAGGACGTCTAGTAGGTAGGATCGCTAACCATTCGGCTATACAGGTCGTCGTATACTAATAATACTACAAAATAAAAATTACAAGATAATGATTTACAAGTCGTACTAATTTTTGCTAATAATATTACTGTTGCTTCAAACTGCTAATAATTTTTCCAAGTTATAATATTACTCTCAATTTACCAGTACTAATATTTTCTGTTGCATAATGTATTTATCCGAACTAGTAACATTGGTGCTAATATTATCAGCAAATTAAACAAATTACAAGTAAAATCCTTGGCTGAATGGGCGAAGCTTTTGCCCTAGTCATTTTTTTATTCAATAAAAAATGGTGGCAATTTGAATTTTGATATATTGTTGGTGGCAACCAAAGAGGATGTAATAATTGCAACTGGCAACTAACAAGCCTTTAACCTTAGATGATTAATACATCGTATAACAGCCGTTCCCAATATACTATCTACAGATAGAGATAAATTACTACCTCCTACTGTTAGTAATTAGCAGTCAAATAATTCGATGCTATAATCTAGTAAATTTATTTTTAGAGCCAACTAGAATTACAGTGACTACATCAACCTGTCTTGATAATATATTTACCAATATTGTTCCACAGTCAAAGTCAATTATAAATAAATTAGAATCAGACCACTGTGGCCTACTAACCACTTTTAATTTTAATTATAGTAAACCTAAGTACAGTGTTAAATATGTACCTGTGAACACTAGTCGCCTAAATAATTTTAGATCAAATACTTTAATGACGTTACCTAATTTAAATTATTATGAGGACCCAAATGAACTATATGATTCTGTTATTAATGTTATCAAAGGTGAATATAATGTTATATTTAAGCCAAAGTATATACAGAAAAATAATTCATTGTCTTTCAGTGATTGGGCAACGGTGGGAATTCATATTAGCAGGAGGAAATTATACTTATTTTATGAGGAAAAATTGTATAATCACTCAGAAAGATTTGCTAACTATGTAAAAAATTATTCAAAGATATTTAAAAGCTCATGTACCTTAGCAAAATCAATGTATATAAGTAATAAAATTAAAAATAGTTCAGATAAAATAAAATCAACATGGCAAGTAATAAACAGTGAGACTGGAAGAAACAAACCTCGCAACTTAAATTTTAGTTTAAAAATAAATGATAAAATCTTGGATACAGACCAAGATGTTGCGGATGCTTTTGAAAGATTTTTTGCTGATATTCCAGTTTCCACCACCAAGGCCCTAAAGTCATCTGCCACTCTTGCTGAATCTATAATTATGTCTAATGTAAATGTGAATGTAAAATAGAGTTCAAATTCACTCATGTCACTTACAATGATGTAATGAAAGCCTTTAAATCAGTAGATTTGAAAAAGGTTGCTGATCTTGATGGCTTATCCGTTAAAATAATTCACTCCATAGCTGATTGTATTGCTCCATACTTGGTTGTCATATTTAACTTATGTGTTGACAATGGTGTGTTTCCTGATTTGATGAAACAGAGTAAAGTCATTCCATTATTCAAAGCCGGTAGTTCTTCTGACCCCACAAATTTTAGACCAATATCTATTCTACCAACGCTAAGTAAAATATTTGAAAAGCTTATTTTACAACAATTGCTTATTCATTTTTATGGTAACAATTTAATGAGCACTAAACAATTTGGTTTTTCAAGGGGTCGCTCAACAACAGATGCTGGTGTTGAGCTTATTCAGCAAATTTTTGAAGCCTGGGAAAATTGTCAGGATGCCGTTGGCATTTTCTGTGATTTATCCAAGGCATTTGACTGTGTTCATCATGAAATCTTAATCAGGAAACTACATCATTATGGTATCAAGGGAGAAGCACTTGGCCTTCTGAAGTCTTATTTGGGCAACAGGTTTCAGATGGTTGAAGTGAACAGTAAGAGGTCAGCTGGATCTCCCATTACCATGGGCGTTCCACAGGGTTCGATTCTTGGGCCATTCCTATTCCTTGTATATATAAATGATTTACCATACTTTGTACAAAATAAACATGAGATAGTATTGTTTGCAGATGATACTTCTTTACTTTTTAAACTACATAGACAGCATACTGCTTTTGATGACGTGAACAATGCTATCTCCAAAGTAGTGGAATGGTTCACTACAAATAATCTCCTTCTTAATGAAAAAAAAAACCAAATGTATTAAATTTTCCCTGCCTAATGTTAGACAGGTTGACACAAATATTGTAGTAAAAGACGATGAGTTGAAACCTGTAGATACAACCGTATTTTTAGGGATTACCTTAGATACCAAACTTCAGTGGGGTCCTCATATTATGAATTTGGCGAAAAAGCTTAGTTCTGCAGCATACGCAGTTAAAAAAATTCGGCAACTTACGGATGAAAATACTGCGAGGTTGGTCTACTTCAGCTATTTTCATAGTCTGATGACATACGGTATTTTACTTTGGGGACATGCTGCCGATGTTAACACCATTTTCACACTGCAGAAGCGAGCTATTCGTGCCATCTATAAATTAGGACCAAGAGTGTCACTAAGGGAAAAATTTAAGCAAATAAAAGTTTTGACTTTGACATCGCAATACATATATGAAAACCTTGTTTATGTAAAAAAAAATATAAATTCGTTTAATAAAATTAGTGACACTCATAATGTCGATACTAGAAATAGGGATAGGCTTGCTGTTCATGTAAGTCGACTCCAAAAAGTCACAACTTCATTCAGAGGTCTGTGTATACGTTTTTATAATAAGGTCCCTATTGACATTCAGAACTTACCTTTAAATGAATATAAATCAGTGCTAAAGAAAAAGTTGTATACAAAAGGGTACTATAAAATATCTGAATATCTGGATCTAAAGAACCCTTGGGACTGAGCTGCTGGGCTGTTACATGTCTGTCTTAGTTTGATAAATGTCATTATAGTTATATAATTTAAATATTAATATTGTTTCTGTTGTTTAATCAATTTTAATAATCATTATCATGAGTTATGTAATTTGAAACAAAATTGTAAGTAGAGGCATTTAGTAAGTATTGCATAATATATAGTTGAACTTGAATTGTTTTGTTATTCGGTAGATTTCTCGTGGCAGGTATCGTCATGCTCGCTTAAATGCCTCTGCTTGTGGTGGCGACGTGGGGCGGGTCGTTCCCTTCCCTAAAATATGGTCGAGGGAGGCGATGGCTGGTCCATGCGTCATGCTCGTGAACGGGTGCTACTCGTGGGGGCTGGATGATCTTGTTACCGGGAGGTCTGCTTGAGGTGTTTTTTTTATTTTTATTATTTCCTTTAAAGTTAAAGTTATTATATATTTTATTTTATGAAATGCTCACATAATGCCTCTATTTATTCACGGTATGTGTGGATTGATGCATCTACTATACTCAATAACTCTTGTGTTTATAAGTATTAATTTACTTTTTTTTTCTTTTTTTGACTTACTCATGTAAGCCTTTCAGTTTTTGACTTTTGAGTATTTTTGTTGCGTCACTTTGCATATATTGTAATTGAAATGATTTGTAAAACAACTAAAATGTAAATCTTGACATAAAAGAGTGGCAATGAGTTTCTTGCTACTTCTTCTCATTAGCTCAACCCTTTACGAAGTAGCGGTAAATTCAATAAGAAACAATATTTATATATATTTTTTGACATTCATAAGTGTCATTTTTGTGACCTACATGAATAAAGTGTTTTTGAATTTGAATTTGAATATGAAGTTGTCCCAATATACCCGATAATGTGTAAATTGCAATTTCCATACAAACTTCTAACGCTGGTAAGCTATACGTCGTCCCATTGACAGACAGCGTGTAGAACAGCGAAAATTGAAAATGTGCATTATTTTTACAAAGTTTTACTATTCAACCATTTTAGTTCCATTTATTAGCAAAGTTTAACAGAACACATTGTTCAAGACTGGCTTGAGTATGCCCACTTGGGCGTAGTATTAGTTGCCACAAATTGCGACTACGCCTGTGGTATCTAGTTGGAGCGCAGCGGAGACTAATCCCTAATCTAAGTCAACAACACATGAATACAACACGTGCTCAGTTCGTGTTTATCAACCAGTTACGCTCAGCATGTTGATCTTCTGCCCCAAAAGCGGTAATAAATTCGATATTTTATTCAATATAGCTATTGACATTAAAAGGCCTTGGGATATTGGGCCCCAACCAGACTTCTTTATTATAATATCTACTGCATTACGTAACATTGGTAAAACAATTTTTTTCCATTAATATACATCAATATTTATTCACAAATATTTTACGCCGTACCTAAGCTTTTCACAAACACGAACGAGTTTTTATGCTGTCAAAATAAACACTCAACAAATGTGACGTCAATTAGACGATTATAATAATTTATTATTCCAACTCATAATAACTATAGCAATCATATTATTTATTTATTTCGACAGTACATTTCATATTTCTATAAACTTATATATTTCTGATATGTGTAACAATTTAAAACGAACAAGAATTATTTAAATATTTACATCTGGCCAAAAATACTATTACAATTAAAAAATAGAATAATACGACATTTGCAATTACCTCTACTATTTACCACTGGACTGGCGGCTGTCAAAGTGCTTTTGTGCCTGTTTGATATTCGCCATTTTGGCGCTGTTGGCAAAAGCGAGAGTCTGCGGTACTAAGACTAGTGAGCACGACTTCAGCTAAGCAAACATCGATAGATGTTGGGAAACTATATATTTACAAATATTGTGAACTTTATTACGTTGATTTCCGAAGAATAATTAACACAGAAAATTAACGAAATTAATTCAAAACGCAAAAATACTTCATAGTGTTGTACGCTTCTGTCGCATTGACATTTTTATAATACGTCAAAATTAGTTCTCTGGACGCTCGCGAGTGACGCTTCAAATAGGCACAAAATTGCCATTTGGAGTTGACCTATCATTCTTGAATATTAATTGTTGTGATAAGAGAATAAATCTCGCGAAAGATATCTCTCTCGCGATGAATATATACATAACACCTACAATTATGTCGCTAATTTTAAAATATCACTTAGGACTTTGCGTTTATAAGAGAGGTGGTATTTAAACGAAGATTTAAATATGAACATCCAGAGAAATACAATTTAAACAATTTTATTAGCGGTACGCAGTTTTTTTTAGCAAAAACAGGTCACACAAATTACTTATTTTCAAACGAGAAATAAAATTTTAAAATTTTAGAAAGACAAGATATTATTTTTTTATGAAAATGGCGTCAGTCATTTCGGTTCTCTCGATAATATTGGAAGTTAAAAAAAATCCCATTGAGAAAATGCTGTATATTCTTCCTTTCTCATATCGTCATAATCACGCTACTCTTTTTACATCGTTTCAATTCGTGAGTTTAATACGGGTCACGCAGTAGATTTTTTAGTTATACCCACGGACTAGTAAACTACTAAGTTTTCTAGTAAACTTGGAAAAATTTATTCTTAGATAATTATTGTTACTTCTAGATATAGCCTCAGAGATCTTGCTGTTAGACAACCGATAAAAACAGGCCAGGAATATTAGTATACTGTTCGTGTGTTGCTGAAAACAGAGAGAAAGAGTTCGCCGCTATCTAAGAGCATAAATTATCTGAACATTTATTTTTTGTTTTATTTCGCTTGGCCTAGAAATGAAAAGATATTCACAATTAAATGAATTTGCAATAACATTTTGCTTTAACTGCTTTCAGATATAGTATGGTGCACTCTTTTAAAATTTTTATTCAAAATAGGAGTAAAATTAACTTATTGAACGTTAAAAACTACCACCCATTCGAAATACTGTGCGTCAAACATGAGAAGAACGGGCGCAAGAAACTCAGGAAACTCCTCCTCAGAAGAATTCTGAGCGGCACTTCACTGTATGACTTACCATCAGGCAAATTGTCATGTAAATCTTGTCACTAACTCAAAAAAAGGTTTCGGATATTACCATGATTTAATATATAACCTAAGCTCAGATCAGTATCATCAAACATTTTGTTATGTTTTTAAAAATGATAACCCTCACTTCTAGGATTAATACACATATTGTGAAGATTTACAAGAGCGACATCTCCAGTCAATTTCCTAATATGCAAATATTGGGGCTGAGCAGGTTACCAACTGTAAACTAGATCCTGTAGACGAAGTTGAACCTGAGAGTTGAACAAAGCATACAAGATTTTATGATGATACGTCACTCGAACGGTTAGCTCATTTGGTTCGAGCACTAGCACGGAACGCCAGAAGTCGTGGGTCCCGCATTGTTCATAAAATTTTGTTTTCAAATTTTATTCGTGTATAATCGAACAGACAAGTCAGACCTACGAGATGAGGTCAATATAAACAAAGCTAGAGAGAGAGAGAGAGAATATAAATACTAACAGCAAGAATCTGAACTAGAGTAATATATAGGATACACATGTCTTAAATTTGAAAAATCGGTCCAGCCGTTTAAGAGGAGTTCAGTTACAACAGACGCACAAAATAAATATATATATTAAGATATGGACGGAATTGCGAATCGAATCCAATCTCAAATTCACTGGCACACAAAAAATCATCAAAATCGGTCCAGCCGAAAGAAAGAAAATATATATATATATATAGAAAGAAATATATATATTTAGATAGGTATGTTTTTTTATGACAATAAGGGACGAGACGAGCAGGACGTTCAGCTGATAGTAATTGTTTCGCTCTGCCTATTACATTGCAGTGCCGCCTAGGATTCTTGAAAAAACCAACAATTCTGAGTGGCACTACAAATGCGCTCGTCACCTTGAGACAAAAATGTTAAGTCTCATTTGCCCAGTAAGTTCACTAGTTATGGTGCCTTCAATCCAAAATATAATAATACTTACACATTTCTGCTTCATTACAGAAATAGGCGCCGTTGTGGTACCCATAGCCGGCATCCTGTGCAAAGGAACCTCCTACTGGTTAAGACAGAAGACTCAATTTCAACTTTCATTCAGGCGAACTTGCGAATAGGCTTGCATAATAGCTTTGTTCCACTTGCGCGGTACTGGATTGTCTTCTAGATGCCGTAAGCACATCGTGCCATCGTGTCATCATTCCATGCCATCATCATACAAAAGATATTTTCTGTGGAGTAGATATCACAATAAAATTCAAAACATATTTAATCTGCTCCATGCCATTATAGTACATCTATACTTCTATACTAATATTACAAAAAGGAAAGATTTGATTGTTTGTTTGTTTGCATTGAATAGGCTCCGCAACTACTGAACCGATTTGAATAATTCTGTCACTGTTGGGAAGCTACATTATCCCCTGGTGTTATGGGCTATAATATATTTAAAAAAAAATCCTACTACTAGTCCAGTAATGTAACCCAAGGTGTAAACATACGTACGCGAACGACGTCGCGGGGTATCACGGGGGCTAGTAATATATAAATTATCTGTATCTGCTCATTAAATTCAAACGTACGGGTTTTCCAACAGCCTTTAATTTGGTTAAAAAATTTTTCGAGACTGTTTTTGGTGCCGTCAACACGGGAGCCCTAAGCAGTTGCTTCTGCTTATAGCCTAATTCGGAAGTCGGGATTGCATCTGCCAAAGAAATGAATACATTGGTTGCATACCTATCTTACCTTTTTTTACATCGCTATTTTAGAACCAAAACTCAAATGTCATTCTTATCAAATTTGAAACCTATCAATTTAGGCCACAACAAAATTATTAACAAGTTTCGAAGAACACTATTTTCTATAAAAATGAGTCAAAAAGTAAGGATGAAAACCATAACTACACCAAAGAAGATATGTCCAATAGTATCACACCAAATAAATGATTTATATATAAAGGATACTGTGCCGAACTTACAAACAGTTCAAGAGGCCAAACTAAATTGTGATGATAAAGACAGGGAGGAGAATTTAAAAGAAACAGATCCCTTTAAGTATGAAGTAGAAAGATTTATAGAAATATCAAAATTCTTTTCAAGTCCACTGCGAAAAACAGCTTCATATATATGTGAAAATCGACTAGTATCGTATCCAAATCCGTACAGAATAGAATATAAACGTGGTGGCGTTACGACCCAGCATTTTAAATTCTGCAATTTGATGTTAGAACCAATTTTCATAAGGCTATATAAAATCATCCCTGACTTAGAGCAGCTAAAGTTCATAAACTTTTCATTTTCGGGGTGCAAAAGGATTCCCCCGGGACTATCCTTCAACTTGGGTTTTATCTATGATGATGCCAACGATAAGCCTGCAAACAACGCAAAAATGATCTTCGTTGCTTCACGGAAATCTACTACACCCTGTTATCAAGTCTGTGAAATAGATTTGCAAATCGTAGCGCAAAAAGTTCGCGTACAAAGAGCTTAACGTACCTATCCTTCGAAGATAAACAAGTGTGTATGTACTTAAGTTATTATTTTGTAAAATAGCTTGATTTTAAACTTCCATACATAAAATTGGTAATAAATCATAAGTAATAACTATAAAGCTATTTCAATGCTTCTAAACTAATTTAAAAATTTTAATAACTCTGACGCGTGTGAGGCCACTGTATAGGCTACTCGTGTTAAGAGCGAGGCTAGAAGGTTCAAGTTTGCAAGGAAAACTAGTAGCTGATACGGCTAATGCGAAAACATCTCATTACGGTGGAAAAACACTGACGTCTTACTCAGTAATCACTGTGGTATCCTATAGCTACATTGTGTATCGAGATACTAATACTAGCAATGCGCAGCGGTTTCACTCGCGTAGATACTGATCTTGTGGTAGTGGAAAATCTACTAAGTCGGACTATAGAATTATTTTTGTTAACATAAAAGTTTTATTTTATTAATTCATTATTTTCTTTACATTGACGTTCTTAAATTCGTTATATCTTTTCAATGGAATGTCCAACTTTTATAACTTAAAAGTATTTTACAGGTATTGAACGATCTTTAATAAACTAAGTTTAATGATATAAGAATCAATACAGATGTATGAATAATATGGTATGATTATTGGCGGCACTTTTATCAACTTTTATGTAAAAAAGTAGTTATTTTGGCATAACTACAGTAGTTGGACATATGGTATTTAGAACTTTCTTGTAGATAATGATACATTCTATATTACTGTAGAACTTTTTTTTATTCTATCTTAAATAGTTTCCGTAGCGCACGCGATGTCAGATTTTTAATGAAAATTTTTTCACACCTTGAGTTATACTATTGCATTTTATTAGGGATACCTATTTTTTCTAAAATGTAATTTAGCCTGTGTCACTCAGTGAAGATGCAATTTTCTAATAATGAAACAATTTTTGAAATCGGTCAAGTAGTTTTACCAGTGGGTGGCTCCTTTGCACAGGATGCCGGCTGGATTATGGGTACCACAACGGCGCTTATTTCTGCCGTGAAGCAGCAATGTGTAAACAGTGTTACTGTCTGAAGGGCGCCGTAGCTTGTGAAATTACTAGGCAAATGAGACTTAATTTTCAACTTATGTCTCAAGGTGACGAGCGCAATTGTAGTGCCGCTCAGAATTTCTGGGCTTCTCAAGAATCCTGAGCGGAATTGCAATGTAATGAATAGGGCCTATCAACGTCCTGCTCGTCTCGCCCGTACTTTCATAAGAAAAAATTGTGTGAAAACATTACAAACATACATACAAAAACACAAATGTTTCCTATTTATAATTTTAGTTTAGATATAACGCCAGTAATGCAGAGATTAGACATGCGCAGTAACTATTTGTATATTAAGTTTATGTAACGTTACTAAGTTGCATCAACAACAATGTTGGTAAATGTTATGTGATAATGCGATCTCATATAATATTAAAAGCCATGTGTCATGTGGCGCGTGTATTCTTAAGATAATACAATTTTTGAAGTTATACTTCAGACTAGGTAGACTGAAATTTTAAGAAGCGCGCGCATTACTGGAACACAAGTAATAGGTTGAAGTTGGTTTCTAAAATTTTCGTACGTTTGCGTCATTCGTTTCTATTTTTGGTTTCTTCGTCTATTATTAGGACAGGCAAAGGGTTCAAACCCGTACAGCCGTGTTCATAAGTTAATAATCAATTGTCAAAACCACCTTTGCAAGATTTTTACAAAATTGTTCTTTCTAAAAACGTAGAATAGCACGAATAAATCATATTAATGCTTCGTTAGGCCAAAGAAGTATAACTTCTTGCGTGCATACATAAGTACACAATCACTTTTTTTTACCAGAACTTTCTTCTTTGGAAGTGTAAGTTCCTGAATCCACTGTTGTTTATGGCGTAAAATAAATGTTCCTGTCAAATGTTAAGTCTGTACGTCGGACAGCTTCAGAGAGATAGAATTTTTGAATTATTCTTTTTTTAACGGTAACTAACTATTACATTTCTAAATATGACCATCACCACTCACAAAATAGTATGTTAGGTAAAATTTTTATTTTTGAAAGAAACCATGTCGGACTACGCAAGCATTGTTTCATTTTTTTGTTATGATAATTGAAATCCGCACTGCAGAAGAACGCCACAGCATGCTGTTGGTGAGATAGATCAGATGTCCGCTGGGTTTCTTTTGCTTGTTCTTCTCAGGTTTGAGGCAAATCTATTTGAATGGCTGCTAAACTTGGCCTATAAATGATTTATAAATAATATTAATAATAAATGTATTTAAGCTGTCAATGAGTGGTAATACAACGTTTACTGTACTCCATTCCGCAAATTTTACAAGACCGGTCATGACCGGTCATCATGATGGAAGACACAAGTTTCATCCGGCACTGGTCGACGTTTTCACAAGAGAAGATTTCGTAGATGGTGTATACTGCATCTTCAGTACAATTCGCGATGGTGTGAGAAATGACGGCAATACAAATAAATTAAGGATCTCATTGTCAAAAATGATTGCCCTATATTTTACTTATAAAACAACACTTTACTTAAAAATGACTTGCAGATGAAATGTGATATTTTGATTAGTGTGGTTATATAAATAATTTGAGTTTTCTTTAGTGTTAACTCCGCCAATATTTCTCTTAAAACAATTCCACACGTGTTTCGCCTCTACACGAGGCATCCTCAGGACGTGTTGTCTTCGTGCCAGATTTTGGCGAGACAACACGTCCTGAGGATGCCTTAACACTAAAGAAAACTCATACCAATTATATAATTATGGATTTCCGCAAAGTAACGCCTACTTCAATAATTTTTTTTTAGTTTGGTTATGTCACATACAAAAACGAGCAAACAAAAAGGTTTATTATTATTAATGCTATTAAATATACTGAATGAAATGAAATGAAAATGAATTTATTTGGAAGAAAAAAATGACACATTCATTCAAAAAAGTTAATGAAAACAAAATATATGCTTAATCTTTATACTTAAATTACATAATACAAAAGAAAAAAAAACAATAATAAATGTGGCACTGGTCATCCAAATCTGGAGTCCACTCTGTTATAGTTGTGTCCATACATACATAAGGTGCTGATACTGAGTTTCAGTGACCCCGTTATGTGGCGTTTGGAGCTGAACTGACGTATTTAAAAAGCAAACTATAATTAACTGTGGCACTGAAATAAATATTATACAGAAATAGATTTACAAAAAAAATGTTACTAAAAATAAACAATAACAATAATAAAAATATAAATATTAATTTCCGGTGGTCCATCTTGCCGATGGAGAGTATTTGTATAGACACAACCAAGTAGCCAGGATTATCTATCAGCAACTTGCTCTTCGATACTATCTTGTGCATTTTGAAGTCCCATTATAAGTATACTCCGGAGCCAGTTCTGGAAAACAGCCGTGCCAAGCTCTACTGGGATCGATGTATCATCGCGGACAGAATTATCATTGCTAATAAGCCTGATATTGTATTGGCAGATCGGTTAGAGCGTCGGACATTTATTGTTGATATCACCGTTCCGTGTGATAATAACCTTGTGAAAGCTGAAATAGACAAATTGTCGAAGTACCTAGACCTAGCACACGAGGTAACTGACATGTTGGATGTTGATTCAACAATAATTGTCCCAATGGTCGTTTCCGTAAAGGGTCTTATAGCAAAAAGCCTCGACCATCATCTCAAGAGGCTCTCGCTTAATAACTGGATAAAGGGTCAGTTGCAGAAAACAGCTGTTTTGGGAACGGCACACATCGTGCGGAAGTTCCTCAGTCTTCAATCCCGCATTATTTTATATATTAGTATTTGTAATGTCTACATTAGAGGGCTCATTTGTTGAATTGGAAACCTCCTCCTTTTTTGAAGTCGGTTAAAAAAGGTGTTGACACTTCTATTTTTGACAAGGTTTACGGAGAAAACAAAGTACAACTATCTAAAGTCTTGTCTACCAGACAGCTTCAACGCTAGCCAGCAGAAAAAAAAGCCAATATTATACTTCAAATCCTGTGTATTCACAAAGAGCGGGATAAGAAAAACATACGGAATATCGGTATTTATTATGTATTTATAATACCTATAAGGCTAGATTATGGATACCACAACGGCGCCTATTTCTGCCGTGAAGCAGTAATGTGTAAGCAATACTGTGTCTCGATCTGAAGGGCGCCGTTGCTAGTGAAATTACTGGGCAAATGATACTTAACATCTTATGTCTCAAGGTGATGAGCGCAGTTGTATTGCCGCTCAAAATTTTTGGGTTTATCAAGAATCCTGTATTTGTATTATTTGTATTGTAATGGGCAGGGCGTATCGGTTTTCCATCAGCTTAACGTCCTGCTCGTCTCATCCCTTATTAAAAAAAAATAGTTTGCTATACCGGGATTGGATGCAGTTGATATATTTTTTATGGACAAACGAGCGTACGGGTCACCGCCGCCCACATTCTCTTGCATGACCAGGTGTACGCGCATTTTTTTTAAAGGTACCCATATCAAATCATCCCGGAAACACCGCACAAGCAAGCCCATTCCACAGCATTGTAATACGTGGAAGAAAGCTCCTTGTTTTCAACTGCACTGTGGAGGAACGCCACACAACCAGATGGTGGGGATGATATCCTAGTTTGAGGCGTGTCGTGCGAAGGTGGATTTCGACGGCGGACTTCGACGGCAGGAATCAGGTGAAACAGCTCTTCGGAATACTCTCTCCAGTACTACCAGTGGGAGGCTCCTTTGCACAGGATGCCGGCTAGACTATGGGTACCACAACGGCGCCTTTTTTAACATTACTGTGTCTCGATCTGAAGGGCGCCGTAGCTAGTGAAATTACTGGGCAAATGATACTTAACATCTTATGTCTCAAGGTGAAGGGCGCAATTGTAGTGCCTCTCTGAGTTTTTGAGTTTTTCAAGAATCCTGAACGGCACTGCATTGTAATGGGCAGGGCGTGTCAATTACCATCAGCTGAACGTCCTACTCGTCTCGTCTCCCATTTTCATAAAAAAAAGGTGATCGCATTTGTGATTGCAAATTCTTTGATTTAAAAAAAATGCTATTGATAGTGCGTAGTATTTTATTAATATTAAGAGTTAATATTTCGATTTATTAACCTGAATAAAAACCTTTGGCTCGACTAATCTATTCACACATTTTTCCAACCAATTATTTAACATCTAGTTTTGACCTCATTACAATTAATTAGAATTAAATTACCATAGTTATTATATAGTTATTGTCTTATCGCGTCTAATGAGCCTCAAAATGACCGATTAATTAAATGTTCACTGCTTGTTTATTTGGGATTTTCACTAACTTTTATAGCTCATGAGAAATCATATTACAGCTTAACAATTTCTTTTACTGTCTAAAGAGATAACCCTTACTTCTGGGATTAATTACACAAAAAGAACTGAAAACAAAATTTAATGAACGATGCGGGAGTCGAGCCCGCGGCCTCTCGCGTTCCGTGCGAGCGCGCTTCCAACTGTGCCAAACTTTCGAGTGACGCAAAACCTGAGAGTTGATAAAATATTGTATGCTTTGTTCAACTCTCAGGTTGTGGCTTCATCTACAGGATCTACTTTACAGTTGATAACCTGCTCAACCGCAATATTTGCTTATAAGGAAGTTGACTTGAGATGTAGCACTTCTAAACAATTTGTTATGTTTTCTATTTTTTTTTTATGAAAATAAGGGACAAGACGAGCAGGACGTTCAGCTGATGGTAGTTGATATGGACTGTCAATTACAATGCAGCGCCGCTCAGGATTCTTGAAAAACCCAAAATTGCTGAGTATCACTACAATTACGCTCGTCACCTCGAGACATAAGATGTTAAGTCTCATTTGCCCAGTAATTTCACTAGCTACGGTGCCCCTCAGACCGAAACACAGTAATGCTTACACATTACTGCTTCACTGCAGAAATAGGCGCCGTTGTGGTACCCATAATCCAGCCGGCAGTCTGTGTACGGGAGCCTCCCACTGGTAAATTCTATAGAGATAACCCTCACTTCCGCAAGAGGTCGCGGGTTCGAGTCCCGCGTGGTTCATAAAGTTTTGTTTTCAGTTTTATTTGTGCACATTACAGCTTATTTCTCGATTATAACACAAATAATTGTTGACGATAATGAGAATTAGCAGCCAGTATATTGAACTTTGTTTCTATAACACTATCGGCCGTTCCCAATATACTATCTACAGATAGAGATAAATTACTACCTACTACTGTCAGTAATTAGCTGTCAAGAATCTGAAGCTTTCCCAATATATCCGATAAGTTATTCTAATCGCCTTATTTTGGGACGCGTGATTTGCAATTTCCATACAAACTTCAATCACTGGTAAGCTCCCATTGACAGAACATGTACGGATAAGATGAGTTACCGTCGATAAGTATATTGGGACAGAAAAGTCGTCGTATATCAACAAGACTTACGGCGGTTCCCAATATTCAGTCTATCTTCGGTTGTGGCCTACTTGAGATAAAAGTCGTAACTTTTCTGTACTGTACTACTAATCTTATGTGTTGAATAAATGAAAAAAAAAGAATGGGCGTATATATACAGGCAACCTTGACTGTTCATTGTCGGCATATTTACTCCTAATACCAAGGGCTAAGCAGGCTATACAGGGAATTCACTGCTAGGGATATTTCCAATCATTTGTTCTATAATAATTTGGAAAATTTTAAAATAAAGCTTGTAAAATCACTTGACTCTCAAGTGGGAGATGTCGAGCACTAACTCCTTAGAATTGTAAATGTTGTGTGTTTTCTCACCATTAATCTTTTTTTATGTTCATTTTTATATCCTTTAATTCTATCCTTAAATTCTGTCGCACGACTTATCTGTCTAAATTTGCATGTTGTAGCTAGAAATGGAATATAGTTAGTAAGTCTTTTGTTGGGCGATGTATATGCTTCTACCATATTATGATCCTAGAAAATGTACAAAACAAATGTAACAGGAAATTTAAAAGAATTATTAAAAAACGTTTGTGTGGGAAAGGTTACTTAATTTAATAAAATTAAGTAACCTTTCCCACACAAACGTTTATGCTATTAACGATTTTCTTAATGACACCACGGACTGTGAGTAAAGCGAACACCCTCAGGCTCTTTAAATATAAATGTTTATTGTACGATATCACATTGTATCTTGCGCCCATTTTCTCAAGTCTGAGGCAGTCTCTTTTGAATGGGTGATAGTTTTTGACGTTCAATAAGTGAGTTTTGAATCCTATTTTGAATATATAAACTTACATAAGACTTAAATATTGTAAAATTTTCATGTGTAATTCAATAATAGTTACTAGCAAATAATATGGTTATAGCATATTCTAGAAGGGTAATTATAAGCGCAAATGTATCTCTTTTATAATATAAACGATGACTTTATTGACGACCTGTATAGCCGAGTGGATAGCAAACCTACCCACTAAGACGTCCCGGGTTCGAATCCCGGTAGGTGCAACCATTTATATGATGAATATGGATGTTTCTTTCCGAGTCATGGATGTTTATATGTATGTGTGTAAGTTTATATGTATTTATCTATGTTTCAGTAAGTATAAAATATATCGTTGTCTTGCAACCCATAACAAAGGCTATATATGCCTTATTTGGGGCAAGATAATTTGTGTAAAAAGTGTGTCCATATTATTATTATTATATAGTCCCAGGGGCCCCATTGTAATTGGCTGTATGTGGTAAGACTTTGGAACAACATGGTACGTTGACAAAAATGGAAGAGAATTTCGTCGGCGGCCATTTTCTCTTTCCATCATTTGATTGTTCGCTCGTTTGTCCTCATCTACGATAAAAAGTATGATGATTTCAATTAAAATGTAATCAAAATTATGATTCACTCGCATAAATTCATTTTATCTTTGACTCATTATATGAATAAATATTGAAAGATAAAATAAAATAGCGCAATTACTAGAGAGCTGACTACATTCTAGCCCACGACTTCATCCGTGTGGAAATCGGTATCATAACGCTTACTAGGGAACTTTTTAAGTTTCGGAATAAAATGTACATTCGCTTATTATTAAAATTGAAAGATAGAGCAAAATAATAGGCTGACGTACCTGAGATTCCGAAGTGCGATGGTCTGCAGCTGGAGGCCCCCGCTAGTCCTCTAAGAACTCCTGGTGCTAAGGTGCGTGCGTGTTACTTCCTCTCGGCAAGTGTAGATAAAGAATTTTTTCTTCCGTTACACCGAGAACTTAACGATTAGGACCTTGATCACAAGAAATAATTGTGGCGCATCCACTTAGACTAAGCCCATACAGAATTTCATTCAAATCGAGTTTTTTTGGCTGGTAGGTACATTTAGCTTATAACTATTTAATAATAGCCCGCCGCCGTGATCTTAATATTGTAACCGGTCCCATAAAAACATAGACAATTTTATTCACGACGTAAAAAATCTAAGTGTCTGATTTCCTTATAATGCCACCAACTAATTTTTTTTTATCTTATCTTTTGGATAAACAGTAGGTTGGAGGCATAACACGTTTTTACGCAGGAGTGGCAGGTATGACTGGCTGACACCAAGAGTAGCTTTCGACATGGAAAGAACTTATGTGTTCCGGGTGTTTTGCATGCGAAATTCGACGCTTTTATAGGAGCTATAGGCACCGTTATATTCTTCTTGTGTTCAGTGCTATATGCACACCAGCCGTTGGTGATGAAATAGTTTTTACTTGATTAAAACGTGTGTTTTCAAGAAGTATTTCATTTAAATGCGTAACGCTTGTTTTAATCAAAGAAAATACAACAATCCTTTATGTTTAAGATTGGTCCAAGACGGATTTTAAGGATGGAATATCACTTAATTAACCGGAACCTCCAAACCGGAACACGACAGTTGAACTTATTTTTAATGCTGCGGAACTAGGTGAACTGTTTAACGTGTTTCCTGCCGACTAAAACCACCTTTGCACGACACGCCACAAATTAGGATATCATCCCCATCATCTGGATGTGTGGTGGTCCTCCACTGTGCGCTTTTCAAGGAGCTTTCTTCCACATTTGTAGTATGTGGAGCAGCTTCCTTGTGCGGTGTTTCCGGGATGATACGACAAAAAATAGAAGAAAGGCGCGTACACCTTCCTTAAAGGCCGGCAATGCTCCTGTAATTTCTGGTGTTGCAAGAGAATATGGGTTAAGTTCTGCTCTAACAACTACTGCACAATATACAGTTAGTGCAAATATACATTCAAATTTTATTTATAATAAACATTAACAAGTTTAAAGACCCTGTAGCCTCGTCAAAGTTGGAAGTAATAAATCTTGTAATAAAAGTAACTCTATTATGATACAATATTTTTATGGTTTTCCTTTATCCTTGATATTAAATATTATCATATTATCAAGCCTTTGGTAACAATGTTATATGTATCTCGGAAATGGATTCTTACGCGGAAGCACTATTCCAGAAAAATAATAAACACTAAAAATTGGTGCAATGTCAGTCAAATTCTACCTTTTCCGATGATTCTATAATCCTAAATTTAATTAAATCCAAATCAAACTCAATTCTAGGATTAATCATATACATAATACTGAAACAAAATTTTATGAACGATGCGGGACTCTAAAACGTCGCCTTCTCGGGTTCCGTGCGAGCGCTCTTTCCAAATGAGCCAACCGTTCGAGTGACGTATTGTTCATAAAATCTTGTATGCTTTGTTGTTATTTGTGTAATTAATGAGAAGAGGAAGTGATAGTTATCAGTTTAAAAACAACAAATTGTTTAGATTTGGAAGAGCGACATCTCAAGTCAATTTCCTAATATGCAAATATTGGGGTTGAGCAGATTATCAACTGTAAATTAATACTGGATTTCGTTCTCAGTTTTAAATAGAAATTTAAAGACAGTTTCTTGTGAAATGTGCAATCCGCACTTCTCAGGTTTTAATATTTGTAAATGATGGTTAATTGTCACGTCAGAATTTCATTATTAATTAATTAATATTCGTAATTGTTGTAATTCAACGGTGTAAATGGCAATTATTAACTTTTTGCAGACGAGGGACGATAAATCCAAGTGCCTTAAAATTTATATCACCTCCATAGAACTGGGTAAAAAAGATGTTCTGTGGTCACGTCCAACTCCTAAAACTAAAGATAGTTGTTGACAATTAACAGTGGGAGGCTCCTTTGCACCGGATGCCGAATAGATTATGAGTACCACAACGGCGCCTATTTCTACCGTGAAGCAGTAATTACTGTGTTTCGGTCTGAAGGGTGCCGTAGCTAGTGAAATTACTGGGCAAATGAGACTTAACATCTTATGTCTCAAGGTAACGAGCGGACTGTTGTAGTGCCGCTTAGAATTTTCGGGTTTTTCTACAATTCTGAGCGGTACGGCATAGTAATGGGCAGGGCGTATCAATTACCATCTGCTGAACATCCTGCTCGTGTCCCTTAATTTCATAAAAAAGTTCTACAAATGGGCCCAGAAAGATGTCGTGGCCGAGATTTTTTTCTGTAAAAAATACAATTTAATTCAATTTTAGTCTCAACTTAAATTAATTGCTTTAATTTGGGCAGCTTACAGCTCCATTTACAAAACATTTTATGTATATACTAGCTGACCCGACTCACGCTGTTCTGTCGTTATAAAATAATATTGGATTATTACCGTATTTGTGTTAACAGCTTTTACTATTGTAAAAGGTCGCTTTAAATTTGCTAACTTTTTAAGGTATTAAACGCATATAGTATGTTATCCTAAAAAAAAAAGTTTATGCCACCGCGAACTCTGTAGAACTATATAAGAAACAAAATTCCACAATATTTGTTTTGTTATATCAATGGGTTTAGACAGCGTTTTCGTTGAAAGCTCCCAGAAGACTTATTTTTCTCCGACAACTCCATCAAATATCGTTAATATATACAAAAATGTAAACAAAAACTTAACAAATGATATTATACTATAACCTTCATTGAGAACCACGCTATCCATTGGTCTAAACACCACGAAAATCGGTGCTGTTGTTTTGAGTATTTTAGATTTTGTTTTATAATATGTATATAATTGCTAGCTACCACTTAAGTCTAACTTAGGCAAGTCTCGAAACAGCCCGCATAACGTTCTTATAGTCAAATTACGACCAAATACAATTTTTATGTTGTAGCGCCATCTGTGACATATAGTTCGTACTTGTTGGTTCCGTAAAATATAAAATCTAAATTCATCATTGTAATAATTAATGTAAATAACAGGAGGCGCTTTTATAAAATGTTCTTATGGGGAGACGAGTTATATAAGTGTCTATGCCTTCTGCAACACCTATAAGTTGACCAATTAAGTGTTACTTTTCCGAACTAGTGAGGTCAATCATGAAATTAATATAATGATCCCTTGCTGCATCCGAGTATTTCCTTAAACTAATAAGGTGCAGATTTCCTATAATTATATAGCAATAGATCTCATAATAACTTTATTGGAAGAAATTTTTTTTTCAATAAATGAATTGGAATAAATCCATCCAAATGCCAGTTCAAGGCTCATATCCTTTCATAGCTACTATTATTATTGTACTTTATTAGCAGTTTTCAAATACACAGAATAAATTTATTGATTTTTATTGAATTAAAAGTTATAAATAATAGACGTAATATAGTTTCGAGAGTCAGAACTTTTTTATTGTAAATTCCCTCCTCTCTAAGTATCTTTTCAAAGTTCATTAAAAATAGTATTCGAATTATTAACGATAACCAAAATGCTATTGTTTTTCATCTTAATTTGTTGATGACAATTATTGCAATTTGGTATGTGCTTTCGATATCATTTCTAGTCATCTTTCCAAATCAAAACAGCTAATCTATCTTCTATCTATCTATTATATATATAAAACAAAGTCGTGTTATACACCATTTATAACTCAAGAACGGCTAGACCATTTTTTCTGTTGTTTGATTTTTTGGGTTTCTCTTAGTCTGGAATAGGATAATAAGTATTAAAATATCGAAAAAATCACGAAAAACTGTTATTATAAACAATATTAATTATCTCATACATATTGCATGGATTGACATTCTCATGACATCTCGAGAATATAAAGATTTCAATGAACTTTTTTACTAGATTCCTACCCTTAATACCCTACTGACAGCGTACGTCATGTAATTCAAGTTGACCGGTTGATGTGTTTAAAATTCGAAGGTGTGGAAGATCTCATTCCGAGGAGTCCGATGATCCCAACCTATATGCCGTTTGACTTTAAACGACTTCAATTTCCGATCCGTCTTGCATCCACCATGACCATTAAGAAATCACAAGGCCAATCCTTGAGAGTTTGTAGACTACATCTAGAATATCCATGTGTTCCCATGGTCCATTATATGTGGTACGGATCGGAAGACAATCTGCGTTTTTTGTTCTTGCGTCTACGACGCACGAAAAATGTCGTCTATCACAAGGTGCTTCAGTAAAGAGATTTTTTTATTTTCTTAAATTTATTATCCCAATAAAAACTTTAACTTAAGGCGGAACAATGTTCGCCGGGTCAGCTAGTAATATGTATACATAAAGAAAATGGTCTTCGTTTTAGGCTCAATCACGCCTAAACCACTGATGAAACTACCACAATTATTACCACTTATTTTTGTTTATTGTACTTGTTATTAGATGATTAAAATTTAATTTATTACCTTAAAAAAATTCTCCCAGCTAAGCGGGCGGGAACGGCTAGTCTAAAATATGAAATTCTCGTGTCCCGTTTTTGTTACCAAACTCCTCCGAAACGTCTAAACCGATTTGTATGAATATCGGAGGGGTCTAAGAATCAGCCATCATTTATTTTTAATACCGCTAATTGATAATTGGTGCCCCAAAATATGTTTTTTTTTTGACAATTTATATACGATATATTCGGTAGGTCTGAGAATTGCTTTTCATCTATTTTTATACCCCAAAAATTTTAATTATCTTTTTTTTTTATACTTTATATGGCAACACAACGCTTACTGGGTCAACTAGTAATGTACTATTTTTGGGAGCTTTATCAAGAGTTTTCAACTTGTTGATTGGCCTAATAATACTGGTATACAGTTCCGAATTCAATTTACAGGCAAATATAACGCCTGCAAAAAATTGAATAGCAAAGTATTCATTTGTAATATTTATAACTAAACTAAGATGTTAATTATCTAAATATACCAACAGCAAGATGGCACCTGATAAATTATGTTTATATTATATATTTAGAATGCTAAAGTAACCATTTGTGTTACTTATCAGTCGTCTAAATGTCCACAATTTTTAACCGAATTCAAAAAGGAGGAGGTTATCAACTCGATCGGTATTATTTTTTATGTATGTACAACGATTACTCTGAGATTTATGATCCGATTTACGGAGTTCTTCTATTGTTTGATGCGAAATAGGTGAAAACAACCCAAGCGGACAGACACGCGTGGCCAGAAAACCTAAATCATTACACTAAGTAAGCTGTTTATAATATTAAGTTTTATTTTGTTTAGGGCTTGGCACTGACTTAAAACCTATCAATATATAGCACATTCAAATAATAGCATTTTATTAATATTAAAGGTAAAGGTTTGCATAAGAGGTGTATTAAATAAAATTTTTAGTTATTTGATACTTTTCAGTTTTTGAAGTCGGTTTTTTAAACGTAGTTTTTTTTAATATGTCGTATGTTAATAAATTTTGCCCACTTCATAGCCGCATAAGGATAGTATAATAATATTATTTGTCAGGCAATGTATATAATTGAACAAAGACTTTTAATTTTAATCATACAATAATGCGATCTATTAGTAAAAGTCATTAAATGTTACAGTACCATGTAAAGTGTAAGTACAGAAATGTAAGTGAAAATATTCTTTTGCTATGAATATATTGCAGGCGCAAAATATTAGATTGGTTCACACTAAAGAAATTGGGTTACATAATACAAAAATATTATGTTTTTATACATATTTGTCTCTATATTTTTGTTTCTATATTTGGGTTACATATATATTGGTTGGGAAACATAATTAAATTACGTTAAGGCACCCTAAACAAAAACCTCTTTTAACTTTTACAAACTTTTTTACGCAACAAATTGTCGCAATAGAGAAATAATCCTTATTATAACTCTTTACAAATAAGTACCTGGCATGTCCACAAATTATATATTAAATAAATATAGAACAAAATATCAGTTGTTCTTTGAAAACAAATAATTTCTTAAAGATGATGAATAAATATTTTAATCTAGATAGAACTAGCATTTAGATCCAACTGAAATAAAGATAAATTATCTTATCTATTAAGTTTCAAGTCAGCCGAAATAAATGATTATTATTTTTTATATTTATTTCATTAAATAAGGCACTTAATTATTGCAATAATTTCAGGCAATGGTGAAATAAATTATTTAGATTAGATTTTTATTATTTTGGCAGCAAATTAATATTAAGTTTCACGAACACATTTAGTTTAAGTTTGAAGTTTTCTATAACGTTCGGGGAATTTCAAGGCATATCATTTGGTACTGCAGTCGGCTGAGGCGGTAGGAGTAACATTTTATGTCTTTTAAGTAAACCAGCTTAATAAAACTACCACAACCAGTATTGTTTTATTGAGGCCTCAAAACTTTTGGATTGCCCCAGTTCAATTAACGCCGTATGCTTAATTTACTTACAACTAAAATACAAAACCCCAATCAAGCAATGAAAGAACTAAACTACATTTTAACCCACTTCAAAAAAGGAGGAGGTTCTCAATTTGAGGGTATATTTTTTATTTTTAACCGACTTCAAAAAAGGCGGAGGTTCTCAATTCGACGGTATATTTTTTATTTTAAACCGACTTTTCAAGAATACTGAGCGGCACTGCATTGTAATGGGCAAGGCGTATCAATTACCATCAGCTGATCGTCCTGCTCGTCTCGTCCTTTATTTTCATAAAAAAAAAGAGTAATGACTTATATACAAAAAATTTGCGCCCTTAATTGAAGGTAGTAAATACCGCACTTTCAGCACAGTTATCGCATTAATACGAAAGCACTTTTAGAGAAGGTGCAATATAATATATTTACTTTCCTTCGAGATTTATTTTTTGAATAGCTTCATATTTTATTGACAAACTTTTACACAAATTATCTTGCCCCAAACTAGGTATGGGCACAAGATAACTATATACTTAAACTTAAACATACATAAATACTTAAACATACATAACTTAAATAACTTATATGTCTAGATAGAGCCTCTTGCTGCTAGACAACCGATGAAAACAGGCCAGCTTTATAAATGTAGTCTGCGTGAAAAGTTACGTCTTTCACTCGCTAATGACAAAGTTTCCTTGTGTTATCTTCAATAATGGCGAAATTTCATCCAAACTTCCATCCCCTATTTCAACCCCTCCATTTATTTTCATTGCAATAAAAGGTAGCCTATATCCTTTCCCAAGCTCTAGTTTATCTCTAAACGAAATTTTATCAAAATTGGTTCATATTGGTGAAAGCATAACAAACAAACTTACATTCACATTTATAATATTAGTAGCGATATATTTACATTACCATAGAACTGACTGACGGCTATGAGGCGTCTACCACACCAGCCAGGGTAACGGGACTCCTCCCTTCGATTTCGTGCTCCTTTCGTTTTCGAGCTTCAATTCCCCGTTAGCCGACCGAACCTTGCGTCACCCTCATGTAATCGAGTTTTAGAAAATGAAATTCAGTCCGCTCGTGTTCTTCTTATATGGTAAAGTTATGCTCTTTGGTCCCACAGACCGCAGCCCGTTCATGATACCGTTGTGTTGTGTCACTACCGACGTCCTTTGTTATAACATTCGCTTTTAGTTACGTAAGTGTTATTTGCGCGTCTCTCGCCGATATAGGTAATCGTGATAACCGTTACGCGACCTCGATATTGGATTCTCTGCATGAAGAAATCTTTGAATTTGAATATTCAAATTGGAATTTGAAGTTGCAAAGTGGACATTGCGGTGACAAAACTTTGCCAAATCCTGCAAACAGCGTTTTAATCAATAAATACCTGTAAATTGTAAAATTGAGACAAAAAATACATTTTATAACTCAAATGAAGTATATTACCATACTAGCTGATGTCCATGACTTCGTCCGCGTAGATAAATGGTTTTTAAAATAATAAGCAAGTTTGGAATTGAAGACTATGTCCTGTTCCAGTTTCGGTCCCCAACATATTATATGAATCTTATTTCGAGGATGATTGCTATGGCAAACTAAATCTACTATTGCTATAGTTATAGCTAATCTCTTTTTGAGATTTCATTAATTTTTCCGGCATTAAATGTAGTTCCTTGTGTTATCTTCAATAATGACGAAATTTCATCCAAACTTCCATCCCCTATTTCAACCCCTCCATTTATTTTCATTGCAATAAAAGGTAGCCAATTTCATCAAAATCGGCTCAGTGGTTTCGGCGTAAAAGCGTCACAAACAAACTTACATTCACATATATATTATTTAGTGGGGATTTAAGATGTCTAATAATATATATATATACGAATATAATAAACGTAAACATTGAAAGGAATGTCAATCGAATAATTAGTTTACTACTGATACGAAAACTATTTATCCGTTAGTTAACTATATGTTTTTCCGCTGGTAGTACTAGAGTTACAACATAATTCAAAAGCTTATTAATAAAACAAAAATCAAATTCTCAACTTAAAATGCTAGAAAAAATGGAGATGAATAAATGTAGCCCGGATCGTGTCGAAATGTTATTTAAATCCTGTGTCCTGATCTTTGTTTCCAGTTATCTCCTAAAGTAATGAAGGGATTTTAATGGGGATTACTTCTTGGAGTGCCTTTTACTCCCACTTGATAAATAGGATAGTTTTTATTTCGATTTTATCCATAATTATTTTTATTTCCAATATTTGTTTTTTTGTGGACATATTTTCTATGAGAGAATTCTGCTGTGAAGCAATTTCATTACAACAACGGGGAGCCTATTTTACGAAATAATTCTTTATGTTATGAAATATTATTGACAAATTCATAAAAACAGTCTATTCATTATTATGTATGTATGTACGTTTGTCGGGTCAGCTTATTAGCTAGTTATATTTTTAAATTTTAAAAAATTCTTCCTAAGAAAGACTTAAAGTTATATTTTTTTATTTAACATTAGTATCTATCCAACTAAAATAGCTTGAATATCTCTGGTTTAACGTCTTCTAAGTATAAAAGGTTTTAATACATTTATATTAGCTTTTTCGTTGCTGTAGATTGTATAAGTTCAAATATTTACTTTACATTTTTATATTTCTTCTTGTCTCATTAGTATGTAAGCAATAATATTGAATTCAATTTGATCAAAACTTTTTTACTCTCTCAAATATTATCAACAGGAAAACATAACTGTCCAAAGCAATTGTGATGACTAATAAAAATAACTAGTTTCCGCTTCTAAGTTTTAAGTACCATTTTCCGAATACGCGTGCGAAAATGTTCCAACGGAGAGAGACAGTTGAGCAATGCGATATATAGGACGTGCGAGAGAGATGGATGGACGGTGGTTGGCTGGCGTAGGGGTCATGGAACCGCAAGTAGGTCGGTTCCATCCTTCGGCGTGCGCAGCGCGATTCCGACTATTGAACTTGTACGTTGTTGGCAAAAACACGGTTTCTGTATATAGAACTTATTCTCATTCCACTCATTATAATAAATACATAATGGTGTATGCAAATTGTTTCAGGTTCTACGAATCAGAAATCCGGTTTTTATATTGTTCTATGAATTTATGCTTTTAGAGTTGCAATAACGTTTCAAATTGCGTTCCTATTCTTGTCTCATAATAAAGATTATGTGGGTACATAATATGACATAGGAATTACTATTAAAGGTCGTATTATTTTTGTACTAGCTGACCAGACAGACGCTGTTCTATTGTATGTTTTTTTAGAAAATAAGGGACAAGACGAGCAGGACGTTCAGCTGATGGTAATTCAGACGCCGTGCAGTGCCGCTCAGGATTCTTGAAAAACCCCAGAAATTCTGAGCGGCACTACTGCTGCGCTCGTGAACTTGAGACGTAAGTTGTTCAGTCTCATTTGCCCAGTAATTTCACTAGCTACGGCGCCTTCTGACCGAAACACAGTAATGCTTACACATTACTTCACGGCAGAAATAAGCGCCGTTGTGGTACCCATAATCTAGCCGGCATCCTGTGCAAAGGAGCCCCCCACCGTAATAAAATATATGGATTAATAATATTTTATAATATTCTTTAAAGATGCTATTGCGATCTTTTCTGTAGACCTCTTTAAGATACACAATTCCACCATAAATTGTTTTGTTATATCTCAAAGGGCTTCGATAGCGTTTTCGTTGAAAGCTCCCAGACGGCTTATTTTTTTCCGACTCCTCCAACAAATATCGTTGATATAAATAAAAATGTATACAAAAACTTAACAAATTATATAATAAAACATTCCTCGAGAACCTGGCTATCCATTGCACAAACAGCATGAAAATCGGTGCTTAAGTTTTTGAGTTTATCGTGAACAGACAGACAGACAGACGCAGCGAAGGACTTTGTTTTATAATTATAGTGATTTCACACTTTTTATGATGGCAACGGAGGAAATCTGAAGGGCCTTAAGCTATTGAAAAGAAATCTTTTTTGGATTTAAAAAATGAAATTTTTGCAGTATTCTTTCTAAAACCAGGTGTCGTTGAGAATTTGCTGAGTTAATAATATTACTTTATATTTCTTGTTTATTTAGTTAGTTGACATTTGAAGTACACTGTGAATTCTTTTATACTACATAATCGTCTGAATCGTTGAAATAACAAGAATTACAAAGCCCGTGTCTCTCGTCATTTCATTACTCGGTACAAAAGAATTAAACGACATCTTTGCATTTTGAAGCACGTGTCATCTAAAGTTTTGAATGTTAAAAACATAATGAATCAACCTTATTTTTTTTTTATTTTAAAACATTTAAAATGTTCTCTCATATCTATATAATTGTATATTATTTTGTATGTGAATGCAGCAATTATTTTAATATTCTTTTACGATAATTTAATTATTTACTTTCATTTTTCAAAAAGAATTAATATGTCTTAAATTAATTTTGAAACATTTAATAATACCTCTATTGATAATTCAAACGAAGTACCTTATCATTAGAATATGTTTTTATGTTTATAAATACAAAGTTCTCATATCCATTGCTCGATTTAAATCACATGTTTCATGAATGTGCTTACCTAATTCTAATATGAATTATCTCAAATAAATATTAAGTATAGATTACATTTACCATTACTTTTCTACCTATCAAATTCAAATAACTCATTGGACGTCAAAAACTAATCACCAACATCATCAGCTGGAATACATCCACTGCTGGACAAAGATTTCCACGACGTTTGGTCCTGATCTGCCTTCATCCAGCATCCGTCATCCCTCGCTCAGAGGGCAATGAAGAGGGCTATGCTCGGAGTTTCACTGCGAGAACGAATCAGAAATGAGGAGATCCGGAGGAGAACCAAAGTCATCGGCATAGCCCAAATGATTGCGAAACTGAAGTGGCAGTGCGCAGTGTAATAACTCGATGGGCAGATGGCCGTTGGGGCAGTAAAGTCCTCGAATGGTGACCACGGTACCGGAAGACGCAGTAGTTGGTAGGCCCCCCACAAGATGGACTGACAATCTGGTCAGGATCGCCAGAATACAATAACTAATACCCATTCGAAAATATTACCTCAAACCTAAGAAGAATAAATGACTGTTCAATAAAGATATTTCTTACTTTCTGTAGTCTATAACCTAATTAAAAACATTTGTATTTGAGTATTAAAATCAAATTTACAGACACGTGAATTAAACAGGTGATAAAAATAAAAACAAAACTCGTCGTTAAAAAGCTCTCTCGCAGAATGAATTCAAAACAACAATTCTTGTGATATAAAAATGAGCCAACAGCCATTTTAGTGCGACAGCGAATGCTTTAAATAATCTCACGAACTTAAACTTCAAATTCAAGAGGCGAACTTGAATGACGCAATCACCAAAATGGTCAACTGCGGTCATTTCTCTTTGGCCAACTTCTCTGGCTTCGTTGGAACTACTTAAACAACAATCTTGAGATATTGATGTTTTGTGAACTGGAACTTATTATTCGATTCTCTAGTGGTATGTGCTTTAGTGCTTATATTAAATATGTGTATATGGTTTTATAACATGATTCCAGAAAATGTACCAAAGAAATTTGTTACGAAATTTAAAAGAATTCTTAAAAAACAATTGTGTGATAAAGATTATTATAAGATAAATGACTTTCTTTCAGACTGGGAATGGATCGAACCCTCAGGTTATTTAATTATAATTGTTAAATTGTTAAAAAAAAAGAAGCCCGTTGAGTTTCTTTCACCCGTTCTTCTCAGGTCTGAGGCATAATTTTTCGAATGAGTGGTAGTTTTTGAATTTCTATATATCCTATCTTGAATAAAAATTTTTGAAATAGAATATGTACTTTGCTTTCAAGTAGAATATGTTAGTTTGGTATAATTTCGTTTTATTCAATTGAATTACAAACTAGGCATGATAAGTAAAAAACTTCTGGACGAGCTTTCAAAAAGCTTTTAATGTTTCTCATAATAGTTGTTTGCAATAAACTTAATAATAATTTCATCACCACTTATTGTAAGGAGGTTATCCAGTCGTGTCTAATTCTTTTTTTTTTTTTACTTTTGATTTTGTATGTGACTGATTTAAATTTAACTTTAAATTCTGTTCTTTTAACTCTCCGAAAGCAAAAAATTATATCTAGGGAAACGTAAATATATAAATAAAGAACAAACTCGCGAAAACTCTTTTAAAAATAAAAGAAGACATGAAGCTTATACGAAACAATCTGATTCATAATTAATGTCTATTATTATTATGATTTGGGGATTTCAATGCACTTAAATCCTAGGATCTATAGTGCCCCCTGCTTGCGTTAGCGCGTCTGCCCTCAACTTAAAAGTTAAGGAGGATAATCGAGGCTACTAACTAGGATACATGTTACTGTGCCGAGATTTTATTTATATCCTCGAGACCTATTACTTTTAAAAGGCGTAGGATTCTCAGAGGGTCCAGGCAGGACACGTCCTCTGCTTTACGTGAAGGTGTTTTAAGACACCCCAGCCTGATTCTGGCAATGGCTTTGCATTCCAGAAGAATGTGTATGGAGTCTTTAGTGGCTTCGCAGCAGGGTTGATTCACTGAGACCCATTTTGGCTAGGTGCTCATACAGCTTGCAATGGCCGGATAGACACCCCGTGAGGGCTCTCAGTTGTGTCCTGTCCAAGCCTATGCATTTTTTGGCACGCTTACGTTGATAGTTACCTAGGAGCAGCTTAGCTTGCCGATGGCCTGGTAGCGAGGACCAGTAACTGGCTGCCTCCAGTATTTCTTGATTCCTTAGGACATTGCGGATAAGAAATTCTCCAGCTCCACTAAAGGGTTCAGGGCCTATGAAGGGGGATGAGGCTCCATCCTTAGCTAGCTGGTCAGCTTTCTCATTGCCTACTATACTTTTGTGCCCCGGTATCCAAGCCAGGGTAACTTTATTTCTCTGGCAGAGGATATCCAGTTTTCTTCTGCATTCCCACACTAACCGTGAAGTTATTGTGAAGGACGTCAGTGCCTTGAGAGCTGCTTGGCTATCTGAAATTATGGCAATGTTCCTTGACTGGTAATTCCTGTCGAGGTTCATTTGTAGGCACCTTAATTAATGACTAATTATTATTTAACCAATAATTTAAGAACGAATACAGTGTTATAATCAAATCACCAATCACAGACATTGGATGTTAAGTGTAATTTCCCAGTAATTTCACTAGCTACGGCGCCCTTTATACCGAAACACAATAATGCTTACACATTCATCATCCTGCGCAAAGGAGCCTCCCACAGGTAAATGCCCTAAGTCACCTCTTAGGACACCCTTGGGCCAGGGTTTCCCTGTTCTTTTTATACCCCGGAGAAACAGATCATGTACTTGCTGACTTTATCAAAGCTAAAGACTGGCCTGTGTATGGCCGGAATACAACCATTTATATTATGATTGATACAGATATTTGTTTCCAAGCCACGGATGGTTCTCATGGTTATGTTTAAGTTTTTTTTTTTATGGAAATAAGGGACGAGTGGTAATTGATACGCCCTGCCAATTACAATGCAGTGCCGCATTGGATTCTTGAAAAACGCAAATATTCTGAGCGGCACTACAGTTGCACTCGTCACCTTGAGATATAAGATTCTTATTCTCATTTGCCCAGTAATTTCACAAGCTACGGTACCCTTCACACCGAAACACAATAATGTTTTCACATTACTGCTTCACGGCAGAAATAGGCACCATTGTGGTTCCTACAATCTAGCCGGCATCCTGTGCAAAGGAGCCTCCTACTGGTATGTATATTTTATTAAATATATCGTTGTCTGGCAACCATAGTACAGTCTAGTATAGTATAGTAACCATAGTATAGTCCGAGCTTGTGGCGGTGTCGTGAGGCAAGTTGTTCCCTTCCCCAAAACGGGCGCTAGTTTATTAATTTTTAACCGACTACAAAAAAGGAGGAGGTGCTCAATTCGACGGAATGTTTTTTTTATGGTTGTTACCTCAAAACTTTCGACTGGGTGAACCGAATTTGATAATTCTTTTTTATTTGAAAGCTGGTGCTTCTCGTGTGGTCCCATTGTAATTTGGTCCAGATCTGACCCTTGCATCCACGAGAAAACCATAAAAATCGTAAATATGCTATACATACGTATAGCAAAGTGGATGATAAATTTAAGAATAACTCAATATCGCGACAACTGATTGCGATGTTTCTTTTTTTATTGGAAAGGATATACTTCAAAGATAGTTTGGTTAGATTCTGATTACGAAATCCATGACAAAGTTACGGAACTCTTCAATTCTTAGGAGCAAATTAACGATACTCGGATGAATCTTTTTTATGGTATCCGGATATTTAAGTCATCTACCATAACATAGTTATGGCCAAGTAATTATCGTAGTCGAATATGATGATCAATGGGACTCCTTAAAGACTTCCAGTAAGGGTGCGACCTGTGGCAGAATTTCTTACTGCCTGTTATCAAACTGCAAAGCGCTTACGTTCATTGCTGCATTGAAAATTTTTGTATATCTACACATATTTAGCCAAATTGTAAGTTAGTGTACTTTAAATTCACTAAAAATCAAAAAATAAAAAAAACTTTTAACAAACAAACAACCGACTTCAAAAACACTATTCCAAAACAATTGATATAATATACACTAAAAGTATATATATTTTTAAAAAGTGTATATAATCGCGTATTTTCATACAATCTAATTAATTAATCTAATTCTAGTTACGATTTTTGTAATTTTTGGAGTCGGTGTCATCCAAGATAGGTTAGTAACTACAAACATAGTTATAGGTGAGATGTGCTTGAGTTGTGAGGAGGCGAGAGGCGGAAGGACACCGATTACAAAAATGACAATAATCGTAACTGACGTACGCAATTATTTTTATACTTTTTAGTGCATATTATATCTATTGTTTTGAAATAGTGTTTTTAAAGTCGGTTATTTTTTTTGTTAATTTATTTTTTATTTTATAACTGCTAATAAAATGCTCACATAATACCTCTTGTTTTTATTTATCATTTACTTTTTTTGACTTACTCGTGTAAGGTATTGAGGCTTTACGTGTGTATGAGTAGAGAGAGTTTTTGACGTTTGAGTTTTATCGCATCGCATTAATTATATTGTAATTGATATTTATAGAACAACGAAGCTGTAAAAGTTGATTTAAATGAGTTTCAATGAGTCTCTTGCCACTTCTTCTCATTAAAGGCCAACCTTTTCCAAAATGGAAGTAAATGTAAAAAAAAGAACGATGGTCATTTCCTTGAACTACATGAAAAAAGTGATTTTGATTTGATTTGTTAATTGTTTGTAAAATTCTCTTTCGTTTAATTATAATGGATATTAATAAATTAATGTGGAACTTATTTATTATATCTGGATTTTTTTATGGAAGAACCACAAACGTATTTACAGGTCACCTGTTGTTGAGTGATCACCAGAGGAATCGCAGGAGCGTTGCCGGCACTTTAGTAAAGCGTACGCGCTTATTTGAAAACCCATCTCCTGAAAACACCGCGCAAAGAAGTTCATTCCATATTTTGGTTGTAAAATTTGGTTGGAAAATATTAAGATTAGAAGAAATTAATTGTAGGCCTACCGATATTCCACATTTCTATAAGATGGAACTTGAATTTTATTAATTGTAGTTTTTTTTTCGAGAGGAGTAAAATACATTTACGTATTGAAGACCCCGAAACGGGGCCCATATGTCGGGCTCGGGTGTACACACCCCCTACCGACTAAAAACCTCCTCTGTGCTGATAGCCCTGAAGGCTTTTACAGCGAAGCTGGGTGGGGGCCTTGGAGGCCTATTATTAATTGTAGTATATGAAGGAGCAGCCCAGTGAAGTATGGCCCATTTTAACAAGTCTAATTTAGAAAGATTTCGAATATTTTTTTTTTCTCAAAACTGATTCCATTAGCTTTTTGTTGATGTCATTTCTAATACTACTATCGGTTCGGAAACAAATGGCGCTTTGAGAGAGAAGAACAGGCGCAAGAAACTCTCCCACCATTATTTTTTGCGCTCTTTTTAATAAAATATACAATATTAAACAGTCATTGTTATTGCTATAAAATAATCATAATCTAGTCCTAGGCTGTCCGATTACTTAGATATTCAGCTGTGGAGTAATAGGATTTACTACAGAGCCATTTATTAAT
The DNA here is from genome assembly GCF_905404315.1 of Leptidea sinapis. Classification (NCBI taxonomy): domain Eukaryota; kingdom Metazoa; phylum Arthropoda; class Insecta; order Lepidoptera; family Pieridae; genus Leptidea; species Leptidea sinapis. The sequence continues at coordinate 9,823,900 of NC_066285.1, read as the reverse complement.
AAAAAATTTAAATTAATTTATAATAGATAATGCCTGAACAGTGGCTGGGACTTTATTATAAACATTACTTACATCATTACGTACAATTATCATTAATTACAACACATGTCTAATGAACGTACCTAATATCTAATAATAATAATAATTATTATTATTATATTGACACACTTTTTACACAAATTATCTTGCCCCAAATTAAGCATATATATAGCCTGTGTTATGGGTTACAAGACAATGATATATTTAATACAATAAACATACATAAATACATTTAAACATCCATGACTCGGAAACAAACATCCATATTCATCATATAAATTGCTTGCACCTACCGGGATTCGATCCCGGGACCTCTAGCTTCGTAAGTAGAATCGCTAACCACTCGGCTATACAGGTCGAATATCTAATGAATGAATATTAATTAATAAGAGTTCTGGTGAAGTAATTTAACGGTTTCTTATTCACAAGACAGAAACTTATGTCACATGGGCGTCAGTTTTTTACTCATAAAGTACCCGAATTGAAAAACCCAATGAAAATTCTTTATTTTTGGTTTAGCCGTTTCGGAGGAGTTTGGGAACAAACACCGTGACACGAGAATTTTATATTATGATTATATATATAGACCAGTATGCGGTAACAGACGGTACTTTTTGAATACTGGTCTACCCGATTCTAGAGGACTGACATTGCATAAAGCACGCACTTTTACTGTGCCAGAAAAACATTTGAAATATTAGTGGAGTTTCCCCATAGTATTAACTTGTTACCTTATTTTCTAATTACGCAATAAAAATATGTAATTCATGTTCGGCGTAACATTCAATATAAATAAACTTAACCAACTTTATTGGCTCCAATAAACCTAAAATATAATTCACTTTCTAAAACCGTATTGTTACTGGACAACGCGCAACGCAAACGGCTGTCTCCGCAAGAAGGTATTTCATTGTTCATATTACCATTATTATGACAACAATTGAGTTAGCGGAATACGTAACTTTTGTCAAGATAAAAGAAATGTAAAGCAAGTAATAAATTATTGTTGCCCTAAGAAATGGAGAGTGCAGTAAAAATGAAAGTCAGCTATTGTTTCATTATGGAAATAGATACAATAAACGAAACGGAAAATAGACCAATTTGGTTCGTGTTATTTCTGGTTAAGACACGCTGGGCTACTTTTGGGTTTCATACACAAAAGGTTCCAACGGGAATCTACCAATAAACCCTTCTGTAGGTCTATATTTCAATCATTTCGAGTTGGCTGTTTCTCTAGAACCTTAAAAGGTAGGTAAAATTTCACTAAGTGTGTCGAAATCAAATTCAAAGCCAATTTAACTTTCCTCCAATGATCCTGTCAATTAAACGTTCTTATAAATATTTCTTTTAAAATACTGCTCTATGGTATGTTTGGAAAAAGTAGATCTCAGTAAGTCTCTTGAGGAATTGAGCGGAGCTAAGTTACCTCTCTCGCACAAGATCGCCATAGTTTTAATTCAGAAGTCACCGCTCTTCGACAACACTTCCCTAAAAGCCTCGCCTAGTATCGGAATACTGGGTCTCGAAATCTCGAGCGATTGCCAATTCCGTGGCCATCTGGAGGGCAAAGCCAAATTGGCTTCAAAGAAACTGGGCGTCATTAATAGAGCACGGCAATACTTCAAGCCGGCCCACATTCTAGCGCTGTACAAAGCGCAGGTCCGGCCACACATGGAGTATTGCTGTCATCTCTGGTCTGGCGCACCCCAGTATCAGCTCGATCCATTTGACCGCGTGCAACGCAGAGCAGCGCGAATTGTCGGGGACCCAGTACTCTGTGAACGGCTGGATCACTTGACGTTGCGTAGAGACGTCGCTTCATTGTGTGTCTTCTACCGCATTTATCACGGGGAGTGTTCCGAAGAGCTGTTTTACCTAATTCCTGCCGCCGAATTCCACCTTCGCACGACACGCCACTAGTTAGGATATCATCCTCACCATCTGGATGTGTGGCGGTCCTCCACAGTGCGGTTTACAAGGAGCTTTCTTCTGGTGTTGCAAGAGTGTATGGGCGGCGGTGATCACTTAACAACAGGTGACCCGTACGCTCGTTTGTCCTCCTATTCCATAAAAAAAAAAAAAAAAAGAAGTAGAATCATTTTTAATTTATTACAAACATAATACAATTTTCTTTACAAAACTATGTTATTAATTATATTTAATAGTATTGGTGTACAATTAATAAATTTTCATACAATTGTTACCTAGATTGAATGATTAACATGGCTCCAACTGTAAAGATTAGAGATATTTTGGTGATTTTTTTTTCGCACTGTCTGTAAAAAATAGAAATGTAAAGAAAACATGAATTTTCTTCTCGTATTCTGTAGGTGTATAATTATTTTTTGTCAAAATATAAGCTTAATAAAAACCGCCAAGAAATGGTTTCAATTATGCTCTTATTTGGCGATATCTAGTGATAGCAGCCTTAATCTTTCATGTTTGAAAATTCAATCAGCAGTTCTTTGCCATTTATAAATATGTAAGTTTCCCGTAAACCTATGTATCACACCTATAATAATCTTGACGTACCTAGAACTAGTAAAATTATAAACTGAAAGATGTAAAAATATATACATTTATATTGATTTATAAATGTAAAAATAATCTAGTGATTTTTAGTGGCATAATCTATTTATTGTTTTTGAAATAATGCCATGTTTTGCTATTTTTTAAGCTTTATTAACTTTCTCCTTTTTTTAATTCGGCTTGCATAAATTTTTTAAGGTAAAGTTTAATTCGCTTTCATATTTACCTTTTTTTTTAATATTGAAAATTTGTTGAATTTAAATCTTTACCAATTGAACTTGTCACTAGAAAATCTAGAATATTCTGTAAAATGAAAATAGGTGATGGATAAAATGGATCATAGATTATACTAAATAAATAATGCTAGAATCTCTGTCTATTTGGGTCAGTTGCATCACGTTAATGCACACGCGTAACTCCCGTGCAATCCCACGTGTAATTAAACCTCGAAACGATAGATGAAAAGGTAATATATTCATTTATTCCCGAGTTGCTTATAGGCCAAACGTGAGCACGTTTTTATCAGAATATTTTGCTTAAGTAGTTCAAGCTGACTCAATTTTAGGGGTCCGTATGAAATTCAACACACTGCGAATCAGCACTTCAAGAAAAAATACTTGTGGAATGTGCATAAAGAAAGACTCTTAAAACAATTCTTTGATGATAATAAGGGACGAAACGTGCAACAAGTTCATTGATACACCCTGCCCATTACAATGCAGCGCCGTTCAGGATTCTTGAAAAACCCAAAAACTCTGAGTGGTGCTACAATTTCGCTCGTCACCTTGAAATATAAGATTTTGTTAAGACTCTTAAATTATTAAAACTTTCGTGAGACATTATTTACTTATTTATTGAGTTTAAATTAAATGTTAAGTCTCATTTGCCCAGTAATTTCACTAGTTACGGCGACCTTCAGATCGAAACAGAATAATGCTTACACATTACTGCCTATTACTACCCATAATCTAGCCGGCATCCTGTGCAAAGAAGCCTCCCACATGTATTATATTGCATTTTATAAATTAATAATTTTATGCTGACAGTATTTTTCTACTGCTACTATAAATTTGCTATTGCGGCTTCAAAAAATATAAAAGATATCTATCGGTTTTACCAAAAACAAATGGACTTCTTAAATTGCCATTATTTTGTACTTATACCTTAAATATTGTTTTGCCTTGTTTAAAGATGATCTCTAAAATTTTTCTTTTTGGTATCTAACTATAAAAAATTTTCACGAAATTTTCATTATTCGTAATTATTATCGGTGATTCGCACTTAAAGAAAAATCAGAATTTCTCTCCATCTTTTCGTACCAATTAATTATACATTGCCTTGTTTCGAAACTAATTTTTAATTCCACGTTGACGTAAATGATCAATCTACTGAATTATATTATGCTGAAGGCTTCTACTTATAAATTCTATCGTTTGCATTATAACGCGCAATAACATAACCCAATAATAATATTTGTACAATTGAGCAAATTTTTAATAGTATTAGTTTCAAATTTAAAAAAAAAATGTGCATCTGTTGAAATTAATTATTTTCTCCTTACAGCACGGCGCAAATCCAATTATGAATTATCTACTATTAATTATCTATTAATATTAATATTTATTATCTATTAATTATCTTACCAGTGGGAGGCTCCTTTTGCACAGGAAACTGGTTAGATTATGCGAATCACAACGGCGCCTATTTCAGCCGTAAAGCAGTAATGTGTGAGCATTATTGTGGTACAGGCGCCGTAGCTAGTAAAATTACTGGGCAAATTAGACTTAACAACTAATGTCTCAAAGTGACGAGAGCAATCGTAGTGCCACTCAGAATTTTTGGTTTTTTCAAGAATCCTGAGCGGCACTGCTAATTATGAGAAACTGTGACATTCATAATGTTAACACGAGGAACAAACATAAACTTGTTATGCCTACTACTCGGTTGGGTCGAGTTAGTAAGTCTTTTGTTGGGCGATGTATATGCTTCTACAATATGATCCCAGAAAATGTACAAAACAAATGTGTTACGAAATTTAAAAGAATTGTTAAAAAACGTTTGTGTGGGAAAGGTTATTATAGCATAAACGATTTTCTTAATGACACCACGGACTGGGATTAAAGCGAACACCCTCAGGCTCTTTAATTATTAATGTTTATTGTACGATATTACATTGTAATCCATATTTTATATAAAAAAAAAGCCCGCTGAGTTTCTTGCGCCCATTCTTCTCAGGTCTGAGGCAGTCTCTTTTGAATGGGTGGTAGATTTTGACGTTCAATAAGTGATTATAAATCCTATTTTGAATAAAAATATTTGAATTTGAATTTGAATTTTAATGTGTAGGGCGTATAAATTACCATCAGCTGAACGTCCTGCTCGTCTCGTCCCTTATTTTCATAAAAAAATCTGGTATCCATATTATGTTGCTCCACTTATAACATCTTATAGTCACCATATCAATATTAAAAATATTTTATGTTTTAAACAAATAGATTGACATGGCCATCGTACTAAGCAATTTAATTTAATATAATATGTATTACTTGTGAGACACGTTGCGTTATTAATAACAAAAATACATTGGATTTTAATGCCAATTCCCAGTTAAACTATTTATTTAAAATATATAATATATTTTAAATATTGATATGGTCACTATAAGATGTTGTTAGTTAATTACGTAATAACTTAATACAGAAGGATCCTTAAGTAGGGACTGAATAAATTGGCTGACTTGGTATTATATGGTTTTCACAATTTTTTACATTAGCAAAACTGAGTTGTGAAACTTGTATTTTTTACAATTTATGTTATTGATAGCATCATAAATTCACATACCATTTTCCACAGCCTAGGGCAATCAATACCTCTAAGATAATCTCTGACCCAGAGGTTATTCCTTGAGCTATGAAGATACTCAAACGCATGATATAAAGCTTATTTCAATAAATCAGCCCAGCGAGTTTTACTTTGCAAAAAAAGGAAAAATAATGATGACGTCACGCCGAATTTTTGGGGTTTTTCAAGAATCCTGGGCGGCACTGCATTGTAATGGGCAGGGCGTATCAATTACCATCAGCTGAACGTCCTGCTCATCTTGTCCCTTATTTTCTTTAAAAAAAATGTAATCACCTCAAAGTTCGGTTAATATTACTCCTAATAACACAATTTTTGTTTTCAAAAATACAAAAAAGAAATTATATCGGGTGGTTGTCTAAATTTTGTCATCAATTAATTATTAATTATTTTAACCTCTAATTACGAATTGTCCGTCCTGGTCACCCGCCCTCTTTCTATGAGCAAGGTTACTGGCATGTGTTACCGCCTTAAATTAAAAAAAAAAGGTTTCCAGTCTCTGTTAAGGCGTTATCCTTAACTACTACTCAATTATAATGTCTAAGCCTTTGGACAGCTTGGATCTAGATTATGATTATTTTATAGCAATAGCTAATATTATATTTTATAAATTGTATTTACAAAAAAAGCGCGACACTTACTGGTAGAGTTTCTTCTCTTTGAGCATGCCATGCTTTAATTGATAATAAATAAATTATGGGATAATCAATTAGCTAACAAATGCCATCTATGTTCTTACTAAGCAGTTCGAATATAAAATATAAAAGTAAAATATAATATTATATTTAGTGTATAAAATTTTTTCCTCAAATTCCTATTGCGGCTAATTTTGGTGTAAGACTGAGCTTTTATTTTTATTATACTTGTGTAAAAACTTGTAGCCGCTATTCCAAGAAAACGCCAAAATAGCGCACAATTGAAACCACTTCTTGACAGTGTAAATAAAGTTTAAATTTTTACAAAAATATTTCTATATCTATAGATTACGAGAAGATTTTTTATAACACAAACAACGTTTAAATAAACCGACTAAAAACTGAAAAGTATCAACGTCATAGCTATCAATATGTATGCACATACAAATAATAGTATGTTATTGTTGTTAAAGGTAAAGGCTTGCATAAGAGGTGTATTAGACTACAGTTTTAGTTATTTGATACTTTTCTGTTTGAGAAGTCGGTTTTTTAAAACGAAGTTTTTTTATGATTTATTAATATTATAACCTGAACGATAGCTCCTAAAAAAGCCATACACAAAAAACAATTATATCATCGAGGTAGACAAAAATTTTCATAAAATGAAAACTACTGGGCCAAACAATATATAAATTTTATGGCATCTATTTCGCATCGAACTAAAGAAGAATTACGTAAATCAGATGATAAATCGTATCGTAATCGGTGTACATACATAAAAAAAATACTGATCGAATTGAGAACCTCCTCCTTTTTGAAGTCGGTTAATATTTATATCATAATAGGCAGTGTGAAAAAGAATAACAAAAATACCAATGAGAATATGAGCACTATGTTAGAAATATGCCTAAATTTTATAATTTCTCTGTGAACGGCTGGATCACTTTACACATTATTTTGTTATATCCCCAAGGGTTTAGGCAGTGCTTCCGTTTTCCGACAAATCCAACAAATATTGTTAGTGTATATAAAAACTTAACAAATTATATACTCAAACCTCCCTCAAGAACCAAGCTATCGATTGGTGAAAACAACTTGAAAATAGGTGCAGTAGTTTTTGAGTTTATCGCGAATAGACAGACGCGGCGGATGAAACTTTAAAGTAGCAAAAAATAGTTTTAGGCTGACTGAAAATTTCTCAAATAATTATAAAATAAATAAAGTAAAATATATCACGGAGGGTGCTCAGAGGACTTGTTCTTGTTTCATTAGTTCAAAATATGGAATTCCACTTGCATTATGTTGACGTCTGACATTCTATAACTGCGCCTTTCTAGGCTGGCAACACATTTCTTGACCCTTGTGTTGCGGATGTCCATGGGCGTTTGAATCACGTCTCCCCATCACGTTTGCCTCTTGCCCGTTTGCTTATATAAAAAAATAAAGAATAAACTGTTATTTTGCTGAATATTTATTTAAATGTGGGCCTTCTTGAGTGTAAATTGCCCTAAGATTCGTCTTATATCAATTCGACACATGTTTCACCTCTACACGAGGCATCCTCAGGAGATCTTGCCCCCCCAAATTCTGGTACGAGACTGAGACTCATGTAGTGGCAAAACACGTGTCGAATTGATAGAAGACGAATCTTACCGGAATTTACACGCAAGAAAGCTCACAACTTTGAATAATACGCACTTAAATATTTTTTTTATGAAAATAAGGGACGAGACGAGCAGGACGTTCAGCATATTGTAAAAAAAAATTTTTTGTATGTGACAGAGTCAATATATTAGAACATTACGTCTCATAAACAATAACATTACGTATATAATATATAAAAATAGTTTAATAAACTAAAAAAACGCTTTAAATAAATTTAAAATGAATATCAATTCATTTTTGACGAGGGATGAAAAAATTCCATAAATTAACAAAAATATTATTTTACAAATTGAAAAATGGAATAATTTTATCAAATTAATGTATTGTCATCGGTCCTCGATAAATCTACGAAGTTGGAACGAAATCTGCCTGTTTAAAGTGGGTCAAATCACGCTCAAATGAGTTACCTACAAACAAACATACATACAGGTAAAGCTAATGAAAAGCGTGTAAAAATAGTGCGGGAAAATTTATAAACTATTTGACACAACATGTTAGTCGTGTAAAGGAAAAATACATTTATTTATTTTTCCTGACGTACATAGTTTAAAGATATAATTAATCACTCGTCTTTAAAAGACGTTTCAATGATTTTAAAGATATCTGTGACCTATCAATGTTATTGGTTCATCAACATTTGCGAAGATTAATAACTCGATATGAACAAAATGATGTTGCTCTATGATATAGCACACCTAACGTGACGAGTCTAAAATAGACTAATTGATCGACTATATTATATTATACTCAAATATGTGTTATAAAATCTTCTCGGCCAAAATACCACAGTGTCCGACGACGAAGGTTTTTGACCAGTGTGTGTTGCCAGTGATGACATACGGAACACAGACGTGGTCGCTAACTATAGACCTTATGAGGAAGCTCATTGTCGCTCAGATGGCAAAGGAGAAGGCTATGCTCGGAGTTTCCCTGCAAGATCGAATACGTAATGCGGAGATCCAAAGGAGAACCAACATAGCCCAACATAGATGGTTGCGAAACTGATGTGGCATTGGGGAGGGCACATAGTTCGACAGACAGATGGCCGTTGGGGCTCTAAAGTCCTCGAATAGCGACCACTTACCGGAAGATGTAGTGTTGGTAGAAAAATCGACTTTCATCCATTATTTTATCAACTGTCTCACGAACTTTCAATCACGTCAAATTTTATATCCATCCCAAGAAAAGTGCTCAACGCCGCTAAACAATATTATGATAAATAAATTAACTGCATGAGTAAATTATCACTTTAAATAGGGTATTTTATTCAGAAAGAATAATGATTTCATTGAGATAGTATGGACAATAAACGATACCGGCCTTACAAATAAAAATAGCATAAAGTTATACCTAACAATAAACCATAAATATGCAAAATGTTTACAAATAGACATTTTGCTTACGATTTGTTTTATTTGGACTTAGCGTTTCCCGGGTTTAGTTGCAAGACAGTTTGAAATTCGGAAAGCTTCGAATTATCATTACATCAGTGTTGTCAGCGATATAGTCAACATTTTGCATATACTTGGTTTATTCTCAGGTATTACTTTATGCCAGGTTTATTTGAAAACTATAAAATAAATTTAACACACAATTAAAATTTCAAAACACATTTTTTTGAACGATGCGGGACTCGAACCCACAACTTTTCGCGTTCCGTGCGAGTGCTCTGCCAACTGAGCTAACTGTTCGAGTGACTTCTCGTCATAAACTCGTCTATGCTTTGTTCAACTCTCAGGTTGTGGCTCCATCTATAGGATCAACTTTACAGTTGATAACCTGCTCAACCCCAATATTTGCATATTAGGAAATTGATTGGAGATGTCGCTCTTGTAAATCAAAACAATTTGTTATGTTTTTAAAGTGATAACCCTCACTTCTAGGATGAATACACAATATCACTTTAAAAACATAACAAATTTAACAATTCATTTCTACGTTGTCAGTTCTCACGAGCACACCAATAAATTCAAAGCACGCACTGTACTGTAGAGACTACGAATGGCAAGTGTAGACCAATCTCGAATCGATAAGTAACTGTTCTGGCTGCCAAATATCAATTGAAGCGAGATCGTGACTGGAGCAAGAAGGACACGACGACGAAATAAGAACATGTTAATAATGCGGTGAGCAGTAATAGTGAAATGTTTGGGAGGTAGGAGGTATATTATGAATAATAAGACCCATAAACATAGTATACTGGTGTAACAGACGACCCCTGTGTGAGAAAGATACAAAATAGATGGACCATGAAAGCGCTTTTAAATAATTTAGTGTCCATTAGTCTCCTGTCAAATTGGACCGCGTTTTAATTTTAGTGTTTTTATCGTAATTATACTGTGTTTTAACGGATCCGCTAAAAATGTACTGGTGTCGTGTTCTGTACTAGATTGTATTGTTATATACAGCAACAATCCGAATAAATAAACATAAGATCACAGATAAATACTGACTCTTTAATAATACTTTCCCCGTGGTTATTTTTGTAGAACATATTATTTACTAAAATATTTGGAATTACTTTTTAAATACGCATTTACCATCGGTTTCCTAGGTCATCGGTATTAGAACCTCGCTGATATCCCAGTGGGAGGCTCCTTTGCACAGGATGCCGACTACATTATGGGTACCACAACGGCGCCTATTTCTGCCGTGAAGTAGTAATATGTAAGCATTACTGTGTTTCAGTGTCGGTGCCGTAGCTAGTGAAATTACTGGGCAAATGAGACTTAACATCTTATATCTCTAGGTGACGAGCGCAGTTGTAGTGCCGCTAATTGTTGGGTTTCTCAAGAATCCTGAGCGGTACTGCATTGTAATGGGCACGACGTATCAAATACCTTCATCTGAAGTCGTGCTCGTTTCGTCTGTTATTGTCATAAAAAAAACAAGCCTCCACTTTCAAGAACACCATAAAAACAGCGACAAACAATAAACAGAAAAAGCCAGTAATAATATAAATATGTACATGTTTCCAAGTCTAGAAATATTAGCAAACCAAAACCAAAATATATCTGTGTATTAACATTAAATAAAAAAAAAATTAACAAAAAAACAACCGAGTTCAAAAACACAAAGACAATAGATATAATGTGCACTAAAAAGTATAAGAATAAATGCGAATTTTTATACAATCTAATTAATAAATCTAATTCTAGTTACGATTATTATTATTTTTGGAATCGGGGTCCTTTCGCCGCTCTCGCCTCGCCTCCTCACGACTCAAGCACATCTCACGTATAACTATGTATGTGGTAACAAAACACAAGACACCGACTCCAAAAATTACTATTATTATTAATTAATTTTATGGTTTTCTCATGGATGCCACTGTCAGATCTGGACCAAATTACAATGGGACTACACGGGAAGCACCAGCTTTCAAATAAAAAAAGAATTATCAAAATCGGTTCACCCAGACGATAGTTTTGAAGTAACAAATATAAAAAAGAACATACCGATAAATTGAGAACCCCCTCCTTTTCTGAAGTCGGTTAAAAATTGAATTAACTACTATTCCAAAATTATACAGATATTCTAGCCTTCGTAAATATTTAACATCTTACTTATAATATTAATTTTAATAATAAATTAGTTATTTGTTCATTTAGGTACTCGAAAATATCTTCGACAAACGATCTCGTCCACAAGATTGTAGGACGACAAATCACTCTACTTTAATTATTGTCAAAATTCGATCAAATCTGAGAAAATCACGTCATGTTAGGATTCTAAGAGAAAAATTCCACAGTTATGTCTAAATTTCTTTTATCTCTACTTTTGACGTAACGAGACGAAATAAGTATTGGTTGTTAGCTTCAATAGACATTTATTGAATTAGGCGTTACTTTGCGGAAATCCATAATTATACAAATGATTTAAGTTTTCTTTAGTGGCATTTTGACTCACTCTGGCACTTTTGAGTCTCGTGCCAGATTTTGGCGAGACAACACGTCCTGAGAATGCCTCGTGTAGAGGCGAAACACGTGTCGAATTGTTTTAAAAACAAACATTGGCGGAATTAACAATAAAGAAAACTTAAATCATTTGTTCAATAGATATATCGAGATAAGACGAGAAAATGTGTAGAGATATTACGCATTTTCTCATGGTGCACACGGTTAGCCCGGCAGGTCTTATAAAGTAGTAAAATAACTGGACTTTGAAGGATGAAGTAGCCAAGGCTCGCTTGTAACTCGCAAGAGGATGTGTCTACCGGCTACTGGTTAGCTACGGAGTGGTCTGCCAACTTGTTTGTGGTACTATATAAAGCCATAGCTATTACGGTAAAACCACCGCATGGTTGATGTTACAACTCATTAAGTAAGACCTTGATAAACATACGGTGATAAAATAGTTGATTTAAAATGTTATATTATTCTGAGCAAAACTACTTTTCTGTTCAATATATATCTGTCTCATCGTGAACATAATGAGATCAATTAATTAACTAAAACAACTATTATAATTGACCTGGATAGTGTAATCGCGACAGTAGGTACGAATGTATAACAGAGATTAACAACAATTAACATTACAATAGGTTATGATTACCACAGAGTATCTAAGTAAGTATAAGTGACTTTGCGTTAACAATATCCATTGCTTTTGGGCGAATGTTTATCCAAATAGGAAAACCATAAAATTATTCTCAATAAATCTAATTGTACGCGAATTCAAATTACAAATCTTAATATTCGATATGTCTTTTCATTAATCACTTTTATGTTAGGTTTTAAACTTAAGAATTTTATTGATCAGAAGAAATTGCTGAGCCAGCTGGTCACCCGTCCAGCCTAGCTGAAAGCCTGGAGGCTCTTCACCAACACCAACAAGCCTCAGGCTCTATAAAGACAATCGGCATGCAAATGCTCTAGTTCTGCGAAAAATATCATGTTGTCTACGGTGACTGAGTATCTCAAAGTTATGAAGGTCATTACTTCACGGTGCCGGAGCACGTTAAAGACATGATTGTGAAGGCCAAAACGCAAAATCCATGCTACTGATACATATAAAAGACCATACAAATTGCACAAGACAAAATTCTTCATCACGGGTGCCAAGATTTGTGAAGAAGACCACTTCCAGAGACACTAAGAAGTCTGGACGTCAAGTCAGAGTAGTCAATAAGTAACAGTAAAACAAATACTAAAAATATAATAAGCATAGTGCATTAGTACATAATATATTTTTTTTGTTTATTTATGTATATGAAACAAACAGTATTACAATAATAAATATTAACAGAACTTAAAACTCACACTCTCACCAGAGAAGTCTCCAAAGATTATTGATTAAGATGATTTTGCCCTGTACTTTTCCCGGGGCGTAAAAAGAATAGGGGAGTCCCAGGCCCATGGGTGTCGTAAGACTAAGGGCTTTTTAGAAAAAGAGAGAGTCACGCTGCCGTCTTTTGACGTCAGCACAATCGGGCCAGACTCGTCCGGGTTAATTACCACACTCGCACAGAATACCGGCGTGAAGTAGCGGCCTAGTGCCGCTATGTTTCGCATAGGTTAGTGTCGAGGACCGGTGGCCATTCCCCCCCCCCCCCCTCCACCTGAATATGACAGCGGAACTTAAAAAGATTTTACCCCAGGATGGGTACCGGCTCTACCAGAGTCGGAGAATCCCTCCCCGAGCACTCTAGCTCGGGCTGCCCTTCGTATTCTGGGGAGGGCACAGAACCGCGCATAACCAAGGACAAACGAGGCAGTAACACCACGGCACCCCGCTCCAAACTCAACGTGGACTTTTGCAATATCAGGGGAATTCACTCCTATTTAAACGCCGTCCACCACCACCTTGAGACGGCGCAGCCGGCCTTGTGTTTCCTTACGGAGACGCAGATATCTCGACCTAGCGATACGTCATATTTAACGTACCCCGGGTACAAAATTGAGCACAATTTCTTGCCTCATGCCGGGGTATGTGTGTATGTTAGGGAGGATATCTGCTGTCGCCGTCTCGGCAATTTTGAGGGTAGGGACCTGTCCACTCTCTGGCTCAGCGTAGATTTAGAGGACCGCGTCCGCATCTATATGCGTGTGTCTACAAGTCCCATAGTGGTAACGCAGAAACCGATCATCTCATGGGCTACGTTCGAGCGGCAATTGACGACGTGCTTGCACAGATCCCCTCCGCTGAAATCGTAGTCTTGGGTGATTTCAACGGGCACAATGCCGAATGGCTTGGATCACGTACCACAAACTACGCAGGGCGATCTGTGCATAATTTTGCATTGGCGTATGGTCTGTCCAAATTGGTCGAGTCGCCAACGCGGCTCCCGGATGTGGATTGCCACATGCCGTCCTTATTGGATCTTCTGCTGACTACACATCCCGATGGTAACCAGGTCTTTGTCGACGTCCCTCTCGGAACGTCCGACCATTGCCTGGTCGGACGTGTAGTGCCTATCCGACGCCAACGTCGCAGGCCACCAGCGACCCGCCGCGTTTGGCACTACAAGTCAGCAGATTGGGATAGGATGCGTTCCATTTTTGCATCCTACCCTAGGGGCAGGGTTTGTTTCCCTTCGGATGATCCTAGTGCCTGCGCCGATGTAGCCGATGTGATACTGCAGGGCATGGATATTTTTATACCAAGCTCTGTAGTACCGATCGTTGGCGGATAACAGCCCTGGTTCGATGCGTCAGTTAAAGCAGCATCTGACTGCAAAAAACAGGCGTATCGAAATTGGGTTGCGGCGCTAGGCACAAAGGATCCGAACTGCATAGTTCTAAAGAGGAAATACAACCGTGCTTCCAGATTTTTTAAGCGGCAAATCGCTCGTGCAAAGTCAAAACACGTCGTCAAAATCGGCGAGCAGCTTTCCAGTTACCCGACCGGAACACGCAAGTTCTGGTCGTTGTCGAAAGCTGCTCTTGGTAACTTCAGCCAGCCGTCCTTGCCGCCGTTGCACATGAGGAATGACACCCTGGCCAATACGGAAAAAGAGAAAGCCGATCCCTTGTGCACTCTTTTGCCTCCAACTCGACTCTTGACGACTACGGAAAAACACCGCCGACCATCCCGCGGTGTCAGAGCTCTATGCCTGAAGTACAGTTCAGACAGAAAACTGTTAGGCGAGCTCTGTTTTTGTTGGACGTCAGGAAGTCGAGCGGGCCGGATGGCATTTCTCCAATCGTGCTTAGAACGTGTGCCCCTGAGTTGACGCCGGTGCTAACTCGTTTATTCCGGCACTCTTATTCTAAAGGCGTAGTCCCTGACTCATGGAAGTCAGCCCTTGTCCATTCGATCCAAAAAGAAAGGAGACAGTTCGGATCCGGCAAACTACAGGCCTATTGCTATTACCTCCTGCTCTCCAAAATCATGGAGAGCATAATTAGCCGTCAGCTCTTGGTATACCTAGAGGGTCACCAGTTGATCAACGACCGACAATACGGCTATCGCCATGGTCGGTCGGCAGGTAATCTTCTGGTATACCTAACACATAGGTGGGCAGCGGCTATTGAAAGCAAGGGGGAAGGCCTGGCAGTTAGCCTGGATATAGCGAAGGCCTTTGATCGTGTATGGCACAAGGCGCTCCTCTCCAAACTTCCATCATTTGGGCTTCCCGAGAGCTTGTGCAAGCGGACCTCCAGCTTCCTCACTTGGCGCAGCATACAGGTCGTTGTCGACGGATATTGCTCGAACCCGAAGCCCGTGAATGCTGGAGTGCCCCAAGGCTGTGTGCTGTCTCCCACGCTGTTTCTTCTGCATATCAATGATATGTAGGACACCTCCAACATTCATTGCTAGGTAACGTCGCGGAATGGGGAAAATTGAACCTTGTCCAATTTAACCCCCAGAAGACTCAAGTTTTTAGCGTTTACCACTATAAAAACCCCATTTGTCGTATCACCGCTCTTCGACAACACTTCCCTCAAAGCCTCGCCTAGTATCGGAATACTGGGTCTCGAAATCTCGAGCGATTGCCAATTTCGTGATCATCTGGAAGGCAAAGCCAAATTGGCTTCAAATAAACTGGGCGTCATTAATAGAGCACGGCAATACTTCAAGCCGGCCCACACACTAGCGCTCTACAAAGCGCAGGTCCGGCCACACATGGAGTATTGCTGTCATCTCTGGTCTGGCGCACCCCAGTATCAGCTCGACCCATTTGACCGCGTGCAACGCAGAGCAGCTCGAATTGTCGTTGTGTGTTTCCGGGACGATACGACATGGGTACCTTCAAAAAAAGCGCGTACACCTTCCTTAAGGGCCGGCAACGCTCCTGTGATTCCTCTGGTGTTGCAAGAGATTGTGGGCGGTGGTGATCACTTAACAACAGGTGACCCGTACGCTCGTTTGTCCTCCTATTCCATAAAAAAAAAAAGATTATACGGCACTTTTAGTTAAAAGTTAACGATAAAAACCACAAATGAAAAATAATACAAATTAACATATAATTACAAGTTATATAAGTTACACAATACTACAAACTCTTATTACACAACTCTACAAAGAATTGGTTACAATGAGTTAAGAATTCAGAAAAAAATATAAAAATGGGGTTAAAAAAATCAGTAATTATTTTATACTAGGTATTACAATTCAGCGATCTGAAAACATTAACATCTACCAGTGGGAGGCTCCTTTGTACACCGTTTTGGAAGCCGGCTTGATTATGGGTACCACAACGGCGCCTATTCCTGCCGCGAAGCAGTAATGTATAAACATTACTGTGTTTCGGTCTGAAGGGCGCCGAGCTAGTGAAATTACGGGCAAATGAGACTTAACATCTTATGTCTCAAATTGACGAGCGCAATTGTAGTGCCGTTCAGAACTTTTGGGTTTTTCAAGAATCTAGAGCGGCACTGCATTGTAATGGGTAGGGCATATCAATTACCATCAGCTGAACGTCCTGCTCGTCTCGTCCCAAATAACAAAATAAAGCTATCATCTAATAACAATTACAGCATATTGTATTTCATAAAAAAAAAACCTTTTCATGTAACATCTATTTCTATAATATTTCTATATATAAACATATTACTTAATTTTTATCCTAACCCATAATATGTAGGCAATAAACTATTATGAAAGCTGTCTATAATTTGTAATCTGAGATGCAATCGACGTAATATTCGTCACACATCTTCTGTTTCAGAATGTGGATTGGCAACAACTACTTCCACGTAATCTCTGATTGACAGTACCGTTTGATGACATCTCTACGCTGCAAATACTAGCTGAGTTATGGTAGCTCTAATAAGTAGGAAAACATACTTAATGTGCGCTATGTTTTTTTGCCAGCAACAAGTTCCCTAGGGAGGCATTGCGCAGATAATTAAGTTCATTATGCAGTAGAAAAATGGAGTAATAGGCGTTTATTACGGCGAGTTTTCCGATGAGCTTAATTTGTGTACGTAACTTAATAATTCTTGTCACACACATTAAATTTGAAATCAAAATTTATGAACGATGCGTGACTCGAACAACCTGAGAGTTGAACATAACGTATAAAGATTTATGAACGTGACGTCACTCGATCGCTTGGCTCAGTGGGAGAGCGCTCGCACGGATCAAACTCGAACCCGCGACCTTGTTTTCAAATTAAATATGCGTAACTAATCCCAGAAGTGAGGGTTATCATATTAAAAAAATAACAAATTGTTTAGATTCTTGTCTCTGGATATAATTGTACCAAACAATTTAAAATAAAACCACCCAAATCTGGATGTGTTTTCAATAAACTTTCCTTCACATACATACGACAAAACCGACGATTATTCATCATTGCGCGGTTTTTCAAGGTCATCCAAATGTAAGACCTGAACCTGACCTTAACTGAAGTGGTAGTGGACAGGGCACATAGTTCACACAAAAATGTCCGAAAGGCTCGCAAACATAAAATATGATGGAGTTGTGATAACAAAACAAGTGCCCAATTTTTTTTTTAAATGACACTTAATGTCGATGTGTATTCTTTTGGAAATGTTGGGATTGTGTGTTCAATTTTGGGACAATATTATATACTATGAAATTTGTAACTTGATTTTTTTTTTAAATTGAAACTGAAATTAAACTGTTTGTTTGTTGCCAGTGGCCAGTAATAGAGTACTTTTATCTCGCCTCTGTTTAAGGAGCGTTTTTTAACCAAATCATTTAAGTGATATTTACAATAAAATAATTACATGTATGACATTATTGGTATATATAGCTACAAATATCAATAGATTAAGCTGATCTTAGTTTCACAGATTATATTTCTCATCAATCAATCATAATTTTTGAGCTTTACCAGAGACACTAGTGGGAGGCTCCGTTGCACAGGATGCCGGCTAGATTATGGGTACCACAACGGCTCCTAATTTTGCTGTGAAGTAGTAATGTGTTATTTTTGTGCATTACTCCTGTGAATCCTGAGTGGCACTTCATTGTAATGGGCAAGGCGTATCAATTACCATCAGTTGAACGTCCTTCTCATCTCGTCCCTTATTGTTATAAAAAAAAGACAATTGGTTCACTTGATAGAATAATTATATGAATGGACACAATGTGCTCATATGAAATCATAGTCATTATTTTTTTAATTATCATTATTACATCATTTTATTTGAACTGACTCATTTATTAAATCTTGTAAACTAGTTAATATATTATACAATATAGTTCAATTAAATTCACCTTTCGTTTTTAAATACCTTGTGCTAAATTTTACAGCAAATTGCACAGAGGAAGTAGTGACAATACCTACATTTCTGGCTTAGCATATTTTCAATTAAGTTGTGTGCGTCATCGGATATCCTTTATCACATCGATAAGTACGTAGGTACATCATTAATATAAACTGTTAAATTGTACGATATTAGCAATATTATTTAAACCATGGTCAAATCGGTTTTTATGTAGAATCAATGAAACTAATGATATGTTGCTATTAATATAAAATGACGACCCCTATTGCCCAGTGGTTAGTAACCCTGCTTACTGAACTAGAGGTCCTGGTCTCGAATCCCGGTACAAACATTTATATGATGAATATCAATTTGTTTCCGAGTCATGGATGTTTATTTGTATTTATGTATGTTTAAATAAGTATTTTGTATGAAATATATTGTTGTCTTGTACCCATAATACAGGCTATGGCCTAGTTTGGGGCAAGATAATTTGTGTAAAAGTGTGTCAATATTTAAATATATAGAAATGGTATTTGACGCTCGAAGGTTGAGTAAACACCGCCGCCCACATTTTCCTGTACCAGAAGAATCATAGAAGGGTTACCGACATTTAAGGAAGCCATTGATTAATTAATCAAGTAAAAAATAATAGTGCAACACATTAGTGTTGAAACACAAATTTGTTGTTGCTGGGTGGCTCCTTTTTTAAACACCACACGTTTCTTATATTTATTATATCTTTAAGTTGCTTCATATTTGAAGTTATACTTCTTTAGCCGCGTTATAAGAAAATGATAAGAGTGAAATTTTAAGAGGCACGCCCATCACTGCAACACAATGGTAACAGGTTGAAGTTGGTTCTTAAAATTTTTGTTATTTTTGTTGGTTTCTTCGTCCATTATTAGGACAGGCAAAGGGTTCAAGCCCATACAGCCGTATTTATCATTTAATAATCAATTGTCAAAGCCATCTTTACGAGATTCTTACAAAACTGCTCTTTCTAAAAACGTAGAATAGTACGAAGAATAAATCATTTTAATGATTTTTGCTTCGTTAGGCCAAAGAAGTATAACTTCTTGCGGGCATGCATAAGTACACACACGCTTTTTTGTTATTTGTGTGTCTTTTTCACGTATGACGATACGATTTCAGTCTACAGAATTTCAGTTTTCCAAATTTTATGTTGATTGATATACGATTGACGGTGAAGGAAAACGAAAATAATGAGAAAATCACACACACCAGTAAAGGTATCAAAGGTTGCATGTTAAAGTGACCAACTGGCACTGGGCCCACATGAGCTTGAACCCAGAGTGTTTATACCCAAAATACACTATATTACACTTTGTATTTCATTCAGGTTCATAAACTGACACCAGAGTCTGAACTCTTGGCTCCGTCTTGGCTCTTCTCTTCTTCTTCTGCAATACGATGGACCAGGACCCGCACGGTTAATCTATTGAAATCGAATCTCTCCTTTTTCCATTATTTATTTATCTATTTAGAAATTACAACATTTGTTAACATTGATGCATTATATATTTATAATACAGACTAAACATTATAATGTACTTAATGTAACAGACAATTAAAGGTATCTAGCACATGCTTCAATAATTTTCACAAAGTAAATATTAGTTTAAGAGAAAAAAAACATATTTGCTAACAAGTAATAATGGTTAAGAAGATTTGGTATTAAATTATTATTATATAGCACTAAGAAATATAATTATTATTACTAAATTTTAGTCACTAAACTTACAATCAAACAATTTAAGAACTGTTTGGACAGAAGAAGTGAAATTAATATCGATGTAATCACTACATAAGTTTACCGTCTTGCACAGCCTGGGAATAGGAGAGTTCGCTCCAAACATACATCTTCGTATCTAAAGACGAAGGTTTTCAACCAGTGTGTGTTGCCAGGGATGACTTACGGTACGCAGACGTGGTCGCTAGCTATGGGCCTTATGAGAAAGCTCATGGTCGCTCAGAGGGCAATGGAGAGGGCTATGCTCGGAGTTTCCCTGCGAGATCGAATCAGAAATGAGGAGATCCGTAGGAGAACCAAAGTAACCGACATAGACCAAACGATTGCGAAACTGAAGTGGCAGTGGGCAGGGCACATAGTTCGACGGACAGATGGCCGTTGGGGCAGTAAAGTCCTCGAATGGCGAACACGTACCGGAAGACGCAGTGTTGGCAGGCCCCCCACAAAATGGACCGACGATCTGGTCAAGATCGCGTGTTGATGTTTTGGTGTGAAGGGTGCGAGAGTGAGACTTAACATCTTACGTCTCAAGGTCATGAGCGCAATTATAGTGCCGCTCGGAATTTTTGGGTTTTTCAAGAATTCTGAGCGGCACTGCATTGTAATAAGCAGGACGTATCAATTACCATCAGCTAAAGGTCCTGTTCGTCTCGACCCTTATTTCCATAAAAATATAAACACACTTAAATAGATAAAATTTGAAGTGACTGAGGTAGAAGATTGAAGGTGAAAAGATTTGAAATGGCGAAATGTGTTTTTCTATTGCAAGTTCGTTGAGTGATGATATTACATATGGTTTTATGGACAGCGATT
This sequence comes from Leptidea sinapis, assembly GCF_905404315.1. Classification (NCBI taxonomy): domain Eukaryota; kingdom Metazoa; phylum Arthropoda; class Insecta; order Lepidoptera; family Pieridae; genus Leptidea; species Leptidea sinapis. The sequence continues at coordinate 9,802,964 of NC_066285.1, read as the reverse complement.
ATCACTAACATAAGTTGACTCACAAGGTCGTTTTTCTACTATTCATTATTAGGTGTGAAGTGCAGTTTCCGTGCAAATATAATTTTATTAATGTTTGTAATACTTAATAGAATGTACAAATACCCACTCTGCACTGCTAATTGCATATACATATTATTATTTTATCAAATAACTTTTTGTGGTAAACTTTGACTCACTGAGCACAAATTCAATAAAATTAAATCTTCTTTAACAAAGAAGGCTTACTATAATAGGTTATATCGATATATATTATGCATTATGCATGCATGGTTCTCGTTTGCTTCTGCGCAGGCCCCCTTAAGTTGTATAATATTACATTAAGTGGGCTAAGTTGTTATATGATTTAAAAGATGTTCTGGGAGTTTCTTATTTTCCTCATCTCACAGCCTATTTACGACCTCGTGTAGTTTCATGATGTTTCTCAAGTGTTGTTGCAATATGAACCAAGCTACTTACCTAGAGAAAGCCTTCCTTAGGTACTTGTAAAAAAGACGCTACAACTATTGTCCTTTTCTTTATAGAAAAGGACAATAGTTGTAGCGTTGTACTAATTGAATTGTTGTAATAGTTGACAATAGTTGAGACTAAAAGCGGTGATATAAATCACCGCTTTTAGTCTCGGTTGTCTGGGATACAACTCCCTGAAACTACACAACTACCTACGTAACCGAAATCATAAACTTTTTGAAATTGTAATTCTTTAGGACCGTTATGAAAAAATGAAAAGATTTAAATTTTAAGTTGCGCGCGCATCACTGTAACACAAAAGTAACAATTCTTAATCTAAGAGACTGGCTCGTGTACGCCCACTTGGGCGTAGTATTAGTTGCCGCACTTTGCAACTACGCCTGCGGTATCTAATTGGAGCGCGGCGGAGACCAATTCTTGTATATATCGGGTGACATAATTATATATATAATATCTTTTATTGCAAGTCTGTCGGTGCGTCAGTTCAACTAACGGTGCTGCTCGCAACACGTTATGTCAGTCGGCCTTGGCCTAGCACGCTCACGCCGCTGTCGTAAGCATAACCGCTACGCGATTCACTTATTATACATAATATAGCAGTACTTATCGTTTATTGGAAAACAAACAATATTACAATGATAGAAGATGCATAATATTCAATTTAGAAGCTAAATAAATGAGAAAGTTTTGTATGTATGTTATACGCTACGAATTTTTAATACTACGAAAGAAATCTGTCAATGTTTTGTTGACGTAATTTTTATTAATTTTTTCTGAAACATAAATAGATCTGGTTTATATAATGTCAATTGTATACATTTATTCAAACAAAAAAATTGTATAACTATATTTACAATACCATGAATACATAAAATTAAAACTATCATTACGTGGAAACGTACCAAGAATACTGGCAGCATTTCCGCGTTAGATAGCTACGCTGATGCGTTGACCGAAATGGCTGCCAGCGCTTGGGTTTCCAGTAGCCTTATTTAGGCGCGAAGACAGTACTTTATATATTCTCCGCGCCTCTGGGCACCACGGGCCACGTGTTTCGACACCAAACGGCACAAAATTGTATGACTCACTGAGACCGACATATGACGACAACTGACGTAACTTGGACATGAGAAGGAGCCAGAGTGTCGACGCAAGTCGTGTCCCACACCAGCGCCCTTCCCCGTGCCCAAGCCACCAGCGTCATTCGAACAGGACACTTGCCATCACGGCGGATGGTACCATTTGGCTCTAAAATAGTTGGTATATTAACCTCCTATTTGCTGCATGAGACCACCGTTTAGTTCTCTTTTATTTGTTTAGGACACAAGACATTAATAGCGGCAAATGCCCTACGGATGACTTCATTACTGTTGGCGTGACGACTGATACGGCCTGCCGATTTTAGACAGGATAACCCGTGACGCCCAAGAGAATCTACCTGACGCCACATCTACATGTATGTGGTTCATTCAGCTTTATACCTAGACATTTATTTTTCTATAAAGGAATTTCCACTTAAATGGAACTTACAGGCTATGTTACAAAAAGTGGGTTACAAAATTCATCTTAAAGCGCACAGTCAATACATTTTAATTAAAATAGGTTAAGTAGGTAAGTAAAGCTTATATAAATTTCTAATTTCTAATACACATTATAATATTTAATAAAAATTATAATACTAGGGGTAGTTTTAAAGCACAATCGTATCAAAATCATACCGATGCGGGACGTCAAAGATAAATTTAATATAGATCAAGATAAATCAAAAAATGAAATAAAATGAGCCTTTATTGCTTTTACTAATGAGAATTAGCAATATCATGTTTATATCCTGAACTAGCCGTTCCCACCCGCTTCGCTAGGAAAATTTTAAAAGGATGGAACGTTGGAATTTGAAAAATAAGTAGCCATAAACCATCTCGGATAAATTTTGCATCGAATAGTTGTAGTTTCATCTCGATACGATCAGTGGTTTAGGCGTGAAAGACCCTCAAAGACCATTTTCATTATATATATAGATTAATTCATTATTATTTTCTTAACAGCTTGTCTTTCGACATAGGCTTTCTCCAAAGACTTCCATCTTTCTCGCTATCTCGCCATTCTCATCCATTCTGGGGCATCTTTTAAGGTCATCCTCCCATCGTTCAATCCATCGCCTTTTCCTGCTTTTGCATTCTCGAGGATATCATTGGTTATTATTATCGTCCATTTTTCGCTTTCGTCACGTAGCATATGTCGCGCCCTATTTCAATTTAATGTATTGCACACAGTTAGCATGTTTGAATTTAGTTATAATATCTTTTGTTAGTCATCTTTTTATTTATGAATAGAAGATGGTATCTGTAAAAAAAAAGCTTTATTGATATTTTTAATATAATGGTGAAGGAGATGGTGTTTTAATACTACAAAAAATATTCAAATGTTTTGAGTTTTCTTTAGTGTTAATTCCGCCAATATTTGTCTTTTAAACAATTCGACATGTGTTTCGTTTCACCTCTACACGCGGCATCGTGCCAGATTTTCGCGAGTCAACATGTCCTGAGGATTCCTCGTGTAGAGGCGTAACACGTGTCCAATTGATTAAAGACAAATATTGGCGGAATTAACACTAAAGAAAACTCAAAACATTTGGATATTCTGGAGATTATGGACTTCCGCAAGGTAACGCCTACTTCTATAAATTTACTTAAAAAATTGGCAATTGGCAAATAAAGCAAAATAAAAGCTGTTTATACAAATACGATATGATTCCTTATCATTTTAAGTAATGCTTTAGTCCGAAGTTACTTAGAATCTGCCTGTGTAATATGGAATCCCTTTTATAATATACATTCTCAACGCATTGAAAACATTCAAAGATCATTCACCAGACACTTGGCTTTTTTAGTAACTGGAATTAGCTGCAGATGTCATTACACACAGCGCCTTTCTTTCTTTAAGATGAAATCCCTAAACACGCGCCGTAAGATGTTTGATATTTTATTTATTTCCAAAATAGTTAACAACCATGTCAATAATACGGAGCTACTCGATAAAATATCTTTCACCGTACCTTCGAGGTATCCGCGTAAAAGTATTCATAATACATTTAGCAGACCTCTTATAAAATCGAATTTAATCAATAAGAATCTGAATTCGCCAATTATCAGAGCTGGCGAACAATATAACATGCTTGTTAGAAAACACCCAAATGTAGATATATTCAATGGCTCTCATGGCTCACTTAAGAATAAAATACTAACATACTTTTAAGTCATTCTATAAACTAACCTAGTAACTTAAATTTTATATGTATTAAATTTTTCACATTAACTTTTATATGTCATTAATTTTAAAACACCTTCTTTAACTTATTATTAGTCAATGCTGTGCATTTCTTTTATAGGTGTGCATATTAGAATTGTAAATAATGTTTAGTTTATATTTGTAAATGTATTAATATGTATTCTGTTGAAGTGCCTGATAAATAAATAAGTAATATATAATAAGTAAGATCTTATACTCTTTTACACCAAATAATTGCTCGTTGCGATAAGGACTTTAGACTACATTATTCCCGAATACTTACGATTTAATTTTTTTTTCTATTGACAGAACAGCGTCTGTTGGGTCAGCTAGTTGAACTATATTTTAGGTACCTGACAGATTATTTGACAGACTCATATCATACCTACTTTGCACAGGATGCCGGCTAGATTAAAGGTACCACAACGGCGTCTATTTCTGCCGTGAAGCTATAATATTTAAACATTATTGAGTTTCGGTCTGAAGGGCGCCGTAGCAAGTGAAATTACTAGGCAAATGAGACCAAACATCTTATGTCTCAAGGTGACAGCGCAATTGTAGTGCCGCTCAGAATTTATGGGCTTTTCAAAAATCCTGAGCGGCACTACATTGTAATGGGCAGGGCGATTCAATTACCATCAGCTGGACGTCCTGCTCGTCTCGTCCCTTATTGTCATAAAAAAATCTCCGAGCACAAGTGATTCTCTAATATTAAAACAATGTTTCATTTCCATGACCCACAGACATCCGTTTATGGAATCTACACATTCAATTCATCAATGGCTATTTTATCTATATAATATGCTCGTCTCGTCCAGTAATTTCATAAAAAAAAAAACAATGTAAAATTCGAGAAAACTGCTGTTTTTGTCGTGTCGAGAGTGGTGCACTACCTCAACACTTGTAACGAGGTGTGCAAAAATTGAAGACAGGTGCATATTTCGAAGGATATTTTAAACGTATTTTAAAATGTATTTCCGAAGAGAACTGCTATTACCTATAATAGCACCATGAGGTAGTTTTACATGACAATTTATTTTCAAACGGGAAACGAAGCAACTGGTCTTAATGATAAGTGCGTCTTCAGACATTGTATTGGATTGATTGCAGTGTCCGAACCATTCGAAATGTAGGTACTTACACGGTACGAAAATGAATGATGGCATAGCATAATCGTGCAATCAATCTTGCCAGTAATTGGCGTTTAATGTTATGAAGTATGGACAACATGTATCATGGGGTTGTATACAGGCATTTATCTTACTTTAATGATGGCAATATTCTGTATCATTAGAGTATCACTATGTTAGTATTTCTGCGTACCTATTTGTCTTGCTGTAAGTTGAATTATGCGATGTACTTCAATTTTGGTCTCAACTTTGGGATGGACTTTTGGTTGCAATGAATTCTCTTTTTAAGAGCGTTGGAGTGAAACATCATCATCAGCCGGATGATGTCCACTGCTGGACAAAGTCCTCCTCCAAATATCTCCACGACAATCCGTCCTGCGCTGCCCTCATCCAACGTATTCCGAGGATCGGTCGGTCCATCTTATGGGGGGTAGGCCCCCTGCCCCCAACACTGCGTCTTCCGGTGCGTGGTCGCCATTCTAAGACTTTCCTGCCCCACCGTCCATCTGTCCGTCGAAGTATGTGCCCTGCCGACTGCCACTTCAGTTTCGCAATCTTTTTGGCTATGACGGAGACTTTGTTAATACTCGTATATATGTTAAAAATATATTATGTACGTTGAAGGGCGTGAGACTATAAATGAAATGAAATCAAATTCACTTTATACATTTAGGTCAAAGAAATGACACTTAGAAATTTCAAAAAATATCCTTTTTATTTTTAGCAGTTAACACCACTTCGGAAAAGGTTCAGCTTTCATGAGAGGAAGTGTCAAGAAACTCACTTTTTACAATTTCATTACAATATAATATTCTAATATGAAAATTTTATGCAACTAATCAATACCATGATAAAATGTTACTCTAAGAGCCTGGCAAACACATTTATAATTTTTTTTTAAAAGGATCCCTACTGAATCTTACGTTTCAACCGACTATATAGCCGAGTGATTAGAGATCCTACCTACTAAGCTAGAGGTCCCGGGTTCGAATCCCGGTAGATGCAAGCATTTATATGATGTATATGGATGTTTGTTTCCGAGTCATGGATGTTTAAATGTATTTATGTATGTTTAAGTAACTATATTGTATTAAATATATCGTTATCTTGCAACCCATCACACAGGCTATATATGCTCAATTTGGGGCAAGATGATTTGTGTAAAAAGTGTGTCAATATTATTGAAAAACAAAAACTTAAAAAAAAATATATCCGTATATTTTCAATGAAAAATCCTCATTAATCTCAAATTTGATTACAGACATATGTCTTTAATATTAATAAATATCTCACGTTTGTTAAAATTAAATTTTGTTGCTAAGTTATTTAATGTTGTTAGCGTTTTTGTCTTCAGCAACTTAACACCTACATGAGTGAGCAAAAATAAACACAATGCAACGATGGATGTCTTGCAAATGGTCTTTTTATGTACTTCCCTTATTAGGCATTCAATGGAGTATCTACACAAAGAAGATGACATACATATATTGTTAGTACCTACTCCAGTGCGAAGTGCTAATAATAATATTAAACAAAGCAGAATGGTAAATAGTAAATACTATATTACATATATAATATTTTCATGTAAGACTAAACATTTTAATGTCATGTAATGGCGCCTATTTCTGCCGTGAAGCAGTAATGTGTAAGCATTATTGTGTTTCGGTCTGAAGGCCGCCGTAGCTAGTGAAATTACTAAGCAAATAAGGCTTATCATCTTATGTCTCGAGGTGACGAGGGCTATTGTATTGCCGATCTTTTTTTTTTTGTTTTTTAAGAATCCTGAGCGGCACTACATTGTAATGCGCAGGGCGCACCAAATAACATCAACTGAACGTTCTGCTCGTCTCGTCTCTTATTTTCATAAATAAAAATACATGTGTTAATACGTTAAGCGAGAATGGCGAAATCATTTATTATATTGTTTGTAACTGTAGATAATACCCAATTTTTCACCCCTACGCAAGACTTATTAACATATTGACACAACATACAATCCATACCTGCGTATAAACTAAAAACCCTCTACATTTCGAGATGAGGTCAAAAAGAAACATGCTATATCATCTAAATATGATAAAAGCTAAAAGAGTGACATTGATTAAATGTAATGAGGTAGAGGCGGCATTTACAAATTTAAAGCTTCAATGTTAATATCATAACATTGTGACGTAATAAGCATCAATTGTTTAAGTCAACAAACATAGCACTAAGTTAGTAAACATGCAACACAATCAACGTTGCCGTTAATTCAGACCTTGACCGTGGCAACTGAATTCCTCATTGGTCAAAGATCAAGCTAACGGCAATATTTCAGTTTATACCTACAAAGAATTATCATCTGTGAGGAAGATTTTTTGTAGTGGAAACTTCTTTAGCCGCGTTGGGCACTTTTTGGTAGGGGACAATCTTATGGGTTTGCGTCACCGACATGCTCATGACTGGTGCGCGCGAAAAATAAATATCTAAAAAAATATATAAATATATCATATTGTTAGTGTCAGATCTTAGACATATTGTGCAACATTAGTGCTGCATAAGTCTTATAAGTAAAATTGTATGGATTTTGTGATAAATTCAATGTATATATACTGTGCATTGTTGATATAGTGTTTATGTTTGATTAATATATTATTGAAAATGAGTTTTTCAAAATAAATTGAAATTGATAATTTAATTGTTTAGAATTATAATAATAAAAATAAATCATTTTATTTAAGGCAACAATACCTTATAGTCTTATATACATTTTTATATTTTAAAATCTACATTACATTGACGCGGCATGTGAGGCGCGGCTTTGGTAACTTTCGGCGGTCGGCTACGTCCGCGACACTTGCGGAACACGACCCCCTTCGGCCACAGCTTCAAGTCCAGGAAGGTCGATATATGTTCTCTCGCGACCTGAACAACAAAAGAGTTACATTCTACTGCGTAATGCATCACCAACTTTTCGATCCCCAATCGGAACCTTTTCTTCTCCACCAAGTATTGAACAATGTCGGAGGACTTGGTGGTGTGGTGAGAGCGAGCGATACGTCGCTGGGACTACGGGACGCTGGTTCTGTCCTATCGGTGCTGTGCCACATTGATTACGACTAGGAGGCCTTCTCTTCTTCAGCTCCACCTTAACGAAGCCATCCTTGTCGGTTTGACTCTTAGATACAGTTCTACAAGCGGGTTCATTGCGGTCGTGCCCGCTTCCACTTTCTGTCCACTGTACTGTTCGCTGTCTGGGTTGCTGGTGGATGGTAGCAGCATAGTTACGTCGAGGCGTTGAGGTATTATGAAATTTCAAATATTCACTTCATTTTTCACTTCTATCGGAAGTCTCTACAACTGCATTTTTTTATACATTGCTTTCATTGCAGAAAGTGTCTCAATGCGTAATCCAAGATCCAGTTTGTAGGCTTCAATGTCTTCATAACAGTGTTTAAACTGACAAAATACGTTTTAATAATAGTGTATTTTTTTAATTAAAAAAACTACTTACTAGATCTCGTGGAATTTTCGGTGGAAGTTTGCTTGGATACAAATATATATATCATATATTTGTTTTAGTTTTAAAATTGTCTTATTTTAGAAGTTACAGGGGGGGACTCATTTTGGAAGTGTCTCTGGCGCAAACTGTTCAGTTTAGATAGATAGATATTAGAGTTTCGGTTCTAAGTATGGGAACCCCAAAATTTACTGTTTTTTTTTCATATTTGTGTAAAAATCTTAATGCTGTTTACAGAATACATCTACTTACCAAGTTTTAACAGTAGTATAGTTTCGGAAAAAAGTGGCTGTGACATACGGATGGACAGACAGACATGACGAATTCATAAGGGTTCCGTTTTTTTTTCCATTTGGCTACGAAACCCTAAAAAGGCTAGGTGTGCATAAGCAATATGCACACCTAGCCTTTTATTATAATCATGCCTTCCCTAATTTAACATCATTTTAATTATTGCTTTTACAAACTTTTTATTTTAAGCAGTTCATCATTATATAATATCTAACAGAACTAGATAAATATTTGTTATGTTTTTAAGTGATAACCCTCACTTCTAGGATTAATACACAAATAAAATTTAAAAAACAAAATGTTATGAACGATGCGGGACTTGAACCTTATTTGTGTATTAATCCTAGAAGTGAGGGCTATCACTTTAAAAACATAACAAATTGTTTAGATTTACAAGAGCGACATCTCAAGTCAATTTCCTAATATGCAAATATTGGGGTTCAGCAGGTTATCAACTGTAAAGTAGATACTGCAGATGAAGCCACAACTCGAGAGTTGAACAAAGTATACAAGATTTTATGACGATACGTCACTCGTGTTGGTTAGAGCACCGGCACGGAACGCCGGAGGTCGTGTGTTCGAAACCCGCATCGATCATAAAATTTTGTTTTTCAAATTTTATTTGTAATTAAATATTCATCTTTTATGATAATCTTATAGAACGTACAGTATAAGATAAACTTAAAATACTATCACAATGTCATCCTTAAAATATTTTAAAATGAGGCTGATAATAACTTTCGTTACATTGAAATGTCTGCGTATTTAATTATTAATCTTTGTACCGTCACCAGCTTAAATCACACAGCGCACTTGGCCGCAATTCACATCATTAAATTGTCACGGATTGTATAATTATATCCTACACAATGAAGTACTATTGGTATGTTGTTCTAATTCAGTCTGAGTCATGCAAACTAATAAATGTTTTTTTTTAAATATTCTTGTTTCTATTAGAACAAGATTTTCAACAACAAGGTTTTTATTAACAATTATACTATAAACATCAACAAAATATCGTTCAACTTAAAAGGCTGATTTTCTTATAAGGTTAAGTTCTATCATTCATTCGGAAAATAGTTGTCTCATGGCTAACAAAATCGGGCGTAAGATGCTTAAAACTTATATATATATATTTCTAAGTGAAAATAAAGCACAAGACGAGCAGGACGTTCAGCTGATGGAAATTGATACGCCCTACCCATTAAAATGCGGTGCCGCTCAGGTTTTTTGAAAAACCCTAAAATTCTGAGCAGCATTACAACTGCGCATGTCACCTTGAGACATAAGATGTTAAGTCTCATTTGCCCAGTAATTTCACTAGCTAAGGCGCCCTTTAGACCGAAACACAGAAATGTTTACACATTACTGCTTGACGGCAGAAATACGCGCCGTTGTGGTACCCATAATCTAGCCGGCTTCCTGTGCAAAGGAGCCTCCCACTGGTTTATTTTTAACGGACTTCAAAAAGGAGGAGGTTCTGAATTCGATCGGTATTTTTATATATGTACACCGATTACTCTGAGATTTATGATCCGATTTACGTAATTCTTCTTTAGTTCGATGCAAAATAGATGTCATTTGGTCCCATAAAATTTTTATAGAGTTTGGCCCAGTAGTTTTCATTTTATAAACACTTTTTATGAAAATGTCTACCTCGATGATATAATTGTTTTTTGTTTACAGCTTTTTTATGAGTTTTCATTCAGGTTGATTATATATTATTATAACTGACACTAAAAATTTAAAAATAAAAAAAAAACTACGTTTAAATAAACCGACTTCAAAAACAGAAAAGTATGAAATAACTAAAAAATTTAATTTAATACACCTCTTATGCAAACCTTTACCTTTAATATTAATAAAATACTATTATTTATATGTGCTACCTATTTTTAAGTTGTTTTTGAAGTCGGTTTTTTTTAACTTCCTTTTTCGACTTTAATTCTAAACTAAATTTAATTGTTTACTATTTAAATTTATTTACTGCTAGCGCCTGGGGTCGATCAAGCAATTACTAAATATAAATCCTCAATAAATAAAATCCTCAATACAAAAGCTCATTTTTACAAATTTAAAACCCGTTCCTTATCTAGTTGCAATACGAGGTCTGGACAATGCTATAACTTTCTTACTTGCGATAATATCTACATGGCATCGGACCAACTTTAATTTGTTATTTCAGTACAATTGCATATGTATGGTAAAAAATTGCACCAATTAAAATTTTCTGCAGCAAAAATTGCTGTTACATAAACAATATTTTACCAATTCCTCGTTTGAGGGAGGCTCCTTTGCACAGGATGCCGGCTAGATTATGGGTACCACAACGGCGCCTATTTCTGCCGTGAAGCAGTAATGTGTAAACATTATTTCTTATGTTGCGGTCTGAAGAGCTCCGTAGCTGGTAAAATTACTAGGCAAATGAGACTTAACATCTTATGTCTCAAGGAGACGAGCACAATAATGTTCCGTTCAAGTTTTTGGGTTTTTCAAGAATCCTGACCGGCACCTTTTTGTAATAACAATCAGCTGAACATCCTGCTTGTCTCGTCCCTTATTGGCATAGGAAAAATTGTATGTAATTTCACATTTGCTTCATGTAATAGTTAACGAGAGAAAAGTAACTTTAAAGGAAAAATGAAGTTTGTTTAAAGTACTAATAGTTTTCATTTTTCAAATCAAATCGAAATCACTTTATTCATCCCTAGATGAACTTGATCTATCACGGAAATTACACTTATGAATGTCAAAATTGTAATTTTCTTTTTATATTTACCGCGAGTACGGAAAGGGTTGAGCTCTGATGAGAAAAAGTGGCAAGAAATTATTTCTGTAATATTAACATCATCCCGCAAAACGTAGCAAATAGTCCATATCCTGTTGAAGATCCACATTCATTTTGCAACGTATTAGCATCATACAAAGTATGTCTTATTTTAATTATGTATGGGACGCAAGCTGTACTTATCAATAGTAAACTAACCGGTTGATATCCTGTTTGTCCCGTGCCCAGGAACATTACACTTAAGCAGATAACTTCGTCGGGATACCTATCAGAAATAATATATAGTTTTACATAAGTTTAAAGTAAAAGTATTTTTGTTCCTTAAGATGACTACTAATCTGGGAGAAAAGAAAGGTTTGATTGGTTGAATTCTTCGAGAATGGAGATTGAAAAGAAGAAAGAAAAAAGAAAGTGCTGCGAGAGTTTCTTGTGCCACTTCTTCCCTCTCAGAGCGCCATTTATTTCCGAAGCAGTGGTAGTGTTAGAAATTTCAAGAAAAAGAATTCTAAAGGAATCAAGTTTGAGAAAATAAATGCCTTTTATGCCTTTAATATATTGTACTAGTGCACAATATCCAAGTCTAATTAATTTTGCGACGTTAATATGAATTAATTGCTTAAGAATAAAATTATTTTATGCATGCTACAGCATTAGGTGTCTGTACGCTGGTTCAGTGACAACCTTTTAGCCTCTACGACCCTCGCTTCGCTGGAAAAGCTGTTGAGTTACCAGCATAAAGGACGTTCATTCGTTGGCAATGGATTTAGATCTGTGTATGTCTCAAAGTGACGAGCGTAATTGTAGTGCCGCTGAGAATTTTTGGGGCTTTTCAAGAATACTGTGCGGCATTGCATTGTAATGGGCTGGGCGTATCAATTACCATCAACTGAACGTCCTGCTCGTCACGTACCTTATTTTCTTCAAAAAAATGTCCGTTAAATCGGCCTTGCTCTGAGAGCAATAATCTGAGAATCTCTTAATAGTAATCATACATACAAACCTGTATTTAATCTTGTGCATGAGATTGATAGTTGAGCACCAACATTGGGTATTCAATTATAGTTAGTAATTGGTTGTTTTGTTTGGTTTATTTGGCTGGCGGAAAAAGTGCACTAGCATATAATGCTATGGCACTGTTGTATTTTTTCTATGAAAATAAGGGACGAGACGAGCAGGTCGTTCAGCTGATGGTAATTGATACGCCCTGCCCATTACAATTGCAATGCCTCTCAGGATTCTTGAAAAACCGCAAAAATTCTGAGCGGCACTACAACTGCGCTCGTCACCATGAGACATGAGATGTTAAGTCTCATTTGCCCAGTAATTTCACTAGCTACGTAACCCTTTATACCGAAACACAGTATTGCTTACACATTACTGCTTTACGGCAGTTGTGGTACCCATAATCTAGCCGGCATCCTGTGCGAAGGCCTCCCACTGGTAACTTGGTGGACTTAAAATATTACCGTTGTAAATCAATTGCACATCTCTTACTGTGTAATTGGATGTAAGAATATGATGACTACGAAGAAATAGTAACGTGAAAATGTAACGCTCTAATGAATAGACAAACTCAGTTCACAGCGCGGTGTCACGACACGTTAAGTTGTTGTGCTAAATTTGTCGAAGCAAGTCAAATGGACGTAGCCAACCATTACTCACCAGCTGTACTGTCAAATACAGACGCATACAAAGAAACATGGCCGCTGTGTTTGATCAGATATTGTTTTTAGGTCATACATGCTTGCAGCTACTTATTTGGATCACATTGATGTATTTGGGATAGAATGCATATAGTTACAGATAGGAATGCGTTGCGTATGATGGAGGAGAGATATTGGAAAATAATGTACTGAAACCGGGGACTCGGTGAAGAGTGTGATGTTGAAGAGAACTTGTGTAAATGGATTGATGTTGTTGGATGAAGCTATTCAATTGTGTGATGACCGTATGGTATGACTCCTGTTTGGTTCATAAAAATAATGAAAATGATATAAACTGTCGATGTATTATAAGGATGCGTCTTTGTTTTTATCATTGAGTTTGCATTGGCAGTCATCTGTTTAGGTTACAAGGGTTGTATTTAGCCCTAAAACTTTGGTGCTACGGAAACTGTTATTTCTTTGAGAAATTATCTTGCCCAAAACTAGGCATAGTCATGGGTGCATAACAACGATATATTTAATACAATACACTTAATTTTATTCATTTACATTCCTGTAATCCCTACCTAGGCAGAGGGCATCCACATTGCGATCGGTTCCGAGTACCGACATAGCCTACTTATTATTGTTATATTATTATTGTTTAACATGAGGTTATGGTCCAGAGCAATTATTTTTTCCAGGTTTGCAAGGAGCTTCCTTTCACGTACTAGATAGTTATGGAATGAACTTCCTTGTGCAGTGTTTCCGGGACGATCCGACATGGGTACCTTCAAAAAAAGTGCGTACACCTGTGATTCCTCTGGTATTGCAAGAGAATATGGGCAGCGGTGACCACCTAACACCAGGTGACCCGTATGTTCGCTTGTAATCCGTAAAAAAGAGCATCTCTCTTGATTTCACTCCTCGCTTCACTATCGCTTCGTCAATGACAGTCCACCGCGAGGTTTGCATTGGACGCCCGCCTTTGCATTTTCCTTGAGGATTCCAGTCTAGGAGTGGTCTCCGTATATAGTTTGGAATCCGTTCGGAGTGTGTAGCTTATCCGACTCTATTAATTAATCTGTTGGTCAATTAGGACTTTATGACAGCGTTGGCAAAGGTGATCGTTGGAAACTTTGTCGGACCAGTGAATACCGAGGATATTGCGAAGGCATCGGTTAACCTGAGCCTGAAGTTGATGAAAGATGGACTTGGTGACGTGGAAGGTCGTCTCACACCCACACAGCAATACGATCTTCAAGTTGCGTGATTGCCATAAGGTTCAAAGCCGTGCAAAGGTTGCTCGTGCTTATATACATAAACATACATAAATACTTATAAACAACGATGACTCGGAAACAAACATCCATATTCATGTAAACGATTACACGTACCGAGATTCGAACCTGGGACTTGTAGCTGGTAGGCAGGGTCACTAACCATTTGGCTATATGGGTCGTCGTAATTGGGGACCTTTTGAAAAAGAGAAAGCACCAAAGCAATTAAACAAAGATTAATGAATGTAGAAAAAGCGCGTGAGGTTTGTAAGGATCTGCTTACCCTGATGGGAAAAATGCTTATCATGTTAATCATGAAAGAAGAAGCATTGTAATGGTCAGGTAGCAATAAATTAACAACAGATTTACTTCTTGGTTGTCTCGTCCCTTATATAAAAAAAGACTAGAAAACTTCGCTAAGTGATTAATTATATCTTTCGCCAATGTAAAAGTCTTCTTTATTCACAATCTATTTAGAGTACATTGCTCACAGGCTTAATAAGAATTCATGACTGTTGAATTTTTATAAAGTGAGTTACTCTGGGGTCAATACTCATAAAGTCGGCCACGAATCGGAGCCCTGATTTCGTTGGATGTACTTACTCACTGGCCATTCTCAAGATAAACTTGTGCTTACACTCGTGTGAATAGAATAATTACTTCAAATTACAACCATTGTGTTTTAATTGCTTCAATTATAAGCATCGTAAAAATGTATTAAAATGTTTTTATTCGTTATTTGACCAAAATCCAAATTTAAACGTGAAATTTTAAGCTTTTTACTACTTAGTTTAATAAATTATTATAAGTTACGCATTACGAAAGTAACTTACGCTCAAAATAATTAATTTCTATAACGTAACATGGCGCTGGATGAGAATAAATTAATTGAATTAATAAGAAGCCTCATTCTTATAATAAAAACTGATGGTTATAAATTAAAAAAAAAATTAAGGATCAAATGAATAGATAAAATCTTTGTAAATCTCAAAATAAACTATTATAAAGAAATAAGACAAAGTATTTATTATTATTATTTATTTTGGCATAAAGCTTCTATTTTCCGGCAACAAAAACTATGATGAGTTTATAAACCTCCTGTTAATGCACCTACCTTATTAATAAAAACAAAGCTATTATTTATTCATAAAACTCACAAAGTTACTATAATATTTATAATAATAGGTAAATTCTTGTATGATGTGTATTTTATAAATAATTACGGATAGGAACTCAATTATTATGAGTGACAGAGTGAGAGGGGTCAATACTCTGGCAGTAGGTCAACTACACAGGCAGCGAGGTGCAAAGGAAACCTCGTCTTTGGACTTCCCCAGGTGGACTTTAAATAATATTATGAAATTAGCTTCAAGTATTTTTACCTAAAAATCGATAGAAGCTGGGTATGACTTGATAGTAGATATTCACAGCGAATCTTCAATCAAGTATTGAAAAATAGTAACATCTTCACTTTTTTTTATATTAAAGGCATTTATTTTCTCAAATTTCATATCTTTCGAATTCTTTTTAATCTCACTTCTAACTAACACTACCACCACTTCGGAAACAAATGGAGCGCTGAGAGAGAAGAAGTGGCACAAGAAACTCTCCCAGCATCTTTTTTTGCGCTCTTTTTAATAAAATATACAATATTGTACCGTCATTGTTATTGCTATAAAATAGTCATAATCTATTCCCAGGCTGTCCGATCTTTTAGATATTCGGCTGTGGAGTAGTACCTATCATTTACGACAGAACCATCATCATCAGCCGAAGACGTCCACTGCTGCACAAAGGCCTCCCCCAAAGTTCGCCATGACGATGGGTCCTGCGCTGCCCTCATCCAAGTTCGGTCCGTTTTGAGGGTGGCCTACAAACACTGCGTCTTCTGGTACGTGGTCGCCTTTCGGGGACTTTCCTGCCCCAACGGCCATCTGTCCGCCGAACTAAGTGCTCTGCCCACTGCCACTTCAGTTTCACAAACATTTGGCCTATCTCGATGACTTTGGTTCTCCTACAGATGTCCTCATTTCTGATTCAAACTCGCAGGGAAACTCCAAGCATAGCCCGCTCCATTCCCTCTGAGCAACCATGAGCTTTCTCAACAGGCCCATAGTTAGCGACCACCTCTGCGTATCGTTACGACAGAGCCGATTTTTAAATAAAAAAATATAAATTTATTTATAGATAATGCCTGAACAGTGGCAGTATAGGAGAGGAGGAGGGGAAAAGTAGGCAAGTTGCTCTACTGATCGAAAATGAAAAGTTTTCCAGATGTCCATTTGCAATACTTAAGTCTTAGAGGTGTCCAGTCCAGCCTTTGAAGTGAAGGTTTATCAGTGATAAAAACCGAAGTAGAAACATCAATGTTATTGACGATTGTGGAAAATACGAGAATATCTGTATTATGCGTTTTTAATTCCTTTTATTTAATATACTAAAAATTCATAATGTAAAGTTTGAGAAAATTGTGTTTTAGAGATTTAATGTCTTTGTTTTAAATTCATGCCATATTTTGATATATTGATAACCCATAGCCTTGTGGTTTAGTGATCCTGACCTCAATACAAATGGTTCGAATCCCGATAGGTGCAAACATCTGTGTCATAAATATCAATGCTTGATATGGGGTCATGGCTCTTTGAAATATAATAAGATATTAATATTGTTTTCGCTCCTATATCTATATTATACAGAACTAAATATATGTTTTTTGGAACCCTTTAAAAAAAGAAAGTATTTTTTCCTTTAAATATTTGACAAGAATCTTAACAGTTTAAAAAAAAAATATATATATATTTTATGAAGTTACTAGCTGACCCAGCAAACGTTGAATTGCCATATAAAGTAATAAATAAAAGAATCCATTGCCATCTCGCAACCCTATTGCGGATATGTGGATGTAACAGAATAATATAAAAATCGCGAATCGCGATAGAAAGACAGGTGTTTATCGTAGACGGGTGAAAATTTTAAGTTGTATGTATTTTTTAAAGTTGTATCATAAAAAAAATAAAAAAAATAATTATCTAAAAATTAAAAAAAAATTGGGGTGGACTATCCTTGGACTACCCTTAACATTTAGGGGGATGAAAAATAGATGTTGTCTGATTCTCAGACCTACCCAATATGCACACAAAATTTCATGAGAATCGGTCAAGCCATTTCGGAGGAGTTTAACTATAAACACCGCGACACGAGAATTTTATATATTAGATATTCACGTGTTAGGTAATATTCTAATTGAACCATAGTAAAACGTTAATATAGTGAGATATATATAAAGTACACATAATTCCTAATTGTAAGAAATAATAAAAAAAATATGAAACTTTTTAAGTATTTCGTACTGAAAATTAAAAAAAAATAACTATGAACATAATTTAATTTTTTATATATTTAGAAACATTAGACGTTACGACAATATGACACCAGGAAGTTAATAATGTGTGAGAAGTCATTTAAGATCAGAACGGAAGCTGATTTTGCAAATTAATTTAAATAAATATATTGCAAAGTTATTTCTGGTTTTATTGAAAAAAAAAAGTTGGCGAAAAATCTGCTGTATACACTAATCCCACTTAAAAATAAACAAAATAAAAGTAACAAACGCGAAAAACATAAATTCAATTCAGACTACGCCTGCGGTATCTACTTGGAGCACAATGGAGACCAATTCTTAATCTAAGACCCCCATAAAAACTATTTAAATTAACATACCGACAACAATTACTCAATGTAAGAGTCGTTTTCCTATGCTATTTAAATCTATAAAAACAACTTGCAATGTCAAATGATATGTTTTTCTTGCTCAGTGATAAATAAAAAAAGTTATATGTTTATAATCATTAATAAACCACAACATCAGCGTCATAAAAATTTCAAATAAAACTTGTGATCAATATGGCAGTTGACAAAAGTTGTCAGATAATAAAAAATATACATTTATTTTTAAAGTCGCTGTCTTGGGATATAAATAAGCTTACAAAGCTGACCCTTAACTCCAAAAAGGATGTTAATTCTACGTAATAAGAGGCGGGACTGCTTAAGTTAAACTTGTAATTTAGAAGCTTTAAGTATGAAACGTGCAGTGATTTGATATAAGTTTGAAATAGTAGTAATTACAGTATGGCGATTGGCGACGAAGTATAATCCGGCCAAGTTTGAAAGCAAACAGTTGCATAAAACGTAGTGGATTTTGGCTTCCGGTTTCGGCCACTTTTTACAAGATTATAGCCTTCATCTCAATCTATCAATGACTGCACGTTTCATACAATCGAGTGAATCGCTTTTTTCTTAGAGAGTTTCTGCCTAACTTAATTAAAAAAAATATGAAAACGCATTTTCCGCGGTACTTGGAGATACATTTAAATATTTATAAGAATCGCTTGTCATTATATTATAGGATAGGCTTAAATAAAACATGAAGACATATTTTACATCAATCCTCACTAGCATCAGAAGAACCGGCAATTAATCTTGTATTGGGTTTCTGTATCCAAGGGCGAAACACCGAGAGCCATACTACTAAGACTCCACTGTCCGTCGATCTGTCTGTCAACGGGCTGTATCTCATAAACCGCAATAGTAGAACGACTGAAGTTTTGACTGAGTGTTTATTACTATTATCGGTATACACGAGGAACAAACTAGTTATGCCTACTACTCGGTTAAAGTTTGTAAGTCTTTTATTGGGCGATGTATATGCCTTATTAATATAATCCGAGAAAATGTACAAAAGAAATGTGTTCTTAAATTTAAAGATCTGTTAAAAATCGTTTGTGTGGGAAAGGTTATTATAACATAAATGATTTTCTTCATTATACGACAGACTGGTAATGAAGCTTCGCTTCATTCCCTCAGGCTCTTTAATTTTGTAAAAAAAGCACGCTGAGTTTCTTGCGTCCGTTCTTCTCAGGTCTGAGGCAGTATATTTTGAATGGACGGTAGTTTTTGCCGTTCACTAAGTGATTATGAATCCTATTTTGAATAAAATATTTGAATTTAAATTTGTAAAAGAATTAAAAAATATAGTTGGCGAATTCCTGATTGGCCGCCATGCAAATTGAAAAAAAAAATTCTTTATCTTCCCTTACATACAGCTGTTTCTGAAATGGTGGTACTGGTTATATTGGCAAAAATAATTCCAAAGGAGTCAGTATTGAGGAAATGAATGCCTTTGGTGAATTGGAAATGGTGTGAAACCCGTCATGAGTCTCACTCTCTGAGATTTCTTATAGTTATCAGTGGGAGGCTCCTTTGCACAGGATGCCGGCTAGATTATGAGTACCACAACGGCACCTATTTCTGCCTTGAAGCAGTAATGTGTAAACATTATTGTATTTCGGTTAGAAAGGCGCCCTAGCTATTGAAATTACTGGGGAAAAGAGACTTAACCTCTTATGTCGTTAAGAATTTTTTAAGGTTGTTAAGGTTTGTCAAGGAAATCTGAGTGGCACTGCATTATTATAGGCAGGATGTGTCAATTACCATCAGCTGAAAGTCCTGCTCGTCTCGTCCCTTATTGTCATAAATAAAGTCTTCTAGCACTGCTAATGTTACTGAAGAAAACCCCATACTAAATATTCTGATATTTTTAATATTTTATAGAAGTCCTAGCGAATAATGACAGAACAAGTAGACAAGAACATTTCCTATCGACACATTTGACCCGTGCATTTGGCACGTAAGTGTGAGGTATACACGTAAAGATGTTAAGTAAACTATGAAGACTTCAGCCAGTCGCGAGAGGCCTCTTAGACATATTATAACTCTAGTAGAGGACAAGACAGGGCATTCAACTTGCGCTACCAATGTAAGTATTGTATGGATAAGACAATAAGCAAAAAAATTAAAAATATTAAAAAATGAAACAAGGTCAATAATAATAATAAGTTTTTATTAAAGGCAAAATACCCAGTATACATATGAAATAAATAGGTACAATGGTATTTTTATACATATCAAGATATAAAGTAAATATACATAAAACTTATAACCTATCTGGAAAGGTTAAGAAAAGTCTTAGTCAAGGCACCTTCTTTTATTTCCCATTTTTGTTCTGATGCAGAAGGAAGCAACTCTTTTTCTCATCACAGCATAGAAATCAGACACCCTCGACTCAGTAAAAATACCCGAGGCACTGTAGTATCTAGGCAATATGCGAAAAGCATCATTGTACTGCACGCGGATTGTCGTGTATCGTACAAATTTAAGCACATTATGTAGTTAAATGAAAGCATTAATAAATTTATATCTAAATTATATTTTTTTATTCATTTATTTCAGAAACAAAATTACATAGAGATATACATATACACATTTTTCTGCCAAACTGCGTAGTAGTTTGTCGGCAGTAATTCTCGTGTTTCGCGTATTATTAATATTTGTCCCCAAACCAATAATATATTATTGTGTGTGATAAATTTAATAGTCTCTACCAATATTTCTTGTGTCTATTATGGACATTCTGCTAGGTAAAATTTTCCGAGTAAGTTCCTTACCTGAATTTTTAGGCTATATGGGTACTTAATTCATTAATTAATGTAGTTTTTACACATTGCGTAGTACGCATATTGTAAAAATTCCATATTTTAGGTACCACTAGATTAATTTTGTTAAATAGTCTAGTTGAACAGGTGTATGCAATCTCTTTACTACGAATTTAGTTTTATCTCGATATTTTTCGATTAAAGTTTATAATTTTACCTTGCTATCAATTTTATCTACTAAAACTTTTTTATTTTATGGTAAATTGCAATTATTGCCTAAGTAATAATAACAAAATTACAATTTACAAATATGAATTTTAAATATCTACCACCTTTATCTTTAATGATTCTATTTCTTTCGTATACAGCATATTTATTTATCACAAAATTTGCAGCTTTGTTAAATTAAAAGTTGATGTACAATTTTTACCGCTTTTACCCTTTTACTATAAAGCTCATTCAAAAAAAGAAATATGGATGGATTGTTTCCAAAATTACCTGCTAATATAAAATTTTATAAACAATCTTCTCTTTGTAATATAAATGAACATAGGAATTTATAATAAATTATATTTAAATGGCACAACCGACAACTTTAGGCCATTCCTCACTAAAATAACCCATATCCGGCGGCTATAGCAAACTCTGTGTATTATTTTATAGATAAACATTTTTAAATATATACAAATTTATGTAACCTTAATTTTTTAATGAAAGAGACAGCAAAATGTAAATATTAATGTACACCTACGTTAATAAATGAAAAGTAAAGCTGTAATAGGCATAACAATTTGCAGATCACTTACTTTTATTTAATTTATTGATGCTTGTATACCCATGAAGGAGTAAGGCAGGGGGTGTGTGACACCCTCACTCACATTTCGTGGGTTAATCGTGAGTGTAGATTGTCCCATTGCCGAGTACTGGGCACAATTGTAGTATCTCTGCTGCTACTGAAAAATTTCTCACTGAAAACCCCAAAAGTAGGGAATTATCAATATTAACTTAGACTGCCATCAATATCATCATATAACTATTATATGACATTATATTAGGATAAATTATGATGAATGTGCCTATGACATTATCTTAGTATATAGGTATATAAATCCAGAGTCCTGATGTTTATTTCCAGTGACCTCCTACACTAATGAACGGATTTTAATGGAGATTACCTACTTCATGGAGTGTAGTGCAGTCCACCTTGCGTGATAGGATAGTTTTTATTTCGATTAACCCAACCCATAATTACTTTTATTTCCAATATTTGTTTTGCATAGATATATTTTCTATGAAAGAATTTATTGACACACGGTGTGACAGTTCTGCTGCAAATCTGCTGAAAATTTTTAATATAACAACAGGATGCATACTTTACGAAATAATTCTGGATGTTATTAAATATTATTGTCAAATTCATTAAAAACAGTATTTTATTTATTATCAACATGTCTAGAACAACGTCTGTCGGGTCAGCTAGTAATTTTATATAAAATAATGTTAGTTGAAATCACAATAATTTAAATTTAGTTTGAGGTGTATATTATCTGTTTTAGTTTAGAGTATAACTTAACATTATCAAAAAATTACTAAATTTAAAAGTAGACTAAGCTTTTATTCCAGTTTTATATGCATGCATACCTTATGGGTTGGGATAAGAGAACCTATTATTTATAAGCGAACAATGCCATGTTATCATATCCTGCAGATAATGCTTTTGACATGATTGCAATGACCCAATGCAGCACTCTGTTATAATCGTCTGCCATCCATCCGCAAATATATATACAAGCAGGGTTGGCTTCGAGAAGAGCATTGAGAGCAGAGAGAGGCATCGATATAGGTGAGTTGGTGCGGGCCGCAGTACGATGTGTCGGACTCGCGAACAATTTTATTTGATTTGAAAAAACTTTTTGCTACCCGGGATCGACTCCAAGATCTTGAGATAACATTGTCGCATTGGCTACCACTACGCCACCTACACTAGTTCTCAGTTGTTATATTGTAATTATCAAATAAGCTGTATTATTGGTCAACAAATGAAAATTTTGTGGTATCCAATGAAACGAGATTTTCCACACTGTAAAATAACTATTGACAGATCTTGACCAGTAGTTTACCATTTACCAGTGGGAAGCTCCTTTGCACAGGATGCCAGCTAGATTATGGGTGCAAACACGGCACCGAAATTACTGGGCTAAAGACACTTAACATCTTATGTCTCAAGGTGACGAGCGCAGTTTTAGTGCCACTCCCAAATTGTTGGGTTTTTCAAGAATCGCGAGTGGCACTGCATTGTAAAGGGCAGGGCGTATCAATTTCCAGCTGCTGAACGGCCTCTTCACCTCGTCCCGTACTATCATAAAAAATATTGACCACACATTGACGCCAAAAATAATCTTGCTATTTAAACATGTTTGAATCGGTGTTTAAAAATTATTGGTCGACTTTTGGTAAGGATAAATACAAGTTCAAGTCATCGAAAATTCATCAGCTTAGCTGAAATCAAATCATCGTCATCACTCAAAAGACTCACTGTGCACATTTTGAGGGAAACTCTGATCGCGGGGTATGCCTCTTCTGTTAATGCGTATTATTTTACATGTAGCAATAGATTGCTTATAATTTGAATGATTTGAGTGAATGTATCAGAAAGCAATTGAAACGACCATGCAAAATAAACCATCTTATAAACAAAATAAGGATCAGAACTGTGTGAGGGAGTAGGGTGCCGTACTCCCTATGGTGGATAAATATATTTTTATTTTATTCTACCGTCAATTGAAATTATTTTCAGTTCAAAGGCTCTTAATGTTTTATGTAAGTGCATGTTAAACATTATTTCAAAGATAAATTTATTACTGGGCTTGTGAAATACATTATGACCCCTATATAGTGTTTGGATGCAATTACTAATTATGACAGTAATAACGATTATTATGTTCACAAAGCATTCTTACACAAACAATGAATCAAGCTCTAAAGGTTGATTTTCGATTGATTAAAGGCATCCGATGTACAATAATTTATTTTAATACAGTTTATTCTCTATTACTTTTTATGAAATGATTTTTATAACTTAAACACAATTGGATGCAGTCCTTACAAACAAATTTATTATGTTTATTACAACTATTGTAAAAATACTCTATTTGGTGAATTCAGTAATTTAAAACAATAATATATATTGACGATTCCAAAGCGTTTGATTTAAGCTTAATTGATTAAAGTTTATTTGACTTTGAGTATGATAATGTAAAAAGTAAAAAAAATGTAGTTATATTCAGATATATATTTATACTCTTAATAATTTATAATAATGCTATTAAACTTTATATAATGACACTTGTATATTTCTCTTTTAGAAGTATTTTATTTATTTATTTATTTTATTTTATTTGGAAAACTTACAGTGTTACAATAACTTAATTACTAAATAATAGTGTGAACATTTTACACCATTTAATAGTTTTCGCATTTTGTTTCTAATAACACATAGTGTAATATAGGTACGTCTTTTTTATTTATTTTTTCTTATACAAGTATTATATATAATATGTTAATAATTACATAGGTATTACATTTATTATGTTCAGAGAGAATTTAAACACTACGTTCAATTACGTTTATAGTAACAGTTAGGGAAACACATTAAACCAGTTTTTAGTAATTTTTGATCTGATAGAATTTGTGGATGAGTTAAACAGGTCAAAATCAGGAAAGCCTTTAAGATTATTTATGCAGTGAGATGCTCTTGAGAAGAATGAGTTTTGTTTGTAATTTGACGCACAGTGGGGTATATGTAAATATTTAGGATGTCTTGCAGAGATTCTGGGAATATTTAAATTTATATTCGAGAGAAGATGGGAAGCGTCAATGTGACATTGTGCTATTTTTGTTAAGAATAGAATATCAGCTATTTTGCGTCTCTCGTGGAGTGGTAATATATGATATCTCCTGCATCTTGATTTAAGAGCAGGTACCTCCAGCGTTATTTTTTCTGCCGTTATCAGTCGAGATTCTAGGTCTTTGACCTTTTCTGATTGAAAGCCAATGAGGTGGAAGGCCATCTCCAGCGATTCCTTCATACTAGTTACCTCGTTCTTTATTGTTTTTATGTCTTCCGCTAGGGAAGTCAGCGGAGTCAATTGGAACATAACTTTATTAAGTTGTTCATGAATTTTTTCTAGCTGAAGGGGTTGCGGTGATGTGGTGGCTGGGGTTGCCGATTGGCTGGTTTTGCATTTGGGACACTTCCAGGAGTTCTTCCTGTCACCCAGTTTGCGGTAGCCCACCTCGGAAACACCTGAGCATTGGGAGTCATATCGCTGCTTACAGACGCTGCATACCGTTCCGTCAGAGTGTTGTGCTCCACAGCTAGCACATGCAAACATATTGATGACAGTCTTTGAACAACTATATGTGTAGCAAATTTACAAGTAAATTTACGTGAGATGCTCAATAGGGCTGAAATACGCCAATGTGTTACAAATCTCTATTATAAGAAAAACGATAGAAAAATAAAATGTCTTAGATTACTGGGATGCGAACTCAGTCCGTCGCGTTTGAGTAGAACCTCAAATATACCTACAACGCCACTTATGCTTTTCTATCCAAATTGAAAATAGTAAATGATAGTAGTGATGGATGTCTCTGTTATACCTATTTTTCTGTCTCTTGGCTGGACCGGTTTGTACACTGTGACGCCGACACTGCTAATCACTTGGATTCTTTTTGCACATTGAACCTTACAAAT
The DNA here is from genome assembly GCF_905404315.1 of Leptidea sinapis. NCBI lineage: Eukaryota > Metazoa > Arthropoda > Insecta > Lepidoptera > Pieridae > Leptidea > Leptidea sinapis. The sequence continues at coordinate 9,777,309 of NC_066285.1, read as the reverse complement.
TACGTTTAATTAATCACAGCACTTCACTTTTCGTTATAGATTTGCTTTTTAGGTGTTGGTGTATTTCTTAACTGACAAACTGTGTAGTATTTCTGAGAAAAAATACGCTTTATCCCACTTTTTGCGAATTTAATTCGAAAAGATTACGAGTATGTGTCTTAACTGTTCCGCGGTGTGCGGGGGTATATGTATCTATAAATAGCACCCAAAAGAGCCTTACAGTAATAATTTTACTTTACTTTATCACGGTTGGTAAGAATCCAGGCCTCATTTAAGATCTTACTTTACATATCTGTACAATAATAATTTGTGTACACTTACTGAAAGTGATAGTCATTATTTGGTGAACTGGCAACATTTAAGTATTGTTTGGTTATAAGCGTTCTGTTTGCAGTCACATAATACCCGACTCATGCAGCTAGAGACTTGTGCAAACATTTTGTGAACAGAGCACCAAATATTTCGCAACACGATCTGTGCCTCGCAAGTGCTGACTGTGTATTCAGTAATTAAGGTTAGATAAACATTTCAGCGGTCTTTCAACTTGCTTTAGGACCTCAGCTTAGGGCCTCCATTGGAGAATCAACTTATAAGTTTTGTAAACTATTAAGTACCACTTGTCATAATATCGTCTGGTCACTTTTTGACCGACTTCAAGAAAGGAGGAAGGAGAAGTCAGTGTCAGCCAAGGTAAGTTTGTACCTACATACATAGTTATAGGTGAGATGTGCTTAAGTCGCACCGTCGCACGCGCGACGTGAGGAGGCGAGAGGCCAGAGCACAGAGACACCGATTTCAAAAATAACAATAATCGTAACTAGAATTAGATTAATTAATTATATTGTATTATATTATAAGAATACGCAATTATTTTTATTCCTTTTAGTCCATATTATATCTGTTGTTTTGAAATAGTGTTTTTCAAGTCGGTTGTTTTTTTGCTAAAATTTTTTGTTCGTGATTCACAAATATGTTTTAACCTCCTTAATTAATTTCAATATTATATTCTTACTTCCTTCGAGTGACGACGTACGTTAAAAAATCTAGTTTTTTAGTCTAAGTTTTATTTTTATTAATTTTTGTTGAAATATTTTATTTGAAAATTGTTAAATATTGACAATTGGAAACACTGAAATATGTAATTTTAAAATTTATCCCTTTAAGTTTTACTTCTACAACAGTCTAGTAAGAAACTCTTCCCTGTAGTCATCCTACGAACATGTCTAGACGATACAACATGGGTACCTTCAAAAAAAGAGCGTACACCTTCCTTAAAGGCCGGCAACGCTCTTGTGATTCTTCTGGTGTTGCAAGAGAATGCGGGCGGAAGTGATCGCTTAACACCAGGTGACCCGTACGCTCATTTGTCCTCTTTTTCCATAAAAAACAACTTTTATGCCTGTTCCATATAAACCGTAAATAAACGTATGTGACTACTTTATTAAGGAGGTCCAAGCATAATCAACTTCATACCACTTCTCTATATAAGCTTACCAAACTTAAGTACGTAGACTTCTTTTAATATTTGTACCTAGTAGTTGTGATATATGTTTTGTAGACGGTATTATAAGTATGTAGTACATGGTTTTGTTCTAGAATACGTTTTGCTTTTGACAAAATAAACTATTTGTTTTTTTAGTGTCACTATTCATTTTCACATTCACTCACAGACCACAATCTACTCACCATTTCAGAAACTCAAAATGGATACGATTTCTTCTTTTCTTTCAATTAAATTTTTTCTTGTGAGTTTTTCTTAATTTTTATGTACTATTTTTCGTTTTTGTCTTAAACTACAAATTTTGTCACATACTATTGTACTGTTATTAGTATTCCTTTTAATTGGCGTATTTATTCTATTTTATTTTGTATATACTCTTTACAATTTGTTAGCTGTCCTAATCATAAATAAACAAATTGTAAGCCTTTCTACCTTGTTCTTTTCCAACGAAATTGCACAAAGAGTTAAATCAAGGTGTACCGTGAGTCATTACGTATTATTGATCACAAAGGGATCCGAAATTGACAATGAAATTGCGCATATGCTCTTAATAGTTGCATAGCTGTCAAATTGCATGATGAATCGCATAAAAGATGCACAAATGCAGAACACCACCTTGGTCAATGTGCAAGTTTATGCAAAACCCACGCAACGCAATGTGTTACCGTAGATTGAATCTCTTTCATATTATTATAACAATGAGAAATGGATACACAAATACATTACAATATTCAAAATGCCAGTTCCAATCTATTGTAAGAAAAATGAGTTTGGTGTTAACATTTGAAGGGAAATATATATGTAACTTATCTTCTATATATTATACATAAGAGATTTCCACCTGTAAAATTGACTCATCACGAAATCTCTGGAACCATAAGGCGTAGAGACTTAAAATTTTTACGGCAACTATTGATAGATTGTTTGCAAGTCCGACACATCGCTCGCACCAACTCACCTATACCGATGTCTCTCTCTGCTCTCAATGCTCTTCTCGAAGCCAACCCTGCTTGTGATATATTTGCGGATGGATGGCAGACGATTTTTACAGAGTGCTGCATTTTTTTATGAAAATAAGGGACGAGACGAGTAGGACTTACAGCTGATAGTAATTGATACGCCACTCAGGATTCTTGAAAAACCCAAAAATTCTGAGCGGCACTACAATTGCGCTCGCCACCTTGAGAGATAAGGTGTTAAGTCGCATTTGCCCAGTAATTTCACTAGCTACGGCGCCCTTCAGACCAAAACACAGTAATGTTTACACATTGTTGCGCCGTTGTGGTACCCATAATCTAGCCGGCACCCTTTGTAAAGGAGCCTCCCACTGGAAGGCCTTCCATGGGGTCATTGCAATCATGACAAATAAGCGCAAAGGTAAACTGATGTGTGATGTTTATGTGGGAGATGGTATTCTGGAGTCAATTTCGCGATAATAGAAGAGTGAGAAAGTTACTTCTACGACACAATTGGACGCAATTTCAGAAAAACGTTCCAAAACACAATCATGTTAAAATTGAGTTAAGAAAACTGGTCACGTTTGATTGTTGATTCATATTAACGGACTGACCAAAAAAATGGCAGCCCTACTGTCACTCTTTAAATTACATCATAACTTAGTAGCCCTTAGTAGAATACACTAATATTTATTAAACTTTAAAAACGATTTTCTTAAAATGTGATGTATGTGGCTTGGAACGTTTTTCAGGAACTACGTCCAATTATAAATCTTAATCGGTTCAATAGTTTCGAACCCATTATACAAACAGACGTCCAAGGTGTTTGTATAAATTTATATCCAACATATTGAAACTGTTACCTAATACTAAACTTTCAAGCTAGATGTGAAACGCAAAATAATGAGTTGTCGATAAAAATTCAAGGAAACGTGCATTTGCTAGTTGCAATTCACCAGATGTGTTTCTGTGTGAACTTTAAGCCAGGATGAACAAATCGCTTTGTGGTTTTGTAGATAATATTCATTGTGCAAGTCATTTGGCCAACGTGTTAGCTCGGAAGGGTTATGACATATGCTCAATTCACGGCCCTTTGTTGTGGCGAGCACTTTCTGGCTGAGATCTATAGAACGCACCTAGACTTTGCTCAGATTTTACTTAGGTAAAATTTAAGTGAGTGTTGGTTAGCATTATGAGAAAGCTCATGGTCGCTCAGAGGGTAAAGGCGAATCGACAATGAGGAGATCCGTAGGAGAACCAAAGTTACCGAAATAATCCCAAATGATTGCGAAGCTGAATTGGCAGTGGGCAGGGCACATAGTTCGACGGACAGATGACCGTTGGGGCAGTAAATCCTTGAAAGGCGCCCACGTACCGGAAGACGCAGTGTTGGTTGGCCTCCCACAAGATGGACCGACGATCTGGTCAAGATCGCCGGAATACGTTGGATGAGGGCAGCGCAGGACCGACCGTCGTGGAAATCTTTGGGGGAGGCCTTTGCCCAGCAGTAGACATCTGCCGGCTGATGATAGTGATAATCTTGATGAAACTTAGCATAATCCTTTTTTTTTTCGTTTTATTGTCATTTGACAGCTAAAATTATACTGTGCTCAATCTTAGACAGCCCAATGCAAAAGCCAATATTGCGTTTTATCACACTCAGCTAAGTTTTTCGTGAGTAAAGTTTGAGCAAAGTCTTAAGTACGCTTTATAGATTAAAAGCAAAAAAAAATAATAATTTAAACAATAAGTATTTTACTAAGACCTTGGAAATTTGCCGATTTGTACAAAGTTGAATCATCGGGCAAGTAAGAGAGCACAATTGCGTAAACTTCATAAGAATATATTTTTATTTCCAATAATTTAAACATTATAAAATGATTATTTATCAAATCATTTAACCGACCTTGAGAAAATATTCTATGAAAAGCAAAGAATTCATTTTTCAAACTGACAATGTCATTGAACGCGGGGTCGTGGCATGCCAGCGTTGGCAACTTAAATAGCAGTTTTGTCCACTTGTTTATTAATAAAAATATTAAATCTATTTTGTGAATTAGATTGGCAGGGTCTTTTTTGTGTTGCTGTATCTTCGGAAATATTTATAGCTAACTTGGAATATATAGTCGAGTATATAGAGTGTTCTGGATTAGGTACAAATTGGTTTATATTTTGCCGGTGGAGGTGATCTAGTTTGTATGTGAATATTTATGTTACTCATCAGCTGCGGACGATCCAATACCCCATTTATATCTAATTTTTAATATCTCGTGTCCCGGTGTTACAATAATATACATAATAACATTTTTTTTTATTTCATTATGATTCAGCATTGAAAAATACACAAAACTTCAATTTGTCGCCCTTCTACCATCTACAACCATTTTTGTATCGTGATTTTTATATTATTCTGTTCCATCCACAAATCTGGTATAGGATTGCGAATACAATAATTGTGGTACGATATATTTCAGTCATTCATTGATAGATGTCACTTAATCGGAATATCTTAAGCTAAATCAGAAGAGAGACAAGAAACTCATCGCATCTCCTTTTAAGAAATATTTTCATGGTATATCATGTTTTTTTTACAATCTATGCAAAGTGTTATATGCAATATAAATGAACATTCGCAACGACTTAGATGAGTAGTATAAAAGATTATTGTAAATGGAAAAATATAAGCCAGAACCATATAATGCATATAAGTATATACATATAAAATTATAAACAATTCAACAACAATAAGCAAAGTTTTAAATAACAGGATCATCCAAACACCACAATCAGCGCCACTTCAATTGCAATTTTTTTTAATATTTATATATACTATATTTGAGCAAAACCGCATTCAGTATTATTAAGTTTGGTAAAATTTTGTGTCTAAAAGTCTTATTCGTGTTTATTTCATGTTCAAAGTTTGATAACTTCTGAAATTGTTATAAAATGATTATTTACTTATATAACATTATTATGTGAGAGGTAGTTTCAGAGCGCGTTGATGTCTTTTGTAGTACTACTATTTACTGTATGGCATAAATTATAATTAAATTAATTTTTAGTTAAAGCAGTTATTGTTACAATTTTGTTATTATTCAAAGTCCATCAAAATAGATAAATATATCATGTTTTTATGTATAAAAAAGACTGCATATAAGTATACTTGAAGTATTTTTCAAATTTAAGATATCGTATGAAATCGTAACGCAATTTTTTTTGACGACCTCATTTATTTAAAACAATAACTAACTGCGATATATAATAATAAAAAAACTATCATGTTATTAAGATACGCGATTGGTTTCTAAAGAGCCTTACAGGCACATACTTATGAAGTCTACAACATTGCCAAACAATAAATCACCTTTGACTACCAATAAGGGTATTTTTTTCTACTTTCGTATAATTTTCAAGGCTAAAATGCTTCTATCAAAACATTGAAACTAAAAATCTTCAATCTTCAGGTAGATACCTAACAAATATAAATACACGCACACAAGTATTAATTGTAATATAATATATAATTGTATTAATTGTGTGTACAACATGTTAAGCATGTACACTTATATTTTATTAAACGACTTCAAAAAAGGAGTTCTCAATTCGTCGATTTTTTTTTTTTACTTCAGAACTTTCGACTGGGTGAACCGAGGTGAGAGCGGAGCCATGGCGTCAGGACACCAACTGCAAACGACTAATTAAAACTAATTTTGAACACGATTCATATATTGGATCTGCTTCATCTTACAAAACTAATTTGTTATGTATATTGCAGCCATTTTAAAATACTCTATTTGATTGAAAATAGTGGCCGTTGAGTTTTTTTGTATTTTCTTCTCACGAGCTCTACTTTTTCCGAATATTTGGTAGATTCAGTAATTTAAAAAAAATATTTATAGTGAAGATTCAAAAGCGCTTATTTAAGCCTAATTGAATCAAGTTTATTTGACTTTGACATAGAAATTACATAAATTTGTAAAGATAAAGACAATTACATACGTAATAACCATATCTATATCCTATAACCAGAGATAACATACGCTACAGCCTGCAATCCTTTCCGTGGGAACTACGGCAGATGTGTTCCTAGTAGAAATGCCTTTTTTCTAATGCCTTCGTGTAGGGTGAACGTAAATTCATTCGCACATGGGATAAAATTCTTATGTAGTCACATTTTTAAAATTTTGCACTATGTTTTACTTTTGAAACTATTTTCGTTTTAAACATTTTTTAAGGTGTTGTTTCAAACATGATGGTCACAGTCCATCAGTGATTTGTTTATATCTCCCAGTATCCCATTAATTAACCCAACACTGTTTTATTCTTTTCGTGAGGGTTTAATAGTATTTAAATACTAAGTAATAATTCAACTCGAACTATTCAACAGTCTGACGAGGTCAATGGTCTAATTGTTTACGTGTCGTCGCATGTTAATTTTTGAAGTGAAAACTTCATTAATGGCGTTGAACACTTTTCTTAGAATGGGTATAAAATGTTAAACTCGCTTCAGGACACGTGCCCTGATCGAAAATCGTAAGAGTTTGGCTTGAGTCTTTTGTGACAATTATACTATATATTATATAATAACAAAAATATAATTTGTAAGTTAAATTATGTTATATAATGAAATGTTCCCAGAAAATGTACTAAACAAATGTGTTACGAAATTCCAAAGATATGTTAAAAAAACAGTTTGTGTGGTAAAGGTAAAAATATATACGATTTTCTTAATAATACCACTTACTGGGAATGGAGCGAACTCCCTCAGGCTATTTAATAATAAGTTTTATTGTACCTTATTACATATATTTTAACGAAATTTTAAAAACGCCCACTGAGTTTCTTGCGCCCGTTCTTCGAAGGTGTAACGCAAACTATTTCGATTGGGTGGTTGTTTTCGACGTTCAATAACCGATTTTAAATCCTATTTTGAATCAAATATATTTGAATTTGAACTAAGTAAAAATAAACCATATGCTCTTGTTTTTTTTTAAATTTATTTGAAATAAAAAATCCCACAAGTTTCCATCGTGTGGACACTCATTCGATAATTGATATGATCAGTAATAACAAAAAGTTATTATTTGTTGCTGTTCACTTTGTCAATTTGAGGTTTTTGTAACTTTGAAGCTGTATTTTATGAGATTTAAGCATCCGGTAAATTGAGAAATGTGAGAAAGTTTTTTTATATTTTTGCGAATTTCTACTTTAGCGAAAATTAACTTTAAAGTGATTGCATTATGAATATTAATCGGAATTGCGAAATACAAATAAATGTATTTAGTGACCCTTTATGGTCTAATATTATTTACTAACTAACCCTACAGATGTTGTTCTGTTCATAATAAAAAAACTCTTGCGGGTGGAATTTCGTAAAACGTTAGTCTTAGCTGACCTCTCGGCCAAAGGAATATTCCTACCAAATTTCAAGTCTCTACGAATTATGGTTCCAAAGATGTCGTGTTGAGTTAATATATAGGTGGAAATCTCTTATATACATACCTTTTAGAAAATTCTTCTTTGAATTACCAATATTTATTGTTATTCTGACAAAATAAATAAACTATTTAAATATATTTTTATGTTAATAATAAAAGGCTGTATTGTCAATTAAGATACTTTTCGACTAAAGACAAGTCAAAAGTTTTTTTGACATCCAAATATATTTTGATTATTATTTAGCAGCCAGTTTTTTTTTCGGATTATCCTGAAACATAGTCCTCCCCTAGTTTCTTCCACTCATCTCTGTCGAACTATCCTTCTTCATCCAATTTGTAAGTCCTCTTCCACCTTTTTGTTTGACGTTTTATGTGTTTTGGTATCTGTCTCTTTACGTTTCTTGGACACAACTTTATTACGTCTGTCATCTCTTTCGTTCTCATTATGTCATTATGTCAGTTCCATTTCAATTTTCTTAATTTTAGTGTAGCTTCTCTTACCTTTCTTTGCATTGTATAGTAAGATAATATGCTACACGCTGTGCCACTTTCTAGTTATTCATTTCTTTTTCTGGTCATATAATCACAAGTACTTATGCTTATGCAATATCAAATATCACTCCTCTAGTATCGTGTAGACTATTCAAAAAGTACCGTCTGTTAACGCTTACTGGTCTATAGATATTAGATATTATGTTCATTAAAAAAAACATGCTGAACTTATTAAAGAACTCGCCTTTTGATGCCATACTGTAGAACAGCGCTTCATTAAAATAACGCAAATTTTATGTGTATTAAGGTCTTTAACTACCTTCCAAAAAATATTACAGAGATGCATAAATCAATAATGCATAAAAAATTAAAATAATGGCTAACAGATAAATGCTTTAAAGAATTCTTTAGCCAAAAAAAGATATTTAAAAGTATTTATTTAAGAGTGGTACTAAACTAATGTTTACTTTATATTATATTATTGAATTACAGCTATGTAATGTGTATTAATGACGTATTAATTATAATATTTCTAATATTGACAATCAAATATTTGTATGCCGATTATTTGGCCAATTGTGCTGTGCATCTGCCAATTGTTAAGAACTACGTTACCATGATTCATACATATATTCATCACATCCCGAAAGAACATATTTCGACCTTCCTGGACCATTTGCCTTCTATATAAGTAATATGACATAAATTTATAAAATCACAGACTGCAATACACCGCCAAACGTTTTGCAGATGCTTTACATAAGCATCTTAACAATAGGAATGTAATTGCCCACGTTAAACTTAAATAAAACTATCCCTTTAGTCGTATTGTCGGAGATAGTTTTATTAGTAAAACTATCTCCGACAATTGCCCCTGATAACGACTCACAAAGTAATAAAATACTGTTTGAAGTTTCCGTGAGATAATGGTACCTCCAACCTTAGTTCTAGTGATTAGTTACAATTTTGTTATTATTCAAAGTCCATCAAAATAGATAAATATATCATGTTTTTATGTATAAAAAAGACTGCATATAAGTATACTTGAAGTATTTTTCAAATTTAAGATATCGTATGAAATCGTAACGCAATTTTTTTTGACGACCTCATTTATTTAAAACAATAACTAACTGCGATATATAATAATAAAAAAACTATCATGTTATTAAGATACGCGATTGGTTTCTAAAGAGCCTTACAGGCACATACTTATGAAGTCTACAACATTGCCAAACAATAAATCACCTTTGACTACCAATAAGGGTATTTTTTTCTACTTTCGTATAATTTTCAAGGCTAAAATGCTTCTATCAAAACATTGAAACTAAAAATCTTCAATCTTCAGGTAGATACCTAACAAATATAAATACACGCACACAAGTATTAATTGTAATATAATATATAATTGTATTAATTGTGTGTACAACATGTTAAGCATGTACACTTATATTTTATTAAACGACTTCAAAAAAGGAGTTCTCAATTCGTCGATTTTTTTTTTTTACTTCAGAACTTTCGACTGGGTGAACCGAGGTGAGAGCGGAGCCATGGCGTCAGGACACCAACTGCAAACGACTAATTAAAACTAATTTTGAACACGATTCATATATTGGATCTGCTTCATCTTACAAAACTAATTTGTTATGTATATTGCAGCCATTTTAAAATACTCTATTTGATTGAAAATAGTGGCCGTTGAGTTTTTTTGTATTTTCTTCTCACGAGCTCTACTTTTTCCGAATATTTGGTAGATTCAGTAATTTAAAAAAAATATTTATAGTGAAGATTCAAAAGCGCTTATTTAAGCCTAATTGAATCAAGTTTATTTGACTTTGACATAGAAATTACATAAATTTGTAAAGATAAAGACAATTACATACGTAATAACCATATCTATATCCTATAACCAGAGATAACATACGCTACAGCCTGCAATCCTTTCCGTGGGAACTACGGCAGATGTGTTCCTAGTAGAAATGCCTTTTTTCTAATGCCTTCGTGTAGGGTGAACGTAAATTCATTCGCACATGGGATAAAATTCTTATGTAGTCACATTTTTAAAATTTTGCACTATGTTTTACTTTTGAAACTATTTTCGTTTTAAACATTTTTTAAGGTGTTGTTTCAAACATGATGGTCACAGTCCATCAGTGATTTGTTTATATCTCCCAGTATCCCATTAATTAACCCAACACTGTTTTATTCTTTTCGTGAGGGTTTAATAGTATTTAAATACTAAGTAATAATTCAACTCGAACTATTCAACAGTCTGACGAGGTCAATGGTCTAATTGTTTACGTGTCGTCGCATGTTAATTTTTGAAGTGAAAACTTCATTAATGGCGTTGAACACTTTTCTTAGAATGGGTATAAAATGTTAAACTCGCTTCAGGACACGTGCCCTGATCGAAAATCGTAAGAGTTTGGCTTGAGTCTTTTGTGACAATTATACTATATATTATATAATAACAAAAATATAATTTGTAAGTTAAATTATGTTATATAATGAAATGTTCCCAGAAAATGTACTAAACAAATGTGTTACGAAATTCCAAAGATATGTTAAAAAAACAGTTTGTGTGGTAAAGGTAAAAATATATACGATTTTCTTAATAATACCACTTACTGGGAATGGAGCGAACTCCCTCAGGCTATTTAATAATAAGTTTTATTGTACCTTATTACATATATTTTAACGAAATTTTAAAAACGCCCACTGAGTTTCTTGCGCCCGTTCTTCGAAGGTGTAACGCAAACTATTTCGATTGGGTGGTTGTTTTCGACGTTCAATAACCGATTTTAAATCCTATTTTGAATCAAATATATTTGAATTTGAACTAAGTAAAAATAAACCATATGCTCTTGTTTTTTTTTAAATTTATTTGAAATAAAAAATCCCACAAGTTTCCATCGTGTGGACACTCATTCGATAATTGATATGATCAGTAATAACAAAAAGTTATTATTTGTTGCTGTTCACTTTGTCAATTTGAGGTTTTTGTAACTTTGAAGCTGTATTTTATGAGATTTAAGCATCCGGTAAATTGAGAAATGTGAGAAAGTTTTTTTATATTTTTGCGAATTTCTACTTTAGCGAAAATTAACTTTAAAGTGATTGCATTATGAATATTAATCGGAATTGCGAAATACAAATAAATGTATTTAGTGACCCTTTATGGTCTAATATTATTTACTAACTAACCCTACAGATGTTGTTCTGTTCATAATAAAAAAACTCTTGCGGGTGGAATTTCGTAAAACGTTAGTCTTAGCTGACCTCTCGGCCAAAGGAATATTCCTACCAAATTTCAAGTCTCTACGAATTATGGTTCCAAAGATGTCGTGTTGAGTTAATATATAGGTGGAAATCTCTTATATACATACCTTTTAGAAAATTCTTCTTTGAATTACCAATATTTATTGTTATTCTGACAAAATAAATAAACTATTTAAATATATTTTTATGTTAATAATAAAAGGCTGTATTGTCAATTAAGATACTTTTCGACTAAAGACAAGTCAAAAGTTTTTTTGACATCCAAATATATTTTGATTATTATTTAGCAGCCAGTTTTTTTTTCGGATTATCCTGAAACATAGTCCTCCCCTAGTTTCTTCCACTCATCTCTGTCGAACTATCCTTCTTCATCCAATTTGTAAGTCCTCTTCCACCTTTTTGTTTGACGTTTTATGTGTTTTGGTATCTGTCTCTTTACGTTTCTTGGACACAACTTTATTACGTCTGTCATCTCTTTCGTTCTCATTATGTCATTATGTCAGTTCCATTTCAATTTTCTTAATTTTAGTGTAGCTTCTCTTACCTTTCTTTGCATTGTATAGTAAGATAATATGCTACACGCTGTGCCACTTTCTAGTTATTCATTTCTTTTTCTGGTCATATAATCACAAGTACTTATGCTTATGCAATATCAAATATCACTCCTCTAGTATCGTGTAGACTATTCAAAAAGTACCGTCTGTTAACGCTTACTGGTCTATAGATATTAGATATTATGTTCATTAAAAAAAACATGCTGAACTTATTAAAGAACTCGCCTTTTGATGCCATACTGTAGAACAGCGCTTCATTAAAATAACGCAAATTTTATGTGTATTAAGGTCTTTAACTACCTTCCAAAAAATATTACAGAGATGCATAAATCAATAATGCATAAAAAATTAAAATAATGGCTAACAGATAAATGCTTTAAAGAATTCTTTAGCCAAAAAAAGATATTTAAAAGTATTTATTTAAGAGTGGTACTAAACTAATGTTTACTTTATATTATATTATTGAATTACAGCTATGTAATGTGTATTAATGACGTATTAATTATAATATTTCTAATATTGACAATCAAATATTTGTATGCCGATTATTTGGCCAATTGTGCTGTGCATCTGCCAATTGTTAAGAACTACGTTACCATGATTCATACATATATTCATCACATCCCGAAAGAACATATTTCGACCTTCCTGGACCATTTGCCTTCTATATAAGTAATATGACATAAATTTATAAAATCACAGACTGCAATACACCGCCAAACGTTTTGCAGATGCTTTACATAAGCATCTTAACAATAGGAATGTAATTGCCCACGTTAAACTTAAATAAAACTATCCCTTTAGTCGTATTGTCGGAGATAGTTTTATTAGTAAAACTATCTCCGACAATTGCCCCTGATAACGACTCACAAAGTAATAAAATACTGTTTGAAGTTTCCGTGAGATAATGGTACCTCCAACCTTAGTTCTAGTGATCTTTAAGTGTTACCAGTTTGAAAGTAATTTAAGAGAAAATATAAAAAGTCAAAGTTAAAGTCTAAATAAACTTTAATCACTACTTTTAGCATCATCTGTACTGGCTCTTATAGGGTCAGGATATATCATAATTTAAAATTTTATGCTTAAATATATAAAGTAAACTCCATATTTAAAAAATATTTCAGCTTTTTAGGTCGGATTGTATATAGGTAGTGTAATTTTAAATAAGTTTTTTTATATAATAAAAATGGTATTGTGGGATCGTAGCAAATATTCGAAATTTTCTGCTTTTTAACAATTTTAATGCTTTTCACAAAATTTTGCATGCGGTGCTAATGTTTAATAAACAACCAACTCCAATCTGCTTCTTACAGTTCAACAACTCACTTAAGAGTTCGACATTTGACATTTGACACCTGGATAATATAATATCTTAGATAATATATACATTATAGATAGAGCTTCTTGCTTCTAGACATAATTAATTAGACAAGATTAAAACAAGCCAGGTTTATTACATCAGTGTGCGTGACGAGCTACGTCTTACACTCGCGATTTGTATGATACTTTGTGTTAGTGTGCGTGCATTGCTCAAAATAGAGGTTAACTGTCACCGTCGTATCAACATACAGAACGTTTTATATAATTTTGTGATTTGTAATGACTCAAATTATATTATCACTGGTGTGGGAATATAATAATCATAACATTAGGCGGAATATCTGTTCGCTCTGTCAATCATTCCCACACAAAAAACAGATGGAACAGATAGTTTCTTCAAAGGATTTTGAACTGATAGAATATAGAATACTCAATCAGCTCTATGTTACAATTTGTATTAGCTCCACCTGTATATGTAACGGAATATTTTAATGTAATAATTAATTTAAACACCTTCAAGATGCCTCATTAACTTCAAAATGGGATACCCTGACACTTGGATATAGAATTAAAAAATAAAACATTATTATTACCCCAGTTTATGTAATTATCATTCCAAAATCATTTAAACCACAACGCAGTAGAAATAAAAGATAATATAGAAAGCATATATCCTATTTAAAAAAATTACAAACAGAAAAGACAAATCCAGGTCTTCTAGTGTTTTAAACTACAATTATAAATCCCTTATTAATGAAGGAGCAATCTGTCCTTTTTAATTAAAACCTGTTCGTCTAGCGTTTGATAAGATTAAAAATGTTATTAAATGACTTGATGCGAATATAATAAAGCATTTTTTTACTAACAGCAGTGATTCTCACGGATCATGGCTTTCACTTCCCAAAATCAAATTATTCCCATGAATTTTTTGGATAACGCACAAAAAATCCCTTTCGATTTCCGCTCAGGCCGTGGCGCCATCTGTCTCTATTCTATTCACGTGTTTGTTTGAATCAGTTTTTATAATATCACGGTGATTTCACCGGAAGCTATCAACAAGTATCAATAAAAAAAACTATGACGCATAATAATTAAAATATAAAAACTTAGACAAAAGATAAACATCGAAACATCACTGAAACAAAAAGGAAAGAATTAGTTTATAAGTTATCATTTTTTATACAAAGGCTATTTATTATTTTTATAATATTAACGAACTGGTATAAGCCTGATGATACCTGGCCAATACCAGAGGAATTGCAAGAGCATTACTAGCTTCTGCATTCAACATTTCATTTTATTTCTTCAGAAAACATACAGCTATTTATAACAATGTTGACATCTACATTTATAACAAAAAGCCGTTTAGTAGTTTTGACACATATGATTCTAATTAGTTTAAAAAAAATACTTTACAGTTACAAGATTTCATTAATTCAATTATATTATTTCTGTTACAGTATTGTTGTTAGTTTTTTACATTTGATTCGAGGGTTTTACATTTATTAATCATAATAATAATATTGTCATGAATCTACGCCGACGGAACTCTATTTATAGGCGTAATATTGTTTTTTATAAATATTTTTTAAAATATGTCACTTCAGCTCCAAACTTCACACAATGGAGTCACTGAATAAGTGAAATAAGTGTTGTGCTCATTGAAGTATGGATACAACTGTTACTGATTAGATCCCAGTTTTGGAAGACCAGTGCCACACAGATCTTTAGTATTGCTTTTATTTTCTTATGTATTAAGTACGTTAAGTATCTAGCTTAAGCATATATTTTGTTTTCATTAACTTTTTTGGTTGAATGTGTCAGGTCTTCTCCCAAAATAAATTAATTTTCATTCTATTTCATTTTCATATGTATAAATGTAGGGAATAAGATGAGATTCTAATAAAGATGATAATAATATAATTTAAATGAAAGAATACTTTAATATTGAGGGAGGAAAGTATGAAATACTTATCAGATGCCTTATTGCACTAGGTTTAGTTAAAAACGTGTCAATTTCAAGTCCTAAAAGTTAGTTGCTTATTTCAGTATACCGTTGAAAAATTTCCCTGCAGGTTTTAAGTAATGCAATACAGGAATAGTAAGTAGATCTCTTAGGAAGGTACAGGTGTTTTTTTTAAAAATCAATGTCGTATCTTGTTGGAAATACCGCGCAAGGAAACTCACTGCATATTTTGGTTGTAAGTTTGACAAAGTTCCTTGAAAACCACACCGTCGTAAGCTCTGTGGTGACCATGATCCATGCAATTAAATCGAACTATCGGTTTTTATTATATAAGATTATTATGAGTGAATATGATAATAATATCAATATGTAAGTTCCGTGATGATAAAAGTTTAAAATAACTGTAATTCAAGAAACGATTTCCGGTTATTTTTATGAAGTGATTTGAGACCAATGTGCTCAAGGTTTTCGGTAAATACTTATAGCTATAGTAAAATTGTGACTGGTCTAAAAATCGGGTGTGAACGGGCACATTTACCTAAAAATTTGAATTAATATTTCTTATAACTGTAAATGACTGCATACGTGAATATCTTGATATATATAAATCCAGTGTCCTGTTTAAAGGTTACTTCTTTAACATGTATACCAACGGCAACGAGTAAGAGACCTTGATTCTTCGACGAAGCGCGAACGCCCGCATGTACAAATATGTCTTCAATTATCAAATTCGAATGGACGCTTTTACGAGTCGACAACGCTCTTGTGTTTTAACCAGAGGAATTCTGGTGTTACAATAGATTATAGACCGTGATAATAATGGGTGACCCGTTTGTACTCTTGTTTGTCTTGTTATTTTTTATATAAAAGGAGGACATACGAGCGTACGGGTCACCTGGTGTTAATTACGTGATCACCGCCACCACCGTCACTTAAGTGATCACCGCCGCCCACATTCTCTTGCAACACCAGAGGGAACACAGGAGCGTTGCCGGACTTTAAAAAAGGTCGTATCGTCCCGGAAGTACCGCAAAAGGAAGCTCATTCCACAGCTTTGTAGTACGTGGAAGAAAATTTCTTGAGAACCGCACTGTGGAGGACGGCACACATCCACATGGTGTGGATGATATCCAAATTTAACGTGCCAACACGTGGAAACACGGCAGCAAGTCCTGTTCCTGAATAAAAATACTCTACTAATCTCTAAACATAGTTCATATTAATTGAAGAACACTTTTTAGTACGTACCTAATCCACGCTCAAGTGTATCTTATCTCTTTTTAACCGACTTCAAAAAAGGAAGAGGTTCTCAATTTGTCGGTATGTTTTTTTATGTTTGTTACATCAGAATCCATGAGAAAGCCATAAAAGTCACGCGACAAATTCACAAATAACTCAGTATCGATAATCTAATTACGATTATTGTTATTTTTGGAGTAGGTGTCAGCCAAGGTAGGCTTGTAACTACATACATAGTTATAGGTGAGATGTGCTTGAGTCGTACGAGCGACGTCCTCAGGCGAGAGCCAAGAGCGGGGCCGCGGTGGGAGGACACCGATTCCAAAAATAACAATAATCGTAACTAGAATTAGATTAATTAATTAGATTGTATAAGAATACGCAATTATTTTATACTTTTTAGTGCATATTATATCTATAGTTTTGGAATAGTGTTTTTGAAGTCGGTTGTTTTTTGTTAAAATTATTTACACAGTTATAAAGACAGCGACTAAACACATGATCGCAGATTACGAATTGAGACGCCTTCGCAGTTAAAAGTGCGACAATCGTGTATGCGGTAAGCGGTTACAGTTTTGCTGCAATAGCACTGGGTCGTGGGAGTTAGCCGCAGGTGCGTGTATACAATACAACAATGCATTTCCTCCGATCCACAGATGCACTTCCCATAGATCACTTCACTTGTAGCTCACTCCTTTCTTTCTATACTCAATAAATGTCATTGAAATTGACTTCACATCCTTGGTATAAACAATTTTTTATGTTTTTAAAGTGATAACCCTCATTTCTAGGATTAATACTGCAGCGCGTGAGTGCTCCCTCACACGCGGGTTTCTGACTCGTTATACGATTATTTTATTCTTCGCGTAACTTGAATCTCTTTTATATTATATTTTTAATGTTAACAGGCAACCACAGAACAATGAGTTCTTATATACGGATAAGATCTCCTTGTTACAATACACAAATAAAAATTTAAAATAAAATTTTGTGAACGATGTGGGACTCGATCCCACGACCTCTCGCGTTCCGTGATCTAAACAATTAGATTTGCAAAGTGCGACATCTCTTGACTTGAGTCAATTTCTTGGGCGTTGGGCAGGTTATCAACTGTAAAGTAGAACCTGTAGATGAAGCCACAACCTGAGACTTGAACAAAGCATACAAGATTTTATGACGATACGTCACTCGAACGGTTAGCTCAGTTGAGAGAGCTCTCGCACGGAACGCGAGAGGTCGTGGGCTCGAGTCCCGCATCGTCCATAAAATTTTGTTTTAAAATGGTAAGTTTTGCGCTTAGACGGTTAATAAAGAACAAAACGGAACATTTGCAGCACTTGTTAAAGATGGACAGATGTACCATTTGTGAGAATTCATTTAAAACCACCTTGGATAAGGTTCTGCTTATTTAGAAGAAGAAGCAAGAATCTCATTGCCATTACACTTAGTAAATAAAGGTGGGCACTTATTAAAAAAATCAAAGGAAATACCTATAGTTTCAATTTGTCTCATTTTAATACTAAAACTAAAAAATAGACAGAAAAGACAATTGAAGAATCCAGACTAGTATAAAAATATATAGTATATAGTTGTTTTATTTTTCTTCGAAAGTTCTGTAATTTTTTTTTGTTTGACCTCTTTTTTGACTTCTCACGTGATATGTATATTAGAAGAAATTTTATTGGGGTGTGTACAATCTTTTATGTATTTTTGTAAATGTTTTAAATACTGTTTGTTTCCCAAATATAACAAAATAAATATACTATACATCTGCCAACTCCTCTGGGACACTAATGTATGTTTATAATATGTATGTAACTATCATATACCAGTGGGAGTACCACAACGGCGCCTATTTCTGCCGTGAATCAGTAATGTGTAAGGATTACTGTTTCGGCCGGGCGTCGTAGCTAGTCAATTTACTGGGCAAATGAGACTTAACATCTAATGTTTCAAGCTGACGAGCGCAATTGTAATGCCGCTCAGAAAAATTGGGTTTTTCAATCATTCTGCAGCACTGCATTGTAATGGGCAGGGCGTATCAATTACCATCAGCTGAACGTCCTAATATATTCTTTTTTAAGACGTTTTTCTATTATTTGTTTTCTTGTTATATTGCTTAACCAAAAAACAAATAATGACAATAATGGAGCCATTATGCTGCGCACTCTAATTATATGCTCCCATCACCGTAATAAAGACAACACCACCTGCCCACAAAGGCTTACTTCAAATAAAAAGAACAGAAGAAAGTCAGACTAAACTACTCGTCCGAACAAGGTGCAATTCTTGGCAACATATTACGTCCCTTGCCTGAAGCAACCCTTACAACGAAACGATGTTATAGAAAAACATGTATATAAAATTCTTTGGTTTTGCTTCTTTTGTCAATCAGATACACAGAGAGTAATTTATTTTCGAAATGGTGGTAATGATTTCAAAAATCATTTTCAACGAGATAATTAAAACTAATACTATATTTGGCATACCAAACTAGACTTGGTTTGCCTCGCGGATTCTATTTTTATTTCTTCATAAATGTTGTCATAATATGTATTAGAAACAGGCAAATGGCTTAGACTTTATTGATGTGCTAAAGATCTTTGTAGAATGTTGTGTTAACGTTTAGTGAAACGTACGTGAAGGGTCCCACTTGGACCAGGTGTATCAAAACCAATATTTAGCGTAAGTAGAGAGAAATAGGTTATAGTTAAGCTGTATATACTATTCTGTATTAACTTAGAAACAATTACAAAAAAAAAACAATCAAAGGCTCCAGAGGTAATCACTTACAAGGGATATTATTAGTAGTTTATCGATCATAGAACTCTTCATCATACTCGGCGTAATCTATGAAGTTAATAATTATTGATGTAAGTTATTGAATATAACATATATATATATTATAGTATTTACTAAATTTACCAGTATGAGGCTCCTTTGCACAGGATGCCGGCTAGATTATGGGTACCACAATGGCGTCTATTTCTACCGTGAAGCAATAATGTGTAAGCATTATTGTGTTTCGGTCTGAAGGTCAACGTAGCTAGTGAAATTACTGGGCAAATGAGACTTAACATCTTATGTCTCAAGGTGACGAGCGCAGTTTAGTGCAGCTCAGAAGTATTGGGTTTTTGAAGAATCCTGAGCAGCACCTTATTGTAATGGGCAGGAAGTATCAATAACCATCAGCTGAACATACTGCCCGTCTCGTCCCTTATTGTCTTAAAAAAAGATATACACATGTACTGGACAGGGCATATTGGACCTTGAACAATGTAAAAAATTTAATAAAAGACAATAGATATAATATGCACTAAAAAAAACTAATTGCGTATTTTTATACAATCTAATTAATGAATCTATTTACGATTATTGTTATTTTTGGAGTCGGTGTCAGCCAAGGTAGCTTTGGAACTACATACATAGTTATAGGTGAGATGTTTTTGTATCACTTGAAGTACCAGCTTTAAATCAAAAAAAGCATCATCAATAACGGTTCACCCAATCGAAAGTACTGAGGTAACAAACACAAAAATATACAGTCGAATTGAGAATCTTCCCCTTTTTTGAAGTCAAAATTGGGCGTGTAAAAGACTTAATAAATGAAAACTTTAAAACAAACATAATTTTTACAACTATTTATTTATGTTAAAATATCATAAACAATTCGTTCATTTGTTCGAAACGTAAGTCGCTCTATAGATTAGTTGATTTGACCTTTTAGATATAATGGCAGTTGATAGAAATTTCATTCATTAACTTATGTAGCAAGGTACTATGAGCAAAGTATTACCGTTGAAATTTTTTTAGGTAAATAGTAAAAGATCTTATTTACAGTAAATATTAATAGTACATTAGGAACGTCGTATTGGTCATTACCCTCGAGGTGGTAAGAAAATCGAGATTGTCGCGATCAATGATCACGCGTATCGTGTGATGTTTTTCAATATACAGTAATAATCTCTATAACGCATTTTCATATTACGCTATTATCGTCCTATATAACATAGGTTGACATTCCACATAACGCTGGGATTTCCCACATACATATTTCTGAACTGGATAGCTTATAATATTTTGTACAGTTCACAATTAGCTTCGCGTAACTTTGCACGTGTGTCACTTATTACAAAATTTAATTATTTTATTAAATTTGTGTATTAAAATAAAAAACGTTAAAAAATAGCAAAACTAGGCAAACAATTATTGGAAATACTTGTTATAAATTGTGATATCTTATGATTATTATGAATTACGACGTCGTACAAACGCGTTGTATAGGAGTACCCCTATAACGCGGATTCCTATAACGCGGTACCTGTATTTGCTTTGAAAACAACAGTAATATATCAATCACATAATGATAAAGACAAAAAATATTAAGTTTGTAAAATGATATTTCACGGACTATATTATAAAATTATCCTTATAGAAAAACAACAGATAAGACTAAAATATTATTTGTTATTTTGAAATATTTTCTTTTTGAGTATTGCTGGGTATTTTTGCTTGTCTTTTTGAATATATTGTGGACAGATTTTAATTACATGGTATTTATGAATGTTAAGTTAATTTTCTTAACGATGTTGTAGTTATAGTTAGGTACTTGATAATATATTCGTTTCTCTAGTACTTTATCATGTCTCGGCAATAATCAAATATGACGCAGTACGAAATCTGTCGAAAGATTTCTGCTGAAAGCTGAAGTATAAAAAATGATAAGGCATGTGAGCTTTTACAATTGTTTTTAAATTTTCTACTAAATATAATGAAAGAAGGATAAGAAATAAAATAATTTCAAAATACTTACGGTATCAAGGTCTGCGGATCAACATGCAACTTCAACATTGCAATAATACAGAGATTGAATGTCCCATGGTTCCTAAAAACAATTTACTTCATGAAGAACTTAAATTTTAAACAGTAAAGGAAGAAACGCCTAGTAATTCATTCAAACTCATTGGCAGTGGAGTGGAGTTACTCACTATACACCATCCAAAGAGACTCAAGCGAAATAGCATTGTCGAATTGGACTTGAAGGGAAGAAATATCGATGGACCACTCTTCCACGAGATTCTATATGTCCAACACATCTCCTCAAAGCTTGGGGACTGATTGCAGATACTAAAAAAAAAAAAACAATAATATATGTTTTTTACTAGCTGACCCAGCAAACGTTGTATTGGCATATAAAGTAATAAAAAAGTTCAATAATTAAAATTTTTAGGGTATAAAAATAAATGACCGATTCTCAGACCTACCAAATATATCATACATAAAAATTATCGTACTACAATAATCATTATATTCGATTGCCATATTGCAAGTCTATTGCGTGTCTGGATTAGAATATTTTTTTTATGATAGGAGGACAAACGAGCGTACGGGTCACCTGGTGTGAAGTGATCACCGCCGCCCACATTCTCTTGCAACACCAGAGGAATCACAAGAGCGTTGCCGGCCTTTAAGGAAGGTGTACGCGCTTTTTTTGAAGGTACCCATGTCGTATCGTCCCGGAAACACAATGAAGCTAAGGCAGAATAATATTATAAATCGCGATACAAAAGTGAGTGTTGATCGTAGATGGGTCAAAATTTGAAGTTATATGTATTTTTTATGCTGAATCATAATTAAACAAATTTAAAAAAATATGTCAAAAAAAAAAAAAAAAATTGTTTGGACCCTTAACAATTAGAGGGGTGAAAATAGATGTTGTCCGATTCTCATCCCTAGCCGATGTGCACGCTAAGATTCACTAAAATCGGTCGAGCCGTTTCGGAGTAGTTCAATTACGTACACCGTGACACGAGAATTTTATATATAAGATTAATATCTGTAAAAGTGTAATGAACAAGCTGATGCGATAATGATTTTAATGTCTGTACGAAGCCGGGGCAGTTCGATAGTTAATATATAACTTGTTTACAATAATAATACAAAAAGTAGTATACACTCAAATGTCATGGCATTTCATTTGGAAGATGTTATCTCCGATAGATTAACAGAGGTCACACTTTTTGCTTTTTAAAACATCGAAAGACGCGGCATTGTAATTAATTTTTTACTTGCTCCGATTGCTGTTTTGAGTTGGGAATAAAGACAGGTGCAGTGATTTGTTTTAATGTCAACGAGAATTGGGTTGTTTGTAACAGTTTTTTTTTAAATGAAAATAAGGGACGAGACGAGCAGGACGTTCTGTTGATGGTTATTGATATATATATATATATACAGTGCAGTGCCGCTCAAGATTCTTGAAAAACACAGAGCGGCATTTGCAATTGCGCTCATCAAATCCAAATTCAAATTCAAATATTTTTATTCAAAATAGGATCTGACATCACTTATTGAAAATCAAAAACTACCACCAATTCCAAAATGAATGGACCTGAGAAGAATGGGCGCAACAAACTCAGCGGGCTTATTTTTTTTCATCGAAAAAATATGTTTACAAAGCAATATTGTACAATTAAACATATTATTTAATAGCCTGAGGGCGGTCACTCCATTCCCAATTCACTTAACTTAACTTACTAACTCGACTTAGACAAGTAGTAGGCATTATAAGTTTATGTTTGTTCCTGGTGTTAACATTATGGTTATGACAGTTTAGCAAATTCACTTATGTTCTATGAACATACATTACATTATCAAGAATATATTAGGAAACAACAGTCAATATTATAATTTCTTTGAATTTTGCTCTCAATGATTCTTTAGGACCTAGGTTATAAATAGCGTGAATAGCCCTCTTCGGCAGCACAAATATTGTATTAATATCGGCAACGTTGCCCCATAGCATTATGCCATAGGTTATAATACTATGGAAATAACTAAAGTATACTAGTCGCGCCGTATCTATGGCAGTTAATTGTCCAATCTTATTAACCGCGTATGCTGCAGAACTAAGTCTGTTCGCCAATCCTTCAATATGGGGGCCCCATTGTAATTTGAAAATCAACTTGAGACATAAGAGAGTCTCATTTGCCCAATAACATCACTAGCTAAGGCGCCCTTCAGACCGAAACAGTAATGTTTACACTATTATTACTGCTTCACGGCAGAAATAGGCGCCGTTGGATTACCCATAATCTAGCCGGTATCCTGTGCAAAGGAGCCTCCCACTGGTAAAATTTACAAAATGTACAACTTATTTCCTCATTAATTTATACTAAAATGTTTTTAATTTTTCGTACCTTGTAGATGTAGTATAAAGTACTATATATGATTCGAGGTGACAGTGTGATTCCACTAGTACACTGTATTAATACTCTTGACTTCGTCTCGTGCAACCACGTAATAGTTATTTATGCAACTGTTGTGTAATAAGGGGTATTAAAACACGAATGTGGATTATCAACAGTTGCATACAAGACTTTATCTAGATATAGAAGTGGGAGAGTCACGCAGCCGTCTTTTGACGTCAGCACAATCGGGCCAGACTCGTCCGGGTTAATTACCACACTCGCACAGAATACCGGCGTGAAGAAGCGGCCTAGTGCCGCTATGTTTCGCATAGGTTAGTGTCGAGGACCGGAGGCCATTCCCCCCCCCCCCCATCCCCAACAAAGATTATGAAAGCGGTCCCTAAAGAGATAGTACCCCAGGAGGGTACCGGCTCTACCAGAGTCGGAGAATCCCTCCCCGAGCACTCTAGCTCGGGCTGCCCTTCGTATTCTGGGGAGGGCACAGTACCGCGCATGACCAAGGACAAACGAGGCAGTAACACCTCGGCACCCCGCTCCACACTCAACGTGGACTTTTGCAATATCAGGGGAATTCACTCCAACTTAAACGCCGTCCACCACCACCTTGAGACGGCGAAGCCGGCCTTGTGTTTCCTTACGGAGACGCAGATATCTCGACCTAGCGATACGTCATATTTAACGTACCCCGGGTACAAAATTGAACACAATTTTTTGCCTCATGCCGGGGTATGTGTGTACGTTAGGGAGGATATCTGCTGTCGCCGTCTCGGCAATTTTGAGGGTAGGGACCTGTCCACTTTCTGGCTCCGCGTAGATTTAGAGGACCGCGTCCGCATCTATGCGTGTGTCTACAGGTCCCATAGTGGTAACGCAGAAACCGATCATCTCATTGGCTGCGTTCAAGCGGCAATTGACGACGTGCTTGCACAGATCCCCTCCGCTGAAATCGTAGTCTTGGGTGATTTCAACGGGCACAATGCCGAATGGCTTGGATCACGTACCACAGACTACGCAGGGCGATCTGTGCATAATTTTGCATTGGTGTACGATCTGTCCCAATTGGTTGCGGCTCCCGGATGTGGATAGCCACATGCCGTCCTTATTAGATCTTCTGCTGACTACACATCCCGATGGTTACCAGGTCATTGTCGACGCCCCTCTCGGAACGTCCGACCATTGCCTGGTCAGGAGTGTAGTGCCTATTTGACGCCCACGTCGCAGACCACCAGCGACCCGCCGCGTTTGGCACTACAAGTCAGCAGATTGGGATACGATGCGTTCCTTTTTTGCATCCTACCCTTGGAGCAGGGTTTGTTTCCCTTCGGATGATCCTAGTGCCTGCGCCGTTGTAGTAGCCGATGTGATACTACAGGGCATGGATATTTTATACCAAGCTCTGTAGTACCGATCGGTGGCAGATCACAGCCCTGGTTCGATGCGTCAGTTAAAGCAGCATCTGACTGCAAAAAACAGGCGCATCGAACTTGGGTTGCGGCGCTGGGCACAAAGGATCCGAACTGCATAGTTCTAAAGAGTAAATACAACCGTGCTTCCAGATTTTTTAAGCGGCAAATCGCCCGTGCAAAGTCAAAACACGTCGTCAAAATCGGCGAGCAGCTTTCCAGACCCGACCGGAACACGCAAGTTCTGGTCGTTGTCGAAAGCTGCTCTTGGTAACTTCAGCCAGCCGTCCATGCCGCCGTTGCACATAAGGAATGACACCCTGGCCCATACGGCAAAAGAGAAAGCCGATCTCCTGTGCGCTCTTTTCGCCTCCAACTCAACTCTTGACGACAACGGAAAAACACCGCCGACCATCCCGCGGTGTCAGAGCTCTATGCCTGAAGTACAGTTCAGACAGAAAACTGTTAGGCGAGCTCTGTTTTCGTTGGACGTCAGGAAGTCGAGCGGGCCGGATGGCATTTCTCCAATCGTGCTTAGAACGTGTGCCCCTGAGTTGACGCCGGTGCTAACGCGTTTATTCCGGCACTCTTATTCCAAAGGCGTAGTCCCTGACTCATGGAAGTCAGCCCTTATCCATCCGATCCAAAAAAAAGGAGACAGTTCGGATCCGGCAAACTACAGGCCTACTGCTATTACCTCCCTGCTCTCCAGACTCATGGAGAGCATAATTAGCCGTCAGCTCTTGGTATACCTAGAGGGTCACCAGTTGATCAACGACCGACAATACGGGTTTCGCCATGGTCGGTCGGCAGGTGATCTTCTGGTATACCTAACACATAGATGGGCTGCGGCTATTGAAAGCAAGGGGGAAGGCCTGGCAGTTAGCCTGGATATAGCGAAGGCCTTTGATCGTGTATGGCATAAGGCGCTCCTCTCTAAACTTCCATCATTTGGGCTTCCCGAGAGCTTGTGCAAGTGGACCTCCAGCTTCCTCACTGGGCGCAGCATACAGGTCGTTGTCGACGGACATTGCTCGAACCCGAAGGCCGTGAATGCTGGAGTGCCCCAAGGCTGTGTGCTATCTCCTACGCTGTTTCTTCTGCATATCAATGATATGTTGGACACCTCCAACATTCATTGCTATTCAACAGCACTGGTGATGCCGTATACACGGGCCATGCACGTCTCTCTCGGGAAATCGTCGACCAGTGCCGGGAGAAACTTGTGTCTTCTATCGAGTCCTCTCTTGAGAAGCTCGCGGAATGGGGTAAATTGAACCTTGTCCAATTTAACCCCCAGAAGACTCAAGTTTGCGCGTTTACCACTAAAAAAACCCCATTTGTCGCTTCCTTGTGCGGTGTTTCCGGGACGATACGACATGGGTACCTTCAAAAAAAGCGCGTACACCTTCCTTAAAGGCCGGCAACGCTCCTGTGATTCCTCTGGTGTTGCAAGAGAGTATGGGCGGCGGTGATCACTTAACAACAGGTGACCCGTATGCTCGTTTGTCCTCCTATTCCATAAAAAAAAAAATATCTACACCCAGAATATGAATCCTCTAAAAGATTCTGAAACAGTTAGCTTACTGCTAACATTAAAACACCAGTCCTAGTAGTAACCTAATATCATCCATTACTCATTATATACAAATAAACGAAGTATTAATGAAACAATTATTTATTTATTAATTATTTTAGTAGTAATTAACATTTTGTAGAGTGCAATAATTAAAAATCACTCGAATATAATATTCTTTTACAGCGTTTAAAATGAATCGCTCATTTTTTGTAAAGAAAACAATAAAAATATCGAAGAAAAGTGGCGGGGATTCGAATAGCCTACTTTTTTTTACGGCGTGCGACGTTCTGGCTATGTGGAACGCGCGTAAACGAAAATGTTCTTTTTTTGAAATTCATACATATACCACGCATCGACCAATAAGAATGTGGCTGTCTGTTGAAACATTACAGCACTCGTTCGAATGATTTAATGGTTATTAGAACATAGGGTGTTTTAATGTTGGCAATAAGTTAACTGTTTCAGAATCTTTAATAGAGGATTTAAAGCATGGGTGTAGATAAATACTTTGCTTACATAGCTTTCAAACACCACGACATATGTTATATTTACATATCATAATCTAAACATGTCAATGTAAGCAATTACTCGTAAATTAAATGTTGAAATTCACAGAAATGTCTTACAACGATGAATAATTTTAACACAAGCATAATAATTAACAAACCCAAGTTGAATTCACATATAAATGACTTAATTTACATTATACAACATTACGGTTCAATCAGACACAAAGATTGTAAGTTAGAGCACGTAATTATGCGTACGAGCTACTCAGATAGACTACGTTCGCACGAAATTAAAAACATCCACGTTTTATAGTAATTAACATTTTAAAGCTCGCGGAGTTTACCCACGCTGTTCAAGAAACAAGACAAAAGGTTTCTCACGTCATAGCTGTGGTAAAGCTGATACTTAATAGAAGGCACTCGTCAAAATAATACTATGTTGACTATGGAATCACCTACCTATTTTCAAGTTAAACTTTATTTTCAGCAATGCACGCACACTAACACAAAGCTACATAGAAATCGTGAGTGGAAGAAGTAGCTTTGCACAGGATGTCGGCTAGGTTATGGGTACCACAACGGCACCTATTTCTCCCGTGAAGCAGTAATGTGTAAACATTATTGTGTTTCGGTCTGAAAGGTGCCGAAGCTAATGAAATTACTGGGAAAATGAGACTTAACATCTTGTCTCTAGGTGACGAGTGCAATTGTTGTGCAGCTCAGAATTTTTGCGTTTTTCAAGAATCCTGAGCGGCATTGCATAGTTATGGGCAGGGCGTATCAATAACCATCATCTGAATGTCCTGCTCGTCTCGTCCCTTACTGCCATAAAAAAAAACTTAATAGAAGGCACTCGTCAAAATAATACTACGACTTTAGAATTATCTGCCGATTTTCAAGTGTAGAACCTTAGATCACTTATACGTCTAGATAGACTATGATAGTTGTGAGCACGTCGAAAAAATTGAGTTTTACCTCTATTTTCAGCAATGCACTCACACTAATACAAAGCTACATACAAATCGTGAGTGTAAGAAGTAGCTTGGCGCACGCACTAAAGTAATAATTATCCAGTGGGAGGCTCCTTTGTACAGGATGCCGGCTAGATTATGGGTACCACAACGGCGTCTATGTCTCATGTGAAGCAGTAATGTGTAAGCATTATTGAGTTGCGGTCAGAAGGGCGCCGTAGCTAGTGTAATTAAAGTTTCAAGGTGACGAGCGCAATTGTTGTGCCGCTCAGAATTTTTTGGTTTTTCAAGAATCCTAGGGCATATTAATAACCATCAGCTGAACGTCATGCTCGTCTCATCCCTTATTTTCATTAAAAAAATAAACCTAGCCTGTTTTCATCGGCTGTCTAGCAGCAAGAGGAATTTATCTAAGTGTAGAACATAGGCCGAGAATGCTTATCTTGACATTTGGTGTTGTGGCTGGTCCATGAACGAATTGCTCTGTCCATGAGTTGACAGAGAGATGCTTGCCCATTTGCCTTATCTAGTATAATATAAAATCTGTAAATGTCTATTGTAACATTCTCTTTTCGAATGATTGTTAAACTGAAACGGCTGTGGGCAGGGCACAAAGATCGACGGACAGATGGCCGTTGGGGCAGTAAAGTCCTTTACTGGTGACCACGTACCGGAAGACGCAGTAGTAGACCCTCACAAGATATTCCGATGATTTGGTCAAAATCGCCGAAGTACGTTGAATGAGGGCACGCTGACCGATCGTCGTGGAGATCTTTGGGGGAGACCTTTCTTCAGCAGAGGACGTCTTCCGGCTGAAATCATGATGATGATGATGAAAATTTTCTTTTTGTTTGGGCTTTAGACGAACCCGTTGATAGAGTATTATATATTGACGACCCATATAGCCCAGTGGTTATTGGCCCTGCCTACTGAGCTAGAGGTCCCGGGTTCGAATCCTGGTAGGTAGAAACATTTCTATGATGAATATGGATGTTTATTTCCGAGTCATGGATGTTTATATGTATTTATGTATGCTTAAGTATGTATGTATATTGTATTAAATACATTGTTCTCTTATACCCATATTACAGGCTTTGCCTGGTTTGGGGCAAGATAATTTGTGTAAAAGTGTGTCAATATTATATTTTTATTATTATTATTATATGTATCCGCATCACGGGTAAAGTGCTATAATTTGTATGTGCTACCTATTAATAGGTTTTAGGTCGGTGCCAAGCCCTAAACAAAATAAAACTTAATATTATAAACAGCTTACTTACTGTAATTATTAAGGTTGTCTGGCCACGCGTGTCTGTCCGCTTTGGTTGTTTTGTTCTAGAAGAAGCTATCCCGCTCAAAGTCACGCGTGGAGAGTGTAGGTACTTACTTTATTATTATTATTATTTGAAGAGGGTGGCTATTTCCTGGTCCTAAAAGATTCCTAGTAACACCGCGTCCAGAATTGGACTATTGTGTTCGCCACTCATACTAAAGCTCATCGTCAAGCCCTGCCGCCTTTACGAACCGCAGTAGTTCCTTGACGCGAGTGTTGCAAACACTATCTGGTGGCACGAAGTAGTCACCAAAGGTTGTGTTACGCTTATGCATTAGTGGGCCGCAGTCGCAGAGTAGATGAATAGGTGTTTCATCATCCTCAAGGCAGAACCTGCAAGCTTTGTCGCTTTTGATGCCGACCACACTGAGGTGCTTGTTTAGGCAACAGTGCCCGGTTAGCATCCTAGTGATATGTAGTATGCATAGACTTTTCCTGTTCAATGATAGCCATCATCTGATAGGGCTTCATTCGCATAGCTACTGTTGAATGACCTTATCAGTGCTTTAGAGTGATTTAAACCTGAAGAGTTGTTCCAGCGTTTAAGTGCTTCTTGTTTACATTGGTTACTCAGGGTGTGTCGGATGGCGCTCTTGGGCAGTCCACAAATGGGCTCCGGACCATATCGGACTGCTTTAGCCCCAGCTCTTGCGAGCTCATCGGCCATTTCATTGCCTATGATTCCGGCATGCCCTGGGACCCATCTGAGAATCACTCTGTTTTTCATGCCTAATGAATTCAGGCATTCAACGCAATTATTGACTAACTTAGACGACGTCAAGTCAGCGTCTAAAGCCAACAATGCTGCCTGCCTATCAGAGTGAATGTATATGTTATGATTGAAGTAGCCTTTTTGGATATTGGTTTCCGCGCATTCCAGGATGGCGTACACCTCTGCTTGAAATATGGAGGTAAAACTTCCCAGGTTTGTGCTGGATTTAAACCTGGGGCGTTCTCTCTAGACCCCACAGCCGACTTCATTTTCCATTTTGGACCCATCGGTGAACCACATGAGGCTCTCGTCCTTCCACGTGACTTTGTTGTTCATCCAGTCATCCCTGGAAGGTAGTTCCACGATATAGTGTTTAACAGAGATTAATTGTGGAATCATCTGATCAGGTAACATGCCTAATATGTGGTCACGCAGAACTGAGTCCTCTAAAGTCCTAAGCGTTTGCGACATCCAGTTACATGAACCCCCCTGGGCGATTGCCCTCAGCATGCTTGCCTTCGCCTCTTGCTGTATGAACAGTGGAAGAGGCGGTTGGTTTAGTATTGCTTCAATGGCCGTACCAGGAGTAGACGTCATGGCCCCGGTTACCAACATACAGGCAAGCCTCTGCAGGCTATTTAGTCTGTCTGCAGTAGTTTTCTGGGTGGCTTTGTTCCACCACACAATGGAGGCGTATGAGATTGTTGGTCTCACAATTGCTGTGAATAGCCATAGGAGGATCTTGGGGCGCATTCCCCAATATCTCCCTACCAGACGTCGACATACACCCAAGGTTGTTTTAGCCTTTTTCACGGCTTTGTCGATGTGAGAATTCCATGTGAGTTTCTGGTCGAATGTGACTCCCAGATACTTAACCTCAGCTGAGAATTCTAAAGTAGAGCCGTTCAAGGTGGGAGACTTCAGTTTGTTAAGTGTCCGTTTCCTCGTGAATGGCACAATAACAGTCTTTCCTGCGTTGACTGACAGTTTGTTGGCTGTACACCACTTTGAGATGGTGTTTAGCGCCTTTTGCAATATAGAGCTTAGTAGGCTTTGGCAGAAACCTCTGACGATAATAACTAGGTCGTCTGCGTACCCTAGTGCATCAATCCTGAGTTCTGCCAGCTTACTAAGTAGTTCGTCTACTGCTAGTGTCCATAGAAGTGGCGAAAGAACGCCACCTTGTGGGCAACCTCGCGTAGTGTATAGCTCCTGTGATGTCCCATGGAGGGAGATTAGGGCTTTGCGATTTGAGAGCATTGACCTTACCCATTTGACAGTGGTGGAGTCTACATTTTTGTTAATTAGTCCCTTCACTAGCGTGTCTGTCGGGGTATTGTCAAAAGCGCCCTCAATGTCTAGAAACGCACAGAGTGCAATCTGTTTGTCTTGTAACGCCTTCTCGACTCTATTTACAAGTTGTAGAAGGGCCGTTTCTGTAGACCTGCCTCTATAGTAGGCGTGTTGAGAACTATGAATGGGCTTTAGGCTTAGAGCATCCTCTCTTATGTGTCTGTCCAAGACTTTCTCAATAACCTTCAGGAGAAAGGAGGTAAGCCTTATGGGTCTGAAGGAGCTTGGCAGGGAGTAGTCCTTTCTGCCTGCCTTAGGTACAAATAGTACTTTAGCCCTAGTCCATTGTTCTGGAAGATAGCCCCAGGCAAAGCTTACCCGGTATATCTTGACTAGTAGCGGTACTAGGATATCCAAGCCTTTTTGAAGAAGCGCTGGAAAAATGTTGTCTAGACCGCTTGACTTGTAGGGTTTCAGAGTCTTGATGGCGCACCTTATATCCCGGGGTCTAATTATCTTTGCCGCTCTACGCCAGTCCTCGTCAA
Source organism: Leptidea sinapis (assembly GCF_905404315.1). NCBI lineage: Eukaryota > Metazoa > Arthropoda > Insecta > Lepidoptera > Pieridae > Leptidea > Leptidea sinapis. The sequence goes on along the minus strand of NC_066285.1, from coordinate 9,745,014 downwards.
GAGGCCGTTGTGTAGGCGTTGCTACAGATGGTTGATGGGTAGCCCCCGGAAAGTGGTGGGCCATCAGTACTCTTACGTTTTCTACCTCGTCGGCTGTAAAAGATCCATCTGGTCTCTTAAGCAGGCCGATTTGGCTAGGTTTGTCCTTGGCGAGCAGTTTGTGTACTCGGGATCCTTGAGGAGTTTTAGATAAATCCTCGCAGAACCTCTTCCAAGATGCTCGTTTGGCCTTCCTAACTTCTCTGTTGTTCTTTGTAGGGTTCCCATTCTTGGGTCTTTTTAGCCCTGTTCAAGTTTGAATCCCACCAAGGCACTTTCCTGTTTGAGTGTTGTAAGGAGAGAGGGCAGCTAGCCTCGTAGGCGTCAGTGATGCCATCCGTGGTTACTTTCACTGCCAACTCTAGCTCATCCAGGGTTCTGATGCGCTTAGGGATATTCTCCAAATTACTCCTGAATTTCTCTTTGTAGACAGTCCAGTTTGTTTTCTTTGGATCCCTAAACGTATATGTTTGTTTTTCGAGGCAAGCCAAGATGTCAAATGCTATATGTCGGTGATCCGATAGCGAAATTTCATCACTGACTCGCCAGTTTGATATTCGCCTGGCAATGTTGTCGGTAGCGAAAGTAATATCTAGAACTTCCTGCCTATTTGAGGTAACGAAGGTTGGCTTATTACCTCTGTTTAGTACCTGTAGGCCGTTAGTGTCTAAGAAATTAAGAACCGTAAGAAACTAAATACCGTGAATTTCTCAAGTAAGAAACAAAAAAAATAATACCCAATAAATAACCTCCTTATACCGGGCTTGACATAGTTGGTACCTAACCTACCTCTACTTATAACCGTTGACTGTACGATCATTAAAAAAAAATCATCTTTTAGCGTCTAATATTTGAACCCATACGGAACGAATAATAAATTTTCACTTCTAGTAAATAGGTTTGAAATGACTTTTAAATATAATATGACATTACTATCTACCCGCGACTTCGTCCTTGTGGAATACTAACGTTGGGCTGATTTTTTTTTGGATACTTTTCAAATAATACACATACAAACTGCTCTTTCCGCAGCTGGCAGCGCTCTTCTATGATACAGTGCATATTCCTTGTCATTGTGGACAGTGTCTTTAATAGTATTTCTCTGTGAACCTTAATCTTATTTCATCCTCATGTAGGCCAAAGTGTCAAAAGTTAGAGTTTTTAGAGTATACAAATGTTTATAAATGATTTCTTATCAAGTACCTAAATACAAAGTTTCATGGTTTTATCTTCGATAACGACGAATTTCCGTACAAACTGCCAACCCCTATTTCAACCCCTCCATTTTTTTTAAAATAAAATAGCCTATATCCTTTTTCAAGCTGTCTCTGAATTAAATTTTATCAAAATCGGTTCTGTGGCTTAGGCGTGAAAGCCTAACTAACAAACTTACATTTATGTTTATATTGTTAGTAGCAAGCAAACCCATAATATTTTACACCAAAACCATGAACTTAACCTTAGTTTTAAAAATGTTAATATACGAACGGCAAATATATTGTAAACGACGGAGTCTTATATAACTTAGTTACGCGATATTCACATAATGGCGGTTGGCGGGAGATCTACGTAACCGCTCGGTAATGGCGGCGAATGCGCGCGCATTCTTCCGTGATAGTGAACTTGAGTTTTTTCGCGGCGCGCGCACCGTTAGCTTGGGCTACATTCCGCGGTCGCAATGCGCGAGGGAGCCACTGAGCCATTATTTTATTACATTCGCAACTATATTATAACATTATTAATGTTCAACATTCTTCTTGAAATTATTAGTTTTTCAACAGCTATATATTATATGACTACAGTATTTTGCTATCAATAATTATCTGTAATCGATTTAACTTGACATAGGTGGGAAATTGTTACAGCTTAAAACCCGAAACTGTAATGCCAAACATTTGTTCATACGATTGTAAATTAGGCACTGTTTAATGTGAAAAATTCATCAAGCACATTTTTTGGCTATTGAATGAGCTGTCATGCCCGACTATGAAACGCTCGTTCTACGAGGAGCAGTTGGCTTGAGTCGTCAAAAGCAAATGGAACCAAAGAAAAATTTACTGATTTTTTTATGTATAGAGCAATATTCGGAAATTTTTATTTTTACTTTTTTTAGGTTAGTCAAGTGTGGTCACTTGACTCATTATATATCCGTAATATTCTTAGCAATTTCTAAGGTAGATTCTCCCAGGTGATCAGCAATCAAAGGAAGAAATTATTTATCTCATGAGCAGTCTACCGTTTATGAGATACCTCCTACGTTACGATGAAAAACTGAAAGTTTAATGCGACTTTTGTCACGCATGTTATATTTTCTGTAGATTATGTTTTACCAGGAACCCGACCACTTCAGTCACTGTACAATAATGGTACACCTAACAATCCTGAGCCTCAGGTATTCGAGAGTATTTAGATTTTGTAGAGCTCAAGTAATCCTGTAAGTTACAGGCTGTAACGAAGTATTTCTTTGGGAATACCAATTCTTCAATTGATATCATTTCAATTCAATAATGTAAGAACTGCCGTTAGACAAATTAAAAAAAAATATTAAATAATAATTGAAATCAATAAAATACACATTAACATCCGAAAAATAAACAGACTTTTTTGTAAGCTCTTTAAGAGGATGGCAAGTATTGACATAACATTAACATTTTCCCGCCCGATAGCTGTAACTTATTGTGTAAGCCATGCTTCCCATATACGAACATATTAATTTACTATTGTCTGCTATCAGTTTTAACAAGAAATTGTGAATGAACTACCACAAGTACCGCCTGCTCATTGTTGTTCATTACGGTAACATAATAACGTCACTATCGTACACAGACTCGTCATAATTATTACAAGGGTAACAGTAATTACAAATATCTTGATTGATGTAAATGATTATTGGCTAATTTTTTTTTAAGAATATAAGGAACGAGACGAGCAGGACGTACAGCTGATGGTAATTGATACACTCTGCCCATTACAATACAGTGCCGCTCAGGACTTTTGAAAAACCCAAAAATTCTAAAAAAAATTATAAGAGTGAAATATTAAGATGCGCGCGCATCACTTTAACACAAAATTAACAGGTTGAAGTTGTTCCTAAAATTTTCTCACGTTTGCGTCTTTCGAATTTTTTTCGGTTTCTTCGTCTATTATTAGGAGAGGCAAAAGGTTCAAGCCCATACAGCCGTATTCGTTATTTAATAATTAATTGTCAAAGCCATCCTTGCAAGATTTTTACAAAATTGTTCTTTCTAAAGACGTAAAATAGCACGAGGAATAAATCATTTTAATAAAGAAGTATAATTTCTTGCGTGTATCATTCTGTAGAGCCAAATTGTTATCTATAAAACCGCGGCAAATAAATAACAAAAGTAGATGGAAAATAACAACCGCTCTAATGTTAGATCTAAGCTTTGAAGGCTGCGCGCCAGGTCAATGACCACTGCCAATGTCAGCCATGTTGGTTCCGCAGTCGCTTACGTTCTTCACGTAAGAAGTTGTAACGCTGCGCCTGTGTGGGTTTAATGTTCGTTTTTCTATGTCAGTCGTCGATGTGTGCGTCAAATGAACGTGTACAATTCATCTTTCAACCAGTTCTATTTTGTGTGTCAGGCATATTATTATTTTGTTGTCATTAGAGGAGTTAGATGGCGTTGTATATCTATAGAATTTATATGCATATAATATATTTGAAAATCATTGCTTCTTGATCTTATAAAAGATTTCTTGAATATAGTAAATATTTTACTTATAAAAAAACTATTAACTACTACTTATGCCTTTGACATGTGGTGCTGGAGGAAGATGCTTCAAATTCCTTGGACAGCATTCCACACCAACCAATCCATCCTTAACACTCTAGGTGTTAAAACCATCTCATATCTCTCATCCATCTGCCTCCGTAGAATCTTAGAGTTCTTTGGACATATCGCCAGAAAAGATGGCCACAGCCTCGAACAAGTGATGGTTACTGGGAAGGTAGACGGACGACGCCCCAAAGGTCGCAGCCCTTTAAGTAAGATGATCTGACCAAATCCGCACGTCTCTGCATATCGGAGCTCATGACGCACTGCACGTAGCCACAGATGGCGAACTATTGTCAAAAAGTTGACTCGAGGAAGAGGAAAAAAAACTATTCTTTCTTTTCGATTTAACGAGAATTTTCCATAAATCATGATTGGTCTAGGAGACGCATAGTTTTGTTGCTTTAACATTTTATATTAAGGATTGGTCTCCGCTGCGTTCCAACCTGATACCGCAGGCGCAGGCTCAAAGTTTGTTCAATAAGTGATTACACAAATATAATTTGAAAACAAAATTTTATGAACTGGAACAGTTGGAAGTGAGCTCGCACGGAACGCGAAAGGTCACGGGTTCGAATCCCGCATCGTTGATAAAATTTTTGTTTTCAAATTATATTTGTGTAAATAATTGCGAAGGTTATCACTTTAAAAACACAACAAATTGCCAATAAGTGATTTTAAATCCTATTTTGAATAAAAATATTTGATTTGTTATCCCACCCTATTGGACAGGAGAAAATTTATTGAAGTAGACGTTACTTTGTGGAAAACCATAATTATCCAAATGTTTTCACCCTTATTAAGACGTGTTAATTCCGCCAATACTGTCATCCGCCATTACAGTCAGTCTCGTGCCAGAGTTTGGTGAGTCAACATCTCCTGAGGATGCCTCGTGTAGAGGCGAAATACGTGTCGTATTGCTTAGAGATAAGTATTGGCGGAATTAACACTAACGAAGGCTCTAAACAGATTGAATATATATAACAGATAGGCATGATTGATAATAAGTATGTATATTTGTCCAATAAGAATAATTTGAACTCGAATAGAATCGCACTTTATCGCTTAGCATCAAGGCATAACAATAAAATTTTCAACACTTCACGCCAATATTGCCCACAGTCACGGAAATTGTTGTTTTTGAGAAGCGTTCGACTGTTAAATGTTAGTGATGGCAAGGCGTAAAACTTTGTATTTCACTACGTGAGAATTACCAACCATATTTTAATACATTTTAATTGTTGAAACATAATTCAACTGAATTAATTACACTTACATCAAAACAATTTGTTATGTTTTTAAAGTGATAACCCTCACTTCTAGAATTAATACACAAATAAAATTTGAAAACAAAATTTTATGAATGAAACGGGAATTCATTCTGATGAACTCGAACCCACGACCTCTCGCGTCATTATCATTATCAATTCAGCCGGAAGACGTCCACTGCTGGACAAAGACCTCCTCCAAAGATCGCCATGATAATTGGTCCTGCGCTACCCCCATCCAACCTATTCCGGCGATCTTGACCAGTTCATCGGTCCATTTTGTGGGGGCCCTCCAACACTACGTCTTCTGGTACGTGGTCACCATTCGAGGACTTTACTGCCCCTACGGCCATCTGTCCGTCGAGCTATATGCCCTACCCACTGCCACTTCAGTTTCGCAATCAGGGATATGTCGGTGACTTTGGTTCTCCTACGGATCTCCTCATTTCTGATTCGATCTCGCAGAGAAACTCCGAGCACAGCCCTCTCCATTGCCCTCTGAGCAACAATGAGCTTCCTCATAGGGCCCATAGATAGCGACCACGTCTGCGTACCGTAAGTCATCTCTGGCAACACACACTGGTTAAAAACCTTCGTCTTGAGACAGTGTGGTAAACAAATATTTAATTATTTCAATAAATTTATTACAAATATCATATAATTTTCTTTAAAAAACTGAAAAAGCTATGCCATGGTAAATAATATTGATTAACAGTAAATACATTTTCGTATAATTTTTGTCTAAATAGAATATAATGACATGGCCATAAAGTAAGGGGTATTTTGGTGATTTATTCACATTGTCTATCAAATATAGAAGTTACTTGTCATATTCGTAGATGATTTATATATTTTTTTATTTTTAAATTTATAATTTTGTGTTTGTTTGTTTCTTTTTTTGTTAAGAATTATATGTGTATTTTTAATATGAACAGATATAGATATTGTTATATGTTTGCAATAAAACACGTTTTTAAACCAGTAATATAGTTTAATAATACCACATTTAAATCTATTTCCTACACTTTTCAATCAATGGCTCAAACCTATTTGCGAACCGGTGAAAAAATTGAGTCGACCTCGGCTTCAGGGACCTTCACCGAAATGGTACTGCAGGTCGATAACCTGAACCATTGTTCCGTGCGAATCATTCTATTTTATTTACCACAATCACGATCCGACTCATGACTTCCGCGTTATGGTGTTCGCTATTTAGTTCAATTTATGATAGGTATCCGGTATATAATAGATAATTTAAAAAAATATAATACAAATAAGTTTTTTGAGGAAGAGGAGTACATCCCTCCATACATACAACTGATCACCGCTGCTTTTATCTTGAATAAAAAAATATTCAAATTACTAATTTATTTATTTACTCTTAATTATGTACATAAGAGCTTACTATCTTATTATAGAAGCAATTAACAATTTAGGCCTTATATGTAGGTACCAGAAAACTTCTTTCTATAACCCTATCTGTTAGGGGATCACTATCGAGTTGGGGGATCAGACTTAATTAAACTTATAAGCTAATACAATATTGGTCTTAGGGTAGGGAGTTCAGGGAAACTGGGGAAAACTTGACTATTCATTGTTAAATATAAATTTGCATAGTAACTTATAGCTTCTTCTTAGTATTAGTATTAATCTTAGTATTAATGACTAGTTAATATAATAAATACACAAATATGAAGACATACTTAAATACATAATAATTAAGAGGTGTGAGTGAGGTACAGGGATGTGGAGAAACTGAGGGAGAGGGGAGGAAATAGGAGCCTGTTTTGGACTAGATTAATTAGTTATTGAAATAAACAAATTTGGTTTTACATAAGCCTTTTATCTTAAACACCAGAGGAAAAAAGAGCATTGCTCACCTTTAAAGTGTACGAATTAATGACCAGGAAACACCGATTTAGGAAGCTTATTCCACTGTATGGTTGTATGTGGCAGAAAATTCCTTGAAAAATGCATTTAAACAAAAGCCACAGCAACGGCGTCACAACGCAAAATGTGTCAGTTTGAAGTATTGGTGTGGTGCTAATGAGTAATTCGGCCGTAGCATCAGGTCAAGCAGATTTTAGGAACGCTCCCGAAAATGTGGTAATATATTACAACGTTTTAAATTCTTATAATATTATATTTATTATACAAACAAAACAAATCTTATAACTATATTTACAATACTTCGTCTACATAAAATTAAAACTATCATTACGTGGAAGCGTACCGAGAATACTGGCAGCATTACCGCGTTGGATAGCAAGGCTGAGCCGTTGACTGAAATAGCTGCCAGCGCTTGGTTTTCTAGTAGCCTTTTTGAGGCGCGAAGATAGTATTTTGATGCCAAGTGTCTCGACACCAAACGGCACAAAGATGTATGACTCACTGAGAACAACATATTATTTGCGACGCTTGCTGTCTTCGGCAGTCGAAGCAGCAGCCCCTGCACCAACTGACGTAACTTGGACATGAGAAGGAGCCTAATAACATAATATCATTTTAAAACTAGTTTGCTTACTTTGTAGATTTTCCTTAGGACATATGCCTTCTCTAACATGTTCCACTTCTTTCTATGTCGACACATACGTATCCACAAGGAGCCAGCTTTGCTACGTACGAGGGGAGGCTGATAAGTAATCTACCTAACTATGAAAGAAAAGACTTTGATGGCTAGTTTTTTTTTTATTTTTCTATATAGTCTCCTGCAAGTGAAATACACTTATGACATTTGCAAATAAGTGACATCATGCCGTTATAATAATAATTTTTATTTTGCTCGTCAAAATGGTCAGTCACAGCCTCCTTCATTTCTTCGTCCGTCGAAAATCTGCGACCCCTCAATTTTTTCTTTAAATCTTTGAATAAGAAATAGTCACAGAGAGCCAGACCTGGACTATAAGGTGGATGGTTAATTTCTGTGAAGCCGTTTTTGCTCAGGGCTGACCTCGCCGTTAAGGCTGTGTGTACAGGAGCATTGTCTTGTAAAATCAGAACACCTTTGCTGAGTTTGCCTCTCCGCTTTTCTTTGATTTAATCACAGCTCGATGCTCAAATTTCATCATTTTACAATTTTCTTTCGACATGGTGAAATCAAAGCCGCGCCAAAAAAACAAAAGCAAGCGAAAAAAAATAAGCGTCATAATTTTGAAAAAGGAATAAATATAGAATATGATTTTGCAGTGGCCAGTTCGATTTTCAAAACTTTCTTTAACAAAGTAGATTTTATATCAGCCACCCCTCGTACATCTTCCCATTGTTTAAACCGTCTTCCTCTTCTCTTTTTTTGTTATGTGGTATCCACTCTGTAACTTTCTTTATCCATTTGACGACCTCTATAGCCGAATGGTTAGCGATCCTGCCTACTAAGCTAAGTAAACTAAGCTAAGGTCTTGGGTTCGAATCCCGGTAGCATTTATATGATGAAAATGGATGTTTGTTTCCGAGACATGGATATTTACATATATTTATGTATGTTTATATGTATTTATGTATGTTTAAGTAAGAAAAATTAACACAGGCTATGCCTAATTTGGGACAAGATAATTTGTGTAAAAGTGTGTCAATATTTGTTCCCTTTATCTCTAAGTATCTGTCCTATCCATTTCTATTTTTGTCTCTTGCCAAAATTAAAGGCATTTCTGAACTTGGTATTGCTCTTTATTTGTTCTTGTTTTATTCTGTCCAAGCCGACTGGTCATCGTGGGAGGAATAAGCACTCTTCCTAACTAACTCGAACCCTCTACATGAAAATGATAGATACTTCAATATAGATTAGTTAATGTGTTGGTTGTCTTATAAAAAGTCCATTGGCACAAATTAGGCAGCGCAATAGTTTCTACAGGCCCTGTTCCACTTCCGTTTCCTTTCCCATTGTTTTGAGAGCTTCCTCATTTAAGTACACACCATAACAAACACATAACTGTTTAATATTCTCAAGACAATCTTAGTTCCTTTCGAATCCAAGACTGTGTTGAAACTTCAGTACTTAATAAATATATCACATTTTATAGATATAAAATGTGTCTAGTAAAAGGATGATTTAAGATTGCAATGGATTTTTAAATCATTTTGAGATATTAAAATTCAAATATTTTTATTCAAAATAGGATGTGACATCACTTATTGAAAGTGTAAAACTACCACCCATTTCAAAAGTAATGCCTCAGACCTGAGAAGAACGGGTGCAACAAACTCTGCGGGCTTTTTTTTCTTAAAAAATATAGTTACTGAGTAATATAGTAAAATTAAACTTATTATTTAATAGCCTAAGGGCAGTCGCTCCATTCCCAATGCATGGTATCATTAAGAAAGTCATTTATGTTATAGTAACCTTTAACACACAAACATTTCTTAACAATTCTTTTGAATATCGTAATACTTTTGTTTTGAACATTTTCTGGGATCTTGTTGTTAAAGCATATACATCGCCCCACAAAAGTCTTACTAACTCAACTTAGACGAGTAGTAGTCATTATAAGTTTATGTCTGTTCCTGGGATTGACATTATGGTTATGAGTTTCTAGCAAATTCACTTTTGTATGCCTTTGCCTATGTACATACATTTCATTACATACATAAGTCAAATACGTCAGTGTAGATTAGGTAGTAGCATCGCCAAGTAGTTACAATCCTCCAATAATCAATTATTAAAACTATTAACATTTAAAATTATTCAAAATGATCGTTAATTTTTTTATTAAGATCCGAATACAGCCAACGGTCATCTACGCTACGTTGATTTAAACCTGATAACAGAAAGGCTCAATATGCTGAAAACTTATAAAAAGAAGATACAGCACAATACAGTGTTAACAAAGTTGAGAATTAAACGTACGTTATATTACGAGTGTACAAACCTGTTTTACCTGTTGTACAGCTTAAACTACCTGTAAAATTCACCCTCAACCTCATGGAGATTTTGGATCAAGTAAGGGTAGGTCTGAATACTACCGTGGGAATAATTGTGAATCGAAAAGGGCGATAGCACCTGTAAGTACAAATGCGAAGGCGGTTATGGGCCCATTATTATGTTCTACTTGAACTTGATAACAATTAATGCCGAAATCTTTATGGGAATCTGACAATAAGGTGTAAGCAACGTATAAAATATCATGGGAATTCTCCAACATTGCTATACAATGAAGCATTATTTATTGAGATTTAAGACAATCATGAAAATTTTTTAATTAACCCGTTACGAGCCGATCCCTCTTACGAGCTTCAAATCGGTTGATTACCGAGCGATTTTCGCGAGAGCATTTTACGCGCGCTAAAGTGTATCTATGCGTATTATTTTACGTATGCAAAAGAATTAGGATAATATCAATGAATGCTATGTATATGAATGCTATCGAAACAATCCATAAGATGCATTTGAAAAGACGCTATTTGAAGTCGAATTTATTTGAACAAAAACTATATATTATCATACCATTATAATTTTTGTAATGTCTTGGAGATATAGTCTGGAATCTAGATGTATGATAAAAATAGCAACTTATCAAATTTTGGGTAAAACTTCGAAAAAAAACTGCGCACTTCATTAAATAAAAGAATCAGAACTATTTGCATGTATCTCTAATATATATCAATTATTAGCTGACCCGGCAAACATTGTTTTGCGATATAAACTATTTTTAGTATTTGACTGATTCTTCTCTCCGACATACTTTACAAATCCGACCACGAAAAATACTTTTAATTTTTTTTTCGGGGTAATATATAGCAAATATGACACTTACAGCAAATTTGGCTTTCTATTGGTAACAGAATTTTCAAAATAGGTTCTGTAGATCCAAAGATAAAGCCAACACCCCTGTGATTCCTCCGGTGTTGCAAGAGAATGTGGATGGCGGTGATCACTTAACACCAGGCCCGTACGCTCGTTTATCCTCTTTTTGCATAAAAAAAGATTAGCCTCTAGAAAATTGTGATAATGATTTTAAATGAAAGAAAGTATTTTATTCTTTCCCTAATTTTTCAATGCTTTTATATTATTCTTATTCATTATTCCAACAAATAAAAAATCATGAAAATCAGTCCAGCCGTTCTCAGGATATAAGTGTTCGAATAACTATACTGTATAATGTATGTAAATTTGAACACAGTGATATGATGATCTCACTAAGAGGTGTTTAAACACTATAGTTTTTTTAAAGATAGATAGGTAAAATAAATTTATAAATAAAATTTATCATCAATGTGGGACTCGATTTCGCGACCTGTCGGGTTCCGTCCGAGCGCTCTTATCGTTCGTATCGTACATAAATCTTGGAATATCTTCAACTCTTCAACTCTCAGGTTGTGGCTCAATTTACAGGATCTACTTTGCAGTTGATAACCTGCTCACCCCAATATTTACATATTAGCAAATTTACTTGATATGTCGCTTTTTCAAAACTAAACAATTTGTTATTTTATAAAGTGATAACCCTCACTTCTGGGATTATTACAAATTAAATTAAATTTTATTTAAAAAATTCTCTCAGGTTGTGGCTCCATCATTTTGTTAAGGTACGGATGTGGGTAGTAGATAATTGATGGTACCTAATAATAACATCTATGTTAAACGATTTATTTCAGTCAGCATAAACATGCAGATTTTGCGATTTAGAAACGCGTAAGGAAGCCACAGGAAAAACATGGTATACCCAAATGTATGCCTGCTTCTAAAGTTTATCCCTACGATTTGTTGATAGTCATTGAATATGCAAATTTTAAATGGATCTGAAAGCGTTTAAAATTAATAACTCACCCGGCCGCATCATCCGATCGCCCACGTGCTCGTCCCAACGCCCACCACCGGACCGTGCCAAATATCGCGCACTCGGTTGTTTATCATAATCTCAACTGAATATCACGGTGAAATAGTGATAGGTTGAATAGTTTAAGGTCTAGAGGTTGCTGTGAAAAGAAAGATTAAATAGTAATGAGGCTACGATCGGTAGCGAAATTTATGTGCATTAATGTCAAGAGCGAGTGTGATAACCTACGATCCGTCCATTTTCGTCAAACTAAAGCTAGTAATAAAAGGATAAAATGTATTATTTTGTCAATGATTTCGATACATATATTTTACGTGTTTCTGAGTCGGTGCCAAAAGTGATGAACCGTGAGTAAAACTGATTTACATAACCAATGCTTCTGAGTACCTTGTGTTTAACAAACATTTTATAGATTATATATAAGTATAAGTCTGGGCACAGATCCTGAATAGTGAGCAAAAATAAAGCGTGGGTATGTCGGATAAAAGAACCTTTTTTTTATGGAATAGGAGGACAAACGAGCGTACGGGTCACCTGGTGTTAAGTGATCACCGCCGCCCACATTCTCTTGCAACACCAGAGGATTCACAAGAGCGTTGCCGGCCTTTAAAGAAGGTGTACGCGCTTTTTTTGAAGGTACCCATGTCGTATCGTCCCGGAAACACCGCACAAGGAAGCTCATTCCACAGCTTTGTAGTACGTGGAAGAAAGCTTGAAAGTGCTTGCTTGAAAACTGCACTGTGGAGTACCGCCACACATCCAGATGGTGGAGATGATATCCTAACTTGTGGCGTGTCGTGCGAAGGTGGAGTTCGGCGGCAGGAATCAGGTTAAACAGCTCTTCGGAACATTCCCCGTGATAAATGCATGAACTTCATGAATTGTTGACTGTACTTTCACTGCAAACTGCGCTCCCCTCATCACCCTCTCCTCTAGTTAGAGCCTGGTTTTTTAAACAATAAAATAAACGAAATAAGGTCTTTTTTATCGAAAAAATAAATTCAATCCTGTTTTTCTTTGTACTATCTTCAAAATTATTTGATTCAAAAATGAGACAGTATTTTAACATAATAAGCATTCGGTGAATCAAATGAGCCCACTATTTCGGTGATAAGGTGAATAATAATATTAAGGTGATACACTTAAGGTCACTGTAGAGATCTATGTTTTTTTTATGACATTAATGGACGAGACGAGCAGGACGTTCAGCTGATGGTAATTAATACGCCCTACGCATCATAATAAAATGCCGCTCAGGATTCTTGATAAACCCAAAAACTCTGAGTGGCACCACAATTGCGCTCGTCGACCTGAGACATAAGATGTTAAGTCTCATTTGCCCAGAAACTTCACTAGCTACGGCACCCTTCATACCGAAACACAATAATGCCTATATATTACTGATTCATGGCAGAAATAGGCGCTGTTGCGGCACCCATAAACTAGCCGGCATCCTTTGCAAAGGAACCTCCCACTGGTGCAAATTGTTCAGTATATCCGAATAAAGCCCTTGTAAAAGTGAAAACATGATAAGATCTGGTTACATAATAGTTGGTTACGCAATAACATCCAGATCATAAAAGTTACGGCGTCCTGTATAACATCACGTGTGTCATGAAAGTATAATGGTTAACTAAAATGGCAACATTATTTGATTTACAAACCAATTCTGGATATGACGTTGCTCAAAGATAGATACGCTTAAACCTAACTGTTGATAAAAAGGCATAAAAAAGGCACTATTTTCTCAAAATTGACTCCTTTAGAATTCTTTTTGATGTCATTTCTACTACTACTGTACTAGATACTACTACCACTTCGGAAACAAATGGCGCTCTGAGACAGAAGAAGCGGCGCAAAAAACTCCCAGTATTCTTTTTTTTGCGCTCTTTTTAATGAAATATACAATATTGTACTATCATTGCTATTGCTAAAATAACCATAACCTAGTCCCAGACTGTCGAATCACTTAGCTATGCAGCTGTGGAGTAGTAGGATTTACGACAGAGCCATTTTTTAATAAAACATTTAAATTTATTTATAGATAATGCCTGAACAGTGGCTGGGACTTTATTATAAATTTCGTATAGGTAGTTTCGGGGGTGAGAAATTGTTACCTAGCATGTTTCAATTTTAAAAAATGTAGTTTTATTCGTATTTTAATGAGAAACTGCTTAAATAACATTAGAATACAAAGGTAAATTTCGCTACTATATACAAGACTATAATAGCTCAGATGGGACGTTGGGTGATCCGGAAAGCAGAAGACCCCGGATCGAATCCAGATGTCCTATTAGATTAGATACATTCTTAAAAATCCGAGCAAGGCTCGGTCGTCCAGATATTTCATCATTAAATGACAACGCACGTATCCGTTATATATGCGGTTTTTTATATAAATAAAAAAGGAATATTTTGAAGTTTTCAAACTTTAACAGTAACATTTTAGGTGCCCGGCTAAGGGCAGAATTGTACAAGACACATTTCGTATTCACTTCAAAACACGTGATTTTCTGTTTTGCTATTCAGATTTTACTTCAAAATAAAGAGCAATTTTATGCAAATAATTATTACGATACACATATTTTACATACAAGAAAATACGAACGAAAAATTTATTTGCAAAGTACAAAAATATGTTTATTTTTTTTGTTTAGTAAAAACTAAAAACTTTTTATTTGTATTAATTCTTACTGAATCTGTGTTCCGAAAAAAGAAGACAATAATAATTATAATACTTAGAAGCTCCGTAAAACCTTCTCGTCCTAGATACACCAGTGAAAACGAAGGTTTTTGATGTGATGCCAGTGATGACATACGGAACGCAGACGTGGTCGCTAACTATGGGCCTTATGAGAAAGCGCATGGTCAAGAGAGCAATGGAGAGGGCTATGCTCGGAGTTTTCCTGCGAGATCGAATTAAAAATGAGGAAATCTCTAGGGGAACCATAGTCACAGACATAGCCAAGATGGTTGTGAAAGTGAGATGGCAGTATGCAGGGCACATAGCTCGACGGACAGATGGCCGTTAGCGCAGTAAAGTGCTCGAATGACGACTACGTAAGGGAAGACGCAGTGTTGGTAAGCCAGCCACATGATGCACCGATAGTCTGGTTACAGTGAATGAGGGCAGCGCAGGTTGTGGAGATCTTTGGAGGAGGCCTTTGCCGAGCAATTGATGTCTTCCGAATCAAATGATGTTGATGAAATATGTGCTTAGTCCTTTTTTTATGAAAATACCTGATGAGGCGAGCAGTACGTTCAGATGATGGTAATTGATACGCCCTGCCCATTACAATGCAGTGCCGCTCAGGAATTTTGAAAAGCCCAAAAATACTGAGCGGCACTACAATAAAATTACGCTAATCACCTTGAGACATAATATGTTAACATTTGCCCAGTCATTTCACTAGCTACGGAGCCCTTCAGACCGAAATACAGCAATGCTTACACATTACTGCTTCACGGCAGAAGTAGGCGCCGTTGTGATAGGAGCCTCCCACTGGTGAATTTGTCTCCGAACAGTTCCAAATAAAATTTTGTATTTTATCGGCACTTTTGAGATAATAAGATAAATCTTGAGTTGATAAAAAATTATAATAGAATACAATAGATTTTATAATAGAAAGGGTATTTCAGTCTCCTCAACAGGTGGGACGCCTTGAGATCGGTAGTGGGTAGTTGGGTACCACAGCGGAGCTATTTTATTTATTTATTGGAACACCAACAATAGATATACATGACATTCGCTTATATATTTTTAAGATTCTATACAGTCTAGTATATCTATTATTTAAAGGCATTCACAGCATTTCATAATAGATATTTACAATAGGCAAAACAAGACTTAAAAACAAAATACTAGTAAACTAATTTAAACTTTTTACAAAATATGATTAAAATTAACAATTTATGAATACATACAAGAAAATCTTATGACAATATTAAGCTATAGCAAATAATTTTCGTTTGAGATATGCTAAATTGTCTGATCTAAATCAGCATCATTTAAAATTATGGAGTTGTATGAGGAACAAATCCTAAAGCAAGGCAATTTTCTGCAACAAAACAGTATTGCACTATTTGTATTGAAGTTGCAGGCGCTAGTAGAATGACTGGGCTAATTAGACTAACATCTTATTATTTCAAAGTGACGGGTGCATTCGCGATACCGCTCAGAATTTTGGTATTTTCAAGAATCCTGAATGGACTGTATTGTAGGTGAACTAGCTCGTCTCGTCACTTGTTCTAATAAAACAATATTTTTGATTCCTCGTTAGCAACGTATTCCATATTTCATAACTAACCTAACATACAGGGGCGTGCATATCATATAGGCGATTAGCAGTGCCTACCTCGTTATGAACCTGAATAAATATAGCACTATGTTAAAGTTAATTTAGTTAAATTCGATTCCTTTATTTTATTACCAAACTTCTATTGAACACCCACTCATAAAAATGTTCCTAACGCTAGATACCAGATACCTACAGTAAGCAATCTTTGCTTATTCTAAAGCTCAACTACAACTAGTTAAGTCCGCAGTGCGTTCCTTACTAAAAAACCAATGCACGCCCCTGCATACATTACATTATCAAGACTATATGGAGAAGCAACAGTCAAGATGTTAATTTCTTTATAGTTTGCTCTCAATGATCTTGTATCAAAACCCAAATATTCATGAAAATCATATCGGTATACTGTGGCATACAAATTTGGTTGTCGAGCAAATGAAGTCACTTCTATGTCCTTGTAAAGTCACGTTAAACACGTGACTTCTACGTTGGCAAATTACGAACACGCATTAATTATTTCAACAAGCGTCGATGTTCTTCAAATGATCTAACGGTTTTTGAATAATTACATAATTTACACTGATTATTACAAAAATCAAATGCAAATGGCGCTAAGCAGGCTCTCAATGACCGGTTCCTGTAGATCAAATACATATTATAGTTATTTTCGTCTTCAAGTTTCCGAGGAGACCGTCGCATGATTTTTCGTCAGTTAAAGTATTACAAATACGTTTGACAACTCGTATAGTCCAATGGTTAGTGACCCTGCCTACTGAGCTAGAAGTCCCGGGTTCGAATCTCTGTAGGTGCAAATACATGATGAATGTTTGTCTACGAGTCATGGATGTTTATGTATTTATGTATGTTTACGTACTTAAATAATAATATATTTATATTATCATTTATTTTTTTCAATCAAAACAAATCTTATAACTATATTTACAATACTACACTGGCCTGCAAAAGTAAGTATCACACTTTTCAGATTTAATTTTTTTCTTAACTATAGAAGGTAGAGATTTAAGATTAAAAACGTTTTGTTGCAAATTTTATAGGCTTTAATTCTTAGAAACTAAAATTATACATTAGTAACATTTTTAACTTAACAAACATAAAACAATGAAAATAGACATTTTTAGTTTAATGTAAAAATTCAACTAAAATGTATTACATGTTATTTAATTTTTAATAACTGGTATTGCCTCCTCGAGCTCTGATTACAGCTTCGAGCCGGTTTGGCATACTGAACACTAGGTTTCGGAGCCGATGTTGGGGAATATTCTCCCATTCTTCTACCAGGGCCTGCTTTAGTGCCCTGAGGGTAAGTAGATGGTGGTCTGCGATTTCTGACTAGCCTCCCAAGCTCATCCCAGGCGTATTCAATCGGGTTGAGATCAGGACTTCTTGATGGCCAAGCCATCACGCTGATACCGACCTCCTGAATATACTCTTGTACGATATGAGCCGTGTGTGGCCGGGCATGCATCAGCATCGATCCATCACCCATATTTGCTAAATACGACCCTGAATACTCATTGAGAATCTCTTGAGCATATCTTTGCCCAGTGAGGGTGCCATTTTCTATGGCTACTAGCTCTGTGCGACCTTCTGAAGATATGCCAGCCCATACATGTACACTGCCTCCACCGTATTGGACTCTTTCTGAGATGCAGGCTTGAAGGTATCGCTCACCTCTGATGGAAGGCAAAGTGTTTACAGGTCGCCTGTAAACACTTCGCCTTCCATCAGAAGTGTAAAGGGAGAATTGAGACTCATCTGCAAACAAAATTCTTGACCATTCTTCTTCATCCCACTGCATGTGTTCACGGGCGTATCGCAGTCTCGCTACTCGATGCTGTCTCTCGAGTTTTGGGCCACTCGCTGGTCTTCGGGGTTTCAAATGTGCAAGTCTTCTTCTCACAGTACTGTCCCTAATGTAGTCCCTCCGGGTCTGAAGTAGCTGTTGCTGGACTTCAACTGCATTTTGGTGGCGATTTCTTAACACAGTGGAAATAATATAACGATCTTCTCGGGCACTGGTACACCTGGGTCTGCCATTACAAGGTCTCCTCAGATGGTGTCCAGTCTCTTCGTACCTTCGGTTTACCTTCTGGACCGTTCGTACCGTCACACCCACCATTCTTGCAGTGCGACGCATACTGATGCCTAGTTCCAGAAAAGCTATTATCCTAGCACATTCTTCAACTGAAAGAGGTATGATAAATAAATGTTATGTGGTTTTTGGCATAAATTTTTTAAACAAGGACCATCGATCTTGAAAAAAAATTAAAACAGAAAGAAAAATGTGAATGGTAAAATTGTAATTCGGAAACGTCCACTTTGAAAAAGGAATGGTTTTGTTTTTGTAGTTTTTTTTCAGCCAATTCTTAAAAGAAGTTTACCGACTATAAAGTTTTTATGTATAAAATTAAATTCTCTTTGGAGTCCTTTTTATTTCGAAAGTATATCTTGTGAACTTAAAACGTTATCCCAATTTTAAAAGTGTGATACTTACTTTTGAAGGCCAGTGTATATGATTACATAAAATTAAAACTATCACTATGGGGAAGCCTACCAAGAATACTGGCAGCATTTCGGTGTTGGATAGCTAGGCTGATCCGTTGACTGAAATAGCTGACAGCTTTGGGTTTCCAGTAGCTTATTGAGGCGCGAAGATAGTACTTTGTACATTCTCCGCGCCTCTGGACCCCACGGGCCAAATGTCTCGATACCAAACAGCACAAATATCTACGACTCACTTAGACCAACATATTTGCGACGCTTCGAGGAGCCAGAGCGTTGACGCAAATCGCGTCCCACACCAGCGACCTTCCCCATGCCCATGCTACCAGCGTCATTAAATCAGGACGCTTGCCATCACGGCGGGTCATACCATATGGAAATTAAGTATATTATATTAAGTATGTCGCTGTCTTGTACCCATACTACATGCTACATACTTTTCCTAGCTTGGGGCAAGATAATTCGTGTTAAAATGTAGCAATTTAAATATAATATATACTATATTTAAGTTAAACTCTATCTATACATGGATATAGCTACGACAGAAATATAAACAAGACATTCAAATCCGTAGTTTACAGTTTAAATGTTTTAGCGAAACAAATCTGAATATCACCTATAGTCTTACAAACTGAATTTATTTTGTGTGGACAACAACACTCAAGTTGTTTCGCATTATAAGTCTAGAAAATTTTACCATATTTTTGGTTACATAACAATTCATGAACGCTCAGGATATAAATTTCCTGAACAACTGTATAAAGTGAACATAGAATATTTAAAGTGATTACATAACTATAGTAACTGTGACTTTTCAATCCCGATATTTGGTTCCTAAGATATAAGAAAATATTAACACCGCCCTCTTTGTATATTCGGGATATGTGTGTAGTAAACAATAATAATAAGAGTGTGTGTAGATAAACACTCGGAATATTTCATTAAAATGAAAGAATATTGTACTAGGACCACGCGAAACCCAAACAAATTACTTATACCCCATTATCAATTTACACTTTGCCAAGATTTTTTTTATTACAAGCTGATAATAGTATATTACGCACCTCGAGTTTTGGGCCACTCGCTGGTCTTCTGGGAGAGGGAGAAAAGTAGGTCATACTCACCCGCGGAATATTGACAATCGCGGGTGGCAATGTCCTACTTATCTCACGTGGTGCGTATACGATTTTTTTTCCCACCTGGATGAAAAAGCTCGCTTTTAGTCCCTGGTACGAGGGACAAAAGTCGTCTTGCCGGGAGAGAATCGGCCACTTTTCTCCCTCGTACCAGGGACTAAAAGCGAGCTTTTCATCGAGGTGGGAAAAATATTTATAATAAGTTACCTGACTATTTCAAAAACATGACATGTAATCAACTTCAAACTAAATTATCAATATGGCTATTAAATAAATTATTTTTATTCTATAACTGACTACTTAAATTTAAGAAAAATTGACATATAAATTTGACATTAATAATTATTACTGTTTTATTAGAATATTATATATACATTGTATTGATTAGAAGTTAGAAGTTGGTTATGCTCAATTGTATAAAATTTGGCTCCATACCTATTACCTACATTGTGTAATGCAACCACAGCTATTCGGTTCTGTTTATCACCCCACCGCATTTTAATATCGCAAAATATTGTACTATGAATTGGCGCCAAAATGAGAAAACTCAATGAACTTATCATATAAAAATGACATATTCCAATTTCAAATGTAATATTTTAATTATTTTTTTTATTGTAACAGTATTTATGGCAAGACTAGGTATGTTATATTTTTTTATTAAGCGAATACCTACTTCGAAAATCGACGGGTCCGGTAGATAGCTCAAAGAACTGTATTCTACGTAAATTGATCATTGTGGTAAAGACAGCTCCGCGCTAAACTTGATATATACTTGGTTACTGACCAGGTCTTCTCAGGTCACCGCTTTACATGGACACATTAAGTTCATCGCTTAACCACAACCGTGAATACATTATGAAGTGCATGTCCGAACACGTTCCAGAACTCGACTCTTTTGTTTCAAATATTCTGGAATATTTTAAATGGAAATATATTCTGGTGCACTAGATTATTCAGAAGACTGGCGTACGTGACATGAAGTGAGAGATAGTGATTTGCAATTATTTGGTATTCAAGTTCAAATTGAAATATTTTTATTGGAAACTGTATCTTTATATCGCTTATTGAACGTCAAAATCTACCATTCATCAGAAATAATTGCTAAATACTTAAGAAAAATTACCAACAAACTCAAATCTTAAAAATATTTGCTCGATGCTGTGCACACCATAGAATAAAGTGTGCAAGGAAAAAAACATCTCTTACGGATATACAGCTAAATTAAAAGGCATAAGTCATTTATTTTCTCAAAATTGCTTCCTTTAGAATTCTTTTTGACTATATATATATACATAGAATAATAAAGCTCAGAACGATAGATTCATTCATAGTTCCTATCAATATGGAAGTAACCTTATAATTAATGTGTGCGTGAGCGTCACGTAATTTTTAAAATTTAATAAAAACATCACGTATTTGAAGTTCAAAGAAGTTCTTTAGAATCGCTGTTTTTGAAACTCAATGAAACGATAAAGCGAGACGATAGAGGCGCTGTTCCCACATATATCCGAGGTTTTCTAGGGTCCAGGGAACGAATTTGGGATAATTTTTGAAATTCAAGATGGCTGCCGGTCAAAATTATGATTTTAAAATATGGATATCGTATCCGAGGTTCACGAGGGTGCAGAGAACGAATTTGGGATCATTTTTGAAATCCAAGACGGCCGCCATGCAAAATTATGATTTCAACGATATGGATATCGTATCCGAGATTCTCGAGGGTGCAGAGAGCGAATTTGGGATCATTTTAGAAATCCAAGATAGCCGCCGTGCAAAACTAATATTTCAACAATATGGATATTGTATCCGAAGTTCACGAGGGTGCAGAGAACGAATTTGGGATCATTTTTGAAATCCAAGATGGCCGCCGCGCAAAATTATGTTTTAATTATTTCTGCTGGGCTAACAACACTGAATTTGAATTTTTGTTTACATTCCTTAACATTTTCCAAAAGAAGTGACTCGGCAACACTGGTGGAGGAGACAAAGGGTGCTTGAGATGGAAACTAGAATGTCAGAAAAAAAGTTCTCAAAATCAGAAGCTACTTCCTGCTCAGAGTGGATTCTTGTATTGTTTATTATTAGATTATATTAAAACTTGCAGTCTTTCGCTCTTCCAGATTCCCAGTTAATAACTTTCCAAGTAATTTTTATTTTATTTGAAGCATTTTTAATAATTTCTCTAATATGCATTGACTTAGAAATAGTACATACTTTCTTAAATAATTTTGAATATTTTTTCACATATACAAGAGAAGATACATCATGATTATATGATGATCTCTCACTATATAGTTCATATAACCGTTGTCTGCTCCTATGAATACCAGCTGTTGCCCAGTTGTTAAATGACAAGAGACCACCCGAGTTGACTATCTTTGAAGTAAATATAGAAGCAAACTCTGTTTTAATTATTTTAAATAACTTACCATACATCTCATTTGGAGTACTGTTATAATTCAAATACAAGTTTGAGAGTTTTTCCGAAACATTGCCTCTATATTTCTGCTAATAATGGCGCTCTAAGAAAGAAGAAGCGGTGCAAGAAACTCTCCCAGCAATTTTTTTTGCGCTCTTTTTAATCAAATATACAATATTGTATTGTCTTGTATAAAATAATCTTAATCTAGTTCCATGCTGTCGGATCACTTAGATATTCAGATGTGGAGTAGTAGGATTTACGACAGAGCCATTTTTAATTGATTGAATTTGAATGATTGAAAAGGTAAACGAATTTTCTGTTACTGTAACCAATTTTGATTGAGAAGTCGTAAAAATTCAGCCACGCTTGTCATTAGCATCTTAGTATTTTTCAGATTAAACCACTGGCTAACACACTCATTAACAAATGCAAGTGATTCGCACTGTTAGTCAGCACATATATAGCCTAGTTAGTATATTCTCATTCTGTTGTTGACACAAACGATGCTGTGATATATTTTTATGATTGATTCGTTAAGAAATATAACTAAACGATTGGGTAAGTAAATTTTGATGATGAAGGAGAAACCGTGAATTTTTTAATATAGTGTTTTTTTATCATATTAAGGTAACTTGACAAGAGTTATTTAGTACATGGAAGAAAGCTCCTTGAAAACCGCACTGTGGAGGACCGCCACACATCCAAATGGTGGGAAAGATATCCTAATATGTGGCGTGTCATGCGATGGTGGAATTTGACGGCAGGAATCAGGTGAGACAACTCTTCAGAACACTCCCCGTGATATTTTTTTTTTTATGGAAAAAGAAGGACAAACTATCGTACGGGTCACCTGGTGTAAGGTGATCACCGCCGCCCACAGTCTATTGAAACACCAGAGGAATAGCAGGAGCGTTGCCGACCTTTAAGGAAGGTGTACGTGCTCACTTTGATGGTTCCCATGTCGTATCGTCCTGGTTACACCGCACAAGGAAGTTCGTTCCACAGCTTTGTAGTACGTGGAAGAAAGCTCCTTGAAAACCGCACTATGGAGAACCGCCACACATTCAGATGGTGGGATAGAAATCCTAACTTGTGGCGTGTCGTGCGAAGGTGGGATTCGGCGGCAGGAATCAGGTGAAACAGCTCATCGGAACACTCCCCGTGATAAATGCGGTAGAAGACACACAATGAAGCAACGTATCTACGCAACGCCAAGTGATCCAGCCTTTCACACAGCACTAGGTCCCCGACAATTTGAGCTGCTCTGCGTTACACGGGGTCATATGGATCGAGCTGATACTGGGGTGCGCCAGGCCAGAGATAACAAAATTACTCTATATGTGGCCGGACCTGCACTTTGTGAAGCGCTAGAATATGGGCCAGCTTGAAGTATTGCCTTGCTCTATTTAGTCCCAGTTTCTTCGAAGCCAATTTGGCTTTGCTCTCCAGATGGCCGCGGAATTTGCAATCGCTCTAGGCGAGGCTGTAATGGAAGTGTTGTCAGAGACAAGTACGAGGCTCTTTTGTACAGGATGCCGGCTAGATTATGGGTACCACAACGGTGCCTATTTCTGCCGTGAAGCAGTAATGAGTAAGCATTACCGTGTTTCGGTCTGAAGGGTGCCATAGCTAGTGAAATTACTGGGCATATGAGGTTATGAACACCTTGTCTCAAGGTGACGAGCGCACTTGTAGTGCCACTCAGAATTATTGGGTTTTTCGAGAATTCCAAGCGGCACTGCATTGTATTGGGCAGGGCGTATCAATTACCATCAGCTGAACGTCCTGCTCGTCTCGTCCATTATTAATAATAATAAAGCCCTTTATTCAGACCAACTTAATATCTATTTACAAAGTATTATCATCTAAAATCTATAAATATAACAAATAAACAAATCTATGAATATAAAAAAAACAGTAATAACCTAATTATTTTTGGATTAGAAGAGGGTGAAAACTCAACAGCTGAGCTATTTAAGAATATAAAGGAGAAGTTCAAAAGGGACATAAACATCAAGTTAGAAGAAAACGATGTAAACAAATTAAACCGCTTAGGAAAACCAAAAGCAGGAAATAATCCGAGACTTGTACTATCTTCCCTTTTAAGTGAATGGAAGAAGAAGGAAATTCTGAAAAGCAAAAAGAATCTAAATGGAATTTATGTATCGGAGGATTACTCGAAAGAAGTATTAGGTAAAAGGAAAGCTCTGCAACCACAATTACTAGAAGAGAGGAAAAAAGGAAACATAGCTTATCTGAAATATGATAAAATAACAATTAAAGCACCTAACACCAACAATGACAAAAGGAAAAGGGGGCAATCTACCTCACCACAGTCACCGTCAAAATCTCAGCCCAAAAAACAACAATCGCTGAGCTCTCTAATAAACAATAGAACAAACGCCTTCAATGCAATGAAAATCAAATCAAACACTCTAACCAATATATCCACACGCATGAACCAATAGCAATCAAGATTCGGAACACCGGAAATTCAAACAAACTACGAAAAGCAACAAAATATAAAAACACAATCTCCCCCAATCCGACTGGTCCTCGTGGGGGATGAAGACCACAACCCTCCAACAATCCAAAAAAGAAAAGAAAAAATCTATATTGCACCCTTACTCTGAGAAATGAAGAAATCTTAATAGAATTGACATACGCGCTAGAACATACCAAATGGGACATCGTTGGCCTTAGCGAAGTGAGACGATTGGGAGAAAGGATAGTTTCATATCAGGATTTCTTATTATACCATATAGGGACCACTCCTGGCCATCATGGGGTTGGTTTTATTGTAAAGAAACACCTGATAAACTTTATAGAAGGGTTCATGGGCATTTCGGAGCGCATAGCAATGATGAATTTAAAGCTACCAGGATACCAAGACTCATGGTCTATTATACAAGTGTACTCACCCACAGAACAGTCAGACCTAGAAACAATAGATATATTTTATCTTGAATTAAATAAAGTCATCCGAGATCACGCTCATAAAAACTTAATAGTAATGGGAGATTTCAATGGCAAAATTGGAGACAAGCGTCCTGGAGAAAACACACTAGGAATATCCACATACTGCAAGAAAACCAGAAGCAGGAATGGAGAAAAAATTGTTAATTTCACTCAAGAAAAAAACCTTTCCATTTTAAATACTATATATAGGAAAAACAAGAAAATAATGTGGACTTGGATCTCACCAGACGGGAACAGAAAAAACGAAATTGATTTCTTCATGACTAACAAGAAAAGTTACTTCAGCAACTTTAACGTCATCAATCAATTTAATTTCAACACCAATCATAGGATGATCAGAGCAGAATTAAAAACTAAACAACCAAATAAACCTAGACCAAGGCAAGAACTAGTAAATGTCAAGCTCGGAAAACATAAAATAGAACAATTACCGGCCAGCCTGAGAGAGAAATTCACAAACTTTAAAGAAAATACAAAGAACCTAAACATACAGGAAAAATACAACTGGATAGAGAATATTATTATAACTGAAACAAAAAACACTGCAAATTCCAGTAGGGAACACAAGCAATGGCTAACACCTACCACTATTAAATTGCTAGAAAAAAGGAGCCACTTAATCAACACAAGAGATGCAAAGGACAGAAGAAAAAATCTGACAGAAATTAACAAAGAAATAAATAAAAACATAAGAATAGATAGGAACAGAAATATAATGGAGACTATTGAAAAACATATAATAAAAACGGGTGGTATCAAAAAAGCACACAAGGAACTAAGTAAATCTGTAGACTGGGTAGTAAAAATGAAAAGCAATAGAGGAAAATGGAACCACGACAGAAATGACATATTGGAAATTGCAACATCCTATTACAAAGATCTATATGCATACAAAAACACTTCGCCAGAAGAAATGAATTTGGCCGAGACCTCAGATATTCCCGAAATTCTTCACGTAGAAACAGAGAAAGCAGTAGACACACTACGGAAAGACAAAGCACCAGGACCAGATGGTATAAATAACGAGATCATAATGCAAAATAAGCAGGTAATCACTCCGATCCTCACGGAAATGTTTAATGATATAATAGACACAGAAGTCATCCCACAACAATGGACAGAATCAAACATTATCCTTCTATATAAAAAGGGAGATAAACACGACATCGGAAACTACGACAGTCTCATGTCTAATATATATAAGATATTTGCCAAGATAATTTTAAAACGGATAGAAGGAACACTAGATGAACATCAACCCATCGAACAGGCGGAAAAGGAAAGGCTACTCATTAGTCGATCACATTCATGTTGTCCGCCAGATCTTAGACAAGTATAAAGCCTATCAGCGCGAATACTACATTGCTTTTATCGACTATACCAAAGCATTCGACTCCTTGCATGACGAAGAGGTATGGAAGTCACTTAAGGAACAAGGAATCGAACAAAAATATATCCATCTAATAAAAAATGTATATAGTCATAGTACCGCAAGAATCCAGCTAGAAAAGAACCATTCAGAGTACAAAAGGGAGTCAGACAAGGAGACCCTCTATCTCCAAAGCTATTCTCAGCGGTTCTTGAAACAATCTTTAGGGGCCTTAACTGGGAAAACCTCGGAATCAATGTCGACGGAGCCTCCCTAACACACTTGAGGTTCGCAGACGATATAGTGCTATTTGCTGAAACGCCGGAAAACATACAACAATTGATCCATGAATTAGCGGATGAAAGTAAGAAGATAGGCTTAAAGTTGAACCCAGAGAAAACGAAGGTTATGACAAACGGAAAGAAAACCAGTATACACCTAGTAAATAACCAAATCGATTACATCGATGAATACACCTATCTGGGGCAGCTAATAACACAAGATGATCCTATACCCAAAGAAGTTGAGAGAAGAATAGCAAATGCCTGGAAGAGATACTGGAGCCTGAGAGAGGCCATGAAAGACAAAACTCTTCACATTAATGTAAAGAAAAAACTATTTAACACCTGCGTACTACCTGTCCTAATGTATGGCAGCCAAACATGGCCTTTAACACAAAATACGATGATAAAACTGGAAACCTGCCAACATGCAATGGAAAGAAGTATGCTGAATATGAAAAGGTCGGACAGAATAAAAAACCATTACATCAGAAGAAAGACAAAGGTCATAGACATAACAACCAAAATCAAAAGACTGAAATGGAAATGGGCAGGACACATGATAAGAGGTCAAGAGAAATGGAGCAAAATTGTGACACGCTGGTACCCTAGAGAAGGGAAAAAGAAAAGGGGCAGACCACAGAAAATGTGGGATGATGATATTAGACAAGTAGCAGGAGTTACATGGAATAGAGTTGCCCAAGATAGGCAGGAATGGAAAAGGTTGGAGGAGGCCTTTGCCGATTGGCAAACAGACCTACAAAAAATAGTTAAGTATAGAATATATTAAGACTCGTCCATTATTATCATAAAAAAAAACAACAAATGGTTTTTTTTGTGGTAAACGCGCAAACCTGAGTCTTCTTGGGATTAAATTAGACAAGGTTCAATTTACTCCATTCTGCGACCTTCTCAAGAGAGGACTCAATAGAAGACCCAGGTTTCTCCCGGCACTGGTGCCTTTTTCCGAGATTTTCCTGGATTTCCCGAGAGAGACCTGCATGGCCCGTGTATACTGCATCGCTAGTCCAACATCCATTGATATGCAGAAGAAACAGTTTAGGATATAGCACACAGCCTTGGGGCACTCTAGCGTTCAAGGGCTTCGGGGTTAGAGCAATAACCGTCAACAACGACCTGCCAACGACGCCTAATGCTGCTATCTGGAGGTCCCCTTGCATAAGCTCTCGGGAAGCCCAAATGATGGAAGATTTGAGAGAAACGTTTTGTGCCATACACGAACAAAGGCCTGTGCTATATCCAGGCTAACTTCCAGGCCTTTCCCCTTGCTTTCGATAGCCGCCGCCCATCTATGTGTAAGACTGAGCATGGCGAAAGCCGTACTGTCGGTCGTTGATCAACTGGTGACCTTCTAGTTATACCAAGAGCTGGTGGTTAATTATGCTCTACATGATTTTGGAGAACAGTGTGTAGGTCTGTAGTGGGCCCGATCTGAACTATCTTCTTTTTATGATGGACAAGGGCTGACTTACACGACTCAGGATCTACGCCCTTTGAATATGAGTGCCAGTATAAACGCGTTAGCACCGGCTTCAACACGTTTTAAGCACGATTGGAGAAATGCTATCTGGCTAGCTGGACTTGACTTGACGTCCAACGAAAACAGAGCTCGCCGAACAGTTTTCAGCCTGAACTGTACTTCAGCATAGAGCTCTGACACCGCGGGATGGTCAGCGGTGTTTTTCCGTTGTCTTCAAGAATCGAGTTAAGAGATGAGGTAAAAAGCGCAAAAATAAGATAGGCTTTCTCTTTTGCCGTATTGGCCAGGGTGTCATTCCTCATGTGCAACGGCGGCAAGGACACCTTTGTGAAGTTACCAAGAGCAGCTTTCGACAACGACCAGAACTTGTGTGTTTCAGTTAGGTAACTGGATTGCTGCTCGCCCGACCTACCCACTATAATTATAAAAATACTTCGGTACTTTTGTGTTGAAAATACAAAAAGAATCTTGAGTAAACAAAGTCGCCTCCATATATTTAAAACATATGCATCGTTGAGATATGGTGAAATATTTTCGGAATAACCTTATGTATTCTTTAGTTATTAACAAAATAAAGCTGTGAAGCAAGAATGTGTAAGAATTATTGTGTTTCGGTCTGAAGGGCGCCGTAACTAATGAAATTACTGGGCAAATGAGACTTAACATCTTATGTCTCCAGCTTACGAGCGCAATTGTAGTGCCACTCAGATTTTTTGGGTTTTTCAAGGATACCGAGCGGCGGTGTATTGTAATTGGCAGGGCGTATAAATTACCTTTAGCTGAACGTCTCGTCCCGTATTGTCGTTATTTGTTTTCTTGTAAGTAACTTAAAACTAATATTAAGATAGATCCAAGGATTCCTAAAATTTTACACATAGTCCATTTTTTTGGTAATAAATAACTACTAGTATATGGGCTTTTACATGAAAATATGAGGCCTCGGTGTTAATACATGAAATATTTTGATAGAAGAGCTAGTAGGTAGGTAGTGTATGTGATGTGTGATGTGTGCGTAGAATATTGCGCAGTGGCCGGTGAAGGTCGATGGCTTCTCGGAGACACGTGAGTGTACCGTTAGCATACATCGGAGCCTCCTAATAAGCGGAAAATGTGAAAAACTTGAGAATCATCGTGCTGTATAGAGAGGCTTCAACAAAATTGTTTTACATAGAAGCCTGGCTAACTTGGGAGTGCTCTAGGATATATTATGTTCTAAATGGTGCTAACGATCCTCCTCTAGCTAGATCTCCAGACTCAATGTTCCAAATAACTCTGTATGGTGGCGACTGAAAGCCTTCTAAATGGCTATTATTATGGCTACCGAGCTAAGATTGTTTAAAATTGTATAAAAAAAAGGATTGTGTGGTTTTATGAAATCACGGTAAAAGTGAAACTTTTTTTCACATTGTAGACATTTAACTAAAAATTTTTGGATTAATATTCCATTATGGGTATAAAAATCACTTTATCAATCTTAATTTTATACTTGGAAAAATCGAATGATAATGGGAAATAATAAAAGTAGACTAATTCCCAACTAATATTTTTATTGAACTCTGTGTAACCCTGGTTAAAAATATTGATTGAAAAGGTTTACATTAAACACTGACAAACAATATTTACATTAAACACTGACAAACACAAACAAAATAGTGTGGAGCACTGGCACAAATGAGTAAAAGTCTATACACTCTACGGTCAGCTGCTGCGAAGTATAGGCACCGCCCGATCGTCACG
Organism: Leptidea sinapis; assembly: GCF_905404315.1. Taxonomy (NCBI): domain Eukaryota; kingdom Metazoa; phylum Arthropoda; class Insecta; order Lepidoptera; family Pieridae; genus Leptidea; species Leptidea sinapis. The sequence goes on along the minus strand of NC_066285.1, from coordinate 9,714,894 downwards.
CGACATGCAACACACAGACGAAAAAGTTTGAGACGATGTAATAAAAGTTTCACTTTAATAATTTTGTAAATTAAAAAAAAAGTAAGTTAACGTTATTTAGTATAATATTATTATTTCATTTTTTGTTTTGTCTATTTGTAAGCTTTTGCATATTCTTGTTTCATTCTCAGATATTACTTTATGCCAATTTTATTTGTAGTGTCATTAGTAGTTATATTCCTGCCTATTTCTAGCAAATTTCTGCCGTGAAGCAGTAATATGTAAGCATTACTGTGATTTCGTCTGAAGGGCGCCATAGCTAGTGAAATTACTGGGCAAATGAGACTTAACATCTTGTCTCAAGGCGACGAGCGCAATTGTAGTGCCATTCAAAAATTTTGGGTTTTTTCAAGAATCCTGAGTTTAGAGATTTCTTAAGTGATTCGGTATCAGCCTGTCATTTAAATCAGGCCATGTATTCTATTACTGACATACCATATGTAGTCGAAGGGGTTCGGGTTAGACGAGGGCCTGTCTTTAGCTCTCTTAAAATCCAGGTGTCCTATATCATCTCTGGAAAGTGCAATGTACCTACGTCTTTTGAAACCTTTGCTAAGATGTTTCACAAAACAATCCAAGACAGTCTCTTGATACATTTAAGCTGAAATTTTCATTCTTTTTTCACAAAAATACCACCAAAGCATGACCTACCGCTTATAAAGCTACCTTCGAGCTGTGAGTGCACTCATTGACATTTCGCTTAATGTGGTGCTTTTCATTTGATTCATAAGTGAAAATCATTTTACTCGCGATAAAATTTAATAAAAATATTATTTGCGGTGGTGATTTCTTATAGTACAGGAGGTAGCGCTATAGTTGCGCGAGTCATCTTATATCGGCTGAAAATCATAACAATAATGGATTTCCCCTAACACATAACAGCTCCAAACGTCAGCTGCTCCGATAGCGGTGGAGCTATAAGCTTGAAAAGGTTATTGAAAAAATCTGCACTGCAAAAAGCTGCGCTTGTTATAAAAAACGTTGGAGCATTTTTTCTAGTGACTTCTTCATATTATCTGTTTTAGCTACACCGCTAGTGCGACAACTGACTCTCACTGAACTGACTTCTAAAAATTCAACAACTGTTTGAAATAAAATTCATTCGGTATGAAATTCTTAGAAAAATTGCAACGCTACCTCCCGTACTATTCGCATCAGGCCACCCGTACGCTCCTATGTCCTCCTGTTCCATAAAAAAAAGTGTGCCTACTTATGTATGCACGCAAGAAGTTATACTTCTTTGGCGTAATAAAGCAAAAATCCTTAAAAATACTTATTCAACGTTTGTAGAAATAACAATATTGAAAAAATCTTGCAAATATGGCTTTGACAATTAATTATTTAATAACGAAGACGGCTGTATGGTATTGAACCCTTTGCCTGTCTTGATAATTTATTTATTTATTTACAAGTAGGTACAATAACAGATTACAAGATAAAACTATCATCTAATAACAATTACATCATATTTTTATTCTCATAATTGTGTTGTTATGCGATTCATTATTATTTGAAGAATTGATCGAAAATAGACATGGAATACGCACAGATCGTGTTGGCACTTTAAAGTTTATCAAACTTAATAGAGTAATAATGGACGAAGAAACCAAAAAAAATAACGTATGTCGCGTTTTTTAATATCGCGCCTAAAGAAGTATAACTTCAATAATGTTATGTAACGATTTATCGTTGTTTTTAAACAGTGAATAATTCTCGAGTGTTCCCAATAACTCGTATGAGATTCGAAGTTAAAGCAACGCAATGCTTTCCCGTAAGGGAATGCTAACATTCTGAATATATTTAAAGGTCGATACATTTTATTCGTGTCATAACACTGCAAATAGGTCATGCTTTGTAAGCAACGTTTTATAAGATGAACTTCACTATATCCATGTACCTATATTTACAGTTCGAAATTGCGTATTCATTGTTTTGGCTTTAGGATGCTAACTCACCGATATTTTTTTAATTATTACTTTTGAAGTGAAAACTTCTTTGTGTGCTGAGCACTTTATAATTAGTGTTTAATGCAAATAAGCTATTACGTTTGGCTATGTAACGCTCCTTGAAAAGATCAGTCAGCTCGTGTCGGCTAAGAGAGCGCGACCAATCATAAGACAAATTAACCAGAGAAAATTATATATTGTAAATGATATAACTTTATGAATTATTTAATTAATTATTTTTATTAACTTTGCCGTTAAGTTATCACTGTCGTGTAGTCTTAATACCTTTAAGATATATAAAATATACATATATAAATAATATTATGGGTACCATAACGGCGCCTATTTCTGCCGTGAAGCAGTAATGTGTAAACATTACTGTGTTTCGGTCTGAAGGACGCCGTAGCTAGTGATATTACTGGGCAAATGAAACTTAACATCTAATGTCTCAAGGTGATAAGCGCAATTGTAGTGCCCTCAGAATGTTTGGGCATTTTAAGAATTCTGAGCAGCACTACATTGTAATGGGCAGGGCGTATCAATTACCATCAGCTGAACGCCCTGCTCGTCTCGTCCCGTATTTTCATATAAAAAACTTATTTTTTAAAAAACAAATAAGAAAAGGCCGCTGATTTCCTGCGCCAGTTTTCAGGTCTGAGGCATAAATTTTCGAATGGGTCGCAATCTTTTATGTTCAATAAGTGATTTTACATCCTATTTTGAATAAAAATATTTGAATATGAATATCATAAATAGCCGAGGATAAATACCAGTAATAAGTGATTAAAAGATACATAAAAATCAAATTAAAATTACATTTAGAAAAAAATATAAGTAATGGTCGAATTATGACCTTGAGGCATAGTAGTATCTATGTATTATTCTCCTTATACAAGTTGTTAAGGAAAACCGAAAAATAAACTGTTGAAAAAATCTATATCTAATTATATCATACAATTTGAGCGCTTGACTCTCAGTAACAGTTTTCCTGATATTACCATCATCATCAGCCGGAAGACGTCCACTTCTGGACAAAGGCCTTCCCCAAAGATATATAATAACAATAATATAGACACACTTTTTTACACAAATTATCTTGCCCCAAACTAGGTTTAGTCTGTAATTTGGGTACAAGACAACGATATATTTAATACAATATACTAAAACACACATAAATACATACTTATAAACATTCATGACTCGGAAACAAACATCCATATTCATCATATAAATGTGTGCACCTACCGGGATTCGAACCCGAGACCTCTAGCCCAGTGGTTAGTGGCCCTGCCACTATAAATGGGTCGTTATGTATATAATATTTAAATTCAAATTCAAATATTTTTATTCAAAATAGGATTCAAATCACTTATTGAACGTCAAAAACTACCACCGATTCAAAATAGACTGCCTCAGACCTGAGAAGAACGGGCGCAAGAAACTCAGCGGGTTTTTTTTTAATAAAAATATGGATTGCAATGTAATATCGTACGATAAACAATTATAATTAATGAGCCTGAGGGTGATCGTTTCATTCCCAGTCTGTGGTATCATTAAGAAAATCGTTTATGTATATTAGTAACCTTTCCAACACAAACGGTTTTTAACTTTTTTTTAAATTTCATAACACATTTTTTGTATATTTCTGGTATCATATTGTAGAAGCATATACATCGCCCAATAAAAGTCTAACTAACTCGACTTAACCGAGTAGAAGGCAAAGCAAGTTTATGTTTGTTCCTCGTGTTAACATTATGATTGTTACACAGTTTCTAGCAAATTCCTCAATGTGCTTAAGGAATGCTTATCAATAACCACACTAAAACCGAATTTCGCTTCTGAGACAAAACAATTTCTACTAGATCTTTGTATTCGACGTGAACTGAGAATATGTTCAAAGAGCGTGACCTCAATAACTGGATGAACAAATGGGGGCCTTATAATTATTTTGGTATATTGTTTATCTCATGCTGATTCATAGCCTGCCGAAATAAGTAAGCCGGTCTTTGTGTCCCCATTTTTTACCACAAACAAGTTAGAGGGCATTACCCTCTCTCTTTCTCTCAATTAAAAACACCTAGCTCAGAGGCGAATGGCCAAAGTTCTGTGATACCGGACGCTAAGGCGTTTATATTATATTATTGCAACATTTACATGCGGGCACATTTCTGAGATATTTGTTTAAATGACATTTTGATATTATACCTCGATATAAATATCGTACAATATATATATTTTAAATAATAATTATTTGGTGTAATTGTACCTTTAAATAATACTAGCTAATCCGACGGATGTCATTCTGTTCATAATAAAAATAATTCTTGCGGGTGGGATTTCGTAAAATCCGAAAAAAAGGAATATTCCTACCATATTTCAAGTCTCTACGCCTTATGCTTCCAGAGATATCGTGATGAGTCAATGTATATGTGGAAATCTCTTATATATATATATATAATATAGACTAGCCGTTCCCGCCCAGTGAACTGGGCGGGAACTAATAAATTAAATTTTATTCATCTTAATACATATACAATAAAAAAATGAGCCCAGTGAACTGGGCGGATTTTAAAACAAAATAAATTAAATTTTATTCATCTTAATACATATACTGCAAAAAATATAATAAAGAGCCATAAACCATCTAGGATAAATTTCGCATCGAATGGTAGTAGTTTCATGTCGATACGATCAGTGGTTTAGGCGTGATTGAGCCTCAAAGAACATTTTCGTTATATATATAGAAGATTTATTGATATAAGAATGAAAGCAATACAAATAACCTTTTGTTAGTACCTACCTACGATTGTAATTAACGAAGTTCTTATTTTTGATATATTTTATCATACCTATGCTTCATTTATCAAATCAAACAGTATCTGCTCGCGACTTAACATATATATCACCATATAAATACATCTGGTTTTGCAATCGGGCGAAGTAATTAAATGTTGCTTATAGTTTCACAGATTATTATTTTTGCGTGGAATTTCACTTTATTTTTTTATACAAAATTTGCCTGAACACACTTTAACAACAGCTTATAAATATCCACTAAAAGTTCGTTAAACCTTAGCGATTCACCGGAGCAAACAGGCTGAAATATCTGTAAAAAAAATGAATTTTAGTGTAAGTTCAGTGTAAACACTCATACGCATTTATAATTATATAATTTATTCATGTATTATGCATGCACACATATACATGCTAACCCGACAGACGCTGTTCTGTACATAAAAAAAAAAAAACTTTTTTTTAATTATTTTGTCAATAATCTATCATAACATCAAGAATTATATCGTAATATATGCTCCCTGTTGTTATATTTAAATTGTTTCACATCAGAACCGTGCGTCAATAAATTCTCTCATAAAAAATACGTCCATACAAAACAAATATTGGAAATAAAAATAATTATGGAACCCAAATCGAAATAAAAACTATCCTATCTCTCAAGTTGGACTAAACTGCACTCCATGAAGTAATCTCCATTAAAATCCGTTCATTTGTTTAGGAGTTCACTGGAAGCAAACATCAGGATTTATATATTACTAGCTGACCCAGCAAACGTTGTATTGCCGATATTAAAATCGCGATACAAAAGTAACTGTTGATTATAGATGGGTGAAAATTTGAATTTGTATGTATTTTTTAATGCTGACTCATAATCAAACAAATTTAAAAAAAAATGTAAAAAAAAAATAAAAAATAAAAATCGTGTGGACCACCTTAACATTTAGGGATGAAAAATAGATGTTGTCCGATTCTCAGACCTACCCAATATGCACTCAAAATTTGAGAATCGAGAGTTTCGGAGGAGTTCAAAGTTTAACACCATGACACGAGAATTTTATATATTAGAAGATGTATATTAAGATAAAATCTGCGATTGCTACAATGGAGCGAGAATAGAGACCGCCTACGGAATAGTTTGAATGACGAAAGCGTCATTCGCGTTTGAGGACCTTACCCTAGACATTGGTTACGCAGGAAGGTTGTCGACGGTCATCGCCCTCCCCTCCCCTCACCGACACGACCTCTTTACTACCAAACCAACAACTTAATGCCACCAACCAACATTATCGCCATTCTGTCAAACTATTCATCTACAACAGTGATGAACATTGCTAATATAATAATGAAATATTTTCTGAATATTTCTGGTTTTTGTGGTTAAAAGTTTCTATAACATAAATTACTTTCTTAATGATACCTCAGATTGGAAATAGAGCGACCGCCCGTAAGGCTATTAAATCATAAGTATTATTGTACCATATCGCATTGTAACCATATTTTTATTAGAAAAAGAAGCCCGCTGAGTTTAATACTAAATCAAAGTATAAAGAAGGAATATTTTTATGTTTTGCTAAAAGATTCAACAACGTCGTTGAATAAGAAAATTATTATACAAAACATAATTTTTGTAGATAATTTAAGGGATGGGCTTTCGAGCGGTCTCTTCAGGTCTTCTAATGATCACTTCAAGCAGTAGAATAAAATTCCTATGATGCAGTAGGAGTGCATCCTACAACATCATAGGAATTTTATTGTCTTTTTGGGTCGTTGATGTATTGAAAACCTAGTTTCCCCCTTCACGCATTTTCACAGTTTTCAAGGATAAATTCCAATGCTATATTTTGATCAGCCTTTCGTCCTCATTCGAAAAATATAGACTATTAAAAAATTATCTCCACTGAAGCCACAACTTGAGCGTTGAGCAAATACATAATCAAGATTTATGAACTTTACGTCACTCGAGCGGTTGGCTCAGTGGAAGAGCGCTCGCACGGAACGCGAGAGGTCGCGGGTTCGAGTCCTTTAGTAATTTAATTTGTGTTATATATCCACTGTTACGAAAAGAGAAGAAATCGAGTATGTTATTTATTTTATTCTTAGGAACATTTCCAATTTTTAATTTTTTTTAGTGTTTGTTTGAATTTCGTAACACATAAGTTTTGAGTATTTTCAGGGATCTTGTTTTAAAAGCATATACATCGCCCCTCAAATGACTTGCAAACTCGACATCGCCGAGTTTTAGGCATTATAAGATTGCTCCTGGTGTTAACCTATGTGTTCACCTATGTAAATAGTCGAAGATGTCTGACGTGAGGATAACAAGTTTTATGTAAAAACATATAAATATTTAAATTCAATGAATCGTTGTATTTAAAACTCTTTAAAAAATAATTCTAAGGGAATACCAGTGGGAGGCTCCTTTGCACAGAATGCCGGCTAGATTATGGGTACCACAACGGCACCTATTTCAACCATGAAGCAGTAATGTGTAAACAGTACAGTGTAAAATTACTGTGTTTCGGCCTGAAGGGCGCCTTAGCTAGTGAAATTACTGGGCAAATGAAACTTAAGATCTTATGTCTCGAAGTGACGAGCCCAATTGTAGTGCCACTCAGAATTTTTAGGTTTTTCAAGAATCCTGAGCGGCACTGCATAGTAATGGGTAGGGCGTATCAATTACCATCAGGTGAAAGTACTGCTCGTCTCATCCCTTATTTTCATAAAAAAAGGGTTTCCCTTTTTTTTACAAGCAGGAAAATTGTACACTTTACCAGCAAAACGTTCACTCACGCAGCAGTCTATTGAAATTTCAAAAGTTATTATTTGTATGTACAAAATCCTCATAATTTAAAATAAAAGTATTCTTAATTACTCCTTATACTATGTGCTATCTGCACGTAAAATCCCTGTCAAAGAATATACAGCCATTTCATTATTGCCTGACCAAAAACAAAAAAAAATCATACGAAATAATAATCCAATCCTTGTTAAAACTTAATTTGATATTACATAAACACTTCTATTTTTTTTATGTAGACGTAAAATGTATTCCTAAGTGTTTTAAATTTATTCATAATAAACTTTTAATAAATATTACTGTCTTTTTCATCGCAATATAGGCGAAAAAGCTTTTTTTATGGAAAAGGAGGACAAATGAGCGTACGGGTTACCTGGTGTTAAGTGATCACCGTCGCCCTCATTCTATTGGAACACCAGAGGAATCACAGAAGCGTTGCCTTCCTTTTTTAAGGTACCATCGCGGAAAAACCACACAAGATGATATCGTAATTTGTGGCGTGTCGTGCGAAGGTCGAAGACTGCAGCAGGAACCAGCTGAAACAGCTTCTAAATAGGTAGATGAAAAATATGATACTAGAGCGCAGGATTTGTCTTAAATTAGTAAGCATGAGATAGGCCGTTATACTGAAGGCCGTCCAAAATAGCTGTACCAATCCCTACGTACAAGTATTTCCTCCTTCCGTGATCAAACCAATATTGCACAATATTGTTTTAATTGCGGTTTTATAATTACCGCGTTCGTCCGATTTGCTCCAGTTGTTACCGATTAAGTTTTTATATTGCTGAGGCCAAGTTTACAGTTAGCTTCGTAAGTTGTTGCCAAGTTATGGCAAGTTACTTGAACGTTAATTGCATTAAATTGATTAGGGACGATGGATACGAGTATACGTTACGATGATCTCTCGACTCTCGTGTTAAATATAATTGAAAAGCTCCATTATTTGGAAATTTTTGTCCCGTATTGGGTGATTTTTACTCAATAAAATTGCAGCCATGGAACAGCGTTTTGTATGCTTCAAAAAGGTCAACTAGGTGTTTATTAATGGTCATTAATCCTGGCTAAATAATAACCTGTTATTAACGTGTTGAATAAAACTGATGTATTCAAATTTTCGATATAAGATTTAAAATCACTTTTGAACGTCAAAACGCCATTTAAAATAACGAGAAAGTTTAAGTTTAAAAACTAAGTTTAGTTTGAATATTTAATAAATACAAGTTTTTTTTTTTAATTATTTAAACCTTTTCATTTGATAGCTATCACAAAGAGGTTGAATACAAACGGAGAATTAAAAAAAGTTTTATGAAAATTTTTCGTCTTGTCTTGATAGATATACCAATAGGTGTAATAATTAGGTGCAGACAAATAGACTGTCATATTTAAATTTAATTATAATATTTAAATTTTTGATTTTGTTTCTTATTTCCATATATATTTATAAAAATCTGGATGATTTTTTTAAATTTAATGCACTGGTTGTTAATAAATTGACTTATAATAAGTGAGTAATTTCATATCCTATATTGAATAAAATTTTTGAATTTTAATTTGAGTTTCATGTCGTTATGTTCACTTCAGAAACTTAAAGAAATGTAGCATATTTCATAATTCACCTAAAGATTAAGTTTATTTATTTAGAGTTTTATTTCCTGACATCTATACATTTAGGTATTCACTTATAAATTGTATTTATTACTATGTGATAGTAATTCACTCTTTTAAATAAAAGAACCAATTTTGTTAGTATTATTAGTTATATTTTCGACATAAGGACAGCCTTTAGCGGTAAAAGCCTTCTCCACTTCATTTCCACTCGTTCCTGTCTCTTGCAATTCTTGTCCACATCTTTCCCTGTTTTATATTTCATTAAATATAGTTGCTATATGTAACCTCCAGAAATTTTATGACATTTTCATCTAATTAGATACAAAAAACAAACAGTACTTAGCAAAAATATATAAGTCATATGTACGCAATTGGCAAATTTTTACATAGCTGCTACTTACTAGCTGACCCGACAGACGTTGAACTGTAGATAATAAAAAAAAATACTGTATTTTATGAATTTGTCAATAATCTTTATTAACATAAAGAATTATTTCGTAAAATATGATCCCTGTTGTTATAATGAAACTGTTTCACAGCAGAACTGTCAAACCGTGCATCAAAAATTCTCTCATAAAAAATATGTCCGTAAAAAACAAATATTGTAAATAAAAATAATTATGAGTCCCAATCGAAATAAGAAATCTCTCGAGTTGAACTAAGCTGCCCTCCATGAAAAAATCCCCATTAAAATCCGTTCATTAGTTTAGGAGTTTAGTGGAAATAAACATCAGGACACTGGATTTATATTTTACACTGGCCTTCAAAAGTAAGTATCACACTTTTAAAATTGGGATAACGTTGTAAGTTCACAAGATATACTTTCGAAATAAAAAGGACTACAAAGAGAATTTAATTTTGTACATAAAAACATTATAGTCGGTAACCTTCTTTTAAGAATTGGCTGAAAAAAACTTCAAAAACAAAACCATTCCTTTTTCAAAGTGGACGTTTCCGAATTACAATTTTACCATTCACATTTTTCTTTCTGTTTTAAATTTTTTTCAAGATCGATGGGTCTTGTTTTAAAAATTTATGCTAAAAAGCACATAACATTACTTTATCATGCCTCTTTCAGTTGAAGAATGTGCTAGGATCATGGCTTTTCTGGAACTAGGCATCAGTATGCGTCGCATTGCAAGAATGGTGGGTGTGACGGTACGAACGGACCAGAAGGTAAAGCGAAGGTACGAAGAGACTGGACACCATCTGAGGAGACCTTGTAATGGCAGACCCAGGTGTACCAGTGCCCGAGAAGATCGTTATATTATTTCCACTGTGTTAAGAAATCGCCACCAAAATGCAGTTGAAGTCCAGCAACAGCTACTTCAGACCCGGAGGGACTACATTAGTGACAGTACAGTGAGAAGAAGACTTGCTGGAGCAAATTTGAAACCCCGAAGACCAGCGAGTGGACCAAAACTCGAGAGACAGCATCGAGTAGCGAGACTGCGATTCGCCCGTGAACACATGAAGTGGGATGAAGAAGAATGGTGAAGAATTTTGTTTGCAGATGAGTCTCGATTCTCCCTTTACACTTCTGATGGAAGGCGAAGTGTTTACAGGCGACCTGGTGAGCGATACCTTCAAGCCTGCATCTCAGAAAGAGTCCAATACGGTGGAGGCAGTGTACATGTATGGGCTGGCATATCTTCAGAAGGTCGCACAGAGCTAGTAGCCATAGAAAATGGCACCCTCACTGGGCAAAGATATGCTCAAGAGATTCTCAATGAGTATTCAGGGTCGTATTTAGCAAATATGGGTGATGGATCGATGATGATGCATGATAATGCCCGGCCACACACGGCTCATATCGTACAAGAGTATATTCAGGAGGTCGGTATCAGCGTGATGGCTTGGCCATCAAGAAGTCCTAATCTCAACCCGATTGAACACGCCTGGGATGAGCTTGGGAGGCTAGTCAGAAATCGCAGACCACCACCTACTACCCTCAGGGCACTAAAGCAGGCCCTGGTAGAAGAATGGGAGAATATCCCCCAACATTGGCTCTGAACCTAGTGTTCAATATGCCAAACCGGCTCGAAGCTGTAATCAGAGCTCAAGGAGGCAATACCAGTTATTAAAAATTAAATAACATGTAATACATTTTAGTTGAATTTTTTTACACTAAACTAAAAATGTCTATTTTCATTGTTTTATCTTTTTTAAGTTAAAAATGTTACTAATGTATAATTTTAGTTTCTAAGAATTAAAGCCTATAAAATTTGCAACAAAACGTTTTTAATCTTAAATTACCTTATCTTACCATATCTTAAAATACCTAATTACTACCTTCTATAGTTAAGAAAAAAAATTAATTTGAAAAGTGTGATGCTTACTTTTGCAGGCCAGTGTATATTTACATTGCTGCCTAAAATAATTATTGTAACATCCAATAATGTAAGTACTTATAAAGAAATACAAACATACTTCAGGCAGCACAAAAATAATATTCTATTATATTATAATTAGCTCGTTCTATATGCTAATAGCATTTAGTCCGATCGTCATTGAAATATTTACCGTTAAGGAATTTGATCTCGTCAGTTTGAATAAAACTATGTATGTTGATGTGTTTGACTTTTGATTATGTTGAGTTTTTGATATGACATTTATAAATTTTAATATTTTATTTTATTTGGAAAACTTACAGTGTTACAATAACTTAGTTATTATATAATGTGAACATTTTACACCATTTAATAGTTTTCGCATATTGTTTCTAATAACACATATCATAATACAGGTACATCTTCAATTTTTTTTTAATATGAATATACATAAGTATTACATTTATTATGTTCAAAGAGAATTTTAACACTACCTTCAATTATGTTTATAATAACAGTTAGGGAAACACATTAAACCAGTTTTTAGTAATTTTTGATCTGATAGAATTTGTGGATGAATTAAACAGGTCAAAATCAAATATGGGGACATATGGGTGTCCTTCTTATTATACTAAGTTAAAAAAATATTATATTGTTGTATATAATTGAAATTATATGCAACAATATATCATTTTTGAAGTAAAAACTTCTTTAGCCGTGTTGGGCACTTTTTAGTAGGGGAAACTCTTATGGGTCTGCGTCACCGACATGCTCATGACTGGCGCACGCGTTTAATAAATAAATAATTAAAAAATATAAATATATATAATATATATAGTTAGAAACTTTTCGGATGAGTGAAAATCTGTGAAAAAATCTCGTGATTTCGCGTTACCAAATTGCTTAAAGCAGTATATCTGTAGCTGTAGAGCAGGACGTTCAGCTGATGGTAATTGATACGCCCTGCCAATTACAATGCAGTGCTGCTCAGGATTCTTGAGAAACCCATCAACACCCAAATTTCTGAGCGGCACTACAATTGCGCTCGTCACCTTGAGACATAAGATGCCGTCAGTTGCCCAGTAATTTCACTAGCTACGGCGACGTTCAGACCGAAACACAATAATTCTAAAAAATTACTGCTTCACGGCAGATATAGGCGCCGTTGTGGTACCCATAATCTAGCCGGCATTCTGTGCAAAGGAGCCTCCCACTGCTGATAAATTACAAATACCCGCAATAAAACAACAGCATGTCATAACTTTGCTTCATATTGGTATATGCATAATACATGCATTCTTAATACATTAAAATTCATACAACGTATTTAGTCCAATTGCGGTCTGAAGTATCTAAGCCTACTTCTGACGTGTTCTGTATACGCACACTTCCGTCGGTCGGGTGGGGGCGCCCGCATCGCAAGAATTTCCAATTATTATTCAGACTTATTTTAGTACTTCGTTTAGCATAATCAATAATGCAAATTTTACAGACCATGAATCTTTATGCAATTAAGCGTCGAAACTGAACAACTTAGCGATATACTTACAGTATGTATGATCAAGTTTTTTGGAAATATGTATTATTATATTATATTCTACTCTGTGTATTGGGCTGAACTGATGGCGAACGTCATCTTTTAAAGAGTGTTTGAAGTTGTCACTGTGTACATCACTGTCGGTGACGTGATTGAAGTTAGTTATTATTGTCCATCAGTAGAGCGCTCATTTAGAAGTGGCATTCGCCTTCAAGCTAGCGCCCGCGCCGGTTGTGCGTACTGATCGACTTAAAAACAACATGGCGGATACCAACACGGTGACGCCCGATTTTCAGTCCAAATAAATCTCCGAGATGTATATACGATTCAGGGGGTTATTCCTTAATTATGGCATCATCATCATCAGCCGTAAGATGCGCAATGCTGGACAAAGGCCTCCTCCGCTACCCTCATCCAACCTACTTCAGCGCTCTTCACAAGATCGTCGGTCCATCTTGTTGGGAGCCTACCGACACTGCGTCTTACGGTACATGGTCTCCATTTGAGGACTTTTCTTATTAACCGACTTGAAAAAAGGAGGAAGTTCTCAATTCATCGGTATGTTTTTTTTATGTTTGTTACCTCAAGACTTTCGACTGGGTGAACCGATTTTGATTTTTTATTTGAAAGCTGGTGCTTCCCGTATGGTCCCATTGTAATTTGGTCCTGATCTGACAATGGCATCCATGAGAAAACCATAAAAGTCTTAAATTTGCTATACGTATGTGGATGATAAATTTACGAATAACTCAATATCGCGCTAACCGATTTCGATGATTCTTTTTTTATTGGAAAGGATATACTTCAAAGGTAGTATGGTGAGAGTCTAGTTAAGTTCTGATTACGGAATCCATGACAAAGTAATGGAACCCTTCAATTCTTAGGAGCAAATTAACGGTACTCTTTTTATGCTATTGGGATATTTAAGTCATCTACTATAACATAGTTATGATCAATTGATTGTCGTAGTCGAATATTATGATGATCAATGGGACTCCTTTACGACTTACAGTAAGGGTGCGATCTGTGGCAGAATTTGTCTGTTATCAAATTGCAAAGGTCTTATGTTACTGTTGCACACATGTTTAGAGAAATTGTTAGTTAGTGTACTTCAAATTCACTAAAAATCATAAAATAAAAAAAAATAACAAAAAAATAACCGACTTCAAAAATACTATTCCAAAACAATAGATATAACATGCACTAAAAAGTATAAAAATGATTGCGTATTTTTATACAATCTAATTCTAGTTACGATTATTGTAATATTTGGAGTCGGTGTCATCCACGATAGGTTTGTAACTACATATATAGTTATAGGTGAGATGTGCTTGAGTCGTGTTTTGTAGTGTTTTGAAATAGTGTATTTGAAGTGGTTTTTTTTTGTAAATTTTTTTTGGCTTAAAGTTCAATCCTATGTTGTAAAAACCTTCAGGGCTATCAGCATAAAGGAGGTTTTTAGTCGGTAGGGAGTGTCTGCATAAACGTAAGAGTCCTTTGTATGGGACCCGTTTCGGGGTCTTCAATACTTAAATGTATTGTTGACGAGACGACGGTTATCTTCAAAAGCTAGTAGTGGCACTACAATTACGCTCGTCTCCTTGTGACATAAGATGTTAAGTCTCATTTGCCCGGTAATTTCACTAGTTACGGCACCCTTCACACCGAATAACAATAATGCTTACACATTACTGCTTCACGGCAGAAATAGTCCCGTTGTGGTACCCATAATCTAGCCGACATCCTTTGCAAAGGAGCCTCCCACTGGTAAATTTTAAAAGTAAACTGGTACATTTCATATAAATTGAATTAAGTTTCCAAAGGATTACCAATTAAATATATAAATGTTATATAACACTACATACATATTCCGGGTTCCCGCGTGTACTGAAGCAGAACCTTAAATACATCCCGTATTTAAAACAACTATCATTTTATTAGTCATCCTAATATACACAAAAAGAGCTAGTTACTTTTGTAATTCTGCTAAATATTGTTTGAAAACAACGTGAATAGTAACAAAGACCACTGTAATCGGAAAATCACAGTTCAGTACTAAAAATAGCACTATGATAATTGATGATGCAAAACTATGTACTAAGTAGCTTCCATTCGATAGCTGAATTATAAGTATATGATTCATATAACAAGAGCCTGTACTTTATCATGTGGAGGTAATGGTGTTTTCACAAACATGCATGGAACTATTGTCATTATTTTCGAAAAAAGAACACGCCAAGTATCGAATTTTCGGACAAAGAAGATCAAATCCATCTTTGTAGGAATGTTTTTTGAATTTGGAACATTACAATGCTCCTGCAATATTGTATGAAACGGCGTGCTGGGGTTATTAATTTATACTCTTTGATCGGATCTCTTTTGTCATTCTTGGCATACCATAGTCTCTTTGCAAATGCAAATAAATGATATAAAAATTGGCAGCAAAGCCGCAAATTCGTCTTGATTTGTTATTTACACACCTACTTAATAAATATAAATTTAATTATAATTAAAATGAGTTCCACCGGGTCAGAGAGTGAAATGGAGATTGATTGTACCCCACCAGATTAAAAATTGGCACTGGAAAAACTGTTCCAGCGAAGTCTAAAGAAAAATACATAGAAGTATATGAAAATTGTATGAGTTGGAAAAACGAGAAAAAAGTGAACATTTTCACCGAAACAGTATTTTTGGCGTATTTTAATGAGATTGCTTAAACTAAAAAGCCATCGACATTATGGACAATTTATTCCATCCTGTAATGTACAAGTTCATGTTAAAAACGGCATTAACTAGAAAAATTATGGGAATTTAACTACTTTTCTTAAACGACAATCGACCGGGTTCAAAATCAAGAAATCCAAAAATTTTCACTGACGAAAACATTTTTAAAAAACAAAGGTAAATTAAATTAAATTTATGACATAAAAAGTGTGTTTTATTTCCCTGTATTCTTTTGAGGAAAGCACTATATAGGCCTCGGCGGGAAATGGCAATTGCCTGTCTCATATTTAGTGAAGTCCTCGCCTACGGCTCGGCCTTCAAACTCATACTCGACCTGCAATTACCTATTTCCCGGCCTATGAAATAATGTACTATTATGTACGCGTACACTCAAAGGTCATATCGGGGATGATCAGAAATGGGCCAACACAAAATTTTATAACAAAAACGGTTCGTGTAAGAGGACGATGCCAAGATCTATCTAAGGTAGAAATTTGTATGAAAAATATCTACTTGACATCCCCACTGACAGTTCTGCTGTGGCATTTTTTGATAGCAACATCATTGAATAATTTCTAATTACGAAAACGGAATAAAGCAATACTTTTTACACGCTTTTTATTAGTTTCACCTTTATGTATATTTTTTGTAACCGACTCATTTGGGTGCCATTTTGACCCATTTTAAAGGTCCAGAGAATACATTAATTCGATAATTTTTTTCAAATTGAAAAAAATATTTTTGTTAATTTATATAATTTTTTCTGCTATTGCCAATAAGGAATTGATATACATTTTAAATTTCAACCATTACCTTTTCAATCAAAGCGTGTTTTTAATTTTTTTTAACTATTTTTATTATTTATCGACTTACAGATAAAAATCTATAAATATCTTTTTTTTTTATGGAATAGGAGGACAAACGAGCGTACGGGTCACCTGGTGTTAAGTGATCACCGCCGCCCACATTCTCTTGCAACACCAGAGGAATCACAAGAGCGTTGCCGGCCTTTAAGGAAGGTGTACGCGCTTTTTTTGAAGGTACCCATGTCGTATTGTCCCGGAAACACCGCACAAGGAGGCTCATTCCATAGCTTTGTAGTAGTATCTGCAAACAAGATATTTTTAAATAATAATAAAAATAATAAATTCTTTATTGTCATACAATTCATTACAAATATAAAATTAACAATTAGGATACGCGATGAAACAAAAGGCAAAAGGAAAAGGCTCAGCTTCAACTGACATGGATTCATGGATTCATGTTTCCATGCAGCGCTGTTTTTC
This sequence comes from Leptidea sinapis, assembly GCF_905404315.1. Classification (NCBI taxonomy): domain Eukaryota; kingdom Metazoa; phylum Arthropoda; class Insecta; order Lepidoptera; family Pieridae; genus Leptidea; species Leptidea sinapis. The sequence goes on along the minus strand of NC_066285.1, from coordinate 9,697,831 downwards.
AGCCATCCCCTCCTCCCTACGGTGTTGAGCGGGAGTGGATGTATTGTGGCTCCCCGATTACCTACTTAAGCTGTCTTTTTTTTATAAAATATAATATTAGAAATAAAAAGTGATATGATTAAATGATATTTTATAAGTTATAGCTATAAATGTTTCGTTCGTATACTAGAAAAACAAGGTAAAGGCAAGAATACCATACACCCTAAGCCTTAAGTGTAAATTATTTAGTAATAAAACAGTATTGAATTTTATTTACATACCAAAACATATGGATGGTGCACAATTTGAACAAGCGGCTCTTGAGATACGCCCCAGCGCAATGACCACACAGCCAACCGTCTGAATGTCTCATTATCCTCGTATATTTATTTGCTCAACTCTCATTAGGTTCAAGTGGCATCTACAGAGTGTATTCCCATTTTGTCCATAAATTCTGATATGAAAATTTAATATTAGAAAAAGAAAATCGCTTAAATTAAATTGTTGAACAGTAGTGAAATTTTCAAAATCGATACATTAAATCTTTAAAACTTTAGCTAATTTCAATACACACACTCGTTTTTGTAGTCAAATTCAAATATTTTTATTCAAAATAGTATGTGACATCACTTATTGAAAGTCAAAAACTACCACCCATTCCAAAATGAATGCCTCAGACCTGAGAAGAATGTGCGCAAAAAACTCAGCGGGCTTTTTTTTTCATCGAATAATATGTTTACAAAGTAATATTGTACAATTAAACTTATTATTCAATAGCCTGAAGTAATTTATGTTATAGTAACCTTTACCAAACAAACGCTTTTTAACAATTCTTATTATGAATAACGTAATACTTTTGTTTTGAACATTTTCTGGGATCTTGTTGTAAAAGCATATACATCGCCCCACAAAAGACTTACTCGACTTAGCCGAGTAGTAGGCATCATCAGTTTATGTCTGTTCCTGGTGTTAACATTATGGTTATGACAGTTTCTGGCAAATTCACTTATGTGCCTATGAACATACATTACATTATCAAGAATATATTGAGAAGCAACAGTTATGCAAATTTCTTTGAATTTTGCTCTCAATGATTCTCTAGGACCTAGGTTATAAATAGCGCGAATAGCCCTCTTCTGCAGCACAAATATTGTATTAATATCGGCAGCGTTGCCCCATAGCAATATACCATAGGACATAATACTATGGAAATAACTAAAGTATACTAGTCGCGTCGTATCTATGTTTTATATATTTTATATTCAAAACATTATTATATATTTTATATGTTATATATTTTGAGCATTCGCCACGAAGCTACTCGTATCATGACAAACCAATGCAATATTTGCAATAGTACATTAAACTAAACAAGAATATTAATTTACAACTTTTTTGATTTAGGCGGTCACAAGAAATTACCCTCCTATTTTCTGTGTATGCATTAAGCCTGTGCATGCTTAATACCCATAATATATTTATTAAATTAAATCAATGCTTATAAATATTTGTACAATATTTAATTTGATTTCATGAAACTAAAACCGTGTAAGGAAGTGTACCAAGAATTCTCGCAGCACTTCCGTGATGGATAGCTAGGTTGATCCGTACAAAAACTCGTGGAAAAAATGTAAAAAAGAATTAAAGTGTTGGTATGAATCTGCGTGAATAAAAATCATTTGATTATTCTTTGACAGATTACTCCATCGAAAGAATCAATTGTTCATTACTTCGATAAAAGATACATGTTACGCTTTTCTACGTGCAGATTCGAACTATTGAATAGGAAGGACGTCGTATTTCTAAACTCATATCTAAATTATTTCAAGAGAAAAAACACTTTTTCATCATCTTAGTTTGGGAAGTAAAGGCTAAATATTATACTTAAATTTCGGGGTAGATTCTGTATTTAAGCACACATATTCCTTTCCTCAATAAGGCTACTGGAAGCCCAAGCGCTGGCAGCTATTTCGGTCAACGGATCAGCCTTGCTATCCAACGCGGTAATGCTGCCAGTGTTCTTGGTACGCTTCCACGTAATGATAGTTTTAATTTTATGTAGTCATAGTATTGTAAATATAGTTATAAGATTTGTTTTGTTTGAATAATAAACATACTATTCATTATATTCCTTGAAAATTGAAATCCAGATATATTCTAAAATTTTCCGATAGCCTTTAATTTTTAAACTAAGTAGTAATATTATAAAAACGAGTTTATTTTATGAAATAATGCTTTACTAGCGATGACGCAAATCCCTTGCACGAGTAATTACTTACAAAATGAGGTGTACATTATTTTAAATGAGTGCAGAACTCATTAACAAAACATCCTTGCATGTCAATGACACATTGCTAATGGCGGGATCTTTGCAAAACTCTGTTAACAAATTAATTATCTCACAAAAGAATTGCTTTGCGGTGTGTATAGTAATGAATGGCTTCAAATAATTGAAAATTAATCAAGCAGTTTGAATAATTGTTACACTAGCCTCATAAGCGAAAAAGTGTGTGTGTACTTGTGTATGCACGCAAGAAGTTATACTTCTTTGGCCTAACAAAGCAAGAATCCTTAAAATTATTTATTCCTCCTGCTATTCTACTTTTGTAGTAAGAACAATGTTGTAAAAATCTTGAAACGATGGGTTTGATAATTAATTATTAAATAACGAATACGGCTGTACGGGCTTGAACCCTTTGCTTATCCTAATAATGGACGAATGAACCAAAAAAAAATAACTAATGTCGCAAACGTCAGAAAATTTTAGGAACCAACTTCACCCTATTACTTTTGTGTGTCAAAAGTTCACTTTCGTTCGATACCCACAAAATAGGCCAGCGTAAAGAAGTTTTCACTTCAAAAGATACACATTTTTTTGCGTCCTGACAAGGGAGAAAGGGCTACCCTCCGAGGTAACGATGATAATAAGATGGTAAATGCTCATGGATTACCATACCAACGCAGCCGCATTAGCTATGCTATATTATATATAGCTATATTACCACACGAAACCTACTATGATGTTTAGTACCTACTAAACATCACCTGTTTGGATTTGGGCTAGTACCCGCTAAGCTTCATCGGAGGCAACCTTCCCTTGGGGAGAGAAAGGCGCAAGCTGCTCTCCCTTGGGAATATTCGCTTGGATATAGAACAGAAGGTGCAATCTAATTAGGACTAGTGTTACATAAGGATGATCACAAATGGGGGGTGACTACATTTGTCTGGTTATTCCCATATGCCAAGAGGTGATCCAGGTCAGACGAGAGGGGATCGGTGACGGCGTTTCTAGGCCTCTGGACTCGGTAACGGGAAGGAATAATCCACATCCTTAACCAGGTGATTGGGCTGATTGTCTAAGGACTTCAAAAAAAATTTAGTAAAGTTCAAAATGATTCGAAAGTTTCTTAAAAAAATCATTCTATTCATCGCACCACAGCCAGTGAGGTTTTGACATTAGCATAGACTTTTACTTTTGTTACAGTTTAACTGATGTATTTAATACTGATAAGAATAATGTGTTTGGTTCATGTCATGTTTGAAGAGGTGCCTTATGATCCTACTGTCTTCTCCGCCCCATTGAAACACCCAAAGGCGGGTCTAAAGTATTTTCCACTGCCAACTTTCATTCACGGAATCTACTTTGCCAATGGACACTTTTTAAGTACTTTAAACATTTAAAAGTGAAATCGAAGATGATATCCTATAACAAACTTTCGTCTGACCTGGATCGCGTCTTGGCATACGGGAATAACCATATCTGTATAATGCCAACTTGGCATAAAGGCATAAGGACCTGCTTGTATAGACTTGTTAAAACATAATGTCTTTGCACTTAATCTTTTGTCATTACTCACACTACTGCTTCCAAGAAACATAAAGTTGATATCTAAAATCAACAAGTCTTTAGGAGTCAAAGGACTTACATCAAATCTCCGATATCTTAAATATATTTAGACAACTATAGATTACAGTTTCAAGAACTGAATGGAATAGTATCAGTTAATTATTCTTATCTATTTGTTAACAATCAGTCACATCATTACCATATAGTGTACGATACACTAAACTTTAACCCGAACGCACTATTGATAACTCAATTACCCAACATTGAATATAAAAATAGCCTGGGTGTCCTAGTGATCACCACCGCACACATTCTATTGCAACACCAGAGGAATCACATAGCGCTGCCGGACTTTTGAAAAGGTGTACGGTTTTTTTTAAAGTACCCATGTTGTATCGTTCTGGAAACACCGAAAGAGGTTGCTCATTCAGTTATACGTGAAAATTGTTCCTTGAAAACCACATTGTGGAGGAAAGCGACGCATCCGTATGGTGGGGATGTATCCTAATTTGGGGCGTGTCGTGTGAATGTGGTATTCGGTGGCAGGAAACAGGTCCCCTCCCCCTGAAACGCGGTGAAAGATATACAATGAGGTGACGGTACATAACGCCAAGTGATCTAGCCGTTTACAGAGCATTGGACCCCCGACAATTTCGAGAATATATAATGATAATTAAGTATAACACAATAATATAATACTGACACACTTTAACATAAATTATCTTGCCCCAAACTAGGCATAGCCTGTACTATGGGTACAAGACAATAATATACTTACTTATAGATACATAATGTAAACATCCATGACTCGGAAGCAAACATCCATATTCCTAATATAAATGTTTGCACCTACCGGGATTCGAACCCGGCACCTCTAGCGCAGCAGGCAGGGTCACTAACAACTGGGCTATACACTCACACTGGGATATGGGCCGTCAATTATTATTCTTATTATATTATTATTATAAACCCATCTTCGCCATTCCCCATGGTTTCTTCCACTCTTAAAAGTATGTTAACATAACCTCTTTTCCTTGCACTTTCTTTATATGGCATTGGCAAAATAAGTTAAATCAATGACTATCTCCACGGGGCCCACGATTCAATCCTAACTATTGCATTTTCAGATTCACGCCACGTGTCCTGACGCGAGTATAACATTTTAAGCCCATCCCAAGAAAAGTTTTCAGTTCAAATATTGTCGCGATTATTTTTGACCCCAACAGTAATTCATAATAATATAATAAGTAAAGCAGCTATGCAGTCCATCCTTCTTAAACATAATTTATACCTTCTTAGAAATTAAAGCAATGGAAAATACAAAATCATACAGCATCCAGTCGTAGCCGAGAAACAACGTCAACATTTTTTTTAAATTACTAATTTAATTAAAATTTGTTCTGTAGAAGTGATTGTAATTTTTTTTTTTTTATTTATATAATTCGTTATTATTTAATAGCCAACAAACAACGTTATAAAATTACTTTTCAAGTAGAAACGCAATTATCATGTTTTAAAGTGAAACTTTTATTACATTGTCTCAAACTTTTTCGTCTGTGTCTTGCATGTCGCGTGACGGTCGGGCGACGCCTATAGTTCGCAGCGAGCTGACCGTGTAGTGTGTAAGACTATTACTCATTTGTGCCAGTGCTCCACGCTATTTTGTTTGTTTTTATTATTTCCCATTATCATTCCAATTTTCCAAGCATAAAATTAAAATTGATAAAGCGATTATTATACCCTTAATGGAATATTATTCCAAAAATTTTTAGTTAAATGTCTATAATGTGAAAAAAAAATAATTTTTACCGTGGTTTCATAAATCCACACAAACCTTTTTTTAAGTATGTTGTAGTTATAGTGGAATGTATGTTGTACTTTCTGTAGGTAATCTATATATATAAAAATGAATTGCTATTCGTTAGTCTCGCTAAAAATCGAGAACGGCTGGGCCGATTTGGCAAATTTTGGTCTTGAATTACTCGTGGAGGTCCAGAGAGAGTTTAAAAGGTGAATAAATATGAAAATGCTCGAAATTAAATAAAAACAAGAACTTTTTTTTCCTTTGATGTGTGAACGACAAAGGAAAAAAATTTAATTTCGTTTAGAAATTAAATTGAAAGAAAAGTTTACAATGAATAATTAGAATCTTTATACCTTTCTAACTTTCTCAGGAGGTAAGAAACAAACTTTAATTTAATTATTGATTTTTTCAAATAACATTATATGGCAATACGTTTGCTGTGTTAGCTAGTTTTAAATAAATAAAGACTGTCATGGGATAGAAACAATGCATACTGTAATAAGAAATAGGCGTCCCGAATAATATTACTCTGTAACCGTGTCACCGGCGAAACATTAGCTACAACATTCGTAAGGAGGCCAGAATGTATGAATATGCATTATCTTTGACAAACGTTTTGAACTCCCGGCCCATTCGTTACACTTGGCGTACTCAACTTGCCTGTCTATTTATTCTATGTACTATCAGATGTACATCTACATAACAGACGGCAACGCTCCTGGTACTGTACCTTTTTTGGAACCCGTACGCTTGTTTATTTTTTTATGAAAATAAGGGACAAGACGAGCAGGACGATGATGGTAATTGATACACCCTGCCCATTACAACGCAGTGCAGCTCAGGATTATTGAAAAACCCAATAATTCTGAGCGGCACTACAAATGCGCTCGTCACCTTGAGACGTAAGTTGTCAAGTATCATTTGCCCAGAAATTTCACAAGCTATGGCTCCCTTTAGACCGAAAGACAGACAGCTTACACATTACTGCTTCATGGTAGAAATAGGTACCGTTGTGGTACCCATAATCTAGCTGGCATCCGGTGCAAAAGAGTCTCCCACTATCTATTTCATAAAAAAAACGGTGACACCTCACAACAGATATAAAAAACTTTAAAGGGCGAAACCTTATTTATATCAAAATACAACGAATTTTGTGTTATATTATAACGTGTACATTATTCTGGTAATTTTTGTATCTCTGATTGATGGTGATTGAGCTACGACTCAGCCGACTAAGCCCGGATGATCGTTACATAGCCAAGCGTGATTGCTCAGTCTCATTCAACGTACACTAAATAAAGTGCTCAGGTAAGGTCAGTAATCATATAAATATTGTAAAGATAGTTATATAAGCATTGATTTCTTTTGCATAACTGATTGCACATTTTTAACTCAATATCAGCCATGTACAAAAGGTGTTATAAATATTAATATTTCGATCCGTTTTTTATGAATATAAGGGATGATACGAGCAGGACGTTCAGCTGATGGTAATGGAGACGCCCTGCCCATTACAGTGCAGTGCCGCTCAGGATTCTTTAAAAACCGTAAAAATTCTGAGCGGAACTACAATTGCGCTCGTCACCTTGAGACGTAACTTGTAAAATCTCATTTGCCCAGTAATTTCACTAGCTGCGGCGCTTAAATAGAAATAAAGTTAGTAAAACGTTTAAATAAAACCGACTCCACGATGTCTATAAAAACTCTACCTTAAATAGAGGAAACTGTAAATCGTCAAGGACATTTTGTTTTATAAAGTAATCACTAAACTAGATATGCCTGAATTCAGTGTTTTTTGTATATATTTATACATATAGGTGAAAATCATTAATGTTAGAAAAAATATAACTGAAGTTAAGAAAAATTGTGATTCGAATTCTTTCAATTCAAGAACAAATAAAAATCTGTACGTTCCGTTTAATAAGTTAGCTAGAGTTAAGAGCTTAGGGTAAGATAAGTTTAAGAACTTACTTGGTATTAAATTTTACAATAAAGTACCAAACAGATATAGTACGACTTACTGAGCACAAATTCAAGAAATATATTAAAGATATTTTGACAAAAAGGCTTACTATAGTATAGTAGATTAAATAGAAGATAAAGATGCATGGTTCTTATCTGGTTCTGCGTAGGCCACCATAAAATGTATAATATTAGATGAAGTAGGGTTAGTTATTATATGATTTAAAAAATGGGCTGGGAGTTTCTTATAAGTTCTTCTTCCCGTGTCAAAGCCGTCTCTTGACGTTACGATTGAGTATTTTTGTTGCATGTTGATTGTAATCAAAATAATTTGTAGACGCTTTTTTTGCCACTTCTTCTTATACAAGCTCTACCTTTAACGAAGGTGTTTGAAATTGGTTTTGACATTCATAATTGTCATATTTTTAGACTCTGAAATCTGATCTGAATCTGATTTTATTTGATTTAGGTAATTCAAATTCAAATAATTTTATTCAAAATAGGATGTGACATCACGTATTGAAAGTCAAAAACTACCACCCATTTCAAAAATAATGCCTCAGACCTGAGAAGAACGGGTGCAACAAACTCTGCGGGCTTTTTTTCATAAAAAATATAGTTACAAAGTACTACAGTACAATTAAACTTATTATTTAATAGCCTGAGGGCAGTCGCTCCATTTCCAATCTGTGGTATCATTAAGAAAGTCACTTATGTTATAGTAACCTTTACCACACAAACGTTTTTTTATAATTCTTTTGAATAACGTAATACTTTTGTTTTGTACATTTTCTGGGATCTTGTTGTAAAAGCATATACATCGCCCCACAAAAGACTTACTAACTCGACTTAGCCGAGTAGTAGGCATTATAAGTTTATGTCTGTTCCTGGTGTTAACATTATGGTTATGTCAGTTTCTAGTACTTTTCAGTCTTTGAAGTCGGTTTTTTTAAACGTAGTTTATTTTTTATTCTATATCGGCTTATTTCTGGCTAATAGATATTTTGTACTTTCACTTAAATCATGCCTACACAAACAGTTCAACTTAACATACACACAAAGCACTCGGTAAAATTGTCCATTAAAATATTTGCAAGATTCGAGGCCATTCGGTAAAAGAAATTAAAATTGAATGGGCGTTATAAAGTTAATAAGATATGTTGAACCAATTATCGTTCTTGTGGTCTTATTAACGATCTCGATAATAAACCTCAAAAAGGCTATAAAATGTAGCGAGTAAACATTTTAGATGTCTGTTCGGTTTCTCCGGACGCACCGGGTCTGTCCTGAATAAGACATCGTTCATATTTCCTGTTCATTTATAGCATTATTGCAACATTATACATATATAGTCCATTAATTAAAGGTCCAAACTCAAACCCACATGCACACACTCACTCAGGCACACACACACAGTTTTCAGACTTGTTTTCATTGTGCGATAGTTGTAAAATTTGGTTTTTAATAATTTCTGTTTATTTCTATATTGTTTATTCAATAATATGTATCAGGTATCTGGTAAGGAAGTTGCGAAATATTCCCAATATAAGTGTCCTAAGACAACTTACTGGGAAGTCTCAACCACTAAAAATGTATAATATGTAATCTTTGAAATAAACGAAATCTATGTTATATAGTACTAAGTTCTGCTTAAGATTCATATCGAAAAAGATCACATGATTGACGGTAGACCACACCATAGACTAACAACAAACAAAGCGAGCGAGAGAGACTAACATCTCTTCCGGAGATAAAACATGCCTTGGCATTAGCTCCTTAGAATTTTGAATATAAAACCTGCTACTTTCGACAAATATGGTTATAGTCTGTCAGATCATCAATACGCTAGTATTTTCTAAGTTTACACAGACATACATTCCTAAACAAGAGTCTATAGAAAAGTTTTCTGTTACTGCATGCTAGTATTTTCTAAGTTTACAAAGATATACATTCCTAAACAAGAATCTATAGAAGAGTTTTCTGTTACTCATTGCATGCTAGTATTTTCTAAGCTTACAAAGACATCCTTTCCTAAACAAGAGCCTATAGAATAGATTTCTGTTACTCATTGCATGCAAGTATTTTCTAAGTTTACAAAGACATACATTCCTGGACAAGAGCCTATAGAATAGTTTTCTGTTACTCATTTTGTGCTAGTATTTTCTAAGTTTACAATGACATACATTCCTAAACAAGAGTCTATAGAATAGTTTTCTGTTACTCATTGCATGCTAGTATTTTCTAAGTTTACAATAAACATACATTCCCAATCAAGAGTTTGTAGAATAGTTTTCTGTTACTCATTCAAATTAAGCTTATGTTTTCAATTATTGAAGGGTTTTACGCAATCACATTTCGTTGTAACTAATTCTTAAAAAAACACAAATAGAATTTTTAACAATATTGTACTGCAAAGAAATAAAGAAAAGACCTACAGTGTGTTTCGTAAATGTTTTTATGACGAATAAGCTATCTAAATTAAAAAGTTGCAATTTGTTTAATACAATTGAATACATAAGTGGATTGCAAATTAAATTAAAATTTTAGAATACAAGTTCCAAAGCGAATCCAAATAACTTATATAATGTTTTGAAATTATCAGGATATAATATTTATTAAACTTTATAAGCAGTTGCCAAAGCCAAAGATCAAGCTTAGCAGCGCGGAGAAAGATAACAAAATTCTTTTATGTATTAGTCGTAAATTGATAACTTTAATGTCAGCTATAAATATATACATTTTGTATTTATATTTTAATACTATTCAATACTATTTATTTCTATTTTTCATTTCATTTCAAACATAAACGTAATAAATCACTTATGTTAATTAATTTAGACAGTGCAGAAAACCATATATTAAGACTGTGAAATATATTTTGTGAAGATGGATTGCTAATTTTTAGTTAATCAGTAAACTTTTGTTACTTACTACTAAAAAAAATAACCTATGCACATTACTCTGAGTCTGACGTATAAAAAAACTTACTGCCATACATTTTATGTGATGGCATACATATACGGTCTATAAAGAGATATAAATTTTATGTATAATAATGTTTTATACGTGCAATCAAAGCACTGCTACATTGTATGTTAACATACCTGATGTACAATTTAGAAGACAGACAGTTTGATAGATACAATAATTAAGAACTAATTTTTCCTATAATCTTATACTATATATATGTGAATGTAAGTTTGTTTGTTACGCTTATACGGCGGAGTTACTGGACCGATTTTTGATGAAATTAAATACAGCGCTAGACTAGAGCTTGGGAAATGACAAAGGCTATAGGCATTTTATCACGGAAAAATCCATGATTCCCGTGGAATTGGTAAAACCTGAAAGTCACGTCGATAAGCTATTACAATATCAATAGTAGGTTTAGTTTGCCATAGCAATCTTCCTCGAAATAAGACTCATATAATATGTTGGGAAAGGACAACGGGAACCGGAATTGGAATAGGACATGAGATAATTTTCATTTACAAACCACCTAATTATTTTTAAGAACTTTTTATCTAATAATCATAATGTTAACCAGGAACACAAATATACCGGCTAATTAGCCCAGTATTTCTACTAGCTGACGCTCTCTTTGAGTCTAATCGCAAAAAGCGCCTGCAAACCTACTGCTTGATTGTAGACACTGGCGCCGTTGTGGTATTCATCCAGCTGACATCCTTTCAAAATTCTCAGAGTACTGGGTCGTCTGCAGTTTTTTTATGGAATAGGAAGACAAACGAGCGTACGTGTCACCTGGTGTTAAGTAACACCGCCACCCACAATCTCTTGCAACACCAAAGGAATCACAGGAGCGTTTTTGAAGGTACTCATGTCGTATCGTCCCGGAAACACCGCACAAGGAAGCTCATTCCACAGCTTTGTAGTACGCGGAAGAAAGCTCCTTGAAAACCGCACTGTGGAGGACCGCCACAGTTTGCAGTTTGTGCAGTTCTGAATTGCACCAGTTAACGTTTCCGTTCAGTGAAACTCTGATCGTATTATTTTACTTGTAGCAATTGATTGCTTTGAATTATGATGATTTGAATGAAAGTATCTATTGAAACAAGCTATAAGACCATGCAAAATAAACCGTCTTCCAAAAAAAATTAACGTCAGAAGTTGGTGAGGGAGTAAAATGCCGTAAGGCATTATGGCATGATTTTCCGGGATAAAATGTAGGCTATGTCCTTAACCAAGCTCTAGTCTATCACTGTATCAAATTTTATCAAAATCGTTTCAGTAGCTCCAGCGTAAAAGAGTAACAAACAAACTCACATTCATATTTATAATATTAGTAGGGATTATAACAGTGCATGTAACATTACAAACGAGTACGAATTACAAACATTGATTTATATGTATAAGATAAAATTTATTTAAAGCTAAAACTTATCATGTTATTTATTAATGTTATATTTAGAACACGCTATAAATGCTTGTCACGTAACAGTGATATACCTCCTAGCTTTTAGCAGGTCGCAGATTTATCTTGTGGCAAGGACATGATGTTATCTTACCAGAATAGAAACAAGACTATAAACTGCTGACAAACTGACAATTTATCTTTACTATTATGATTACCAGAAGCAGTTATCGTAATATGTTACAAACAAAAAAATGTGACTAACTCGGCGTACTCTTAAGTTAAAATCAAATCAAAATCACTTTATTCATTTAGGTCACGGAAATGACACTTATGAAAGTCAAAAAAAAATTTTTCTTTCTTATTGAATCTGCTACTTCGTAAATGGTTGAGATAGTGAGAAGAAGTAGCAAGAAACTCAGTGCGACTCTTAAATCATGACTTACATTTCTCTTAAATCAATTAATACAACAAAAGTTATTGAGTACAGTAGCTGCATCATCCACACACACCGTAAATAAATTAAGGTATTCTGTGAGCATTTTATCAACGATTATATATAAAATGTATATATATATATATATATATATATATATAATTTTATGATATACAATAACTTTTAAGAATCTGAAGCTGAGTCCCCGGCAATAGGATCATCATACCACCACAAGCAGCAACCGTTCACGAGCATGACGCATGAGCCAGCCATCGCCTCCCTCAACCAATTATTTTAGGGAAGGGGACGACCCGTCCCATGTCGCCGCCGCAAGCAGTTAATTGGTAATGATAGCAAAATAGTATATTTTTATGTGGTACAGATTTTGAAATTATAACTTGTGTCGTTATTTAAATTTCAAATGGCTGTATTTTGAACTGTATGATTTTTACAACTAAAAATGGCCATTTACTAGTGAGACTCCACTATTTTCTTATATGCTTTCAATGAGACAGTCACTCAAAGAAAAATTTAGAGAAATAAATATTATGACAATGCATTGTCAATAGATTTATGAAAATTTAATATACGTTCACAAAAACCTTTTTGCTATTAATAATGATTTTCATTATTATAACACTAGAAATAAGGGATTGCTTGTAACTAGTTCTACTAGGCTTCATAAGATACATAAAAGCTTTAAGGGTAAATAATGTAAACTTTCATGTTTCATGTTTTATTTAAGATTGAAACAAATGGCGCTCTGAGGGAGAAGAAGCGGCGCAAGAAACTCTCCCAGCATTATTTTTTGCGCTTTTTTTAATAAAATATACAATATTGTACTGTCAATGTTATTGCTATAAAAAAAATCATAATCTAGTCCCAGGTTGTCCGATCAGTTAGATATTCAGCTGTGGAATAGTAAGGATTTACGACAGAGCCATTTTTGTAATAAAACATTTAAATTTAATTATAGATAATGCCTGAATAGTGGCTGAGACTATATTATAAAATTGTATACATTTACCCTTAAAGCTATTATGTATCTTATGAAGCCTACTAGAATTAGTTACAAGCAATTCCTTATTTCTAGTGTTATAATAATGAAAATCACTATTGACAGCAAAAAGGTGATGATTTTTTTGAACGTATATTAAATTTTCATAAATTTACTGACATTGAACTTTTAAACATATATTTATTTCTTTATGGATGGCGGTATATTAATGTTCAAGGTATGTCATGTTTTGTGATTTACCTTTTATAATATTATTTCGTTAAACGATACAATGTGGGTAGAATAAATATTGCCTTCGTAATGGTATACAGGTGATTTCATAATCAAAAATTAATGCCATCAATCCATTTTAAATATGCCTACTCTTAAAATTGCTAACACCTGCTTAGATTGACAAGATGATAAAATTTGCAAGCCACAGATAAAGCGTACTCCTCACGATAATTTTTTCAAACTGTGTTCTTTTGCGTTTACGATGAACAAGTAATATAGTCTGTTATAAGTCATTCAAATGAAATTAGACATGTGAAGGAGGATTTGCAGGTGTATTTGGTCGTAAACATTTTCGTAATTAATTTTCCAGACAGGTTTTTATAGTACATAATTATGTAGACGCAAAATGGGGTGTACGAGTAGTTATGTAGAGCAGTAACAAAACGGATTTATTTACGTTGTTGTAACCAAATATTAATATGTATATGACCAATACAGATTCGTGATATAAAAAATACATAATATACAATTATTTTATTGATGACTACTTCCGTTGAATAATTATAATTTATTTGTGCCTCAGAGATTCGTAATGGGTTATTGTATAATATTATTTATTGAAATAGGTTAAATATTGCATAATTATAATGAATTTTTTTTAAGATTGTTATGCTGTAGCACCTATTTTCTCTATTGTTTATACGGTCATTGTTTATCATCTTATATATATACAATTTTATAAAATTCAAACTCCTCCGAAACGGCCTTACCGATTCGTATAAAAATTTGTGTGCATATCGGCTAGGTCTGAGAATCGGCCAACATCTATTTTTCATATCCCTAAATTATAAGTTTACCCAACCCTAATTTTATTTTTTATTTTTTTGACAAAGATAAATTTTAATTTATTATGATTCAGAATTTCAAAATACATATAAGTAATTTAAAATTTTACCCGTCTACAATCAGAACCTATTTTTGTAAGGCGACTTTTATATTAATTTGTTCCAACAGATCTGCAATAGGGTTGCAAGATGGCAGTCGAATATAATAATTATTGTAGTATGATATATTTAGTAGAACTGAGAATCGGTCGCCCCAATTTGTTTACAGCTAGTAATATATAAATAATATATATGTCATGGGTGTTTATTGAAGTATGTTTAAGTAAGTGTACTTTAATGTATATATCCTATTTGGGACAAGATTTATGTGTAAAAATGTGTCAATATTATCATTATTTATGAGTATGTAAAGTACATGAAAACAAATTCAGTTGAATTCGCCACAAGTCTTGTATTATTTATTTTATCCAAAAATGTTACTTCCAATACCACATATTATAGTTATTTTGCGCTATTTAGTTTAATTCTCACCTATTGTAATAATCGGAACTTATAACTATTTCAAACAAACATCAAGTTTTTGACTATAAACTTACAGTTGTGGTATTTTTCACCAGCTCCACTCGCATCTAATCATGCTTTTTGAATACGTACAATTCCTTGTTGTTGAAAAAACAAAAATTCTTTAAGTTGCAAAGTTCCCTTGATAGTCATTAATATCAAAATTAGATCTGAATGGCACCATTCCGGGATACACTCTGGGGTGCACTCTTTCGAACGAAATTTACGAAATTATCAAGCAGAAGATATAGGAAAAGCACGTGATACAAGAACTTTTTCTTTTTTTTGATGTGGGTTTAATGTACACTGAAAAAATCTATACCTTACCACAGTTCTAAGATAACAACTATATATTTATTTATTTATTTATTCAAGGTCCACCAACACAGAATACACACGTCAATTCATAAAATTGTAACATTAAGTTCAAAAATCTTGTTCCTACAATTACAGACGAAACACATCATGCACATAAACATACGAAGAATTTAGTTCATCTTAATATATATAAATTACGTGACACGTTGTTTGTCCGCGATGGACTCCTAAACTAATGAATGGATTTTAATGGGGATTACTTCATTGTGTGCAGTTTGGTCCAACTTGAGAGATAGGACAGTTTTTATATCGATTTGGGACCCATAATTATTTTTATTTTTAATATTTGTTTTGTATGGACATATTTTCTATGAGAGAATTTTGTGATGCACAGTTTGACAGTTCCGCTGTGAAACAATTTCATTAAAAACTTAACACAACATGGAGCATTTTTTAGGAAATAATTCTTGATGTTCTGAAATATTATTGACAAACTCCTATAAAACAGTATTTTTTTTTATTATCTACAGAACAACGTCTGTCGGGTATATGTATAAAGTAAATGGAAGTCCTGTAACGCTAACATGTCACAACAATATGAAACAATATGAATGTCAAAACAATATATTGTACAACACAGTACCATAACTTTATATCTATTTACCTATTAAGTTACTATATATTATTGTTAAGACTACCCAGATCCCACAGACAAATCATTAAGATGGTTTTGTGGTTTAATGTGGCCTAATAGTTTACACACCGGCCTAAAAGTATAATAAAACCATTACATATTTGTTGCAACACCTGCGGAAGATCGAAGCTTTCTTGGTTTCGTAAGAGCCCGGTCTATGTCTCGGTCAGGGCCACCGTCTCCCACCAGTAAGTGGAGGTAAGTTCGTGTGTGCTGAAGAGAAGGGGTTGGGGGGGGGGAGTGCGCCCGCGCAGACCGGAACGCTAGATCGTGATGCACCGCGGAGCGCGACCGCTAAAGCCACGAGACTTGCATTGCAACACTATTACAATAAGTTATATTTCCTACGCGATCTATTTCCTCCGATTAAGATACTAAAACTTCACCGGAACACAATTACCAGTGGGAGGCTCCATTGCATAGGATCCCGGCTAGTTCAGCTAGGTACCACAACTGTACATTACTGTGTTTCGGTCTCAGTTGTAAATTAATTAGCGCAACGAAAAGTTTTTCCATGTTTAGAATTACTCCTCTCTGTCATGCAATTCTGTAGTGACAAAGGTAAGATAGAGACAAAAACTTTTAAAATTTGAAATAACTCAACTTCGCATTTACACAGAAGAAGTAGAGATTTCTTTCTCTCTAAAATAAAAATGATACTATTCGTATACCACAGCTGAAGGCTCCTTTGCACAGGATGCCGGCTAGAGTATGGGTACTACAACGGCGCCTATTTCTGCCGTGAAGCCGTAATGTGTAAGCATTACTGTAGTTCAGTATGAAGGGCGCCGTAGCTAGTGAAATTACTGTGCAAATGAGACTAAACATCATATCTCTCAAAGTGACGAGCGCAATTGTATTGCCACTCAGAATTTTTGTGTTTTTCAATAATCCTGAGCGGCACTACAATGTAATGGGCAGGGCGTATCAATTACCATCAACTGGACGTCCTGCTCGTCTTGTCCCTTGTTGCCATAAAAAAAATACTGAAACCTCAGCGGGACACATTTTATTAACTCCATATTAAATTTACTTATTTGATAAACCAGTTAACAATAACTGTATATCAACTTACGTATTGACTCAAAACAAGTTTGAAAACTTTATAATTATTACATAAAATGTAGTGACATGTAAAAGGAAATACGCATATAAATGTAATTTTAGTCATTCATTACATATTAAATTTTTAACCAAATTAGTTTCTTTATAATTTAAAAAACAAATCAATTCAAGTGGCTTACAAGATGATCTTACAATTTTGCAGCGCATTTGAAATTACTAGAAATACATCCAACATTCGAAAACCCACTCAAAATATAGGCATAGCCAAAGTATATAATATTTTAACGGACACGAAATTCAAATCTGTACTTGATTTACAAACACAAACCTATCATATCATTCATTCTCTCAATATTATATTATTACATTTTCCAATTCACTAGAGACAATAATTTCTTTACTTTTAGTTTTTAATATTGTTTTGTATAACTTGCAATGAGCGATTCTCTCCTAACACAGATTATCTAAATCTACGAAGAGATTGTAAATGACTGTGTACAAATAAAGAAATTTGATTTTCGTTTTTTTTTTTACATTTACAGTACCAGCATTCCATAAGTTACAGATACTTGAATTATTCAAATATTGCGAGCCTTCTTGAGTATAAATTGTGCTAAGATTCGTCTTTAATCAATTCGACAAGTGTTTCACCTCTACACGAGGCATCCTCAGGAGATATTGACTCGCCAAATTCTGGCACGAGATACTAGGACACGAGAGATACTTAACTTGTCGAGGGTCCAGTATAGTACCGTAGAGTAGTCAAATAGTTAGGTGTGTTCTAGCATATTTATCACGAGGTTGTCGTCGAGTTTTCTTCTCAGCCCCTCTGTAAGGGTGCAAGGGGGGTGTTAGGGCTGAGTTCTATACCACCCTGGCACTTCTTCTCCCGAATGTTCTTCTCCCGAAGACGTTGGGAGAGTCTTTGGGTAATTAGGATGCCTTCGCTATTCACTCGAAAGGCAACGTTAAATTTTAATTTTTTTAGTTTTTTTTTTGTGTTGTGTCCTTGCTAGTAGCTTTGTCAGTCAGTCCTTTGTCATTTTCGGCCTCTTGTTAGCTCATGAGGCGTGTTCCAAAAAGCTTCTTAATCTTCAGCTTCACACGTTGTAAGCAAAGATATAATTCATAAAATCTGAATGTGTTGCGTTTCTCTACAGTACGAATGTGGCTGGCTTGAATGTGATATGAAACTACGACCTTTCTGCATCCTTCGTTTTTATTCTAATTACTTTTCTGGATTTTGATTCGATTTGGATTCAAGGACTGTTTACGCTAAAAGCCATCAATGCAAGTTCCACTGAAACTTAAAACGAATCGAAAATTAGGGATATACGTAAAGCCCTACCTAAACGGGAAAATCATAATTTCAGCAGAAAAAGCCAAAGATCGCTATGACGATCGATTCTACGCTGCCTTCATCGAACCTACTCCGGCGATCTTGAATAGATCGGCGGTCCATCTTGTGGGGGGCCTACTAACGCTACGTCTTCCAATACATGGTCGCCATTCGAGGACTTTACTGCGCCAACGGCCATCTGTCCATCGAGCTATTTTCCCTTCCCACCACTTCAGTTTCGCAACCATCTGGGCTATGTTAGTGATAAAATGTTCGTTATTTACTAACAAGAAGAAAAAACATGAAAGTACGAGTAACTTAAGCAAAATGTATCTAAAAAACAGAAGAGTGTCTCTTGTAACCATGACATAAGCTGCATTACGATATCAACGTGATGTATGAAAAGTTATCAAACTCTACAAATCGTACGTTGCTTCTCAATTTTATTTACTTACAAATTGTCACATTATGTCTGTGAACGTCTGGATCACTTGGCGTTGCGTAGAGACGTCGCTTCACAGTGCGTCTTCTACCACATTTATCACGGGTAGTGTTCCGAAGAGCTGTTTTACCTGATTCCTACCGCCGAATTCCACCTTCGCACGACCTGCCACAAGTGAGGATATCATCCCCACTATCTGGATGTGAAGCGGTCCTCCGCTGAGCGCTTTTCAAGGAGCTTTCTTCCACGTACTACAAAGCTGTGGAATGAGCTTCATAGTGCGGTGTTTCCGGGACGATACGACATGGGTACCTTCAAAATACCGCGTACACCTTCCTTCAAAGCCGGTAATGCTCTTGTGATTCGTGGCGGCGGTGATCACTTAACACCAGGCGACCCGTACGCTCGTTTGTCCATAAAAAAATTGTCACAGTACTTAATTCCTTCAAAAAGTGAAACACATCGCGTGGCATTACAATCTGTTTATTTATTACTAACTTTTACCGGCGACTTGTACTTTGGGCATCATTTTTTATTTGTTAGGATACTTTGCAAATAATACACATACAAACTGCTCTTTACGCTGCCAGCGCGGTGCTCTTCTGTGATGCAGCGGATATCCCTAGTTATTCTGGACAGTCTCTTTAATAGTATTTCCCTGAGAACTTTAATCTCCCATTTCATAAGATACATAATAGCTTTAAGGGTAAATGTGTACACTTCTACAATAAAGTCCCAGCCACTGTTCAGGCATAATCTATAAATAAATTTAAATGCTTTATAAAAAAATGGCTCTGTCGTAAATCCTATTACTCCACTGCTGAATATCTAAATGATCGGACAGCCTGGCACTAGATTGTGATTATTTTATAGCGACTGTACAATATTGTATATTTTTATTGAAAAGAGCGCAAAAAAAAAGAATGCTGGGAGAGTTTCTTGCGCCGCTTCTTCTCTCTCAGAGCGCCATTTGTTTCCGAAGCGGTAGTAGTATCTAGTAGTATAAGAAATGACATCAAAAAGAATTCTAAAGGAATCAATTTTGAGAAAATAAATGCCTTTTATGCCTTTTTATGCCTTTTGATCCCCATGTAGGTCCATGTTTCAAAAATGCTAGAACAAATGTTTCTAATTTCCTTCTAATCAAGTACCTAAATACATAGTTTTATGGAGTCATCTTCGATAATTACGAACTAGGAAATAATTCGATCCTAGGAAATATTTTAACATCCCCTTTTTCAACCCTTCCATTAATTTTTTTGCAATAAATGTAGCCTATATCCTTTTCAAAGCTCTATTCTATCTATGTGTTTAATTTCATCGAAATCAATTGAGTGGTTTAGGTGTGAAAGCATAACATACATACATAGGGATATTATTGTACGCGGCCTTTGCTTTGAGACTTATCGCTAATCATAATAGCCAACTTACTTGCTTATTCCATAATAAAATTGTCTTATTAATAAACGCAATGAAAAGTTACTCCATGTTTAAAATTACTCCTCTCTGTCATGTAATTCTGTAGTGACAAAGGTAAGATAGAGACAAAAACTTTTAAATTTGAAATAACTTTATTTCGCAATTATTACACAGAAGTAGTAGAGATTTTTTTCTCTCTAAAATAAAAATTATACTATTCGTATACCAGTGGAAGGCTCCTTTGCACAGGATGCCGGCTAGATTATGGGTACCACAACGGCGCCTATTTCTGCCGTGAAGCAGTAATGTGTAAGCATTTTTGTGTTTCGGTCTGGTGGGCGCCGTAACTAGTGAAATTACTGGGCAAATGAGACTTAACATGTTATGTCTCAAGGTAACGAGCGCAGTTCTACATTGTAATGGGCAGAGCGTATTAATTACCATCAACTGAACGTCCTGCTCGTCTCGTCCCTTATTTTCGCAACGCATTTAAATAAAACGTATTCCATATAAATGTGCGATACTCAATTTAATATAAAATACACTAACTACGTTATAAATTAACGCGAAGTAAATTTATTCCAAGATTAAAACTTTTTGCCTTTATCTTACTATTGTCACTACAGAATTACATGACAGGGAGAAGTAATTTTAAACTTGGAGTAACTTGACACTGCGTTTATTAATACGACAGTAATAGATTATAATCTTTATACAGTTGTATTAATTCTGAATATAGGTAATTGCAAATTGTTCAAAGCCTGCTAATGTAAACTCTTTAGATGGAGACCACCACCGGCTTCCTGGCTTAATTGGTCATTGAATATTTATCAATTAACAGCTTCAAGCGCTATCAGCGAGGTATAGCAAGAAAAGCAATTTCCATTAAGTCAAACGGCGAACAGAGGTCATCGATCTTACAGACCAGTGTGACCGGATCTTGGAGGAAACTTTTTATGAGTTCGGCGACCGGTCGTCATGTTTACACAAGAAACACGACAAATATTTTTTACTTGCGCTTATAATCTATCAACTTTTTGGTACTTGTTGCGATTATTGGTAATTAATTCCCAGGTGTATTTACTTTTAGCAATATAACTCCTTTAAAGGCATAATAGGCATTTATTTTCTCAAAATTGGTTCCTATAGAATAATTTTTGATAGCATTTCTAATATATTAGATACTACTACCGCTTCGGAAACAAATGGCGCTCTGAGAGAGAAGAAGCGGCGCAAGGAACTCTCCCAGCATTCTTTTTTTGCTCTCTTTTGAATAAATATATACAATATTGTACAGTCATTTCTATCGCTATAAAATAATCACAATCTAGTCCCAGGCTGTCCGATCATTTAGATATTCAGCTGTGGAGTAATAAGATTTACGACAGCGCCATTTTTTATAAAACATTTAAATTTATATATAGATAATGTCTGAACAGTGGCTGGGACTTTATTATAGAAGTGTATACATTTACCGTTAAAGCTATTATGTATCTTATGAAGCCTACTAGAATTAGTTACAAGCAATCCCTTATTTCTAGTGTTATAATAATGAAAATCACGATTAAGAGCTTTTCTTCATACATTTATCTTATGTAGGTAAGCAATTAAGTTCATATAACGCACATAATTTACACAATACGGATGTGTGTAGAATCCTAGTTTTGAAGATATAATCCTAGAATAGAGATTTGTAATCAAATTTAATTGATAGATTTTCACTTGCTGGTATTTGATACAGCCTGCCATACATAATGCAGAAGAAGATCAAGCTAACTGAAAAACCTCTCTAAGTGAAATTGCCGGTTCACCTCCAACATAAGGAGTAAAGTTTTAGTCGCCCAATAAGTTTACAATTTTCAGCGCTTTGCACACCAAAGAATAAAAATTGCTTGCAGACTAATGCTGAGCAGTAAAACATACACCGTGTGTATATACGCCTCCAACTTGTATGAAAAGGGTAGAAATTAAGGATGATTACATAAAACACGAAATAAATTCTGTAGATGGAAATATTAAGATGAAAACAACACTAGATCGGGTGGAATGGATGAAGATAGATAAGAGGCGTATGCCTCTGCAAATGGAAGGCAACAGAATTCGATACCAATAATTTCGTCTAACTCTATATATTATGCACGTATAAATTATTAATTATGTTATAAAATAAATAATTATATATCTGAATAATATAGACCGTTAGTTAAACTACAGTTACAATCTATATGACATTACTTTTGAGACTTTCGTACTTACATATAATATAATATACAAAGAAAATTCTGTGAACTAAAAATCTCTAGTAGGTACTTTTTTTATATATTCAGCTGAAATATTAACATATAGGTACATAATATACAATATTACTAAGGTACTAACCCTTCGTAATAATTAACTGAGTTAAATATATTTATTATAAAAATAAGTAATAACTTATTACTAATAAACATTAAAAGAAAATTTCTAACAAAAGATAATCTAAATTATTTAATTTCAACTGAATTTGTTAATAAAACAAGCGAGAAAGGAATCATAAAAAATGTTGTTAGACAAAAATGATCAGACTCCCTTTCGATAAAATTTCACTAACTAAACACTGGATCCCGCTATATGACCCACGCGCATTAGGGCAGTGTATGTTGGTTAAGCGACGAGGTGTACAGTATAGATACGATTATAGCGAGGACCGCGACGAACCGTACGGCATTCCTACGATAAGCCTGCGTCCAACACTCGACGCTGCCCGTCCCAATAGAGACAGCACACCGTAACATGACGTAGTGCTGTCTCTTTCACAGTTCACTCGCAATCCTTTCCTTTCTACCTGTTGCACTATTACAAAAACCAGATCCTTTGCGCCGCTACCTTACGTGAATTGAATGAGGATTGCGGAGCCTACGGTCGCCCCATATAAAGATAGGGCAGGGACTATTATACACGGCCATTGGAGACGAAACTCGTTAGGATTC
Source organism: Leptidea sinapis (assembly GCF_905404315.1). Taxonomy (NCBI): domain Eukaryota; kingdom Metazoa; phylum Arthropoda; class Insecta; order Lepidoptera; family Pieridae; genus Leptidea; species Leptidea sinapis. The sequence continues at coordinate 9,674,548 of NC_066285.1, read as the reverse complement.
TTGGGGAAGTATTTGCTGCAGGGATGGACGTATGTTATGTCTGTTTGTGTGAGTTGATTGCATAACAGTGGCTTGAGGAGCTATGGGTACGTGATTGGTGAACAAATCATGGTCTGCATAACCGATTCAGTGGAAGATTATTTTGTATTAATGCTTGAAAAGTAATACAAGTTAACAACAACATTTATACACTATTTAGGATTAGTAGTGATACGTTTGAGAACAATTTGGTAAAACCTTAGATCATTCATACGTCTTTTTTCAAATTTTTAATTTATTTATTGAGAGATTATTAAATTACAAAATAAGAATAATAATACAAGTTTTGCTAGAAATCTAGTTAACACTATGCCTGTACTAGGTAAACCTGTGTTTCAGGCGTAAAAAGCTTATATTAGTATTAAATATGTAATCACAAAAAAGAGAAATTTAATAAAGTAAAAAGGTATAAATTAATCTACTGGTTAAGTATATAAGTAAACAATGTCTTCAAAGATAATGATAAAATATAGATAATATTTATTTTAGCCCTATTATTAATTTTTCTGTATCTTCATATTTATTGAAGTGTTTCAAGAAGCCTTCTTACAATTAATATAATTTAGAGCATTGATGTAGATAGATCATAATATATCTGTAAAGACTATGACAGCTGTGAAAACGTCGAAAAAAAAATATGTTTAGAACTAACATATATTTAGAGCAATTAACGCACACTAACAAAAAGTGTCACACATATCGCGAGTATAAGACGTAGACACTGAACTAATATTACTAGCCTGTTTTCATCGGTTGTCTAACAGCTAGACTCTATCTAGACGTTTAAATTATCTAAGGGTTGAACATGCTTTTAGTAGGTTTGCTTGAAAATGTGATTTGATGCCTGTAATAGGCATTTTGTTGGTATACAATATGTGATAAATTAATTATAAGGTTTTAAAAGTTCGGCAATAGTTATATTACGTTTAACAATTATCATTCATATATATATATATCAATATTTTTGATTGTTATTAATTGAAGTTTTGTAAAATTACAACAATATAGGTATATCTACAGTTTAATCAAAATAGATATTCATAAAAATTTCCCTCTTATATACAATACATAGAAAAATAAAAGAAAATTGATACATATTATTATTTCAATTAAATTAATATGAATACGTATTTGACGTAGAAAAATTAAAATTAACTCTTCATCAAGAAGTAAGGCCTGACAAAATATGCACAATTTAAAGTGTTAAAATACATTATGGGTTGTTTTTGACGTTCAATGAGTGATATTCAATCCTATTTCGAATAAAATTATTTGAATTTGAAGTTAAAAAAACTCACAGTATTAATAATAAAAAAATAAAAATTAAGATAAAATCTAAAAAAGACAAAAAAGCAAGAATTAGGCTTGATTCCGTATACTTCTTGATTTTATTTTGAGTGTGTTAGGCATCAATGTGATTATTTCATCAAGTTTTAATAGAGTTATTTAAAATTCGAGTGGGGAGTTTCATAAACTCCATACATCCTCTATATATCCACATAAATATAAGTTGTTTTCAAGTATAACACATCTATGAGCTAGACTACTGCAAAAGTAGCAAAACTTGTGACGTGGTTTGACATTCAGTACGCAAGCGCGGCCCGTGATCTTGGCAATGGGCAATGGTTGCTGGGGCGAAGCGGCAACTCTACCACAAGTGCGACAATCAAGGGCATAAGTCTACAACAACCTCAATCTAACCAATTCCTTTTTCCGTACGCATTGAACACAATGTTGTATGGCAAACGTTAAGTTGATAAAGCTGTTTGGAGTTGTAGAAAGAATTGCGGTCGCTGTACCCAGCCCGCGACCCGCACGCCTCTTACTTCTCTGCAATACAGCCTTCTAACAACCGGTAAAGGTACATAATACGTAATAAAGACGATCACATGAGAATGTTCTGACATCTAAATCACGTAACAAATACATTTCAGTTGTTTGAACTTGAATTGTTCTGTTCACTTAATAGTGTATTAACGGTGTATTTGTGACTAATTGATTACATTTATGCAATAATAATATTGCTGATAAGTTTTAATATTTTATACAACAATTTAATACTATCCAATATTTTTATTCATATTTTTCATAGAGTGCCAGAGATGGAAAAGCTGTCCGAAAGAAACGAACCCAAAGTCCGACACGAGGACTCTCCTCGGCTTATTTTGGTCCTGTGCAATTTATTGCCACGCCAGTTTATGATTTTCATCTAGCACAGGTCAGCGTTCACCCGGTCTTTCGCGTACTTAAGGCGACCTACTAGGCGTCGGCCTTCTACAAGTCCCGAGTATGCTTTTCTCACTCCACAATCTTCTCCCATGCGTTCTACGTAGCCGAGCCAGCGAAGACGATGGGCCTTAAGTTCCCCACGGGTACCTATTTCTACCGTAAACCAGTTATGTGTAAACATTACTGTGTTTCGGTCTTAAGGGTGCCATAGCTAGTGAAATTACTGGGCAAATGATGCACATAACATCTTATGTGTCAAGGTGACGAGCGAAATTGTAGTGCCGTTAAGAATTTTGGATTTTTCAAGAATCCTGAGCAGCACTGCATTATAAAAATGAATTAAGTTTTCTTTAGTGTTAATTCCGCCAATATTTGTTTTTTAACAACAACAATTCGACACGTGTTTCGCCTCTACACGAGGCATCCTCAGGACGTGTTGAACGTGTCGAATTGTTTTAAAAAACAAATATTGGCGGAATTAACACTAAAGAAAACTTAAATCATTTTTATAATTATGGATTTCCGCAAAGTAATTCCTAATTCAATAAATTTTCAGCACTGCATTGTAATTGGTGGGGCCTATCAATTACCATCAGCTGAAGGTCCTACTCGTCTGGCCCCTTATTTTCATAAAAAACATAGTATCCTTCAACTTTCTCCACTAATAAAATGGCAAGAAGACCATGGACTTGAGTCTTGAGTAATACTTGAAGTTATAACAACCACTGTGGGAACAAGTTGTGCAAGCCATAATCAAACACAGTCTGTCCATACAGAATGTATGAAGAATTGAAAATTGCTGCAATTTTAAAACTATTTCTTATAATATAGAAGACAATTTAATAGTTACCTGTACTTGTACAAGATATTCATTGTTTTTAAATAAAGTACTTATTGAGAGAATCAAATATGTGGTATTAATTTAATTGAAATGATAATTTTAACATAATATAATATGTTATTTGGTCGAATTATCATTTATTTATTCCTTTATTACGTTGAAATAAAAAAAAATATCATGAAGTCATAACGCTTCAAATTACCTATTTAAAAAGTTTTTTTAGTTAAAGGAATTATTATGTCACTTTTAATTACTTAAGCATTTTTTACTTAAAAGAGTCATATAAAATTTAGTGGAAGGAATAAATTCACAATCGAATATGTACCAGGATACAGTCATTATGATTATTAAAAGGCATTTATTTTCTCAAAATTGATTCCTTTAGAATTATTTTTGATGTCATTTATATATATATATCAATTTATATATCAATATACTAGATACTACTACTGCTTCGGAAATAAATGGCGCTCTAAGAAAGATGAAGCGGCGCAAGAAACTCTCCCAGCATTCTTTTTTTTGCGCTCTTTTCAATAAAATTATACAATTTTGTACAGTCATTTCTATCGCTATAAAACAATCATAATCTAGTCCCAGACTGTCCGATCATTTAGATATTCAGCTGTGGAGTAGTAGGATTTAGGCCAGCCATTTTTTAATAAAACATTTAAATTTGTTTATAGATAATGACTGAACAGTGGCGGAGACTTTATTATAAAAGTGTATACATTTACCCTTAAAGCTATTATGTATCTTATGAAGCCAAATTAATTACACCTATGATTAGTAGAGAATCAAATTTATTATTTTTTTCATCCTCTATTTTACATATAAAATGAAGCATTTATAATAATAATTATTAAAAAATAATACTAACTGTGACGACTGTACTAAAGTGACGAATTATTGTAATTATTATTGCATTAATTGTAACCTATGTGGTTTTCTAGATGCTAAGTAGACTTAGTTTTGTATATAAATAAACTTCAATATGATAGATAAATAAATAAAAAATGACTTTTTAACATTGAGCAATGCGTTACATAGAGAATGATCTATTAAATCTCGAGCAATGCGCTTAATATACTGAAGCAATATATTTTTTTTAGTTTTTCTTAAGCTGCTAACAATGAGGCAACTTCACGGTCACTTCGATCGGAGATACAAAAGAACTAGCACGAAGCTACCTCACGACCTGATCTGCTGATACACGTGCAGTCCCTGAGAAAAAAACACAATGATTGATTGACCATTACTTTTTTTTAAATTCTTTATATATTTTACAAGCCATACATCGTATTGAATAAGTCGGCTTAAATATATATATCTCACTCTCTCCGCGGTCGGAGCAATGATACATCTTGTCCATTGCCTCTCTGACAACTGAGCAGAACTCAGTCAGGTGTAGTATCACTTTATGTGACATTAAAGGACGAGACAAGCAAGACGTTCAGCTGATGGTACGTTAAGCAGGACGCTCTGCCCAATTCAATACAGTGCCTCTTAGGATTCTTGAAAAATTCAAAAATTGCGCTCGTCTCCTTCACACATAAGATGTTAAGTCCCATTTGCCCAGTAATTTCAAAAGCTATGGCGCCCTGACCGAAACACAATAATGCTTACACATTACTGCTTCATGGCAGAAAAGGCGCCGTTGTGGTACCCATAATCTAGCTGGCATAGTAGCCTCCCACTGGTAAATCGCTTCATCAGGTAGGAGACCATTTGCGGGCTCGTTTGACTTGAGTGTTTCCAACTTATTTTTCAGTTTATTAGACAATACATAACGTTTTTGTCAGATAAGTATCACGAAAACCGTCACAGGTTTATCTGGGTACAGAGAGCTTTTCATTTTATGAAACCTTTTTATTCCGGAAATTATCTTCTAAAGTGTGTTTGAATTTAATTGGTATTTATGTACATTTCTTGCAGCTTTGCAGCCTTGGGCAGTTTGTTGATGTAATCTGGTATTAGGTAATTGACAGTTATCTTTCCATATCTATTATTAATTGTTGGTAAGTAATATTTGCGAATTATATCTAGTTGTTGTAAGCTACGATCAGGCTTTCAGTCAGGCAAGATCGGCTTTTCTGTGGTCAGCGGTGAAGTTAGAACTGAGTATGTTATGAAACACTGGAAGTCTATGAAAGGGGTCTGAGTAAGTATGGACCATCACTTTATGCCAGAAACTATATTCGCATTGCATCGATGTACCTGACTTTACATATATATTAAGACTATACAGATACAAATAATAATTATAATACACACCTTTGCATAAATTATCTAGCCCCAAACTAGGCATGGTCAGTACTATAGGTACATTTAAAAACAGACAAATAAACAACCATGACTCGAAAACTAACATTTTAATTCATGATATTATAAATGTTTGCATCTACCAGGGTTCGAACCCGGGACTTCTAATTCTTTTGACAGGGTAAGTAACCACTATGTCCAAATAGGATATCTTAAGAAAAAATATATAAATTTCATATTTTCTAGAAAAATTATAGTTGGTGCCTAGCAAAACTGTAAACTATACAAATCATCACAATCGGCTAAGTCGTTTTCGGCAAGTCGCTTAAAATAATTAAATAAATAAACAGAAACTTCTACTTTTTAACTGACTTCAATAAAGGAGGAGGTTGTCAATTCGTCGGTATGATTTTTTTTAAATACGTAAATGTCATTACTTTAATTTTTAGAATAAATATCAGGAAAAAACAAATTGCCAACCGATTCGTGATTAAAGAAGATTTTGGTTTAAATCATAATATTTTTTTCATAAAGGAATGTACAAAATATTGTTATTCAACAAAGAATAAAACATATCTAAAAACGGCTGGTTCACGAAACCGTTTCACGAGTCATAATAGGCTGAGTAAAAAAAGTAAACCGTTGTTGAAAAGTACTTCTAATTTAAACTGTTTTAATGCGGATAAGGGATACTGCGTAATCCTTTTTTTATGTTATAATCTTTAAATTCTTAGCAATGTTGCGACCGCCATTATTTGGGCTATTTACCTGACAAAAACGAATACATTCTCGTAAGTGTTTGAAAACTTTGCAAAGCATCTCATACTCCCAACATAACAGGAAATGTAGAATACTTTATAAAGATACAGGAAGTTTGATATAATGAAGATGAAATATATACAAAAAGATTTTACCATCTCGTTTCCTTGCAAGTCTTTACATATTCTAGAATTTGAAACATTCTCAAACATCAAACGTTGCCGACGTTGTAGCCACTGCGAAGAAAGAACAAAAACTTTTTAATTTTTATTTCAAAACTTTGCATGAACAATGGATGTTGTAAAATTTATAGAGGCCGTTTCTGTAATATCTTTTTGTAAATCCCCGTGCGTTAGGTACTAAGAATACCCTTCACTGATTGCTGTCTGTCAGGGAGTCCTTTATCTTATAATCTGCTTGCTGTTAGACCTGCCGACAGCCAGACGTTTTCAAGGATTCAAAACTATTCTTTACCACGAGTCACGTTCTGAATAAGCAATTATGTATGATGAATTCTAGTTTGAGTTTTAAAAAAATACACTGCTGTAATAATAGTTATTAAATTTTTTAGACAATACAGTTTTCGATATCACACTTTCAATCAAAACGGTTTCACTCAAAGAGAATAAGTATTAAAGAAAATGAAAACGATATGTTTAGTATCACAGTGAAGGTGTCTTCGTTCTATTCTGAGCACTTTTACTAGATTTGTTTCTATTTATGACGGCGCCGTTGAGGTCTCTCTGGGGCTCTAATAAGGATACGTTTATAAAATGTGACGCTTAATTATCAAATAATAACTGCAAAAATATAAAGTGAGATATTTACAATTATAATAAGTATGTTATTTTTCGATATTTTTTCATTAGAATTATTAAGCTGTAATAACAAAAACAATTAATCAAATATGAAAAGGGGAACGATATGAAGTTGTTAGTTTTTGCACTCTTAAAAGAGCGTGAGAATTGTTAAAGCTAAACGGAGAAAAAAAATAGAATACTGCTGTTTATAAAGAAAGACAGCAAGAAAGAAAAATCATTTATTCACTTAGGTCAGAATGACACGTATGAATGAATGAAATCAAAGATTTTATACCACATATTCGGAAATGTTGAGGTTTAATCAGAAGAAATGACAAGAAACTCATTGGCGCTCTTTTTTATCTATATTTACAGTTTCAAAATTTTACATTACATTTTTAACAATGTAGGTATGTAAAGTGATGCACAAAATTTACGCAAAAGTTTTGACTTACTTTTGTAAGTAAAAATAAAAGAAGTGAATAGTCATAAATAAAACTCAAAAAATAACAAGTGTAGTAGATACTAGGTAAGAATAACACTGTAAAGAAGTAAAAGTATAATTCGGACAATTATTGTAGGGTAAGAGGATTTCTGGCTTAGGACGAAACGGTCACTCACGTAATCCTGAAATTTGCAGGAGTGGCCAAATAGCGGGCAAAAAGTAGCTTAGTGAATACGAGGTCGTTCCAAGAAGTCTGCGAATAAATGTTCTGAACTTCTGGAAGGAGCTGGGCTGGTTCGAGTAACTGGCCAACACTGCACGCAAAATGGTTTAATTGCGAAAACAGGAGCCATTATTTGTATAAGATAAAATAATATTACCAATTAATTTTAAAATGTCAAATGGCAAAAATCAGCATGACTTTAATAAACTCTGCGAACAAGACCATTAAAATAAGTTTTAGACTTAAAAAAATACTTGATAACGGTCAGACTACGATTACTGAAGACCTATTATGGCATACATGTACATTAAAACTGAAATTTGAGAGTGTGATGTCATCTGGACCGTTTCGTAGCTGTCATTTTGATGGTTATGTCTCGATAGTGCGTGGAGGCTTGTAGAATAATTACTGTACTGTACGTCGAGTAGGCCTCCGGTTTGTTGTGGTCGGGCGCGGCGGGTCTATCGGACTCACAGTTGCCCGGGCGGTCGGCGGTCGGGAGACCTGCGCGGGCGCGGGCGCGGGCGGACCTGTTCTGTGCTCAGGCAACGGTGCTGCATACACCGCACACCCACTACCTCTCAGTCCTTTCGGAGCGGCCAACGGTACTACTTGTGCCGCTAGCTACGCGCAAAAACATTATCTGCGACGCGAGGTAACCCACCGTGCAGTGTTACGATGTAAACTTGTGTTAAACACTGATATTGGACGCGGTTCTATCAGTTATTAGACTTTGTGAAACAAAAACTGGATCTAGTGAAGTGTTGATTCAATACAAAAATGCCGAAAATCTTTTTGATAAAAAAGCGGCTCCACGAGCAACAGCTCGGGCTGCAAGAGAGCCAAGAACTTCTGACCGGCAAGTCGGACCCTCTGTGCACTGGCTCTCCACTAGACGACGGTCCCATCCCGCTTCTGTCCAAGAAGGATAAGGAATGTATCGGTGAGTCTCATTCCGACATCCATAATATACACATAATGGGTCCATTCATTGCTTCAGACATCTTTTTGTACATGTTTCTTCGCTGTCATCCTGTTAAATGAATAACGACGCCTTTTATGTCGTCTTGTGTAATAAATATACTAGCAGTGTTTTCATTGCTTACGCGTATATAATCCTAAATTAAATTTTCGCAAAACCTTAATAATCACGGGTATTTAGAATACTTTTACTTCCTCCATAACGGCTATTCTCTCGAAAATAGATTTTATAGTAAGCTTAAATCCAGTTTTGGTAACTCCTTTCAATAATTCTACCTGCGATCATGTGCTTAATGCGTGGTTCTTCTGTTTTCATATGGGTTGTGTCCCTTCTAGATGTTATAAATAAATATTAAGTTATAGTTTTATTAATAATTTATTACGCAATGTTGAGAAGAGTTCCGTCAAACTTTAACGGTAGTCACAAGGTGTGAATCACACAGTACCTAACTGTCATGTTTTTGCGATGTTCCATTTATGTTTAATAACACTAACACGCTAAAAATCTGTCTATTATACTTCCAGTCTACATTTAATATTGGTAACTGAAACATTATTAATATAAAATATACTATTTTTCTCTTTTGTTTTTTTAACTATCTATTGTTAATATGATTTATTACAATAGTTATCTATATTTCGAATAGCTTTTACATCCATTAAGAATATGATAAGTGTAAATGTAGATTTCATTTCTATTTAGCATCGCTGATGGATTTAGGAATACAAATTATTTCTTAGACGCTAAAACTTTTCGTAGAATTGGGAGGATTTGAGATTAAATCGTACAATATGTTGGCCTGTTATGATAAAGATAAAACAACATAGGTACAGCAGAGATGTTGGCCGTGCATGGTCAAGTTTGAATCAAACATCAGCGAGGTGTCAATGATTGCAGCACAATGGCGCGCTTCCGTCGACGCCTGCTTTGTATTTAGGTTACTCACCGCAATCTCAATTGTAATTCTAATTAACTCGATTCTGTATTCCCTCTACATATTGTACAGATTTACAGTTGAAATTCGAATTCTGTTTTAAATCGAAATTTAAAATTGTTTTTGCGTCACTTTTTTTACCGACAGTATTTTGGCTGATTGGGAGCTTTTTATTTCAAAGATTTGTTTTTAGGCGTAAGTGTTTGCGCGTGGAATACTATTATTATTATTTTCTATTAGTTGGTAATATTATGTATAAACTGTTGCAAATGTTACACTAATTAAAGTAATATTAATTGAAATAAAAATAATTCGATTGTTTGCGACTGTTTGAAGTTATTATATAGTATAACCCCCTTATTCATAATGGTCCGCTAACTTAAAACAGCCGCTAAGGAGTGTTTTTTCTCATTCTGACTTAGGTCAATAGAAGAAGACAGAGTAAGAATTAGCAATGCTTTAAGTTAGCAGACTATTATGAATAACGGGGTAAGTAACTACACTTTTGTAGTAAAGTTATCTCTTGTGACAACTATAAAACTGTAGCAACTATATCAATACAAGTAGAATGGCTCAATAATAACATATTTCGCAAAAATCGATATTACCGTTAAAAGTGCCCGCATAGAGTTTATCATTTGTGTCTTCATACATATAAATAGAATAGCGATAGCACAAAACACAGGTGACTCGACACCTGTACTTAAGTGTAAAGTGCAAAAAGGTCAGGATATTTAAAGGGTAGACAGTAAACGGGAACAGGAAACTAAAGGGCCGCGTTATGCTTCTTATAAATTATGTGAATTTATATCTTGTGTATAGTAAATACTAATATGATACCGAAGGTGCAAATCATTCTGGTAGAGAGTCAGGCTAACGGTTTCCATAGTTTTGTGACGTCGTAATTACCGTGTTCCTCTGTCAGTTATTGCCTTTGCACTAATATAACGCCGAATAATTGTTCCCTCGGATAGTTGTTGATAGTGATGACATACGGAACGCAGACGTGGTCGGTAACTATGGGCTCTATGAGGAAGCTCAGAGGGCTATGCTCGGAGTTTTCCTGTGAGATTGAAACAGAAATGAGTTCTGGAGATCTGTAGGAGCACCAAAGCCACTGACATAGCTCACATGGTTGCAAAACTGAGGTGGCAGTGGGCAGGGCACGTAGTTCAACGGACAGGTGGCCGTTGCGGCAGTAAATCGGAAGACGTAGTTTTGGTAGGTCCCCCACAAGATGGACCGACGATCTGGTCAAGATCGCCGGAATACGTTGGATGAGGGTAGCGCAGGACCGGTCGTCATGGCGATCTTTGTGGGAGGCCTTTGTCCAGCAGTGGACGTCTTCCGGCTGAAATAAATCAAAATAAATGAATAGTTGTTAAAACAAATCGACGTCAGCAATCAACATAATTATGTCTTCTAACGATAATTCACAGAGGACATTAGATGTTGATTCATCAAACAGTGCTTAGAGGACGGAAGTGCAAACATGGACTGTAACACCATAATTTGGATAGTAGATTATCTATTAACAAACAAATATTACAACAAATAACACAAAATGTGAGAATGTAATTAATACGAAGATACATCTTGTTTTAATTCTGAGGAGATGCTAGACGAAACGAGACGTCAAAAAGGTCCCGAAAAATCTAAAGCTTTACAGAAGAAACAGGTCTAAGTAGTGAAATTTTAAGGGTAGTTAGATAGAACACTTTCTGGACAATGCAATGAACCTTTAATAGACACAACAAACAAATGATAATAGTCGAAATTTAAACATCTCAACTACTTTCGTGTGTCTGATAATTTTGTAACATATTTAAACCTAAACATAACCTTACTTACATTGTACACTCATTAGTGTAATTGTAATACTCTATGAATTGAAATTCAAGCGATCTTATCGCTATTATAAATATGTTGATCGCTGGGAATTATTGTGTTTATACAAAAGACTTCAACGCGTACGCACTATCTTCGTCAACATTAAGTAATATTTTGAACCTAAATCACTACGAAATTATCGATTATTTGATTATATTCTTTTTAATTGTTAAATTAATTTAACAAAATTGGTGTCAGTTAATATAAAATAAAATCGACAAACAAGGAACCATTTATAATTTTCTTAAACTAGATAGATATTTTTATATTATATTTTGACTTGAACCTTTATAATACACTTCTATAATTTTTCTTTTTTCGTATTAATAATTGAGATTAATAAGATGTATAATATAATAAATGTATTAAATACGGCAAACGGCCACGTTAACTGTAATATGAATGACGTCACGGCTCAATAATTACGCCTAAAAATTTGGTAGTAATATTAAACGCGTTATCGTTGGCTTATGAGGTATGACGTCATCATCGGACACCTTGACATCTACGAGAGTTTTCGCACGTAGCTCAAAGTAATTTATTATAATAATACAGTAATTTGCTTTAAAAAAATATTTATTGCTGAAATAAAGTTTATTTTAAAGACTAGTACATACTGTGTACCGACACAAAATAACTTTTGCATAATATCCATTCTTATTTCCATAGCCAGTCTCACCAAATATGATTATAGTTAGTTCAAATATAATCGAATATTTATTCAAATTTTTTATAAAAATTGAAACATGTTCAAAATGTCTTAGTTCGATTTTTATTACAACTTTTATTACATTTATTAAAAAATTATCGAATAATCGAATTTTATTAAAAAAAAATGTGTAAAATAAAAATGGTGTGTTAAATAAAAATAGTGATGTACCTCAAGAAGCATTTAGAGTGTGTGTCTTAAATAAAAATTAAAAACCCATAACTATTTAGTGTTTGAATATATATAGTACATTTATATATTCTAGCCGATAGCTTTATGTAAACTACTATATAAGAAGAACAACAAGCAATGAGTGGGAGGCTCCTTTGCATAGGATGCCGGCTAGATTATGGGTATAACAAATTTCTGCCATGAGGCAGTTATGTGTAAGCATTACTGTGTTTCGGTCTGAAGGGTAGCGTAGCTAGTGAAATTACTAGGGTTCATGAGACTTAACATCATATGTCTCAAGGTGACGAGTGCAATTATTGTGGTGCTGCTTAGAATTTTTGGGTTATTCAAGAATCCTGAGCGGTACCGCATAGTAATGGGCAAGGCGTATCAATAACCATCAGCTGAACGTACTACTCGTCTCACAAATGTGCTCAGTAGGTACGGTGTAATAGCTAGACGGGGATATTATAGATAAAAGCAAAAAGGTTGAGATGAAATATCTGCGACGTTGTTTTATTATTCGTGGTGGCAATAGGAAGTAAGCATTATGCATTCCCGTTATTATCTTTCATTAAAAAAGGGTTTCACCGATATTCTATACTTGATTTCAACTATAAGTAGTTAACCGAGTTCAAATAAAAAACTAGCTGAAAAAACTAATCCAGTTTGAGTGAGTTGTTACGCCTTTATCGTGTCGAACTAATGTTAGTATTTTTGCGATAACATTTCATTCATTTAAATGTGAACATTACATGTGTCTAAAAAATCGACAAAACTAAACTGGGGCTAGTGATATTTAGTAATAATATTATGTGGCCTTAAATTAATTACTTACTTCACACTTATTTTAATATAGTCTCAAACTAGACGTAGCCTGCACTATATAGGTGACAGACATCGATACCAATACCTTTTTATGAGAAGAAGTGGCGAGATGAGTAAGTTATACGCCCTGTAATACAACTTCGTGCAGCTCAGGATTATTAATTAAAGTAAAAGTTTGGAGCTGCATTAAAATTCGCTCGTCACTTTATTTTATTTCATTAGCCCGGTAATAGCTACTGTGCCCTTCAAACCAAATATAGTATTACTTGCACATTATTGGTTCACAGGTGAATAAGGCACCGCTATCCTAACCTAACTGGCATCCAAAGCCTCCCATTTTATTCTTCCACCTTAGAAAATAATTTACACAACCTTTTTTTTAAATTTAACATCAAAACCTGCAACATTCAAAACATATAATAAATTATATTGATCTCATCTGAATTGTTAGTTACTAGACTACGTTTAAAGAAACCGACTTCAAAAACTGAAAAGTATAAAACAAAAAAGATTGAATTGAATACACCTCTTATGCAAGTTAAATACCTTTAATATTAATAAAATACTATAATTTGTATGGGGTAGATGGGACTTAAGTTGGTGTCTGCCTGCTTGGGTTTATTTGTTCTACACCAAGCTATCCCGCTCAAAGTCACGCGTGGCAAGTGTAGGTACCTGCTATTACATGTGGCAAACATTCCTCATCAAACAAAATAAGAATCGTGTAAATCGCTTCATAAACATCAGGATAATCGGTGTACACACAAAAAAAACCAATCGAATTGAGAACCTCGTCTATTTTGAAGTTGGTTAAACAATTTGTAAGACTAAAATAATCTATGTAAAAATGCATTAAGCCATTTGTATACGTACTATACAGGTTCATATACATATTCGAACAATCTGGCCGAATTCGTTCTCAAAAACGAACAAATATACAAGCATGTGGCCAGCGCACCCATTGTGTGACCGCCTATTGTATTGAAGTTACCTTTTTAAGGATTTACAAAGATTGTCGATAAAAATACTCCGATTACATTCACAGTGGTGCAAAACTGTTCGTGGAATAACTTAAGCCAAACAATTGAGCTTTAATCACCGATATCTTCCATTCTCGCTTACTTAGCTTTGAAAAGTACTGATTGAATAGTTATTGTCTATGCACACACTTGGTAATACAAATAGACAATTTATTATGTTTCTAAAGTGATAACCCTAGGATTACAAAAAATAAAATTTTATGAACGATGCGGGAATCGAACCCACGTCCTCTCGCGTTCTGTGCGAGTGCTCAACCCAACTGAGCTAACAGCAAATTTTATTTGAATACAAATTTTCTACTATAGAGTTTAGAATAGAGTTTTCTACATTCATTTTACAAAATTGAAGTTTCCGTGTGTATTATTATAATAAATGCTTTTATCAAATCCATACCAGTGATACTTCGCTATTAACTCTGTAAAGTATACCAGTGGGAGGCTACTTTGCACAGGATGCCGACTAGATTATGGGTACTACAACGGCGCCTATTTCTGCCGTGAAGCAGTAATGTGTAAACATTATTGTGTTTCAGTCTGAAAGGCGCCGTAGCTAGTGAAATTGTTAAGTAGTAATTATTGGGTTTTTCGAGAATCCTGAGCAACACTGCATTTTAATGGGCAGGGCGTATCAAGTAACACCAGCTGATTGACCTGCTCGTCTCGTCCATTATTTTCATAAGAAAAAAAGTAATTAGGATTCTGCTAAAAAAAACTTATCGTAAACGAAATATACATAGCGAAGAAGAGGGTCTGCTCATATAATAATAGTTTCCGGGGTTAAGTTCTGCTCAATAACAATACAAATATCTTTAATAAAATTATATATTAGTTGACCCGACAGACGTTGTTCTGTAAATAATAAATAAAATACTGTTTTTTTATGAATTTGTCAATAATATATCATAACATCAAGAATATCTAATAATATCAAAGAATATTATTTCGTAAAATATGCTCCCTGTTGTTATTTAATGAAATTGTTTCACAGCAGAACTGTTAAACCATGCATCAATTAATTATTTCATACAAAAAATGTCCGTGCAAAATAAATATTGGAAATAAAAGTAATTATGGGTCCCAAATCGAAATAAAAACTATCCTATCTCTTAAGTTGGACTTAGTTTAGTCAGTTGGACCACATGCAGTAATCCCCATTAAAATCCGTTCATTCGTTTAGGAGTTCACTGGAAACAAACATCAGGACACTGGATTTATATACATAAAGATTATATAAATCTATATAAATCAACAATAGATATAACTTAATAATATTCAATAATGAACTTTCATTATTTACTAAGTAACTGACATGTAGGTAATTATCGGCCTATCCTTTCGAACTAGTAAGGACTGTATTACAAAAGGGTACTATTTATTCCATTTCCATAGCAGCAATACTTTAGATGTGTGCAGATGAAATTAAATTAGAAATTGTAGTTACAAGATAAATAATGCATAGTGGTGGAAAAATTTAAATACAAAAACACCAGTCAGAGTAATCGAGAACTTGAATGCACTTTGCATATAATGTAATTGAAATGATCTGTAAATTACATTATAAATAAGAACTTGTAACACGTAATCTGTTTTGAAAAGAACAACCTTAGAGTTTCTTGCTCATTCTTCTCTGAGGAAATCTGCCTTCCGAATGAGCTGTATTAGAAAATTACATATTTCAAGTGTAATATGATTTACCTATGAAATAAAAGTATTTTTAACTTGATTTGATTTGAATGATGAAGAGCTATTTTAGAAATCCCAAAATATACAAATACTACTCATTCCATTGTAATAATTGCATAAAATAATACTAATTTTACGTATTATTATCGCTGATGCAAAGGTGGACCTTTTTCAATTGCTGCCACTTAAAGAGTCGGTTAATTTTTTGTCGTCCAAGACACAAGATGGTTTGCACGTGAAGAGTTCTAGGAATAGCTGGTCACACATGTGCCATTCCAAGTCCTCTTTATATCTGCACCGGTTTTGCAAACGTCGCTTCAAGACGCGGGTGCCCACATCCATAATTATTGCTGCCATTTCAATAAAGCATCTGCGCTAAACTTCTAGTTTCTTTCGGTCACTGTTTATGGTCTTTGGATAACAGCTGTTGGATCATACGTATAGAAAAACTCTTTTTTCTTTCTTCTCATTAATTAAATTTAAAAACAACATTTATGAACAACATTCGTTTTCAAATTTAATTTATGAACGCGAGAAGTCGTGGGATGAGTCCCCCATGGATCAATAATATTGTTTTCAAATTTAATTTGTGTAATAATAACTTTCAAACACACGATAGTACATTAGTTTGCAAATATAAAGAATTGATAAAAGATTATACATTGTATCATTGGATTATGCGACGAATCAGAACATTGCAATAATTTTGGGTAAATTGCGAGATTCTTGTTTCTGGCCCATTGGCGAATAAATAATAAATGACTGTATTTAAAGCCGTCTTTCTTATTTAAGTCCAAAGTTAATTAAGATTTTCGCATCCTAAAAAAGCTGGAACAAAGATTCCATCTAGGGTTTTATTGCAAAATAAATTCATTTTAATTATTTTTTATTGAGTTCATCGACTCAAATAGCCCACTGGAGACCCTGACTATTGGCATGGAGTCTCGGGTTCGAATCTTAGTACAAACATCAAAAGCAAAAACGTTTTATAAAGTTGGCAAAGCTCCTGTGATTCATCTGGTGTTATAAGAGGCAATATCAGGTGATGCGTATGTATGTTCATTTGTCTATTTCTCATCTTGCAACAAAGACTTCTATATAATTACTAGTAGTAGTATACCACTGTGGTATTAAATAATTGCTTACTGAGTTTCGACTTCGACCTCGCAACTCGCTCAGTCCACTGCGAGCAAGCGATAAGACCAGTGCACTGTTTTGTAAGCCGTGAACGTTGTTTTCAACAAACTAACACCGATTTTGTTTAAAGTGACCAATAAAACATTGTCATTATTATTACAGCTGCATTTACAAGTCATATTCACCATGTCTGCTCCCCTCTCTGACCGTCCGCCCGTTCCAAAATTGCGATACAATTATTCTTTCAAACTTCTTGTATAGTATAGTATACATAGTAGTTACCAGTGGGAGGCTCCTTTGCACAGGATTCCGGCTAGATTATGGGTACCACAACGGCGTCTATTTCTGCCGTGAAGCAGTAATGTGTAAAACATTACTGTGTTTCGTTCTGAAGGGCGCTGTAGCTAGTGAAATTACTGTGCAAACGAGACTTACTTAACATCTTATATCTCAAGGTGACGAGCGCAATTGTAGTGCTGCTCAGAATTTTTGGGCTTTTCAAGAATCCTGACCGGCACTACATTGTAATGGGCAGGGCGTCAGCTAAACGTCCTGCTCGTCTCGTCCCGTATTTTCATAAAAAAAGTCTTTGTCTTGCAACAAGAAATCTCAATAATTCACCAATTTAATGTTAATACAAAATATTTAAACATCTAGAAAAATGATAATCTTATTATGTAAAAATTTTAAGGTTACGCCTTTGTTACTTAATGGTAAGTAATATACACCGCCCTCTTGTAACTTAATTACAATATGACAAAAGAAAAATGATTCTACCAAGTATCAACCAACAGTTTAAAAGATAAATAACTTACAATTGTGTCCTCTATAAAGTACAATCAAGATACCAACAAATCTTTATGACAGCCGTTTTAAAGGACAATCCTCAACAAAATGTAACTTGATTGTAATAAAAAAAATTGCACGCGTTTCGTACAGATTGCGGATTATTGCTAAAGTCACGATTTTAGAGTTACGTGTGTAAGTATTTTTGAACCATTTAATGACATTGTTCTTTGTGGTATTAGATTTAAAATATTCATTGTATTTTAAATGTGGTTTAATATAGGTTACCTAAAACTTTTGTAAGCTACTTGTAAGAGTGAACATCATAAAAAATACTTATTTCCACTTTATATACATTAAATACACAATATAGTTAGTTGTTCGAACACTTATAGCTGGAGAACGGCTGGAGTGATTTTCATGATTTTTGATTTGTTGGATTTGTTTCCGTCTCGAATAACAAAATAATATAAAATATTGACAGATTTACGAAAATATCAAGTACTTTATAATGATAATCTCTGGATCTACAGAACCGATTTTAAAATTTCTGTTACCAATAGAAAGCCACCAGGCTATATTATATTAACACTTAATAGTAAGTCGAAGAAAAAACGGTCCAACACTAAAAATAATTCATATGGCAAAACAACGTTTGCCGGGTCAGCTAGTCTTAAACAAAAAAAATACATTTATGAGAAAACTTTTAGAGTTAGCTTGCCTGCGAAATAAATACATTTTTAAAAATATAATTTACATTATATTTTTGCAAAAAGATAATTGACATAAAAAATCTTTAAAAAGCGAGCTTTTCGCTTGAGTCGGGAAAAAATCGGACACTGAACACATATTTGTTCCTATACTAAAATTTCACACTAAGGACATGCATTTTTAAAAAAAAAATTACCAAAATGTTAACAAACGAAACTTTTAAATAACGGTTTATTTGAGCACTTGTTTGTAAACCGAACACCTATTTACAAGGTCTGCCTACGAAAACAAAAAATTCGGTTTCTTTAAGCTAGTTTTTTGTTCTCGTATAATATTCTAAATGTGCTTCTAGCCTTGAAGTTTTTGCTAAACACATTTAGGTCACTAACCCTCTCCAAATCTGGTTGTGATTCACGCGGTGATCAAAGTTATAATAAATTGTTGAACAGTTTTTGTACCAACCAGTCCGTAGAGACACGAAGTACCGGCCATTTATTTGGCAAACACATGTTTAGAGTATCTTGAGGATTTGAATAATAACTTACGCTGATGAGGATTATTATTTCGATATATTTTGAGCTTGTTTTTGTATTCGGTTATGGATATGATATATTTGAACTGGAGGACAAACGAGCATACTATGAGTATTATAACTTAGAACATACTAATGCATAATTAACACATTTAATTTGTACCGAAATTTATGAACGATGCAGGACTCGAATCCGCGCCGCTCAGGTTCCGTCCGAGCGCTCTTACCAACTGAGCCAACTGTCCGAGTGACGCATTGACAGTATATCTTGGTATGTCTTGTTCAAAGTCAAATTAACTTTATTATTAATAATAAAAAGAATAATAATGAGTTCATAAAAAGTAATAAATATTTAACTGTATAAATAGAGGTTATCGTGTATTGGATGCATCAAACTTTAGAGCTTGAATTCATTGTTTGTGTAAGGATGCTTACTGTGACAATAAGTAATTGCATCCAACAAATACGATGATTATAGCATGGACAAGCCATCGTTCCCTTCGCATATACTCTCAGGTTGTGGCTCCATATACAGGATCTAATTTACAGTTGATTTAATCACTAAAGTCCACACTTCCGGTTAAAACTGAGGAATCCCGAGAGCATATTCGACCTTTTAAAGCCTTGAATTAATGTAGGAGCATATAAATTCGAAAACCAAATATGTTCCAATGTGAACATAGCAGGCGAGAATCGAACCGAGGGCATGTAGGTGAGCGTCAACGGTTCTACCAATTACACCACCAACCGACCCTTAACAGATTATTGACTGATTTCAAAAGGTATAAATAATAATGTTCAGTTATTTATGTTAGTTAAGTATTTTTAAAAGAAACTTCATAAGCCGCTAAATGAAATTTGTCCTTATGTCGCGTCGCTAGAACAATCCCGAACAGACTTCAACACCTCAATTAGATTATTGAAATTATCACTTTGCACCCTAAATAGAAACGTCGCTCAATTTATTAAAAAAAAACGTGTTAAAGCACCAGACAACAGAAGTGAAACTTCTTCAAGGCGAGGCTAATAATTCGCAACACAACTTTTTTGGTGTACTTTCATATACGTTGTCTCGAGCCAACATCCCGCGTTACATAGCAAAGCGTCACAGCTCAGTTACATTCAGTACCAACAAAAGACAGAGCACAGAGCGCCTGAAGAATTTAATTTAAAAAACATTAAAGCAATACTAAATCTGAATATGAATTCTCAGGTATCTACAATATGTAGTTGAATATATATTTGAATTAAGGTTGTCAAACAAAAATCGATTTAAGCATTATAAAAAATGTCCTTGCATACGACCTTAGCGATCCAACACACTACAACCGAGGTACCGTGTGCTATCGGTACTTATGTTTATGGAAAAAAGGTTTCAACGGACTTTTATGTCCCGTGCTCAGCGGTTCTCAGTAGCCGTCATACGTTTTCAAAGCGCTTATATGCTAATAGCGTCCGATAACCCCGGCAACAAGGACATGCTAGTCCGCCTCAAGCCTCTGTTTTATAAAGTTTAGTGTTGCCATTTTTACAACCGTTTCTTTGTATTTAAAGCAATGTTTCAATGTAACGGCTTTGACTTAGAAGAATGTTGGATATTACATTGTTACAAGTATCAGTGTATATGTCGTAGGTACGAGGGCTGCACTAAACGTATCGGGAATGGAATATTTCCACTGTTCCTGTCATATTAAAATCTTTTTAATTGAAAACTCATTGGTTTTAAAAATCGAATACCATTTATTTATTTAAAAAAAGATTCTCGGTCTTGTCACAAGGTCTTTTCAAACTTGTATAGTCGTTGAGAAAATGGAATTGACTCGAGAAAATTCTAGAGCGATGATTTATTATGACTTTCGAAGTCGTTTAACACAAAAACAGTGTGTTGACCGGATGATTTCTGCATTTGGTGATGAAGCCCCATCCAAGACCACAATTTATTGCTGGTTTGCTGAATTTCAACGTGGACGTGTCAAGCTCAGTGATGATCCCCGTCAAGGTCGTCCAAAAACTGCAGTCACCAAAGAAAACGTTGATGCTGTGCGCAAGCTGATTGAGGAAGATCGACATGTGAAATACCGAGAAATTCAGGCAACTTTAGACATTGGCATGAGTCAAATACAAATAATCTTGCATGAACAATTAGGTGTAAAAAAAAGGTTGTTTTCCCGATAGATACCGCACTTGCTCTGTGAAGAGCAAAAAGCGGCTCTCGTTACTTGGTGCGTCAGAACACTCGAAAGATTCCACGCAGGATCCTCAAATGCTGTATACAACATCGTATCAGGTGACGAATCCTGGATATACGCGTACGAACCCAAAACAAAAAACCTGTCACGAGTTTGGGTGTTCGAAAATGAGTTAAAGCCAACAAAAATTGTTCGTTCACGAAGTGTTACAAAAAAAATGGTGGCCACGTTTGTCTCCAAAACCGGCCATGTTTCGACTATTCCTCTTGAGGGACAAATAACGGTTAATGCAGAATGGTATGCTAGCATTTGTTTACCACAGATCGTTTCTGAACTTCGTAAAGAGAACTGCAACCGCCGCATCATTCTTCATCACGACGATGCGAGTTCTCACACCGCGCACAGAACAAAAGAGTTTTTAGAGCAAGAAAACATAGAATTATTAGACCATCCGCCGTACAGCCAGCCCCGACCTAAGCCCTAATGATTTCTATACTGTCCCTAAAATAAAGAATAAATTGCGTGGTCAGAGATTTTCATCACCTGAAGAAGCTGTGGACGCCTACAAAACAGCCATTTTGGAGACCCCAACTTCCGAATGGAATGGTTGCTTCATTGATTGGTTCCATCGTATGGAAAAATGTGTCAAATTTTGCGGAGAATACTTCGAAAAGCAATTAATACATTTTTAAATAGTAATGTTGTGTCAATTCCTTGATTCCCGATGCACTAAAAGTATTTAGTGCATCCCTCGTATATTGTCAAAGCCGTGATATTACAATTTCACTAGTGATATTATAATTTAACGGTAGATTGTCAATAGACTTCATTTCTTACAATTTAAACTTCTGGTTTTAGTGACATAGTAATGTCACGGGTAGACTATAGTGATATTGCTATTAATCTAGGTATATTACAAATGAAGTTAGTAGTGTGATACGTCGAGCGTTCTGATTGGTCAATTTATTTTCATACGCATTTTACCAAACAATAAAAGTAAACATTGGAGCATGTTTTGCCATTTTTTAGCTGAGATTTATTTTAAAATAGTAGTGAACATGGGCCGATTCGCTTCTGGCATTCGCCGGCCGCTATCGTGGCACGCTACGCTCGGCTAGTGCATTTAGATTAACAGTGTAAAAATTTTTTTGGGACCTACTACTGCACAAAGGCCGGCTCATGAACTAACTACCAGTAAAATTGTCAAAATATAATTAATTACCATACAATATCACTACAGTTTACCCGTGACATTACAATGTCACTAAAACCAGAAGTTTAAATTGTAAGAAATGAAGTCGATTGACAATCTACCGTTAAGTTATAATATCACTAGTGAAATTGAAATATCACGGCTTTGTCAATATACCTGCGACATATATAAAAATAACAGTTGATTTGTTTATATGTTTAATTAAAGAAATAAATTACTAGAAGTAAAATTCGGGATTTGGTAAATTTGGAATTTTCGCAAATTTATAACCGGTTGTAAAAACGATTGAGGGCAAAATTTATGTTGTATTGTAATTATATGTTTCTTCTCCGTTAAACAAGTGATAAGATTTAAGAGGCTGTATAAATTGATATAATAAAAAGGCTCTAAATATAATATACTGCGGCTGGCTGATGTTTCTGCTGTTTGACTGAGCCTTAGTCGTAAAAAGGCATAAAAGGCGTAATTGAAAATCCTAAGCGATTTTAATACTAAATCGCTGAATATGCACAATAATTATACAATAACTATATGTATATGAAATAACTGTAGCTCTTGCTAAAACTTGTATCTATTTTAAATACAATTTATGATACGAGTACCTTGTACGTTTCAAAAATAATTTGCGGTTTCCAACTAATTAAGTTTTAAACCGCGGAATTATTTAATGGTTTCATTAACAACGTTAATTTGTCATTGATTGTTGCGAGAATTATGCAAACTAGTTTTACATACTGATTTATTTTATCTATATTATATCAATGAAATATGTAATTACATAATAATGAATTTCAAATTTATGAAAATAGTGCCCTTTGCCCCACGCTGAGGTAATATTATTATCGCCATATGATACATCACATAAAAAAATATTTATAGGATATTTATTCACCAATTACAATGAAAAAATAGTTCATTCATTAGCATTTTAATGATGTGTAATCAAACATTCATCAGTAAAAACTTTAATACTGATAACAGTATGTAAGAACGGAAACACTTTTTTGCTCTATTTTTCAATTTCCTTACTGACATAAGTGTTTATATTATAAAAAAGATAGTTGTAGTATAAAAGCTAGTGAATATTGATACTAATTAACATTTTAATAACATTCTGTTCCGTTAAATAATCTAGTCTCATTAATTATTGCCAAAACTCGCGCGTAGAAGGTCGCTAATGGTCTAATAATGAGTGTTGGTTTTCAAGGTTGGTTATACAGTTCTCGACAGGAAACAAGAACTAACAGAATAGATATGGACATGGTAATTACAAGGCCTTGACTTACCGTTTTAGAATAAAAACCGCACTATTTAAATAGAGCTCGTTAGCAACAACTTCAATGCTACAAGATTCTCTTAAGTATAGTTTATTTAAATTATGCTCATTATTATACATAACATTATATAAAACTTTACTTATTTTCCCGTATTTAATATCAAACCTATAAAACACCTGAAATATATCCTTTTTTTTTCGTACAGCTCATTCGGAAGGCAGATTTCCTTAGAGAAGAATGAGCAAGAAGCTCTAAGGTTGCTCTTTTCAAAACAGATTGTTACAAGCTCTTATTTTTAATGTAATTTGCGAATCATTTCAATTACAATATATTATGCAAAGTGATGCAACAAAAATACTCAAACATATAAAACTAAATGGCTTACACGAGTAAGACAAAAAAAAAATTTATATAAATATTTATAAACAAAAGAGTTATTGAGTACAGTAGATGCATCAATCCGCACATACCGTCAGTAAAATCAATTCTGCACATGAACTTTGAATGTTAGTGAAAGAAATGTAGATATTCTTTTGTTTATATGGAACTGATTTCAAAATCAAGTTTACGTTGGCACGCTTTGTTGAGCAGTCGCATACATTTTCAAACACCGTTCAAAAAAAGAGGGCCTAACAATGTGGGCCCCGTCCTTGGTCCCGAACAAAAGCACGAACGGGCAAAGGGACTCGTTTGTTGCAGCCTTGGGACTTTCACTTGACTACCTAAGAATATTTTAGGAGTAATTATCCATGTTAATATTGTATTTGGTTGATAATTTTCTTTCATATGAGAATTTTAATACAAGAATGCATTATTAAGTATACCTACCTACGATCAGATTTTTGGTTTATTTAAATACTTTTAAAATCACCACTATGTAAGCCGTAAAAATTATATTTCTATGATTTGTTTTACTGGATAATAACTGGCTGGTTATTTTATTTATAATGCGACACGCACACATAGAACGCATTATGATTTATGTGGGCGTGTATGGAGGCGAATATTACCGTTATGGAGGCACATTGCAGTGACGTCATCGAGGCCTTTTGCCTTTGACGCTTGATGAATACGTTATATAAAAGGACAATACCAGACCTTGATAATATGTTTTATTATTATAATGAATTGTTTTAAGTTTAACAATTAAGTCTAACCAGAGTTATTTTAATTCCAGATCGTGATATATTTGGAGACAGCAATGGAAGAAAAAGCCCGAATGAAAGACGCACTAAAGAACCCAGGAGATTTATATCATCGATTTTGGGAGGTGAAATTCCATACGGCAGCCACAGGGGACATGTACTCACGCAAGCAGAAAGAAAACAATATCTACCAGTTGCTGTTGCTGATGACAGAAAAACTGATGACAAACCACTGATAAAGGAAGAAAAAGATTGTTTACAGAGTGAACTTGTTGTTCTTCCATCGAGAAATTCGCCATCACCAGATTCTATACCATCCCCTGCCATTGACCATAATATAAGATGCCAAAAGGTCTCTGTTATACAAAGAACACCATCACAGTCGCAATTTAGAGACAACAAAAAGGAACTATCAGAAATTAGTCTCCCAGCAACTTTACCATCTACAGAGCCAGAACAAGAGCAACCCATAGACTATGCTATAGCAAAAAAGAGGGGAGAGACAGAAGATGAAGAAACTGAAAAGAAAATCAGAGAACAACGACGCACAAGTAGCTCAAAAATAGCTAACAGTATTTTAGCTAGACCAGTATTAGTTCTAAGAAATTGTCCTGGTAACAAAGTTCCTGGTATAATAAACGCCGCTGCTGGCCACGGACGATCTACGAATGGAAATAGTTCAAATTCAAGTTCACAGAGTACTGGGGGCTCCGGAAGTTACAGTTCTGGAGCAGGTAGTGCTGCGCCCTCTTCGGGAGGTGGAGGAGCATTGGGCGGAGGATCAGGCAGTGGTGGTAATGGTCGTGATGGTAGATCTAATTATGGACCAAATAGTCCACCGACAGGCAGCCTCCCACCATTTTACGAAACTCTCGGACCAAATACTAAAAATGGACAAAGTTCATTTAATGCTAATAGCAATTTTGCCAATGAATTTAATATGATAAACGGATTCAATATGGATTGTGAAAATGCTGAGAACGCTAATACAAACTTTCCAGAGCAAAGTAAACAGTATTCCTTAATGCAAAATGCTCATTATGGGATAGCACTCAAAGATGAAGACATTGACTACGATCGAATCGAAAATAAATTAGAAAATATTGGGCCCATTGGAAATTACAGTAACAATTTTGACGATTCTATGGTAGTTGATATGGGAGACGACGTTATAGACAACAACCAATTTTACACTACGTTAACATTTGCTTCCAATGAAGCAATACTAAATAATCTTTCTGATTCTACAGAAGACTTCGCCAGTCTGCTGAACAATCACGTTGAACAAATAACAGATTCAGAAATTCGAGAATCCTCATCAATTACTCCAGATTCTGTCCATAATGCTGCTGTCGATATAGAATCTTTGGCAGAACAAGTAACCCTAAGTCGGCAATATTATGAAAAAGCTAATTACTTAGCTTTCGAACAAGGCTCATCTTACGGCTTTTCAAAAGAACGACCAGATTTATTAATGCAGCTCAACCCAGCGCTCTTACAACATAACGAAGGACAAATGCAACAACTTCAAATCCATGTACAATTGCAACAAAGACAACAAATATTATCTCCTGGGTTCCCTTTTGCTAGTCATTCATTGGACTTAGATTCACCAACTGGTGTCTCACTTCCATCACCGGGAGGCAACAACTCATTGGACAGCACAAATCATCTTGAGACTTCATCACTCAGTCCTGCTGCTGCTGTAAGTTTGAAGAAAGGCTCTGTCAACGATACTAAAGTCCAAATCTTGCAACAAAGGGTAAGCATCATTTGATTTTAAGGCGAAGCTCTGCACAATTTTCTTTGATGTCATCACGAATGTACTATATAGATATTTATTCAATACGGTGACATTAAAGATCGGTACAAAAATAAAGTAATTAAATAACGCCAAGCCTGAATCAACTTATGCTTTAACCTATTGCAATTTCTACTATAGTCTATCTTTATAGTCTTTTCAATCAAAAGCTCTTTTATAAACGCTCAGCATTTAAATAAGACTTTTTGATAATTGAAAGTTAGTTTCGTATTAGTTTGATTTGATTATTAAATTATCAATTATTTACAGTTGGGATTACCAGCAGAATTACCGTTGGAGTTTATTAACGGAGGTCACGGCGTTAAGAATCCATTAGCCACAGAAGCAAACGCCAGGCAAAGGGAAGAAGAAAAAAATAAACAAGTATTAGTTTGCGACGATGATCCTTCTAAATTTGTGTGCAGAGTTTGCTCGAAGAACTTCAGTTTACAGAGGCTTTTAAATAGGCATATGAAATGCCACTCAGATGTTAAAAGATACCTTTGCACATTTTGCGGAAAGGGTTTCAATGACACTTTTGATCTAAAGAGACATACAAGAACACATACTGGTGTTAGACCGTACAAGTGTAACCTCTGTGAAAAATCATTTACTCAAAGATGCTCACTTGAATCGCACTGCCTCAAAGTTCATGGAGTACAGCACACGTATGCATACAAAGAAAGACGAACAAAGGTAATTTTATATTGTTATAACAAAATATACATTATATGTTAATTTATGGTCCTGAAAAGTTAATTAGTCCAATAAGTATATCGTCAAAAACGATTGTCTTTAAATTTAAATTGTAAATCTTTTTTTTATCATTACAGATGTACGTTTGCGAAGAATGTGGACATACAACGTCAGAGCCTGAAGAACATTACATGCATTTGAAGAAACAACATCCCTACTCTCCTGCGCTGCTCAAATTCTACGATAAAAGGCACTTTAAATTCACAAACGCAACATTCGCTAATCAACTATTAGGGCAGCTACCAATGCCTGTTCATAATTGATTACGTTAACTTACTAACCACGAATTTATTCCGTCCGCTATTTCTTAAAACAAAAGCTAAAGAACCCAGTGCCGTTGATTAAAATGGTTTTAATATATCATAAATAAATTAATGTCTTCCATGTATTGTTTTAAAGATCTACTGAATCAGTTTGATACTTTACCTAAGGACGAGATTTTAAAATACCTTTAATTTTTTAACAATCGCATCTGCCTGTGAGTTAGGCTGGAATGCAATTAAAAAATCAAAGTATCGGGTATTATGTGCAATGTTTTGGTGATGGTAAGGGGTATTTTTAAGTTTAGATTGTATTGTAGATTATTAATAACTTTAAGCCTACAGCGTAAGATTATATTGATTAAGAAAGATTATTATGAGTTTCGTTTCAAATCAGCGCGGGGTAAATTGTGATTGCATATTGTACGGTGCTATATATCGAGATAATGAGATACGCTGACTTGAAACGAAACTTGAACCTATGAACTGGATGACACAACTTGTCCAATTCATGTTTCAAGAGTTACAATATTATAATTCTTGATAACCCAAGGAATCTCGTTTCTTTCCTTTCTAGTGATATTAGCTTCTAATACTATCAAAATACCTTTAATACGTGTCACAATTTTATGTTTTGTAATGTTGTACTTAATGTTATGTTTGTTTTTGTTGGTACTTATTAGTGTAACAAAATTTTTAATTTATGTGACAGCCTCAATTGGCGCACATTACGTCGTACCGAGTTAAAATGCATTTCTAGAATTATTTATTTTTAAAAATTAATTGGATTACAGTATGTGCTGTGAATGTGTGTGAGAATTATCTATTGTTTTAAGTTATTTAATGCGTTAATAGTTAATACAATATTTTATGTAGATGAAAAGACTGAAAGTACACGCCCGATAATGCTTCCGAGTGCAAACAATATTGTACACATTCCAGAAATCTGCTACGATCTCATCGTGCTCTTGAAAATAGTATTTAAAATGTTCTGGTTGCTTTATTAACGTTAAATTATTGTCTCAGCTACCTAATAAATCAGTCCATATAAGGTTCAAAATTCGATGTGTCGAGTGAGGGATACCGGAAGAAGATCGGACGTGTAAATGTCCAGTCAGGAAGCCGCGCTCAAATACAATTTTAGACCCGCCCATAAATTGACAGCTGTCAATTGTTATACTAGAACATTCTAGCGTCATTCTTCTTATAAAGTATAGGGTCGTTTGAGAATATTGTCGGAGCCGCAAATTAATATAAACTCTATTAACGTTTGCGCTTTCACGAAAAAGCCCGCAAATACATTGAAATTGTAAATATTGTATTATTAGTAAAATTTTAAATAATATTCTTAATGGTCTATGTACCTTATTAGCTTATGAGATTTTTAAAAGGTAATATTGTAGTATGTTGTATGGAAATATTTTATTATAATTTGTACATTTTGATAATAAATGAAACTAAATTTTATATTGGCTTAACAACAATAATAATTGGTGATGCTCAATTATCATGTGATAGCGCAATGCCTTTAACTACTTATCTGTTGCATTTACTAGCATTTTATAAAAATGTAAAGTCGTAATAATATTATAATTATTATAAGTGACAATCTGTTTGTACTGATAAGCAATATAATATCATGATAAATATTGTATGGTTTTATTTGGAAACACAACAATTTGATATGTTTTTAAAGCGATAACCCTCACTTCTGGGATTAATTACACAAATAAAACTGAAAACAAAAAGATGAAGCCACAACCTGTTGGACAAAGCATACAAAATTTTACCAACTACGTCACTCGAACGGTTGGCGCAGTTGGAAGAGCTCTCGCACGGAATGAGAGAGGTCGCGATTCGAGTCCGGCATAGTTCATAAAATTTTGTTTTCAAATTTTATTTGTGTACAAAATAATTAACTTAATAAAAAAAAATATGGCAAATTATGACTATTGAACAACCAATCTCTACTGCCTCGAACATAAGCTCTCAGCAAGTTTGTATTGAAAGAAGCATTTTTGGAGAATAGAATAACAAGAAAAATATTTTTAGGTTTTGGGCCATTCTTACTCAGATGGGACAAAAGGTCCGAATGATAACTGCTGCGGACAACTGCTCTCCTTCAACACTGTCTTCTTATTGTCTCCAAGCTGACATGGAGATAATATAATACAGTTCTGAAACTGCAATGAGATGGATCCTGATGGTGATTAGATGATGTGTATGGTTAATAGGTTTCAAGCGAGTAGTGATATGCTGGGATTTTGTGAAGGAGAAATACCTAATAAAAAAATACCACTTCCGAAAAATTTTAATTAAATGAGAAGAATTTGTAATCATTTCATTGCCACTCATCATCATCATAAGCCGGAAGACGTCCACTGCTGGACAAATGCCTACCCCAAAGATCTCCACAACGATCGGTCCAACGTATTCTAGCGATCTTGACCAGCGGGCCTACCATGAACTCTTATTGCAATTCATTTGACGACCTAAAACTAACTGCTTTGCTTTTCATACGACGACATCATTTAAGCGATCGAATTTTACGTTGACGTCAAATCAAGTAGATTTAGTTCGTTCATTCATTCGTACAATAAGCGATCCAAACACCATTCAGTAAAAGGCACTTCATGGTACGAACTTTAGCGATTCAGTGTAGGTATCTAAACTGAACTGCATCGGAATTGCATCACTAATTAAAAGTTGATGGTAGGCCTTCAGATTGTCAGATTGCCATTCTTAAATCAATATAATGAAAGATTTCATTCAGCAGTTTATATATTTTATTTTGTATGGTGTATCGTGAGTTCACTATATTCAATAATATACAATGTTATAATTATCAGCGGATGAAATACTGAAGGAAAAAAACCATACCAATATTAATAATAAATATAATATAAGCATTATAATATTAACTACTAATAAATAAGAGATTTTGATCTATATATTGACTCATCACGATATCTCTGGAACCATAAGGCGTAGAGACTTCAAATATGGTATGAATATTCCTTTTTCGCCGAGTAGAGGTCAGCTAAGAACGGATTTTACGCAACTCCACTCGCAAGAGTTTTTATTTTTTATGAATAGAACAACGTCTGACGGGTCAGCTAGTAGTAAATATAATATTAACATTATTTGCTGGGGCTGCAGCTTCGACTGCCGAAGACGGCAAGCATCGCAAATATGTTCGTCTCAGAAACTTGGCCCGTGGGGCCAAGAGACGCGGAGAATGTTCAAAATACTATCTTCACGCCCAATAAGGCTACTGGAAACCCAAGCGCTGGCAACTGTCTCGGTCAACGGATCAGCCTAGCTATCCAACGCGGAAATGCTGCCAGTATTCTTGGTACGCTTCCACGTAATGATAGTTTTAATTTTATGTAGTCATAGTATTGTAAATATAGTTATAAGATTTGTTTTAGTTTGTATATTGTATTAAATACACAATTGTTTGAAATATTATATTAAATACATAAAAGCATTGCTTATCTATCAGTCAACACAATTAGCACCCATTCGAGCATGATGTATAGACCAGGTATTACTCCCCTTGCAAAGTTTTAAGGAAAGCAAGGACCCGCCCCACGTAACACACAATAACGTCTGGCTAAAATCAGATACAATAAAAAGCCGTTCGATACACGCCCCGTAATACATGTGGTAAGATACCAGTACGTAAAGGGTCGAGAGTAGATATAATTACAGAGAATGGATGCTAATCTAGTAGATTCAACCATTCATGTAAATACGACGCGACGTTCCGACAACAAAGTGCTCGTGGCTGTCTCTGATGACTCCAGTGTTTCGGCTCCAGATCTGGTGTTTAAGCGCTGGATCTCAAGAACAAAAAATAACTGCACAAATATGTGCAATATAGTTTTAGTTAATTTAATTTAACTTTTTACTTGGCATCCCTTTACAGTGTCCAAAATTTTATGTTACTATGGGACTTGTATTCTTGTAATACCCAAACAGTCTGAAACATAAGATGTTAAGTCTCATTTGCCCAGTAATTTCACTAGCTACGGCGCCCTTCTAACCGAAACACAATAATGCTTAGACATTTCTGCTTCACGGCAGAAATAGGCACCGTTGTGGTACCCAATATCTAGCCGGCATCCTGTGCAAAGGAGCCTCCTACTGGTAAACCTTACTTCATAGGATCATTTCTACAGTAAGCTTTTCATACTAAGAAATGACTGGATTGTTTCAATTATCAAAAACGTTTGTTTTTACAACTACAATAATGTAAAACAATGAGATATTAACCATTTTTGGTCCGTACTTCAAGGAAAAAACGGTCAAGACCCATTATCTCGCAAATGCGTGGAGACGGGTTAAACTTAAAACGATATATTTGTATGTAAATATAAAATCAAACTTGTAAAATTAACGTTACAAAGAAGGTTTGGCCGTTTATGAAGCAAAAAACGTATAGTTCGACATTTTCAAAAGAATCAAAATTTACAGGGTATTTTCCGTTGAATTAAAACTATGAAATTGGACAAGTAATTATTAGTAGTCTTATAATACCTATCGGGAAAAGTCGAAAAACTATTTTGTTTAATTAAATTATACTTGAAATTAAATTATAAAAAAACTGGGTCCTTATGGAGGGAACAGCGCGGCGGTCCAAATATTGAATTGAGTTTTGTATCTTTATTTTAATTCTCCTGAAATTGATTGCGAGCAAAGTTTAATGCCGTAATCTATGCTAGAAACTTATCGCAGGCGTTTCAGAAACATTTGCACATCATTTTAAACCTAGTCTGAGGGTTGACTATACGCTTAAACAATACAGCAATCTGCGGGTCCAGTATAATAATGCATTCAGGGTTCTTTTTAGCCTGCCATGATTCTGTAGCGCATTGGGATCTGGATTGTTTTTATACACTAATGTGAAAACATTCAATGTATAGTTATGGGGCAGCCGCAAAAGTATTATATTATTGTAATATTCACTCATGATGCCATTATGTAAATGGGGTATACGATGTTATATAATATAAGTAATTAATGTGTAAATATACCATAAGGTAATACATTGTATACAACGTGGGCTTCCTATTAAATAAATAAAAAATAAATAAAAAAAAAATTATAGCAAGAGACAAAATAGAAATGGACGGAACAAATTAATAGACAAAGAAAGTGACGGAGTGGATACCTTTTAACAATAAAGTGAAAAGGGAGACAGTTTAACATTAAAGATGGGAGGAGGAGCTGGCCCCGTGTGGCTACGTATGGCTCGACAAAGAAAGGAGTGGAAGATGCTAGAGGAGGCCTATGTGTAATCTATGAAGTAAACAAACTAGTTGTCAAACTATATTTTAAGAATTTAAAATATTGTAATACAGCAATAGAGGCCATTATTTTATTCACTCACAGACTCAAATAAATAAATAAATATTATCTGTTGCCGGATCTGCGCTTTGCAGAGCGCTAGAATGTGGGCCGGCTTGAAGTATTGCCGATCATGGCAAAAGCCATACTGTCGGTCGTTGTTCAACAGGTGAGCCTCTAGGAATACCAAAAGCTGATGGTTTACCATACCTTCCACGATCTTAGGGAGCAGGGAGGTAATAGCAATAGGCCTGTAGTAAGTCGTATCCGAACTGTCTTATTTTTTGGATCGGATGGACAAGGGCTGACTTCCATTAGTCCGGGACAACGCCTTTCGAATATACGCGATTATACTGTAATAAACGCGTTTGCACCGCTCTCAACTCAAGGGCACACGTTCTGAGCACGATAGGAGAAATGCCATCCAGCCCGCTCGACTTCCTGACGTCCAACGAAAACAGAGCTCGCCGAACAGTTTTCTGTCTGAACTGTACTTTAGGAGTAAATCTCTGACACCGCGGGTTATTTAGCGGATTTTTCATGTGTGTTTTTTGTCGTCAAGAGTCGAGTTGGAGGCAAAAAGAGTGGAGAGAAGATCGACTTTCTCTTATAATTTTTTCTTATGCACAGCTGTGAAAGGGACGGCTGGTTGTTACCGAGAGCTGCTTTCGACAGCACCCAGAGCAAGCATGATCCAGTGATTTAACACGGTTGATTTTCCGCTTAAAGAATCTGGAGGCACGGTAATATATTATGGCCCAGATAGGTAGATTAACAGTAAATTAATTAAAAATAATATGTGTATATATCAGCACTTCAATCAATATTGATTTAATTACTAAATGGCTTTGCGTTTTAGTGATTGTGATTCCTATTATAAAATACCCAAGAGGAATATTATTGTCTCATAAATAAAATAGATAATCGACTCGAGTGCAATCAATGAAAATAACATATCCATTCCCATGGGACTTTAAAATGAATAAATATTGAACACAGGGCACTCAAGACTAATATGTCACTCTTTACTAGTGCTAGTAGCAAATATGAAAGACAAAACAAAAGATGAGGAAAAATTGTTAAAAGAGTACTATAATAGAATAAGTCCTTTTTATTTTTTGCCATTAAAATATTCAGGGCTACTGAGATATGACACTAAAGACGGAATGCTCGTACAGAATTCACGCGCCTCATTCTTGAGAAGCGCGTCCCTGCTTCTAATTGTTAATATCTGTGGAATAATTTTGATATACAATTCATTATTCCAAAGCGCTTGCATAACATTGATAGAAGTGTTGACAATTTTTCTCTTAATGATTTTCATCAATTTCGTTCTCTTAAATGTAAACTTTTTTAATCGTCATAACTGTATTAAGGCACTTAAGTCTTGTCTGGAAATTGACGTATTTATTGGAAGGAGAGAAACAAAATTTATGAGAGATATCGCTTTCAGAGCATTTACAGCTATTTACGTCGTTATTCAAATTTTAATGACATTTACTATCACCAGCTTATTTATAGCAGTTTGTGTATCGTCAAGAATAAAAATTATCGGAATAATATTCATCAGCAATTTGTTTCAATCTGTGATCCACTATGGATTCATCATACTGTTTTATTTATTCTTAGTTATGAGAGTACGATATTTAAACATTGCTTTAATAAAAAAAGCTAATATTAATCAAGAATATTTTAGCAACCAGTTGTTTATCTTCGACGGGCTGGTGTGGAGAGAAAGATTTGGTGACTTAGTGAGATTTCAACATCGAACTGATAGCAAGGACTTTAGACAAGCGTATAGAATTATATTCAAAATGGTACGGCAGTTGGAAATGTCTCACAGAACTGTGGTGAGTTTTTTAATGTGTTAGTAAGTAGGCTAAATTCCAAATTGAGTACGATTGGACGTAGTTACTACTACTACAATAATACTCCCATTGCAAAGGTTTCCTTTATATCAGGTAAGCCACTTACCCGTCCTGCAGGCCTACCATGAACTCTTATTGCGATTCAATTAACAACCTAAAATGAACTGCTTTGCTATTTCGTACCACGATGTGATTAGAGCTATCTAATTTAGATTGACGTCAAATCAACTGATTAAATCGCAATGATGTCAATTGAATGTCAAAAATGATGTCAATTGAATAGCAAACTGATTTAGATCGCTCAATCATTCGAGGTACGAGATACCATGAGGTGTTATTTCAACCTCAACTGGATAGCGTATTTGTCAAAGTGAGCGATTCGAAAAAAGTTACTACTTCCTTAGAGGAAAGTGAATCGTGTTGTTAATAACTTTTAAAAAATAGTGAAAACATACAGAAAAGAAAAATTTTATTGATGAAAGATGAGATGAGAATACTTTATTGGACTTTCTTGTAAAACAAAATACTGAAGTTAAATACCAAAATGAAAATACTAAAAGGTGAAAAAAAGGTGAGGCAGTAAGGGCCCAGGCTGTTCGCAAGACAGAATTAAAAAAAAAGTACTCTGCGATCCTGTCAAATCAAACATCAATGGAGGTGCGTTCATAAATTTCCTTCATGTTCCTAAATTTCATAAATCACCTGAGCCTTTCAGTTATTCCGGGCCGACGGTACACTCGCACCCTTATTGTATCAGGCCTAAACCCGAATCGCGAAACATAATTTTATTCCATTTTACTGGTTCCATGCTCTGCGTTCTCTACACCATTCATTTCGACGAGCGCGATTCCCGTGACGTATCGGTGGGCACCTAATTGGGCGTCGAACTCGTAGGCCATACTCATTCAGTCGACTTCGCACAGTTTGGGGAACTACATCAACACCACTTGAATTTTGTAGCCTCAAACTTATCTCTCTAGCGGTTAACATCGGCTGGCGTCTTGCAGTCAGTTGTATGTACCAGTCTTGCCGAGTTGTACTCCTTTTATGGCCTGAATGCTGTTCAGAGGGTTCCTTTGTATTATTGTAGCGCTGCCAACGACGAGAAATAACACTTCTATGAATGCCAAAATGCCGAGATACCTGAGATTGATTACTTCCCGCTTGCAACATCCCTACAGCTCTTTGCATTTAATTTGCCGTCAAATGACGTCGCTCCATGACGTAAAGAATATCTAACAATTCAATTTTGTCGCTAACTTTATTAAAATGGTTGGTAAAATTATAAAATCAAGACTAAACGTAGCAATAAAAACGCACTTAAACTCAAACAAATTCCCTTTCATTTAATTTTATGAAAAAAACAAAACATAATCGATTTTTTTTACAACCAGCCAGTATGTCATCAATAAAAAAAAAAGAATAAAGACTTTGAAATTAATCGAAATAAATGGTAAATTTGTAATATCATGCATGTTGCCTAGACTTTTTTGATTAGTGTATTTTTGACAAATTCATAAAAAAAAAACAGTATTTTTTCTATTATGTACAGAACAACGTCTGTCGATTCAGCTATAATAAAATAAAAACCTATATCATAGTCGAGAGACTTGACCATAATATAGGCTATAATGATAATCATAATATGACTAAGCATTACATCAATTTCTTGCTGTAAACTGGCATTACTTATTCAGTTGTACTTAGATGAACAATACGACCTACTTGACTAGTTGATAATATTTACACAGAGATATATACATATTATATCTCAACTGGATGAACTCAAACAAAAAGCAATACTAGAGTTCATAATACTCCTTAACTTAGATTTTATCTGTGCTACGCTCAAGTTCCCCGGGGGCTTTCGGTTTATATATTACTAGCTACCAGCCCTGGCTTCGCCCATCTTTTATTGGAAACATAAACAAGAGATATAATATGCTATTACTACAGTTTTGGTACTCGGAATTTCAATTAAGTGCCTTAAATATATATTTTTTAATACGTATATGAAATGTTTATTTCAAACAATTTAATGTTTTAAATGTATTTGTTTCAGTTACTCATTGGTTCTATTGTTGGTTCTGTCGGAACGTTATTAGGTGTACAATCAGTTATATCCTTTCTTAAATCTAAAAATGTAAGTAATTTTTTGTCTATAAATTTTAAGTGGTAAGAGAGCACATCTTGATCCATCTGATGCTAAGCATCATCATTTCATGAAAACAGATACCGAAGAATTTAGGAAGGGGTCGATTTACAATGTCTATGTGAGATGTACTTATCGAATCCACATCTCAGATACAGCCGTGCATCATCATCATCATGATCATTTGAGCCGGAAGACGTCTACAGCTGGACAAATTCCTCCCCCAAAATCGCCATGACAATCGCTCCTGCGCTGCACTTATCCAATGTGTTCCGGCGATCTTGACCAGATCTTCAGTCCATTTTGTGGGGGCTCTACCAACACTGCGTCTTCCAGTGCGTGGTCACCATTCGCGGACTTTACAGCCCCAACGGCTATCTGTCCGTCAAGCTATGTGCCCTGTCCACTGCCACTACAGTTTCGCAACCATCTGGGCTATGACGGTAACTTTGGTTCTCCTACGGTTCTCCTCATTTCTGATTCGATCTAGCAGGAAAACTTCGAGCATAGCCCTCTCCATTGCCCTCTGAGCGACAATGAGTTTCTTCACAAGACCTATAGTTAGCGACCACGTCTGCGTTAAAGCCGTGAATGGAAATCTGCAATACCGGTGTTCTAGAGATGCGTTTCCTTCCTTTAAGGTAGTATAAGTGAAGTATGCTCTGAGCTTTAAGATTACTAAGTTGTATCGGTTCGGGAAAAATCGCTGCCGGTAATTGATTCCACAGGTGTCTCGCAAATTGGGCGCTTGCCCTATGCCAATCATCAACATGATGCAAGTAGAATTTCGCGTATCAACGTTATATCCAGTAGTCAAATTCGGCTTCTAGTAACAGCTTGAACTACTCATAGAGAATTTCCCGTGATATATGCGGTAAAAAATGAAAAGAGGCCCACATCTCTACGCAACGTCAAGCTGATCTGAGATGATTTGATCGTCGATAATTAGAGCCACTTTTCGTTGTGTGCAGTCAAATGGAAGAAGCTGAATCGATCGAAGAAGACGATCGATATATTGTGAGCCAAGTTTTACGATATCGTAAGTCTACCTACAATAACACCAAAAACAATCTTGGAGATGTTACAAATATGAGTTCTAGTGTATGGACTGTTAGGAAAAGACTTTTGGAATTTGATATACACAGTCAAAGACCAGATAGGGGCTAAATTACTCTGTGGGCACCGTATTGCAAGGCTACGATTTTCGCAAGATCGTGGTTGTTTTTAAGCACAAAACAAAATGGGCTTTACAGACTACGAGATCGTAAATTCAATCAGGTTTTTGTACTAGAAGACAACCTAATTATTACTACATATTTCCTTCGCAAAAATCTTACCCAAAAAACTAAATAAATATGCGCAGTTTTGTTAATGAAAGTGTATCAATGTAGGAATTCTATCGGTAGCAGGGAGGAAGTAAGCAGGTTTGTGGAGAGGGCATGATTTCATGTTTGCCTATTGATTTATTAATAACATTGTGAATTGTAGGAACGCACACAATACCAAGAGATTAAAAATATTATAGTTTTAGGATGTATCTGAGCTACGTGTAATGGGAACAACAATATGGATTTGTTTATGCTGGGTGTTAAAATCTACAGTCGCCTTTAGTGTAGACATGTTTATAAATCAAATCAACAAAACGAAAATAATATGCGCATATATTTTATTGAAGCTATCACTTTCAGGTAAATTATTATATTTCATATATAATATTTGCGGATTATTCTATGCCAATTAGATACTATTTTCGAACGCCGTCAAAATAAGCTCGCATGTAATTTGTTTTTTATGTCTGTAGCCTCACATCTCGCTCATTTATGAACGAATTTGCATTTTTAGAAATGGTCATCCAAATTGGTACTTCGTAATATAAATAATTCAGCCCGATTGGATTTCATATGACAATAATTCATATAATAAGTGGGGGTACTTAATATATAAAGGTCAGCACTTTGTATAAGTATATATATAACAAAAGAATTACTGTCTTATAACCGAGTAGCAGACATCAAAAGTTTAATTTTATTCCTTGTTAATGTTATCATGATCACAATTTTTAGAATCTTCTCATAAGTGCCTATATCTATACATACATTATCAAGAGTATATTTGGTTGCAACAGACAATACCTATGTTAATTCTTTTAATTAAGCTAATTGCCTAGGTATTGTATAAAATTACGGGCTTTCACACATTACCGATGATATTTACAAACCGAATTTCCTAAATAATTCAACGCATAGATTCCATCACACTCAGACGGAGTTCTCAGTTATGAAACATAAAAAGGATAACCTCCTCTTTTTGTTCAAGTCCTTTGAAAATAGAAACCTATCTATATCATATTATATACCATATATACCATTGGAAGGCTCCTTTGCACAGGATGTCAACTAGATTATGGGTATCACAACGGCACCTATTTTTGTCGTGAAGCAGTAATGTGTAAGCATTACTGTGTTTCGGCCCGAAGGGCGCCGTATCTAGTGAAATTACTGGGCACAAAATTTGTGCATTTAATGTGGTGCTGCTCAGAGTTTTTGGGTTTTTCAAGAATCCTGAGCGGCACTGCATTGTAATGGGCAGAGCGTATTTATTGCCATTAGCTGAACGTCCTGCTCGTCTCGTCCTTTACTGTCATAAAAAAAATCTCCGAGCAAAAGAGATTCTAAATTTAATATTAAATAATATGTTTCATTTCAGATGATATGCACCGCATTGCTGAGGATGTAATTCGTCTCTTCGAAGTCCATGACCCGCAGATATCCGTTTATGGAATCTACACATTCAATTCTAACGCTGTAATAAAATCATCAATGGCTATCATAGTGTATATTATCATGCAATTTCAGTTGTCATTCACAGGAATTACTAAAGATTTATCTCCGTATTACAAAAACGTTACAATTGCGCCTTAGATTAATACTTAGATCAAGGATTTGCTGCTGAGCTCCAACTAGATACCGCAGGCGTTGTCGCAAAGTACGGCAACTAATACTACGCCCAAGTGGGCATACCCGAGCCAGTTTCGAACAATGTGAGATGTTTACGTGCCACATGTTCTGTTAAACTTTGCTAATAAGTGAAACTTAAATGCTGGGTTTGAATTAAAACTTTGTAAAAATAATACGACGATAAATAAGGAAGACTGATAATGAAATGATCGGGCATAAGAAATACCACATGAACGGTATAGCTAAATTGTATATTATTGTTTTTCGAAGTATTCTCCGTGCAACTAAATGCACTTTTTCATTTCTCATACTCGGAAAGTAATGTTGTCTTGATCTGATTATTGGGTGGAAAATGCTGCTTCCCTCCATGGAGAGGGAAAAACTCATACAAATTACATTCCACCGAAGGGTTGGAATGAACTTCAAAAATAGAACTGCTTTCAGCTGTGAAGAGTTTTATGTAAAAAAAACGAATTAAAAAAAAAAGCTGCGGTCATGTGACTTTCTAAACAGCCAGTGTGAACTTCTTTGAGCGGAATAAGCCGCAACAATTACGCGGTGAGTTCCATATTTAAAATTTAAAAAGTCGTCATAAATTGTCCTAATTTGACAATTAATATTAAATAGGTACTACTAATATTATGATATATTATCAATAAATAGTTTAGATAAACAACTAGTTTTATTTTCCTCATATTCGAAATGAAAAGTAAAGTGCTTAACACGGGTAAAAGAATCAATTCCTACTCGGACTATAGCCGCCCTTGCTGCGCTCGCGCGTCTAAATACCTCGGGAATTGATTCTTTCGACCCTAGGTTAACAATCTACTATTCCATTCGTGCAAACCAATCATTAAAACAGTAATTCCAGTTTGAAGTTGATGTTGACGAAATGGCTGATTTGTACGCTTCCACAGCTGCATCGGGGTCTTCAAACCGTTGACCGCGTAATTTATCTTTCGCTCTAGGGAATGTAAAGAAATCGCTTGGGCTCAGGTCAGGACTGTACGGAGGATGGCCCGGCCCATCAGCACAACGTTTTCCTGCTTAAAAAAATAATTTGTCTTCCGAGCCGTAGCCGAGCTCGCATTATCGTGATGTAAGATGATGCGACGTTTCGGGTTATTTTTTCGGAGTTCAGCTATCATTTGCGGCAAACAAACCGTGATATACCACTCAGCGGTAACCGTTCTGCGTTCCTGTAAAATAATTGTAGCAACATGCCCCTTTTTGGAGACAAATGTAGCGACCATCTTTGACACACTGCGGGAGCGAACCACTTTCGTTGGTTTGACCTCGTCTTCGAAGACCCAAACTGCTGACTGATGTTTTCTTTCAGGTTCGTATGAATAAATCCAATATAGAGACGATATTATAAACGGCATTTGACTTCCATCCGTTGAAGCGTTGAGACTATTCCGGCACCAATCTACACGAGCCGCCTTCGGACAAATTGTGGGGAGCCCAGCGGGAAATTAGCTTTCTTACACACAGCTCGTTATGCAATATCGACTGAATTACACTCATTCCGTTTCTGATAACAGCCTGAATCTGCTCGTATGTCACATGACGGTCATCTAATATTATTATATTAGATGACCGTCATGTGACATGTTCGAACAGCTGCGATGTTTACAGGCGTGACAGCTGTTCTTGGTCGACCTGCAGAAGAAAGAGTGCTGAGGGACACACGACCGCGTTCGTTTGACTCGGTGACATCATAAATCGATACAAGTTCGCTGAGACTTTTATCTTGAGATAAGCCGCGACGAAAATTTTGATAAATTATGACACGGAAATGTTCACGCGTGAGCTCCATTTCTGTTAACGACTTGTCAACTTTAAACCAACATAGTTTTTGGTTTTTTTATTTTTTTTTTTAATTGTATGAATGTCATTATGATTCTAAGAGGCCAGTATTCAAATTCTAAAAAAGGTTTTATTGTAACTCAATCAGAAATATTCCATTCCCGATCATTTCAGTGTGCCCCTCGTACTTTAAACGGCTATAGCGTAGTGCAGTTGACGAAGTTCTCAATGAAATTGTCGAAGGAAGATCTGGACAATCAACCTGATTTTGAGCTATTTTCAAGAAGAAAGCAATGTCAGAGATCATACGTCGTTTCTCAAACGGTAGTAAATGTTGCTTTTTACAATGTTGCTCGTAGGACTTTGCATTGTATCTGTCGTTAGTACGGAAGCATAGAAAGCGTAAGAACTTTTTTTGAATATTTTCTATTCGAGAAATATATGTAATATATTATGTAATGAAAATAGTATCACCAAACTGATGTCATGATGAACCTAAGAGGCATTGGAACTCTTTATAACCCTGCTGGTACTTGAATTTGTTGGTATTGTCATAAGATGCTATACAAATTCGTAACT
Organism: Leptidea sinapis; assembly: GCF_905404315.1. Classification (NCBI taxonomy): domain Eukaryota; kingdom Metazoa; phylum Arthropoda; class Insecta; order Lepidoptera; family Pieridae; genus Leptidea; species Leptidea sinapis. The sequence goes on along the minus strand of NC_066285.1, from coordinate 9,632,192 downwards.
TAAAAGCGTAAATATAAATACATTATTCAAAAACGCTCAGTCTTTAAAAATGTATTTTAAAAATAAATATTCACTGCATCAAATTTTTTATGTAAATTTAAATTGCATGTTAGTTCTATTACCTTATTTAATTAACCTTAAACTAGTTTAAAAACATTCTATATTTGAGGTTTAAAGTTTTTTATAATGGTATTAATTGCTGTTAATATTATATATAAAGTTATTGCAAAAATCGTATACTTAAATTAAACGTATGTAAGTACTTACTTATTTTATTTTTCTACAAGTGATGACCTGCATACATTATAAATTAAGTAAGTAAATAGTAGTATGAACTGTCATATGAAATGACTGTATCATCAAGTCATTGATTGAATTATTAATATGGTCTCCGCTGCGCTCAAACTAGATACCGCACCTACCTAAGAACAATAGCTTTTATGTTACGGCAAGTATTAGATGCTTGTGTGTGTGGCATCTTGACACTCAATGGCATCTTTCAAATTTGTAACTAACGCTTCGTGTTATTTTACATTAAAATTAATAAAATACTTAATTACTGATGATATGTGATCCCAGTGTCTTACTTATTTCTTGAAGTATTATTTTTAAAAAGTTTTACTCCGAAACCCGGCATTTTAGTTTCAATTATTAGCAAAGATTAACAGAACATGAGGCACGTCAACGTCACACACTAGCTCGAGTACGCCTACTTGGGCGTAGTATTGAAAGGCATTTATTTTCTCAAAATTGATTCCTTTAGAATTCTTTTTGATGTCATTTCTTATACTACTAGATACTACTACCGCTTCGGAAACAAATGGCGCTCTGAGAGAGAAGAAGCGGCGCAAGAAAATCTCCCAGCATTCTTTTTTATTGCGCTCTTTTCAATAAAAATATACAATATTGTACAGTCATTTCTATCCATCCCAGGCTGTCCGATCATTTAGATATTCAGGAGTTGGAGTAATAGGATTTACGACAGAGTCATTTTTTTATAAAACATTTAAATTTATTTATAGATAATGCCTGAACAGTGGCTGGGACTTTATTGTAGAAGTGTATACATTTACCCTTAAAGCTATTATGTATCTTATGAAGCCTACTAGAATTAGTTACAAGCAATCCCTTATTTCTAGTGTTATAATAATGAAAATCACTATTAAGAGCAAAAAGGTGACGATTTTTGTGAACATATATTAAATTTTCATAATTGTACTGACAATGAACAGTCATAATATTTATTTCTTTAAATTTTTCTTTGAGAGACTGTCTATAACCAAGCTGATATATAGCACGAACAGCTCTCTTTTGCAGTGCAAACACTATATCAATGTCAGCAGCATGACCCCATAGTAATATACCGTACGTCATGATGCTGTGAAAATAACTAAAGTACACTAATCTAGCGGTCGCAACATTCGTCTACTCTCTAATCTTTCTAACTGCATATGCCGCAGAGCTGAGTCTATCTGCTAGATGGGTAATATGTGGACCCCACTGAAGCTTTTTATCTAACGTGATACCCAAGAAGACCGTAGTGTCCACAAGTTCCAATCTCTGGTCATTTATAAGTACGTTGGTTTGTACCTCCGCTGTGTTTGGTGTAATGAACCGTAAACACTTTGTTTTTTTACTGCTTAAGAGCAGATTATTCGTCTCAAGCCAACGCACTATCTTTGAGAGTGCATTGCTTACCTCGTCATCAATATCCGCACGTCGCTTCACTTTAAAAATAAGTGAAGTATCATCAGCAAACAATACAATCTCATGGCTATCATCTACCACAAACGGTAAATCGTTGATATATATAAGAAACAAGAAAGGACCGAGAATAGAACCCTGTGGAACACCTATTCCCACAGGTTTACCCGAAGACCGTTTGCTATTTACATCGACTATCTGAACTCTATCGCTTAAATATGATTTTAACAGATTTAGGGCTCTATTTTTCACTCCATAATGCTTTAGTTTTAGGAGTAAAGTTTCATGGTGGACGCAGTCAAATGCTTTTTACAAATCACAAAAAATGCCCAATGCATCCTGTGACTCTTCCCAGGCGTCAAAGATGTGCTCAATGAGTCTAGTACCCGCATTAATTGTTGATAAACCCCTAGTGAAACCAAACTGATTTTTGTTCATTAATTTACAAAAATGCATTTGTAGCTGTTGAAGCAAAAGTTTTTCAAAAATTTTACTAAAAACAAGCAGCACTGAAATAGGTCTGAAATTAGCAGGGTCAAAAGAACTGCCCGATTTAAACAAAGGTATAACTTTGCTGTATTTCATGAGGTCAGGGAACACACCCTCATCTATGCATTCATTAAATATTATTGCTAATTCAGGTGCTATAATGTCAAGTATGTATTTTACAATATTAGTCGAATGGCCCCATAGGTCTTTTGTATTTTTTAGGTTAATTAATTTGAAGATTTTTATTATATCGCTACCTGTAACACACTTAAATTTCAAATCAGTGGAAGATACTGGTACGTGTAATTTAAGCATATCATATGCTGCTTTTGGCGAAGAGTTAAGGTCTTTGGTCGTGACAATCGGGATTTCGGAGAAGTATTTATCAAATTCATTTGCAATTTCTATTTCCGAATTTATAACGCGATTATTAATATTTAAACAGATGGCGGTGTTACGGCAATTCGATCTACCAGTTTTATTGTTAATTACACTCCAAGTCGCTTTTACTTTATCATTACTGTTTTTAATTTTATCTGCAATGAAACGTGTTTTCGCTTCATGACAAACTACTTTAAAGAGCTTGGAGTATTTTTTTACATATATTTTAAATTCTTCACTATTATTGTAATGTTTCTCATAATAAAGGTCATATAAGCGTTTACGACTTTTGTGGATACCCATTGTTGCCCAATCATTAAAACTATGTTTGTTGTTTACTGTAACCGTTACTGGAGTAAAAATCCTGTCAAATTCCTCACAGAAGGAATTGAAGACTAAGTTATAGTGAAAATTAGCAGTTTCGCACAGTGTAAAAATGGTATCGTATTTACCAAATTATTTCTAAACCTCTCAAGACGGCTACCCGTAACTGGTATAATCGTCACCTTTTTTGGTCTGACATTGTATTTACTTTTATAAGTTGCCCACTATGGTCGGACTGAAGATTATTAATTATGAGTTTACTAGTAATAGTAACATCTGTAACAACATTATCTAAACAGGTTGCTGTTGTAGAAGTGATTCTAGTAGGTTCCCAAAATACATTGAACAAATTAAAACTTTGAAATAAATTTTTAAGGCTAGTACAATTGGCCGAAGGTTCAAGCAAGTTTATATTAAAATCTCCACACACTATAATTGACTTGCTAGTTTTGCTAAATTTTGATAGTACCTCCTCCATTCTATGTTGGAATTGTTCATATGATTCAGTGGGGGGGCGGTATACACTTACAATAATAAATTGCTCTAGTTCTATACAAGCTATCTCAATTAGTTGTTCTATAGAGAGATTAACAATATCTCTTCTATTCTTACATTTTAATCTATTATTAATAATAATTAGGGAACCTCCATGTATTGCCCTACTTCTACAAAACGAACTGACAACTTTATGTTCTCTAAAACTAAACTGGAGCTGATGACTCTTACGCCAATGTTCTGTAATACATAATATATCTATATTACAGCAGCTCAAAAACAGTTCAATTTCTAATTCCTTACTTGAGATACCTTGTATATTCTGGTGAACAATATTTATGAGCTTTATATTATGATTATCTATAGCAGTAACATTTATATTTGGTGAATGTTGCCTATTTTGTATGATATTGCAAGAGTTGTCCTCCCTTGTCAAATAACTTAATTTAAATTAATTGAAGAAAAATCTTCATTGTTATATTTTTGTACATTAGTACTAATACATTCCCCAATAGGGGCTTGTATGTCGATTATTTTACAATTTTGCCCAATAGAGGCATGTTTATTAAATAATACTACAGAGGAAGTAGTTTGTTGATTAAGACTATAACCTACTAAAGTAGCCAGCTGTCGCTTAACTCTAAATGGTAGGTATAGGTTACCATTGGTTATTTTCAGTTTACAATTAATGAATTTATTTGGGTCAAATAAAATTAAATTTTCATTGTTGTGGAATGTCGCATTATACAAAGTTGTATTTAATTTAAATATTTTTCTATTTTGCTCCTGTGTCAAATCCGAGGAGTATGGAAATGTACACATCATCACTTTAGATTTTGTGTTATTGGAAATATTAATTAATTTTTCTATATTTTTAATTAGTTGCCGCTATTTCCGACTAGGACTGCGGTATCTAGTTGGAGCGCAGCGGAGACCAATCCTTAATCTATGATTGCGAATATATGGGTATTTCGAAGTCAAAAAATATATAAGTTGTGGATAAGTAAACTCCACATTACAACCAGCTCCGAAATACATATAGCATAAGTATTATTCCGAACGGCTCAGTAGTTTTCGCAGTATAACCGAAGGAAAAACACGGCTATCCATTTATTACTATAGATAAGAATTTTTATTTGACATTGAAAATTACCTATTTCAACTAAAATATGAGTCAATTATAATTCAATGACTTCTGGAACTGAAGAAATAAACGCGAAAACGTGAAAAATATATAAATTTGCATCACAAAGAGAAAACATCTGCGTGTATTCTAAAGATCTGACGTCATTGCAATGTGTTAGGGACGCCATTTTAAAATTTGACAGCCATTACATTCTTCCATAAACCTTTGTTTTTATTTACAAAGAGTAATCAGCTTTAATGTGACGACTGACGGTTCTTAGAATTGATTTGTTCAGTTGCTTTTGAATATTTAAACGTCTCCTTATATATATCTCCTGAAAGCGACTATTGAAATTAGTTTCAATTGATCTGTTAAGGAGTCAACACTTGCTACGAAATGCTGCGAACTCTTCTTTGTGTGCTTTTCATTGCATTTGTGTTATCTTGCGCAGTAAGTTTGTTTTATCTATACATTTATAAGTACGACTCATCACGATATCTCTGGGACATAAGGCGTAGAGACTTGAAACTTTGTAGGAATATTCCTTTCGCCTTTCAGTAGAGGTCTGCTAAGATCAGATTTTACGTAATTCTGAAACCCGCAAGTTTATTGATCAATATCAAGTGTATAAGGCGTAGAGACAATCAAAGAAATTATAGTTCAGTTAATAAGAAATAAAATTTCAAACATTGGAACTCTTATTGGAAGATAAATAATTGCACAAAATTATTTCGAATAAGACAATCAGTTTTTGCAAGGCATAAAAAGTTGCAGAAGAGATCAAGTTAATATTACTCGGTTGCGTATAGATCACACTAATATAACCCACATTTACTTAATAACTAAAAGCTGTGAGCCAAAATGCCAATGTGGGGAGGATTTAACTGCATCACACCTACTAGAAGATTGTCAGTCATACCGGTCAGAAAAGTCATTATGTAAACTTCCCGATAACCCAAAAGATTGTTTACATCAAGATAGTTGGTGTAAAACTGTAAAGTTTCTTAAGTTTATTAAAATGTACAACAAACAACAATGTATAAAAGTAAGCTGTAGTCGTTGATGATGTATGTTTTTTTAAAGCGACTTAAAATAAACTAATAAAAAAAAAGGCGTAGAGACTAGAATTTTTGTAGGAATATTCCTTTCGCTTTACAGATGTTACAAAATTCCACCCGCAAGTTTTTTTTATTATCATGAACAGAATATCATTCAATCAGATTTATAACTTAGGTATAACTTATAACGTCGGTCGCTCCATTCCCAATTTTTGGTAACATTAAGTGAGTCATTTATGTTAATAGCTTTTGCCACACCTACACGTCTTTTAACAGTACTTTTAAGTTTTGTAATACATTTGTTTCGAACATTTTTCTGGGATCTAGTTGTAAAAGCATATACATCGCCTCACAAAACACTTACTAACTTGAGTAGCAGACATAATCTGTGTAATAAATAAACGCGAAGTAAACTTATTCCAAGTTAATATTTTTTTTTCTTTATCTTTACTTTGTCACTACAAAATAACATGACACGGAGAAGAAATTTTAAACTTGAAGAAACTACACTGCGTTTAACTTCATCACTTAATTTGATAAAACCCCAATTAAATAATGAATTCAAATTATCCTTTATTTACTTATAATTGACATTAATTATTACATACCGTTAGAATATATGAACCAATTTGTTATTTTTCTCTTCATTTTGAAATAGAGAAAAGACATGAAAATTCATCAAAGCGAGATTAATAATAAGAAATACAGCTACATTCACCATGCGAGTCTGGTTTAGTCGACTCGAGCCTGCTTTACTCGAACAAGCGTTACATAGACGAGCGTGACGGCTCAGTCTCATTCAATGCCCAAAATAATATAATCGCGCCTTTAGAAGTTTTAAAAAGTACTATTGGGTCATGTCAATTTTCGTTTTCTAAGAAGGAATCATAAAATAAATTAAGGTGAAATTTACAATGTGTAACGTTATTATTGTTGTACTTTATAATATGTTTTATTTAATAATTATTGTATTACTGACTCTTTGTTAATTATGTTTGTTTCAGGTAGCGGCCCCAGCTGATGGTAAGAAAAAAAAATATATAAGATTTTAAATAGTATGTATAATATACGAAGACGAGAAACATGAAAGAAAATTAACTCAGTAGATATTTAACCGTAATAATAAAATTAATTTTAAAATTACAGTAAATAATAATTGTAACTTTTATATTTTCAAATAATAATAATAATAATATTGACACACTTTTTACACAAATTATCTTGCCCCAAGTTAAGCATATATAGCCTGTGTTATGGGTTACAAGACAATGATATATTTAATACAATATACTTACTTAAACATACATAAATTCATATAAACATACATAAATACATTTAAACATCCATGACTCGGAAACAAACATCCATATTCATCATATAAATGCTTGCACCTACCGGGATTCGAACCCGGGACCTATAGCTTAGTAGGTAGGATCGCTAACCACTCGGCTATACAAATATATCAAATAAACAAACATTTTAAAGCATTTTAAAAACAACATTTTAATCAGATTTAAGTTGGGGCTACTCATGAACGGCGGAGCGTGGCAGAAGCAGGCGTCTACTATATTACTTACAGGATGCTCCCAAATGACATTACGGAAAATAAATTTTTTCAATGATTTATGCATTTAAAAAAAAATATGATTACGCATAGGGACTACGCGCACTTATTCAGCTCCATTCGCGTTTCGCTGAACGATTTTGGTTACACTTATACAGCTCTGTTTCTATCAGCCGCGTACGGCGTCGTAAGAATGAGAATAATAACTTTAAATCACGTCTGCACTCTTTAATCTTTGCGTGGATAATGATTAATAATAATAATAATAAAGTCATTTATTCCATATCTCTAAAAAAAAGTGTACATATACAATATTGTTAGTTTTTTTTTTGTTAGTATTATTTGCTTAATCTAGGTTTTTAGTATAATTGTTATTTAGTTAAATTTTTAGGTATGGATCCCAGATTGGGTAAAGGCCTCCTCGAACTTCATCTACAACTTCCTGTCAAGTGCTTTATGCATCCAATCTTTTCCTGCTGATTGTGCTATGTCATCAGCCCACCGTTTTATTGGTCTTCCTACATTTCGTTTTCGTTGGCCCCTTCCAACGTGTAATTTCTCTAGTCCACCTCCTGTCGGTATACCGTGCAATATATCCAGCCCATTTCCATTTAAGTGCCAGTGCATGTGTGAGTGCATCGGTGATCTTGGTTTTCTGTCTTATCCTGGCGCTTCTTACTTTGTCTATCTTCCTTATTTTTAATAAGCTTCTTTCCATTGCTCTTTGATTACTCGTAATCATCTGCTTGACTTTTTCTGTAAAGGTCCACGTTTGACAGCTGTACAATAAACACAGGACACTAGTATCATCACATAATGATTACGTCAAATCAATGCAGGAACAATACAGGTCGCAACTTGTCGACAAGGAGTCGCGAACCATCCCTGTAAAGAGCTGTTCCGCGGCACTCGTCGGCGAACAGCGCTGTACGCGGCGGAACAGCGCCGAACGCTCTCTCCGAATTCGCATAATAAATCACATTTATCCTCATTTTATGCTGGTTTGCAGCGAAAGCAGAATGGACGCGGAAAGCTGAATCGACGCGTATACGTCTCCATACAAAATTGTTGTTTTCTATGGATAAAACCAGAAAAGAGCTGAATAAGTGCGCGTAGTCCCTAAGTATCTCTACCAGTGTGTTGTTGAATTAAAAAAATGTATTAATTTACTGAATATATTATTCATGAGAACGAGGGGCGGAGAGAGAAGGTTGAGCTGCCATGACAAAAGATGAAAGTTCATAATTTAAAAAAATATTAGAGTGCGTACACCAAGAAACTAATGCCAATGAAAAATGTATAAGAATATTTATTGAACGCTTGATTGATCTGATTGATATAAAAAATATCATCCTGTGATCATACGTAAGGTGCTTGAAAGACCACTTGTTGGCTGACTACAGTGCAGTGCCAAAAAAAAGGCTTCTACTACTTGTGGAATATATATGGCTAATATACTCATACTAAATGTATGGGAGTGTTTAATATCAAATTTTGGATACAGTTATTGTTGTGATTTTACTGATGTTGTAACGTTCTTTCGATATCCATTTTAAGCTGTAATAGTAACGGAATAATAGCCGTTTGTTTTGCAAATCTTAGAGCATACACTATTTAAGTATAATAATTGACCATTCGCAAAACAATCAAACAAAACAAATATTTTTTTTTATTTCGTAGGTAAATTGCATTGCACTTGAAATATGTCATTTTTTCCTTAAAGCTCGTTCGGAAGGCAGATTTCCTTAGAGAAGAACGAGTAAGAAACTCTAAGGTTGCTCTTTTCAAAACCGAATGATATTTCAGAATCTTATTTTAAAATTATTTTTTCAAATCATTTCAATTCGAATATATTATGTATGTAGATACTAATTAATAAAATAAATAATTACTAAATTTCTTACATGAGTAAGGAAAAAAAAATGTAAATTAATAAGTAAAAACATAGTTAAAGTTATTGAGTACATACTTAAAGTACAATAGTAGATGCATCAATCCACACACACCGTAAAAAAATAAAGGCATTATGAGAGCATTTTATTAGCTATTATATAAAAAAAATATAATAACTTTGATTTAAAAAAATATAGAAAAAACAAAAAAAAACACATCAGATTTCCCGGTGAGAGAATCATCCAACCACCACAAGCTATAGATCTCTGCCTCATAATTTAAAAGATGCAAACAGATATTATATTATTCACCACGTATTCTTTTTATTTTCAGATACTGCAACTACAACAGCAGGTAGGTACAACAAATAACACGTAAGAAAAATATCTTTAGACCTCAATACAGATATCATAAATATGGCGAAATGGCCAGAGATGATAGGTGATACTGAGGTACCGGCTATTCAATCCAATGCGCGTCCCTTTCTAGCTGAAAAAAAAATAATTGATTGAAAACTCCAAGTTCTAATTTCAAATCTTTAACCTTTCTTTAATATGTATGGTTATTGTATTATAATGAATTACCGGAGGCTTAAAATGTCGAAATAAAAGCGAAAAACTCATTATCACTCGGATATAGTTAATGTGACTCATAAAATTTAGCAGTATGAACCTATTTTATGCTTTCATTGGCGAAGACATAGCTGTCATTCGATGAACTGTTTCGTAATTGACGGTGGTTTTGTAAGTTCAAAATATTAAGCACGGGTCACATGTGGCTTTCCGCCTGACAAAACCTATTAAAATCACAATTTTTCTCAGAAATGGTTAATCAAATCAAAGTATAAAAAAATAATAACTGTTATTTAAAAAAATAATAAAGAAAAACATGAAGCAGACTTCCCGGTGAGAGGATCATCCAGCCAGCACAAGAAGCGCCCGTTCACGAGCATGACGCATGGGCCAGCCTACCTCAACCATATTTAAGGTAGGAAACGACCCGACGACGAACGACGAAAGGTATCTAACATCGGATACGATGGACGGATAGAGGCATTTTAGGTATCTGTCAGAGATATAGGTAACAAACGATTATGAATACAGAATTTCATCGATCGTTCGTTACGCACAAAACACGTTTTAAATAATATTATAGCTTTATTAAACGCCCGATCAGCGTTTTTTTATGAATAAATCGGATTACGTACCTACTTCATGATATTATTAATATCAGTTATTTATGCAACTGTTGTGTAACAAGGGTTATTAAAACACGAATGTGGATTTAATAGTATCACATGAGTATTTTAATACCTAATTATCAACAGTTGCATACAAGACTTTATCTACACCCATAATATGAATATTAGAATACCATATTAGAATCTTTAATAGAGGATTTAAAGATAAACATTAGTTCATGCTTTCAGCTCCTTCAAAAGAACCGGGTGCGATTCCTACTATGATGAAGGATGCTAAAGACATAGCTGGTAAAATGTTTTCAATGTAAGTTATTATTGATTATCTAAAATTCTAGGCGGGGTGTGCGGAGCTCGGGAGCTCCTGATAATTTATATTTTGTTTGTTACGAATTTGGAAGGGTAGACAGAGGCGAATCGGATCCAAATCTAACAGACCTTCGAACCTCGTACTACCTAACAGTCATAATCCAGCTGACATCCTGTGCAAATTAGCCTCCCACTAGTTAATTGTAATACAATTAATACAAAAAAATATTTAGTGCAGTAGGTCCTCTTTTTTTTATTGAAAAGGAGGACAAACGAGCGTACGGGTCACCTGGTGTTAAGTGATTACTGCCACCAACATTCTCTTGAAACACCAGAGGAATCACAGAGGGTTGCCGACCTTTAAGGAAGGTGTACGCGCTTTTTTTGAAAGTATTGCCCAGCTCTATTTGTGACGCCCAGCTTCTTCAAAGCTAATTTGGCTCGAGCTTCCGAGATCCAGTATTGCGATACTAGGTGAGGCAAGGGAAGTGTTGTCGAAGAGCGGTGACACGACAAGGGGGGTTTTTTTAGTAGTAAACCCGCAAACTTGAGTCTTCTGGGTGTTAAATTAGACAAGGTTCAATTTACCCGAAATTAGACATCAACGATTTACCGAGAGAGACCTTCATGGCCCGTGTATAATGTTTAAAATAATAATACAAAAATAAATAAAAAAAAAACACAAAAATTAAGTATATCAATCGCATGTCAGCAAGATCTGATTGAATTATATGTATATATACATATTACGCAGCATGGGATGCACTCGGTTCATTCACTTCATTGACACACCTTGTATTCATCGATATTTTTAAAAGGCGCAAGAACAAAGAAAGTTGATATATTGCTGACAAGTGAGCATGCCACGTAGGACGAACCACGAGAAAAACATGCATTTTCTAAGTTCAAACCACAAACAGTCAAGGATTTTCCTTAGGATTATTTGATCGTCATGGCGAAGGCAAGACGAATCGGGAACTGAATCCGTTTAAACACAAAGGGCATATCTATTGAGATTGTTGGAATCCTCGGAATGAGAACTAACTCATCTTTAAATTTTCCTTTGAGCATCGTCGCGTGAATCACATTACTCATCGGTTTTCTCATCACCAAGCGCGTTCCATTGCATATTTTTAGTTGGTTTACATTTCGAAGCATGATGACTTTCGAAACCGCCTTCAGTTGTAAATTGTGCGGTGGTAAACAATTCAATTGGATTATTAGTGGCTTCGTCTTCCTAGGTTACACAGTCAATAGATTTGAATGAATGTAGAGTACCAACGATTTGATACTGAATTATAAAGTTTGCCAAAATTGCTCGCTCACTTAACTATTTGTTATTTTTGTGGTTAGCAATGATTTTATAGAAATAACAATGACATTATGTATTTTATTAAAAAGAGCGCAAAAAAAGAATGCTGTGTCCGAAGCGGTAGTAGTATTAGAAATGACATCAAAAAAAAATCTAAAGGGATCAATTTTGAGAAAATAAATGCCTTTACTGCCTTTTTATAATTTTTATTTTTGTTACAGGAAGTGGCTTTAAATCGATCAACACGCACAATAGATGAAAGAAAACTTACATTTATCGCATTAGTAATGGACTCCGAATACGAAACATTTGAAATACCAGCCAGCCAATGAAAATATAAAGGAAAAAACATACCGGTAATGATCTAATATTAAAATGTTGCAATGAACTCAATAGACGTCAGAAAATAAAGACATACTTCCAAGGATTTTTTTTTATTTAATCTTGTATTTATTTTAATAATAAGTGGCAAATCGTTTTGATAAAAATTAAAATGGCATCATTGGAATATTTAACAGGGACGTAGCTACCGCCGTATCAATAATACAGGGCCCTTGGCCCCCGAAGTGCGTAAGAGGCAGAAACTTTAGAAAAACAAACAAAAGTTAAATTAACAAATTATTAAGTATTCCAAGAATCCCTAGAGGGTATGTTCCGATATGCACTGCGACCACTGTACAGTGTGACGTCAATTTAGTATACTGTGAAGACGTTCCTTTATAGCCAGATAAACTGGTTACTATTTAAAACGGAACGCAATCCCGTATACTGTTAGTCGCATTTTTTGACGCATCATTCACATGAGTGTATTAAAGTTTTCTAGTTCATTAAAAAAAACTTGTTGGAGTACTGTCAAATTAAAAATGTTTGGGATAAAACTGTAGGTATTGTTTATAAAACGTTAGGCACTCGAGTGGTTTTGACTGATCACGTGATCAAAGTACTGCGAGTACCTTACCTTGAAAACCCCAGTGCTCACAGTAGAATATGGCGGCGATTTATGACGTCATATATTTCCCTAGGGTACTGCGGCAGTATACTGGCAGTCCATAACGGAATGAATTTTTCTACAGTGATAGCATTGTGTAGAGCTCGTAGTGCATATCGGAACATTCCCTAAATGTTTGTATTGTCCTATAATCTGAAAACAGTCAAATAAATATAATATAAAATAAAAACACGTCATCAAAACAATTAAATTTATTTCAGTTATACTAGACAGAGCGACAGGAACAAAAAACTCGACGACAATATTTTACTTAAAACTATAGGTACCTACGCAAAGAGCTCTGCAGGTGCAAAAATAATTGATTTATTTAATAATTTCATTAAAATACCTATACTGATTAAAAAAAACAAAAAGCATACATTTGTATGAAGCAAAAATATAATGTACTTAAGTATTTAATTAATTCTAAGAAATTCGTATAATTTTAGGTGGACGAAATCGTACTTCAGAAGCTATAATGCTGATAATTTGTGTTATAACATCTTATCTATATAAATAAAAGAGAATGTATGTTTGTATGTTCCCTAATAACTCCTAAACTATTCGACCAATCTCAATGAAATCTTTTGTAATAGATTCGTTGAAGCTCAAGGAAGGTTTACATATATAGTTTGTCGTGTCACGATCCCACCCACGCCTTTACCATATCTCTCGAACCGTTTATTGACAGAGCGTCTGTCGGGTCAGCTAGTTTTGTATATTTCTTTTATGCGTCTGGTGTAACTAAACTTCTCCTAAACGGCTGGACCGATTTTAATGAAACTATCTGTGTGTCTTCAGGTGGATTCGAGAATGGTTTATATTCACAATTGAACTACCTCCTTAACGGCTGGACCGATTTTGATGATTTTTTTTGTGAGTTCCAGTGAATTTGCGATTGGTTTAGATTCTCAATTCCATCCATATAATATAATTCTCTTGCTCATGTGTAAGTTAGTGAACTCCTAACGGCTGGACCGATTTTTCAAATATAAGACGTTTGTACAGGACAACGTCTGTCGGGTCCACTACTTTAATATAAAGTTAATATATCCTTTCTTGAAAAATATACGCATTACCAATACGTTCAAACACGGATAACAATGATTATTTTTAGGAAGTCAATAAGGCGGAACATTAACCGCATTTGTTCGTGCGCTTTTCAAGGAGCTTTCTTCAACGCACTACAAAGCTGTGGAATGAGCTTCCTTGTGCGGTGTTTTCGGGACGATACGACATGGGTACCTTAAAAAAAAGCGCGTACACCTTCCTTAAAGGCCGGCAACGCTCCTGTGATTCCTTGGATTGTAAGAGAATGTGGGCGGCGGTGATCACTTAAAACCAGGTAAGCCGTACGCTCGTTTGTACTTTTTTTTCCATAAAAAAATGGTCAAACAGAGGCTAATGAATTCAGAACATAACGCCATGATTCGTTCGTAGACTTCCATCGCGATCTTGAGCTGCCGACCATCGCAAACACTTCTAAACACTTCAAGCAGATTATATTTTATTGTTATAATATTTTATGTAAATACAAAATCTACTTTTTATAAAGCAAGGGGTGCCCGGCGAAATTGCGGAGGCGGCGGAAACTCTTGACACATTGACACTTGACACAAATAGTACATCAATCTGTCCGCGTGGCGGCTAAATCGTTTTGGTGTTTGATTCAGTAATTCACGACACACACTACTGACGACGTCCATACTTTCGGGTCTTTCTGTTGTATTTGTACTGCAGATATAGAATATATTTCGTGAGTACCCGTCATAATAATTACAATATAAATATATATATTGAAAAAAAAAACGTAACCAAAATCCATACATTGCTTCATTTTATATTTCACATTTTTGAAGTTATACTTCTTTAGACGCGTTATAGAAAAATGATGAGAGTGAAATTTTAAGATGCGCGCGCATCACTGTAAAACAAAAGTGTCAGGGTGAAGTTGGTTCCTAAAATTTTCTGACGTTTGCGACATTCGTTTTTTTTTTTGGTTTCTTCGTCCATTATTAGGACAGGCAAAGGGTTCAAGCCCATCATCCGTATTCGTTATTTAATAATTAATTATTGTCGAAGCCATCTTTGCAAGATTTTTACAATATTGTTCTTTCTACAAACGTAGAATAGCACGAGGAATAAATAATTTTAAGAACTTTTGCTTTGATACGCCAAAGAAGAATAACTTCTTGCGTGCATACATAAGTACACAACAACTTTAAAAAAAAACCGGAGAACAAAGTAGTGTAGGTACCGGTCACCTAATGGTACGACACCAACGCCACCCACGCTCACTAACGCCCGTTCCCAATATTCAGTCAATCTCTAATTGAGATTAAAATCTTAACTTTCGATGACTTTTCTGTCCCAATAAACTTATCGACGGTAACTCTCCTTACCCGTGCACGCTGTCTGTCAATGGGACGACGTATAGCTTACCAGTGATATAAAGTTTGTATGGAAATTGCAATTCATGCGTCCCAATATAAGGCGATAAGAGTTATCGGGTATATTGGGACAACTTCAGATTATTGACAGCTAATTACTGACAGTAGAAGGTAGTAATTTATCTCTATCTGTAGATAGTATATTGGGAACTGCCGTAAAACGTTAAAAACTAACCTACAGTAACAACCCCATTTGAGTGACTTACAAGTGAGCGAATACTACTTAACGATATACGTATGTATATGACACTAATAAGGTATACAGTATTTTTTATGACAATAAGGGACAAGACGAGCAGGACGTTCTGTTGATGGTAATTGATACGCCCTGCCCATAACAATGTAGTACCGTTCAGGATTCTTGAAAAACTCAAAAATTCTGAACGGCACTACAATTGCGCTCGTCACCTTGAGACATATGATATTAAGTCTCATTTGCCCAGTAATTTCACTAGTTTTAAGTTTAAATTATTTTATTTCTTATTAAAAACTTAGTCACTTACATATGAACATATATTTTGATTAATAACAGTAATAATTCGCTTTAAGCATCTATAAGGTTGCAGTAAGTATACCTACCTACTTAAAATAATCTTCTTCACAAATAGGTTACTGGCGTTTTACAAAAAATATATTTAAAATATATTCCATAACATAAAACACATTTTTGTTTAAATACATTAACACTGAGCAGTTTTAAACATAATTTATAAGTTATTTCAAAGGATTTTATCCGATAACTTAAGAGTTAAATGTATAATTATCGGCTGATGACGGTAGACTTAAAAAAATATGATTTTATGTACTTATATTCAGCTACTAACACTAAATCAAAAATGAACTTTTAGATTCTCAATGTAAGCAGCTCATAAATAAAGTTTCTGTTTTAAATAAGTTACTTATCGGAATTTACTTTAACGTCGTAAAAAATCGAATCTTTAGACCATTGAATACCTACTAAAATTGTTTTCGAGAAGATTATTTAAGGAACAGATTACAGAATCAATACATGTCAAAAAATAATATCCATCAATAATTAGTAATATACTCAAATGCTACACTAAAATAGCTTAAAAGCATCTACTTCACATTAACTTACATTTAAAAAATGGTTTTTAAATAAACCACAAATCCAAACCTGTATGTTTATTTGGAAGTTAGAAGCCCCAGACGGAAAAACCTAATTTTACGACATGGGTTAAATGGTGGAAGAAAGAATTGCAAGAAATATATATTTCGAATAATAAATTAATACTCTCAAAAATAATTGTACAACTTTTCGACATAGAATAAGGTGGTGACATTATAAAAAACAATTTAACAACCCTGATATATTATCTGTAATGTATACATACATATAAATAAAATTGGAGTGTCTGTTTGTAATATTGAAATGGCAGGACCTAATTTGACAGGACTTTTATTATCAGGTAGCTGATGTAATAAGGAGTAACCTAGGCTACGTTTATTTTAGAAAAATAAAGTAATGTTGCAATGTCCAAGAAACGGTCTAACTCTAAAGATAATTTATATGACAAAATAACGTTTGCTGGGTCAGCTAGGAGTAACATATAATACATATTTATTTGAAAGGCAATAAGGCTTAAAACTATTATATACTACCTACTAATTCCCTTAGCTATAACTATCATCACATGCTTTGCCAAAATATATGACTACTCACAAATCTAAATCGACAAAAGTTTCAATTCTTAATATTTCTACATTATTATTTAAATAACCTCTAAATTAGATAAAAACTTAGCCACTTTGCAGGCAAGCGTGTATAAAGCGACTGAGCAAATACAAATTTTAACATGAAATAAATAACAATTAAATTAAAATAAAAAAAAAAACTAGCACTCAGTTCGGGAATCGAACCCGGATGTTAAGAAAAATAAAACATACATTATTTCTATTTAGATATCAATTGTGTAGGTAAGGAACTGTTACTATGAAACTTATAACTAAAATAAATGCATTATTTTACATATTCTTTAATTAAATATAGTAGGTGTTCGAAATGACAGCCATTTCTTTTTCATTACAATATTAAACTCGCACCTCTCGAGTTCCGTCCGAGCGCTCCTTCCAACTGAGCCAACAACAAGGTCGTAAATTTTGGTATAACTTGTTCAACTCTCAGGATGTGGCTCCATCTACAGGATCTTCTTACAGTTATTCAATTTCAAGTGTTAATTTCGCCAATATTTGTATGCATCCTTAGGACATGTTAACTCGCCTAACTCTGGCACGGGACTGATGCCACTTGAGTCTCGTTTAACATTTGGATAATTATGGATTTCCGCAAAGTAACGCCTACTTCAATAAATTTTCTTTACAGTTGATAACCTGCAGATGGAGCAACAACCCGAGATGGCTCAGTTGGTAACAGCGCTCGGACGGAACCCGAGAGTTCGCGGGTTCGGGTCCCGCATTATTCATAAATTTCGGTTACAAATTTAATTTAAATAATTAATCCCAGAAGGATATCACTTTAAACATAACAAATTAATAATATTGAACAATTTTAGTATTGTGTATTGTATCATCAGGTGATGAATTTGTTTTCAAAATTGCCTCTATGGCTATAACATAGCCATAGTTAGCTTCTTTCGTACACTTCTTCAACGTAACCCCACAAGATATAATCTAGTGGGGTTAAATCGAGCGACCTCGACTATAGAATTACCCCCTTATTCATAATAGTCTTCTAACTAAAAGCATTGCTAATTTTCACTCTGTCTTCTTCTATTGACCTAAGTCAGAATGAGAAAAAACACTCCTTAGCGGCTGTTTAAAGTTAGCGGAACATTATGAATAAAGGGGTTTATGTCTACCTACGTATAATTTTTAAATAGGTACCTTCGGGTTCGATCTCCGAAGTGAGTACTATTTTTTTTTAAATCTATGAACGAAGTTTTTCTTGTCACTAAAATCAATGACATGGTTCTTATGAAGACATCTTTATTTGTTTATATATGATCTGACAGCCAAAAGGGGGTTAACATTTTAAAGGCCTGAATTTTAAGCAATCAACACAGTAAAACACCATGATTGTATTCGGGCAGATGCTAGTCTGTATATATATATATATATACACAAATAAATATGTGTGTGTGTGTGTGTATGAGTGTGAAGGTGGGATTGTGAGTACGTGTGTGTATGCGTATTCGTTTTAATGTGATAAAACCACAGGATTTTAACTTTAAACCGTATATCTTATATTTTCAGACTTGCCCATACTGACCAATCTAAATGGTATATGGACACCCTGTATTTATTTTTATAATCGCAAATCTTTTATATAATATGCTTAAGAACTTGCGTTTCTTTAATATCCAGCATCGTGTATACAATTTTTAGACTATTTAAATAAGTGTAAAAAAAGTCTTATATTATTCTACTTTTGTGCGGGTACAACAAACATTTAAGCTCCAACTTGTATTGTTGTCACTGTCTTCATAATTGTGAATAAAAGAGACAACAATACGCTCTATTGATATTGAGACAGTGCCATTGCAGACATAGAAATAAATAGATAGACACATCTAGATAAGTACGCCCTTTCTATCTCTTCTCATATTGAAATGTGGCGGAACAATCGACATATGGTTAATCGTGGGGTTTTGCTCGGCGTCATTTGGTACGGAACCACGTTTTTTCTTCTCCATGTGAGTCACCTGTGTACAAAAAAAAATTGTATTATATTAAAACATTATTATATACACTTGAATAAACAGCTGAAGATACACCTTTTTCAAAATGTAAGTCATTTTTGCAATTAATACCGATTTTAGACAATGGCGTTAAAAGACATTCGATAATAATTTAAAAAGACATTCATAAGCTAAGCGCGAAGTGCACGGGCATGCAAATTGTTCTTTTTTCGAATTGTATATAATAGGTATTATATATTTTATATTATATATGTCGCCAAATGATAAGTCAAAGTAAAAAATAAACTTTATTCAAATAGGCTTAAACTAAGCGCTTTTGAATCGGAATTATTAATAACTAACTGACCCAGCAAACGTTGTATTGCCATATAAAGTAATAAGAAAAAAATAAATAATTAAATTTGTTGGGGTGTAAAAAATAGATGACGACGGATTCTCAGACCTACCAAATGTTAAATCGAACATAATATATATCGTACTATGTCCAATAATTATTATATCCGATTACTATCGGTTGCAGCATTGGGGACACATCAAAGGAAAATCAAAATTGTTGTTTCTATTTAATTCCGAGCATTTTCATATCTATTCAATTCCTTTTAAACCTTTTCTGGACTTCTACACATAATTCAAGACCAAAATTAGCCAAATCGGTCCAGCCGTTCTCGAGTTTTAGCGAGACTAACGAACAGCAATCCATTTTTATATATATTGATAAGTTACTGTAACTGTACTGTACTGTAAAAGTAAAGCTCTTGAGATGAATTTTTCAAAGTGAAAATGCGTTTCAAATCTCAAATATTTCATAAAAAGTCATAAAAAATAATCTGTATAATAAATTATCGCATATTGTATGCATCAATCTTTTGACATTTTCTTTTATGGAATAGGAGAACAAACGAGCGTACGGGTCACCTGGTGTTAAGTGATCACCGCCGCCCACATTCTCTTGCAACACCAGAGGAATCACAAGAGCGTTGCCGGCCTTTAAGGAAGGTGTAAGCGCTCTTTTGAAGGTACCCATTTGACTTGAATTCATTGTTTGTGTAAGGATGCTTCGTGAACACGACGCGACGGTCGCGATTACTGTCATTAATTATGACAGCAATAACAAAAATTATCAATAGTCATATCAAACAAATACAACGATTTATCAAATAAAAAGGTCGACAGGCTTTTTGATAAGTAAACCCCTAACACAGCAACGGACCGGCGAATTTTAAGTTCGCGGATGTGAACACCAATAAAGGCTGTGAATAAAACACTTTTTAGAGTATTAAAACAATTGTCACTGTGTATGAACATTAATATTATAATTTAAATTATATTTATAATTTAATGTATGAACATTAGATTTTTGCATAAACGGGTCAACTAAAATAATAATCAATATGTTATGTTTATAAAGTGATAACCCTCACTTCTAGGATTAATACACAAATAAAATTTGAAAAACAAAATTTTATGAACGATGCGGGATTCGAACCCACGACCTCCGGCGTTCCGTGCCGGTGCTCTAACCAACTGAGCTAACCGTTAAATTTTATTTGAGTATTAATCCTAGAAGTGAGGGTTATCACTTTAAAAACATAACATATTGTTTAGATTTACAAGAGCGACATCTAAAGTCGGGGTTGAGCAGGTTATCAACTGTAAATTAGATCCTGTAGATGAAGCCACAACCTGAGAGTTGAACAAAGCAAACAGAATTTTATAACGAGGCGGTACTCGAACGGTTAGCTCAGTTGGTTAGAGCACTGGCACGGAACGCCGGAGATCGTGGGTTCGAATCCCGCATCATTCATAATATTTGTTTTTCAAATTTTATTTGTGTAAAATAATAATAAAAAATTAACTTTTACGCAAAAATGTAATGTACGAGTAAAAACACAGTTACAATAACACGGGTTTATAATCCTTTAAAAAGTGTTTTATTTAAACCACTGTACATCCAAATGGCTGATAATATAAAGCTATGATAATAGTTCTAAAATTCCTGACGACAGCTGTCTCAATATTTGTACTGGTAATTCAAACATATATATTTAATAACTAATTTACAATGTATATTTACATAGTCGGGTATGAGACATATTTTACTGAATGGTATGAGTTAAATTTATTGAATGTTAAATAATTAATACCCCAAGGTTCAATGACGTGTGTCTTTTAAATATTAAAATAACAGATTATGTTTTTTCTCAATTTTCTACATTAATTATAATCAAACTTGTGGACCCGACAGACGTTATCCTATCCGGAGTTCATCCATTCATTCATGGACGGAATTGAGAATCTACACCAATATCAAATTCACTGGAACACACACAAAAAACATCAAAATCGGTCCAACCGTTTAGGAGGTAGTTCAATTGTGAATCTAAACCATTTGTCGAATCCACCTGAAGACATACAGAAAGTTTCATTAAAATCGGTCCAGCCGTTAAAGAAATACATATATATATTAAGATACATAAAAATAGTGTGTGTATTAGAGGGAAATTATTTCTTTTATTTTAAAACTTGTATGTAAATTGCAATTACATAGGTATTGAAATTTATTTAATTTTCGTCCGTTGGTTGTGATTCAGTAGACATATTAGTAACAAGAGGCTTGGCAGCTGTAGTATGAAACAAATGGTCTAGTTGACCAGCTAACGTCAGGGTGTCGAATTAGCGTGACGGTGAGCGCGCGCATCGTAATAATTCGCTCTATTTTTTTTACTAACGCGCCAAAATAAGTATAACTTGAAAATGAACCAGCTGAAAATTATAATAGTTAATTTTGTATAGGAATGGAATAGGATTTGAGCAGTTGACTTCTAAGAGACACATTGTATTCAATTTAAAAACTCAATAGTAAGTATTTAACAGTCATCATAAGATTGTAGCCTTTTTTTATGAAAAAAAAAAGGGACGAGACGACGAGGGCAGGACGTTTAGCTGATGGTAACTTCTTAACACACAAATTCAAATAAGAATCAAAAAAGCAATCAATAATTTAAACAATAATTGCAGTGATGAATCGACACTGATTTAGAAGCTACTAGAATTGACACAATATAGTAGGTAATATTTATTTAATATTGTTTAATAAATTACTATTTCTAGGGTTCCATAGCTAGATAGCAAAAAACGAAACCCTTATAGATTAGTCACTGTCTGTCCGTCCGTATGTCACAGCCACTTTTTTCCGAAACTCTAAGAACTATACTGTTGAAACTTGAGTAAGTAAGTAAGTAGATGTATTCTGTGAACCGCATTAAGATTTTTAAATACACAACAAATTCCGTAGCTAATTATGGGAAATCCCCATACTTAGCTACGGAACCTTTCATGAGCGAGTGGCCGCTTTTTACATTATATTATCGTGTGTGACAATCGCTATAGACCACACGTGCACAATCTAATTTCATCCCTACCAACTGTAGGTGCGCCGTTCTTCCAGTGTGATCTTAAAAAATTTCTTCGACGTACAAGCGTAGAATGGAATTAGCACCATGTTTCCAGATTTGTATGACATGGCTCATAAGGTATGCAACACTTCCGGTGTTGTGGAAACAAAATGGAATTAATAAAACTCAGTTGTACGTAATCTAGATTAAAAAAAAGATTAAAAGATTAATCTTAATCTGCATTCTAGACATTCAAACTATTTCACCTTATACTTTGAATTATTTATACTATGTACTATACATTAATTATACTTTGAACACTTTCACAACCGGAAACCGAGTTTACATGTCATAAGCAGCATACCTAAAACAGCTGTCAAAACTGTCAGCGATAAATATGAACCAAATCAAAATTCTAATATTTCAATGTTTCTATTAGCGACAACTACAAATCTGAAAGTTAGCATCTTAACGGGTTTATGTTTGGTTGATGGTAAAATGGAAATTGGAGTTTTTAACTCGTATACACGAGTAAACTAAGTTCAACGTGAGCTGAGTGCCAAGTGTGCGAGCGCTATGATGTTTTCCTCTACTTTCACTAGATGGCGCTCTTTCGATGCCATACCACTGACCTCTACTGTATACTACTGGACTGACAGCTGTCAAAGTGCTTTTGTGCCTGCTCGGTATTCGCCATTTTGGCGCTGTTGGCCATGCAGCGTGAGTCTGCGATACTAAAACTATTGAAGACAACCTCAGCAAGCATCGATAGATGATGGGAAACTATGTACAAAAAAATGTGTACTTTATTACGTTGATTCTTGAAGTATAAATAACACGGAAAACGAACAAAATTAATTCAAAATGCAAAAATACTTCAGAGTATTGTATCTTCCCTTGCAGCCATTTGCATTATACGTCAAAATTAGTTCTATGGACACTCGCGAGTGGCGCTTCAAATAGACACAAAAAATTTGCTGTCAAACATATGGAACAGTCTGTCCAGTGGTATTTACGTATGTCAGTGATGCCATACAAATCGTAGTAAACTTTTACGCGATCGAATAGGTAAAAAATCCCACAGTTGGTACTCTGAACACGTTCTTTAATGGCGAATCAGTCCTAAGCATGCACGGCGGTATCGTTCATACAAAAACCTACCGCTTCGTCAATTCTCTTGAACTGCCAGTTCCAATGCACCCGGTACAGAAATTGGCGGTGGTCAAAACGGTTGTCGTCAGGGCTGTACGACTCGGCGTGGTAGGACGGCGTCAGTACCGTCATCTTGTGGCGGTTTATCGCGTAACAGCGGAAGAAGTGCTTCACTTTTTCTGCCACCTGCAAGTTGTCGACAGCAATATTATCATAGAATAGAAATTGTATACATATTCACCATCGCATGGTTTGTAAAGCGGCTTTACTACAGTTCAGCGCAGCCCTGTTTCACTGCGACCAATGTGAATGTTAAGTATAGCTAACTGCTATGATTAATATACAAATAAAATAAATAAAAAATAAAAATAAAAATTTTATTTCTTACAGCTTATAAAACATGAAGTTATATTAGATTAAGTTAGTTTATCTACATACAATTATTAGTTTTGTTAGTAATTAATTTTGGTTCCTAAAATTTACTTGTGTTAGTTTTTCCTTAATCCTATATTATTATTCTTCATTCTGTAAGAACTCCTCTGTAGGTGAAGGCCGCCTCCAAAGATAGCCAGTCCTCTCTAGATTGGGCTACTTTAATCCAGTTGGGGCCAGCTGTTTATTTGATGTCATCTTCCCAACTAGCTACAGGTCTACCTCTCGTTCTTTTTCCCTGTGGACCCGCCCATGTGGTCACCGTTTTCGTCCATCTCTTGTCACGTAGACGCGCCACATGTCCGGCCCACCTTCATTTTAGTGACCGAGCGTGTTCTAATCGATCTCTTGCCTTGGTTATGTTTCTAATTTTGGTGTGCCTTATTTTTTGCATCTTTCTAATATTCAGCATACTGCGTTCTATACCCCGCTGACTACAATTATTTTATCCTTTGTTTTTTTGTTGAATTTCCATGTTTGGCAAGCATACGTGAGGCATGGTATTAGGCACGTGTTTAGTACTTTGGTTTTAATTTTGATCGGCATGCTGCTTTTGAATATGTCCTTCAGAGCCCAGTATTTGTTTCAGGTAAGCTGTGTCCTGCGTTCAACTTCTTGATCGTTACTATTGTGGTGTAAGCTAATTTGTTTACCCAGGTATATGTAGCTGTCTGTATATTTGAGAGGCTCGGTACCAACATATACTGCTCTCTTTTTTACTGTTAGTCATCAACATTGTTTTGGACAAGTTCATTTTCAAACCTACTAGTTTACTGGCATTATTAAGTGATTCTATCATATATTGGATTTCTTGTCCTGTTTCAGATAAGAGAACCAAATCATCTGCAAACCTTAGGTGACTTAGGTAGGCATCTTTAATCTTAATCGGCCTTTCCAATTGAGTTCACTAATTATTGATTCCAGTGTTGCTAGAAACAGCAATGGTGAAAGAGGGTCGCCCTGTCTTACTCCTCTTTTTATCGGGAACCAAGGCCCAGCTGTCTCTAGTTTGATTCTGCTCTTGCTGTTATTGTATATAGCCTTGATTACAGAAATGTATTCTTTCTCTATCCCTTGTATTGTTAGGCTTTCCCATATGCTTTTATGTGACACGCAATCAAATGCTTTATTGTAATCAATGTATGCAATGTAGAGTGGTCTTTTTTTCTCGCGGTATTTCTCAATCAGAAGTTCCAATGTGTGTATGTGGTCGATCGTTGAGTATCCTTTTCTAAACCCGGCTTGCTCGACAGGTTGACGCGCTTCTGATGTAGAGTAAATTATCTTATTTACTATTGATGAGAAGAGCTTGTAAATGCTAGGTAGCAAGCAGGCTTATTGGTCTGTAGATACCTATATCATTGGGGTCACCTTTTTTGTAGATAAGGATAATGTCAGATTCTGACCACTGGGTGGGTGTTTCTCCAGTTTCAAGAATGAGGTTAAACAGGTCGGTCAGGTGAATTATAAGAGTTGCTGAATCGGTTTTTAGTATCTCATTCGTGATGCCATCAGAGCCTGGGCTTTTCTCTTGTTTAAGATTTTTTGTTGCTGTTAGGACTTCGCTTATTTTAATCAGAGGTATAAGTGGATTTCTTTTGTTAGGAATTAGGTATTGATCTCTTCCAACCGTGCCTGTTGTTTCTCTGGTGCTGTATAACTTTTTATAAAATTGTATTGCTGCAGTGATGATGTCTTTACGGTTGTTGTGTATAATTTTGCCCTGTTTCAAACCTTCGATCCATGTTTTATGTGTTCGCAGCTCTTTATAAGCTTTCGTTGTGCCTCCAGTTTCAATTATGTGTTTTTCGATAGTGTTATATCTGTGGTTTGAATAATGATTCCTAATATACTTACTTATAAGCTTGGAAAGGGCAGAGATCTCATTTTTAGTTGCTTGTGATTTGGGTTTTGTCTTCTGACATTCCTTCCGTCTCTCCATAAGCTGTAGCGTGCGCTCTGCAGAATTTTATGTTCTTTATTTTTGTTTTGAATTGGTTGTAGGCTTCTGGTGATGGCTTTGACAATATAGTCATAATAGCTTTGGACTGTTTTATTTAACGGTGCTTTCAGTATTTTGTTCGGCTTTTCTTTGACTGTACATGTAATATCGTTACTCTGACGGGCCTATGGTCTGAGGGGAAGTTTATATTCAGTACTTCTATATTTTGAAATAACTAAATAACTAAACCGTGCCCGGTGTGATAGAACAAGATCGATTTCATTTTTGTATTTTTTATCAGGTGAGAGCCATGTCCATCTGCGTTTTAATTTTTTCTTATAAAATGTATTTACTATTGACAGCTTGTTTTCCATAGAAAATTCTATCAATCGCTGTCCCCTATTATTCCTCTCGCCATATCCGTTCGGTTTCGTCACTAGATATTCTTCCTTTTTTGGTTTACCAATTTTCGCATTCCAGTCTCCCATCAGTATGAAATCTTTATCTGATATATCAATCGCTTTGTTTAGTGTACAGTAGAAATTGTCAATCTTGTCTTTGTTAGCTTTTTCAGTAGGGGCATAAACTTGTATAATTGACAATCGCGTATCTTCGAATACCAAGTTTAAAATAGCAACTCTTTCTGACAGGCCAATGTAGCTCTCTATGTTGTTTTTGTGGCATTTTTTTTATTATAAAACCTACATACTAGCCAGGCGTATTTTCCGTGTAGCATAATATAAAATTGTCATACTCTTCTATTCTGTCCCCCTTGCGTCTAGTTTCAGACAGTCCTATTATGTCATATTTGATGTTTGATAAGGATTCATTTAATTCAATTAAGCGTTCGTATGTTGAGAGTGTTTTAACATTATATGTTAAAATGTAGAGTTTTCCAGATGTTCTAGTCTTAGTTGTGGTGATGTTAGGCAGTTTAGGTATTTTTGTTGCTAATTTTAATTTTGTTTTTGATTTTGTTTGATCCTTTGGAGGGTTTTGGTCATAATCTTCCACGATGACCAGCCGGCTTGGAAGATGTGTATTATTTTTTGATATTAGTTCCTTTATATTTTCCGTGTGAGAGTGGTGCTGTAGTTGCTAATATTTTTCATTGTTATTGCAGACTAGACGATCTTTGGGGGTACCACAAGGGTCTATTCTTGGACCGTTCGTCTTCCTTATCTATATAAATGATCATCCTAATCTTATAGAGAAAAAACATAATATAGTATTGTTTGCGGACGACACTTCCTTCACTGATTTTCAAAGTGAAAAGAAACCAAGCTATGTATGACGAAGTGAACGATATTTTATCTGACATCGTGTACTGGTTTAGCGCTAATAACCTATTGTTAAATAGCAAGAAAACTAAATTCATAAAATTTACCGTACCAAATGTCAAAAATGTAAATGCAAATGTTTTGTTAAATGGAGAGGTGATAGAACCGGTGGAATCTGCTATATTTCTTGGCATAACTCTAGATTTCAAATTGCAATGGGGGGGGCCCCATATTGAATGATTGGCGAACAGACTTAGTTCTGCAGCATACGCTGTTAAAAAAAATAGACAATTAACTGACATAGATACGGCGCGACTAGTATACTTTAGTTATTTCCATAGTATTATGTCCTATGGTATATTGCTATGGGGCAACGCTGCCGATATTAATACAATATTTGTGCTGCAGAAGAGGGCTATTCGCGCTATTTATAACCTAGGTCCTAGAGAATCATTGAGAGCAAAATTCAAAGGAATTAACATATTGACTGTTGCTTCTCAATATATTCTTGATAATGTGATGTATGTTCATAGGCTCATAAGTGAATTTGCCAGAAACTGTCATAACCATGATGTTAACACCAGGAACAGACATAAACTGATGATGCCTACTACTCGGCTAAGTCGAGTTAGTAAGTCTTTTGTGGGGCGATGTATATACTTTTACAACAAGATCCCAGAAAATGTTCAAAACAAAAGTATTAAGTTATTCAAAAGAATTGTTAAAAAACGTTTGTGTGGTAAAGGTTACTTTAACATAAATGACTTTCTTAATGATACCACAGATTGGGAATGGAGCGACCGCTCTCAGGCTATTAAATAATAAGTTTAATTGTACAATGTTACTTTGTAAATGTTACTTTAATTGTAAAACATATTTTTGATGAAAAAAAAAGCCCGCTGAGTTTGTTGCGCCCATTCTTCTCAGGCCTGAGGCATTCACTTTGGAATGGGTGGTAGTTTTTTTGACTTTCAATAAGTGATTTCACATCCTATTTTGAATAAAAATATTTGAATTTGAATTTATATTTCGCCTGGGAATCAGTATTTTGAGTCTTGTGCTTCTTGCTAGTCAACGTTCTAATTTCATTATGCCCGGCGAGGTTGGAGAGACGTTGAAAGCATTATTTTATTTTTGGCTGTTGTGTTATTTTTGTCTCGTATTTTTAGTTTCTCATATATAGCGTTTTGCTTCTTTAGTTGGTTAGTAGTGGCAGGAGAGGTAGAATAGTCTCTTTTACGTTTTTCACTTCCAGTCATACTTTTCTTGACTATAAGTTTGTCACAGTTTAGGACGGCGTAGTTGCCATTATTCCTTTCCTCTAAAAGCTTTGGGTGTAATTAATTATCTTCTCTTATCTAAGACTTCTTTTGGATAATCTTCGGAAATATGTATGTCTATCAATTTTTTCTTGTCTTTCAGAATATCACGTTTCTGCCAATTGTTTACAAATGAAAATAATACTGGCCTTTCCTTCTTATTTTTACTATATGGTTTCCCAAACCTTCGTGCTACATGAAAGTCTTTGAGGTTGAGAGAAATATCGAGATCACTACTTATTTTCTCTTTCAAATTTTTTACTAGTTCAGACGAAGATTGTTCGATTTCTTTTAGACCATATATGATCAAATTGTTCGCTCTACTGCCTCTTTCCAATGAAAAAAAAATTATTTTTTTTAGCATTTATTTTCCGATTTTAATTGTTCAATTTCACGAGTAAAAGGCACTAGTTTTTCATCTATCTGTGAAATAATCTCTTTTGTTTGTCGCCATCACAGAAATAAGCAACCTTGATATTATTTGGAAACGAACGTATTTATTAAATTAGTAGGTGTGGAATGACCGGTTTTTGAATGGTCGTGTGTAGAGTCTTTAAGATAGGTTCTTTTGTCTATGATTTCTGTACGTCAAATGTCAAGTGTCAAGCAAACTGTCGCATAAATGACAATATGCTGTGACTGTACTAGTAATATTTGGCAGATTAATTTACGAGTTCAATTATTTATTTCACTTATTTTCATATGCTCCGTAGTAGTTTCACTCTGTTATATTATTTTGTGATGCACTTTTACACTTCAAATATAATATTTGCAAATCCTTTTGTTATTTTGCACAATAATTTCACACTTTTTGAATATATAAACGGAGCACTGAACTACAATGTGTTTATGTTTTTACAGCCGAAATCTCACCCATGATTAATATATATCATTTTATTTTTATTTTTTCAACATTAGGAAACTAGATCGTTTATACGTCTAGATAGTCTCGTGCTGTTAGACAACCGATAAAAACAGGACAGGAATATTAGTTTTTTTATTAGAAGTTATATTACATTTTATGTTAGTGTAATTCTAAACTCAATTTTTTCGACGTTTACTCAGCTGTCATAGTCTATAAGACGTATAAATGATCTAAGACTGATTACAGGATGTAATCAGCTAGTGCATGCGCTAGGGACTCCCATAAAAATCTACCTCTTGCGGAGTACAGTTGTCCCAGGTGTGCACCAGCTTCTGAAACATGCTGAACGGTCCACACGCCTGCATCTTCCTCAGCCTCCCGAACTCTGACAGCTCAGCGTACGTCATTCCCATGTCTTCTTCGTCAGTTTGCGTTATCTTACCCTCGGCTAACGGTTCTAGTTCAGCCGTTGGTGGCGCTTGTAATATCTCCGACAGTGAGGGTAGGAAGAACCTAAAATAGTGGTAGAAGTGAGAATAAAACCAAATTAATAACATCAAAGGAGGATGGCGAGAATGGACCCACATAATTTAAAAATTAAGGAAGCATCGTACAAGTACAAGTTTATATTAATTTAAAACATAAATTTATACGATGTTTATACAAAAATTATTGAGGCGCTATGATATGGGAGTCAAAAGAAATAAATTATTAAAAGATAAGTCAACTTGCACTAACGGAACGTTTTGCACAATAATTGACATATACATTTTTGTGACATGACAGCCATTTTTATATGGATGATCCGACACCATCAAACTATCTATACTTACCTACTCAAATCAGTAATTCAGTAGTAATTCAAAATAAGATTCAATAAGATTATTATCGTTTTTTGATACTAAAATCAGTAGGTAAGTATCTTTAAATGATTCGATATCTTCTTGATAAATTGAAAAAAGAATGAATTGTGAATCCTCAATTATTAGCTGCTGGCCAACCTTCCACATTATATACAGTATGTATTTTACATTTATGAATTAAATGTAGCCACATACTTGTTATAGCATTTGCTGACGATATACAAAACATGAACGAAATCGGCGCACTAATTAGGTCAAAATGTAGACTTTTAATTTTGAGCGAATATTAACATGCTGTATATTGTAAAATCGGGTCACGGGGTTACTGGGTCAACACTCAATGATTCAATGAACTTTAATCTTTGCACATCAAAATGCGATGTTGCCATTCCGTGCTCTTCAAGTTCAAAGACACTAGTCGTTTGTCGAGCACAAGCGATGCTGCCTGTTCGCTCCTCGCGGTGACTTCAAACGCGTCGGGCCGTCCTACAGCGAAAGAACGCGAACGGGCTTAGGGTAGGGCACAATTTATCGACAATCTTCTTTTAAAGAAAATAATACCCGATTCAAAAAGCTATTAAAATTTAAATACTTAGCGCACAGTTTTTCTAGAAATATCATAAAAAACCTTAAAACACTACGCTTACTAAAAAACTTAGTGTATTTAATGAAATGAAATTAAAATGAATTTATTTAATTTTTTTTTTGCTTAAGTACAAAACAGATAATAATTATAAACAAAGGAGTAATAGTAAATAACAATAACGTTTTAAGCAGTCGTTCGGAAAACTCCCAGCAACGCCAAATGATCTAGCCGTTCACAGAGCACTGGATCCCCGACAATTCGAGCAGCTATGCGTTGCACGCGGGTAATAGGTTCTAGCTGATACTAGGGTGCGACCAGAGATGACAACAATACAAGCAACATATTTGGTGTTCCTGCGCTTTTGGAGAGCGCTAGAATCTAGGTCAGCTTGAAGTATTACCGTGATCTATTAATGACCCCCAGCTTCTTTAAAGCCAATTTGGCTTCATTAACACCTTCCAGATGACCTGTAGACATGACCGGACGCGGTCTTCAAAATCTACTCGCAGCCAGAGAGTACATCCTACCCTTGAAATTGCCGAAACGTTAACAGCAGATATTCTCCCCAACGAACACACATACCCATATTATTATTCACGCCGGTTTTTTTTGTGCGAGTGAGGAACTTAATCCGAACGAGTTTGGTCCGATCGTACTGTCGTCATAGGACGACAGCATGACTCTGCCAAAACCCTTTTAGTCACTCACAACTCACAAAACAGTAGTTTCGTTAGTTTAATTGTAAAAAAATACTTGCTAGAAGTTCATTAAATTTATAATTTAAATTATAATAACATTCGAATAACACAAATATAGTTGTATCCTATCGTTGGGTAGGTATTTGGTGATGGTTGCTAAATAATGTTAAAAAAGTATCGATAAACTATAATTGTGAGGTATTCACTATTAAATACTTATTTTTTTCGTTATTTGAATGCTCACTACTTCAGTCACCACTCATCAGTGACCAGTGTACCGCAAGTCTTCTGGGCGAATAGATTGTGTTTGCCTTTCGAATGAATCAAGCGGAAATGGACACTTTCTACTACTGTATGTGTGTACATGTGTAAATTGTGTTTTCAAGTTTGTTAATTGTTATTGCTTGTACGGTGAATTTGACATTTATTTTTTCTATGACGTTTGCGAATACGGGTGAGTTTTTTTGAATATAAAACAAGATGCACAATATTGAATTTAAAGTTCAGTTCATTTATACCGAAATAAAAGTGTTCGTAAGAATGAACATTTTATTAACAAGAATTTTTATTTCGTCGCAATTATTCAAACAAATCAAAGGTGAAGCCGACGATCCAGAGGTCACTGCTGTCTCTTAGTATATTTATTTAAATATTTATTTTGTTTGAAAATTTCACTTTTTCAATTTAAAGTTTTTAATTAAATAAT
This sequence comes from Leptidea sinapis, assembly GCF_905404315.1. Taxonomy (NCBI): domain Eukaryota; kingdom Metazoa; phylum Arthropoda; class Insecta; order Lepidoptera; family Pieridae; genus Leptidea; species Leptidea sinapis. Next base: position 9,599,983 of record NC_066285.1, on the reverse strand, counting down.
AAATTTTGCCATAGTTCTGTGGACTAGTATTACTTATATTTTTATTTATTTCATAGGTATGCAGACCATACTGTATATGTTATTACCTTTTAGCAAACATGTATTAAGCATAGACATAAGATACAAATTATTGATTGAACAATACTTAGATATTGATTAAGAATTTTACGTTACATTTTACTTTTAGATATATCTTTTTTCTCCCACTTTTTTAGGCTTACTTATTTGCTTTTTTGTTACGTTCTACAATTATTAATAAGTTTCCATGATGTACGCCACTTCTTTCAGTGGGTCTTAAAATACATGCATTCTCGCCATCCTCATTTGTAAATACGATATTTAGCATACGGGCTGTCCCCGTACCCAATGCAATCTAACAGTTGTTTTAATTCTTATGTGTCTGCTAAGTTTTCATGTATGTACAGCAGTCAATTCTGAATGGTTTCGCAACGGATTTTTTTTTCAAGATATTTCTCCGATACTACTTAGTTGAAACTAAAAAAATCGTATTACTGGGTCACCCACATGTACGATGGATTTGGATACCATAATGGAGAGTTCCCCGATATATTCATAGTTTATAAGCTTATAATATATATATAATATATAATACATATGCGGCCAAGCTTATTAATGCACTGTTTTAATTACATTGATGTTAGTTCTGGTAATGTCCAAGCTTTAGATTACAAGCTTATGAGTTTTAAGGGTTATTTTTATTTTATACAAAAATTAATTGTCCAATGCCTTACCTACTCTTAGCGTATTGTAAGAAGGACTTCAAATCTGTCTTAGAAATGCCTCCGATAGGGTTCACATCGGCGCTCGAACAATCATATTTGGTTAGGTAGCCTCTCAAAGCCTCGTCGACGTTCGAAGACCCCAATACTAAGAGTCCGCCGGGGCGCCCTCGGACCCATAGCATCAGCTGAGCGAACAGATACGACAGTACCATACGGAGACGGGCCTGAAAATAAAATCATAACTTATAGTTAAACTAGTTTCTAACCGCGACTTCGTCCGCGTGGAATAGTTAGTTTGGGCAGTTTTATTTTTTATTTTTGGAATACTTTTCAAATAATACACATACAAACTGCTCTTTCCGCTGCTGGCGGCGCTCTTCTGATACAGCGAATATCCCTTGTCATTGTGGACAGTCTCTTTAATAGTATTTCCCTGTGAACTTTATTCTCCTATTTCATCCCCATGTAGGTCAAAGTTTCAAAAATGCTCGAACAAATACTTATAAACTACTTCCTATCGAATGCCTAAATACAAAGCTTTATGGTATCTTCGATAATGACAAACTTCAATCCCGGTAGGTGCAATCATTTATATGATGAATATGAATATTGTTTCCGAGTCATGGATGTTTATATGTATTAATGTATGTTTAAGTAAGTATAATGTATTAAATATATCGTTGTCTTATGCCCATAGCACAGTCTATGCCTAGTTTGGGGCAAGAGAATTTGTGCTAAGGTGTGTCAATATTATATATAGTATTATTATTATATTATACTTAATAATCATTGTGTGAATATTATATACTTAATACTTATAAGAGGGTCAATATTATTATTATATTCGTACAGTACCCACAGAACTTAGCATGATAAATGTACAGTGTCGTAATCGTCGCATGATAAATGTACAGTGCCCACAGAACTTAGCAAGATAAATGTACAGTGTCCTGATCGTCGCATGATAAATGTACAGTGCCCACAGAACTTAGCAAGATAAATGTACAGTGTCCTGATCGTCGCATGATAAATGTACATTGCCCACAGAACTTAGCAAGATAAATGTACAGTGTCCTGATCGTCGCATGATAAATGTACAGTGCCCACAGAACTTAGCAAGATAAATGTACAGTGTCCTGATCGTCGCATGATAAATGTACAGTGCCCACAGAACTTAGCAAGATAAATGTACAGTGTCCTGATCGTCGCATGATAAATGTACAGTGCCCACAGAACTTAGCAAGATAAATGTACAGTGTCCTGATCGTCGCATGATAAATGTACAGTGCCCACAGAACTTAGCAAGATAAATGTACAGTGTCCTGATCATCGCATGATAAATGTACAGTGCCCACAGAACTTAGCAAGATAAATGTACAGTGTCCTGATCGTCGCATGATAAATGTACAGTGCCCACAGAACTTAGCAAGATAAATGTACAATGTCCTGATCGTCGCATGATAAATGTACAGTGCCCACAAAACTTAGCAAGATAAATGTACAATGTCCTGATCGTCGCATGATGAATGTACAGTGCCCACAAAACTTAGCAAGATAAATGTACAGTGTTCTAATCGTCGCCTGATAAATGTACAGTGCCCACAGAACTTAGCAAGATAAATGTACAATGTCCTGATCGTCGCATGATGAATGTACAGTGCCCACAAAACTTAGCAAGATAAATGTACAGTGTTCTAATCGTCGCCTGATAAATGTACAGTGCCCACAGAACTTAGCAAGATTAATGTACAATGTCCTGATCGTCGCATGATAAATGTGCAGTGCCCACAGAACTTAGCATGATATATAATATACAGTTGGATCGAATTTGTTTTGAATGGCTTATGTAACGCGTAGCTTAAGCAAAGGACACCGATTGAACTTGTGCTTTGAATAAATCAATCAAAATATTCACCAAAGAGATACAAATACAATATAATAATAAGATGAGCTTTTACAGCGGCTCAGTTAACACAGTAACATAATTTTAATTCACGATGTCACTTTAGGTATCACTAATATTTTTGGGGAGATTTTTTGTGTCTTTTTAATCAAAGTTAAACTCATATTTTATCATTAGACTACCTACATTTAGATTATAATCGACAAGAAACTTAATAATAAAATGTTTTAGCAGGCCTGTCTCACTCCCCGTGTAGGTATCGAAATCGTAAGTACGTGCGCCGACCTCTACAGAGTAAGCCAGCCAGTAGGGACTCAGGGGGGTGCAACTTCCCTACATTGGCACATGAAAAAAACTTGCAATGAAAGTGCTGCCACCTATTCTATTAGGTACGCTACAACTTCACCACGATAGCGATAATTTAACATACATGATAGATGGATAGATGGAGCTAGTGATAGCAAAAAACTCACTTAACTTACTTATTAAAGACTTCACTATTGTATTGTAATCATTGCATGGCTCTCCTTATTTAAAGGTGACTGCTGAACTTTAAAAACGAATAATAATTTCCACCCACTCAAAACAAACATCAATATACATTTAATACGGTCTACAACAATAGTAAAAAGTAAAAACTATAAACATAATTAGCGCCATCTAGCGACGGTACACTAAGAGCGTAAAAATAACGCAGCGCCATCTCTTGGCCTGGGCACACTGATTTTACAATGTAAAAACATGAGTTGCACATTTATCTCTAGTATATAGTGTGTTATCTATGGACGCACGTGCGCTTTGGTGTCACCTACTTCACAGTTCCGACCGAAATTTTAAAAATGAAGAAACATAAATAAAGCAATAAATATTAAAGGCCATTGCGAACGAAATTTAATTTATTTAAGCTTCCTAAAAACACTGAAACAATCTAATTTAAAATGATTATTATTGTATTTATTTCCTATTTACTAAGTAGGTTTGAATATTTCATTGTCCTCTAACGCCTACATTACTATCTGCTATTTTAATTCACGATTACATACCTATTTCTATTATAGAAAAAACTCAGTTATTTTAATAAGATGACCTATACTAGGAAGGTACACTTTCAGGTAAAAAAGTCAAACCTAATTTCGTCAGAAGAGGTAAGAAACACGCATTAGAAAGAGAGGCAAATTGTAGGTGAATCAAAATGTAGGCTGTGTGATCTGAATTACACCTTATTGTATGACCGCAAGAGTCCCTATTTCGTTAATTGGTTTTGCGGAGTGAGACTTCCGTACTTGTACTAGGTATTATATATTCTTTCATTTTAGTCTTTAATATTAATTGAAGGCCGTTACAAGCAATGTTACCTGAATATTCTGCAAAGCCAGATTCTGCCTCGGACATCCACCTTTGCCTCTGAACTTGGGCACGAGGCTCGTAGCTGTTGTAAATATACCGATCACAGCACTGACGGCTGAATCGATGACTATTGAGAAATGATAACTTCCTATTTCACTGGCAAGCTGAAATAATTAATCTTGTTTGTTACCTATTACATATAATCCACATTTTTTTTTTTTTTGAAGAAAATGATACTATTTAAAACCCAACTATGGAATGAGCTTCCTGGCCCAGTTTCTAGGTCGATACCACATTAACGGAGATAAAAAAAATCCTAAAAAAAAGCCGATAATGCGCCGCAACACCATAGTGTGTGTCTGGTGTAGAAAGTGAATATCAGCGGCGGTGATGACTTAAAGGTAGGGGTATATTTAATCCCACAAGTGAGAAAGACCGCTTAAAGTAATAACAATAAATTGTTCAGCATAAAAAAATATTTCATTAGATTTCCAATTATTTTTTCAAAGCAAATTTTTTGGTAAAAAAAAAACTGTACCTCACGGCTCACATATTATATAGTAATTTGAATGTATTATTTTCTCCTCAAGTTAATATTGTAATATTCTTCTGAGAAATAAAGTTCTTAAATCGTAAATCGTACCTGCGAGGCTCTCTGTTTAGTTTCATGACTAGAGTTCTCTGTGGCCATGTAGCACGTGACAAGCAATCTGTTGCAGAGCTCCATGGGATCGGACGGAGTGTAGTCTGACTGACACAGGATCTTACGGACGTCACACAGCACCTGACTTTCTAAAATTAAATACAGATAATATTATTTATAGTTATTTATGCAACTGTTGTGTAACAAGTGGTATTAAAACACGAATGGGGGGTTTGTTTGATTATATGCTTAAAGGTACTAAACTTCAACGTAGCTGTGTTATTCGAGATTTGGGTGTTCACCATGATTCAAAGTTACTTTTTGACACTCAAATTGATACGATAGTTAATAAAGCCTCTAGAGCTCTTGGTTTCATCATACGTAACTCAAAAGACTTTAAAAATATCAAAACTTTAAAAATTCTGTACTGTTCATTTGTCAGGAGCAATCTAGAGTACGCCTCTCAGGTCTGGCACCCATCATACTTGAAGTATGTTAACCGCATCGAAAATATTAAAAGGAAATTCCTCAAACATCTTTGTTATCGTGTGAAAGTCACATACCGCTCTGATGACTACCTCAATCTTTGCAGTAAACATCACCTCCTGCCTATTTTTTTTTTTTTTTTATGGAATAGGAGGACAAACGAGCGTACGGGTCACCTGGTGTTAAGTGATCACCGCCGCCCACACTCTCCTGCAACACCAGAGGAATCACAAGAGCGTTGCCGGCCTTTAAGGAAGGTGTACGCGCTTTTCTTGAAGGTACCCATGTCGTATCGTCCCGGAAACACCGCACAAGGAAGCTCATTCCACAGCTTCGTGGTACGAGGAAGAAAGCTCCTTGAAAACCGCACTGTGGAGGACCGCCACACATCCAGATGGTGGGGATGATATCGTAACTTGTGGCGTGACGTGCGAAGGTGAAATTCGGCGGCAGGAATCAGGTTGAACAGCTCTTCGGAACACTCCCCGTGATAAATGCGGTAGAAGACACACAATGAAGCGACGTCTCTACGCAACGCCAAGTGATCCAGCCGTTCACAGAGTACTGGGTCCCCGACAATTCGAGCTGCTCTGCGTTGCACGCGGTCAAATGGATCGAGCTGATACTGGGGTGCGCCAGACCAGAGATGACAGCAATACTCCATGTTAGGCCGGACCTGCGCTTTGTAGAGCGCTAGAATGTGGGCCGGCTTGAAGTATTGCCGTGCTCTATTTATGACGCCCAGTTTCTTTGAAGCCAGTTTGGCTTTGCCCTCCAGATGGCCACGGAATTGGCAATTGCTCGAGATTTCGAGACCCAGTATTCCGATACTAGGCGAGGCTTTAAGGGAAGTGTTCTCGAAGAGCGGTGATACGGCAAATGGGGTTTTTTTAGTGGTAAACGCGCAAACTTGAGTCTTCTGGGGGTTAAATTGGACAAGGTTCAACTTACCCCAATCCGCGACCTTCTCGAGAGAGGACTCGATAGAAGACACAAGTTTCACCCGGCACTGGTCGACGTTTTCCCGAGAGAGACCTGCATGGCCCGTGTATACGGTATCACCAGTGCTGTCGTCTGCATAGCAATGCATGTTGGCGGTGTCCAACATATCATTGATATGCAGAAGAAACAGCGTGGGAGATAGCAAACAGCCTTGGGGCACTCCAGCGTTCACGGGCTTGGGATTCGAGCAATAACCGTCGATAACGACTTGTATGCTGCGCCCAGTGAGGAAGCTGGAGGTCCACTTGCATAAGCTCTCGGGAAGCCCAAATGATGGAAGTTTTGCGAGGAGCGCCTTGTGCCATACACGATCCTTTAAATAATCGCCGCGAAATAGCCGATATTACTCTCCTTTTAAAAATAGCCCAAGGGCTAATTGACTGTCCAGACCTTCTTGCTAAGCTTCAGTACAATACCCCTATTAGATTACTGCGACAGCATGATTTACTAAGACTTCATCACACTAACCTAAACTATAACAGAAATACTTTTACTTGGCGAGCTAAGTAATAGCTTCAACAATCTGTCAAGTAGTGATAATAATCTAGATCTCTTCTGTTCAAGCGTAGACTCTGTAAGACGTGCCTTAGCCAACAAATTCTTTACTAATAACCCTACATCTTCTTAAGTTTTTACATTAACTTTAACTTTAATGATAATGAAAATTGTAATTTTCGAATTGTATATGCTCACGTTGTCAGTTAATTTTTTCTACTCTAGCACTAATTGTGGAAACCTATAATTGGCTCTTCAAAGTTTTTAAAGCTGTTGGTTTTCCAAATAAATAAAATAAAACCTAACTATCAACAATATACAAGACTTTATCTACACCCACAATATGAATCCTCTATAAAAGATTCTAAAACAGTAAGCTTACTGCTAACATTAAAAAAGCCAGTCCTAGTAACCATAATATCATCGGAAGGAGTGCTATTATGAAAACGGATGATGTGATGTTGTACTGAATTTCATTACTACACTCGTTTGGATGATGTAATGGTTATTAGGACATTGGGTGTTTTAATGTTATTGCCAACATTAAGCTACCTGTTTTAGAATCTCTAATAGAGGATTTAAAGCATGGGTGTAGATAACATAAAATACTAAAACGCGTGAATATTGAATTCCTACAGACCAAGGAGGCAGAATCATCCAGATTGTATTTTACGGCCCATTTTCAATATTCAACAATAAAGAATAAATTCAAACTTAAATAAACTTTAACTTTATTCTTTACGATTCTTAACTAACTATGGCCCTTTTGAGAAAGCTCATGGTCGCTCAGAGGGCAATGGAGAGGGCTATGCTCGGAGTTTCCCTGCGAGATCGAATCAGAAATGAGGAGATCCGTAGGAGAACCAAAGTAACCGACATAGTCCAAATTATTGCGAAACTAAAGTGGCAGTGGGCAGGGCACATCGTTCGACGGACAGATGGCCGTTGGGGGCAGTAAAGTCCTCGAATGGCGACCACGTTCCGGAAGACGCAGTGTTGGTAGGCCACAAGATGGACCGACGATCTGGTCAAGATGGCCGGAATACGTTGGATGAGGGCATCGCAGGACCGATCGTCGTGGAAATCTTTGGGGGAGGCCGTTGTCCAGCAGTGGACGTCTTCCGGCTGATGATGATGAAATAAACTTTATTTATTTACGTTTAAACTAGGCTCTTTTGAGTCGACACGAAAATATTTCTTTAAAATTACTGAATCTACATTGTTCGGAAAAGTAGTACTCGTGAGATGAACATACAACAGCAACTATTTTAAATCAAATAGATTATTTTATGCCTGTAAATATACCTTCATAACAAATTAAATAGTTTGTTAGGTGTTGCATCCAATATATGAAACGTGTTCAAAGTTAAAAGCATTTTTTAATATCAAATATTCCATAAAAATATTTAAAGAATAATATAATTTAACCCATCACACAAGCCACTTTGCCCGTTTTCTCCCTCTTATTATAAAAAAAAGATTGAACTAAACAATATAAATTAAATCTGCAGAAAACCAGTCTAATATCAATACTTGTTCAATAAATAATTCATATTCTTTTAACATACATACGTAACAATTTTTTTTTTTATTCGTTTGGACTTCGTTGACAGCTGTAGAGCGGTACAATTTCAAACAATCGCATATTTAATTCTAATCGTCATCGGCGCCGTGGCTTAGTTGGTTAAAGCGCCTGTCTAGTAAACAGGAGATCACGAGTTCGAATCTCGTCGGGGCCTATGTGGAATTAATTTTTTTTTTTCGCAGTGTAGCTTTGTTTTTTATATTAGCAAATATAAACTTTGATCTAACATGATTGTTTCAAATACAAAAAATTTTAGCATTTTTTTTTTATTTTTTATTGAGTTTTAATATGATTGGGCTTTACATAGATCCTCCAAATGATCAACATAAACAGTTTTATTACGTTCAAATCTATATTTTATAATAATAATATAATATTGACACACTTTTTACACAAATTATCTTGCCCCAAGTTAAGCATATATAGCCTGTGTTATGGGTTACAAGACAATGATATATTTAATACAATATACTTACTTAAACATACATAAATTCATACAAACATACATAAAAACATCCATGACTCGGAAACAAACATCCATATTCATCATATAAATGCTTGCACCTACCGGGATTCCAACCCGGGACCTCTAGCTTAGTAGGTAGGATCGCTAACCACTCGGCTATACAGGTCGTCGTTTATAGAATAAAGATTTAGAAAAATATAAATAGATATCAGAAAAGCTGCTGTGATTTCAATTCACAACAAACTGGAAAGTAGCTAGTTGCCATAGAATTATTATCGAGGCCATTTCTGAGATCAAATCCATAAAATCTACATTTAATTATATTATTGTCTTTTTGACTAATGAGGCATTCGTCACGCGTCATTTCACATTGAATCACACAGTAAAGTGCCACTTAAAATATGAATAATGTTCATCTGTTTAAGCCAAAGTGATTCAAACTTCTACTTTTACATTGATTAATTTTCACAACTGGTTTACACGTGTCAGCCTTAGATAATTAATTATACGTCTAGATAGAGTCTCTTGCTGTTAGACAACCGATAAAGACAGGCCAGGAATATTAGCTTTGAGTGTGTGACAGTCTTTGTGTTAGTGTGCGTGAATTGGTCAAAATAGAGGGTAGTTCTAAACTAATTTTTTTTTGACGTTTTCACAGCTGTCACGGTCGATCTAGACGTATGAATGATCTAAGGTCAGAGCAATATCATTATATTGATTAGTTATTGTGTTAACAAGCGCTACCAACGTCATGGAGCGATAAGATATCATAATGAATAAATAGGATTTATTTGACTACTGTTATTTATGAAAATTTCTTGATGTAGGCGTCACTTTGCGGAAATCGATAATTATACAAATGATTTGAGTTTTCTTTAGTGTTAATTCCGCCAATATTTGTCCTTAAACAATTCGACACGTGTTTCGCCTCTACAGTGCCAGAATCTGGCATTTGGCGAGACAACACGTCCTGAGGATGCCTCGTGTAGAGGCGAAACACGTGTCGAATTGTTTAAGGGCAAATATTGGCGGAATTAACACTAAAGAAAACTCAAATCATTTGTAATATTATTTATTACTGTCTTAGTAATGTTATTTAATATAATTATCACTATGACTAGAAATAACTATAATAGCATACAATATTCAGTTCTTTAGTTAAATTAATCTGATCCGTGTAAATTAGTTGGCACTTCCCCTTTGATACTTGCCAAAGAAAATTTATATTTTTCGGTGTGTGATTTTATTTAATCGACCTTTAATGATCCTTGACAAAAAATCCAAAAATTTTATGACTAATTTTGACATTATTAGTAACTTACTATGTAAGTGAATATAAATTTTATGAAATATTTAGAGTATTAAATAACAAATAAATATCAAAAACTTGTCTAATATTGAAATTTGAATTATATAATGATGGAGATTTAACATTACCTATTTTATAAGAGTCGCAATTTTTTTTATTCATTTCAATAGTTAGAAAATTATTATATTGTACAGAAAAAAAATATAATAAATAGTGCAAGTTAGGTACCTCCTTTCTGCACAGCCTCACATATCTGGGTGCACATGGAGTATACAATGCAGGCTGTGCTCGTAGAGTCAACTCCTCCACTCAGCGGCAGAAAGAATCCTCCTTGACCTGATCTCCGCAAGTAGTCCCAAAGCCAGCATGCCGGACCTACCAATGTTCAAATTATTATTATTAATCGCCTTTTGACATTTACTTTACTTGTAATAGCATAATAATGTGTGTTATAAATTCGACTAGTGGGTCAACTCTTTTATTCTGCCGCTTAATACCTACAAAGCAGTCCCTACGTCTATTTAAATATATGATGTTGACACAAAGACATTTATAATGGCATGCATATCTATCTATCAGTACCTAATAGAACTTTGTTGAGGCATAAGAACAAAATAATCAAGTTCATTTTACAATATTTTTTCATATAGGTACATGGCATTAAAATACGTGTACCGATACGCAAGTCAGCGGAACCGGTACGACCGAGAACGTCGTGTGTAGAGGTAGTGGGACGCCGCGTCCCACACCATCTTACTGCACCCTATCGTTTAGCCGCAGAGTAGCAATAGAATAATAGAAATAGTGGTATAGAAGCAATAGAAATAAGTGCTTGTGCAGTGTTCGTTTGTGGCAGACTGCTACCACACCTATTTGTGGCGTAAATCTCGGTGCACATGAAATATTCCATCTAGGTTTCAGGATGATGGGCCCAATGGGACGGATGGGATGGGTTGTATCGAAGGTCAGTAATATTATGTAATTGTACAATTGGCAGCTATTCGATTTTTACCTCGTGTTGTGTTTACTAAAGTGCCACCAGCTGTTGAGACCTGACATGCTTAAACACAGAATATAGAGTATGTATTAGTAACAGAAGTCTACATAACAGTCATTACACCTTTTAAAGAAATAGCTACTTAAGATGCCCGGCAATAAGGGTAATTTTAAATCGTACTCACTTTGTAACTGCGTTGGGTTCGTAACACATTGATATATAAGTAGATGCACACTACAATCTACTCGCACTTACTTATTGAGTACCAAATCAGGGCTACTTAGCTATTTACTGTGGCTGTAAGTTCGGGCCTGCTCCTAAAATCGATATTCGATAAATCGTGGCATTAGTCGTATCGAATCCTACTCTTAGTTACATCGTAATCAATGTCGAAACGATGATTGAACGAACGAAACATTATTAGATATTATCGGTCCTAACCCTACTCTTAGTTGAAAATGTCAGAGACGAATATTCGAATTTCACAAATAATCAAACGTCACTTTTACGATAATCTCAACGACACCTCCTAGGCCTTCGATGCTATTATCGTTTCAAGTTGTATAGATATATTTGCCGTACAATATACATATTTAATAAATATTATTGAAATAATTATATGTGATTTACTATTCAACAGGATTTTTTTACTACTAAGTCATTTAAGTCATTTTGTTCATCGTTTATGCATAGAAATAGTGCAAATAGCCGCCTGAGAAATAGGAAGTCGATGAGAAGGGTTGAGTTACTTTTTTTTACATTTTATTATCCGCAAGTTTTGTATTATTTATTCAATTTTAAATGGTCATGTTATATTCATTACATATTTTTATAACATTTACATTATGTGTAAATGATACATATATGTCACATCAAATCGCACCCGAGCAAGCTAGTTTCGTTAAAGGTAGAGGAACACGAGAGCAAATACTTGTGATCCGTCAAATCATAGAGAAAGCTAGGGAGTTCAATACCCCTCTATACATCTGCTTTGTTGATTTTCGGAAAGCATTTGATACTGTTAAATGGACAAAACTTTGGCACGTACTATCACAAATGAGAGTACCTCTGCATTTGATACAACTCGTCAAAAGATTATACATAGATGGTACAGCAGCTGTTCGGGTGGACGAAATAGACTCGACAAATTTCAAAACAGAGGGTGGCGTTCGACAGGGGTGTATCCTTTCACCTTTACTATTCAACATTTACACCGAGCACATAATGCGGATTGTTCTCGAGGACTAAGGCACTGTCGGAGGGCGCAAAATTTGTAATCTCAGATATGCGGACGACACTACACTACTTGCCCAATCAAAGGAGGATATTGAAGAACTACTAACACGTTTGGAAATAACCAGCTTTGAATTCGGACTGGCCATCAACAGAGTTAAAACCAAGATGATGATAGTAGACCGCGTAAATAACAACAGGGTAGAATTTCAACACATTGCCAACTGTGAGGTGGTGCCAACCTACACCTATCTTGGTTCTACTATCTCCAATACCGGAGGTTGCGAGCTGGAAATCCGAAGGCGATGTGCTATAACCAGATCTGCGGTAGAAAAGCTCAATAAGATCTGGAAGGACAGAAGGATCACCAAAACCACCAAGGTTCGACTTATGAGGTGTCTTGTGTTTCCAATCTTCCTCTACGGGGCTGAAACCTGGTCCCCTAGACTTCAAGACCGCAACAAAATTGATGCCTTAGAGATGTGGTGTTGGAGACGACTCCTGAAGATCCCTTGGACGGCTTTCCGAACCAACAATTCCATCTTAAAAGAACTTAAGATAAAAGAAAGGCTATCGTCGACTGTGCAACTACGAATTCTGAAGTTCTTTGGTCACATCTCCAGAAATGAAAAATCGATTGAGCGGTTTATAGCTCACCCACACGATGGACGGATCTTATCAAAACAGTGACCCAGACACCTGTTGTGGAGTGCTCCCGCAATGCTGCAAACCGTCAAAAGTGGAGGAGCATCGCGAGGGAGGCAGTGCGACCCATAACTGTGGAGACCAACGGCGACTAATGTTGCGTCATCTTGGCAACCACGACCACTCTGACAAGAGTGAACGATTGAGAAGAATACTTGCAGGTTCCCAAGTCGAATCGGTAGCTGACGGCAAATGGTTCCGCAAAGTGGCCGTACAAGGCAATATTTTTCTAGGGAAACGCTAATTTTAATCTTAAGTGATTATTAGCTGATGGCTAGCATAATGATTCAATTACCTAGTTCTATTTCCTCCTCGGGAGTCAAATACTTCCATTCAATAGGCGTGCTAACAGGCAGAAACATGTCTTGGTCATCGGACAAAGCGAAATCAACAGTTATTCGTGGAAATGGTTGATTCGAAGCCGCCAAATGACATCGAGACCGTATCATGGCTCGGTATGCCCGTATCTCCTCTAGATCTATTGTTGCTGTCACAACTTCCTGAAACCATTTACAGACATTAGAAATTTATAAGTATCAATTCAAACACAATATAACCCCATAAATATGCAGTTTATTTGTGGGGCGATTTAATATGCTTTTGTATCAAGATCCCAGAAAATGTTCAAAAGAATTGTTAAAAAATGTTTGTGTGCTTAAGGTTACTATAACATAAATATTGATTGGGGAAGGAGCGACCGCGCTCAGGCTATTAAATAATAAGTTTTATTGTACATTGTAACCATATTTTTTTGTAAAATAAATAATAGTTTTAAAAAAAAACTAAAAAACACGCTATAAAATTCATCTTAAAAATAGAAAATAAATTTTAATAAATTTAAATTGAAAATAGTTTAAAAAATATGTATTTCAGTATAAAAAAAAGCGTGGGTTGTACAAGAATTATTTATTTTAATAATATATTTTTTAACTATTATTTAATTTCAATTTTTTAGTAAAATTTTCTATAAAAGCGTATTTTTAAAACTATTTAGTACTTTAAAATCAATTCCTGCCTTATCGACTATAGATAAAAATTATATAAATTGACAAAGATCATAGTTTGCAAATTGAATAATGGAATAATCTTATCAAATTAGTGTATTGTCATCGGTCCTCGATAAATCTACAAAGTTGGAATGAAATCTGGCCGTTTAAAGTGGGTCAAAATCGCGTTTAAAGGAGTCAGATACAAATATACAAGTGAAGCTAATATAATGCGTATAAAACAAAGAAGCCAGCTGAGATTCTTACGCCCGTTGTTCTCAAGCCTGAGGCAAACTTTTCTGAATGAGTTATAGTTTTTGACTTTCAGTGATTATATAAATAAAAATATTTGAATTTGAATTTATTTGTGTGATATTGTATCTTGTGGGGGTCTACCAACACTACGTCTTCCAGTACGTGGTCGCCATGCTCCAAGGGCCATCTGTCCGTCGAACTATGTGCCCTGCCCACTGCCACTACACTTTCGCAACCATCTGGGCTAGGTCGTGACTTTGGTTCTCCTACGGTTCTGGTCATTTCTGATTCGATCTTGCAGGGAAACTCCGAGCATAGCCCTCTCCATTGCCCTTTGAGCGACAATGAGCTTCCTCATAAGGTCATCACTGGCAACACACATTGGTTAAAAACCTTCATCTTCAGACACGGTGGTGTTTTGGATGGATGGACTACATGATGATTATGATATTTTTATTACTATTACTCCCACAAGATGGACCAATGATCTGGTCAAGATCGTCGGAAAAGGTTGGATGAGGGCAGCGCCGGAACGATCATCATAGCGCTCTTTGGGTCAGGCCTTTGTCAAGCTGTGGACGCCTTCCGGCTGAAATGAAGATGATGAAATTGTATATTTTCACAATAAAGAAAATAGAGAAAACATCGCATTTAGGTCGCTTTTTATCACGCTTTTAATAATACCTACCACATCATGTAAGGCGAACTGCAGTCCTCGACTAACAATTTCCCCATTAACAGCCACACAGGAGCAACCGTTGAAGTATATTCTCTGACCATCGCAACCTCTCAAGTTGCTGAATAAATAGGCTCCACCGCTTTTGAACGTCGCACTCTTTACCAAGTCGACTGTGACGTAGGCCTTTCGAAGTTCCATATAACTTCCGGATCCATTCGAAATTATCTCTACGCCGTCGAGACTAAGTGGTATATGTCGACTGAAAGCAAATAATTTAACTATTGCAATAACGTTTTAGTCAAACCTATCCGACAAAATTGTTTTTAAAGCAAATCTAATTTAATACAAAACATGCAAGCCGCCTGTAGCCCTTAAATATTTTGTGAACAGAACTTTGTTCACGGCAACGGCCTTGTTTCTCGACAGACAATCGACCATCAAAACCTTAAATTTTATTTTATCTTTATTTCTACACAAAGTACTGTTAGATTATTTAAAACTTCAAGACCTACGTATTTTTGGAAGTACCTAACCAGTTTGGAAAAAACATTTTTATGCAGACACTAGATAGCCAATTTAAGACGATTTATTTGACAATAATTGGCACTATACAAGACAAATTAATGACTTTTGCCTTGTATACTAACCAAGATTACCAGACTATTTGATGAAGATGAAGAAGACTTTCAATCGCTTAATTATGGACTCTCCATATTACAAAAAAGGGATTTCGTCTTTATTAAATTATGTATTCTTTGCAATGTTTTAAACTATAGATATTTTTTTCTAGCTTTTAGCTAAAATAATAAAAAAATACGCAAAATCTAATGTAAAAACACAGTTACAATTACACGCGTTTTAATCATCAATAATATATTAACCAGTGGCAGGCACCTTTGCACAGGATACCGGCTAGATTATGGGTACCACAACGACGATTATTTCTGCCGTAAAGCAGTAATGTATAAACATTACTGTGTTTTGGTCTGAAGGGCGCCGTAGCTAGTGAAATAACTGGGCAGATTAGACTTAACATCTTATGTCACAAGGTGACGAGCGCAGTTGTAGTGCCGCTCAGTTTTTATGGGTTTCAAGAATCCTGAGCGGCACTGCATTGTAATGGGCAGGGCGTATCAATTGAATGTCGTGCTCGTCTCGTCCCTTATTGTCATAAAAAAAAATTGGCTTAATTATGCCAACTTACTGAGGTGCGGGCAAGATACCGTGCCGATGATGTTTTAATTGATATCCTTATGTATTTACATGAATGGACACTATTATGAAAAGGTATTACAAAACTAATAACTTGCTGGTTTATTAAATTTTCATATTCTAAAAACTTTTTGTCATATTGTCTATATTGTCCTATTGGAAACAAATTTGGCTGAAAACTCCATCAAAACAGAACTGTTGTCGAAGGCACACATCCAGATGGTGAGGATGATAACCCACTTTACCGGAAACACGTCAAACAGCTCTTCGAATAACACCACTTTATTTTAAGTATGGGATTGGAGTCATCTCGTGAGATTAATACTGCTTCCAAGTTTCTCTTCGTGGATGTTGTCATCCGAGTGCTCTCGGATCACATGACACATTACGAGTAGCGTCCGATAGATATGATATGGAAGTAAGCTTGATCCATGTGTAAATTGTATTGTAAAAACTGCTTATGTTTAAAAATTATCTTTTTTGTAGGATTATATTTATAGGATTGTCTTACACTATGGACACAGGTATTCAATTCTTTCAGCAAGAATTTAATTTCAATACAACTAACAACGGACTTACCTATCGACTGTTAAACAAATTTGCGAAAAGGAATTTAAAATAATATACAAAAAATAAAATAAACCTCGTCAATTTCCCGAAAGACATACAAATAAACTAAACATCTCGCAATCAAAATTAGTATGGATACCTCGAATCCTTACGTAATGTCTATAAAAATATATAATAATTTTCCAAAAAAAACGTAGATAACGAAAAAGATTTAACAAGATATTAAAAAACTTTCTATTGGAAAAGTGATATGTTATATAATTTTTTTTAACGACTCAAATTAAAATATGGGTCTACTACGGTCTACTGTTCAGACCTAATTGTGAAACCCAAAATGGGTATCCATAATACTACCTTGTACAATAATAATATATAAGTATAATATTTACTCCAAATTATATTTAGGTAATGTATTTATGCAATTGCAATAAATTGAAACACCATTATATTCAAAATGGCCGTTCCCCGGCGAATTTTAAAAGGAAATTAATCAATTTTTATTCATCTTATTACAAACACAATTAAAAAAAATCAGTAGCCATATAGCAGTAGTTTCGTTTCGATATGATCATTGGTTTAGGCGTGATTGAGCCTCAAACAAAGAACATTTTCATAATGAATCTATATATATAAAAATGAATCGCTGTTCGTTGGTCTCGCTAAAACTCGAACGGCTAGACCGATTTGGCTAATTTTGGTCTTGAATTATTTGTGGAAGTCCAGAGAAGGTTTAAAAGGTTAATAAATAGGAAAATGCTGCTAAATTAAATAAAAACAACAAATTTGTTTTTCCTTTGATGTGTCCATACATAATTTCTATGAGAGATTCATTACGACAGCCTGCTGTAGTAATGAAATTGTATATTTTTAATTATTTTATTTATTTATAATTGCATATTTTACGAAGTAATTTTTGATGTTATGATATATTATTGACAAATTCATATAAAAACATTATTTAATTTATTATATACAGAACAACGTCTGTCGGGTCAGTAGTATATATATATATTGATATAAATTGCTAACCTTTTCGGATTCCACAACTCTTCGCAAATCTCAAATCCAATACAAGTGTCTTTGGTTGATATAACTGCATCGCCAATAGGAACTGTGCTTTGATTTGTGATAGACGTAATAATCCTTGGTAGAAAGAAGTCTTCAATTTGACGTTCCTAAAAAATACAAACTTTTAACACGGACGAGTAAAAAAAGAAGGATTCCGCGCCGTGATATTAGCAAGTGAAGCATCGTTATGCTAGTGTGTGTGCAGTTACGGGGGATACTACTTACACAATTTTTTCTCCCTTAAATAATCACATATGTCCACAAATACTTATATAGTATCGTTTTTACACTTTTTCACAACGCACCACGGCATTTTTAAAATATTTTATTGAGAAGCAAACTGTCTGTCACAGACAATGACAATTCTCATAATGGCCGCCTATCGGCCTGTAGTAGTGTAAGTGTATGCGTGGGGCTATGTATTTAGACGTTAATCGGCTTGTTTTGGTGCTACACTGTTATGTAAGGTAAGGGACACGGAGTCCTTATTTTTTTACTATTGCGTGACTTTTAAAAACGTTGTTCTAGAAGCAAATTAAATATTATTTTTAGAGTTTGAGGAGAAGCCAGCCTGCGGGTCACTTGATGGTATGGTCATGGTCTTGCAAGACCAAGAAGGATCACAAGAGCGTTCCCGACCTTCAGGTGGGTAGCGCTTTTCTCGAAAGTAGGTATCCAAAATCATAACTACCTTGTGCGGTGTTTCCGGGACGACCTTCAAAAAAAGCGCGTACTCCTTAAAGGTCGGCAACGCTCCTGTGATCCCTCTGGTGATGCAAGAGATTGTGGGCGGCGGTGATTACTTAACACCAGGTGACCTGTAGTTCGTTTGACGCTCGTTTGTCCTCCTATTCCATAAAAAAATACCTTTTAACACTTGTTAACGAAGTTTGATCATAAGTGGAAAAGTATCTCTTAAATAGTTTGTTTATTATAATTTCAAGTAGGAGGCTTATTTGCACAGGATGCTAGAAGGGACCCACAGTGGGTCCTTTTCTGCTGTCAAGCTTCAGTTTGAAGTATGTAGCTAGTCAAAGTACTAGGCTAATTGCGATGCTGCTCAGAATATTTCTTATTTTCAAGAATCTTGAGCGAAATTGGACTGTATTGGACAGGAAATTTTCCCAGGGGTAAATTTTTTTTTTCTCATTTTTTTTTATCAAATAAAAAGACATTCTGAGTATGGTAAATGATCTAAGACAGTCTTGCAGTATTATTATTACTTATTAGCAAAATAAGCCAGATAAGTTTCTTGTTATCTAGATATAGTAGTTGTTATAAATGATATATTAGCTAGGGACTAAAATAAGTATGTATCTACCATAGAAATGCACACATTTTTTGTAAATACTAATAAAAAACCAATATAATATAATAAACAAATAAACCATACAATGCTGCACACTTTGATAATTTATGTCAATATAGATAGCCCCTTGCTGTTAGGCAACACATGAAAACAGGCCTGATTTATTACTTTGCATGACATCGACGTCTTATACTCGCGTTAGTCACTTTCTTTTAGTGTGTGTGCATTGTTGAAAATAGATGTTAACAGTTCGGCGCAATGTTTCCAAAGTGTTCACAGCTGTCACAGGCTATCTAAAGTCTAGATTTTAGACATAACTTATCTAAGGCTACAGACAAAATTCGCTGAAAGCTTGTGCAACATTAGATCACTCAACATTTACCACTCTTCTATGTCCCAAAAAGCACCATAAACCAATTTTAATCTTACCTTAGTCCAACACGAAAACCACCTGGATTCCCTATAATTGCCATCTTCACACAACATCATCTTTGGTCGGATCAACAAAATCTTTTTGTTAAGGAATGCTACTCGACAATTATATGATACATTACGGTGTTGTACTGGCATACCGACATCAACTAGAATATCTTTACATGTGGATGACTTGAGCAACTCTGCTAAAACCTGCCAACTATGTAGGAATGTGTCTGGTTCGTAAAAATGGTCTTCGCAGCTATAGCCACTAAAAATGTTATAAGAAAATTAGTGTTTGCCCTTATTTTTCGCCTGGATACTACTTAGGTAAATATGGTTTAGGAATATTGAACTATATTATTTATATTCTTCTACTAAAATGAAGAAAATATGCAACAATGGGTGCTTCATTTTATATTAAGTATAAAATTACATATTATTATGTAACAATGAAGTATTGAAAAACACTATGTCTGAGGATGCCTCGTGGAGAGGCGGAGCTCATGTCGATTTGTTTTAAGACAAATATTGGCAGAATTAATACTAAAGAAAACTCAAAACATTTGGTGTCACTACTAAGGAATTTTTGTGCTAACTAAGCAGTCCCAACAAACAAAACACTAATTTACATATCAATATCATAGCTTATGGCTTATAACCCACCTTTTTTTTAGAAAATGTTATAATATCAAAATGTCAAAAAGTCTAAATAATGAGAGGAAATAATGTGGTGTTGAGCAGAAATCCATAAGAACTGAGGGCCTACTATAAAACTCAAACATAAAAATAGCACAATGATTTAGTTAAATGTATATTTACATAATACTATAATATTAGAGAAATGCTATAAACACTAGTAGGCCTTCAGGCTAGAGTGCAAAATTAAAGAGTGTGAAGGAATGCCAATATTTACAAATGTAACAATTTTTAACATGCCTTTATTGTTAGGTACCTTATTTCTAATTCTGGTCCAGTGCGGTATAAAGCTCCCATCTCTTTTGCTTCCTGTACTGATTGTAGAATTCTGTTAAGATTTCCTTCGAAATCTAGAGCCCATTGATTTAAAGTGCATACTGCAACAATCACTTTGCGCCCCATTGTAGTATGTTTGCCTATCGAAATATTATATTATATTAAAGTCTTAATTATTTGAGACACTGAAACAAATAGATGCTATAGAAATGAATATTTCTTATTTTAGATCTAGGTGATACCTTACATGTATGTCAGTTAATGGAAAAATATATCAATTATAACAGAACCAACAAAAAAAACTATTAATATTATTATGATAAATATTTTACTATAATAATAGATTATCAAAGTCAGGTACAACAGTAACTTCCCACCTTCACCTTAGGCAGCAGAATAGTTCTATGATAAAAGATAAGATTCCTATAAAAAAAACTGTCATGTGTGTTAACAGTTATCACAAAAGATAACCTTTTTACTTAAAAATAACAAAAGCTGTAAGAAGATTCTTAGTATAAATAAATGCCCTGAAAGGCAAATAGCCTAGCCAGAATGTATTGCTGTAGTTAATTCTGCGTGATGCTTTCCCGAAACATATAATTTATGAAATTATATTAGGAATATAATTAAAGGAATACTCACGTAAAACAGAACTTGCTCAATGATAACAGCTAACAAGCTAATTCATTTAATTACTTATAGCAATATTTATGTAATATTATTCAATTGTTTTAAATAGTTACACACGAATTGAACTCTGTAAACATAATATTATTTAGTGAAAAATTCATTTTCAAAATAGCAAAGCGCCGATTAATTGTCATCTGTCAATCATTTCCATTTGTCAAAATCCAAGCCAAAGGATATTGGCAGGTATGGTGTGTGTTTGTCTACAGTTACATTATCATAGGAAGAACTGCATTATATTTATAATATTCGCAAGTATAATACTATCATTTTAATAAAATTTTAAAATTTCATAACTATGTGGTATCTAAAACTAAGTATATATACATTGTACATACGACCCTACTCTTAGACGTACTGCACTATCACTCCTGCAGTATCAGTTTGTATCAAAATACTTCTGCCTGTTGTACCTATTTACCTATATTAATGTTAAAAACTTTTCTGTGAATAAGATTTCACAGCCAGCCAGAACTTGTTGTTTGCCTGAAGCGGTATCCATATATTAATGACCTGGAGACACCGCGGTTTGTTCGATCTAAGCTTTGATTCTTAAAATATTAACACTTGATTGTTTGTTTCATCGATTACGCGAAAAAAAGTTCCTTGACAACAACGCTGCATTGAACATAAAGTATGACGTAGTATTTATTATTGACATCCTCGTTGGTATTGAACCTAACCTTGTAACATATCAACAAAGAGAGTTTAACTACTTCGTACACATGTGCATTCTCCGTGCCGGCTCCTTTGCAGTGGATGCCGGCTAGATTATGGGTAACACAACGGCGCCTATTTCTGCCGTGAAGCAGTAGTGTGTAAGCATTACTGTGTTTTGAAGGGTGCCGTAGCTAGTGAAATTACTAGGCAAATGAGACTTGACAACTTATGTCTCAAGGTGACGAGCGCAGTTGGAGTGCTGCTCATTATTTTTGGGTTTTACAATAATCCTGAGTGGCAGTGCATTGTAATGGGCAGGGAGTATCAATTTCCAACAGCTGAACGTCCAGCTCATCTCGTCCCTTATTTTCATAAAAAAATATAAAGACGATCCTGACATACATACTTCATGAAAACGCAAGGATTCTAAGCTCTCCGTTTCCGTTCTCAGAAAATGTAACTGTTGAGCAGGTATTTAGATGATAGAAAATAGGTATTTATAAGCACACGTTCTGGGCGAGGCAGTATAAAGAGGATAAGCTATCTGCATAATCTTAGTATTTTCGAGAAACGTATTCTACTTAGAGTAGAGTTTAAGTATAAACGTAAAACCAAATCAGCTTCGTGGTCAGAATCTTCACTGCAAAAATCTATGCACAAAGTAAAGGAAAATAAAAAATCTATGCAACAAAGTATGATATATTATATGATGTTTACGCGTAGCAAGCTAATGGATTCGAATCTGTAAAATACGAAATAACATCGGGAGTACCCCAAGGATCGCATTTGAGTCCCCTCCTATTTAATATATTTATCAACAACCTTCCAAACTGCCTGAAATATTGCACACTATGTTTACTGATGATCTAAAAATTTTAAGATCATCACTGGTCCCGATGATGTCAGCGCCTTGCAGGCAGACCTGAATAGCTTGTATAGATGGTGTCAGCTTAATGGTATGATACTGAATTAAAATAAATGCTATCATATTTCAAAAATGCAAAGGTAATAATATACATAATATTACAACTAAATACTATTTGGATAATATGCCTCTCAGTACAGTAGATACTATTACGGATTTGGGTGTTATAATGGATGGCAAACTTACATTTATACCGCACATAGACTCTGTTGTTAGCAGAGCCTTTAAAATGCTGGGATTTCTAATTTAAGTTTTTAGGAAGTATCGTACGAAGGTGATCCTATATAGAAGTTTGGTTGTCAGCATTTTGTAATACGGCAGAACTGCCTGGAGACCACACTACGCTTGCCATTGCCTCAGAATCAAAAGAATCCAGAAGCGTTATCTTTGCCACTTAGCTTTCATTAATTGGGAAATCTAGATCACTTGCAACATACACTGGAAGGCTTAAATATTTTAATATACAAACTCTGGAAGACCGAAGATTGGGTTTGATTTTCTCATACAAAAGTAGTAGCGTTTATGATAACTCCTTTCTTGTGTCTATGTTTAATTTTAGAGTGCCTAGATGCCCACGTAAGCCCGTGAACTTATTTGAAAAACCTTTTCGCAGAACTATTGCTCATGATCAGTTCACCTGTGTCGTGATTATGCAAAATTAAAAATGATTAAATATGGTTATAGCTATTCAGAAATTATTGTAAAAAAATATGTATTCTTGATTAATAATTGTATAGTATATCTTGACCTGTTTGGGAGATTTTGTTCATTTCTTAATTTCCTCAGATCACAGAATGGTTATTTTATAATTTATACTAATTTTATATAACTATTTCACACATATTTTTTCGCATGCGGTATTCACCTTAAAGGTTATTTATAAATGTAATATTGTAACTATTACCGGTGAATCTAAATAAATAATTGTTCGTGAAGTTGCATCAACGCCTGCCATTGGGGAAGATCTCCCGATGTATGTTGAAACAATTGTTTTACATAAGGTTTTGATTCACAGTCTATTATAATATATGATGCCTGACATACTTTCTCGTCTTATTTCATAAGGATCAAACCCTTCACCAAGTTCTTGATCTTTATCCGACTGTCCCCTTGAAGATAAACGACCACTCGACCATCCAAGGCCTCCGATAGAAGATACAGGGCGCTTCTCTCAAAACTTCCATCGCTTGTTCAGGTTTAGGTCATTATCGATCGAATTTGCTAGTAACCGAAGTCTGTTATAGCCGGAGTTCACCAAAGCTGTGTACTATCTCAGACTTCTTCTTCTGCAGATCAATTATATTTTGGGTACCTTAGTGAGCATGGCTTTGCCAGGAATAACAAACCTAACCAGTTTTGCCCCTATGGATTAATAATTTGCCTTACCCGACGGTGGGGTAAAGCGAACAATTGAAGAGTTTTTATCAAAACCGCCTTATGCAAAGTGATTCGCTCTTAAAAGTGCGTTCATAATTATATTTGCTACGATAAGAACTGTTTCATTATCCTGTACACCGAGTCATGGAATTGTGCAGATCACCAGCAACCATCTCGTCTCACACAGTGTCTCGTTCTCCCGAAGACCGAAGTATACATGCGTGAATTTGTATTCCACTAACCATGAACTTTCACGAAACCCACAGGCATGCTGTGATGCTGCAACTGATCAGCGGTGTTCACCGCTTCTATACCGATAAAATGATCTTCAGTTCTCGTTTCAAGTATTTGTCTATTACTATTTCACTTCTAACACCCGTTATATAGTCTGTTGAAAGAACTTTTATTTATTTTATTCATCAGATTGCAGGCGAGTGCGTTTGGGTGGGCTTTAATTTGTTTTGCATAAGACTTGAGTATATTAAGTATCTCCTGTTTGGCGATTGGTAGTATCACGTAAAGTGTCGAGGTAAAGTTGATTATTGGTTATATACCAAGGTGATATAACAATATTTAACAAACAATAGGTGCTATTCAAAACGTGGCTACCTATACTGGAAGCGGGAGAGCCACTTAAAAGTTTGTTTAATATTTTTTTTTCTTTTTTTTTGTGACTTTAAATGATATAACTGGTTAAACTTTAATTGTATGACTTGCCTTGTTTTTGAAAAGGTTATCTAATGAATTACCTAATTGAAATTAAATGGTATAATCAGTGATTGAGAGAATATCCAAAAAAGGGACAGCAGATTCTAGAAAGAAGTAAATTGTAAAGGTAAGGAACATCTCCACTCAAGCCAATTTGATTGCACAGCTGATTTGATGACAGTGTTCAAAAATCTGGCATAGATCCTTCCAGAATGAAAACAAATAAGGACGAATCTTACGTAGATACATCGCACTTTTCCTCAAAAGCCTAGACGATGGTACTGCTAAAGGCTTCAAAAAACCTATTTCAAAATCAAGGGAGATGTAATGTCCACGCAGGGTCTGAAACTGGTCTTATACCCCATCTATTGCTGACTTTAAAAGTTGGTGCAAATTAGGCGATTACCATGATTATATGAATTTCGAAAAGAAACGGGAACGGAAAAAAGAAAACGACTACGAAAAATTGCTTTTCGAAGTATTCTCCGCGAAATTTGACACATTTTTCCATACGATGGGTTCCATCAATATCAATCATTGCAGCAACCATTCCATTCGGAAGTTGGAGTCTCCAAAATGGTCGTTTTGTAGGCGTCCACAGCTTCTTCAGGTGATGAAAATCTCTGACCACGCAATTTATTCTTTATTTTAGGGAAAGTATAGAAATCATTAGGGCTTATGTCGGGGCTGTACAGTGGATGGTCTAATAATTCTATGTTTTCTTGCTCTAAAAATTGGTTCTGTGCGCGGTGTGAGAACTCGCATTGTCGTGATGGAGGATGATGCGGCGGTTGCAGTTTTCTTTACGGAGTTCAGAAACGACCTGTGGCAAACAGAGTTCAGAAACGACCTGTGGCAAACAAATGCTAGCATACCATTCCGCATTAACCGTTCTTTGTCCCTCAAGAGGAATAGTTGCAACATGGCCGATTTTGGAGACAAACGTGCCACCATTTTTTTTTCAACACTCCGTGAACGAACAATTTTTGTTGGCTTTAACTCATTTTCGAACACCCAAATTCGTGACTGGTTTATTGTATCGGGTTTGTACGCGTATATTCAGGATTCGTCACCTGATACGATGTTGTATACAGCATTTGGGGATCCTTCGTGGAATCTTTCGAGAGTTCTGACGCACCAAGTAACGCAAGCCGCTTTTTGCTCTTTACAGAGCAAATGCGGTATCCATCGGGAAAACAACTTTTTTACACCTAATTGTTCATGCAAGATTATTTGTATTTGACTCATGCCAATGTCTAAAGTTGCCTGACTTTCGCGGTATGTCACATGTCGATCTTCCTCAATCAGCTTACGCACAGCATCAACGTTTTCTTTGGTGACTGCAGTTTTTGGACGACCTTGACGGGGATCATCACTGAGCTTGACATTCAAACCAGCGATATTGTGGTTTTGGATGGGGCTTCATCACAAAATGCATAAATCATCCAGTCAACACACTGTTTTTGTGTTAAACCACTTCGAAAGTCATAATAAATCATCGCTCTAGAATTTTCTCAAGTTAATTCCATTTTCTCAACGACTAAACAAGTTTGACAAAACCTTCTGACAAGACCGTGATTTTTTTTTAAATAAATAAATTGTATTCGATTTTTAAGACCAAGGAGTTCTTAATTAAAATGATTTTAATATGACAGGAACAGTGGAAATATTCCATTCCCGATACTTTTAGTGCAGCCTATGTATATAGTCAACCTATATGAAAACTCCTAAAAAAGCCGTACTCAAACCTAAAATTACATCATCATTAAACAAAAATGTTCATAAAATGAGAACCACTGGGCCAATCAATGTTAAATTTTTATGGGACCAAATGGCAACCATTCCGCATAAAAATATGAAAGAATAATAAAGAATCTCGTAAATCGGATTATTAATCTCAGCCTTTTTGAAGTCGGTTAATAAAATAGCTATAATATCTTACTAATAAATGTTATATTTAATAACTATTACTAATATATCACGAAAAACTTTCACTTCATACATGTTTACATTAATACACACACAAATACACGCATACATAATATTTTTTTTATTATATTAATTACAAAATTCTAAATATTATTGGAATCAAAAATATTTAACCTTAGGAAAAAAACCGGTCCGATATAAAAACTTGTTCACCAAATGAATCATATTTCTTTTGACATACATACATACGTAACAATTTGTTTTCAATAGGTACATTTGTTAAAAATGGCGTATTTTCAGAGGCTATACTTATGATACGAAAATTAAATCTTCCGTAATCTGCACTTTCATTACTTTTGCAGTTTAGTTTTAAATTTACAAGTCAGTTTATAAAGTTTAGTAGCAAGGAGTTTTAATACACTCCACATCACGTGAGCCTCTTGCCCTTTTGTCGTCTCTTATATAAAAAAAAAATATTTTAATATTCGACTATCTACTTAAGTATGTTAAAATAAACATATTATATTAATTGTTTGATTTGTTTAAACTATTTTCCGGAACTTTATTGAACAAGCGTCGTGTGATATACGGGTATGTAGGTTTTTTTTTACGCAAAAGCAGTACATACGAACGAAAGAGTCACCTGATATTAAGTGATCAGAACATCAGAGGAGTCACAGGAGCGTTGCCCGCTTTTTAGAAAAGTGTACGCGCTTTTTTTAAGGTACCCATGTCGTACCGGCACGGAAATACCGCACAAGGAAGCTTATTCCACACCTTGGTTGTACATGGAAGAAGTATCTTTGAATACCGCACTATGGAGGAACCCCACCCAACCCTTAATAATTAAGGGTTGGGTGGGGTTCCTTACACAATAATTGTGGCGTGTCGTGCAAAGGTGGAATTTCTCCTCGTTCTCGCCTCGGGCTTATTCATAGCAGCTCGCTTGCAATAACCTACTTTACCTTAAACCCTTGTATCACAATGTACTATTTATTCCGTTCGTTTCGAAATTGAATACAATAAAAATACACGTGCTTTAAAGCTGCTAAACAATAATATCGAATATTTAGTCATGCTTGCCATCGGCGCCGTGGCTTAGTTGGTTAAAGCGCCTGTCTAGTAAACAGGAGATCACGAGTTCGAATCTCGTCGGGGCCTGTGTGGAATTTATATTTTTTTTTTGGGATTTAGCTTCGTTGGCTTTTTATTTGTAATTAAAACAATTTTAAACTTTAAACAAATATGTTTGTAATATATCGAGCTCATATAGTGACGTACCTACTAAAGAAGTGAAAAGAAATTATTATTGGCATTTAAGTATTATTTTAAAAAAATGTATAAATTATTTTTGAAGTATAATACTACTTTCTAAATAATGCTATTTTTATGTATAAATATATAATAAGTATTGCTACATGAGAGTGCGCATGTGTGTGTGCGTTGCAATAGACCAGTGTGGTTTAGTAGTGGTATAGTAGTCACAATAAATAGGTATTATTTTGGAAAACTGCAACTGACAATATTGTACTCAACAAATTTTTTTAACCTAGCTATAAGTTTTCTTAAAATTGCATAATAAAATAAATCTTCTTTTGAACAGCAAGTGTGTCTTATCTTGGTGTTATCAATGACAACACTTGGTTGGTATCTACCTACCTAGTGCTGTCATAGTATAGATTACTATTCACTACATATTATAAAAAAGCGGCCAAGTGCGAGTCAGACACGCCCATGAAGGGTTCCGTAGCAGCAAGTAACATAATATAAAAGTTCTTGTAGTTCGTTGTAACGATTTATGACGTATTAAAAAAAACTACTTACTAGATCTCTTTCAAACCGTTTCGGTGGAAGTTTGCATGGTAATGTACATCATATTTTTTTTTAGTTTTATCCTTCAATTATTTTAGAAGTAACCCCCAAGGTTACACATTTAAAAAATTTGGAAGTCTTGTTCTGTCTCTTGCGTAAACTATTCAGTTTAGAAAAATGATGAAACCTTAATATTATTTCTATCCATATTAGATTTGATGTAAAAAAAAATTGAGTTTCAGTTCTAAGTATTGTTGGGGAACTCCCAAAATTTATTATTTTTTTCGGGCTAGTCTCATGTCCAAGTTACGTCAATTAGTGCTGGGGCTGCTGCTTCGACTTTGGTGTCGAGAGCGAGGCTTGGCCCGTGCGGCTCACAGGCCCGGAGAATGTACAAAGTACTATCTTCTCGCCTCAATAAGGCTACTGGAACCCCAAGCGCTGTCAGCTATTTCGGTCAACGGATCAGCCTAGCAATCCAACGTGGAAATGCTGCCAGTATTCTTGGTACGTACGTAATGATAGTTTTGTAAATATACTTATAAGATTTGTTTTGTTTGAATAAATTTATTAAAACACCTGATGTTAAGTGATTCACGGCTGCTCACTTTGCCTTGCAACACTCCCTGCTGTTTTTTTTATGAAAATAAGGAACGAGACGAGCAGGACGTTCAGCTAGTAATTCATACGCCCTGCCCATTACAATGCAGTGCCCCTCATGATTCTTGAAAAGTCCCAAAAATTCTGAGCGGCATTACAACTGCGCTCTTCACCTCGAGACATAAGATGTTAAGTCTCATTTGCCCAGTAATTTCACTAGCTACGGCGCGCTTCAGACCGAAACACAGTAATATTTACACATTGACATTACTGCTTCACAGCAGAAATAGGCGCCGTCGTGGTACCCATAATCTAGCCGGCATCCTGTGCAAAAGAGCCGGAAAGTGTGTTAAATGTAATAAGAAAATAATTATTCTTCAAGGAAGCGGCATCCTCAAGAAATTGTGGAACGTTTCATGTAATAAGAGGGCTTTCATTGAAGAGTGACACAAGACGGGAATTAATCGACCCGTGGCATGCCGTTCCTGGCACCTAACTCCGGCCACTCACCTTTCGTCATGCTATCTATACCTTCGTTATTATAATCCCTTGCGACTTAAGGCGAAGAGTAAGCAGAAAACACGCAAACATGGTGTTTTTAGACAAGTTTTGTGGTGAAATTATAGCATTTGGAGCTATGAACACTACTTAATCCTGTTACACATATCCTTAAGACTTATTTGTAGGTTGCTAATGCTTGCTGTTGGTTATAGTTAACACTGCCGAGCCTTTTTGAACTACCACTTTTCTTTGAAGTTAAACAAGTTTTTTGGCATGGCGTGACGCATTTTTTGGTACTTCTCTCAGAAAAGTTTTTGTTATAGCTTGTACTTTTTTGTGTCGGTTCATTTATGCAGATTAGTAGTGAATAACGAGGATTGTAAGCATATAAACTATTTTCCACCCAAGAATTTTGAAAATATTGGCTTTGTTACATAGATGGCGGGCTGGCAGCCGTAAACTCATATCGCTCAAGGTCGCTGGCATTTAGTGTCGCCTTAATACGTTATGCCCGGTAAACATAAACGTTATGCTCTGTCTATGAAATGTGTAGCTAAATACATAAAAGATAACGAATTAAATTTATTGTCATTTGACATTAGAATTCCTTGTATTTTAAAAGCCTCTTATGTTTTTACACCAGAAAAGAATGCGTTATGTGGAATAAAATAAATGATGGTACTTATCGAAAAACGTCGACACTCAATGAAGACTTATCTAAAAGCAAATCATGTTGACAAGTAGATTACAACATGAACACACCTTGCGAAATCTATTTCACTCTGCTCGTCTTTAAGTTCCTAGCGAATGCGTTGTATAATAATATAATAATAGCAAACTAAAAGACCCTCACTCAGTGCAAAGTCATACGTAATGTTTATTTCAGTAGGTCCATACACGAACGAGTAAAAAAATTAGGACTCCGTATCACCTTACATAACAGTGAGGCACCAAAACAAGCCGATAAACGTGTAAATACATAGCCCCACGCATACACTTACACTAATACAAGCCGATCGGCCGCCATTATGAGATTTGCCATCATCTGAGACAGATCAGTTTGCGTCGCAATAAAATATTTTAAAAATGCCGTCGTGCGTTGTGAAAAAGTGTAAAAACAATAATATAAAATTATTTGTGGATATATTTTAAGGGAGAAAAAATTGTGTAACTGGTATACCCCGTATCCGCACACACACTAGCATAGCGGTGCTTCACTTGCTAATATCACGGCGCGGAGTCCTTCTTTTTTTACTAGTCCGTGGGTCCATAATGATATTTTTCAAACACCGTTACGTGTTTCTGGCAAGTAAACCCAGCACATGTCCAAAATTAAAATTGGAGTTATAGCTTGTTTTTTTTATGCCAATACGGGACGAGACGAGCAGGACGTTCAACTGATGGTAATTGATACAATGCCATTACAATCCCATGCCGCTCAGGATTCTTGAAAAACTCATAAATTCTGAGTGGTACTACAATTGCGTGACGAGCACCCTAAGACATAAGATGTTAAGTCTCATTTGCCCAGTAATTTCACTAGCTACGGCGCCTTTGATTTGACGCGTATGCAATAATTCGCTTTTTTCAATATGTAATACAAATAAGTAAGTATTAGAAATGAGCAAACGCACAGTCTTATTTTAAACTAGCTGACCGGACAAAAGCTATTCTGAAATAAGAAAAAAAAAACGATGTAAGTATTGGAGAATAATGTGGTCTAAAGCCATCGTAAATGTGTATTCAAAGTTAATGAGTTAAAAATGAAACAAAAATGGTGTTGGTATTTTATAATATGTAGTCAATGACGTTCTATATAGAACGTCATTGTGTGTAGTAATAAAATTATAAGGATTAATATAGTATATTTTGTGTAAACAGCTTTTACATTACCGTTTTATAATTTATTAATTTCTTAAGTATTAAAATGGATAAATGGATAAGAAATACAATTCTACCGTACATTATTTTATCATACCTCAAAGGGTTTTCTTTAAAGGCTCCCAGACGACTTATTTTTTTTCGACACCTCCAACAAATATTGTTAATGTATACAAATATGTTTGAAAAACATAACAAATTATACGCCAAAACTTTTCTCGAGAAGCACGCTATCCATTGCTGAAAACAGTATAAAAATCAGTGCAGTCGTTTTTGAGTTTATCGCGAACAGATTTAGCGAGAACGACAAACAGAAGCGGCGGAAGAATTTGTTTTATAATGTGTAGTTATAGTCCAAAATAGTTTTGTTAAGGCTACACTAAATGCCAGCGACCTTGAGCGATATGAGTTCACCGCTGCCGGCCCGCCATCTATGTAACAAAGCCAATATTTTCCAAATTCTTGCGTGGAAAACGGTTTATATGCAGATTATAAATCCTCGTTATTCACTACTAATCCGAATAACTGAACCTACACAAAAAAGTACAAGCTATAAGAAAAACTTTTCTGAGAGAAGTACCAAAAATATGCGTCACGCCATGCCAAAAAACTTGTTTCACTTCAAAGAAAAGTGGAAGTTCAAAAAGGCTCGGTAGTGTTAACTATAATCAACAGCAAGCATTAGCAACCTACAAATAAGACTTAAGGATATGTGTAACAGGATTAAGTAGTGTTCATAGCTCCAAATGCTATACTTTCACCACAAAACTTGTCTAAAAACACCATGTTTGCGTGTTTTCTGCTTACTCTTCGCCGTTTCCCAGAATCTACATCCCGTTTCTGCACTTTAATGACAAAAACCCACATATAAGCCTCATGTAAAAATAAGTGGACACGGCTATACGATTTTTATTGATAATACTACTCTGTGATTATACTTACAAAGGGAAGCTATTTAAAGTAAGTGCTTAATTTAAAGTAGGTATATTCTTCTTCCAAATATCGTTGACAAGTGTTCTAGTAATAGTTATTAAACCACGTTACTGTTGTGTCTTGAAAAAAATTTATTAATAAATTGAAATATAACCACAAATTATGTTGCTATTACGCCCCTCTTTTTTTAATTACCTGCTCCTATTACTGTCTTATGAATTACTGTAAATTTTAGAATAAAATCTTGTAACCATCAGATGACGTTTTTCTTCTTATTTTAATTACTTCCTTGTGCGGTGTTTCCGGGACGATACGACATGTGTACCTTCAAAAAAAACGCGTACACCTTCCTTAAAGGCCGGCAACGATCCTGTGATTTCTCTGGTGTTGCAAGAGATTGTGGGCGGCGGTGATCACTTAACAACAGGTCGTTGTCCTCCTATTCCATAAAAAAAATATTAATGAAACTCACTGAATTTTAAAGAAATCCTTAGGTATCGATTTATCAACAAGTCGCCCTGGCAACCAAACTCGAATTCCGTTTACATAATATTATGATTAATTCACAATATGTACCAAATATAGATAAACCGGTCAGATGTGATCCGGAAATTACTGAACCGATTTGAAAAATTCTTTAACTGTTGGGAAGCTACACTATCCCCGGGTGACATAGGCCGTGTTATATTTTAAATTTTTTGTTAAATTGTTAAATACCCGTGCGAAAATGGGGTAATCTGCTAGTCTTAAATAAAATGCTATTGCGCGCGATGTCTATTTCTGACGCCCAGCAATGTGACACTTGCAGTAATACAGTTTCTGTTATGTACTCTAGTTAGTCACATTACTGGGTTACTTGCAGTGCCGCATACCAAGAGAAGGATACCACTTACCAAGGGTAGGACGGTTCGCGAAAAGGTGGTTTAAGGACGAGAGATGTAGATATAAAAAAATATCATTAAAAAGGAAATGACGCCTAGCACCCTTGGACAATACAAATCATAATAGTGCCGATTTTTTTTTTATTATTGAAGTAAACAGATTGGACATAATATTATGGCTCACTCAAAAATACCTACGTTTTTAACCGACTTTAAAAAGGAGGAGGCTCTCAATTCGATTGGTACTTTTTTTTTATGGAATAGGAGGACAAACGAACGTACGGGTCATCTGGTGTTAAGTGATCACCGCCGCCCACATTCTTGCAACACCAAAGGAATCACAAGAGCGTTGCCGGCCTTTAAGGAAGGTATACGCGCTTTTTTTGAAGGTACCCATGTCGTATCGTCCCGGAAACACCGGGACAAACATTTAAGTATGTACACCGATTACTCTGAGATTTATGATCCGATTTACGTAATTCTTCTTTAGTTCGATGCGGAATAGATGCCATTTGGTCCCATAAAAATTGTACAGAGTTTGGCCCAGTAGTTTTCATTTTATAAACATTTTTATGATTTTTTTGTCTACGTTGATGATATAGTTGTTTTTTGTGTACGGCTTTTATAGGAGTTTTCAATCTGATTGATTAAATATTATTATTATTAACTGACACTAGAAAGTAAAAAAAGGCTATGTTTAAAAAAACCGACTTCAAAAACTGAAAAGTATCAAATAACTAAAAATTTAATTTAATACACCTCTTATGCAAGCCTTTGCCTTCAATATTAATAAAATACTAATATTTGTATGTGCTACATATTGATAGCTTTGAAGTCGGTGCCAAGCCCTAAACAAAATAAAACTTAATATTTTTTTCGGCTTGGATCGGCTTCCCCAATGTTTTTTAATACATTGTTATTCACATGTGGTCTTCAACGTGGTTCGTTCTTCAAATCAAAGTTTCCAAAGCGTTTCAAAATCGCACGGTGCGTTCATTAGCAGTCCCATCTCAAAACGCAACATTGATATTGCGAGTCGGAACCCGTATTCAAAAATCACTCGAATTTTCGAAGTATTTTTCTTGTCTAACCTGAATAAAAGAAACAACTGAAAGTCTATAATCAAATGTTGGAAGGCAGCACTACATAGGTACCATGTAAAAATAGTTTCACTCAAAAATCACAAACTATGGAGGTTCTATGTCAATTCCAAGTACCTATTACAATAAAACGGGAATTTCATACTGTAACCCCTATTATTATATTATAATTTAAAATTTAATACAATTTACTATCCATTTATTTTCTGTAAACTATGTCTGCATTTATTGCCTTTTTATCATTATTAGTTCAATATTTACTTTGAAAAGCCGTGCACTTTAAAGTCACATATAAGTCTGTGATATAAGTTTCAATAGACAAACCAAAACCTTTTGCAAAGTTTTCTGTTTGCACGTAACTTGTTCGACAAAAGGGCAGTCACCTTTCAGGCTTCCACGTTTCCGCGCAAGTATCGTGGTTTATAATTAACATGAACACTTTTCCGTGACTCAATGGCGTGTTTGAGTGTGAAATTACAACCTTCATTGGATAAAGGTACAGGTACAGATTTTTTGAAGTTGAAAACTGCTTTAGACTTAGATTACTTTGTGTTTGTATGTAGAATGAGACTGAGCTGTCACGATTGTCATAACGCTAGTTCGGGTATACTCGGCTCGATCAGATCAAAATACCAGAGTAATTCTTGGACACAAATAAAATTTGAAAAAAAAAAATTTTATGAACGATTCGGGACTCGAACCCACGACCTCTCGCGAGTCGCGTTCGAGTGACGTACAGTCATAAAATCTTGTATGCCTTGTTCAACTCTCAGGTTGTGGCTTCATCTATAGGATCTACTTTACAGTTGATAACCTGCTCAACCCCAATATTTGAATATTAGAAAATTGACTTGAGATGTCGCTCTTGCAAATCTAAACAATTTCTTATGTTTTTTAAAGTGATAACCCTCACTTCTAGGATTAATACACAAATAAAATTTAAAATCAACATTTTTATTTTATTGACGATACGTCACTCGAACGGTTAGCTTAGTTGGAGGAGCACTCGCACGGAACTCGACAGGTCGTGGGTTCAGGTCTCGCATCATTCTTTGTTTTCAAATTTTATTTGTATACTAGCTGACCCGGCAAACGTTGTTTTGCCATATAAAGTATAATTCACGCGATAGTTTTATAAGTAATAAAATATTGCCTATATTATAGCCTGTACATAATTTTGTTCTATTGTCAATAGTTTTTGCAGCGCACCCAAAAAAGTTTTTCGATTTTACACCTTGTGTCACAAAATAGCAATTTTATTACGGATCCCTAATTTTGAAAAAAATAGCCTATAGTCTTCCTCGATAAATGGACTACCCAACACTGAAAGAATCATTCAAATCGGACCAGTAGTACCAGAGATTAGCGCGTTCAAACAAACAAACAAACAAACAAACACTGCAGCTTTATAATATTAGTATAGATTAATCCTAGAGGTGTCGGTTATCACTTTAAAAACATAACAAATAATTTATACACAATTACAATTATAGATACATATACCTTGGCCATAAGTTCTGATAAAAATAATAAAGCATTTATTCAAAGCAGGGGCGTCCATATGATATAGGCAATAAGGCAGTGCCTTCCTCGTTATTAACCTAATTAAATTTAGCACTAGTGTTAAAGTCAATTTTTGATTTGGTGCCGTTATTTTATTACCAAACTTCTATTTAACACCCACTCATAAAATTTTTCCTTGCGCTATATACTTAATACCTACGGTAAATAATCTTTGCTTATTCCAAAGTTCAACTACGACTAGTTAGATCCACAGTGCCTACCTTGCTAGAAAACCAATGCACGCCCCTGATTCAAAGTCAAAGTCATATAGTCAAAGTCATATAGTCAAAGTCTGTTTCGCCCCTAATCTATGGATTTACGCTCTGTTTCCATGAGAAATTTAGTAATTGCTTGTTCTAGAGATTCTTTATGCAACTTGGTGTTGGCGTCGTTTAGAGCAAGACGTGTCTTCTAAAACTGACCGTATTGCTTCTATAGCTTGTATTCCAGGGGGTTCAGATCTGGGCTAGACGAAGACCAGTCTTCAGTTCTTATCAAGCCGAGCTTAGGTAGTTAATATTGGCTGAAATAATCACTCCTTTCTCACAAAAAAATTAAGTTTTGCGACTCATTGAAAGTCACCCCCCACCAAAACACGACTGACGCAGGATGATACCCACGTTGCACCTCCCACCACTCGTGAAGCTTTTTTTGAAGGATCACACTTTCCACCCTGCTTTTTGTCTTCAATTTCATCAGTTAAAAGGATATTCTTGTACTTTTTCCCACCCTGTTTATAAGTGATTGATTTTGAACATGTCCTATAAATATGTTGATGATTAACACCAAGGGTCTTCTATGATAGTACGCGAAACTGCCCTAGCGGGAATCTTTTTGTATTTGGAACTTTCATGTACAACAAAGCTGTGGAATGAGCTACCTTGTGCGGTGTTTCCAGGACGATACGACATTACCTTCAAAAAAAAGTGCGTACATCTTCCTTAAAGGTCGGCAATGCTCCTGTGATTGCTCTGGTGTTGTAAGAGAATGTGGGCGGCGGTGATCACTTAACACCAGGTGACTCGTACGCTCCTTTGTCCTCCTTTTCCATAAAACAAAATCTATAACTCTCCCTTTAAATTTCTTCGGATTCTTTTTAGAATTTCGGAGAATTCTCGCTTCCCAGTACCATTTTAGTTCTTACATGAAGTGGCCGCCCCGATCTTTCATGATCTTGAATATCGAAAATCTAGATCTAGATTAAATAGGATGAGTTAGTATATCTATCTTTTGATAGTACAATAAACGGGCTCACAATTCCAAATCCTACTGCAACTGATAATTTCCCCAGCCAATACCACATCGCATCCGAGGATTGAACCCGAGACCTCAGCACAACAGGTCGCACTCGATACCAAGACAGTCACCGTATCAACTTAAATAATCCCTACTTCTTGCTTTAGAAGCACTTTTATTTTTCAGTGTACCAATTATATGTTCTCACCAAACGAATTACTTTACGTTTATCCACTTTTAAACGTTGATGTATTAGGTATAATAACTTCAATAAATAACCATTAAACCTAATAACGGTTATAAGTTGTGCTGTTAATAGGTCCGGTTTAATTTATGTATTTTCATATCTTAAATTTAAAATAGCATAGGTTA
Organism: Leptidea sinapis; assembly: GCF_905404315.1. Classification (NCBI taxonomy): domain Eukaryota; kingdom Metazoa; phylum Arthropoda; class Insecta; order Lepidoptera; family Pieridae; genus Leptidea; species Leptidea sinapis. The sequence goes on along the minus strand of NC_066285.1, from coordinate 9,562,436 downwards.
TATAATAATTATATATTATACAAGCCCCTATATCCCAATATGGGTTGGAAGATGTACCAATTTAGTACCCCAATACGTACTAATGATACCGAACAAAGGTAGTAACGTGTGTCATGATAACACAAAATAAAATTTGAAGGCAAAAAATAATGGGACTGCGAACAAATTATTAGTAAAATAACAGTATTACAAATCAAGCAAATTATGCCTACATTCATTTTGTTTAACTATCACAATAATTATTGTACACATTTCAAAGGTAAATGAAAATTCAATAAATATTCTGACCCAGGAAACGTTGTATTGCCGATATTAAAATCGCGATACAAAAGTAACTGTTGATCGAAGATGGGTGAAAATTTGAAGTTGTATGTATTTTTTAATGTTGACTCATAATCAAACAAATTAAAAAAAATGTCAAAAAAATAAAAAATAAATTGGCGTGGACCTGACCACCATTAACATTTAGGGGGATGAATAATAGATGTTGTCCGATTCTCAGACCTACCCAATATGCACTCAAAAATTTTTTTTTTCGGTCAAGCCGATTCGAAGGAGTTTAACTACAAATACCGCGACATGAAAATTTTATATATTAGATAATATTATACACCTATCAGTTGATAAAATGCCAATAAGACAGATAAAATAAAACGAGTGTAAATACACACTTAAATTTTAGACACAAATCGCTGCAGCTTCTTATAAATACGAGGAAAATAAATACGACGGCATTTTTCATGAAAACACCACAATCGATACATAAATAAACAGGATTGAAGTCAACGCAGCCTACACGACCAAATCGTGACATAGGCTACGATTTGCAAACGTCTATAACTTTCAACCTTTGAGTAAGCAACAAGCGGAGACGACTGTTACATGATGAATAAATATGACAGCTTTCAAAGAACCCGTATGGTGAATACTGCTGGTGAGTGGTGGTGATTACCGCGTGCCTAAAATTACCACAAATTAATTTTTGAAGTAAAACCTACGTTAGGCGCGCTGAACACCTCATTAAATACCCAGTCTCATTAAATTCTTACAAAATAATATATGGGTATTTAAAGAGACTGCGCCGTCACGCTGGACTATTTAACGCACCTTCATGCAAATTGCTCTCGTATACAGTTCGGTGAGTATAGTCGTAATTTTGTATTTCGAATTTCTTTTTTGTCAGAATCTTTCGCATCTCATACGTGTGGTCTTAGGCAGACGCCGTTTTTAATTCTTCGAGCCCTGGAGAGATACACAAAACAAGAAATCTGCACTTTCATAATTTACGATTTATGATCAGTTAGTCATTTGACGGTCCTTCGGATAAGAATTTTTAATATCCCAAACCATAGCTGGGAATCGAATACATCGATATGTGTAACAAAAACTCGTACGTAGTTTTAAAATATTGGAGTGCTTAAATGTATATAATATAACCTTATTTTTTATATAGAATGCTTAACTATCGGTCGTCTATCAATTGCTAACTACAAACAAAAAAACTCTCGTTAAAAGTGACGTATTTTATTTTTATGTTCTATTAATTGCGTCTCCTTTTGTTAAATACTAACAATGCTATCAACTACACACGAAAAAGTTCAGTAGAATTTCGTGCGTCACTCAACACACCGGACTTCGAGCAAACAAGGAACGAAAGCTTATCGTAAACGTGAAACCATGGCGACACCAAGTGCAACGAACATCTACGACAGAATTAGCCAGACATCTATATACTCACATTAGTTCTAGTGCCAACAATGTTATGGTGGAAACATCTAGAATGCATCCAGGAAAACATAATAATGATTGAAAGAGAGGAACAGAAAAAGGAGTTTGCTGAAAATGCGACGATTACGCTGTCACTACCGACCAGGGATCCGGTGCTGCGAGACAATTTATTATTTGGGAGTCTAGATCAAGTAAAGACATTGCAAGCCTCACTATTTCCGATATGCAACAAAGGTAACTATTTGTAATTAAATAAAAACTTTGTATACATTTCTTTATGCAATATTTTGCTGCAGTTCATTGCAATATATTCGTACAGTATGTAACCATTGATAACAAACGTATACGTCCTGCTAATCTAATAGTCGGTTTTTAAAGTGTTTATGTTACAAACACTTGCTCGAGGGTATATTGAAAAATAATAATATTTAAACATTTTTATACACATTATCTTGCCGCAAACTAGGCATAGCCTATACTATGGGCAAAATACTATGTGACATATACAATACAACATACATACTTAAACACACATAAATACATATAAACATCCATGACTCAGAAACAAATATCCGTAATCTTCATATAAATATTTGCATTTACCCGGATTCGAACCCCGGACCTCTAGCTGAGTAGGCAGGGTCACTAATAGGGCTCTGAGCTGTAATGGGTCATCTAGTATATTTGATATGGCTCTATGTAATTGACCTATTTTCAGGCACATTTATTTCAAGTTTTCTCCAAAACAATTTAAAGACAAATCTTCTAGAGATCAGCACGGATATAAAAACATTTAAAACAACAGCAAAACTCAGGGAACCACGTGAACTGTTTGCATTGCCCAAGGAGTTGGACTGTCCACAGCAATCACCACGATGGCCATCCGAATGTCAAGTAGGTTTTATAATAATTTAATTTATTTATATTTCTCTTAAGCTAAGTGCACACCTACGACTCAGCCATCTTGTTTTAGTAACGTCTTAATTCTAGTAGTACAATGCGATATGATAGATTTGAAAACTTCATCAAAGCGAGGCTAATAATACAAAGTAGAACTATGCTACCGAGCGAGTCTCCCTAAATCTATTCGAGCTTTACGAGAACGAGTTACATAGCCGAGCGTAACAGCACAGTCTATTTCGCCAAAAATAAAGTGCTTAGAACGCCCAAAGAATTTGTCACCTTAAAAATAACTTCATTTAACAGTACGATATTAGATTTATGAAAAAAATCATGACACGTTTGATATCCCTTATATTGAAAAGGAACGCTTTTATTCCTCTCACGTGGAACATTACGAATGGAAATTTTTGCTTAGAGACCTAGAGGGGGGTGTTAAAGGGCCCAGACAAAATTGCGGGCATTGGCGTGGTTTAGGGGAGCGATGGTTGATTTGTAATGTCATTTAGATACTTTATAATATTTAAAATTTTGAATAAGGGTGTTTGTGCACTTATCCGTGATTTTACGGCTCTATGATTAAAATACGATCCGAATCTACGTTTTGTCTCTTTGAAGAATCACGTATACGAATTCAAAACGTATGACTGCACAGACACTCTAGTTTATATTTCTGCCCTGTATGATGGTACTAAACTTGCAATACTTCTACTAGAAGTGTATAAAAAATCTCTGTCCTAGTACTAAAAAAAGTGTGATAACATGATACTTAGGTATAGGTAATACTGACGTATTACGTTTATTAAGAACCCTACTGTTTACTTTAGGTGGTTGAAGAAAGAATACATCACATCACGTGGAATCCCGCTTCCCCGGAACCTTATAACGTTCCCACAGGAAAGGAACTGAAGCCCCAACCGGTCGGTGAAGAGGCTGGCACTGTCATATTTCAATATTATCCTATGAGTGCAGTCAATTACGTAAGTTTATATATTATACTAGCTGATCCGACAGACGCTGTTCTGTATATTATAAATAAAATATTGTTTTTATATGAATTTGTCATCATATCAAATATTCATAACATATATCATATCATCAAAAATTACTTCGTAAAATATGCACCCTGCTGTCGTAATGAAATTGTTTCACAGCAGAACTGTCAAACCGTGCGTCAATGAATTCTCTCATAGATATTATGTATGGTGTGTCCATCAAAGGAAAAACAAATTTGTTGTTTTTATTTAATTTAGCAGCATTTTCCTATGTATTCACTTTTTAAACCTTCCCTGGACTTCCTCAAATAATTTAAGACCAAAATTAGCTAAATCGGTCCAGCCGTTCTCGAGTTTTAGCGAGACTAACGAACAGCAATTCATTTTTATATATATAGATAAGTATTATGCCAAGTTAGAGGTAATTACTTACTGATAATTTAAAGCTTTGGTTATATGTTTGGTGCTATGGGGCAAAGCTGCCGATATTAATACAATATTTGTGCTGCAGAAGAGCATTATTCGCATTAAAGTGAAAACTTCTTAAGTATCGTTGTGATTTGAAAGTCGATGAAACGAAAAAACGAGACAAAGAGACGGACACATAACCGTTAGATTTCCTGAGAGAAAATGAGCTAGGAAGCATTATACAGTGTTTGGGTACCAGGCGAGCATAGTTGAAGAATTGAACAAAAAAATTGCACGAATTGTCGTATGTCGCAAGTATACCTTGACATAGTCTGACGTCATTCGCACGACGTATTACTGCATAGACACAAGGAGAACATAAATGTGGGGGTGATAGTAATGTGTTTCATAGTGGTTGAAATCACAAATATGCAGTTTAGAGGTTCAGAACAATAATATTCCTCTTTGCGAAATTTTACATTCGTCTCATTATCTTGAAGCCAACATTTTTAAACGTTTTACCTTTGAACCGCTTTTAAGTCTTCTCCGCGTTCCTATATGTTGCATTTCTTGTACACAACTTTCGTGCTTTGTCTACTATCAGCTATACATAATATGTCGTCGCTCCATCTCTTATAAGCCTGCCTGCCTATTTGGTTTCCTTTTTATCCTTTCATTAAAAACTGTCGCGTGGCGACAGCGTTACGAACGAACGGTAGCGTTACGCGAACGGTGATCTTTTGATTATTTCGTAATTTCATTTTGTTCTTGAAAGATTTTATAAATTTATATTTTGTTTTACTTCAGTCTTGCGGTCTGAGGCACACTCGTTTTTTTAAATATAAAAATCATTTAGTATCCCTCGCATATTCGTGATTAGACGTCAAGACAGTGTTGTTAGTATTTAGAATAATATAGTATATAGAATAATAGACTATGGATAAAAGAGACAAAATACACGTCTTGATCCCGAATTACGTATTCAGATTCCTTCTGGACCTCATTATGAGCATCTACTATTAGAACGATTAATACAAGATATAGGACATTAAGATGTTGTCATGTAACCTTAGATATTTTATACGTCTAGAAAGAGTCTCTTGCCGTTAGAAAACCGAAATGAAATGAAATGATTTGATTTATGATTTTTATTTATTCGTATGAATCGTGGTAACATAGTTGTTAACAATTAATTGGTGTACAGCACAATTCGCCAATATATCGGCATACAAATATTTGATTGTCAATATTGGAATTTTTATATTTATACGTCACTAATAAACATAACATAGTTTTAATTATAATATAATATTAAATAAACATTAGTTTTTAAGTACCTCTCAAAAAATTACATTTAAATACTATTATTTTTGGCTAAAGAATTCTTTTAAACTATAAAAGCATTTATCTATTAGCCATAATTTTAATGTTTTAGGCATCTCTCTAATATTATTTGGAAGGTGGTTAAAGACCTTAATACACATAACATTTGAGTTATTTTGATGAAGCGCTGTTCTACAGTATGGCATCAGAAGGCGAGTTGGATCTCTTAATCCTAATATGGAATAGTCCTTTGCTAGTTTAAAAAGTTCATCATGTTTTTTAATGAACATACAAATTTCTAATATATATAGACCAGCAAGCGTTAACAGACGGTGCTTTTTGAATAATGGTATACACGATTCTAGATTCCGATAAAAACAGGCAAGGAATATTAGTTTAGTGTACGTGACAAGCTACGTCTTACACCCGCGATTTGTATAACACTATGTGTTAGTTTCCGTGACTTGCTCAAAATAGAGGTTAGTTCTAAACTCAATTTTTTTCGAACGATTTCACAGGTGTATTTTGTGTATTTCATCTAAGCATGTAAGCTTGTTTCGGTGTTATTACGAAAAAGTAATTTAAACATCACTCAGACACGTGTTTTGTTAAACAGTGACCTAAGTATAACAACGACAGTGACCTAACAATAACGAAGTTTAAAATGGAGTTTGTCTTTTTCTATTACAAAACAGTGTTTAGCTTGTGTTTAACTAAAACTTCGTTAAGCATAACATAAACTGAAGTTTACAGGAACAATTAAAGGAACGGAACGCAATTTTTGTCAGCTGTCATCTATCTGTCATCATATAATCTAAATATTCCATAAGAATATGATCAGTTAGACACACGGTAGACAAGCATTGATTAAGCTTAGATTAAAGATTGTTGAACGCTAAACAACAAAATGACACATATTTGTAATAGAAATTTTTAAATATTCAACACACGTTTAACATTTAAAGTGAAACTTTTATTACATGGTCTCGAACTTTTTCGTCTGTGTTGAATGTCGCGTGACGGTCGGGCGGCGCCTATAGTTCGCATATTGGATGCAATTGCGTTCGGGTGGAACAGTAGGTTCGAACCACACATACTTGATAAAGTTTTTTTTATTTTATGAATATGTAATATATAAAATTGATTTTTTTTTTCTATGCTGGTGTATATATGCCTGTGTTATGTTGTGAAAAAATGTTCATAAAACCACACGATTGCTTTTATTTTGTAATAATAGTTTCTGTAACAGTATATCTTTTAGTTCAGCCGGTCTTCCGTCGGAGGGTCTCGTTTATATCTGTCAGCGTGCACAACAGCGAGTGGCGACGATGAGTTACGATTTGAGTCGCGCTTCGAAAGCGGAAACCTGGCGAAGGCTATTAAGATAACATCGGCGTATTACGAGTTACATCTGAGGACTGATCTGTACACAAACAGACATGTGCAATGGTTCTATTTCAGAGTCTCGAACACTAAGAAGCATATGACATACAGGTAATTATTTTTTCAGGGTAAGCAATAACATTATATTATAACAATAGATTATGGGTACCACAACGGCGCCTATTTCTGTCGTGAAGCAGTAATGTGTAAGCATTACTATGGTTTGGTCTTAAAAGCGCCATAGCTAGTGATATTACTGGACAAATGAAACTTAACATCTTATTTCTCAAGGTGACGAGCCCAGTTGTAGTGCCACTCAGAACTTTGGGGTTTTTTTAGGATCCTGAGGGGCACTGCATTGCAGGGGCAGGGCGTATCAATTACCATCAGCTAAACGGCCTGCTCGTCTCGTTTCTTATTCTCATAAAAAAACAGGGTCAAAGGGAACCCTACTACTACAACTCCGCTGTCCATCTGACGTCGCTTCATTGTGTAAATAATATCACTTTTTTAGAATAATAATTGTGATAAAAGTTATTTTACTTTTAATGCTACGCCTATATTTTACCTAATATATTTTTATTTTTCATCTTTCACTCAAAAATTGGGAAAACTGTCTTTATATCCCGTCTCGCAATGCTGCCTCGCAATGTTTTATGAAATAACATTATCTTATGTTCTGTAATAGATGATGGACAAGCTCTCTTGCATCATCAGATTTATCACAGGAGCTTTATCAGCCTTTAATTGGGTGTCATCATATCAGCCGGAAGACATCCATTGCTGAACACAGGTCTCCCCCAAAGATCTCCACGAGGAACGGTCCTGCGCTGCCCTCATCCAACCTATTACGGCGCTCTTGACTAGATCGTCGGTCCTTTTTTTCGAGGGGCCAAACAACCACGTCTTCCGGTGGTGGTCGCCATTCGAGGAATTTGCTGCCCCCACAGCCATCTAGGGCTAGGGCTATGTCAGTGATTTGGTTCTCCTACGGATCTCCTTATTTCTAATTCGATCTATTTCTAGTTGGGTGTACACTACGCCTATGTTAAAAGTGACCATGTCAAAGCATACCTGGAATCAACCGCATTGATATTCAATTGTACAAAAGGTTATATTATTTATACTAAGCTTCGATTTCAGGTTCTCAATAGTAAATTTTTCAAAGCCTGAAAGTTTATATAACGAAGGCATGCGGCCGTTATTGTACTCGACCAAGGACGCTCAATTGCATTCGATCGGTTGGAGGCGGTGCGGCGAGAACATTGTATATTATAAAAATGATCCTACGTAAGTTCAAAAAACAACGAATCACTGTTGTAAATAAACTGTATACAATCAAAAACAATAGATCCTTTAGGATGAATGAAGAGCCAATAAAGATATTAATATTTATAGTGACGATTCAGAAGCGCTTAGTTTAAACCTATTTGAATAAAGTTATTTTGGCTCTGACTTTGTGATGGAAGTTTTGGAAATTGTCGGCCAATGACGCGTGGTTGAGGTTAACTACCATACACTACAATTGTTCATGATCATTTTCTCGTAAATAGGTATAATTTCATTATGTTGTTACACTGCGTGTGTATTATCATTACTGTACTCAATCACTCTTGTATTTTGTTTTTAATTATTGAATATTTTTTATTTTCTACTTACTCGTGACGTTATATTAGTTCTTATTTTATTGCATTTATTTAAAACAGTGGCATAATTTGCCATTTTATCGCATTAAAGCTCAACTTTTTCGCAGTTTTTGTTAATTGTAAAAGTATTTTGCACAAATCTTTCGAGTTTGATTTTCTGAGTTTATAAGTACCAGTGGGAGGCTCTTTTGCACATAATTCCGGCTAGATTGTGCGTACCAATTACGAAATCCTATGTCTCAAGGTGACGAGCGCAATTATTGTAGTGGCGCTCAGAATTTTTGGTAATTTCAAAAATTGCGGCACTGCATTGTTATGGGCATGTATCAATTACTAACAGCTGAACGTCCTGCTGGTATCGTCCCTTATTTTCATAAAATAATAAAAATAAAAAATTGGAAGGTTCAAGCGAAATTAATCGTGATAAATTATCGCACATAACAGGTAAGCTCAATTCCCCTTTGAATTCGAGCGCACAAGATCCTTCTCTTTATGCCAAAAGGGCGGAAATTCAAGAGAACAGTGTTTATGAGAGCTTGCATTGTAACTGGCAGATGACGAAGAATTACGTTGGAATCGTAGCAAATTAATCCTCCAGAAAAGAGGCATGATGATATTACGTGTGATCATTGTATTGCAGTTGTAAGCCTTAATTAATTGCCAACAACTCGTTTTCAGGTGCGACGAAGACGAACAAATCCCAAGCTACACCCTAACATTCAACATAGAATTCCCACACACTGATGATGCTGTTTACATTTCCCATTGTTACCCGTACACGTATTCCGACCTTCAGGAATACCTTTCAAGACTACAAGCGCATCCAGTGAAGTCAACCTTCTCAAAACTGAGGCTTTTATGCCGAACATTGGCTGGAAACAATGTTTACTACCTGACAATAACGGCCCCTCAAAACCCCAACGAAATGGAACAAAAAGTTAAGTGGATCTTCATTACAATAATGTAACTAAATAAAGAAATCTGATATGTAATTGCAGTGGAACAGTGTCACATTTCGTATTTAGATCGACTTTTTATATGGCTATAGATGGGTATTGTGCCATTCTTTTAGAAAATTTATTGAAATAGGCGTTACTTTGCGGAAATCCATAATTATTAAAATGATTTGAGTTTTCTTTAGTGTTAATTCCGCCAATATTTGTCTTTAAACAATTCGACACGTGTTTCGCCTCCTGAGGATGCCTTGTGTAGAGGAGAAACTGCTGTTAAGGCACACACACAAGTATAAAGGTGCTTCACTTACTAATATCACGGCGCGGAGTCCTCCTTTTTTTACTAGTCCGTGGGTGCAACTAATTTTTTTCTTAACCAGTACTTAGGTACTTTAACATATTGTTTGTTATTGCAAAGTAAAGTAAAGTATGCATTTATTCATGACAACACAAAACATATGTACATAGTAAAATTAACAAATAAAAAATACGACGTCATGAAAAGTGGGTGTCCCACTAGCATTTTTGGAATTGATTTCCAACTCTGATTTTCATTAGGTAGATACCTACCGACAGCAGCCGTAGACAACACGGTTTCTTTTGTTAAAGATTTAAGTCTTAAAAATAGTAGAAAAAGAGAAAAACTAATTAAAAAAGATTGAATTGTAATTGGAATTTTAAAAGATTTTTTATTTTTATTTTATTTAATACGACATATTTTGATTCTTTTTTATTTATTTATGCTGTTAATTTTCTGATTTTTATAATTTTTATGCCTCTGAACACTTTTGTTCAATCAATCAATCAAATTCTTTATTTGCGTATATACATGGTATGTTACGATGGTATAATCTTACAGTTACACATGTTTCGCCATATGTAACTAGGAATGCAAATTAATTTAATACAAAAAATAGTATTAGGTAAATAACACATAACAAGATTAGATCATAATATATGTCTACATGTCAGAAACAATAAATTTTAATTATCATTATAATAAAAAATAATACAGAATTACAGACTCACATAAGAATAAAAAAATAACAGACTAACACAATAATAATAAATATTGTCTAATTAATTATTAACAAAAAGTTTCACATTTTATGTTAACACATTACTCGCGTTCAGAAATTCATTTATCGTATAAAATAGTCGCTCACTTAACCAGTGTTTAAGTTTTTTCTTAAAAAGTCTTTTATTTAATAATTTTAAATTAATGGGCAGTTTATTGTATATTCTGACACTCATAGCAAGACAACTTTTGTCATACTGCAAGGTCAGTGGGATTTCGACGAAAATTTGTCCATTTGGATCCCGGCGGTTTCTTTGAGGGTTAGTTTCACAAACATTCTTGAATAAACCACTATTGAATTTCACAAATAAACACAGTTCATAGATATAAAGACAAGACAGAAAGTGGTAATAGTCCAAGTTTTCCAAGAAAGTTTTAAAAGAGAACTACTTTTTTGATATTTGTAATTGCTAAAGCTAGTTCGTGCAACCCAGCCTAAATGTAACTAAACATTTTAGAAAAAGAAGGCGGTTATAATAACAGCTCGGGTACACCCCGGAGAGACGCCAGCTTCATGGATGATGAAAGGATTCATGGATTATTTGACGGGGGATTCAAATCAGGCTCGTGAACTGAGAGAAAAGTTTATATTTAAATTGGTGCCTATGCTAAACCCAGACGGCGTAAGTAACTAACTCTTAATAATTAATTTACGAATATTTTAAATGTTCAAAATTTATTTATAATAATTTTTACAAAGAATTCCTATGAAATTGGAGTGGGACTTATGACATTTAAATAATTGAACGTTTTAAACGCTAAAAACAAATATTTACATTTTCTACCTGGAAACTTAAGGAGCAAATATTAAGGGTTACTTGTAATAAGTATTGCTTTAAATTGATTGTTTTTATTTTAGGTAATAGTCGGAAACAACAGATGTTCACTCACTGGAAAAGATCTCAATAGACAATATCGAACCGTGATAAGAGAAACGTACCCACCAGTTTGGCACACAAAAGTTATGATAAGACGGTAAAAATCTTTATTCATTATGTACATAAAATCTCAGCAGAGATTTACATTGCAGGGTTTTACATTGTGCTCCCTCTTGCTTATTGCACATGAGTAAATAAAACGGTATAGAGACTAAGCTTCTTGAATGCAGATTCCCCGCAACGTTCGTACGCAACAAGTGGTCAGTGAACACTCACGCACTCTCCGATCGTTGTAGTAGTGCAACCAATTCGCGTGGTTCAACTCACAATAAGCTGTATCATATGTCCATATTAGTGACAATGTAATGTAATGTTAAAGGGGAATACGACTCCGGTTGCATCACACGCGGAGGGCATTCCCTCTTAAATCATGTGCACGGTCGCACTCAACCGCAAACTTGAATACAGTTTTGCCGCATAAATAGATAAGTTGGTGCCAGGAAAGTAATTCAGAGACTAAAGTTCTTAAAAACTAGTGGCTTAAAGGTCCCGAGGTAAGCGAGCCCTAAACAACAACAAAAAAGTCAGTAATAAATAGAGGTCCAAAATCTATGCCAACTCTTGGCATCAGACATGATTTTATATCGCTACGTTTTTATGTACAATATTTTTGGTGTCAGTTTTCCGCGCTAGTGAAGGTTGTAGTATAAGCATTGTATTTAAGTTTACAGAAAAACAATGTTGACATAAGGGTCCAAACTTAAATTGTAGGTTACAAGAAGAATGTGGAATAGCAATGTTTGTAGACCTCCACGCCCATTCGCGGAAACATAACATTTTCATTTATGGATGCGAAAGCAGAAGAAATTCAGAAAAGCGTTTGCAAGAACAAGTATTTCCGCTGATGCTACATAAAAATGCAGCCGATAAAGTAAGTGTATTTTTTAAATAGATATGGGCGCGTTAAGTTGGTTATCTCGACTTACTCTTTGAACTCGCATAATGACATGGAATTGATGTGGGATTTACTCTGTTACCGGAGAATGACAAGTGACAATATATGAGGATGAGTCGATACTTAATCAACTCCACTCGAACCTAATTGCTTACAATACTCTGGTATAATAACACAATAAATAAGCATTAATAGGATTAAAATAGAAATAAGGCGAAGTACTGAGTATGCTATGCTGTATGCATGAAGTTTCATATTTCTATATTATATTCTTTGGATGTATTTCGTGAAAAATTTTATATTCAAATTCAAATTCAAATATTTTTATTCAAAATAGGATGTGAAATCACTTATTGAAAGTCAAAAAAAATACTAGATTTAATACTAGATTATATATACTACTATATAAATACTTCATTTGACATGTGTGTAAATACTCGATTTTAGTCGGACTTTTTTTGCGCCCAGACAAAGCAGAAGGGGCTAAACTCGGGAATAACGATGAGAGGGAAGTGGTGAATGCTGATACATACCAAGGCAGCCAGCTGCGTTGCTTATGTAGGACTCGCATGAAACCTACGTGCCTACTGCCTAACTGCCTAGTACCTACTATACACCGCCTGAGGTTGGCTTGGGGCAAGTACCAAGTGCAAGCTTACCTTTGTCGTAGGCGACATTTTTTTTGGAAGTGGGGTGGGAAGGGTTGCTCTCTGCGGTCGTCTTCTTCAATTTATGGTATATTTGTTGGGGGAGCGGATGCCCCCCTTTGTGGTCATCTTTTTGGAGCTGAGGGAGCGCCTGTTCCCTCCGCTCAGGTCCGGTGATTGTCACCGGTTTGCGCGGGCCTTGACGATCAGCCCCGAAGAAGAGGGAGGGCGATCAGCCGAGCCGCGCGCAAACACGTCACTTTTTATCCTCGTCCCGCACGAGATCACGCGGGTAGCGGCGGCTGTCAGGTGGTGATGTAGATCGGACGAGTCGGCACGCGGGAACATGTTAACGGCGAGACGACGAGTGAACTCATCCAAGCCCTTGACTCTTAGGTTCCTCTGGATTGTTTGGTTCCTCACGTACCATGGTGCGCCCGTGATACGGCGGAGGATCTTGTTCTGCACGGTTTGCAACCTTTTCCGGTTAGTTGGATTCACGAGCGCGTACCATGCAGGCGCGGCGTACGTGAGTCGGCTGCGTCGGTGGGTCTTGTACACCAAGACCTTCACCCTCACAGGGAGGGTTGAGGAGAGCACTGGACGAAGTAAGTACAGCAGGGGAGACAGAGAGCTCCCCTGCGGTACGCCAGCAGAGATAATCTTGGAAGCTGAAATGGCATCGTCTACCCTTACTCGAAACCGACGGTTTTCAAGGAAGTTGGCGATTATCCTCACCAGTCGGGGAGGTGTCGAGGTTGCAGCTAACTTATGCACGAGTCCAGTATGCCAAACACGGTCGAACGCCTTCTCCATGTCCAGAAATACTGCCACAGCTTTCTCTCTCTTGTTGAGAGAAGCGGTGAGGGGGTGGAGTAGCCTGGACAGCTGGAGCGTGGTGCTGTGTTCAGCGCGGAATCCAAACTGTTCTTTCCTAAGCTCTATGTAGGGTCTTAGGAGTGACAGCAGGAGAGATTCGAATATCTTCGACTGGGTCGCCAGAAGAGTGATGGGCCGGTAACTATGTGCTAGTACTCTTTCCCCGGCTTCGGGATCATAATGACGAGGCCTTCCTTCCAGATATTTGGAAAGTACCCCGAGCGTAGGATGCCATTGAAGAGTCGCGTCATCGCCGCGATGGTTTGACGCGGCAGATGACGCAGGGCCGCATTTGTGATACCATCCACGCCCGGGGCTTTTTTGCACCTCGTCCGAAGGATGCAGCTTCTCACTTTAGTTGGGGAGAAGAACACCGCACCTTCTAGTGCCTCTACCGGCCGTTCTAGATATTCGGCGACCTCTCTCTCAACTGCTGCACGTGCGCTACGTCGTCAGTTGGATTCGGCTGGAACTGGCGTTCAAGGTGTACGGCGAAGATGTCGGCTAGCTTTACCGCTGCGTATCTCAAGGCTCAGCGGGCAAGCTGGGGGCGCTAGGTTTCTGATTTGGCGGCACAGACGATGAAGAACTGATACATCATCTGCGGCCTCGCCAATCGTTTCCTTCCAGCTCTCGGCGGCATCCTCTTCGAGCTTCTTCTTGACTAGGCCTCCCAGCCTGTTAAGACGAGTCTTGGGTGTTGGGCATCTGGTCTCCTGCCATCTGCGGCTTAAAGCTCGTTTCTCGAGGATGATTTGCCGCAGTCTTACGGGCAACTTCCTGGACTCGGTCTCCTTTGTCGCGTTGGCCAGCGACCGCTGGATACTCCCCATGAGGTCCACAGCGAGGGCTTCGACATCGGCAGCTGTCTCTAACTTCCGGGATGGAGTATTGGCTGCCAACTCTTCCGCGAACACCTTCCAGTCAGTAACCCGGCGTGATGGTCGTGATGGTGCTCGCGTTGTGGTGGCGGTTATGGTAAGAAGGACTGGAAGGTGGTCTGACAGAAGTTCATCGAAAATAGTTTCCTGAGTGAGCTGGCAGTCATGGTTCTTGAGGACAGTGAAATCAATCACATCCGGAAGGTATTCATGGTTGTCCGGGTAGTGGAACCTCCGGGCCGTGGACCTCGTATCCGTGTTGTAAGGAGTCGTTAAAAAATGCGGTGTTGGCCATTCTGGCATTCCAGGCAGGGTGCTTGCAGTTCCAGTCCCAGGCGGCGAGAGTTGCTTTCGGGGAGTTAAGCAACTGTCGCACGTCTCCGGGGACGAGCCTTCCGTTTGCCGGCCTGTAAATGGCGAAAATCTCCGCTGGCAAGTCCTGGCCGCTGATCTGGATCTCAATACCGAGGGCTTGTAGACTATTCAGGTCCACCATCGGGAGCGGTTGGTGAAGCAACTGCCTCCTGACGAGCACGACCAATCCCCTGTACAGACCACTCTCGCCAACTTCATCCTTACGGTAAGTGATGAAGCCTGCGACCCGAAGTGTGTCCGCCCTCGACATCAGTGTTTCGCTGATGAGGGCGATGTCTATGTTCTGGTCTCGAAGGAGGTTCTTCAGCAATGGCAGCTTCTTCTTAATGCCTCTTATATTCCAATAAATAATTCTCAACGACTTGTCCATTTATGCGGTTATTACGAGTATATCCATTAGTTTGATCATCCCGCTGAGGATGACTGAAGCCACATCATCTTCCTTTTGAAGGGCAAGAATGACCGTTTGGAAGATCTCTGACTCTCTGAGAACCTGGCCTCTTCATTTGCCGGCTTCTCATTTAGGCTCCTCTTCTCCTGCTTTTTGGCTTTCTTCTTCTTTTTCTATTTGGCCCCAGCAACCGTAGGTGCTTGGCGCCTGGGTATGGCCTCGTTTGCCGGGGCCATAAGGCTTATTGCCTCCTTAAACTGCTCCATAGCTGGAGCTAGCTCCCGTGTTGGCTGGGGCTGCTTGGCCGTTTTGCCAGTCTAAGTTAATATTTTTTTTTATATAATGTTGATAACTGATAGTGTGTGTCAGACTCCGAACAGCGCCGTCATGATCAGGCGTATAAACTACTAACTATTGTACCTAATATGTTTTCAGTTTTCATTTGAAAATTGTAAATTCAGAATTCAACGCAGTAAAGAAGGTACAGCACGGATTGTAATATGGATGCTGGGGGTTTCAAATAGTTATACAATGGAAGCTTCATTCGGAGGATCAGAATTAGGGAGTCGCATGTCAACACATTTTTCTGTACAAGATTATGAAAATTTGGGGAAAACATTTTGCGAGACTCTTCTCGACTTTTATGACGAGGATCCAAGCAAGGAGAGATTGAGAAATAAAATTGTGACACGTTTATTGAAAGAGGGTTCTAACGCCGATGAACCAACTAACATAGATCTATCAGATTATTCCAGGTACTGTAACTTATACCAAATAAAATATAATTACATCTCCATAATGACAACTTTGGAAACAGGGATTATTTTTTTCTAGTTTTTTCTAATTACTAGTCCTAATCCAGTTCTGCCACTGGAACATTTCAGTAACTTATGTATTTCCTTCAAACCTGTGATAAGCTTTAGGTGCTTACAATTTCTGCCCAATCAGTTAGATATGTGATTCCCTTTTTCTTTCAAAGGTTATTGAAATGAAAATATGATATTTTCATTTTAAGCATTACAGACATCTAATTTTTTTTATTTTTCATTACAGACTTTTAAAATACAATTTAGCTTAAAAAAATCCTCAGTTACATTTTTACTGTAGAAAGTAGTCTGTACCCCTGACAATACGTGTACAAAATTCCATGATGACCAGTTATATTATAATAATTTCATTACTTTTTAATAATAATACAAAAGCTTAATTTTTTAACAGCGATGAAGGAGATACATCCAGTAGTAGCTCAGAGGCTGTAGTGCCAAGATGTAATAGAGTTGTTACACAGTACGCTCCACCACCTTCACCAATTTTTCCGGATATAAACAAGGGAATAAACGAAGTACGTTATATACTAAAATAATTAATTTTCCTTTCATATAACAATATTTCAGTCATAATTGATTTTCTTATAGAATATGCGCAGTCAAAGACCGAAACTTGAAAAGTTGAGCAAAATGGACAGAAAAAAACCGAAAAGACAGACGTTACAGGTAACTTATTCAAGCTTTGCAAAAACAATATAGAGTGATAGTAATGTACTTTTAGACACAATTAATAATCGTGGCACCGTAATAATCTACTACAAAAAGAAAAACATTCCAGACGTCTCTGGTAGCTTCTCAATCGGTCACTCTTGTCAGAGTTGTCGTGGCTGCTAAGATGATGCGAAATTAGTCGTCGTTGGTCTCCTTAGTTTTGGGTTGCATTGCCTCCCACACGATGCCCTCCACTTTTGGCGATTTGTAGCATTGCGGTAGAACTACGCCACAGGTGTCTGGGTCACTGCTTTGATTAGATCCGTCCATCGCGTGGGTGAGCATCCTCTCGCTCTTTTCCCCTCCACCTGGCCCTACACTATCAACCGCAAAATGAAGGATCGATTATCCTTTATTTCTGGAGATTTGCTCTCTTGGTTTCCTTCTTTTTTCCCATCTTCAGAATTTATAGTTTCACAGGTGACGCTATTCTTTCTTTTATCTTCAGTTCTTTCAAGATGGAATTGTCTTTTCGGGAAACCCTAGCGGAAGTAGGTGCTATATCCGCTAATTAATATAGTTTGGATAAGCCAACAACAAATAAGTCTATTAAGAAAATGGGCTGTTCTCGTACTTGGTAATGTAATCTGGTAATGGGAAATTATCCAGATTGCTTAGTGCATGTAAAAGGTTTGTTGCGAAATTAATAAGCTTGACCCAAAACAGTAAGAGATGAAGCTGAATGCCAAAGAAGATACCAAAGATGACGGCGGGAGTGAAAATTCTGAAAAACACGTATTTTAGCGCCATATCTCCCGAAGTAGAATTGCATTAATTTCATCAATATATGTGAGCCATTTCCAAGATACATGAAATAACTCTATAAATGTTCTATTCGTTTAATGTTATAAAATAGTAATATGCTGAAAATCTTAATATTTAAAATAAATAAATAAATCTGTTTTAACGTAGGTATCAAGAGCTACAATTGATCTAACATCGGATGCAATGACGGACTTATCATCAGATTGTGAGTCGACCGAAGAAAATCTTAGTCCTGTAAGACGTGTGCATAAACTTTTACGGTCATCAAATAAAAGTAAAACGCGAAGAAAGAAAAAAATGCCACCGGAACTCAAAATATTACCTGCACCTGTAAGTTTATAATTATAACTTGCGTCAAATATTTTTTTTTTGATCAGATTCTAACAGGAACAGTGACTTAACCATAAGTTTATTTTTCCGCTGAGGTAGGTAAACGTAGGTACGATGTAACTGACTGTTACGCAAACAACTCGTTTACTTATTTATTCTTTCTCGATTATTGTTAATATTTACAATACTGTTAATATTCTTAATTAATTGTGAAATTACTAGGCAAATGAGACTTAACATCTTATGTCTCAAGGATCCTGAGCGGCACTGCATTGTAATGGGAATTGCGTATTAATTACCATCAGCTGAACGTCCGGCTCGTCTCGTCCCTTATTTTCATGAAAAAATCTGTTGGACATCTTTCCAGAATAATCCTTAGTTGTATATAATATAGAGCCGCACTTGATTCATTTCTTCATTGGTTGTGACAAGTTCATCAAAGTGAACATTCAATGCGTTATGTGTAGCAAGCGCTTCAGACACTAGTGTGGGGGAGATCAGTAATAGTTATTCAGTATTTAGTAAGAAGTCTGTTTCTGACAGCTGGAATATTCTGTAATAAATTAGTTTGGGAACTATACTGGTGGATTCGTAACCTTGTAGTCTTAACATATTTAAAAGTAAGAATAATTATGCTAACAATTTGTTATGTTTTAAAGTGATAACCTTCACTTATGGGGTTAATTACACTAATAGTAATAATAATAGTAATCACAGCCGGAGAGTTGAACGAAGCATACAAGATTTATCAACGATTCGTCACTCGAACGGTTAGCTCAGTTGGAAGAGCGTTTGCACGAAATTTTGTTTTCAAATATTATTTGTGTAATCATTCTGTAAATGAAAATTCAACAATATTAACAGTTATTGTAGTCAATATTTGAGAATGTGTTATCAAGCAAATTCACCACTGATTATTGTGACATTCATAGTAATTCCAATACCGTCTTTGCATTCCTGATATAAAAAATCTGTATTTTAGATATTGTGATATTTCCACCATGTGACTACTTTTCTGTAAGTTCTGTGCAAAAGTAGCACCTAGGACGTAGGACCATATATACATATGTTTGACACTTTTTTGTTTTTATTACAATAATTTGTTATAAAATCATTGTCATCGATAAAAATATCTAAGTGTCAATAATAAATAAATAGAATAAGGTTAAGGACTCACGAACAGGTTTTCACCCGCGCCCTCCGCATTTGCGGAATGGAGTTTATTTTCAAAACTCACGACACCGGAGTTTTGTGCGGTTACGCAGACGTCGCGGTTGCGATTATCGTTCACAAACTTGACGGTTGATTATCGAAAGACGGGCGGTTGCAAGTCGGGCGGTTAAGCGATCAGTTGAGTTCATCCCATGGACACACACCAGAAACAAGCTGTTGCGTTATACGCCCACTGCGGTCGCCCGCCAACCGATCGCAGAGCGCGTGGGTGCAACCCGCCGTGGCTGCGGGATCGCGACCAGCGCCCGCCGGTACAAAATGACCGCCGGTGCAGCGGTACCCGCAAACAATCGCACACGCCGCGGGCGTAAAACGCGTCGTGAAATGTACTTTATTTTTTTACATAAATATCTGTATTCGACAAAGGATGTGGGCCCGCAACCACGGCAGGCGCGGGTGAAAACCACTTCGTAAGTCGTTAGCCTAAATCTCTTATTGAAAAATTACAGACAAGTGACTCTCCATTCAACTCGGACCGCGAGAGGAGATCAACTGACAAATGCAATAGACCTAGGAGTGTATCTATGTATAATGACACAAATGAAAGACCTAAACTGAAACCAGCTTCATGGCATCAAAGGTTACCACCACCCAGGTATTCAACACCAACAGTACACTTTTTAACAGTGGGAGTTCTGTACAGTTTTACCAGTGGGAGGCTCCTTTGCACAGAATGCCGGCTAGATTATGGGTACCACAACAGCCTATTTCTGCGCTGAAGCAGTAATGTGTAAACATTACTGTGTTTCGGTCTGAAGAGCGCCGTAGCTAGAGAATTTACTGGGCAAATGAGACTCAACATCTTACGTCTCAAGGTTACGAGCGCAATTGTAGTGTCGCTCAGAATTTTTGGGTTTTTCAAGAATCCTGAGCGGCACTGCAGTGTAATGGGCATGGCGTATCAGTTACCATCAGCGTCCTGCTCGTCTCGTCCCTTATTTTCTTTAAAAAAACACTTATAATAAAAATTATAAAATTGTATAATAATATGCTCTATTGAATAGATGCCTTGCAGAAATCAAAGTAAGAAATGCGCAACCATCAGAATTACAAGTAAAGTTAAATTCCTTGAAGAAAAACTTCTGGACTGGTTTACAAGATGAAGAAAAAAGACCATTATCCTGGGGCATATCAAGTTTTGCAATGAACTCTTATTTTACGGATAGTGAAGCCTTACTCCGGTAATTCCTTAGCAATTATGATTAATTATAACACTCTCATTTACAAATTATTTAATGCAAATATCTTGATTTTTCATACCTGTAACCGGGTGTAACCAAAATTCTCCCTTCATTATCAAATGAGAGCTTTAGCCCTACAAATTGTGATATTCAATAATGTTTCATGTGTAGGTCTTGTTCCAAGAAATTAGAAGAATTAGAAGATGAAAAAGTTAAAATGAAGGCGGGAAAAAAGAAGAAAAAGACTAAACCGAAAAAGATTCCAGTCCCACAAAAAATTATTACGGAAGATACATTAGAAGCAACAAATAAACCTATAAAGAATAACAAAAAGAAAGTAAAGTATGTACACAGCTATTTCTTTATATTAATAGACTGCTTACATATATGTATTATTTATTATTTAATTAGGTATCGTTTATGTGCGTGTGGTGTAGCACCAGAATAGCACCACCCCATACTCTCCCATGGTTGTCGTAAGAGGCGACGAAGGATAAAAATAACGGACAAGGTGCATTAGCATCATTCTAAGAGAACACCACCATCAACTGTGATCGCTAACCCGCCTGTCAAGTGAGGCGATTTTCTCAACCCCCCCCCCCCCCCCCCCCAATTAAAAACATAACAGACAATGTAAGGCCCACAGCCCCAGATACGGTAGCAGCCTCATAAGCGTCGGGGCGCGGGTGTTAAGAATACCCGGTAACCATATATAGATAACCATAGCCCTGGTGACATATAATGTCAAGAGACTGGGGACCGACGAGAAGTTGGAGGAACTGGAGGAACCTTTAAACAAACTACGATGGGATGTCGTGGAGGTATCTGAGGTCCGAAGACAGGGCGAGGACTCGATACTCCAAACTTCCAGTTCTACTACCGGAAGTGCGACCAACTGTCCCAGGGTAGTGTCGGGTTCCTCGTTTACAGTCTCTCGTACTCAGAATTACTGAACAGTATTCGTTGAAGGTCATTCAGGTTTACGCTCCCTCTTGAAATATACTCAGCCCTCGTCTCAAACACCATTATCTCAGGAGATTAAGGCCATGTATGAAAAGAAGAATGAAGGAAATCTCAACAGCCATTCACACTCCAAAGACCCACTTCAACGTTGTCATGGGAGACTTCAACGCAAAACTGGGCAAAGGTAAGGGCGATGAGTTGAGAGTTGGGCAATTTGGTAATGAAAATCGGAACGCTCGAGGCCCGATGCTGGCTGACTTCATGGAAAAGGAGGATCTCTATATGATGAATTCCTTCTTCATGAAGTCAGAACAACGCAAATGGTGCCACCAAACATAAGATTGACTTTATTATGTCGACCAAAAGACAGATATTCAACGATGTCTCTGTGAACAACTCGATGGAAACTGGGAGTGAGCCTCACATAGTAAGAGGCACATTGAATATGAAACTAGAGCGGTCTCGACTGGTGAAGTCTACGCTCAGACCTGCACCACGACTTTCAACTGGAATTGCAAAACCGCTTCAATAGCCTCGGTGACTGCTTTGACGGGGACGAGTATAATAACAGGTTCGTGGCAGCTGTTCAAACGCTTAAGTTCTTCAAGGCGAGCTGTTCAAACACAACCGGAAATCTCTCAGACTCTACTCTCAAATTGATGGATGTAAGACTTCAAATGGCACTTCGTCCCCGGGCGATGCTTCACAGTATAGGCGGCTAAAAAGATTAAACTCTAAGTCATTGACTCGTGATATACGCTGCTATAATACATATTGTGTGAAGGCGGCCATAGAGCGTAACAAGGGCTCTAAAGAATTCACAAGAGACTTGTCTGTTGGCCAAGGCCAACTGACGAAGGTGAAGACCGGTGACGACAGGGTCGTTTCGTCTAAACCCGAACTTTTGAGGGAAGTCGAGAAGTTCTACGGACAGCTATACCCGACCGCACGGGCACCTGTTAGCAACAAGACTGAAGACCTAAGAGCCAAATTAACCGACACTGTACCGAAGATATACCAGACCAGCTGAAAAGGAGCAAGGCGCCTGGTGATGATGTAATTACAGCAGAGCTTCTGGGAGCTGGTAGTACTCCTGTGCTTACGATCTTTCAGAAGGTATACCGGCATCCTTGAGGGCAAAACGCCGCAAGCATTGCACAGAAGTACAGCGGTGTTGTTCTTCAAAAAGATGATGTGATGATGATAAACTTGATTTTATATAATTTGTTATATTTTTAAAGTGATAACCCTCATTTCATACAAAAATAAACCTAATAATAACAACCTTAGAGTTGAACAAAGCATACAAGATTTTATGACGATAAGTCTCTCTCGAACGGTTAGCTCAGTTGGAAAAGCACTCGCACGGATGGCGAGAGGTTTGTGGTTCGTGGGTTCGATTCCCGTTCGAGTTTTCACATTTTATTTGTTGATTTAATATGAAAAAAAATCACCCATCATCTGTTTTATTCTTAGCTTGCTTTTAGTTAGGCAACCAATGCATCAAAATAAGCCAGTTTATTATAAATTGCATTGCTCTGTGATCTGTAAAAATATTCGGTAAATGAAATATGAAATATGAAAACTTAATACGAAATAGACTGTTATATAATTAATTAAATATTTAATTTACAGGCTTAAGCATAGCAAATCTTCAATGTCACAAATAAATAACATGAGTTTTACTGAAATACCAAAAAATACAGGACCGATAATTCCAAAGCAAAGTCTAGTTGACAGTAAGCCTTCAAAATCATTCAGAAAGGGGGCTTATGTTGCGTCTGCATTTACAACAAGCAAATCAAAACAAAAAGAAATGAAAATGGTTTCTGAAAATTCAGACTCTGATAACTCTATACAGCTAAGAAAAAAGTTGAAAAAGAAAGGAAAAAGTGCCAAGAATAAGGCGAAGTAAATTGTGGTACCTACAGAAGAATACTTTACTGTAAATATTTTTTAGGAGTTAGAATTAATTTTTAACTAAGTTCTGTTAATATTAAATAATAATTGTATGCAGACACATTTTCTACAGGTACTACTCAAAATCAATTGGATATCATAAGTAGGAAAAATAAACATTTTAACATACCTACTATTGTTTTTTTCTGGGAATATAATCTGTGTTTTCTTTATAGAATTTACTTAGTAGGAATTGAAGAACCAGTGTGAGGCCCTGATAGTGATCAGAGGTAAGTTATTATAATATGAACTACATGAAAGCAGCCTGGTACTAGATTATGACTGTATTTAGAAATTAAATGTGTACTAATACGACATAGACTTCTCTCTCAGAGCTCTGTGTGTTCGCATTAATTTAATCATATCAAAGTAATTCCCATGGAATCAATTTTGAAAAAATATTCTTATTAATATATATTTACATACTTTTACACAACTTAGCTTGCCCCAAACCAGGCCTTACTTGTGCTATGGGTTGTAAGACAACTATATAAACTTACATAAACCTTGTCTATTTTATTAATACACTGGCCTGCAAAAGTAAGTATCACACTTTTCAAATTAATTTTTTTTCTTAACTATAGAAGGTAGAGATTTAAGATTAAAAACTTTTTGTTGCAAATTTTATAGGCTTTAATTCTTAGAAACTGAAATTATACATTAGTAACATTTTTAACTTAAAAAAGATAAAACAATGAAAATAGACATTTTTAGTTTAGTGTAAAAAAAATCAACTAATTCCCGCAGCAAACAGGGTAGTTGCGGTATATTCGGAGTATTATCGTATCGTTCCAAATGTGTCGTTGTCGATTTTGCGAGTAGACCTCCTGGTACGTTACATACATTCCAAGATTAAGTACTAATAAAATATGAAATAGCCTGCTATTACTAATCTCATTCTATACCATCTTTATTATAAGACTTTGAAAGCCAGAACTTATTATAATCATCATAATATTATTTAAGAAAGACGCTCCCTAACTAAATAGAAAACTCAAGTTTCGCAATCAAGCGGTTACGAACGCTATTTATTCTGCCTACGATTTCACTTCTGGTTGTTTAATCTATGACACATACTATTTGTCCTTGTCGCGCTGCAGTTGACATCATATTCTCCATCTTGCTCGAACCACCACATTAATACTTCGAGATTTATTTGTAAATAAGAAATAAAATCGTGATAAAATACGAAGTTCTTTTATATAATTTCGTATGGTATGAAATACCTTCACTCTTATATATCTTGGAAACATAGTATTTACATTTTCTTAAGACACAGATTGGCATTTTAGATTATTATTGTCACGCCACGAAAACGTTCGGCTTAGTTCGCTGCTGTTAGCCGACTAAATGAAATTACGACAATTGTCTGAATTTGTCTGCAAAATTTTGCGCGCGCTAGTGCGATATCTACCTCTTTATTGTATATAATATCATTGTTGTGAATGGTAAAATTGTAATTCGGAAACGTCCACTTTGAAAAAGGAATGGTTTTGTTTTTGAAGTTTTTTTTCAGCCAATTCTTAAAAGAAGGTTACCGACTGTAAAGTTTTTATGTACAAAATTAAATTCTCTTTGGAGTCCTTTTCATTTCGAAAGTATATCTTGTGAACTTAAAACGTTATCCCAATTTTAAAAGTGTGATACTTACTTTTGAAGGCCAGTGTAGTTTTTAGACAGCTTATGAAATTTCGTATTGTTTAATTAAAATTAAAATATTAAATACCCAAAGTAAGAGGTCGGCCCTTAGCTACGTGCCACACATAACGATTTTTTTTTTATTTATTTAGTGGCACGGGATGCACGTCCAATTTTACTTATTTATTTATTAGGTTTGCCAACAGGTTTACCTCTTCGTTACGACTAGAATTATTTATATTCGTATTATAAATAGAGATGCATACCCAATTACAGGCAAACACAGCTCGCGTTAAAACAATACGATTACTAGGATTGTGCCACAGATTACAAATAATCGGTAGAAATATTTTGACATTTTGTCAATTTGGCGGGAGTGGTAGGGCGCGTCATCAATAAAAATTAAAAAAAAAACGATTAATACGTCCTTTACGACATCACTTTAACTTGTTATATAGTAAAACTTTACGGTAAAGGAACTCCATCAGACCAATATGTGTACTTACTGTGAAATTAAAAAAATAATGTGGAAAATGTAAGTAATAAAATTTATTTACATCATACAAAACATAATTTTAGATACTATTACATTTTTAACTTTCCGAACGGCTCCCATTCAAAATGAAGTATTATAAAGTCAATAACCTAGCAAACATTTGATAACCAGCTTGTTTGCGTTAGATTACTTAGTGTCGAACAAAATGACGACGAAACTGGTGTACTTGCTGGAAACGCAAGGATTCTAAGCTCACCGTTCTCAGAAAACTGTAAAGCATTGCTGACTCTATTCGACGTTGAAGTGTAGCCAGGGTTCTGAGGCTCGCCAGTTATGGGGTTGAATGGACCGCATCTTGTTTTGGCAAGAACACAGGATGTGATGTTCGTGAAGAAGCGTACATTGTCTGCGTCAACGGTTATGTTTACACCTGTTCTTGCTTCTCTCGTGCATTGAGTTATCTATAACATACAAATTTGTTAATAGCGTCTTAATACTTCTACCTTTAATTAAGGATTGGTCTCCGCTGCGCTCCAACTAATCTAGTTATCTACCGCACTACCCAAGAACATTATCTTTTTTATTACGTCAACTATGAGATGCTTGTGTGGCGTCTTGACACTCAATGGCATCTTTTAAATTTTGTAACATATGCTTCGTGTTAATTTACATTGAATTTAATAAAATACAAAATACTTACTGATGATATGTGATCCCAGTGAAGTTTTACTACGTAACCCGGCATTTTAGTTTCAATTATTAGCAAAGTTTAACAGAACATGTGACACGTCAACGTCACACATTGTTCGGGACTGTCGAGTACGCCCACTTGGGCGTAGTATTTGTTGCCTCAGTTTGCGACTACGCCTGCGGTATCTAGTTGGAGCGCAGCGGAGACCAATCCTTAATCTAAGACTTCTACGTTGTTTTATATTTTAAAATGTGTTTGAAGTTATGGTTCTTATGGCTCGTGTGGGATAAATAATGAGAGTGAATTTTGATATTCTGCGCGCGACCGACATTTAAAAATAACAGGATATTCAAATTCAAATATTTTTATTCAAAATAGGATCTGACATCACTTATTCAAAAAAAACTACTACCCATTCCAAAATGAATGCCTCAGGCCTGAGGAAAACTGGCGCAACAAATTCAGCTGGTTTTTTTTTCATCAAAAAAATTTTTACAAAGTAATATTGTACAAATAGACTTATTATTTAAAAGCCTTAGGGCGGTCGCTCCATTACAAATCTGTGGCATCATTAAGAAAGTCATTTACGTTATAGTAACTTTAACCACACAAACGCTTTTTAAACAATTCTTTTGAATAACGTAATACCCTTGTTTTGAACATTTTCTGGGATCTTGTTGTAAAGGCATATACATCGCCCCACAAAAGACTTAGTAAAGATGATTTTGATTTCTAAATTTCTCTTATATTGGTAACTAAGAGAAGTTTTATTAGGGAATGTTTAATCTGTATAGTAACTATACCTATTAAAGGTTTATTTACAGTTATTAAGGTTATTCAAAATCATACGTAAAAATACTTGTATGTGTGTGATTTCTGTTCATATTTTTCTATTTTCCTAAGCTTTTAAGGTTTGCCGGGCTTGCCCTACCAATCGTCGATTGAATGTATTTTTAAATTATTATATCTTAAGTATTAGGTTCTAGAGTCATTCTACCCTGGGAAGTCTATGGAAATATTTTTTGGCCATAGTTTTTGTGTTAAATGATGTGTAACTCGTTGTGACGTACTAAGGATAATCACGCATCCGTTATTTAAAATTAATTTTATAAAAAAATTTTCACATTAAGTAGTAACAGTAAAAATAACTGAAGTACACTAATCTAGCGGTCGCAACATTCGTGTACTCTCTAATCTTTCAAACGGCGTATGCCGCAAAGCTGCTAATTGGGCAATATGTGGACCACACTGAAGCTTTTTATCTAATGTGATATCCAAGAAGACCCTATTGTCCTAAAGTTCCATATATAAACTTAATATCGAGTGATAAAGATAGCATCCATAGCCATGAGTTGATAAAATTCTAGTTCCTAAGTGTACTAAGTAAAAATGTTATTTAATACTTAAATAAGCATCTTAATTTAAATAAAAAGTAAATACTCACTAAATTGACAGAATTTACTCTTCTCAAACAACGTACGAAGTCACAATATCCCATATAACATCCAGATGGTTGAACATTCAGTGCAGAAGTAGATAAAGCCTATGAAAGAACTTATCATGACATATACCATTAATACATTATTATGACGTATTTATTATTTCGTGCAGATGGGATGTAAAATGAAAAAATATTGCAGTAGGTTCGATGAAGATCCCTCGTGTGATGAAAATCCCAACTAATACTATAAATGTGAATGTAAGTTTGTTACGCTTTCACGCCTAGGCCACTAAACCGATTTTGATGAAATTTAGTACAGAGATAAGCTTGACCTTGGGAAAGGATATAGGTTACCTTTTATCTCGAACGAAAAGCATGGTTTAAATAGGGATGGATGTTTGTATGGAAGATCGTCATCATCGAATATGACACCATGAAACTATATATTTAGGCACTTAATAAGAAATAAAAAACTATTTGTTCTAGCGATTTTTAAATTTCGTCCTGTGTGGGGAAGAACAAGAGGGATAAAAGTTCCTAGGTAAGTAGTATATAAAAATGTATTAACCGCAGTAGTTTGTGTGTATATTAAATTTGTAAAGTAAGTTTATATTATAATATAAAATTGCTGCCCAAAGTAATTATTCCACGCGGACGAAGCCGCGGTTAAAAGCTAGTACTACATAATATAGATCTTATCTTTAATTGTATTAGCATGATATCCAAAACAGGCATGTAAAATTTCATCTACGCGTATTGATGATAGCACATCAAATATTGAGGTGCGAGATTTGACCTAAACTTACTATCAATCGGACTAACACGGGAAATTATTAAAAATATGCTATAGGACCCCATTAGCAGAAGGTGCATGTTTCGTCACTATACGATCATCGATAGATAAGCCCAACCCGTGAGTCACGCGTCGAATCGATAGGTAGGCGATTCTACACCTGGGTAAAATTGTCTGAAGCAAAACTCTGGCTACGTATCTAATAAGCATAGTTTTCGTTCAGTTGTGTTACGACCGCGCTTTGAATACAATGCCACGCAATGACAAAGTGTTCAGTGAAAAACAGTCCAAAAAAACAGCACATCCAAATTTAAAAAGGATGGATTTTTTTATGAAAATAAGGGACGAGACGAGCAAGACGTTGAGCTGATGGTAATTAATACGACCTGCTCATTACAATGCAGTACCGCTCAGGATTCTTGAAAAAACCTAAAAATTCTGGGCGGCACTACAATTGCGCTCGTCACCTTGAGACATAAGATGCTAAGTCTTATTTGCTCAGAAATTTCACTAGCTACGGCGCCCTTTAGACCGAAACAATAATGCTTACACATTACTGCTTCATGGCAGAATATGGCGCGGTTGTGATATCCATAATTTTTTCGTTTTGCGTTTCTCGACAAACTTCGCAACATGTGCAGATTTCACGATTCAAAAGCTTAATACAGCCTATCTGAAAGAGGAACATGTAATTTGGCAAATATATATTTAGTTACTGACACTGATATAAATTGGGTCATAAGAGTCAAAATTCAACTGTGTTATTATAATGTGTGCTATATTATACTCACCACTAGAGCAGTAGCACATGTGCTGTAAGAAGTATTTGTAAAGTACTGAATAGCACACGTACTCAGGGCGTTCAACTCTTGAGGTCCCTGGAAATTAATTACGTGATGACGTTGAATTTATTAATATAAAGTGAATTTTCAAAAAGTGCTGTTTTAGGGAAATTAATCGTGATATGCTGGTCAAAAATCAATTAATAATAGCCCATTACGTCGGTGCTTTAATGTCATACGCATTCCCATATCAAACCTACAGAAAAGCCATTGGTAACACAGTTCTCTATCTAGAGTTCTCAACTCAGTAGCCATATAGTCTGTGATTTTTTGCCGATTCTGCCCTTTGATCTACTATATGGAGAGTAGAAGTAAGTTGAAATGTTATTCAGCATCCTGCTCTATCTTCTACCATTTCATCATCATCACCCGGAAGACGTCTGGATCAAGGTCTCCCCTAAAGATCGACGACCATCGGTCCTGCGCTGCCCATATCCAACCTATTCCGGCGATCTTGACCAGATCGTCGGTCCATCTTGTGGACCTTCCGCCTACCAATACTACGTACGTGGTAGCCATTCGAGGACTTTTCTACCCCACCACTGTCGCTTCAGTTTCGTTTTTCGTTTCCACTCCTTGTTTTTCACTTCTACCGCTTATGAGCGCCATTTTGTGTACCACGAAGTTGTTCCTACGATATTTTGTGAATGTATAATCTCCTTTTTACTGAGTTGTAGTACTCGTAAATGAATCGTTTTTGAAATATGTACAAGTCTCGTTTAATTATAGATGTTACATACCTCTGGCATTGCAGTTACCCTTGAAAAACATGTGATACAAGAATCTCGTAAAGTTACATTCGTAGGCTGCGCTGTGCTGCATACTAAATTCAGTAAACTTTGGAGTTGGTTCCTGTGAAGTTTAGACTTAGATTTTAATGTATATCATGATAAGCAAGGTGGGAGGAAACCTATCGTTTTCGGTTTAAATATTCAAAAACTAAACGAAAAACAATTGATGAAGATACGTTAAAATGGATTTTTTATATGTTTTTTCTGCAGCAAATTTTTCTATTCGCATAGTACCTCCCTCGAAATTTTAAATCTTTTATTTACTCTAGGTAGATATACCTAATAATATAATAGGTATTCATACATACAATCAGAGGTGTACGGCAAGCTTACGAACCTCCATCGCCACGGTGTTGCCAAATTTGTGTGATTTCTTAACCTAATCGTGGGAAACGATTTCTACCACTTTCTTTCAAATTTGCCCTACGTGACAAGTCTATCCTAAAACTATCTTCTCAAGTCACTGTTTCTTATTCTGTCTGCCAAATAACTTCACACAGACACAACCCTCTTAATTTCGAAAAGGAGGACAAACGAGTGGACGAGTCAGCTGGTGTTAAGTGATCACCAACGCCCACATTCTTTTGCAACACCAGAGGAATCACAGAGCGTTGCTGCCCTTAACGAAGGTGTACGCGCTTATTTTGAAGGTACCCATTTCATATCGTCCCGGAAACACTGCACAGGGAAGCTCATTTCACACCTTTTTAGTACGTGGAAGAAAGCTCCTTGAAAACCAAATTTGTGGCGTGTCGTGCGAAGGTGGAATTCGACTTGTTGGTGGGAATTAAGTTTTATCTTACCTGTTTGATGGACATAAGGCATTTATTTTTTGTGATTTCCATTGGAGAATTTTGTTTTTTACATCACTTAAGTCAAATATCCCATTTGTAGAAGCTGAAACCTATTAATTTGATATAATAATGAAGTAATTATTCTAAGATATAAAGTAAACTAAAAAATATTTTTTAACGTAAAGTAAATCCATCTACATTTTGACCTACATTGATACTTTACAAACCTTAAGTAACTTATTACGTATGCTACATACATATCTTTTTATGTGCTTGTTTATCGTCTGTGTTAAAGTTAAATACGATCTAAGTAATTTTAAATTATATTATTTCTAAAGATTATCTGACTAAATAAATGGCTCATATGAATCATGCATCATTCGGACGTAGGTAAAGCTGGTTAAAACGTTGATGGAGTAAAAACTTGGGCTAAGATCTATAGAGCACACTAATACTTTTCTCAGACTTTACTTACGTGAAACTTAGAGCTTAGCATATTCTTTTATTTCGTTTTTATAGTCATTTGACAGCTGAAATAATACCTTAAGCTAAGACAGCCCAATGCAAGTCATGTTCGCGTTTTATCACACTCAGCTAAGCTTAACGTAGGTAAGTAAGTAAAGTCTGAGCCAAGTCTTAGTACGATCTAAAGATCTCAACCTTAGACTTAGGCTTCGAATTAAAAAAAAATGTGCAAATTAGATTCTATTATATTCTCCCACATGTCAATAAAATGTACTTTTTACTAAGTACGTGATAAGAGGCGGGATTGCCTAAGTTAAAATTGAAATTTTGTTTAGTATGAAAATTGCAGTGATTTGACATAAGTTTGAAATAGTAGTAATTACAGAATGGCGATTGCCGACGAAGTATATTCCGGCTAAGTTTTAAAGCGAACAGTTGCCGTTAGTGGATTTCGGTTATTTCCCTTTTTTACAAGATTATAGACGTCATCTGTCAATCTATCAATGACTGCACGTTACATGCAATCGAGTGAATCGCTTTTTTCTTACGGCCGTTCTCAATAACTTATCTATCCTTAGTTAAACTTACTAGAGGTAAAACAAATCTATCCTTTTACGCTTACTTACCTATATTGGACATAACTATGGATAGATAAGATCTTATCATTAAACGGTGACAGCAATGTATCCGTAACGAGAGATACGTTATTGAAAACGGCCGTTAGAGAGTTTGGCGAGGCTGCTACTAGTATATTTTATTACTCTAAGTATTCTACAAAGAAATTAATAGGTATTACTTTAAATGTACCTACTGAAAACATAAGGTACTTAAGGTAATGAGATCATAAAAAAAGTGGAAAAAGTTCAATATATGGCATTACTGCTAATTAATTATTACCAAACTAATATAAAATAAGTACAATAATTAAATTATAAACGTTTAAACAAAAACATTCCAGATTTAAAAACAAATTAAAATGAATTCTAACCTCGTTTATATTGAATAAGTTTTGGGCCTTCCATTTTGATAAATGACTCATTATTTCATCGAAATTATTAACTGTACTAGAACCCGTTTGCTAGAAAAGCAAGCGAATAAATTGGGATACATTATAAAACCTCAAAAATGTATTAATAATTAAAAAGACTCGTTGCTTAGATTAAGGATTGGTTCGCTGCGCTCTAACTAGATACCGCACTACCTAAAAACAATAGCTTTTTTATTGCGGCAACTATTAGATGCTTGTTTGCGTGGCATCTTTCTAGTTTTGTAACAAATGCTTCGTGTTATTTTACACCGCAATTAATAAAACACAAAATACTTACTGATGATATAATATGATCCCAGCGTCTTTCTTATTTCTTGTAGTTTTATTTTTACAAAATTTTACTACGCAATAGGGCATCTTAGTTTCAATTATTAGCAATGTTTAACAGTACATGTGGCACGTCAACGTCACACATTATTCGAGACCGACTCGAGTATGCCCACGTGGGCGTAGAATTAGTTACCGCACTTTGTGACTACGCCTGTGGTATCTAGTAGGAGCGCAGTGGAGACCAATCCTTAATCTATGGCACGTTGATTAAGAATTCAGATAAAAAATATATGCAGGTACTTACAAATAAAAAAAATACGAGTGTAATAGTGATCTTCACTTTCATAATCATAATGTAATTAAGTTTATAACACACTTTGAAGTACGTATTTTGTTTTAAAACCAATTTTTAAATAATTGTTATCGGTATTGATTTGACCTACCTCAAGCATATATTTTTAAATAATAAAATATGCTTTCACGTGCCTTTCCTGTCCATTGTTATTGTCAATTATTATTTTTGTGACAACTAAAAGGGTTCTGAATAATTTCGTGGTGAATTTAAAATATCATACAACCTACCAATATAATACATATTATGTTTTTTTTAACAAGTATAATTTAAATTTGGAAACTGATTACCTACCAAAGAAAAGTTACATTTCGAATTGTATAGACTGATTATAAAATAAAAATATTAATACACAATCAAGGTTTTTATTTATTGTAATTCCCCCTACATACATTGTATTGACAAATAAAAATATATACAAGGTAAGAAGCCGGATAGTCGACGTTTCTTGCCAAATAATCGCCGACTAGTGACCGACTGCGATAGTTGTCGGATATCTAATATGTATATAAAATTCTCGTGTCAGTATGGTGTTAAACTTTGAACTCCTCCGAAACCTTGCTTGACCGATTCTCATGAAATTTTGAGTGCATATTGGGTAGGTCTGAGAATCGGATAGCATCTATTTTTCATCCCCCTAAATTTAAGGGTGGTCCACACGTTTTTTTTTTTGACATTTTTTTAAATTTGTTTGATTATGAGTCAGCATTAAAAAATACATACAACTTCAAATTTTCACCCATCTACGATCTTTTACTTTTGTATCGCGATTTTAATATCGGCAATACAACGTTTGCTGGGTCAGCTAGTACTAATATAATAATATGCTATGCGTTTAAATACGTCATCTACCTGTCTATGGTTGATGTCTGATATAGGTTCAAAATTTCAATATTTTTATCACACGACCTGAATGAAATTTATTACACTGGGGTTTTTGGGGACTAAAAACATCACACTAAGATCGAACTCAAGTTCTAACTTTGTAACTATAATTGGCTAAAAAAGTGAATAATAATTATATATCGAGGCTTTATATTATGTAATAAATCCTATAATTTAGCGTGCAATAAGTTCTCACAGAACCCTAACCCTAAACGTACAGTTAAATATAAAATTATAATTTGTTGGTGTCCATAAACCCGTGAAGTTGTGAAAGTTTAAATCATTTTAATGACACCATAGCTAAAATACAATATACAGTGCACAATTATTGAAGTTCCTATATAAATTTTTACGATATTTTAATACTAAGCGGGAAAAGGTATTTTAGGTCACCTGTATTGTACCTATAATCTTCGCAACGAGATTTTTGGAGCTAAATAACGAAGGTTACGTTGTTTAAAATACGTCTCTACGTGTGGTATGTATAGACGTATTTAAAGAAAAGAGGATAATTGCACCATACCCAGGAAGCAATAATAAAAATATATTATTATTTAAACGTGAGGGCTATGAGGTAGTGAGCAAGGTAACACGACTATGCGTTGCGAGATGAATGGCGATCAGATTCCTTAATCCTTATTAAGAATTTCTCTGTAAATAGATAGGGGTGTTTAATACATATAATAATTATGTCGTCGGTTAAGCTTCGTCGCCTCTACAATAGTAGGTCAGTTTTTGTATTTCAGTTTGGTGTTTCTAATTCACCTTTGTTCCTGTGTTTATATTTAATAATATATTTATGTTAGACTTAGAACCAACCAAATGCATGTGTTTAATAGTTTTCGATAACTTTGCACCATGCGAATTTTAGATTCAAAGTAGGCTGTGCCCCACATCCAACCATATTGGATTTTATATTAAAGTAAGTATATGATCTGTTGCTTAAGGACTGTATAAATTTCAGTAAGTATCAAGTAGACCATGAAGCCTTAAGCTTACCTCAACCCTTTTTCGATTAAATATATACCTATCTACTAAGTCAACAGATACCACCATATTGCTCTAGCCGTTTTTACGGTCTACGTAAAAACGGCTAGAGCAATATGGCCACAAGTAAACACGTGTCACTATGACTCAAATCACAGTGACTGTGTATGGTCAAATCACAGTCAATGTCTAGTCTACTATAGAGATCTACTTATAGAGAACTAACGGAATATTAGCGTTAGTTCTCTTTACTAAGGCACGATCTGACGAAAGCGATAATAAATAAAATGAAGAGAATCACATATTATTAACCTCACAGCGTTTGCAGCAAGACGAATACTCTAGTCCTTCAATACCTTCGCTGGACGTTTTCGCTGGAGCGTATGAACCTGCTTGACAGTGAGACGGAGGATGATACTGATCGTAGTCATTATTCAGAACGACATTTGTACGTTTTCCTGTGATTGATAATAAAAGAAGTAACATGATGTAAGGATGTTGAACAATGTGTAGTTAAAATAATAATGTATTTCAGGTTTCCATTAGATCCAAATTCTATTATAATAATATATAATTACAAAAAAAATGGATAGAAAAAACAGGACAATCAGATTTATGGGAACCATAGAAACATGCAAGAATATCTTCAGTCCACTTTGATGCGACACAAATAATAACAAAAAAAAAGACGTGTGGCACTCGGGGATTGCCGCGATAAAGATATTGCAAAGCATTTTTTTATCAACTTATGCAATTATAATTATTTATTTATTCTATTTATGCAGTATTTTTTTTGTGATAAAATTAATTTTAAAAAAAGCATACGGGAAGTGAGTAAAATTTTACTTGCAAGATTTGATAACAGACAGACAACGAGACAGGTGAAACTAAATAAAAATGCTTGGCATAGTAATAAAAATTTAAAAAAAACATGATAAAAAAAAATATTAAAAAATTCAAGATATACCCCAGGCTCGAATCTGGGATCTTCTGCACAAACGCATAACCGCTGTTCCACGGCAACTGTAATAACCGTGCCGAAATATCTATATACATCTAGTAAGTGTTAGGTTATTTTCGTTACGGAATTTCTGGATTCGGTCTCCACGCTCAAGGCCCGCGATAGAAGCTATGCAATAGCTTAAATACAAACAAACCGCACATTGAAGGTGCAGTTAAAATTTATGCATGTAAGTGAATAAATTCCCTATATATAATAAAACTATGTATGTAGTTACAAATCTACCATGGCTGACACCGACTCCATAAATAACAATAATTGTGACTACATCATATTAATATTGTCGTAATAATTTGATCGACTTTTTGGTAGTCTAATATTTATCATTTCATTTTAATTAGGAAAACTCTAAAAATAATTTATTGGTCACACTAAAAGTTTCTAACTTACGCAAACTTAAAAAAAACATGTTATAACCAAAATATTGTGATTATTGCGTTTCAAAATACCCTCCTTTACATTTTTTAAAACAGGAGGAACACAGATCTGAACGCAACATGCGTTTCTACGTGCTATTTGAACGCTATCACTGCCTTTTCGGAATTGATAAAAGTGAAATCTCTCATCAAATCTTTGATTTTGGGGAAAATACAGAAATTCTCAGGGTGCTAGGTCGGGGCTATGTGCAGGATTGGTGACGAGTTGTACTTTTTCGGAGGATAAAAATGATTTAGTTTTGTTGGCCGTGTTTGAAGTAGCTTTGTCATGATGTAGGAGAACGCAGCTTTTTGGTCGTCTTTTGCGATTTTTTTTAACACCCTGGGTAAACAAATGGTGGAATACCACTCGGCACTAACACTCTTTTGATCTTCAAGTGGAATTGTGCATTTTGGACCCATATTTTCAGTCATTTTTTTATCCAACGTTTCTCGCCTGCCTCACTTTTGTTAGCCTGTTCTCATTTTCAAACACCCATTCACAAGATTGCTGTTTTTTTTCGGGTTCAAAACAATAAATCGTCTAATGAAAAAATATTTTAATGAGACGCAAACTGATCTGTCACAGACGATGACAATTCTCATAATCGTAGTAGTGTAAGTGTGTGCGTGGGGCTATGTATTTACACGTTAATCGGCTTGTTTTGCTACTACACTGTTATGTAAGGTGACACGGAGTCCTTTTTTTACTAGTCCATGCCTGTGACAAACTGCATTAGAATGTCCGTGGTCGTACTAAATTAACATCTGTGAGCACCATTCCACGCGAGCCAGCTTCTGCCCCGCTGTCAGTTCATGAGGGATCCAACGACAACAAAGTTTTCGAACTTTCAATTCTTCGTGTAAAATTTTCTGATTTTGGCTCATACCAATCCCCAATAGTCCTCGAATTGTCTCATAGGTAATCCTCGGGTTTTCTTCAATTAGCCGCTTAATTCAGTAGCCACATTATTGTCGTTGACGGCAGTTGAAGGCTGCCCTTCTCGAAATTTGTCATGTAAAGAAACCCGACCTCTTTCAAATTCAGCAAAACATCGCCTCACGGTGTTCAAGCAAGGTGTTTCTATCCCAAAAGCATTTTGAAGACGAGCGGCACAGTCTTACGGAGAGAGAGATCTTTTAAAATCATAAAAAATCATCGCTCTAAAATCATTTCGACTTAATTCCATTTTCGTTGCGTACGTAGAACATTGATGTGTGATTAAAAATAATTGACAAATGATTTCCCGCTAATCGTTTTTTTTTATTACTAAGAAGGTTGCAACGTTTCAAACAATAAAACATTCGAAATTCAAATAGTTCCGATTAGCTAGAAGTGCAAAACTTTTAGTGTGAATCATGTAAGATTATTATTTTGTAGATAAAAACGCAATTATGTTTATACTTTTAAGTGCATTTTAATATATTGTTTTGGAAAAGTTTTTTTTAAGTCGAATGTTTTTTTTTAATTTTTCGTAAATCTAAAGTACATCAACTAATTTGTCTGAATAATATGTGAAGACCTACTAAACGTGCTGCTCACATGAGACAGCGCTGTTTTAATGAAACCAAAGAAGTCAGGGAGATACACCTATATATAGAGAAAAGCTACCTCGAGGACAATTTCAAAAGAGACTTGCGAAGAGCGCAAAATATAATAAAAATTAAACGTAACCGCTTTTATGATTACAGACAGAAATTCTGCCACACATAAGGAGTAAAGTAAGTAAGCTGTTAAGGGGCTCCATTGATCATCATACGTGGTCGATACCACGACAATTACTTGAACATAACGACGTTACGGTAGATTAATCAAATATCCGGATAACATATAAAAAAAAACAGTGAAATATCGTTAATTTGCCCCTAAGAATTGATGATTTCTGTTACTTTGTGATGGATCCCATAATTAGAACTTAATCAAACTCTCGTCAACCTACCCTTAAAGTACATCCTTTCCAATACAAAATCATCAAAATCGGTTGGCATGATATTGAATTATTCGTCCATTTGTCGCACACCTACTTAATTCAAATTTAAGACTTATATGGTTTTTTCGTGGATGCCATTGTCAGAACTAGACCAAATAAAATGGTACCGGACCACACGGGTAGCACCAGCTTTCAAATAAAAAAAGGATCATCAACATTTGTTCACCCAAACGAAAGTTCTGAGGTAACAAACATAAAAAGAAATACCGTCGACATGAGACCCTCCTCCTGTTTGAAGTCGGTTAAAAATGTAGCTAATAATAATAATAATAATAATTCGTACTATAAATACGTACCAGCGCTGGTTCTTGCGAATGGTCTATAATCGGCGACAATGTGGGGCGGGTCGTTGGTCCACGCGTCATGCTCGTGAACATAATGTGATGGCTGGATGATCTTGTTACCGGGAGATCTGCTTTGTGTTTTTATTTAATTTCTTTTATTTAATTAACTTAAAATTAAAATTATTACATATTTTATTTAAGAAAATGCTCGCATAATGCCTTTAGTTATTTACGGATTGATGTATCTACTGTACTTAATAGCTCTTTTGTTTATAATTATTAATATACAT
The DNA here is from genome assembly GCF_905404315.1 of Leptidea sinapis. Lineage (NCBI taxonomy): Eukaryota > Metazoa > Arthropoda > Insecta > Lepidoptera > Pieridae > Leptidea > Leptidea sinapis. Next base: position 9,523,552 of record NC_066285.1, on the reverse strand, counting down.
TTTTTACTTACTCGTGCAAGCCATTTAGTTTTTGACATTAACGTATTTTTGTTACATCACTTTGCATATATTGTAATTGAAAATTATTTGTAAATTACATTAAATTAAGAATTTGTAATACTTAATCTGTTTTGAAAAGAGCAACCTTAGAGTTTCTTGCTCATTCTTCTCTAAGGAAATCTGCCTTCCAAATGAGCTGTACGAAAAAAAAATTGTAATAAAAATATTTTTGAGTTTGATTTGATCAAGGACAGAATAATTATTGTCGCCTTTATAAGCATGGTGTGGTGGTATTGTTGAAATCACTATCCCATATGAAGACTACCTCTACCTATGAAAGCTGGGAAGGGCAAATTCAGCAAGTACTTTGACTTAGCTAACGAGATGACCGACGAGACGTTGTCTCGACCATCGTAGCCCTGATAGTATTTACGGCGGTCTTATAGAAAAGAGCCTCGATCAATATATCAAAGGGTTCTCGCTAAGGTTGGCTCAAAGGCCAATACAGATGCCTCTGTCTGCGGCCCTGCAACCGATAGCTCAGCCCTTGGGCATGACTCATGACGCATGATATTACAGATTTATCATTTATATTAATTAATTTCTAAGTCTTTATTCACTCAAAATTCATAGATATGTAAACTTTTTTTGTTATTGATGACATACTGGCTGGTTGCAAAAAAAAATCGATTATGTTTTTTTTTATGGAATAGGAGGACAAACGAGCGTACGGGTCACCTGTTGTTAAATGATCACCGCCGCCCACAATCTCTTGCAACACCGAAGGAATCACAGGAGCGTTGCCGGCCTTTAAGGAAGGTGTACGCGCTTTTTTTGAAGGTACCCATGTCGTATCGTCCCGGAAACACCGCACAAGGAAGCTCATTCCACAGCTTTGTAGTACGTGGAAGAAAGCTCCTTGAAAACCGCACTGTGGAGGACCGCCACACATCCAGATGGTGGGGATGATATTCTAACTTGTGGCGTGTCGTGCGAAGGTGGAATTAAATATAAATTAAAAAATTAAATGAAAGGGAATTTGTTTGAATTTAGTGCGTTTTTATTGCTACGTTTAGTCTTGATTTTTATTCATTTAAAATAAGTTAGCGACAAAATTTAATTGTTAGATATTCTTTACGTCATGGAGCGACGTCATTTGACGACAAATGAAATGCAAAGAACTGTAGGGATGTTGCAAGCGGGAAGTAATCAATCTCAGATATCTCGGCGTTTTGGCATTCATAGAAGTGTTATTTGTCATCTGTGGCAGCGCTACAATAATACAAGGGAACCAGCTGAACAGCATTCAGGCCGTAAAAGGAGTACAACCACTCGGCAAGACCGGTACATACAACTGACTGCAAGACGCCAGCCGATGTTAACCGCTCGAGAGATAAGTTTGAGATTACAAAATTCAAGTGGTGTTGATGTAAGTCCCCAAACTGTGCGAAATTGACTGCTCATGCAGCTACTCATGTACGACCTACGAGCTCGACGCCCAATTAGGTGTCCACCGATACGTCATAGGAATCGCGCTCGTCGAAGTGAATGGGTAGAGAACGCAGAACATGGACTCAGGATTAATGGGATAAAATTATGTTTTCCGATGAGTCGCGATTCGGGTTTAGGTCTGATACAAAAAGGGTGCGAGTGTACCGTCGGCCGGGAAATACTAAAAGGCTCAGGTGCATTCAGGAAGTTCATCCATACAGCGGCTCAACAGTTATGGTATGGCCGGGTATAATGATCAACAGGCGAACTGAGCTCGTTTTTGTAAATGGAAACATGAACGGTGAAAATTACGTTGAGGATATTCTCAGACCTTATGTGCATCCATTTTCACAAACCTTTGGCTCCGATTTTACGGTAATGCATGTTCACATACAGCTCGGCGAACCACTCAATACTTGGCAACGGAGAACGTCCGGGTATTGCCCTGGCCTGCACAATCGCCAGACCTAAACCCCATCGAGCACGCATGCTCCAGAGACGTGTTTTGAAGGACTTGGACGGAGTGACAACAACCCAACAGCTGAAGGATTTGCTACAATTCCATTGAGAGCGAATACCGCAAGATGACATAAACAGTCTCATTAATTCAATGAATAATCGTTGCCGACAAGTTCCGAATAGCAGAGGAGGCCATACTTTGTATTAAATTATCCTATTCTTTCACAATAAATTCCTTTTCTTTAGAAATTTCATTTTGTTTAAAAAAATGTTTAGTTGCTTATGTACCTCAGTTTCTGCAGTATATTGTAATATTGTTAATTTATGTTAATAAAAGAACTTATAATGACAACAGCTGTTATTTTTACATCATAGGACCATAAAAGTATTTTTTTAAAAATAAAATACAACGTTATATGAAAAACCATCCTAAAATATAAATTAGTACCTGATGCTTAGACTTTTTTGATGTGTGTAATAATATGACAGCACCTAAGACTACTCCTGTCAAAACTATTGCTATCTAAAAGGGGCACGCGGGGACTACAGTCCGTTCACAGATATTTTACCTCTGACAGAAGACATTATATGTTTTCTTTATGTTGGTGTTCCTGTCGAGTCGTTCTGTGAAGTTCTTAGAGTTTTTCTTTAATATTTGTGATATTTCATCTGTTAACATGCCGAAAACAATTCAAAGTAGCAGAAGAAATATTATTCTATCGATGCGTGATTTCTGTGAAAGAGAAAAAGAAAATAATGCTCCTTTAATTCCATTTGGAAATGTTCGTCAACCAGTTGCCGCCATGACGGGTATGTAAATTAGGGTTACCAATCTTTAGTATTTTCCCCAAATTTAGTAGAAACTTGATATCCTAGCGTTACCGCCATCAGTACATAATTTCTGTCGCGTCAACTGTTATTTTCTCTCACCGTAAATGTTAGACTGCTTGTTATCGTTCTTGCGAGTACAGTTACTATCTTGTGACTTTTTTGTATGTTTTATTTTTATAGTAATATAATCAATCATTTGCTTGAATTTGGTATACAAGTTCTATGATCTTTATATTTGTCTTTTTAATATATTATATGATTTCATAATTTAATATAGTAATCATTGTCAATTAGTATAAGTCGCCTTGAGTGGTTGTATTTTGAATAAATAAATAAAATAAATGCCAAGCTGACCTCTATTTTTTAAATAGAACTACAATTTTCGTTTGGCAGCATTTGATACGATTAGGTAAAAATGTAAATAGGAACATTATTGGTAAGAAATAGCTCTCTACAAATATATACAGCTATTTTTAATTTAAAATAAAATAGGCTTTATAAAGTAAAACTTTTTTCCTGTTTCAGGAATATCTGAAAAAACCGTAAGCACCATAACTAAAGAAGGCGAAGTTGCTGCATCCACTTTTCAAAAGATTTCTACACCCAAAAAAAACGCAGCCAAGAAAAAAAAAATTTTGATCTGTGTGCAGTTCGAAATAAAATACTTGAAATGTACACCGTCAGAAAGGACGTACCGACTTTGGGGAAACTCTTAGCAGAGTTAAAAATTGATATAAATTTTCGTGGAGGTCGAACTACATTATGGAAAATTATACCTACCTACGAAAAAATGCTGTGTGAAACTCTATTTCACTATTTCTTGTGAGAAAGTGAAATATCGTGAAAAACGTATGATAGCTATGAATGATAGGTAGCCTAAAACGCAAATAGATTACTTTATTTCCGATTAAGATAATTATCCGGATAAATATATTGTGGTTATTACTGTGTACCTAACTTAATACAATAGACAGCTTACAATTAATACACTAAACATGCTTTTTTAACATACAAAGTACTCATAAATGGGTTGGTAATTCTTTGTTACTAGTTAAATACTTTTGATAAGCTTATACATATTTTTTGAGTTATTTTCATATTGTAATTATTATCATTTCGTATCTTACTGAACAGTTTATTAAATTGGAATAACGAACTTCGCTCCTGACGGATCACTTAATTGTTTTTTTATTTTAAAATAATATTATTAGATAGGCATATTCTTAAAGATATATAAAGGTATAGTCTTACATTAAGTAAGAAAGCAAACGGAAATTAATATAATAAGATAGGTATAAATAATATTATAAGATAGGTATAATAATATTATAAGATAGGTATATTTTTTATAATCGGAATCCGAATAGTAAAACTATTTAAATAACTTGTCGTATTATTTCTACTCTTCTACCCGATACTATTCATTCACTGCATAAATACAATTAAGTTCATTCGTTTATGCGTACGATGATTCCCATTTGTACGAATTATCTCTCGGTACGAGCTGGTTCTCTGTATGCCACATTTATTAGGAAGTTAGGAAAAACAGACTTTAATAATAAATATATCACACTGATGTAATTATTATTGAAAATTAACCTTTGAATAACAAAAATTAAAATTTGGTTAGCAAATTTCTGTTATGACTCCAAATATAAATTTAAATACGTTCAACCGTCCCAATAACAAAAGATCTTATTACAAACTTTACGTTCAAATCATTATATTGTAAGAAAAAAAATATCATCAATACCGTAAAATTTAACTTGTTGTTTGATGGAGTCATAGAAACTAAATATGGCAATATAACGCTCAGGTTAGGTAACCTAACGGCTAGAGGTAAAATAACTGTGAACGCACTGTATTGGAACATGAATTAGTTTTAAAATGCACCAGCAGAGTGCGTGTGTACTAAGTTCAGTGTTGAAAAAAATATTCATAGAATTAGCAATCTAATAAGAAAATAAGATGTTGTCGTCTTCATTTTGATAAATATATTCATTTCTACGAAAACATTTATGATATTGTCTGTTTCAGTAAATGATTCGATCAAGCCATTGCAATGTTGACAAAAGTATATTTCTGTTCAGTAAATTTGTGTATACTTTAGAATTCTAAACTGTATTTGTATTCACATTTTAAATGTGGTATATAAAATTAAATAGTCAATATTTGTACATTCATTAGTTTTAGTTTTATTTATTTAGAGCATTGGTAACAAGACCATTAGCTCAAACCAAAATTCAATAAACGAAGAATATTTAAATCATTTTACGTTAAATTTGTACCTTTATCCATACTTACATTTTTTTAACACAGTCTGAATTTAGTTTTATTATCTCTAAGAAACTACAACGAAACGATAGCTTTGTAAATTTTTTCAACAATAAACAATATTACTACCGATAGTAAACAAAATTTGGATCAATGCCAACTTATAGAAAAAAAACTTGATAATTTTCTGCCACTGAGTTGGTGTCATCTACGCTTCACGCGAAAGCAGTTCTTTTGAGAGTGCTCGATTGTGCGAAGCGTTGGTGTAGTTGGAACACTCAACGTTGAGCATTATGCCGCATAAATGCGCTCTAGTGATGTGATTGGAAAACTACCGTTGATACATAAACCAACAATATTTTTTTTATATGAGAGGGGGCAAACGGGCAAGAGGCTCACGCGATGGGGAGAGGTGAGGCAACCGCCCATGGTCATCCGCAACAACAGGTGTGTCAAGAAATGCGTTGCCGGCCTTTAAGGTGGGAGTATGCTTTTTTTTTGAAGGTCCCTAAGTCGTATCTGTTCGGGAAGACTGCTGCCGGTAGTTGATTCCACAAAGTGGCTGTGCGAGGCAAGAAATTCCTAACTGCAGGCGGTGGCTTTATACATATTTTTACGCAGCACTATCGGGGGAATGCCATCGGGCCCGCTCGATTTGTGAATGTCCAAGGTGAGAAGCGCCTTAAGCACGGCGCCATGCCGGATTTTTACCTCCGGCATGTATGACTCGCACCGCGGAATATGCGGTGGTGGTGCACCTTGGTCATCCAGAGTCGAGTTGGACCCCCTGCATGATCGGTGGTACGTGAGCCTAGCCATTCGGCGTGGTGGGCGTTAAAATCGCCAAGAAACACGATCTCTGCAGTGGGGATCTGCTCCAACACGGAATCTGTAGCCATTTGGATGTGTTCGAGGAGCCGGTCAGTCTCTGCGTTACTGCTATGGGACCTATACAGGCATGCGTAGATTTTCCCCCTCCAGAATACTCGGGGCAGCCTGGGTAACCACTATTAGGTACAGGTCCTAATTGTGGACGCGCAGGGACGGATTCTCCAGGGCTGCATAGCCTGGTACCGTCCTGGAGTAGTCTATTTTTAGTCCGTGCTGCCATTTGTATTTGGGAGGAGGGGTGTAGGCCTCCGGATATAATATAATAATAAAAAATAATCCAATTAATTTGTTTATAATAGGAATATATTATATGTAATAAAAAAAGCATGATATGTTACCGCCGTCTCTATTCCTAAGTGGGAATTAAAATTGTCTACCGAATAGTATCAATGTTGTAAGATTGTAAACCGTGGCTCTATGGACGGCAATTATATATTCCTCCCTTTCTCTCTTCTTGAATTTATGTACTGAAAAAAGAAAATCATGTTTCCACTTCCCAGTTTATGTTCATTCTAAAAGCAAACTATTGAATTCTATTTCATATTCTTCAAGTTTATGAATACTTCAGTTATTCACACCCATATTATTTTTTCTTTTTTGTTTTAACTACCTATAATGATTGAAGGTAGAGCAAATGTAAGTTAAATTTAAGACGCCCGTAAGTAGATAACAGACAATTCACATGATTATATGTTATAACCTAATGTAATGCTTCTTTCAGGAACTTCCCGACTTTCTAGTCTTTCGCACTGTTATAAAATACTGCCTCTTCATAATTATCGTGCCCGTTTTGTCATTCTTCTCTGCGAAGACTTTATTTGATGGCATTCTAAGATTGGAGCCCATCACAAGCAGTGTATATTCTGCTGTTGTAGCTGTAATTGTGTTACATGTTACTTTAGGTTTGTATATATACAGGGCTTACAGTGAAACAGAACATACCCCAGCCAAACCTGTTAAAAAGGATTAGGCTATACCCATACTCATTTTTATATTAACAGATATCACAATATTTAACATAATGGATAGTCTTTACATGAAGGGAGAATTATTACAAATTCACACAAAAGAATCTGAGGTGATTGAAGGTAGATTCTATAGTATGACACTGGATAAGTCTAAAATTTCTTTGTATAATGTTAAGGAACTCCCTGATGGTGATAAAAGTGAAGGCATATGTCACTATTATGACACTGAAGTGAGAAACATTGTAAAGCTTCAAGAACAGAATGAGACAACATTCTTAAAAATTTCACTAAAGGAGTATGCAGATATACTGAAAACTTCAATGAAGTATAAATATCTAAACCAGGTCGATGCTAGCTTTCATAAGGCTATTGATGACTTGTATCAATATACCTACATAGCTGTGAGTACAGATGGTGTGGACATGAGCAGAAAATGTAAAATGCCCTTTCTAGTTGTGTCAACACCTCATCAAATTTATGTATTTGATATTCATATTATGCAGTATCATGCATTCGATGCTGGCTTGAAAAAGCTTCTTGAAGATGACAATGTTAAAAAGATTGTCCATGATTGTAGAAAACTATCTGATTGTTTATATCATAAGCATAATGTAAAGTTGAAGTCCATTTTTGATACTCAGGTGTGTATTGTATTTGTACCAAGTGTTTGACTAAGTTCTAACATTATTTATCACATATAAATTTACATGGTCATCTGCTCTATGAATTTGTGTCTAATATGATAGTTTTATTTTTATGAATTTATTGAAAGTGGTTAATCTAATATTTGAAATATTAACTACAATTTGATTTAAATAAATCACTTTTAAAGGATTAAAACGCGTGTAATTGTAACGGTTTTTCATTAGATGTTTGTGTAAAAGTTACTGGGATCCAATAATCTCTAAATTAAAACCCATAACTACACATACCAAAAAAGAAGACACTGTCAGTAAATTTTGCCAAAAACCATCTGTGTACAGCAAATACCACCTCCGAGGAAATAAATGGCGCTAAACTTCATAATGACAACTACGAAAAATACTATCTTTGACTCACTTCATCTGCAGTCCCCCTGAATACGAGATCTGGAAAGGTCTTGAAACATCGGGTTAACTAAAATAAAAATGTAACTTTTACACAAACATCTAATGTTAATCATAATTATCATCTAAAACCGTTACAATTACATGTGTTTTAATCCTTTTAAAGTGTTTTATTTAAATATGTAACAATCAAAGAAAATACTATGTACAATTTGATTTATAGGTAGTATAATAATAAATATATCACACTGATGTAATTAAAGTAAATAAAGAGTGCAGTATACACAATATAATTAATTTATGTCTTTCAGGTGGCAGATCTTATAATATCAAGGAATAAAGTTGGCCATGTTCCTAAATATGTGAAATCATTAGCTCAATGTCTTAATGCTTACTTGGGATTAAAAGCAAACACAGTAAATGAGAAGGTGAGTGTGACAAGTTAAAATTGGCTTAAATTTTAAAACAAAGATAAATATTATAAATAAAACATGTTTTAGCTATCTTAACAGACACTCATATGATACAACATAATATAGGCCTTGAAAAATATACACATTTTTATTTGAATGAAGTCAATAATCTTAAATAAAGTCAAAACTCATGTAAGTGTTATGTTACACAAAACGTAATATTTACACTCTGATTCACTTAAATATTAAGTTGAATATATTATATACTTAATACTTTTATCATCCAACTAAAGTTATTTCTACAGCTAATACTGAAGTGTCACTTGTATAATTAAAGACATTTTGTTTAACCAGGTTTTAAGGTTTCTTTTGTTTTTAGGATTTAAGTTTCTTACATACCTAATTAGACAAAAAATACAGTACTTACATTTTATTACAAAACCATAATAGAATGATTAATTTTCAACAATTTAATATTGAAATAAAATATTTCAGCTTGACATTGTGCAGTGTACTGAAAGACCACTGCCTATAAACATTTTGGAAAGCTTGGCGAAGAATATAGCTTTCCTTCACCGTTTATCAGAGATTATAAACGAACAAATGATGTTACCATTTGTTAGAGGAGTTGAATGCTTCATAGATAGTATTCGGTCCTGTGATGATTTCAAAGCTTGGGAATTGTGCAACAAATATAACGAAGTACCAAAGGGTTTCAAAAACGCAATTGAGTATTAACATTCCTTTCAAATAATAAAATATAGAATTAGGACCTTTTTATTTTATTTTGTTCTGTAATTGCCCTGAGAAATTATGCCATGAAGGCATTAAACTTTTTTTTTGTACTTTAATGTGATTCTTTTTGTGCTCAAATTAATTTTTTTTTGTCAGTATTGTTAATGGTCACAAATAGAAATATAATGTTGTAGGCTACTTAATTATTATTAATAGGCTATTTACTTTAACACCACCTTCAAAAATTCTATTGGATTTATAAAAATAACTAATTCAGTACCATTGATTCCTTGTGACAAAGCACTAAAAGACTAGGCTTTTCAATTTTATTTTTTTATTAAATGGTTTATATTGATGAGTACTGAAAATTATTATTAGTTAAATTATACCTGCACTCTATAAGGCCTGATTTGAGGGCAAAAATACTCAAACTGACTAGATACCCTTAAGTAATTGCTTTTAATGGTAAATTAAGTATATTTACTGCCAGTTGCACAAAGCATCCTTAAAGTTAATGTTACATTAAATATAATACCGTCATTGTCTTTTCCATTATGACTATCAAAGATAGCATGTGATATAATGAAGCATCAACTTTAAATATGCCTTCAGCAACTGGAGGTTAGACACACGATGAATACTTATCATTAAATTTAAGAACCTTTACACATAAGCTGGTGGTTTCTTAGATATGTAAGGTAAGCATTTCTGCTTGATGCATTGCATTATTGCTATTTGTGAATGTACTATTTCTGATATTATCTGCTTAAGAAAAACAATAATATTTGCATGTTATTTTCTGGGGGTTCAGTGGATATGTTTTTTTTATAGGCATTAAGGTGAAAATGTATTGACAGAATTACAGTATATTTATTGTCTTGTAAAAATACAGACTTTAATGCAGATGACCACCATCCATCTATCAGAGTCTAAATAATAATTGATGCCAATGTACACTGGCATTGTCCAAACAGTGCAGTTAGTCATAACATCAAGAATTATTCTGTAAAATATGCCTGTTGTTATAATGAAATTGTTTCACAGCAGAAACCGTGCATATATAAATTCTCTTATAGAAAAATAATTATGGGTCCCAAATTGAAATAAAAAACTATCCTATCTCTCAGTTGGACTAAACTGCACTCCATGAAGTAATCCCTATTAAAATATGTTCATTAGTTTTGGAGTTCACTGGAAACAAACATCAGGACACAGGATTTATATTTATTAAGATTTATCATAGGCATTAAAAAAAATCATAATTGCGAAGAGACTGGATTTTTTTAAGTCTGTTAAAATCTATATCAGCTTAATTTTAATATTATGGTGTTCTAACATCTCTCTGGCTATAAAACCACAAGATTTTAGCATTAAATAAGTTTTAAGGAACTAATCCAAGTCTAATCACATGTGAGTAGGTACTTTGTACTAAAGCACTACTGTTTTTTTTACTGCTACTATTTTTTTGTATCCTTGCATACCAAATCAAATATATTTTTGATGAAATAAGGTTTCTATTTTTTTAAATTTTTCGTTCATTAGAACATAAAGTTCTAAGAATGGAAATAAAGCTTTCAATTTTAAATTTATTCAAATATAGGTAAAGTACATTGTAAGTATATATCGTAAGTAGATATTAGATCCAAAATCCTGTGCGTATTTTAGTCCCTACGTATTTAATGTGAACATAACATGCTTAAATTATATTTCAAGTAAAGGGATTGTGAAGTTGCTTCAATAAAGTATATTCTGCTTAATGTGTTTGTTATTTGTACTAACCCGGTTCGGTAGTGTTAGAGGTGGTGGGTATCTTCATTAGGTATAATGTATAAATTCAAAAAACCGTGCCAATGAAGAAACGAATATAAAGTTGCGGTCACTTTTCCTCATAACAACACTTCTTAACCTTATGATTTTTAATTAATCAATGTTAGGAACTAGGCGAGTCATTAATTATGGGAAGTGTTATCAAAGAATATGACTCATTTAATAAGTAATAAGTGGCATCGTCTGCCCATAACAGAGACACTTTCAGAGTCGCAAACTACCTATCACCAAACAGCCGATGATCCGCTACGCGCGTTACGACCCTGGCAACATCGCGCAACGCCAGTCATTTATGGGCCTATGGACTTGCATCCCGTGCCATTAAAAAAAAATAAGTCATTCGTGAAGATTCAAAAATGGAATTTTTGATGGGCCTGCCATTGTACTGGCTCATAGCAGTTGCAATAATATGCTATTACGGCAACAATACTGCCACAGAATGTCCATTTAGCGCGCATTGTATGCTCCTTAAGATATACTGTACCTATATTGTAGGTAATGTACTCGTTACAGTAAATTTATAAACCGGTTCGATTATGTATTTATTGAAAATGAACGCCAAAAATGCCTTTTTTGGTAAAATCAGGCATCGTCTACCAAACAGTTTGGGGGGTGTGCAGACGGGCCCATAGATAATAAACTTATATAACTAGGGCCTCTCGAAATTTTTTCGTTCTGGTGATGTCTAATCGGGTGCGCATTGGAACTGAACGGTCGTTACGAGAAATTTCCTACGGTGTGCGGGCCCCGGAACAAAAGCGAAAATTATCATAATTTGCTGCAGGCCTAAAAACGGGCGTGCAGTCATTTAGACACTTATCAAAGTTGCGTTAGCATTTGGATGCCTTGAATAAAATTCATATTGGCAGTTATAAGCGCGCGTTTCATCCAAACTTAGGTACTTATTAGCGACTCGCACGTGATGGATTAACAGCTTTGTACAGATAAGCAGGTTAAATTATAAAACAAGAGTAACATTGAAAATAATTATATAATCATCATTAATTCTTTTTAATTTACACTTTAGATAAAAATAGATTTGGATAAAATGCTAATCCTTCAATAGATTCGTCTCTGCAAGCTAAACCCAATCTTTCTGTAGTAAACAGTCGTTCTCGGGCAAGTAGGACGGAAACATTTGCAATTTGTGATAGTTTTTCTGGTGTGAGTGCGCCGTTTTCTTCAATCTGTAAGAATGAGCATAATATATAGGTAGGTATAACATTTTTACATAAAGAAGATCAGTAAGTATAATCACACAATAGAAACTGAAATAGTTTGGGAACCTCTGCTTTATAGATAAAGTTATTAAATACTCATTATTTTGTAATATAAGAGATCTATTTATGTGAAATGTATATGTGAGAGTTCTTTCTGAAGGATACCAACTCTTTTCTGGTCTCCATTCTAGTGTTCCACCTACCATTTTAATTATGAAAGAGGAGGACAAATGAGCGTACGGGTCACCTGATGTTAAGTGATCACCGCCGCCCAGGTGCTACTGCAACGCCAGAGGAATCAGTAGCGTTGCCGTCATTTTGGTAGACTTAGGTAGGTGTAGTACGCGATTTTTTAAAAAGGCATCCATGTCACTCCTCAGTTTTGTTGTATGTGGAAGAAAGTTCCTTGAAAACCGCACTGGAGGAACGCTACACATCTAGATGGTGGGGATGATATCCTAATTTATGGCGTGTTGTGCGAAGAAGAATCAGGTGATACAGCTTTTCGAAACACTCTCCGTGATAAATGCGATGAGACACAATGGAGCGACGGCTCTATGCAACGCCAAGTGATCTAGCCGTTGACAGTGGATCGCCGACAATTCGAGCAGCTCTGCGTTGCACGCGGTCGAATGGTTCGAGCTGATACTTAGCTGCGCCAGACCAGAGATGATAGTAATACTCCATGTGGATCTGCACTTTGTAGAATGTGGGCCGCCTTGAATTATTGCCATGCTCTATTTATGACGTCCAGCTTCTTTGAAGCCAATTTAGCTTTGCAATCCACATGACCACGGAATTGGCAATCGCTCGAGATTTCGAGACCCAGTATTCCGTAATGAAATCGAGAAGGTTTTTATCTCTGATGTATGCAGTACTATTGACAGTTTTTTAAGTATATACTAGTTACCATCTGACTAGTCGCTTTGGCCACTTCCTCATCTCTCTGGCTGTTGAGCTGAAGAACACACGCTCCACTCGGGAACTTCCGTAGAGACATCGGGGCATCTATTGTTTGCAGCAATCTTAAAACAACATACAGACAGAATCAGTTACCAATCTAAAAAACTTTGATACAATTAATAATAATAATATTGACACACTCTTACACAAATTATCCTGCCCCAAGCTAGGCATTATAGCCTGTGCTATGGTTGCAAGACAACGATATATTTAATACAATACATTTATTTAAACATACAAAAATACAAATAAACATCCATGACTCGGAAACAAACATTCATCATATAAATGATTGCACCAACCGGGATTCGTACCAGGGACCTCTAGCTCAACAGGCAGAGTTACTAACCACTGGCTTGTAATTAAAATTGTATTGATTCTGCGGCGCATCAATCAAAAACGCGTTCTCATGCGAACCATCAAGATGAGGAAAGTCGCTTATTTAGGCAGGATAGGTACGAACTCCTGCAACTCATCATGATGGTAAAAGTTTCCGCGGAAGAAGAGGCGTCCTTCGCAAGAAAAAAGTTTTGGTCGCGCAACATCCGAGAGTGGATAGGAATTTCGGCAGAACTATTTCGCGAAGAACAAAGTTGAATTTACAAAGCTGACTGCCAACCTCCGCTAGAGGCAAACGAAGAAAAAGATACATAAAAATAGAACCACTCTTATGCGACACACGCCTTTTACAGACGCATTGCTAGATTTAAAAAAACTTTTACTGAACTGTTTGATTGCTCACTGAACGAGTTTATAATGGGGGTAGTTGGTGTATGTTCTACAAATATTAATTATCTAGTATAATAGGTAAAGATCGTTCGTTTTACACACAATTTTTTCAATGTTCGACTCACAATTTATCGGTTTGGGTACCGACTACTTTCGGACCATTCGGAGGTCCTTCATCAGCGTGTGTATAGTGGGTTCGCGATAACGTCCCTTCTCTTACGGCTCGTAGTCGCGGCTGGATCACTGACACTATTGGTGTCCACGGGTGCACAAAATGAACTCACAATGACCACTACGTGATCATCGGCACTATGGGTCTTATTGTCAGAGCTCAACCCTGAAAATTTGGTGGACGGTCAATTGATCGGCTGTGAATTATCCGAAATTAGTCAGTACCCACACCGATAAATCGTGAATAAATTAGTCAACAATGTCTCACGAAAGTTTTAATAATTTAACTCTAACTCTATAAGTTAATTTAAATACTTTTAAGTCAAGCCTCTATCGCAATAGGTTACCCTGTAAGGATAGGGGCTGTATTGGTTAAATAAATAAATTATAAATAATTTTTGATTATTTACTTGCATGCATTCAATAAGTCTTCTGGTGATATTAACTCTAGACCTCTAGCTCTGTTGACCCTGCACCAAACATCTGCTAATGACATAAGTCCGCCACATTCCTGGAAACAAAAATAATATGGTTTAATTCCTTTTTTATGGAAAAGGAGGACAAGCGAGCGTACGGGTCACCTGGTGTAAAGTGATCACCGCCGCCCACATTCACTTGCAACACGAGAGGAATCACAAGAGCGTTGCCGGCCGTTAAGGAAGGTGCTTTTTTTGTAGGTACCCAAGTCGTATCGTCCCGAAAAACACCGCACAAGGAAGCTCATTCCACAGCTTTATAGTACATGGAAGAAAGCTCCTTGAAAACCGCACTGTGGAGGACCGCCACATATCCAGATGGTGAGGATGATATCCTAACTTGTGGCGTGTCGTAAGGTGGAATTAGGCGGCAGGAATCAGGTTAAACAGCTCTTCGGAACACTCCCCGTGATAAATGCGGTAGAAGACATACAATGAAGCGACTTCTCTACGCAACGCCAAGTGATCTAGGTTTAAATGGATCGAGCTGATACTGGGGTGCGCCTGACCAGAGATGACAGCAATACTCCATGTGTGGCCGGACCTGCGCTTTGTAGAGCGCTAGTATGTGGGCCGGCTTGAAGTACTGCCGTGCTGTATTAATGAGTTTCTTTGAAGCCAATTTGGCTTTGCCCTCCAGATGACCACGAAATTGGCAATCGTTCGAGATTTCGAGACCCAGTATTCTGATACTAGGCGAGGCTTTAAGGCAAGTGTTGTCGAAGAGCGGTGATACGACAAATGGGTTTTTTTAGTGGTTAACGCGCAAACTTGAGTCTTCTCGGGGTTAAATTGGACAAGGTTCAATTTACCCCATTCCGCGACCTTCTCAAGAGAGGACTCGATAGAAGACACAAGTTTCTCCCGGCACTGGTCGACGATTTCCCGAGAGAGACCTGCATGGCCCATGTGTACGGGATCACCAGTGCTGTCGTCTGCATAGCAATGAATGTTGGAGGTGTCCAACATATCATTGATATGCAGAAGAAACAGCGTGGGAGACAGCAAACAGCCTTGGGGCACTCCAGCATTCACGGGCTTCGGGTTCGAGCAATATCCGCCGACAACGACCTGTATGCTGCGCCCAGTGAGGAAGCTGGAGGTCCAGTTGCACAAGCTCTCGGGAAGCCCAAATGATGGAAGTTTGGAGAGGAGCACCTTGTGCCATACACGATCAATGGCTATATCCAGGCTAACTGCCAGGCCTTCCCCCTTGCTTTCAATAGCCGCAGCCCATCTATGTGGTGAAACCCGTATTGTCGGTCGTTGATCAACTGGTGAGCCTCTAGGTATACAAAGAGCTGACGGCTTATTATGCTCTTCATGATTTTGGAGAGCAGGGAGGTAATAGCAATAGGGCTGTAGTTTGCCGGATCCGAACTGTCTCCTTTTTTTGGATCGGATGGACAAGGGCTGACTTCCGTGAGTCAGGGACTACGCCTTTAGAATAAGAGTGCCGGAATAAACGCGTTAACACCGGCGTCAATGCCGGTGAAATGCCATCCGGCCCGCTCGACTTCCTGACGTCCAACGAAAACAGAGCTCGCCTAACAGTTTTCTGTCTGAACTGTCCTTCAGGCATAGAACTCTGACACCGCGGGATGGTCGGCGGTGTATTTCCGTTGTCGTCAAGAGTCGAGTTGGAGGCGAAAAGAGTGCACAAGAGATCGGCTTTCTCTTTTGCCGTATGGGCCAGGGTGTCATTCCTCATGTGCAACGGCGGCATGGACGGCTGGCTGAAATTACCAAGAGCAGCTTTCGACAACGACCAGAACTTGCGTGTTTCGGTCGGGTAACTGGAAAGCTGCTCGCCGATTATGACGACGTGTTTTGACTTTGCACGGGCGATTTGCCGCTTAAAAATCTGGAGGCACGGTTGTATTTCCTATTAAGATCTATGCAGTTCGGATCCTTTGTGCCCAGCGCCTGTTTTTTGCAGTCAGATGCTGCTTTAAGTGACGCATCGAACTAGGGCTGTGATCTGCCACCGATCGATACTACAGAGCTTGGTATAAAAATATCCATGCCCTGTAGTATCACATCGGCTACTGCAACGGCGCAGGCACTAGGATCATCCGAAGGGAAACAAACCCTGCCCCAAGGGTAGGATGCAAAAAAGGAACGCATCCTATCCCAATCTGCTGACTTGTAGTGCCAAACGCGGCGGTGGTCTTCGATGTTGGCGTCGGATAGGCACTACACTCCTGACCAGGCAATGGTCGGACGTTCCGAGAGGGGCGTCGACAAAGACCTGGTAACCATCGGTATGTGTAGTCAGCAGAAGATCCAATAAGGACGGCATGTGGCTATCCACATCCGGGAGCCGCGTTGGCAACTCAACCAATTGCGACAGACCATACGCCAATGCAAAATTATGCACAGATGCACAGGTAGCTTATTTTAGGTTTGATTGCATTTGTTTAAAAAAAAACAATCATGTTTATTATTTTTAAAGATAAACTTAGAAACATACTCGTTAAAACACAATTTTTATTTAATTTAAGCCGCTTTACCAACAATTTCTGAAAAAAAAAAATCGCGGCATTTACCGAGCCCCACTCTCCCTACGTGAAAGTGAGTCAGCCTGATGGGATTCCCTTAAACCAGTCACATAATTAATACCAGCCCCTATTCATATTTTATTTAAAATCAAATAAACTTTATTCAATTAGTCTTTAGCTAAGCGCTTTTGACTCATCAATACAAATGTTTAAAATTACTGAATCTACGATATGCTCGTGAGAAGAACATTCAAAAACTCAACGGCCACTCTTTTCATTGTAACAGGGCGCCTACATTCCCGAAAATGCATGGATCATCTTACCAGCAAAACTCCGACCATCATATCAGATAACTGCTGCGCAAGGCCCATATAATACTCCGAGTCAGATCGGAATGCATCCCTGGTAACTGGATCATCAATACCAAGGCTCATTAGGTATGATTTAAATCTGACAGTGTCATCTTCTGATATATCGCCCTGTTTGTCCTGTTAATTATGACGCATTATTAAATTATCTCTTATTAGTTATTACATACAGATAGATACAATACTTAAAAGTTAATTGTTACGATTTGGCTGGAAATTTATTTTTAAATTGTATTGATTAAATTTTTTATTCATTTGCTTATGTCAAATGAATTCCAGAAATATTTTTGTTCTAAATATACTAATCTATTTTGTACCAAAATTAGTAGACGATGCGGGACTCGAACCCGCGCCTTTCGGATTCCCTTCAAGTGCCTACCAATTGAGCCAACCATCCGAGTGTCGCATCAATCGTAAATCTTGATATGTCTTGTTCAGCTCACAGGTTGTGGCTTCATCTACAGGATCTACTTTACAGTTGATAACCTGCTCAGCCCCAATAATTGCATATTAGGAAATTGACTTGAGTGTCGCTCTTTCAAATCTAAACTGGTTTGTTTGTAAACTTTCACTTCTGGGATTAAATATGCAAAGTCAATTTCTATACGAATGTTTTCGAACAAATCTTGACCTGTCGTCCCTCATACTCACTTAGGTAAGTACCTCATAAGTTTTAGAAATAACCATGAGGTATTACTAAAACTGTTTGATATATATACTTATAAACTATAATTTAAATTAGTAAGCTAACTTTTAATGATGTAGCAGATACGGGGTATGGAGTATAAAGAGTTCAACAGTATCAGCTGGGTTTTAACTCAGTACGATAAATACTAGTGACAAATATATCCACTACAGATTTAGATAATAAATTTATTTTAAAATATCTATAATAATCTATTGTAACTATACAACATATTGGGAGAAATATATATTGAAATTCAAATTCAAAAACACTTTATTCATGTAGATCACGGAAATGACACTTATGAATGTCAAAAAATATAAAAAAAGTTTTGTTTCTTATTGAATTTACCGCTACTTCGTAAAGGGTTGCGCTAATGAGAAGAAACTCATGCCACTCTTTTAAGTCAAGATTTACATTTTAATTGTTTTACAAATCATTTCAATTACAATATATGCAAAGTGACGCAACAAAAACACTCAAATGTCAAAAACTGAAAGGCTTACACGAGTAAGTCAAAAAAAGAAAAAAAAAAGTAAATTAATACCTATACATAAGAGTTATTGAGTATAGTAGATGCATCAATCCACACACACCGTAAACAAATAGAGGCATTATGTGAGCATTTCATAAAATAAAATATATAATAACTTTAAAGGAAATAATAATAATAAAAAACACAACAAGCAGACCTCCCGGTAACAAGATCATCCAGCCACTACGAGCAGCACCCGTTCAAGAGCATGACGCATGGACCAGCCATCGCCCCCCTCGACCACATTTTAGGGAAGGGATCGACCCGCCCTACGTCGCCGCCACAAGCAGAGGCATTTAAGCGAGCATGACGATACCTGTCACGAGAAATCTATATATTTGAAGTAAAATGTGATCCCATACTAAAGACATACTCACTCTAATTTTTGATGATATAGTTTTAGAAATTGAAACCATGTCTTTTGCTTTCTCCATTAATTTAGTCAAATCTTGAAAAGCCACACTGATACTTTCATCTGTAGCCCTATGCTGCTCTTCAATACTTCTCTCGATACCCAAAATTCCCGATCTAATCTTAGAACTAGTGGGAGCAACTGATGCTTTCGGACTATTAGGGCTTGAAAAGGCATTTGTTTCTATTGGCTGTCGCTCCCATGCCTTTGACGAGACAGCATCACTAAGAGCTTTATAAAATGCTGCATCTATGCCATCTTTAAATGATAGTTTAATAAAGTGATAGGTACTTATTACCGCAGGTCCTGGTTTTTTACCTTAAACAAGAAGAAAATTTAATAAAATTTGCATACATGATAATATTTGATACAATACTATGCTAATCATACACATTATTAATCAAATAATTTCAATGTCCAGTCTCCCTTCCAAATTTAAAACTATTTCTGAGAAATTTTTGGAAGACTTAAGAGTCAAAGAAACTTGCCCAGATAAATATTATATCATCATTATCAGCATCAGCCGGAAGACGTCCAATGCTGGACAAAGGCCTCCACCAATGATCACCGCAACAATTGGACCTGCGCTGCCCTAATATTCCGGTGATCTTGACCAGATTGTCGGTCCATCTCGTTGGGGGACCTACCAACACTGAGGCTGCCAGTACATTGTCGCCATATGAGAACTTTTCTGCCCACGGGCCATCTGTCTGTCGAAAATGTGCCCTACCACCGCCGCTTCAGTTTGGCAATCATTTGGGCTATGTCGGTGACTTTGGTTCTCCTACGGATCACCTCATTTCCGATTCGATCTCGCAAGGAAACTCAGCACATAGCCCTCTCAATTGCCCTCTGAGCAGCCATGAGCTTTCTCATCAGGCCCGCAAGTTAGCAACCATGTCTGTGTACCGTAAATCATCATTGGCAACACACACTGGTTGCAAACTATAACTACAAAAACTGGTTTGATGTGGTATAAGTTGTTTAACTTAGTACAATAGTAATTAGCTAGTGTTATTACTGAAACGAAAAGTTTATTGTTTTTTTTTCTCTATTATATCTGCAATCAGTTTCCAAGCTATGAGCAGATGTGTTGGACGTCTAGGATTTTGTCGGAAGAGGGGTCCATCGACCTTTCTTCCATTTAATTTGAGTACAATTCGACTATACTATTTCGCTTGAGTATCTTTGGATGCTTTAAAGTTAGTAACTCCACTGCCAATGCGTTTGGGTGAATTGCTAGGCGATCTTTGTAATTTGAAGAATATTGTTTAATTTCTTACTTTTTTGTTTTAAATTTAAGTTCTTCATTTTGGGCTCTCTGTTTTGCTGCAATGTTGGAGTTGATCCCCAGAGCTGGATACTGTTAGTCCAGATTGGCTTTAAAACTACCTTGCATATATTGCTTCTTGTCTAGACTTAGGACTGAATTTTTCCGAGAAACCATTGTAGTCCTCGATACTTATGGTTGAGTTGCTCTCGTTTCTTTTGGAGATGTGCTTTCCAAGTAAGCCTTCAATCTAGGTTCATTCCCAACACTAATTAACAGACTCATTGTCTGGTAGTGTGGCGTCTCCTGGTCGCAGAGCGAAAGTAACGTGGGTTGACTTCGATGTACTAGCTTTAATTCACCATTTTTTTAGCCAGTCTTCAATTTTGTCCAGTCCACACTGAAGCTTTTTTGAAGCATGGTTGCGATTGTTATCACTTGCAAGGATAGGGCTGTCGTCAGCGAATGAATCTGGTGTTTCTGGCAGGTCACATGTGTAGATTGTGTACAGTACCGGACACAGAACCGATCCCTGGGGCGCTCCTGCCTTAATATCCTAGAATCCTTAGAACCTAGTTGTGTATTCACCGTCTTTGACTTGGAATATTCTTACTGAGATGTATGATTTAATTAAGTAAGCCCTTGTGCCATACTTTATCAAATGCCTGCTGTATATCTAAAATGGCTGCAGAGCAGTATTCTCTTTTTTCTAATGATTTCCTAATATGGTAAATAACTCTATGTACTTGCTCGATAGTGCCATGCTCTTGTCTGAACCCAAATTGGTGATGTGGGCTTATAGATCTTTCATTTAAGATTGTTATCATACTTGACAATACAATTTTTTCAAAGAGCTTAGACATTACAGGTAAGAGGCTAATCAGTCCATATGAGCCAACTTAATTGATAGGTTTTCCATCTCTGTTGATCATTATTATTAGTGAAATTTTCCATATGCTTGGATAATAACCAACTCTCATAATGCAATTGATGAGTATTGTAAGGAAGACTATCCCTTTTTTGGCAGTTGTATAAGGACTTCTTTGGTAATTTGGTCAAATCCTGGGCTCTTATTATTGTCTAGTTTTGATAGTGTTTTATATACCTCTCTAGTGGTAGTTTGCTTTATAGGGACATCTAATTGTAGGTCTTGGTTCAGTGTATCATCAATGTCAGTGTCTTCTATATGGGTGCCTTCATTAGGTTGGAATATGTTAGATAGGTGGTTTGAGAAAGTGACTATTCTTTGCTGTGGGGTTCTGGACCATTTACCATCTAGCTTGAGGGGTGGTTTGGTTCTTTTCGGTTGGTTTAGGTCCAATGTAGCCTTCCAAAGAAGTTGATTGTTAAATTAATGCTATTGCACACCCAGAAACCTAGTTGAAATTATACATGATCATTAAAATAAATGTAAACCTAACTTTTAAGTGCTGGATAAAAAAGCTATATCTGTCAATCGGTCAGGATCATATATCCTGATTGATTGACATTCAAATCTCAGTTGAGTCATGTTGCAATGGGATGGTCACCCATTGAGTTAAAACATGTTTTTAAGATTAAATAATATATTTTATATTTATACAAATGATTTAAGTTTTCTTTAGTGTTAATTCGGCCAATATTTGTTTTTAAAACAATTCGACACATGTTTCGGCTCTACACAAGGCATCCTCAGGATGTATTGTCTCGCCAAAATCTGGCACAAGACTCATCTCATTTTAAAAACAAATATTGGCAGAATTAACACTAAAGAAAACCTAAATCATTTGTATAATTATGGATTTCCGCAAAGTAACACCTAATTTAATAAATTTTATTTTGTATTTGGTTACCTAGTAATAAAACCGAATAAAAGGTATGTAGTATCAGAAATAATTAACATGCAATAAAAATCAATAATTGACTAATACAACAGTAGCATTTTCTACTTCAAGACTCCATGGCAATTTGGCGCAGGTTCTCATAATCTCTGCTCTTGAGGTTTCTATAGAATCAATAGATGCACAGACCAAAAAATTTACAACCCCACACTTATAAAATCAGTGGATATATAAAATAATAAATCAACTATAAAAATAGTTTAAAAGCTTCAATATCATGTGTAAAAATAAGTATTATTAAGAATGAAATGTTCTAAATAATAGCAATAATTTTTGGAAGACAGGATGCTGCTCTAAAATGAAAATAAAATGTTATTGATATTTTTTTTATCTTACCTGGAAGAGATGGTCCTAGATGTAAAATGATACGTTTTGGTCTACCCAGACCAAACATACCACCATTCTCTTCTTCCAAACAAAATACATAATATAAATAAAGAGATAAACAAATAAGTCCTTTAGGAATATCTCCAGGCTTCCCCCAAAGTAATCTATGTGAAGTGAGGACTACTTCACCATCAACGTAATGAGTCTGAAACAAGTAAATGATAAAGAATACAACTTCATATTAAATTAGGCTTGTGTATAGTGATATAGGATACTAGCAGCAACATAAACCAACTGGTCATATTAAGTAATAATTTTAATATAAATTTAAATAAATATTTACCTTATCTTCACCATCATAAAGCTTAACATTTTTGTCGCGTTTAACATAAGTTTCGCCTTCAAATAAACGAGCTTCCATGTACTCAAATCTATCCATTTCTCACTTTCTTGAGGTAGTTCAGAACTTACTTAAATATTAATGATCAATCGACTCCATGAACAAGATGTATCTTGCAGTCAGGACTCAGTACAATAATCGTTACTCGTAAGTATACTTACATCATAAAATATGTAAGTTCACTATAATATTAACAGGATATATTCACAATATACAACAATGAAAGAATTTTTTTATAATGGGTTGCATCTTATTTATAATTAGACCTTAATTAATCAACATTTAATCAATAATAAATAGTATTTTATAATAATTTAATTATAAACTTGCGCACAAATTCAAAACTTGGTACAGGGTTAACAGAATAACTTTTAAGAATTAAAAAATATAAAAAGTATTATTATTTGCTGCATTTCAGATTCAGATTACAATTATTTACGAGTTTTGATTTTGACTTTAGACTTTCGAGTTTACCTATATTTTCTTTCACTTTAGACCAAAGAGAATTTAAACATTACTTGTGACATTTGATTTTTAACGTAGGTACCTAAGAGACAAGTCACAAGTGACAATAGATTTTTTTTCATTAAAGGTCTAAAGCTCAGCTTACTTCGCGTCGCTGACAATTAGTTAGTATTTACATCTTCTTTGAAGTCGCTCGACGGTACGGATCTACCACATTACAATTGCAGAACTTAGCGGCAGCTCGCGTCAATTTTATACCAGTTCGTTGCGAACAACGTTACAAGATAAGAAATGGGTTGCTTACATACCAAGGTCACGCTAGGAGGCGAATATTTTAATTATATATTTATCTAGAGGGTTGGCCTCAAAGCTGTTTCACAACAGCTGTCAACATTCCTCATGTGCTCATAAGGAAACATTTGATTTCTAGGTAGATTTATTTTTTAGGACAATTACGTCTTTTCAGTTTTCATTTATATGTAATATACAAGTAATGATAGTCCACAGTATAGAGACATTATATTTTATTTAATTAAGAAACCTTAAAGTAAAATAAAATCAGTAAATAGATCATAATATTTTAGACAATGTACCTTGACCCCTGGAACGAGCTGCATAAATGTCCAGCAAATCAGATTTTGTCAGCTCTGCCTTTTATTTGTTTAGCAATTTGCGATGTGATTAAAATTCACAATATTTTCTTTTACCAACACATTTTTATGGCGTCATAACTGAAATAAACTTATTAGTGTACATCACAGCAGCTCGTAAAATGATGGAAGCCATCTCAGAATGTCGTAGCGCAAATTCCATTGTTTGGATCATGGTATTGATTAGCCGTACCCTTGCGAGGATCATCTCCATGGGAAGCACGCTCCCGCCTAGCTGTAAGCATACCTACTTGTAACCTATCACAGACAATCCTTCTAAATATACTGTTATTGGGCAGATTGTAGTCTGTAGAATATTTTGTGCCTTCAGGTTTTCATTGATGAAAAAAGGGAGAGCAGATTCCCTCAATAAATGAGAAATTTTTGGCTCCAGTGATACATGTTATGTCGTTTCCACATGCTTTTTGGAGTTAACATGCTTTCAACTTTTCATAACACATGTGATTTGCATTGGTAGCATCGGTGTTGAGACATTCATTTTCCAATACCTTGTGATAGTAAAACTATCTTATTGGCTTATTACTTTTGATATTATATTATAAGAATGGTCCCGTTCTACACTTGGAGTATTCTTCTATGGCTGACTTTAAACAGACGGCATATTTGTCATTTCATTTCAATATTGCGCAATATGTTATCGCACGCAACGCTCCTGTGATTCCTGTGGTGTTGCAAGAGAATCTGGCCGATGGTGATCAGTTAACAACAGGTGACCCGTACGCTCGTTTGTCCTAATTTTCCATAAAAAAAAATGGCGTGCGTACAAAGTACATATGTCAGAAGTGAAACTTCTTTGGAAAACTAATTTTTAAATCTCGTTTATATCAATTATCCTAATCTGTTCCCTAACCCAAGATTTTTTGTCAATATTAGAAATTATTAGGTATTCTACTTACTCGCAGCTACGCGCTAAACATGCACAATACAAAGCTCGTGAGGAAGATGTTTTACGTTTTCGTGGTTGCACGCTGAAGCTGTACTATATAACTCTATTAGGGAAGTTGTTCTACTTACTAGCGGTGCCATGCACTTTATGCTACGTTCACCCTTTCTCACTCTATCTCAATCGGTGTCAATCTCCCTCTCCCCCTTCTTGGATAAAAACGTCCCACATTTTTGTGACACTATATTGGCACAATGCTGCTTACTGGATTTAATAAATGATCCCAAATTCGTTCTCTGCACCCCCGAGAACATCTGATTCGATATCCATATTGTCATAATCATAAATTTGAGTGGCAGCCATCTTAGATTGCAAAAATTATCCCAAATTCGTTCTCTGCACCCTCGAGAACCTCGGATACGATATCCATATTGTTGTAATAATTGCGCGGCAGCTATCATGGATTTCAAAAATCATCCCAAATTCGTTATCTGCACCCTCTAGAACCTCAGATTCCATATCCATATTGTTGAAATCATAAATTTGCGTGGCGGCCATTTTGGATTTAAAAAATTACCCCAATTTCGTTCTCTGCACCCTCGAGAACCTCGAACTCGATATCCCTATTGTTGATATCATGAATTTGCACGGCGGCCATCTTGGATTTCAAAAAATGATCCCAAATTCGTTCTTTGCACCCTCAAGAACCTCGGATACGATATCCATATTGTGGAAATCATGAATTTGCGTGGCGGCCATCTTGGATATCAAAAATGATCCCAAATTCGTTCTCTGCATCCTCGAGAACCTCGGATTAGATATCCATATTGTTGAGATCATGAATTTACGCGGCGGCCATCTTGGCTTTTAAAAATTATCCCATATTCGTTCGCTGTACCCTCGAGAACCTCGGATTAGATATCCATATTGTTGAAATCATGAATTTACGAAGCGGCCATCTTGGATTTTAAAAATGATCCCATATTCGTTTGCTGTACCCTCGAGAACCGATACGATATTTTGTATTTAAAAAAACCTACACGATACAAGGCTAGTCGGGAAGATGTTCTACGTACTAGCGGCCGCGCGCTAAACCTGCACGATACAAGGCTAGTAGGAAAGCCCGAGAGTAAGAAATTCTCTTCCTGAATCGGTATCAATCGCTCTCTCACTTGAACAAAAACCTCCTCCTCTTCTTGAACAAACTCAAATTTCCGTGACGCTTCCGTTTCCGTTTCATTTGTAAAAAATTTACCCTCGTGAAGTTTCATTTCAAAAAAGTGATGGTTTTCATTGACATTTATAGGGCAGACTTGAGCAGCGTTGTCGCTCTCACCACAAATACGAAGTAATTCTACGTATTTGTGGTACGCTGAATTTTTACAGCATTTGCCAAACAATAAAATTTTAACTGTATACGTATAGGTCGAAAGTGTCAAATTCTCTGTAGAAAAAACTAATTGTGTTTATTAACCTTTCCGCATCGGCGCGCTCCGGATCTCGCTGTACACTGTAGATCGGCAAGCTTCCGGCATTTTCGCAGCATTTTCCCCGTGTGTATTATTTTACGTGTAGTTATAAAATGCTTATAACTAGGGTGATTTGAGTGACTGTCACTGAAAGCTATTGAAACAAGCTATAAGACCATGTATAAATTATTCATATTGTCTTTCTTTTTTATTTCACAAAGACTTTTCATTCGAAAAAAAGTGTAAAAATAGGTATATTTTAAAATAAATATTGTTATTATTGTTAATTACTTGTTTTATTTATTTCCTTTTATGTTTTTGTAATGAATAGTATATGTTAATTATAAAATTAAGCTTAAATCTCCACAAAGAACGATCTTCGTGTAAAGTCTTGATAACGACCGCTCGCTGCGCCGGCCGGGAACAAGTGGACACATAAGTGCTTTGTCCGTAAAGCTATGACGTCGAATATTGGTGGCCTTGAATCGTAACGGATCGAAATGTGTTTGGGAATTCACTCGTTCATAACTGCGTAGGCAAATAAACCATCTTGTACACCTAATAAGGGTGAAAACTGGATGAGGTAAAAGAGTGCCCCGCGGCACAGCCGCTCTCATTGTTTTTTGAATTACCAGTGCCCGCGGGCACGGCCGATGCGGAAATGAACTTACAAGTAGTACAATTATGAACAAATACAATATGTGTTATAATCAATTACTCAAAGCGGTCGCGCTAGCAGTTACGAAATCTTAACGAAAGGCTTGCTCTTCGGCTATTCTCGCAATAAACTGAAGGCGACACTTCAAATACCAAAATTAATAACCACCAGATAATACGCCACATTGATAGTTTATCGATATTTTAACACATATATTCTTGTGTAATTCGAATGTTTTAATATTTTTGATGTTCAAAAAATGGAATTTAAAATATATTTTAGTTCGATTGAGGTTATGAGAGTTAATTTCAATATAAGGGTAGCTTCCTATTTTGTAACATTAATACATGAAATGTATTGGTTAGTTTTATTAATTATTATTATCTTTAATTACGGAATAATTTATAAGAACACACTTAACATATTATATCTGTTCAGCTTTAAATACTCGGTGTAGTGTTTTGTAGAATTATCATTTCATTACATTACAACACTGCGCTTATTTAAAACTATTTAAAATTAAACAGCTTTTTTGTTTATTGATTATAACTCCTTATAAAAGAATTAAGAAGAATTGTGAACAAGCAATAGACGAAAATTCTAAAAACTTCTTTTTTGGTTTTAGGTTACATAAGTACATTCAGAATATTCTGATTTTATTAGAAATTTATTTAACTTACCTATATAAATCTGTGTATCTTTTATTTTTGGGCTTTCCCGCATCGTTCTTATCCTCGAGGTAAGAGTTGACGCGATCTTCGATGGCTGTCTTTACGTATTTATTGTGCATGTCTATACTAATAGTTTAATAGTTTTAATTTGACATAAAATTTTGGTAAGTAATCTTTTGATCTACTTAAAATAAATTGGGTTTACAAAATTTTACCTTTATTAGGTACTTTGCCCGAAAATAGAATATATTAGTGAGCGAAGCGAAGCGATGCTGAGCGGAGCTCCCACCGGGTGACTTAAATTGATTTCTGTCTTAAATTTTTTCTCAGCATAAATTTTTGAACTCATTGAAAACTTTCAAAATTTTCTATAATAGGTTATTGTGGAGACAGAATTTTGAATTTCGACTTGATTCAATTATTATAATTAAAAACAAACCTGATTTACAAATTATTCTAAATTAGCACGCGCTATTTATATCTATTTAAAAGTTGAGCCGATTGATCAAATCACGAGTAACACTGCTGTCAATCGAGAGTGATTCGATTGCTAGGTTCTTAGTTATTGAATTTGCAAATTAGCACAAGTTTCTCATTTGACCAAATAAGGCGCTAATTCCTCATGTTTAAATATGGTGCCAAATTCCGAAAGATTATTTTTATTGTTTTTGTTTGGATTAATTTTGTTTTGATTTTGTACACAGACTTAGTTTACCTCGCTTCGCTCAAATATACGCCGGAGCGAAGCGGTACGACGAGCGATTGCGGCATACTAGTTAATTTCGATTGTTTTAATGTTTGGACTAATCAACAATTAAAAAAGTATAGGTATTTAATTATCGTTGGCGGCTTACCACATATGTCAAAGTCTGACGATAACGAGACTGCGAGTTATAAATTCGCACATTACAAATAATAGCCTAACACATGGTCGGATTTGGTACGGCCGAAGCATGGGACGGTCCAGTGGGCACCTCGCACCTGTCGGTCTGGCGTCGTACTCGGTACGATCCGGACGGTAATTAATCAATCTAGCGACGGACATATGCAGCATAGAACATGATTCGCTACAAGACCGTATGCGATGGTTCGGCCGTACCAAATCCGATCATGTGCTTAGGCTATAACACTAGATCCAGACTGACAGCAAAGGCTGACAAGTGACAGATCACAGAATCCTCTTTTCATCTTTGGAGGGTGCTTTGGCAGGGGCCAGCTGTGCGCTTACTTGACTACTTGTTAGTTGTTACAGTGTTTATAAGTGTGGTCAAGTCAAGTGAATCTGTAATCTGGTTAAATGGACTTTTCGAATGGAAAATTATTACTTAAAACTTAATAGTTTGATTTATCCTTTAAAAAGTGTGTATTTACGTAGTCAGTTTCTTTTATGTTAATAATATAATCATAGGATCACACACATACTGTTAGGTTATAATGGCAGAAGATCAAAATATTTTGTTAGAAAAAATTAAAGAACAAGGTGATATTGTGAGAAAATTAAAGGCATCGAAGGAGTCAAACGACAAGGTTGGTATATGTAAATAAAATACATACCACACATAATTACAGGTTACATTTCTATTGTATTGCATCATCTAATTATTGTATTTTGTAGGTTAAAAAGAACTCTAAAAAATTTCAAGATTTTGCTCAAATTGACCGACACCTGTCTCAATATAGCTATATAAGTGGTTTTTCACCTAGTAAACATGATATCGAATTATTTAAAACCATTGATGCTAATACAGATTTTACCAAATATAAGCATTTTAAGAGATGGTGGTGCCATATGCGGAGCTTCACAGATTCAGATATTAAAATGTTTCCAAATGTTAAACCTTTACTAGATGTACCTAACTTAGTGCAGGAAAACAATAAAAGTCTTGATGATAAGGTCAGTTGCTATTATGAAGACTATCTCTCGTTCATTGCACTTTTTTTCTTTATTTGCAAGTATATCATAGAAACCTATTTGAAACTCCACATATGGTTGTTTCGTTGCCACTTGTGTTTGTTTTTGATGATGATTGTATTTTTCCTT
Organism: Leptidea sinapis; assembly: GCF_905404315.1. Classification (NCBI taxonomy): domain Eukaryota; kingdom Metazoa; phylum Arthropoda; class Insecta; order Lepidoptera; family Pieridae; genus Leptidea; species Leptidea sinapis. Next base: position 9,493,822 of record NC_066285.1, on the reverse strand, counting down.
TTCCGGTAATAACACATCAGTGGTGACGAAGAATCATATTGGTGTAAGAGGTTGAACGTAAAGTAGAAAAGCATGTTGCTCAAAGCATACAAATTACTAGAAAGTAGTGCTACGGTATTGTTGCACAACACAAATAATGGATGTGGTTTCACAAAAAGCATTGCAACAACATCTTATTGTAAGGTATCTAACAGCTTAACACTATGTTATCTTTTGTACAGGTGATTTTTATAATATTAGAGGTCTAAAAGAGATAGTTGTTTTAAAATAAATAGTTTTTTTTATAAATATGGTTAACATTGTTGTAGAACAAAAGAAATACAACTATACCAAAAAAAAATTTATAATTCCAAATTACAATCATGTGCATTTTGTGTGGCAAGTATACCCAAAATTGGAATGTTGGCATGGCTTTATCTTAACTCATTTGCCTATAAGGATTATGCCTATCTATTTAGGATTCTGCCGCCTTCTGCCGAATTCTTTGGGATATTTGAAAAATTAAAAATCTTAGGTTGCTAATTGGCTATTTGTAGGAGAACTTGTGCAAACCTTCTGATGTGCTTATAAAACATGCCACTTAAAGTTCCATATGGAATTACAATCACTCTGTATCAATACAGAAATTGTAGCTTAACCCCTTATTCATAATGGTCCGCTAAATTTAAACAGATGCTTAGGAGTGTTTTTTCTCATTCTGACTTAGGTCAATAGAAGAAGCCAGAGTGAGAATTAGCAATGCTTTAAGTTAGCAGACTATTATGAATAAGGGGGTAATTGTTTTAGTGTGTAAATAGATATTATAGTTTTAAGTGTAGCAAATGGCATCTTTGTATGATGTTTATGTGATCTTTGATTGTATATATCATAGAACTGTCTTTAAATTCAAGTGTTTTTATCACCTCTGACAGATAAAAGAAGAAGTGTCAAAGTTATTGGCATTGAAGGCTCAACTTAAGCCTGAAGAAGCAACACCACAGAAGTTCACACTTAAAACAGCAAAGGGGACAAGGGATTATAATGCACAACAGATGACAATAAGGAACAATGTGCTACAAAAGATTACAAATGTTTTTAAGAAGCATGGTGCAGAGTGTCTTGATACCCCTGTTTTTGAATTAAAGGTAATTTTATTTAAAAATTCCATAATATTTCGATATTTTTGATACTTGATACACCCTGCCATTACAATGCTGCACCGCTCAAGATTATTGAAAAACCCAAAAATTACGAGTGGCACTACAACTGCGCAAATCACCTTGAGACATAAGATGTCAAGTCTCATTTGCCCAGTAATTTCACTAGCTATGTCTTAGTGTGTTTAGTATTATTATTTTACATGTAACTTGATTGTGCACACATTTTGCAGGATGTTTTAACTGGCAAATATGGAGAAGATTCTAAATTGATTTACGATCTTAAAGACCAGGGTGGAGAGATACTTTCACTGAGATATGATCTAACAGTCCCGCTTGCTCGATATCTAGCTATGAACAAGATAAACAACCTAAAGCGATATCACATTGCAAAGGTCTACCGAAGAGATAACCCAGCAATGACCAGGGGAAGATATCGAGAGTTTTATCAATGTGTATGTACCTGTATTATTTAAACATTTCTTTATTGTTATTTTAATTGATACTGTTGCATGGTTAAAGGTTCTTTTTATGGTAGATTATCACCACTAACTAAATCGATGTTCACATAGAATGATGTTGAACAAACGATAAAATATACCCTCTTATTTTACTCATCTCCCTACACATTATCTTTAATTTCATTGCTTTTATGCACCATAAATTATAGGTAAATGTAGACACAGCCTAATAGAATTGCCAGATTACTCACACACTAGCTGTGAGTCTGTACTTATGTACATACATATCTTATAAGCATATAATGTGAAAACTGCATATTACCTGTTCAAATATCTTGTTTGGGATTTCATTTGAATAAATTCGGAAAGTTGAGCTTAGACAAACAAAAAAGTTACTAAACAAGCAAAAGGAAAGAATAAACAAGTAAACAAATTGTTTATGTAACAGCTAGTTTTGCCACACTGCACCTTAAAGTGTAAGGCATAAGGTGTTATATCGTAAAATCGATGTGAGCTTCGTAATATTTTAATTAATTGCTTTTTAATACTCTTTCAGAATTGATTAATTATTTTTACAAATATTATCTAATTAGTTATTATTACTTTTAAATTTCTCTGGTAAAATATTACTCGATGAATTACTTGATGATGCTTTGATCTATCGCACTTCCTTATGCGTCTTTAGTCATACCAGTGTTTATGTAACGGAGTATGACGGCTCAGTGTCATTCAGAATAAGTCGTTAGTTTTCATTTCACAAGATGTTCCGCATCTAAAATGTTGCACTAAGCCCCAATCGAATGTTGACCGTCATTCATTAGCCGCCGTTCACCGCGCCTTTCATTTTCTATCAAGTACATTTCACATCTACACTGTGTACTGACCGATCTAGATTTATTACAAGCAATTGTCAAGGGTACCTGTCTATTCGCGTTCCAGTTTAGCGCTACAAATGTTTTACAAGGTATACTACTTTTGGCGCGTTAGAAAAATTATCAGAGTGAATTTTTACGATGCGCTCGCACATCGACACCCTAATGTTATTTACCGCCTTTCCTAATATACTATCTACACATATAGATAAATTACTACCTTCTACTGTCAGTAATTAGCTGTCAATAATCTGAAGCTGTCCCAATATACCCGATACGTCATTCTTATCGCCTTATATTGGGACGCGTGAATTGCAATTTCCATATAAACTTCTATCGCTGGTAAGCTATACGGAGGACGTATAGCATACCAGCGATTGACAGACAGCGTGTACGGATAAGGTGAGTTACCTTCGATAAGTTTATTGGGACAGAAAAGTCAACGATAGTTACGATTTTGCATCTCAAGTAGTCTACAACCGGAGATAGACTGAATATTGCGAACGGCCGTAAGACACCTAGACAATTTGTATCATACTTCAGCTGCCATAAAGCTTGTAATTGTCATAATATGTTTGTTTGAACAACGACCAGTGGACAAGAATTAAATTTCAAAAAGTTAAAAAAAAAACGCGTTATCACGTTCTTCAAAAAAATTTAACAAAAAAAACAACCGACTTCAAAAACACTATTCCAAATTACTTTTTTTGAAGTTAAAAATAATTTAATTAATATTTTAAATAGATTCATTTAACTAAATTATGCGGTATAATAATATTTTAATTGGTTTTCTTTTACACCTTTAATACATTATTGTTCTTTCTACAAACATAAACACCAAAGGAGTATTTATCTTTTTGCGTGCATTCTGTATAACTATCTACAAACACTTTATTTTTTGTATATTTATGTATATTTGAAATGGTTTTTATAATTGTCTTAAAGTACACATTTAAAAATAATATATCTACATTTAATTTATCTAGACGCGTTGGCGGTCTGCTATATGTACATGCATATATGCACACACAATAGCTGCGTCTCGTAACGGTGTCGCGAGTCCAGAGATTTTATCTCATCTAAAAATACGCGTATCGCGCTAAAAGAAGTTTTCAATTCAAAAATGTGGGTCATGCATCCTAAAATAACATAATAATATTGGGATGGAATGACCGCATACAGGGAAGTATCCTGTTAGGAGATTTACACTCGGCAAACTAGAATAGTTTCAAGGTCGGGGCCGGGTTATGACGTAATCGCTTGGTCGCCATGTACATATAACCAGTTACGAATAATTATAAACATCGTATTCACCTTTGCATAAGCTGTGTTGGTAATTGCGCATTTTTGACCTTTGTCATATGAATAGGTTTTCGGCGGAAGATAACCATATTTATACAGAAAGTGCTAAAGGAGGATGGCGAGAATTGGCCCACATAATTAAGAAAATAAGGAAGCATCGTACAAGTTTATATAAATTATAAACATAATTTTATACGATGTCTATATAATAAATATTGAGGCGCTAAGATATGGGAGGCGAAAGAAAGAAATTATTATAATTTATTAAAAAATAAGTCAACTTATACTAACGGAAAGTTTTGCGCAATCGACAAATAACGGAACGTATTGCGCAATTGACAACTAACGGAACGTTTTGCGCAATTGACATCTACATTTTTTTGACATGACAGTCCTTGTCATTATTTATATGGATGTTTCGACACCATCGAACTATCTACTCAAATCAGTAGTAAATCACAATAAAATTCAATAAGATTATTACCGTTTTTTTCTTTTTTCTTTTCTCACCTATGGTTGCCAAACCTGGACGTTTGATCTAAAAACGAGAAACAAAATACAGACTACTCAAAGGAGAATGGAGAGAAGCTGTCTAGGTTTAAAAATTAAAGACAGGGTGAGAAACGCAGACATCCGAAGCAAAACTAAAATAACCGATGCACTTATTTTCTCCCTCAAAAGAAAATGGAAGTGGGCGGGGCACGTGGCCAGATACTCTGACGACAGATGGACACACAGAGTGATTAAATGGTCCGGCCCTCGAGGCATTAGAAAGAGAGGCAGGCCTTGTGGTGGGACAGATGAAATAGTGGCGGTGGCGGGGCAAAGTTGGATAGAGATTGCAAAAACCAAAACTAGATGGAGTTCTTTGGAGGAGGCTTTTACCCAAAAGGGGTCCATATAAAACCAGAGATAGAGATAGTAACATAGAGTAATATTAAACAATTGTTATTTTTGCATGGAATCAAATAAAGCTTCATCATTATTATTATATTACCAAATATAAAGCTTGAAAAACGAATGAATTGTGAATCCTCAATTATTATAATTTCTTACTAATAACCTTAATTATTTCACTGATGGCCAACCTTCCACATAAATATTATATAATATTTTAGCGGACAGTAATTAGGCATACACATACATACAAATTATTGATTAAATAATGGATATCGTTTAATAATTTTAGGTTATATTTTACTTTTAGGTATTATCTTTTTTCTCCCACTTTTTTTAGACTTACTAACGATTTGCTTTTTTCTTAATTTTGTTACGTTCTACAATTATAAGTTTCCAGGATGTACGCCTCTTCTTTCAGTGGGTCCCAAAATAAATGCATTCTCGCCATTCTCCTTTCTGACATATTATTATATCTTATTAGCTGACCCAGCAAACGCTGTATTGCCAGATAAAGAAATAAAAAGAATATCAATAATAAAAATTTTTGGGGTATAAAAAAAAGATGAACGATTCTCAGACCTACGAAATATTAAATCGTATATAAAGTGTATCGTACTACACTAATTATTGTATTCGATTTCCATCTAGCAACCATATTTCTGTGGATGGAACAGTATAATATAAAAATCGTGATACAAAAATAGGTGTTGATTGTAGACAGATGAAAATTTGAAGTTGTATGTATTTTTTAATGCTGAATCATTTTTCAATTTGCGCCCAAACTGGTGCAGCAACACGCCATATCACAAAAAATTAATTGAATGGTTGTGTTCAGAAATTTAATTTGTGACAAAACTTAAGATTTATCAATCTACATAAAAATAATCTGATATATAGTAAACAACTTTAGTTAATCTACCAACTATAGTTAGCTAAAATTAAGTTTGTTTTTTAGCTCCTGAGAGAGTTAGAAATATATAGAGATTCTAATTAGTTATTCATTTTAAACTATTCTTTCATTTTGATTACAGAACGACGGGGGACATATCAAAGGAAAATGAAAATTGTTGTTTTTATTTGATTAAGAGCATTTTCTTATTTATTCACCTTTTAAAGATTCAGGGAATCTTTAACAGGGAACTTCCACAAATAATTCAAGACCAAAATTAGCCAAATCGGTCCAGTCGTTCTCGAGTTTTAGCGAGACTAACGAACAGCAATTTATTTTTATATATATAGATAGATGGTAACACACTCTGAGGCAACTACACATCTAATTAAAAATTATTATTAAATGTTTTTTATACCTATAAATTCATCCTAAAATCATCTTCCATGTTAATAATTCACAGATTTTTTTAAATCAGATTTTAATGTTAAAAGTAATATACAATTAACTGCCTAAACATTTATGTTTATATGTTAATTAACCTAACAAAGTTATAAAACTATGTTTTTATTGAATAATATATATTTATTATTGAGTATAATAATTTTGTATTCGTAGTGACGTCCTTTTTGTGCGATACAATGACCTTTCTGTTAATCTTATAGGTACTAAATGTACAGGAGTGTTTCATATATCAATCAATATATCAAAATTTAGGACTTTTGGTTTGATTTAAAAAAATATATTGATATGATTTTACTGATTAGGTAACGCACTTTCGGTATCAGTTAATTGTAATGTAGTTTAAGTTTTTTTATATCTGTTATAGTGACGGAATCATCGCCTGGTCACACTTAACAGTGGGAGACTCCTTTGCACAGGATGCCGGATAGATTATGAGTACCACAACGGCGCCTATTTCTGCCGTGAAGCAGTAATGTGTAAGCATTATTGTGTTTCGGACTGAAGGGCGCCGTAGCTAGTGAAATTACTGGGCAAATGAGACTTAACATCTTGCCTCAAGGTGACGAGCGCAGTTGTAGTGCCGCTCAGAATTTTTGGGGCTTCAAGAATCCTGAGCGGCACTGCATTGTAATGGGCAGGGCGTATGAATTACCATCAGCTGAACGTCCTGCTCGTCTTGTCCCTTATTTTCATTTAAAAAAAAAATAACAAATACATCCTGTATTCTTATAGAGGTTGTAATCGTTAAGCTGTGTTCCTAATGTGGTATCTCGTAATGATCAGTGGGCTGGGTCGATGGTAGTGTGATTGGTTAGTTTATGATAGAACATATTATATAATAACTAACTGACCCAGCAAACGTTCTATCTTTATATATATAATTCTTGTGTGCGTGTGTATGTCACTGAACTCCTCCTAGACGGCTGGACCGATTTTATTGAAACTTTCTGTGTGCCTTCAGGTGGATTCGAGAATGGTTTAGATTTACAATTGAACTACCTCCTGAACGGCTGGACCGATTTTGATGAGATTTTTGTGTGTTCCAGTGAATTTGAGATTGATGTGTGTCTTCGGGTGGATTCAAGATAGGTTTAGATTCCCAATTAAACTACCTCCTAAACGGCTGGACCGATTTTGATGACTTTTTGTTTGTTTCAGTGAATTTGAGATTGGTTTAGATTCTCAATTACGTCCATATAATATAATTCTCCTGCTCATGTGTTTGTTAGTGAACTCCTCCTAACGGCTGGACAGATTTTTCAAATTTAAGACGTGTGTACAGCACAACGTCTGTTGGGTCCACTAGTTGCCATATAAAGTAATAAAAAAAAATCAATAATCAAAATTTTTAAAGTATAAAAAATAGATGACGACTGATTCTCAGACCTACCAAATATATTGTACATAAAATATATCGTACTACAATAATTATTACTTATATTCGTTTGCCTATTGCGGATCTGTGGATGGAACAGAATAATATAAAAATCGCGATACAAAAATAGGTGTTGATTTTTTTAATTAAAATTTGATGCTGTATGTATTTTGCAATGCTGAATCATAATAAAATAAAAAAAAGGGTGTGTACGTATTTATGCACGTAAGAAGTTATACTGCTTTGGCGTAACAGAGCAAAAATCCATAAAATTATGTATTCCTCCTGCTATGTCTACGTTTGTAGAAAGTACAATATTGTAAAAATCTTGTAACGATGGCTTTGACAACTAATTAGTAAACAACGAATACGGCTGTATGGGCTTGAACCCTTTGCCTATCCTAATAATGGATGAAGAAACCAAAAAAAAAACGAATTTCGCAAACGTCACACAATTTTAGGAACCAACTTCACCCTGTTACTTTTGTGTTACAGTGATGCGCGCTCATCTTAAAATTTCACTCTCATCATTTTTTCATAAAAGTCTAAAGAAGTATAACTTCAAAAAATTGTCAAAAAAAATAAAAAAATATTTAGAGGTTAGAGGACCCTTAACATATAGGGATATGAAAAATAGATGTTGGCCGATTCTCAGACCTATCCGACGGTTTGTTTCGGAGGAGTTTGGTAACAAACACCGCGACACGAGAATTTTATATATTAGAATCGTAAATCCCTATATTTTGATAAGGGTGACCAAGTTCTAAAATTTTTTGTTTTGACAATTTTTATTTTTTTTATTATGATTCAGCATTGAAAAATACATATAACATCAAATTTTCACCTCTCTACAATGAACACCTATTTTTGTATCGCGATTTTTTTATTATTCTGTTCCATCCACAGATCCGCAATAGGGTTGCAAGATGGCAATCGCAGACGGACATACACATATGTGTAATGTGTTTTGTAGGATTACGACATAGCGGGCCAGTTCGACCCCATGGTGCCGGACGCGGAGTGTTTGAAAGTGGTGACGGAGATATTGGACGCGCTTGACATTGGCAGATATGTGCTCAAGGTGAACCACAGACGACTGCTGGACGGAATGTTCGAGGCTTGCGGCGTGCCGGCTGACAAGTTCCGGTCAACGTGCTCTACGGTTGATAAACTCGATAAGGTAATTGTTGCGCAAACGATGAATCATGATTGAGAACTTTTTGTTGTAATACTTTTTGCGGACGCTTTCACATAATGACACTGCAATAATTTTATTGATTACGAGCGGTTGCCCGCATTCATGTTTTAATTTCTAAACGATTTTTATTCAAGTGAATTCTGGGAATAAATCTAAATTTTTATTTGTGTCAATGATTTTGGAGTATATGCCCTTTTTTGATGATAATTAGGAACGAGACGAGCAGGACGTTCAGCTGATGGTAATTGATCCCGCCCATTACAATGCAGTGCCGCTCAGGATTCTCGAAAAAATCAAAAATTTCTGAGCGACTCTACAATTGCACTCGTCAACTTGAGACAGAAGATGTTAACTCTCATTTGCCCAGTTACCTCACTAACTACGGCGTCCTTCGGACGAAAACACAGTAATTATTATTATTATTATATTATTATTACTACTATTTTCGAGTAAAAGTAGTTTAAAATCCTTGTATAACATTTGGTATGTCCCAGTGACTTTCGTTTAGCCTTATCTGTATAGTATTGCACCTTTGAACTGCACTAAGGCCAGAACCTGTTATTGGTATTTGTGAACGGAATTAGTTCATTGCCAAGTTGTACCAGTCGCAAAGTTTCTACCAGTGGGAGGCTCCTTCGCAAAGGATGTTTTGATTATGTGTACCACAACGGCTAAACCGATTTGTATGAAATTTTGTGTGTCTGAGAATCGGCTAACATCTATTTTTGATAGCCCAAAAAACATTTTTTAATTAGTTTGTATGGCAATACAAAATTGCTAGGTCAGCTAGTATTCTATAATATTATTACTTTTTATCAGTTAAAAAATTCAAAATTTATTTTAAACAATTTGTCTTCATGGATGTTTTAACACACATTATATGTGTATGGTCTGCGGATCTTAAGAGTTAACTACCTGCCGCACTTTGTTCCATACTGAAGTCAAAGTCAAAAATACTTTATTGGCATAAAATCAACAAATTGCTCGTCAACGTCAATCACTAAAAATACAATTTAAATACATGCTAATTTCACAAAAGTTTATACATATCATCATCCGGAAGACGTCCACTGCTGGACAAAGGCCTCCCCCAAAGATCTCCACGACGATCGGTCCTGCGCTGCCCTCATCCAACGTATTCTGGCAATCTTGACCAGATCGTCGGTCCATCTTAAAATACTACCCTACCAATACTGCGTCTTCCATATTGTAATTTTCAATTCCATATTGTAATATCGTTTACGTAATCATTATTAATATTGTAATAAGCCTTCGACACGAGTCTGAGAAATAGCTTGCTACCGGATCTAACCCAAGAGTTTAAAAAAATCAATAAATGTCCTTCTAGATGAGCTGGGATGAAGTGAGAACAGAAATGATAAACGAGAAAGGCGTAACACCGGACGCAGCAGATCAGATTGGTGAATATGTACGACTGAATGGTGGAACAGAGCTGGTTGAGAAGCTTCTGGCTGATGAGAAACTGTCCAAGTGCAAAAGTGCGGTAGAGGGACTCGAAGGAATCAAACTGTTGTTGCATTTTTGCAGTCTTTTTGGTATCAAAGACAAGATAGTGTTCGATCTGAGTCTGGCGAGGGGATTGGATTATTATACTGGAGTCATCTATGAGGCGGTCTTGACTCGTAAGTAGATGAATTATTATAACTGTTCAATTATAAGTATTCTGTATAGTCCCACGTTTCTCAAGCGGGGGTCGCGACCCTTAGGGGCTAGAATTTGTTTTTAAAGGGGGTTGCAATCTGTTAAAAAATAATAAATACAATCTACATATAGGTACAAAGGATTCGTTTATTAAAGGTATGAATTTAAGTTTAGTGGTATAAAACTAAATTAATTAGTTAATACAATATTTGGCATAATTAAATTATTTTCTTGCTTCTCTTCATGCTTCTCTCCCAAAAGCATTATGAAGACGAGCGGCACAGTCTTGTGGAGAGAGAGAGAACTTTTAAAATCATATATAATCATCTCTCTAAAAACTTTGCGACTTAATTCAATTTTCGTTGCGTACGTAGAACTTTGATGTGTGATAAAAAACAATTGACAAATGATTTCCCGCCAATTGTTTTTTTAATTACTAAGAAGGTTGCAACCTTACGTTTCAAACAATAGTACATTCGAAATTCTAATAGTTCCGATAAGCTAGAAGTGCAAAACTTTTAGTGTGCCCCATGTACTACCAAATTTATCGATATTGTTACGTGCCGATTTTGTAATTTCTTATCTGTTAGGTACAAATTATAGTTAATTCGTGTTTCAGAGCCCATCAAAATAGGCAATGAGGAGCAAACAGTTGGATCTATAGCTGGCGGGGGGAGATATGACAACCTGGTGGGAATGTTTGACTCGAAGAACAAACAGGTGAATAGAAATAACACACATAAGATTGTAATTTATTGAGGGCGCATGACAAGATATATGTTTAAATATTTATGATGTACTTATGAATATATAAAATATATAGTTATGAATGGCTTTTTTACCAATTTCACATTGGCCCAAACACTAACGAATGATGCCGGTGGTATAGTTTGCTTATTTTTTATTTAAAATGTTTCATGGATAAAACCATATGTGTAATGAACATAAGATGGTAATCATATTTGAAGTATAAAAACTACTCAAATATAATAACTTATAATTAATATCACGCACAAAGTAGCAATGTCGTGTTATGGCACCAGAACACTTACGCGAATTCGCGTACGTGACACGCCTATATAGTAAATATGAGAACCGACTTGCAATGCAATGAATCGGTACGACCGCAGGCGGCGGAGGCAGGAGGGGGACGCCACTCGCCCTTTTCTACCTAGTTCCTATTTGTATTTATTACACATACTATGATAAAACTAAAAACTGTGAATGGTGTAATAAGTTTTTGTACATTCTTAATATAAAATAAAAAATATTTTGTTAATACTATCTTAATTTAATATATACAAATTACGTGTCACGTTGTTTGTCCGCGATGGACTCCTAAACTAATGAACGGATTTTAATGGGGATTACTTCATGGAGTGCAGTTTAGTCCAACTTGAGAGATAGGATAGTGTTTATTTCGGGACCCATAATTATTTTTATTTCCAATATTTGTTTTCTATGGACATATTTTCTATGAGAGAATTTATTGACGCACGGTTTGACAGTTCTGCTGTGAAACAATTTCGTTTCAACAACAGCGAGCATATTTTAGGAAATAATTCTTGATGTTACGAAATATTATCGATGAATTCATAAAAAAACAGTTTATTATTTATTATGTACAGAACAACGTCTGTCGGGTCAGCTAGTTATATATATATAAAAAAAAAACAATACTACACTCACGGCAGAACCAGAAGCATCAGCAACAAACTTAACTTATTATTCTATTTATTTATTTATTTAAAATTTTAATTTGTGATTTTCGTCTGTGACCATAATAACCAGAACATGGGGATAAATAAATAGTAGCGTTAATACGAAATGTTTAAGTTCAGATATAATTTACACGTATTTAATAATTTAAGTAGTATTTTTGGTATAAATAATCATTTTTCATCAATCAGTTCTATCTATGTCATATTTAAGTTTACAAGAAAACCACCAAACCACCTAAATTATTAAAAAATCACTCATAATAACAACACACTACACACCCAAACACACACACACAGAAAACATGATATTATGCGGACATTTATTTTTTTTCCTTGCTTACTTTGCTATATTTGTTTTAGTATTTGCCTATATAATATAAAATCACTGTTGGCCAATGATCTGTACTTTGTTACCTAGCTAATAAGAGATGTAATGTGCTGTAGATTTTATGAAATAAATAAATAAAAAGATTTAGTTTTTATTTAACATTACTTTTTAGTTTGCTACTTAAAAAAAAGATTTGCTCTATATAATAATATATTTATCGTGACCATTTTTGTAACTTAATAGTATAATAATAATAAATTTATTTATTTATTTCCATATAACTACGATCCATTGTTAGTAAACTTATATTAGTTCCTTATATAACATAAGTTTACTAAACTTATATAATCTAATTGTGTTAGTAATTATATCTACGAAGGGACATATTCATTTATACTATTTTTTAGTATATATGTTTCATTTTATTGTTTCTGTCTATTATAAGTTTATTTTACATCTTTTGTATTTTTCAAAATAAGCATTTTTCTTTCTTTCTTCTTATCAAAAAAATATCGTTCCAGGTGCCCTGTGTGGGTGTTAGTATAGGTGTGGAGCGTATATTCTCGGTGCTGGAAGCGAAACTAGCGGCGGGTGAGATCAGCGTGCGAACGACAGAGGTGGACGTATATGTCGCGTCGGCGCAGAAGAACTTCCTGGACGAGCGGATGAAGATATGTGCTCAACTGTGGGACGCTGGCATCAAGGTTAAATTACAATTGGACATAATTCCAGAAAAACGTTCCAAACCACAATCATCTCGAAATTGAGTTTAGAACACAAAACTGGTCATGTGATTCATCCATTAACGGACTGATAAAAAATGGCAGCCCTTCTGTCACTCTTTAAATGAAATTATGACTTAGTAGCCCAACCCACATGAATGGAATACACTAATAATTATAAAACATTAAACACGAATTCCTTAAAATGTGAAGTTTGTGGCTTGGAACATTTTTCAGGAACTACGTCCAATTCTGCCTAAAAATTTGTAATTAAATGAAAATGAATAATTTATCTCGGAAGAAAATTTTAAGCACACATTCAAACAAAATCACTTAGGTCATTAATAGGTCTAGATAGACTAGGTATGACAGCTGTGAAACCGTCGAAAAAAATTTAGTTTAGAACTAACCTGTGTTTTGAGCAATGCACGCACACTAATACAAAGTGTCATACAAATCGCGAGTGTAAGTCGTTGCTTTTGCGTGACATTTGGTAGTAAAAATATAAATAATTGTTAAACTAAAATAGATCTTATACAAAATTGAGTTAAAAATGTAACTAAAAATAAAAAAAATGCAATAGTTAAAATAATAAAAAATGTATGTGTGTATATATATAAGAAGTAATAAAATGTAATTGTTTCATTAAACTTATTGTATTATATATAATATAGGAAAAATGAAACAGAGCTCACCATGTCTGGGATGTAGGAATTTCGGTTCTTTGTCCGAAAATTGGAGATTGAATGTAAACCCCGTAGCGGCGGTGGTAAATTATTCCAGCATTTGGTGGCATTCAACTTTCCATAACTTTTTTGTTATTGCATAAACTTCCATGACTCGGAAACAAACATGTATGCTAACTTATGTAATGCAATTGTAATATTAAAAAAAAGAGGTCAAAACAAATTCTTGCGCTGTTTCTACTTTCTCATAGCGCCGTTTGTTTCCGAAGCGGTGTTTAATTGTCATCAAAAAGTTAAGGAATCTATTTTGTGAAAATAAAAGAAATTTTTACATATGCATCATAAAATCATTAGTTAACTAAACACTGGACGATAGAATGAGTTACCTACTTATTTGACCTAATTAGCCATTTAGGTATATTGTTACCGCTTTTGTTGATGTAAAAAAAACCGTTCTATGTTTGAGAAGACTTTCGCTCCGACCAAATTACTAAAAGAAAATATATATACCAATAACTACCTTGAGAATGACCAAGTGCCTGGAGAAACCCTCGTGCGTTTGGCGGCTATAAATAGATGACGTAGTTAAACATGTATTTCAAAATATTCAAATATTTTTGTTCAAAATAGGAAATAATATCACTTATTTGAATGTCAAAAACTACCACCCATTCGAAAACTTATGCCACACACCTGAGAGGAACGGGCGCAAGAAACTCAGCGGGAGCTTTTTTTTTTTAAATAAAGACATGGTTGTAATGTAAAATTCATCTTTTGAATTTCGTAATACATTATTTTGTTTTGAATATTTTCTGGGATCTTGTTGGAAAAGCACATACAACGCCCACTTACTAAATAACTCCACTAACTTAGCCGAGTAGTAGGCATTATGAGTTTTTTTTTTTTATGGAGTAGGAGGACAAACGAGCGTACGGGTCACCTGTTGTTAAGTGATCACCGCCGCCCACAATCTCTTGCAACACCAGAGGAATCACAGGAGCGTTGCCGGGCTTTAAGGAAGGTGTACGCGCTTTTTTTGAAGGTACCCATGTCCCGGAAACACCGCACAAGGAAGCTCATTCCACAGCTTTGTAGTACGTGGAAGAAAGCTCCTTGAAAACCGCACTGTGGAGGAACGCCACACATCCAGATGGTGAGGATGATATCCTAACTTGTGGCGTGTCGTGCGAAGGTGGAATTCGGCGGCAGGAATCAGGTTAAACAGCTCTTCGGAACACTCCCCGTGATAAATGCGGTAGGAGACACACAATGAAGCGACGTCAGAGACGACGAAGACAGAGCACTGGAAGTTTATATTTGTTTTCATTTCGCAGACCGAGCAATCATACAAAAAGAATCCCAAGATGCTGACACAGTTGCAGCACTGTGAAGAGAATGGTATTCCCTTCGCTGTGGTTCTGGGCGAGGCTGAACTCAAACGTGGCGTGGTCAAGATACGGAACATCGTCACCAGGGAGGAGGTCGAGGTGCCCCAGGATGACCTGGTTCAAGAGTTGAAGGTGAAGATAGATGCGCTGGATAGAAAAGTAATGAATGGACCGGTTGTGTGATGTGCTGAAATTGTTCCATTGATGCATTTTTTTACGGGCTGAGAAAACTAAAATGAATAAAAAAAAGATGAATAATTTCATCATATATCAACCTAAATTCCAAAGTATAAAAATTCAGAAAAAGGGTTCCAACAAAACAACTCGAGTTGTTACTGTTTCAAACGAATATATTCTAGAATTATGAAGAAATATTCTGAGTCTAAACAATTTGTTATGTTTTTAAAATGATAAACTCACTTCTGTGATTAAATACGGAAATAATGATTTTTTTAATATAAATAGTTATCACTTTAAAAAAAATAACAAATTGTTTAGAATTGAAAGAGCGACATCTCAAGTCAATTTCCTAATATATATATAGTGGTGTTGAGCAGATTATCAACTGTAAAGTAGATCCTGTAGATGAAGCCACAACCTGATAGTTGAACAAAGCATACAAGATTTATCAATGATACGTTACTCAAACGGTTGGCTCAGTTGGAAGAGCGCTCGCACGGAACGCGAGAGGGCGCGTGTTCGAGTCCCGCATTGTTCATAAATTTTGTTTTCAAATTTTATTTCTGTAATATAGGAAGTAACAACTAAATTGTATTCACATATCGACTTATTTCTCTTTGATAGAGGTGGGTTATTGTTTATGGAACATTTGTCATACTTATCTCAAACTTACTGAATTTCGGATTTGTTACACTTTGGAACTGAGGTGTCAATGTATTACGCAAAATTCGGGCAATTTTTTTTTGGCTTAAGAAATGACCTCAAAAGAGTAACTTAAATAGTTGAGTTAAAACTAGACATCAATTAATTACGTTTGTATTCGTATAGAGTTGTTGCTTATAAAACTTCTGTTATTGGCTATCACCAATTATTGTACAGTATAAGAAGTTGTGATATTGTTTGGTCATGTACCTGGTGTTACCGACCGCATATTCATAGATGAATTATGTATTTCTGTGTTTGTTGTATTGTTTCAATTCGAATCTCTTAATCATCTCAGTAAGATTTCATTAGAAGTGGCGCCATTTCGCTCTGAACAAAGATTTACTCTGTACTTTTCAAAGAGCAAAATATGTTGATCAGTTCCTATATGATAAAATTGATCAATTTTATTACTTAGCTCGGAAAAGTGGCCAAATTTTTATTGTGGATGTAACGGGACAATTCAGTTTATTAGATCCCACATTTTGTACAATGTACTTAATAAATCCCTGCAAATATAACGGTATTCTGCCATTATCAAAAGTCACAGAAGCGTTTATAGCAAACTTGTCTCTGATTTCACTTTGGTTACCATCAATATATTATATTATATGAAGTACAAATCCTATTATTTATATATTACACAATAATTTGTGCAGTACATGCCCAATAATGACAAAACTTGTAAAAGTCAATTTTTGATAGCTTGAGTTGAATTATTGCAATTTTCGTAGGGATCATAAGTTTATTTTAATTTTAATATAACCCATGTTGTTGCTTATAAGGGACCTTTTCTGGTAAACAATTGCTTAAATTGCTACAAATTAAATTTAAAAACAAATTTTATGAACGATGCAGGACTCGAACTCGCGACCTTAGCGTTCCGTGCGAGCGCTCTTCCACTGAGCCAACCGTTCGTTAATTTGTGTAGTTAATCCCAGAAGTGAAAAATTGTTTGCTACAGTTTGTTTTAGGTACTTTATCGGAAACAAACACATACAACAATAAGCTATATGAAATGACGTAATTTGTGGATAGGTGCCAAAAAGGTTTATAAATAACTGAATTTAGAATGGATTTGTTATAATATGTTAACAGTTTTATATCTAAACAATTTGTTATGTTTTTAAAGTGATAACCCTCACTTCTAGGATTAATACACAAATAAAATTTGAAAAACAAAATTTTATGGACGATGCGGGATTCGAACCCACGACCTCCGATGTTCCGTGAACGGTTAGCTCAGTTGGTTAGAGCACCGGCAATTTCCGGCAACACCGGAGGTCGTGGGTTCGAATCCCGCATCGTTCATAAAATTTTGTTTTTCAAGTTTTATATCATTAGGACTTGAATCTTCTAAATTTTTGATCCAATCACACTAGTAATTTGTCCGTAATTGTTTTCATGTCCGACTATTAAATGCTTAGAAATGGAACAACTTTATAGCTAATCATAATATTTTATAGTAATATTGTTCCTTTGCACTTGGAGGTTATGTTGTACAAATAATTCACATGCTTTATGATACAATTTCATGTCGGGTAAATTCTTTTTGCATTTAAGAAGATGCATTTAGAATATATATTAACATAAAGTGCATTTAAAGTTACAACTCGTTTCTCTCAAAATCAACACCACAAATAAAGGGATAGTCTTTAACTGTCTTACATAATAAATGTTCTAGATTGAGAAGTACAGTCACATAAGGTCAGTATCATCAAAATTTAATGAAGAAAGTATGTTATTTCTAGTATTTCTGCCATTAGAAATACGAATTCAATACTAATTTATTACAAAAACTTGAGAATTATTTATATTTTCAAAATGAAAGTCATAGTTTTATTATCTGTATGTCTCGTGACCGAAAACGCCGACCACCATTTTGTGACGTCACTAAAGCTGTAACAATTTGACGTTAGCAACACACCAACGATACGGACTATGAAAAGTCGTTTTTATTTTTATAAAAATCAATAAGGATTGTAACGCACATTTGATATTTTTGTTTGTTTATGTTATTATGACGTCACGATCATGGCGGCACCCTTTTTGGCGCGACTATTTTTATCATCATTTAAATTTAAAACATTTTTTCTTAGCATAAAGTGGAATTATTTTGAAGACATAAAAATACCAGTTGGTATTCGAATCTTTACGATAATTTTAGAATATATTTAAAAAAAAGTTGAAGTATAGTCTATTTTACTGTACAGCGTATCACTATAATGGCGACATTAAATGAACACACGGGTAGGTCTATCTAACCTTAATCGTAAAAAAATAATTTTATAATTTTAAGTATATAATTGATATTTTCAAACAAACAAATAATATATTTAGTAAAAAAAAATTTAATCACCCTTACGTGGTCGCATATGACGTCACGAAGTATGTGTCAGTGCCTACGCTAGCGCGCGGCTACTAGATTTCTTACAGGCTGTTCCGAAATTATATTATGGAGAGTTTTTTTAATATTTATTTATGATTACGATTGAATTACTAGTACTACTACCGTAGCTAGTGAAATTACTGTGAAAATGAGACTTAACATCTTATGTCTCAAGGTGACGAGCGCACTTGTAGTGCCGCTCAGAACTTTTGGGGTGTTTAAGGAATCCTGAGCGGCACTGTTCTGCAATGGGCAGAGCGTATCAATTACCATCAGCTAAACGTCCTTCTCGTTTTGTCCCTTATTTTCATAAAAAATAGTACTACTACCCGTATGTTTATTTAATGTCGTCAATTTAGCGCTGCGCTGTAGATTTTAAATTGGGTAAAGTATCGATTTTCGATATCGATATCGAATATCGATATTCGAGCTTCTTGGATTGAATTTCACACTGACTGTACTTACCTATCAAGAATGTTTAGTAGGGTTAATTACCGTGGTGGGTACAATTGTGCCTATTCATTAAAGTGATAGTAAAATTAGAAATAATAAAAGCTAGCTCCTCATTCTGCATTAACAATAGCAGCTTATAAAAAAGTATGTTAATTATAATCATTACAATCACAAATGATATTGTCGTCAACTGAACTAACCTTTCCAGTTTCGTATGTCTGCATTGCATCATAATTTATGTTAAATTTGATTAGTTTTTATGGAAAGAAAGAGTGTTTTCTTATTATTCATGCAACCATTAGCCAATCGATAGTTGGTCACGAGAATACGAAGTAGATATTAAAATACTACACTCATATGTTTATAATGATTTGGCTAGCGTTTAGCAGAAAGGAACCAGTCCACAGAATCGTAAAAAAATACTGTTTGACACCCCGAACAAAACTTATCCGATATTTATAATTTTAAAAGGAACTATTTCACTTCTCGTATTTGTAGCAATGATATTGAACACATACACAAAATATATACTAAAAGTCACAAAACAAAACAATAACTATCTTTTGACTTTGGACCTCAAATACTCAGCTTAGTTTGCATGTGGACTGGTTCCATTCTAATCTAATCTCTAAACTCTACGATGTCTACAGATGAAATATACAGAACCGATGAAAAGTGGCCAATTTTATTACTGTAGTTTGCGTGACAAGCTACGTCTTACACTCGCGACTTGTATGTAATTTTGTGTTAATGTGCGTGCATTGCTCAAAATAAAGGTTATCTCTCAACCTCAATTTTTCTCGGTGTTTTCACAACTGTCACAGTCTATCTAGACGAGTAAGTCATCGAAGAGTATAAGTGAATTATAGTAAAGTTAATTAAATTCACAGTTCAATGCTTGTGTTTGGACCAGTATCTATGTGTATTGTTTATTAAATACAAAAATAAAAAATATTTGGTCGGTATAAATTTCAGAATTAAAAATAAACAACTAATTTCTTATAAATGACAACATAAGATATTGTGTGCGTATGAATTGCTTGTATACGAGTTATTACCAATAAGTTAATTTAATGTTACAATACCTAAAATACGTGTGTATACTTGGTCTAAATTTTATTATACTTTTAAATATAATGCTTTGATTATTTATTGTAGAGGTCTTAGGATATTTATAAACGCAGTTGTATTAGAAAAAGTTCTTTGTTACCTACGAAAAGTATTTTGTTTTTTTTTTTAATAAATGAAATTAAATTAAAAGTGTTTTTAATTTTGATATTTTAGGTTAATTATTTTAAGTGATACTCGTTTAAATTCAAGGACTAGCTCATTACAACAGAGATTAGTGAAACACAATTTTATATTAGAGGCATTTACGTAAAATAAATAATAGACTCACAGTTACGCTGATAAATTGTCTGAAGCGAAACTCTGACCAAGCGTCTATTAGGCCGAGTTTCGACCGCGCTTTGAATAAAACGCCACGCAATGACAAAGAGTTCAGTGAAGAACTGTCCAAATAACAGCATATCCAAACTTTAAAAGGATGGAGTGTCGTATTTTAGGCAAGTAAATAAAAATAAAAAAGCCTTTTATTTCTTACAGCTTATAAAACATGAAGTTAGATTAAGTTAGTTTACCTACATACACTTATTAGTTTTGTAAGTAATTAACTTTGGTTCCTTAAATTTACTTGTGTTAGTTTTTCCTTAATCCTATATTATTATTCTTCATTCTGTAAGAACTCCTCTGTAGGTGAAGGCCACTTCCAAAGATAGCCAGTCCTCTCTAGATTGGGCTACTTGAATCCAGTTGGGGCCAGCTGTTTTTTTGATGTCATCTTCCCAACTAGCTACAGGTCTACCTCTCTTTCTTTTTCCCTGTGGACCCGCCCATGTGGTCACCGTTTTCGTCCATCTCTTGTCACGTAGACGCGCCACATGTCCGGCCCACCTCCATTTTAGTGACCGAGCGTGTTCTAATCCATCTCTTGCCTTGGTTATGTTTCTAATTTTGGTGTGCCTTATTATTTTAGGCAAGTGCCCCTTTAAATTAACAAAGTTGTGTAACTAATTTGACGTGTTTAATTACTTTGCTGTGTATTTTTGTGACGTAGAGCACTTCTATTGATGTATGTACAATAGACTTTGAACATTACTGCCACGAGACAGGGTGCTAATTAAAATGAATGCTTGAATGTTATCTGTATAGGTTAATGTGTACGTATATAAAACGCCGTCCGGACATTTTCTGACGACCTTTCAATAGGCGATTGGGAGTTAAGTTGTTTTATAGTTCGTCAATGATTAGAGGGTGCAAATCCGCAAGAATGCGGCTGAGAGTTGGGCAGAGAGTCAAATGTCGCTGCAGAAGGAAGGTATAAAATCTGGAAACTAGTCGCATAGGTCCGTTTCTGGTATTGTGTCGTTAGATTTTGAAAAGTGAATCGCGCGGTTGTGGAATGCTTGACATCAATGCTTAACGGTGAAAATTCCCACTTTGAAGTTATGTCTGGTTTCACCAACGTCTCCTAGTTGTATTATCCTTAACTGTGCTTCCGATCAATTCCCGAGATAAGCAGCATTACATAATAGTATAGATATTATATAGATTTGAGCTAAGTTGCTCATTATACTCGAGGCTGTGGGTTGCAGTAACTGCGAGGAATAAACATACAATTTAATGCATCATGGGCAATGACGCCCAAGTTTTTTTTTCACGCGCCAAATGTAAGATGATTGATTACATATAGCTTACTTCAAAATTATAATTTAAGTGATAAAATGCATAATATATTTTATAACAAGTTATTGTGCATTATAAATAAATCGATAATAATAAATGCTTTTTCGTCCTAATTAGGGACACATTTATTAAATTCCAAAAATGTAAACGGATTTGACTCCGCGACGTCTGCGTACATTTTTTACACCTTGAGTTACATTATTTTTCAGATCGGTTCAATAGTTTCGGAACCTATTCAATGCAAATAAAATCTTTCCTCTTTATAATATAAATATAGATTGAAGAAAAAATATCACACCCCTCATCATTATCATCAGTTGTAACTATCTCTCTATATTCAATAAAATGTTAAATGATCGTACCATAATCTCGCACCTCGACCTCCATACTAGATATACTCCGGTACTCTTTAAAATGGTCACGGTCGCGAGGACCATAGTAGTGTTTTGGCCATTCATTGTTTATAGCACGGAAACTTCCTGCAATTGTGCCTTAATTCAGCGCGAAGTCCAACTTACTCAGATCCAATATAAAGCTTACGCAATATAAATCCCATTTACTACAAATCGATTAATTCAACAGTCAACATCATCGACAAGCGACGAAGCAATGAAATGGTGGAGAAAACGTTTTGTATTTTTTATCTGTGTATTTCTGGTGATTTCAAGAACACGCGCATCAGTCTTGAAAGATGCACTGGAAGAACATTTAAAGGATGTTGTTCACGACGAAGGGACTGAATCCTTGAAGGTGGACAAGCATAAGGGAGAGAAGGATCACCACATCGAGAGTCAAATTAACGACAATCATTCTAACAAACACACAAAGACAACAGACGATGTTAAATTTCTGAAAAAGGACCATCAAATAAAGGCTGAGTCTGATAGCGATGAGTTTGGCGGATCCAAAGCAAAGCTGGATAAAGCAGAAGACAGTCAATCTAATGGTTTTAAGCGTGGGCATAAAAAAGGCCATCATAAACAGGGATTTCAAAATTCTTATCATAAAGATGAATCCTCCAACAAAAGCACATTCTTTGATGATTTTAACGATGAGGGAGATCAAGCAGCTTACAATAATAGGCTGAATCGTTATGATAATCGAGACAATAGACAATATAAAGGATCTCATAGAAATGGGCATGAATATCTACGCGACAATTACCGAGGAGGTGGTCATAACCGCTATGATGATGTTGGGAGCAAGCAAGTTGGTCATAAAGACTATGGAAGGAACCATTATCTTAAAGATTCAGAAGCGTACAATAAATATCATAATGGACGAAAAGTACACGATAGAGGGAACGTCCATGATCGGCGCGAATATCAGCAACCACACGTCCATCATTATGATCCAGGATGGGATTGGCAAAGATGGGAAGATCGAAGAGACTGGGTTCCACCTAGGGTTGGAAGTGATCCTGCTTGGGATAGACAATCTGGCTGGGATAAACATAATGACTGGGAAAGAGATTATGGTGGCCCAGGATATTATGACGATCACGGTTTCCGACACGACGGTGGTTACGGCTATGGTCCACATCATGGTTACGGGTACGGTGTTGATGAATCGCGGACAGCTCCAGTGGCTAAGGAAGTTCCAGCGAATGCCCCTGTAGTCGCTAGAAGAAAACAAACTATTACAATCTACGAAGACCCTCGATACAGCGGTTCTGAAAAGGGACAACTACGGCGTGAGAAAGACGATTATATTCAGCTTGATATAAAGCCAAGTACAAAACGATATGCAAGTTACGACGATACTTACTACACATTACCAACGAGAGATCGATCTGAAGCGAGTAGCATTAATCGTTTGGTTTATAACTACAAAAGATCTTAGACGATAATGTGTTAATACAATTAGTTTTGTAGTTCATATACTGTGAAGAAAATTATTTAACTTATTATACATGTTATTAATAAGTACTGAAATAGGTTCCTGTTCAGAAGTAGTATAATTAAACCTGATAAATTAATTTTATTGTTTTCCATTACATTCCCTTTTGCGCCATAGGCCGTATGATTTTAAGTTTCTTTAATCAAACGTATCTCACTTATTATGTGGGTTGATCGTTGATATACTCAAATTTCGTGTTGTTATAATCCTATATATCTGTAGGTACATATATCGCTTTTGTACATAGACCTTCATTGAGAACGAGATGCAGCTAGAAAGTTCTATTTACCTGCAGTCGTACTTTATTTATCATTATTTTTAAACCACTTTTACTATTCTACATGTAATTACCAGTAGGAGGCTCCTTTGCACGGGATGCCGGCTAGATTATGGGTACCACAATGGCGCCTATTTCTGCCGTGAAGGAGTAATGTGTAAACATTCCTGTGTTTCGGTCTGAAGGGCGCCGTAGCTAGTGAAATTACTGGGCAAATGAGACTCAACATCTATCGTCTCAAGGTGACGAGCGCAACTATAGCGCCGCTCAGAATTTTTGGGTTTTTCAAATTTCAATCCTGAGCGGCACTGCATTGTAATGGGCATGGCGTATCAATTACCATCAGCTGAACGTCCTGCTCGTCTCGCCTCTTATTTTCATAAAAAAAATGTAAACATGGAAACCGTCGTAACTTGATTTTATAAGACAACCAGCGTTTTGCCATTTTACGCGCAACCACAGTATTTTGACCTTTGATTTACCTTTAACCGGTTTTTTATAATGTGTTTTAGCAGATCTTTTTTTTGCTACTAACCTTTTGATAATTTGTCAGCATTCTTGCTAACTTGTAAATCATGTGATTTATGAAGTAATTTGCCACAAAAATAATTGTAATAAAGATAGAGGTAGATTGAGACACAGTCGAATGAGAAGCGAAGTGTAGCTAATGATGTGCTAGTGACAGTTGTTGATGTTATAGTGAGGTCGCTTAGTTATACAGGGGTCCCTTATGGGACATGAAGGGAAAGTACCTTATCTATCGTAGATAGGGTATTTTACTGAAAGAAGACTTTATGTTATTTTTAAAAGTTAGAGGTTTTTTTTTTATTTTGATCGCAGAGGACAATTAACGAGTATAGGTACGGCCTATTAAGTGACCTTACCCTTACGACCTGATAAGTAGGGTACCTTACCGGTACCATTTAAATCGTTGTATGCATTTTTTTAAGATACCCATGTTATATTGTTGTGGAGGCACCGCACCGCAGTAGAATGGATAAAAGTCGATTGTCTACAGAAAATCATACAGTGATTATGGATTAAAGTTTAAAGTGTTGGGAAAAGTCCACCGGCGTACATTCCATGATTGGAACAGTTTTTTTATGTTATAGGCACCAGAAATACACTTTTAAACTGCACAAATTTAATAAGTATTACAAAATATTTACTTGGCTTCGGCCTTGAAAAAAAACTTTCGGCCTTAACATTCGAAGACCTTACAAGAAAAACAACGCTGAAGACATCGCTGCATGGGCTTGAAGCCTTTGTCTGTCCCAATAACGGACGAAGAAATCAAAAATAAGATATAGGTACGCAATATTTTATGTTGAAATTGTTACTTACGAAGATTTTCTGTATACCTACCAATCTTCTTCTTCTTCAACCTTGATCTACCCAATGCTGAGTAAAGGTCTCTTCCATTTTGTGCGGTCCAGAGTTTTCCGCGTCCAGTCCTTCCCAGTCGCTCGCATCAAATCGTCCGTCTATCTTGCTGGCTGGCTCCCAACATTCCTGAACCCCTTTCGTGGTGACCTAGAAAAAAACATTTATTTGGCACATTCCAAGAAATAGCGCACAATTGTACCTACTTCTAATACTATATATTTTATACAGGATGTAATTGTTAATTGTGACCAGGTGATTATTCCGTCACTATTATAGATATCAAAAATCTTTAAATTGATATCGAAAGTACGTTACTCAATCAGTAAAATGACAATATCAATTCCTAACTTTTTTTAAATCAAACAAGAAGTATCCAAAATTTTGATATCGAACACTATTTTTCTACTCAAATCAAATCAAATCAAATTAAATCAAATCAAATCAAATCAAATCAAATCAAATCAAATCAAATCAAATCAAAATCACTTTATTCATTCATTCATGCATGCAGGTCACGGAAATGACACTTATGAATGTCAAAAAAAAAAAATTCTTATTGAAGATTCATACTAAGACCGCTACTCCGTAAAGGGTTGAGCTAATGAGAAGAAGTAGCAAGAAACTCATTGCCACTCTTTTATATCAAAATTTACATTTCCATCGATTTACAAATAATTTCAAATATAATATGTAAAATGATGCAACAAACATACTAAATGTATAAGAGTGTTTACTATATATCCATGCTATTTTATCTACCATGATATATTTCTGTTAGTTTTAAAAAGAAAATTGTTACATGTGTGATCCTATCAAAATAGGATGTGACATCACTTATTGAAAGTCAAAAACTACTACCCATTCCAAAACTGCCTCAGACCTGTGAAGAACGGGCGCAACAAACTCAGCGGGCTTTTTTTCATCAAAAAGTATGTTCACAAAGTAATATTACTTTTAGTAATATTACTATTAAATTTAATATATAATAGCCTGAGCCCGCTCCGTTGCCAATCTGTGGTACCATTAAGAAAGTCATGTTATAGTAACCTTAACCACACAAACGTTTTTTTTAACAATTCTGTTGAATAACGTAATACTTTTGTTTTGAACATTTTCTGGGATCTTGTTGTAAAAAATTCTATTATTAATGTAATTGATAACTCTAATAGATGCCTCGGTTTAATTTAATGATAAAATCAATAAACCTCGTTCGCTTATGACTGACATTCAAATCAAATCAAATCAAATCAAAATCAGTTTATTCACGTAGGTCACGTAAATGACACTTATGAATGTCAAAAAAAATCTTATTGAATCTACCGCTACTTCGTAAAGGGTTGACTTGGTTGGCTAATGAAAAGAAGTAGCAAGAAACTCATTGCCACTCTTTTATATCAAGATTTACAGATCATTTCAATTACAATATAATATGTAAAATGTAAAATTATGCAACAGACATTAGTAAACCATCCTAAATATGATTCAATATAGTTCTGACAGTAACTGTATATTGCGAACGTATTTCCCTTAGTTCAACCAGGCATGCAGATCAAATACAGGTAGGCACTTTGAAGTGAAGTGTCCTCCGGCATTGCGTTAGTAGGGACGGTCAATCTTCGGACATATTTCAATATCGCGTGTATTACTCCACAGTTCACTGAGCAGGCTATTGGAGCGAAACATTCTCTGATATATTCCTACATGGTAACTTCATAACGTGTTAGTGAAAATTGCTTCTTTACAAATACGTCAATTCTATATATTTTTATATTAGTAAGTAGTTTTTTATTATTTGTGATGATAATTCTACAAAGTTTACCTGTGGGAGGCTCCTTTGCACAGGAAGCCGTCTATTAAGGCGCCTATTTCTGCCGTGAAACAGTAATGTATAACATTACTGTGTTTCGGTCTGAAGGGCGCCGTATCTAGTGAAATTACTGGGGAAATGAGACTTAACACCTTATGTCTCAAGGTGACGAGCGCAATTGTAGTGCCGCTCAGAATTTTTGGGTTTCTCAAGAATCCTGAGCGTTGGTTTAAATTAAATAATTTTTTCTTTCCGTGAATGAAATCAGTTGTGTTAACTGATAAACTTATAGTTAGGTTAACTGATATTATGACTTTTCATATTTAGTACATTTATGAAAATTTAATATACGATCGTTTCACCTTTTTGCTCTAAATAGTGATTCTCATTATTACAACTCTAGAAGTAAGAGATTCCTTGTAACTTATTCTAGTAGGCTTCATAAGATACATAATAGCTTTAAGGGTAAATGTATACACTTTTATAATAAGGTCCCAGTCCCTGTTCAGGCATTATCTATAAATAAATATAAATGTTTTATTAAAAAATGGCTCTGTCGTAAATCCTACTACTCCACAGCTGAATATCAAAGTGATTGGACATCCCGGAACTAGATTATGATTATTTTATAGGAATAGCAATGACAGTACAATATTGTATATTTTATTGAAAAGAGCGCTAAAAAGAGAATGCTGGGAGAGTTTCTTGCGCCGCTTCTTCTCTCTCAGAGCGCCATTTGTTTCTGAAGCGGTCGTAGTATCTAGTATATTAGAAATGACATCAAACAGAATTCTAAACGAATCAATTTTGAGAAAATGAATGCCTCTTATGCCTTTTAAACTATTATTTTTGGTAATTTTAAAACAATCATGTAATAAAAATAAAATCAAACGCCCAACCAGTTGTATACAGCCAGTCTCGACATGGCGTCTCGAATGCACATAACTAATTCATGAGCTCTTAGATTTAAGAGCGTAAATTTTGATAGCTTGTTATTCATTTCTCACTTTGTCTTTGACAATAACACCATTCAAGTTTCCAGATTAATTCCCTTTATAACTCTTTCGGCTTTAATTAAGAGGAGTCGTTATTGAGGCACTACCCACTACCCACTCGTAGATATTTTTCAGTGGTTTTATTTGTAATTTAAATTAAAATTTGCAACCCTTCGGTGCGACGCCGCTTTAGGGGAATAAACTAATTTAAACGTTGAGCTTCAAAAATCCTGGTGGATATGTTGATAATGATAAATAAAATGCTTTTTGTTTTAATACTTGTAGTAGAAAACATAATCTTAATATATATATATATATAAATTACGTGTCATGTTGTAGTATTAACATATTTTCTATGAGAGAATTTATTGACGTACGGTTTGACAGTTCTGCTGTGAAACAATTTCATTTTTGTTAACAACAGGGAACAATGACATCATTGACAGGGAGCATATTTTACAAAAAATTTATTGACGTACGGTTTGACAGTTCTGCTGTGAAACAATTTCATTTTTGTTAACAACAGGGAACAATGACATCATTGACAGGGAGCATATTTTACAAAATAATTCTTGGTGTTATGAAATACTAGCTGACCTGGCAAACGTGGTTTTGCCATATAAATTATATATGTAAACCTTCCTTGAGTTTCAACGAATCTATTACAAAAGATTTCATTGAGATCGGTCGAATAGCTTAGGAGTTATTAGGGAACATACAAACATACATTCTCTTTTATATTTATAGATTATTGACAAATTCATAAAAAAATAGTATTTTATTTATTATGCACAGAACAACGTCTGTCGGGTCAGCTAGTGCATTATAAAATTTAACTGCTTGGTTGTAATTTGGTTGTAACTGACCGATCATGAAAAGTTTAAGGCGCTTTTTAAACACATAGAAGCTTCAAATTAAGAATACAATCAGTATTGAGTGTGTAAATCAAGGAAAAACCAAAATATTTTTCAATTTCGTTCATTTTCGTATCTAGATACACCAACTGCATAAATCACTTTGTAATCACATATTATATATGAGATTACAAAGTTATATATGCTATCCCATATATTATATATGATATTACAAAGTTATTTATGCTGTTCGCGGGTTCGAGTCCCGTATCGATCATAAATTTTGTTTGTGTATGAGATTGCATTTGAATTTTATGAACTTACAAACTGTTGAGTATTGCTTTAATAATTTAGTCTTAAAATTTAAATATTGATGATTTTGACAAAAGTTTGTGAAGAACGTATATTGCTAGCCAATTTGCAATGTTAATGTACTCTATCTGTTAAAACATTGTGATAATTCAACAACTTGCTTTGTAAACAAATACTCTTCAATCCTTTGAAGTATTTGAGTAGTTTCTAAAAAGTAGAATAGTAAGTAGATGGGCTACAAATTATTGTTTTCAGAATTTTCCCTAAAAATGAATTAGAATTTACCGTCGCAGCATTTTCTGGAATAATGGGTTTCGTTAAACCATATTATTAGTCATAAAACATAATATTAATGTAAAGATTTTTTTATTTTTCAAGTGATATCCCTCACCTCAGGGATTAATTAAATTAAATTTTACCCATAAACTTGAAAAAAAAAAATCATTCTGAGAGTTCAACAAGACGAACGGTACAAACGAACCGTTACTCGAACTCAATGGAAGAGCGCTCGGACTAAACCCGAGGGTCGCGGGTTCGAGACCGAGAAATTTTGGTTACAAATTAAACATAATATTAATGTTTAGATAAAAGCTTTATTTATAATGTTTATTTTACATTGAAGTTAAAGTAAAATATGATTTAAAGTGGTAAAATAAATAAAATATTTTAATTTAAAAAAGACAAACAAGTCCATACATAATTATTAGTTATAGGAATGTTAGTAATAATTTTTAACATAATGCGCAAATAAATAAAGTCTTGGTTAGAAATATAATACAGATAAACATATCCAGAAATAAACACTAGAAAAATCAATAGAAAGACACAAATTTTGTGTTTTTATAGATATCATTACTAATCGCAAATTAGATTCAGTTTTGATAAATATCAGACCAAAAGCCGTGAAGTTTTGTCGGGCATTCTATATAGGTACACATATCATATATAAGAAAAAGGAACTATAAGTTTAGTACAATATAACTACTTATAACGGTTGCATGTGAGTTGCACTGTATGACCGTATGATTCTCTGGTCGGAGTGTTTGGTGCGAGTGAACACGCGATATAGGCAATACTACTTCCTCGTTATAGCTCTGCGCATGGTAGACGGCAGCTAGTATTATACCGTACTAAACCATAGAATCTAAATGTTACCGTATCGTTAGTTTATTAAATTAAATATTTATGTTTCATGACTTGTCTCTTGACCATAATAAGCCATAACAGAAGATTGTTAATCCATAATAGGTACGTCTCCCTTTTTATTAGACTTGCGAACGACTTGTCCTTACTGTACTAAAGCAATTTAACAACGACACCCGAATAACACGCCAATAATCGTTAGTAGCGATTGGAAACAAAACTGTGATTATAGGATATTATCTCGCTATAGCCGTCTCTGTCTCGCCAATGTCTGCTAGTATATTTGTCTCTGTTCTTAGCTAAGGGGAAATACGATAGAGTGGCATTACTTTAACGAACTTTCGATGGGTCGTATCGGTTGGGGGTATTCAGAAGTACACTATTAGCCCTTGCATTTCCCGTATCTTTTGTTTTATATAATTATAAATATCTCATTCGACATTTGATGATTTGTCTATTAAAGTTTGTAATTATTTAAAAGGTTTTTAAATGCCAACACAGGAATGTAATATGCCCGGACATAAGCTAACAATATAGAGAGATAGAAAGAAGAACCATTTATAATAATTACTAATTAAAATATTAAGACTATAAACAATATCATTTTTTTTAATGGAAAATTCTATAGGTGCGCTGTGCACTTTACTGACTTAGACTGAGACTGACACGAGGTCATGTAACACCGAATATTTTACTGACTGAAATTTTCTTGAAAACCATCGCGTTACCAACATCAGGGGGTCGCCATGTTGGCTGTTAATAAAGTTAAATCATTTATTTATTATAATATAATTTATAACCTATATCGCCATACTCGGCGTCGATATATCGAGCAGACGTTCAGTTTCGTTGTGAGAAGGCTAAATTGGTTGATAAGGTTATAATGAAAATGGTCTAAAAAGCTTGATGTAGAGTGTTGAGAGTACTTCACTACAAGACACCGCCTGCAAATATAAGGTGCAAATTCATTCATTGTATGTATTTGGTAGGTCTGAGAATCGCTCGTCATCTATTTTTAATACCCCAAATTGCAGGGTCAGCTAGTTTATTTATAAATTTATTTCACTTTAATTGAATACAAAGAAAAATTCAATAACAAAAAATTAAAACAATACAAATAACAGAATTGAAACGTAGTCACTAAACAGCCAATCATCCATGCAAACTAACGCGTTTATAATATCTGTACGAAGATGTGGTAGGATTATTTTATTACAAACATTTCCAAAAACTTGGTACGAACTTGCATTAATTTGATTTGGAAAGGGCTTTCACGAATGACTTCGATTGAACGAATTCGGGTGATGAGTCCCACGGGAGCGGTTTATTTCATAGCAATTAGTTACCTCCGTACGAGCAATGGATCCACGATTCGTCACAGATGAACGGGTACCCTTTCGAAGAATTATACCGACATTACTCTAGTTAAAAGTGGTTCAACTTTTTGCCAATAGGGTACATGCGTTTTATTTAAATAAGAGTGTAATTCTTATTAATATAATTTATTACTTTAGAATTGCATAACTTAAGCGACTGCATTTAAAATGTCCGCCTCAGCTGGCTAATTTTAAATTAAAATTATAATAGAAAATTATGCCCTATATTATCTTCACCAGTATCCTTCTAGTTTGCACAGGATACCGGCCTGGGTGCCTTTTTCTGTGAAAAAGAAATGTGTAAGCATTATTGTATGTCGGTCTGAAGGGCGCCGTGGCTAGTGAAATTACTGGGGAAAATGAGACCTAACATCTTATGCCTCAAGATGACGAGCGCAATTGTAGTGTCGCTTTGAGTTTTTGGGTCCTCTTTGTCTCGTCCCTTATTGTCATAAAATAACATTCTTTAAATACAAACTGTGTTCAATCTCAATTGTAAATTGCCTCAAACCGGATTTCTAAGATTAAAAGTGTATTTGTATGTCTGTTCGTGGCAATGTACCTCACAAACGGATAGATCCATTTTGATTGCTTTTCTTCTGTTTGAAAACTCTTGTGATATAGATAGTTCTTAGCTATATGATTATATTTGTTTAATTGGATCACCAGTTATGATAAACATATGACTTGCGCAAAAACATAATTAAAATTATAACAAAAACTGGAAATTAGGGACATTTTTGGTTGCACGCACTTCAATGAAACTCGATTTTTTTCTGTGGTTGCACGATAGGGTTAGGGAAATTTTCTGGTGAAGACAGCTACTGATTCGGTACAAGAGCCAGCAGTTCCCGGCAATCCAGGAAGCCAATCTATAAATCATAAGCTCAGAAATGAAACACTTTTTTCTGTCCCAACTTCTTATAACCTCGAAAAGTACAACCGTCACAAGATATGAGCCGATTTTTTCATAAATAGTTCTCCCAGCTATGCTATTTGTTTGGTTATAATATCAATTACATATAATCAGTCTTGTTGACAGTCAAGAAGATTTAAAATTCTTGCTTTTATCGTCGATGTAATTAAAACATTATCAATGTTACGAGTACTATGCATCGTATGTACTTGAATCCAATATTTCGATCCGAATGCATGTATAAAGGCAACGGCAGAACTGCGGTGAATATCTGATGCCGCAGTCGGTCCATATATGAGGAACAAGATGTTTGACTCTACTTTCTATTTAGAAACAAAAAAATAAATTCTTGATTTTAAATTTTTCTAGAACTATACAGATTCTTGACCGAAAAAGACAAAAAGTTTCTCTAAAAAAACTCAAGGTTAGTCAGTTATGTATCAGAATTTTTTCGCATTATTTTATCTTTTTATATGTTTATATAGATTGTTTTTGTGAAGTTGATATTTTCTTTCAATTTTAAGCCTTAGAAGTCAGTTTGTTTCTATTTTAGGGGAACTGGAATAAACTATAATTCATGTTTGAATAGTTAATAAAGTTATACTGGATCGCGTCCATAACTTGTGGGAAGTGTTTGCGTATGGCGCGGCGCAATGTGTTCAACAAACAGCCTTCAGGTAAGTTATGGCAGGCTTGTGTGCAGTTTTGCTTATTAACGAAACCAACATGGCGGACTCTTGATAAGATTTCGGTTTGTCTTGCGAGGCATTCGTGCCTTCGGGCGGTCTTCGAGAATTTGGAGCTGAAGCCACTGTGTGTGTTATATGAAGTATGCTCCACTTAATAATTACCTGAAATCTAAGCTGTTTTCTGAACGCTTCTAATGCCTGTTATATTTGTAATACAGATATCAAATCAGTTTACATGTAGTAAATGAATAATCTGTACTCAATCGAAGGCTTCGTAACAAATAAATATCTACATTTACTTTCATGTGTGACTTGTATTATAACAAAAAACCGATAAAAATATTATAGGTCTATTATTGCTACCGTCAAAAAGCTGTTAAATTATATAATTATTGTGAACCTGTTCGTCACACACTGTCCCGTAAGTAATAATCTGATTATCAAACATGTCGGTATTATGATAGTTGTCACTTCATGATTGAACAAAATTGATATTAAAAAAACTGTTATAACAGTTTAAAAAGTTAAAGAGTTTCTTTTGTATTCACATCGTAATAAAATTTAAATATTAAAAAAATGTTAAGAAAGCAAGAAAGTGACTAAAATCATTGTTATTAAAAGTTAAGCAATTAAGTATAAGACAAATCTTATAACTATATTTACAATACTACGACTACATAAAATTAAAACTATCATTACGTGGAAGCGTACCGAGAATACTGGCAGCATTACCGAGTTGGATAGCAAGGCTGATCCGTTGACCGAAATGTTAATCGCATCGCCGTTGTCACCTCGGCAATCTCGAACTCTAAGATAAGACGAAATCTACTTCATTATGAAGCAAATATGCGTAAAGCATATGTAATTAAACTGTTTATAACTTTTTCTATTTAATATTTATAAAGAACAGAGCATATTATCAAACCCGCATCCCACTTCTGACTTATAAACGAAACTATCTTATTTTATTATTATTATGTATTTTAATGACAAGGTAGAGTGACCTTCAAATGCATACATTTACATTTGGTGTACCACGATTTGCTCGCATGGCTACAAGGTGGTTACAAATCGCCTCACTGCTTTGAATAACTACCGGCGTGTGTGCGGGAATTATACAATATTTCATATAATACCATGTAGTTGTATTAATATTTCCCTGATAGTATTGTATTTGTTTGCTAATAGTATACGGAAATCGCTACAACACCGTGCTAAAATGTACATTCGGATACAAAACATTTAAAAAAGTCATAAAAAAATCTGTATGTGTTTTGGGGTAAATAAATTGAGTTAACTTGGATGCACACTGTCCTTTACCAACCATAGAAAAGGTGGAGGAAATAGTGCATTTAATGCTTAAGATCCCTTAAAAATGTCTTGGCGTAAATATTTAACAGGAGAATAAATGAAATGTATGTCTATTAGTCATCTATGAGACCAATTTGGATTCATGGGACATACTTGGACGCCATCAATGAAGAAGAATAAGTTAATGATGGCTGATGGGATATTATTTGCTAGAAACTGTCATAACCATAATGTTAGCACCAGGATCAAACATAAGCGTATAATGCCTACTAATCGGCTAAGACGAGTTAGTAAATCTTTTTGGGGCGATGTATATGCTTTTACAACAAAGATCCCGGATAATGTTCAAAACAAATGTATTACGAAATTCAAAAGAATTGTTAAAAAACGTTTGTGTGATAAAGGTAAAAGGTAAAACTATAACATAAATAACTTTCTTAATGATACCACTGTTTGGGAACTAAGCGACCACCCACATGCTATTAAATTTTATTATACGATTTTACATTGTAACCATGTTTTTATATAGAAAATGAAGCGCGCTGAGTTTGTTGCGCCCGTTCTTCTCAGGTCTGAGGCATACCTTTTGGAATGGATGGTAGTTTTTGACATTCAATAACTGATTTTATATCCTATTTTGATTAAACATTTTTGAATTTGATAGGAAATAAGGGAATAATGAAAATAACCGAGCAAAAAACGC
The DNA here is from genome assembly GCF_905404315.1 of Leptidea sinapis. NCBI lineage: Eukaryota > Metazoa > Arthropoda > Insecta > Lepidoptera > Pieridae > Leptidea > Leptidea sinapis. The sequence goes on along the minus strand of NC_066285.1, from coordinate 9,458,580 downwards.
CTGAAGAGGGAGGAAAAACCGGGATAGAAGAAGTAATCTTTAGGTCAGCACGACTATCTTGGATAGCACGTTTAGAAACGGTGGGAGAATAAGACGAAGAGCTTGCATCTGCTTGAGTCGTTCATTGGTTTACCTAGCAAAAGACTCCTACATAGTTAGGTTGACAAGGTCCTGAAAGATCATAGTTGGCTGCACGACTGGCACCAAGTTACACAAGATAGACTAACGTCCGAAACTGCTAAAACAATTTGGACAAAGATTTTACAAAAAGAATAAGGGAATAGAAGTCTAATCGCGGGCGGCTGCTAATATAGTATAACATTTATGATAAATGGTTATAATATTGTTTTTAAAATGTTCATAGCTTTTGGCCATCTTAAGCGTACAAGGATTAAAACATATATATATATATATATATATATATATATGTAATAGGCAACAATTGTCGCTTTTTCTGAATCTAAAATGTGTATATTTTTCGTTAAACAAATCTGTACAAACTTTATCTAAATTGTTGTTAAAGGCTTTCGTGTATGCAAATATACTTGGCGAAGTTTGAGGCGCTTCCCGACTTATCTGGCCAAAGTTTTGAATTTGTTAATACCAGAGGGCTTTAAACAATACATTATAAGCTAAGCCTACATTAAAATTGCGCCAAGTACATTATAAGTGTCTGAAGGCTTGCCATTATTAAATCTCAACCAAATTAATTACTCTGAACTACAATATCGTCAGAAAATGAAATTGGTTTGATTGATTTCTTTATAATCTTAGATAATTTATACGTCTAGATAGAGACTCTTGGTGCTAGACAACCGATGAAAACAGGCCAGATTTATTTCCTTAGTGTGCGTAACAAGCTACGTCTTAGACTCTCGATTTGTATGTCACTTTATGTTAGTGTACGTGCATTGCTCAAAATAGAAGTTAGGCGCGGACTGACTAGGATTGTAAACGCTGTACCCAACCCTACAATATTTGTGTTGATCATGTGGCTAAGCTTGCAAATAGGCATTTATTTTACTGATTTTGAAAATTGTTCGGTTTAAATTTTAGAATTGTATTAATTCTATTAAATTCTTTAAAAAAAAAGAATATTATTATAGCTGAAAATTCGGAGATTTTTGACTCCAAAGTTTATTTTTTTATGGCTCCAAATTTTTTATTGGATATTTCAAATGTTGTAATCGACTCTATAAGAAACCAATTTTTGTGGATATTGAGGTATGACCGCGCCTGATGGTGAGGTATGTCAACCTGAATTATTTTCGACTTTTTTACAGCAGTTTCAGTTGTATCACCGCTCTTCGAGAACACTTCCTTTAAAGCCTCGCCTAGTATCGGAATACTGGGTCTTGAAATCTCGAGCAATTGCCAATTCCGTGGCCATTTGGAGGGCAAAGCCAAACTGGCTTCAAAGAAACTGGGCGTCATAAATAGAGCACGGCAATACTTCAAGCCGGCCCACATTCTAGCGCTCTACAAAGCGCAGGTCCGGCCTCACATGGAGTATTGCTGTCATCTCTGGTCTGGCGCACCCCAGTATCAGCTCGATCCATTTGACCGCGTGCAACGCAGAGCAGCTCGAATTGTCGGGGACCCAGTACTCTGTGAACGGCTGGATCACTTGGCGTTGCGTAGAGACGTCGCTTCATTGTGTGTCTTCTACCGCATTTATCACGGGGAGTGTTCCGAAGAGCTGTTCAACCTGATTCCTGCCGCCGAATTTCACCTTCGCACGACACGCCACAAGTTACGATATCATCCCCACCATCTGGATGTGTGGCGGTCCTCCACAGTGCGGTTTTCAAGAAGCTTTCTTCCTCGTACCACGAAGCTGTGGAATGAGCTTCCTTGTGCGGTGTTTCCGGGACGATACGACATGGGTACCTTCAAGAAAAGCGCGTACACCTTCCTTAAAGGCCGGCAACGCTCTTGTGATTCCTCTGGTGTTGCAGGAGAGTGTGGGCGGCGGTGATCACTTAACACCAGGTGACCCGTACGCTCGTTTGTCCTCCTATTCCATAAAAAAAAATCTTTGACAACAAAACTCCAGCATTGAAATCGCTTTAACTTACTTTGTGCTATTCTTACCGAGACCGCATTCAACAACAAATCGTAATCTTTTTTATAATAAATTTTTATACTGTGTTGAATTTCTTTGTTAGATCATTTGTAACTACAGAAAGATAGACAAATGAAAAATATCTGGACACAACATGTTTCAACATTTTTTTTAGATAACTTTATTTTTGAAAAGTAATTTTTTTAATTTTATTAAAACCAGACAGATACAAATAGTGTGTATTCACTGAAATGTATTGGAAATGAAAACATGTCAATACCAATAGGCTCTTTATCTAAATATCACTTTTACCAACAGCCAAAACAATTAGTGATTTGCCAAAACAATTGGTTTTACACAATTGTTCTTATTACCTTGAGCTGACCTCAATAAAGGTCTTTTGAGTCTTGAGATTGTCTCAGTAACCCAATAATTCATTAGCTGCGCCCTTCAAACTAACACACAGATAAGACACTGCTTTGACAGGAAAAGGCTGTGTTATTCGGCTATTCGTTCGTGTACAAAGAGCTTTTCAGCGCTTATCAGATACAAATATAAAATTTCTTTACACGCACTACATATAACTAACTAAACTTCTTAAATTTATATGTTTTTTTTAATGAAAATAAGGGACGAGACGAGCAGGACGTTCAGCTGATGTTAATTGATACGACCTACCCATTACAAAGCAGTGCCGCTCTGGATTCTTGAAAAACCCAAAAATTCTGAGCGGCACTACAATTGCGCTCGTCACATTGAGACATAAGATGTTAGTCTCATTTGCCCAGTAATTTCACAGCTACGGCGCCCTTCAGACCGAAACACAATAATGTTTACACACCGTTGTGGTACCTATAAGCTAACCGGCTTCCTGTGCAAAGGAGCCTCCCACTGGTATATATTGTTTTTTATGGAAAAGGAGGACAAACGAGCGTACGGATAACCTCGTGTTAAGTGATCACCGCCACCCACATAATCTTGCAACACCAGAGGAATCACAGGAGCGTTGCCGGACTTTAAGTAACTAACTTTAACTGTAATTACCTATTACTTATTGTACTACTAAAAATGTTCCATGTAGGATTTTGTTAATAATGTAAGGTAAAGCCATGTAGGTTTTTTGTTAATTTTAATAAAATTAAACTACGGTTCTGCAATGAGAGAATAAGGGTGAACCCTGACCCCGAAACTTGTGAAAACTATATCTTCAGGCTCACTCATTACTCGACAAATCAAGATATCAACAATTATCTATTATTTCATATATATAATGAAGATGGTCTTTGTTTGAGGCTCAATCACGCCTAAACCACTGACCATATCGACATGAAACTACCACCATTCGATGTGAAATTTATCCTAGACGGTTTATGGTTACTTATTTTTTAACTGTTTAATTTATTTACTTTTAAAATTCACCCAGCCAAGCAGGCGGAAACGGCTAGTTTGACATAAAATTTATGTTAATCATGTTAATATAAATAAAAATTTGAATGTGTATTTGTTTAATGATTGGTAAGTCAGTTACAATTCGTTTTATCCTGAATATGATAAGCATTTAATTGCGACAAGGGTTTTCTTTTAGATACGTATATATCATATTGTTAAATTGTTCAATATTTTTTACATGAAGATATTCTACAGCTTAGATTATTTATACATCTAGATAGACTATGATAGTTGTGAAAACGTCTAAAAATAGACTTTAGAACTAACCTCTACTTTGATCAAATCACGCATACTAACACTAAAAACGTCTTACACTCGAAATTTGTATGACAATTTCGAGTGTAAGACGTAGCTTGTCACGCACACTAAACTAATATTACTGGCCTGTTTTTATCGATTGTCTAACAGCAAGAGACTCTATCTGCTTAGCTTTTCATTGATTTTTACATTCAATAATATTCTAAGCTCTGATAATGCAAATTATACTCTCTACAATCCTTACAATTAATATAATAACCCCATCAGCCGCGCCATAAAATTAAATTTAAACCAGCAGAAAAGATATCAAGTTGAACAAGAAATGAACGCTTACATTTCTCATTTTAACCGAAGCAAAACTTAATAACCCTACTGGAAACGCAATAATTAGGAGTGTTCAGTGAGAGATTCAGGAGAGATATAAATGAGAGTCATTAAGAGAGTCTCGTTCAGATATTTCATCCCCCTCGAGTGAGATGTTAGCGCTTCTTGTGTGCGTGTGTGCAACCGGTATTGTTCCCACGGCTTCCGTCAAATTAAACAATTGTTTTCCTTCTGACTTTTCTTCCGACACCCACACATAGATAGATGTTTTCCTTGTTCATACGTAACGTCTAAATCCCTCCTTAGTGTATACTATCTTGAAATTAAGATGTATTTTTAAAGAATCTTATAATATACTAGTGGACCCAACAGACGTTGTCCTGTCGGAAATTTCGGACACACGTCTTAAATTTGAAAAATCGGTCCATCCGTTGGGAGGAGTCCACTTAAATACACATGAGCAGGATAATTATATTATATCGACGGAATTGAGAATCTAAACCAATCTCAAATTCACTGGAACACACAAAAAAATCATCAAAATCGGTCCAGCCATTTAGGAGGTAGTTCAATTGTGAATCTAAACCATTCTCGAATCCACCTGAATACACACAGAAAGTTTCATTAGAATCGGTCCAGCCGTCTAGGAGGAGTTCAGTGACATACACACGCACACAATTATATATATAAAGATATAATAATAATTATAATTAATACTGCTTCTATATACAAAAATAATATAATAGTTATATTCAAGAAAAACTCGAATTAAATGATATTTTTGTAAATAATCATTTAGTAATGAATTTTATATAATTTGCACGTCCTACATGTGGCAAACATATACATTATAATATTTATGTACTATTAATCTGACATGTTTATGTTAATTTACAACTTTTCAAAATTTACAAATTCAAAACTTTTTCGGCCTTACAAATAAACTTGGTATAAAGTTATACCTAAGAATAAACCAAAATGCAAATTGTTTACAAATAGACATTTCGTTTATGATTGGTTTATTCGGACGTATAACGTTTCCCGCGTTTATTTGCAAGGTTGCTTGACATTGGAAACATAAATATACAAATAACTTAAAAAAAAATTACAAAGGAGACAAACAGTAAACAAACAAATGGTACCAGCTCAGCATGTTAGCTGGTTTGTAAACAAACGCTGGTCTTCCGTTGGGCCATTTGGTGACGTCACGCTAAATGTAATTTTAAATAAAACAAAAGTTATTTAAGCTAATAAATTAACGAATCGAGAAAATACTTAATTAAAAACTTATAAACTTTTGTCTTATTTTAATTTTGTACTTGCATAATGTATAATCACTTGCCGTTGCGTAGAGACGTCCGCGTCGCTTCATTGTGTGTCTTCTACCGCATTTATCACGGGGAGTGTTCCGAAGAGCTGCTTAACCTGATTCCTGCCACCGAATTCCACCTTCGCACGACACGCCAAAAGTTAGGATATCATCCCCAATATCTGGATGTGTGGCGGTTCTCCACAGTGCGGTTTTTAAGGAGCTCTCTTCCACGAGCTTCCTTGTGCGGTGTTTCCGGGACGATACGAGTGGTCGCAATGCTGGTGTTGCAAGAGAATGTGGGCTGCGGTGATCACTTAACACCAGGTGACCTTTGTCCTCCTATTCCATAAAAAAAATCAGTAAGCGCAATTATAAAAGGGGGAACTCTCACCAATCTGCAAAAACACTCAGGTTTCCATTTGACTTAAACCTTAATTATAATAGATAATATGATGTATATCAGCCTTATAATCAAACACAATAATTATACCTACACACAGAATTTTAGTTAATCTATTTCTTTGCTCTTCACACCTGACAAATTACCGTCGTTCCGTAGCACCGTACCCGCTTGTTTTCGTTGAATTGTGGATGTGTTTTTGTGTGGCAAGACTAATGGGCGATGTAACCACCCGTGAGCTACAACTGTTTGCACAAATGATGATAATATTTATCTTTGTGTTAAACACAGACATGAACGGCGTTATTTGTAATAATAATTGTATGTGGAAATATTTGGAGCCAATTCATCTCAATGGATTTACCTTACAAACGTACTGCAAAGCTGTGGCATGAGCTTCCTTGTGAGGTATTTATGGGACTTAAAAAAGCGCGTCAACATGATCAATATAATATATTATCAAATCCGACTACCACGGAAAAGTCTTTTCATTTTACGGGTTAGTATAATATACCCTGTGACACTGACAAAAAATGTGGCTTTTTATCGGTAACAGAATTTTCAAAATCGGTTCAGCAGATCCAGACTTATCATTATCCCCTCGAAAATTGATAATGATGATAGAAAGTATATTATTCGTCAGTATTGCAACCTACCCGAATTGCACACAGAATTCTATACAAATCAGTTCAGCCGTTTCGGAGGAGTTGCGTAACAAACACCGCAACACGAAAATTTTATATATGTATAGTTGTGACTATAATCTATAGTCACAACTATACATATTTCAGATGGCTAACGGCTGTGTTTCTTTATGTGGTGCAAATTTTGTATTTGCGCATTTCAATAATGATTTTTTCGCAAAATGAAATTAATATATTGTAATTTGTAATGTATTACTATACTACAGTATTTCATTCCCAAAATCTAAAGAAGGCGGAGCTAGTTTGGTTCTACCGTAAACCGTATGCTACTATTTAATCTAAAACAACAGAAAAAACATTTCATAACAAATCTCATTGAATGCGTTCTTGAAAAAAAAAACCCATATTTGGTTGTTAATAATAATATAATATTTACTTGCTTAATAATAAGTAAGTTGTTTAATTTGCTAGTTGCAAAAAGCGTTCTTAAAGTTAATGTTTCATTAAATATAACACCGTCTTTCTTTTCCGTTTTGACAGAAATAGCATGTGATATAATGAAACATTAACTTTAAGAATGCTTTCTGCAACTAAATATGAGTTTACTAATGAACAAAATTAATGATTAGTGTAATTGAATTAATCTTCAATTAATCAATCAAATCAAAAATCATGATTTATCTGACTGGAGCTAGCAACACAAGGAACTACATCACGTAGTCGAATGTCACGTTTTATTCACATATCAACATTGAACGTGAGTGCGGCAGTTTTCCCGATGTGAGAAATGCGTGAAAATGCCTACACAACTAAATTATTCAAAATAGATAGTACGTGTTTATGATAGCAAGCGTCTCTTGTGCTTGCGAATGTAAACTATGTATTGGGAATATAAAGTATATAAGTAAAATATTCATTGGAGTGAAAACATATTTAGGCGGGTAGATTATTTTTTGAATAAAGAACAATTCACGTCGCCTTATGAACATTGAAACTTGGGTTACGATTACGAGATAACAGTGCAAATAAAAATAATGACAAATGGAAACTTTAATAAAGTAAAAGTCGATCACTTTACAAAACTGGAAAAACTATGCAATTTTTAATAAAAGAAAGAAAAAAGTTTCACTCAAAAAATTCAAACCATGAAAGTTAATAAAACAGTAATTTCAAACTTTTCTAATCGTCAATAGATATTAGATACACTTGCCTATTGAATTTTGTGAAGAAGATTTATCATTATTATTATTATTATTTTTTTTATGAAGATAAGGGACGAGACGAGCAGGACGTTCAGCTGATGGTTATTGATACGCCCTGCCCATTACAATTCTTGAAAAACCCCAAAAATTCTTAGCGGAACTACAACTGCGCTCGTCACCTTGAGACATAAGATGTTAAGTCTCATTTGCCCAGTAATTTCACTAGCTACGGCGCCCTTCAGACCGAAACACAGTAATGCTTACACATTACTGTGTTTCGGTTATACGGCCGTTGTGGTACCCATAATCTAGCCGGCATTCTGCGCAAAGGAGCCTCCCACTGGTAAATGTATTATTAATATAATTCAAGTCGTGTTATCTTCAATTACACAGATTAAAATGATACTGTGATGTAATTATCTATACTAATATTATAAAGCTGCAGTGTTTGTTTGTTTGTTTGTTTGTTTGTTTATTTATTGGAACGCGCTAATCTCTGGTACTACTGGTCCGATTTGAATGATTCTTTCAGTGTTGGGTAGTCCATTTATCGAGGAAGGCTATAGGCTATGTTTTTTTTCAAAATTAGGGATCCGTAATAAAATTGCTATTTTGTAACACAAGGTGTAAAATCGAAAACCTATTTTTGCGTGCGCTGCAAAAACTATTGACAATAGAACAAAATGATGTACAGGCTATAATTACTTACTTATTATCGGCGGCTATTGAAAGCAAGGGGGAAGGCCTGGCAGTTGGTCTGGATATAGCGAAGGCCTTTGATCGTGTATGGCACAAGGCGCTCCTCGCAAAACTTCCATCATTTGGGCTTCCCGAGAGCTTATGCAAGTGGACCTCCAGCTTCCTCACTGGGCGCAGCATACAGGTCGTTATCGACGGTTATTGCTCGAATCCCAAGCCCGTGAACGCTGGAGTGCCCCAAGGCTATGTGCTATCTCCCACGCTGTTTCTTCTGCATATCAATGATATGTTGGACACCGCCAACATGCATTGCTATGCAGACGACAGCACTGGTGATGCCGTATACACGGGCCATGCAGGTCTCTCTCGGGAAAACGTCGACCAGTGCCGGGTGAAACTTGTGTCTTCTATCGAGTCCTCTCTCGAGAAGGTCGCGGAATGGGGTAAGTTGAACCTTGTCCAATTTAACCCCCAGAAGACTCAAGTTTGCGCGTTTACCACTAAAAAAACCCCATTTGCCGTATCACCGCTCTTCGAGAACACTTCCCTTAAAGCCTCGCCTAGTATCGGAATACTGGGTCTTGAAATCTCGAGCAATTGCCAATTCCGTGGCCATCTGGAGGGCAAAGCCAAACTGGCTTCAAAGAAACTGGGCGTCATAAATAGAGCACGGCAATACTTCAACCCGGCCCACATTCTAGGGCTCTACAAAGCGCAGGTCCGGCCTCACATGGAGTATTGCTGTCATCTCTGGTCTGGCGCACCCCAGTATCAGCTCGATCCATTTGACCGCGTGCAACGCAGAGTAGCTCGAATTGTCGGGGACCCAGTACTCTGTGAACGGCTGGATCACTTGGCGTTGCGTAGAGACGTCGCTTCATTGTGTGTCTTCTACCGCATTTATCACGGGGAGTGTTCCGAAGAGCTGTTCAACCTGATTCCTGCCGCCGAATTTCACCTTCGCACGACACGCCACAAGTTACGATATCATCCCCACCATCTGGATGTGTGGCGGTCCTCCACAGTGCGGTTTTCAAGGAGCTTTCTTCCTCGTACCACGAAGCTGTGGAATGAGCTTCCTTGTGCGGTGTTTCCGGGACGATACGACATGGGTACCTTCAAGAAAAGCGCGTACACCTTCCTTAAAGGCCGGCAACGCTCTTGTGATTCCTCTGGTGTTGCAGGAGAGTGTGGGCGGCGGTGATCACTTAACACCAGGTGACCCGTACGCTCGTTTGTCCTCCTATACCATAAAAAAAAAAATATTACTTATAAAACTATCGCGTGAATTATACTTTATATGGCAAAACAACGTTTGCCGGGTCAGCTAGTATTACAATAAAATTACTACGACAGTTTATTCAGAATTATTCTAAAAAATATTCAAAAACAAAACAGGAATAAATGCAGACATAAACATTCAAAACAAGTTTGTTTAATATAATATCAGACAGTAAACATGGGTGACGATATCGCAGTATAATAAGCATTATTCGAAGGGGTTGTAACATTTTATTGCCCGCAATCCGAGTGACTCCACTCCTAGATACTGTTCTCTTGCCAACAATTAAAGGGAAGAGATAAAGCCTCCGAGCGGATTTTCCTTGCTTTGCGCATTTACCGCGATATCTTGTTTAATAATAACATGCTAAAATAATGACATGAAATTCCTGGTTACGGCTTTCCGTAATGAAACTTTGCGTCGCATTTTAATAAGACAAAACAGGATTTGTACAATTTACTAATATTCTCTTATCTTCTTATATATAAAATTCTCGTGTCACAATGTTAGTTACCTTACTCCTCCGAAACGGCTTTACTGATTTTTATCAAATTTTATGTGCATATTCAGTAGGTCTGAGAATCGGCTACTATCTATTTTTCATACCCCTAAGTGATAAGGGTTGTTCACCCTTAACTTTTATTTTTATTTTTTGACAATTTTTTTTATTTTAATTTTATTATGATTCAGTATTAAAAAATACACAACTTCAAATTTTCACCCGTCTACGATCAACACCAATTTTTGTATCGCGATTTTTAATGTTCCATTCACAGATCAGCAATAGGGTTGCAAGATGGCAACCGAATATAATAATTATTGAAGTACGCTAAATTTTATGTATGACATATTTGGTAGGTCTGAGAATCGGTAGTCATCTATTTTTTATGTCGCAAAATTTGTATATTTTACAATTTTTTTATTACTTTATTTGGCAATACAACGTTTGCTGGGTCAGCTAGTTATATATATATATTTCTTCTGTACGTGTGTTGACAGTTAACTCGATTTGAATGAAATTTTCTGTGTGTGTTCGTGTGGATTCGAGGATGGTTAAGATTTACAATTGAACTACCTCCTAAATGGCTGGACCGATTTTGATGATCTTTTTAGAGTGTTCCACTGAATTTGAGGTTGGTTAAGATTCTCAATACAGTCGACATATAATTCTCCTGCGTATGTTAGTGATCAAATTTAACAGGTGTGTACAGAACAACGTCTGTCAGGTCCACTGGTATATTATATTATGAGTATTATATTAGGTGGATTCATAAATGTAAGATCAACGTTCAGGCTTATATTTAGCTTACTTTTTGTGTCCGCACTTTTGATACCAGTCTTGTGAATGATAGTAGGTACAGTTACTGTGTGTATTCTATGAAGAAATTTACATGTACAATACAATTATAAACAGTTCATTATTTTTAAGTGATATCTCTCATTTCTGGGATTAAATATCAAATTTAATTTGTAACAAAATTCTTGAACGACGTGAGGCTCAAACCCGCGCCTCTCGGATTCCGTCCGAGCGCTCCTACCAACTGAGCCAACCGTCTGAGTGACGCATCAACCGAAATTTTGTATAAAGGTATATATTATACTATGCCTAAACAGTAGCTACAGGGAAAACCCACTAATGTAAATATTATTAAAGTAATTACGTTTATCAAGCGACTTCGTAAAAGAAGGAGATTTTCAATTCGACTGCATTTTTCTTTTGGATACTACACGATTTGTCCTTAAATGTTCTCGCCATCCGTGTTAGGATTTCAATTAGTATCATTAATTTGTTTAAATATATAAAAACAATTATTTAATATGAATATTCTTTTCTAATATATAAAATTCTCGTGTCATGGTGCTAAACATTGAACTCCTCCGAAACGGCTTGACTTATTCTCATGAAATTTTGAGTGCATATTGGGTAGGTCTGAGAATCAGACAACATCTATTTTTCATCCCCCTTAATGTTAAGGGTGGTCCACACGATTTTTTTTTAAATTTGTTTGATTATGAGTCAGCATTAAAAAATACATACAACTTCAAATTTTCACCCATCTACGATCAACTGTATCGCGATTTTAATATCGGCATTACAAGATTTGCTGGGTCAGCTAGTGTTTATATAAAGATGATTAATTAATACAAAAATGTACTAATGGTAAAACATATTGTAGCTCACAGTTTAATTAGCAAGCGATTTAAAACAATGTTTCGTATAATCATCTCGTAACTCTGTACTATAACTTTTCTGAAATACTATATTTTAATTACGATAAATTAAATTATCTCAATAATTGCACAGCGCGAACCTCAGTTAAATTGCCTTTGTTAAATCGAAGAGAAAAGATAATCGGGTACGAAGAGAGGCATTAAATCAATTACCTTCAATAAATTCGGATAAGAGAGGGCAATTTGTATAAGCGCAGGCTAATAACGCTAATTCTAACCGACTATTGTTCGTTGAATAAAATTTAACCAAACCCGCCATTGCAATTAATATACACGTTGATTGTGGATACAAATAAATAGTTGTTTTTAGTATTGTTCCGCTACTACTAAGGGCTGATTTCACCATTGAAGTTAAACGCGATTAGAATACTTTTTAACTAAGCTTACGCAAGTAAATGATTTTATAGATTCAATTCGCATTTCACCAGCACAAACTAAACGTCGCTATAGCCCATATTATGTGTTTTAATGTTGATTTGATCGCATTCAAGAGCTGTCACTGTCATTATCGTAACTGAAACGTTGACATATGAGAATTGTGCTTATGTTCATACTCATCGATCACAGCTTTTACAGTTATTTGATACATTCTATAGTTTATGACAATAGCTAAACTCAATATTTGTGAACACGCTCAAAATGTAATGGTGAAACCGTTTTGCCTTTAATGGAGGTCAAGACTAGCAATTGAACTAGTTTAAGTTAAACTGAGTTTTATTAAACTCAGTTTGAAGTGTTATTCGTGAAATCCGTCCCTCCGTCCGTCTATCTATTAGCTCGAAAGTGATAACGAAAATAGTTAAAAAATGTGTTTTTTTTGTTTATTTTACAAAAGTTTTATTTTTGTTTTTATGAAAATAAGGGACGAGACGAGCAGGTCGTGCAGCTGATGGTAATTGATAAGCCCTACCCATTACCATGGTAATGGGTAGGGTAGCGGCACTGCATGCAGTGCCGCTCAGGATTTATGAAAAACCCCAAAATTCTGAGCGGCACTACAATTGCGCTCGTCACCTTGAGACATAAGATGTTAAGTCTCATTTTCCCAGTAAATTTACTAGATACGGCGCCCTTCACACCGAAACACAGTAATGTTTACACATTATTGCTTCACGGCAGAAATAGGCGCCGTTGTGGTACCCATAAATCATAATCTAGCCGGCTTCCTGAGCAAAGGAGCTTCCCGCTAGTAAATCTTAATATATATAAATTACGTGACACGTTGTTTGTCCGCGATGGACTCTTAAACTAATGAACGGATTTTAATGGGGATTACTTCATGGAGTGCCGTTAGGTCCAACTTGAGAGATAGGATAGTTTTTATTCCGATTTGGGAATCATAATTATTTTTATTTTCAATATTTATTATTTATGGACATATTTTCTATGACAGAATTTAGTGACGCACGGTTTGACAGTTCCGCTGTGAAACAATTTCATTATAAAAACAGGGAGCATGTTTTGAAATATTATTGGCAAATTCCTATAAAACAGTATTTTTTTTTATTATCTACAGAACAACGTCTGTCTAGGCAGCTAGTAATACATATATAATAAAAGTACAAATTATCAGTTATATATTTTAGGACACTGCGTTACAAGATCACATTTAAATAAGTATGCTCATTTCTGAGATTAGAGTGCATAAAAAAAACAAATTACCAGTGGGAGGCTCCTTTGCACAGGATGCCGGCTAGATTGTGGGTACGAACGCCGCCTTTACAACCGTGAAGCAGTAATGTACAAATGAGGTTCGGTTCGAAGGGCGCCGTAGCTAGTGACATTACTGGGCTAATGACACTCAAAATCTTATGTCTCAAAGTGACGAGAGTAATTGTGATTACGATAGTTTTGCGGTTTTTTTAAGAATCATAAATGGCACTGACGGCACTGCATTGTAATAGACTGATCGTATCACTTACTATATATTGATTTATTAAGTACAACCACATTACACATAATATTATCTTTATAAACTAGTTTTATGCATACAGGGTAACGTGCCTGATATGTGTAACAATTAGGGTGTACGTAGCTTTGCCAAAACACTTAAAAATACTAAAACTAAGTGACATTAAATTTTACAATAACTATTAACAAAACTATAAAATAATTCTTAAATGCTCCCAAATCTTTCGTTTAAACTATACTATCACATAACATACATTCCACTTTCGCACGACACGCCACAAGTTAGGATATCATCCCCACCATCTGGATGTGTCGGTCCTCCACAGTGCGGTTTTTAAGGAGCTTTCTTCCTTGTACTACGAAGCTGTGGAATGAGCTTCCTTGTGCGGTGTTTCCAGGACGATACGACATGGGTAGTTTCAAAAAAAGCGCGTACACCTTCCTTAAAGGCCGGCAACGCTCTTGTGATTCCTCTGGTGTTGCAAGATAATGTGGGCTGCGGGGATCACTTAACACCAGGTGACCCATACGCTCGTTTGTCCTCCTTTTTCATAAAAAAAAACATACAGCATAATTGACTAAGAAGAAACACGTTACTACCAAACAAGCTGATCAAAAAACAGTGTAACAGAAATGTGCAAGCGTTATTGTATTTTGGTTTGTAGCCAGTGAAATTACTGGATTAATGAGATGTCTTATCTCTCAAACTTGTTACTTTCCTTGCCCGATACGTTCATATGCACATGGTGTGGTACTCTAATGGACTAAGTCTGCCATGGTTGAAGCCGAAACACACATTATATTTGGAATATATTGTGACAATTCGCTTTCAACTTAATGCCGCTCAGAATATTGAGTTCGATCAAGAATCCTGGGCGGTCCTCTTGTCACTTAATCACCTAAATAAAAGTTACATGAAGCACACCCTTTAACAGCAAAAAATAATATTAAATTGACCACTCTTGTGTAACGTTTAATAATTAAAAGAAGATCTCATGCGGTAAATCTCTTTTCCCCATATTTGCTTACAGGTTTTCCTAATGAACGAGTTTCACCGTGTCAATTTTCCAAGCCTACTCATTTGCACCCTTGTGAAGTGACACAAATTTCCACTAGAACAACTTCTTAACAAAAGCGAGGTCAACGACTCGGAGAATATAATTACGAATTTTCCAAACATCCATTCGAAGTGAAAATCATGGAATTATAACCAGATATGAACTTAATAATTTATTCGAAACGAAATCGTTAATGACGTTATGTATTAATAATTGTTGTATGTATATTTCCGGGAGTTTCCACTGTGTTCCCGGCTGTATGATGCGGTGACTTTGATATTTTCGACAGTATTAATTAAAAAATTATAAAGCTTCCCTTTCACCCTCACCCTGCAGCTATTGTTCCGTTTCACAAAGCATTTGTATCGCGGAAAAAAGATAAATATGCGAGATGGAGGTAATTTCGCCCGCTTTCATTTGGTGGTGTTTGATTTTAAAAAGTTATTAAAAAATCGTATGCATCGTGAAGTATTGAGTGAATTGTGCTTATTTGTGTTTAGTTAATTAGTTAAGTAACTTTTATGAGATCACTAGCTGACACAGCAAACGTTGTATTGCCGATATTAAAATCGCGATATAAAAGTAACTGTTGATCGAAGATGGGTGAAAATTTGAACTTGTATGTATTTTTTAATGGTGACTAATAATCAAACAAATTTAAAAAAAAATCAAAAAAATAAAAAATAAAATTTTGGCGTGGACCACCCTTAACATTTAGGGGGATGAAAAATAGATGTTGTCCGCTTCTCAGACCTACCTTGTACCTATATTGGGTATATGCACTCGAAATTTCATAAGAATCTGTCAAGCCGTTTCGAAAGAGTTTAACTACAAACACCGCGACATGAGAATTTTATATATAAGCTTAGGCCTATGAACCATTAGAAGACGAAAAATAAAGAAAACTCATTTTTTATTTGATGAGATCGATATTCATTTATGATAATAATAATGAGGTTAAGAGAAATTTTGTATCTATACTATATTACTATAATTATTATTATGTAAAACTCTACCTCTATATTATTTTAGGTAGAGTTTGCGAGGTTTTACCGGGTAAAATTCCCGGGTGAAATTACTGGGCATATGAGACTTTACACCTTATTTCTCAAGGTGACGAGCGCAATTATAATCCGCGCAGAATTTTTGTGTTTTTCACGAATCTAGCGCAATGGACAGAGCGTATCAATTTCCACCAGCTTAACGTCCTGCTCGTCTCGTCCCTTACTGTCATAAAAGTCGCTGGATCTACTTTTCCGATTTCAACAAATCTGTTACCAATAGAAAGTCACATTATACTCGTATGTAAGTGTCATTGGCTATATAGGTATTATTAACCCGAAAAATGGAAAAATTCATGGTATTTGGATTTGCAAAGAAAGTCGGAGAAAAAACCGTCGAACTAAAACGTGGTATCCGCCTAGCCAGCACCCTGAGAAAGGACTTGATTGCGATCCATTCCACAGCTTCGTAGTACAAGGAAGAAAGCTCCTTGAAAACCGCACTTTGGAGGACCGCCACACATCCAGATGGTGGGGATGATATCCTAACTTGTAGCGTGTCGTGCGAAGGTGGAATGTATGTTATGTTATAGTAAAGTTTAAGCGAAAGATTTGGGAGCATTTAAGAATTTAGTTTATAATATTGTTAATAGTTATTGTAAAATTTAATGTCACTTAGTATTAGTATTTTTTAAGTGTTTTGGCAAAGCTATGTACACCGTAATTGTTACACATATCAGGCACGTTACCTTGTATGCATAAAACTAGTTTGTAAGGATAATATGTGTAATGTGGTTGTACTTAATAAATCAATATATAGTAAGTGATACGCTCAGTCTATTACAATGCAGTGCCGTCAGTGCCATTTATGATTCTTAAAAAAACCGCAAATCTATCGGAATCACAATTACTCTCGTCACTTTGAGACATAAGATTTTAATTGTCATTAGCCCAGTAATGTCACTAGCTACGGCGCCCGTCGAACTGAACCTCATTTGTATATTACTGCTTCACGGTTGTAAAGGCGGCGTTCGTACACATAATCTAGCCGGCATCCTGTGCAAAGGAGCCTCCCACTGGTAATTTGTTTGTTTATGCACTCTAATCTCAGAAATGAGCATACTAATTTAAATGCGGTCTTGACTGATATAGTTAGTGTTTGCTTCATTGCATTCATATTGGCTTATAAACATAAAAGTTATTTTTTTTTATGGAAGAGGTGCACAAATCAGCGTACGGGTCACCTGATGTTTAGTGATCACCGCCGCCCACATTATCTTGCAACACACCAGAGGAATCACGGGAGGATTGCCGGCTTAAAAGTTATTAAAATAATAGCCATTGCCTTGCACAAAATAAATCTTACTCGTAATCTAATCATTAAAAATTAATTAAGTGAAAAATAATTGCTCTATATCTGTAAGGAAAATCTGGGTTAATATCGTAAGATCTGCTTCAGCGAAATGTAACAAAGGAAGTGATGATACCCGTGGCGATGGATCCCTCAGGATGAACCTGGTAATTATGATTGAGCGCAAAATGGATAAAAATAAGGCGAGGTATTGTTTCAGACATAATTAAGGTTTGTGGTCCCGAAGGGCGGCGCGGTCGGACTTGCCGCAGCGCAATACGCAAGTCACTCCCGTCTGGTTCTGTTTTTATAACCCATTACTTATAATATTTGATGCTGAATACGTATTCAGTAACATAATGAATAATAACAGTTGGGTTGTAAGATTTCTTTTAACATTTCGCCCATAGTGGGTAATAATGTCAAATTATAGGTAAGTATTCAAGTTATATTTTTTTATGATAAAAGTGACAAAACGAGTAAGAAGTTAACCTGATCCTAAGTGATACCCTCTGCACGTTAAAAAGGCATATTTATTTTTCTCAAAATTGATTCCTTTAGAATTACTTTTGATGTCATTTCTAATATGCTAGACATTACTACCGCTTCGGAAACAAATAGTGCTCTGAGAGAGAAGAACAGGTGCAAGAAAATGACACAGCATGTTTCTTGCGATCTTTTAAGTCAAATATACAATATTGTATTGTCAATGCTTTTGCTATAAAATAATCATAATCTAGTCCTATGCTGTCGGATCACTTAGATATTCAGCTGTGGAGTAGTAGAAATCTTACTACTCCACAACAGAGCCATTTTTTAATAAAACATTTAAATTTATTTATAGATAACGCCTGAACAGTGGCTGGGACTTTATTATAAAAGTGTATACATTTACATTCAATGGATATCCGCCATTGACGTAGGTACAATAAACAACTAGACACGATCACTTACAAAAAATTACGCATTTAAGTATCAGGTAGAGATTTCGTTTAGTTGTGTTTCGACCGCGCCGACTTTGACTGACCGAATTTAAATGAGTGTTGTCTGTTTAAGTTAAAGCTTACGTTTATACAACGTCGCTCGGACATTTTTGACGACGTTTTACTAGGTGATTCTAGTCTAGTTGTATATTATAGTCCACCAATGAATGCCGCACAGGATTAAATAACCCAAAACTCGAAGCGGCATCGCAATTGGAGGTAGTTCCTGAAAAACGTTCCAAGCCAAAAACATCACATTTTAAGGAATTCGTGTTTAAAGTTTATTTAATGTTAGTGTATTCCACACATGTGGGTTGGGCTACTAAGTCATGATTTCATTTAAAGAGTGACAGTAGGGCTGCCATTTTTTGTCAGTCCGTTAATATGAATCACGTGACCAGTTTTGTGTTGTTAACTCAATTTCGACATGATTCGCACTTCTCACTTTGAGATTTAAGCATTTACTGTGCCATTACAATGGTAAACTACCGTAGTTTAAATTTATTTCATGACTAGATGCTGCCACCGATTTTACCCCAGCAGATTTAATTAACATTACTTTATTTATGGAAAAGGAGGACTAATGAGCGCTCCTTGTGGTGAGAGGAATCACAGGAGCGTTGCCGGCCCTTAAGGAAGGCTAACGCGCTTTCCCAGAATTGAAATCTTGAATATGCAGTCCCAGATGGTCACAGATGATCTAGAATGATTAATAATATATCACATGGCCAAATAATAAATTAAGTAATACCTTGAAATAACGCAGTTTACTTTTTCTCCTTTTTTTTATTTTTTCCACTCACTGATTTTTTCTCAACTTTAATTTTTTTCTATATTATTCAAAAATTATATATTAGATATTACAAGTTTTTTACTATTTGTTATGTTTTAAAGTGTAAACCATCACTTATGGGATTAATTACACAAATAAAACTGAAAACAAAACTTTATGAAGCCACAACCTGAGAGTTGAACAAAGCATACAAGATTTTATCAACGATACGTCACTCGTACGGTTACCTCGGTTGGAAAGACGGCTCGCACGGAAAGCTATAGGTCGCGGGTTCGAATCCCGCATCGTTCATAGCACAATTAATAATTCTTCTCGATTGAAAAAAAAAAACTGTACAAACTATAATTGGGGTTAATGGGATTAATATTTATTGCGACGCGATTAACCTACGTTAATTCCGTTTCAATTGATTTTGAATATATGACCTTCTTCATCATTATTTCAGACGAATGATGTCCACTGCTGGACAAAGGCCCTCATCCAATGCATTCCGGCGATCTTGACCAGATTATCGGTCCGTCTTGTGGGGAGCCTACCAACACTGTTCTACCAACACTCTACTAGTACGTGGTATAAAAATTGAGGTTAAAGTTAACCTCTATTTTGAGCAATTCACGTACACCATCAATTGGAGCCTCCTATCGCCGGATGCCGGCTAGATTATGGGTACCACAACGGCGCCTATTTCTGCCTTGAAGCAGTAATGTGGAAGCGTTATTGTGTTTCGGTCAGAAGTGCACCGTAGGTAGTGAAATTACTGGGCAAATAAAACTTAATCGTATGTCTCAAGGTGAAGAGCGCAGAGTTTTTGGGTTTCTCAAGAATCCTGAGCGGCACTGCATTGTAATGGGCAGGGAGTATCTAATACCATCAGCTGAATGTCCAGCTCGTCTCATCCCTTTCTGTCATAAAAAAACACTAACACAAAGTGTCATACAAATCGCTTGTGTAAGACGTAGCTTGTCACGCACACTAAAGTATTAAACCTGCCCTGTTTTTATCGGTTGTCTAACAGCATGAGACTCTATCTAGATGTATAAATTATCTATGATAAAGCTATTAATTTATACATAATCAATATTTCTTAAATCGACGTCAAATCATCTTAAGTGATGTCTTATTTAGTCTCAAAACACGTCACATTTTATTAAGTTCGCTGTTTCATAATACTATGCAAGGAGCGTCGATTATGAATATTAATATGACGGCACTTCGGGTTATCGGTTTAACGTTAATTCATAAAGTCACGCCATTGCTTCGCAGTTTGTGTTAGATCCATTTATATTATAGAAATTATCTTCCGAGACACATGAAATGTCGCATTTAACTTTCTTCCTTTTATATTTAAATCCGAAGTTTTATCACTTTAATTATTGTCTTATTATAATTACTGCTACTAATAACAGAATATCTAAAACTACTCGACTCAATTTGACGGGACATTGTTCTGTCAGTTGACTTAAGTTTTAAGCAGAGACTTAGGCTATTTTATACTAGAAAATTAATCTTTCGCACAATGACGTTCTATACATTGAGAAAAAACACCTCGTATAAAAACAAATCCCAAATATGGAACATGCCACAAATACCACCATAGTAAGCTTCGACTGCTTTATCTATACATTGCCGCATTTACTCCAGTTGTTCAAAATGTTCTTTGTCAATATGCAGCAATGTAAATCATTTATTCAGTTCAGGTTTGATTCGGACTGTGACACGACCAACGGCCGTTCCGAATATTCAGTCTATCTCCGGTTGTGGCCTACTTGAGATAAAAATCGTAAATATAGTTGACTCTTCTGTCCCAATAAACTTATCGCCGGTAACTCACCTTATCTGTACACGCTATCTGTCAATGGGAGGACCAATAGCTTACCAGCGATAGAAGTTTGTATGGAAATTGCAATTCACGCGTCCCAATATAAGGCGATAAGAATCATTTATCGGCTATATTGGGACAGCTTCACATTATTGACAGCTAATTACTGATAATTAATAATTTATCTCTATCTGTAGATAGTATATTGGGAATGGCCATAAGTAGAAAAGTGTGCTTACATTGTCTTTACGCACACTTTTTCCGTTCCGCTATCAGACCGAATGATATGTCCTGAAATGTGTTTAGAGCGTCATTGCTTTCGCGTAAAATTTTAATGTAGCCGAAGTATGAGAAGAATTTTGCGTTTATTCGCTCCATAAATCTATTATTCTCGCGTCTCTCTGTTATGTTATCACACTGCAAATTTCGCCAGAGCCTGCTAATTTGAACTGAGTTAAATCCTTCTCTTCGATCCTCATTGCTGCTTAGATAAAGCCATAATTAAGGGCCTTCTCGATCGATTAAGTTAAGCCAAGTTTAAATAGACGTTAACTCCAAGAGAAAGGTTTACTCCGCCGTGAAATGGCATTAGGTTTTCGCGCGTTTTATGCGACTACAGACGAGAGAAGAGTCGCTAAGAAAGGGGATTTAATGGGAGATTGACTTAATTAGTCCCGTCGTAAATTACGAGATACATTTTTGATTGTTACGAGTTTTAAACGAATTTGTGCAACTAGATACTTATTGTTAAATAAAGGCTTGAATTATTATATAATAATGGAAATTTATTTTTCTATAAGGGATAACTAAGCATATGAACAGTTACACAAATTATACTGTTATAGGGAATATTAAGTACTTAGATGTAAACGAGGATATATTAAATACGTGTATTTATAAAGTAGGAGTCAAATAAACTTTATTTAACTACGCTTAAACTAAGCCGTATGCTCAGAAAAGGTAGATCTCGTGAGAAGAACATACAAGAAACTCCTTATACTTCAGGAAGAAAGAGATTGAATCCTAGGCCTTTCTAATGTCTTATAGGCCTCTTAAAAAACTCTAAAAGAGCAAGGGAAACGGGCAACGCTCCTGTGATTCCTGTGGTGTTGCAAGAGAATGTGGGCGGCGCGATTTAACACCGGGCGTTTTCAGGTGTACGCTCGTTTGCGCTCCTTTTCTGTAAAATTAATGTTAATTAAATCTACGCGGGTATAGTCGCGGGAAGCAACTCGCGCGTTTTGTTAGAAATTTCTTGCCTCGCACAGCCACTTTGTGGAATCAACTACCGGCGGCGGTCTTCCCGAATACATACGACTTAGGGACCTTCAATAAAAGCATACTCCCACCTTAAAGGCCGGCAACGCATTTCTTGACACATCTGTTGTTGCGGTTGTCCATGGGCGGTTGCCTCGCCTCTCCCCATCCCGTGAGCCTCTTGCCCATGTGCCCCCTCTCGTATAAAAAAAAATAATTAAATAAATTGAAAGCACGGTAGTTTGCCGTTGTAAGGACATAGTAAATGTCAGTTTGACCTTATACCGAGGGCTACCCTAGGCTGAGTAATGTGACGTGCATTATGTTTGATCTTTAAAGCGCCCTTTACGATGATTTAGCTGTCAATTTGCTACGGGAATTGCTGAGTAGTAGCGTTTATATAGGTTATTACTGTGACAGCCTTACAAATTATATAGTGAAGGCTGTCGTTTCGCTTCGTATGTGAAATTATAGGTATCTTGTGAAAAAGTTTCAAGTCGTACATGTGCCTAATTACGATAATAGCATAAATTATACTTTACAATTAAGTATTTATATAAAATTTTCTATAAAAGGTCGGCAATTATTTGAATTTTTCAACTGAATTAGATTTAGCTATATTTGCCAGTGGGAGGCTCCTTTGCACCGGATGCCGGCTATATTATGGGTACCACGACGGCGCCTATTTCTACCGTGAAGCAATAATGTGTTAGCATTATTGTGTTTCGGTCTGAAGGGCGCCGTAGCCAGTGAAATTATTGGGCAAATGAGACTTGACATCTTATGTCTTAAGGTGACGAGCGCAGTTGTAGTGCCACTCAGAATTTTTGGTAGGGCGTATCAATAACCATCAGCTGAATGTACTGCTCGTCTTGTCTCTTATTATCATAATAAAACTGATGAAATGTTTTCTCACCGCATACGGGGAGCTTGTTACAATATGTCAAATCACAAACTCATTATTAAAGTTATTTTCTGTCGGTACTAAAAAAATGGGCCGATGAATAAAGCAAGCGTAAAATAAATTACTTCATTTCTCTAAAATAAATTCCTTCGAGCCGGATTTGAACCAGCGACCTATGGATACCAATCATTATCAACTACAGTCCACCGCTCTACCAACTGAGCTATCGAAGGTGTACACATCAGGTTAAAATTACTGTTTATATACTGGTTATCTGAGGTGAAAGGTGGAACATAACTGCTGCGATTTTGCAATAGCCACGTACTGTCAGCAGCAAAGGTGGTTGATATATTTATTACCTTTCACTTTTATTAATTTGATCGAAATCTTCTGTCGCTGTGCCGATATAAACGGGCGCATTTTGAAATTTTCGGGGTATTATGCGAGGATTTAGGCCTGGATGTAATTTTAAACGTCTCATTTAATATTATTAAAAAGCAATATAAAAATAATTATTGTTTCTTTTCTCTCTTTATTGTTTTCTTTTTGTATTTGCGTTGTGTTATTGTTGATTTCCTAATACTTCCTTAATATTTACATTAATTGTTAACTACCTTATAATTTGAGGGCACTCAAGGTCTTAGAATAAGAACACATTTTGTACATGACTGTTTGCTGAAAAAATAAAATGAAAACCAAATAAAATTATCACTATATTACGATTAGCGGGCACACCTAATGTTATGAGCCGCTTTGCATCTGCTCGTTTATTCACTGATTCCTGATGATGATCAGAAACTGTTGGTGATAGGAAACCTCAACACTTTGTCGCTAATAAAGTGATTTTGATTTGATTTGATTTGATTTGAGTTTATCATCATGTAATCGGACAACCTCGGACTAGATTATGATTATTCTATAATAATAGCAATGCCTAAAATATTGTGTACTAGCTGACCCGGCAAACGTTGTATTGCCATATAAAGTATAATTCACGCGATAGTTTTATATATAATAGCCTATGTGTTATTCTGGTGTGTAAGCTATATTATTGTAAAGTTTCATCAAAATCCATTCAGTAGTTTTTGCGTTAAAGAAGTTCAAACATACATCCAGACATACAAACTTTCACATTTATAATATTAATAGGATTTTTATTAAAAAGAGCGCAAAAAATGAATGTTGTGGGAGTTTCTTGCGCCGCTTCTTCTCTCTCAGAGCGCCATTTGATTACGAAGCGGTAGTAGTATCTTTATTATTTAGCAGTATCTGTATTATAAATGACATCAAAAAGAATTCTAAAGGAATCAATTTTGAGAAAATAAATGCCTGTTATGCCTTTTATCCCCCCATGCTCCAATCTTCCATAAAAAATCCCATGAAAAGCTTATTTTTATGCTGATTGTACACAAGTCTGTTGTAAAACAATGTGTTTAACTAATTGTATCTAGCTCTAATTAATTATCACCTATATAGAGTTTGATCGCTAAATGAAACGGGGATTTTCAACATAAATTTTAGTATCTCCACGATATCAAACATTGATGACAATACAATAATATTATTACTTTTATCTTTGCATGCTTACCAAGATAATTAACATATATCGGCACACATACGAGATAAGAAGAAACCCAGCCTTATTGTGGTCAAAACTAATAAAATAAATTACATTTTAAAAACTAATAAAAACGCGATTGAATGACATTCCGAACTAGAAAGTAGAAATTATATTTAAGCGTAATTTATATTAAAGTACTTATTTTTACTACTTTAAGAATTTAACTTACATTTAAGTAGTAGTATTATTTGAAATATATATAATATAATTATTTTCATTAAAACTGGGCTTCGCAAATTATATTAATGCGTTATTATAACTAAGCGAAGTATATTATCAAAGAGAAATACAAAATATTATAAATGGTTTTTCAAACCTTACCATAGCTCAAAACACAGTTTGAAGATTTTATTGTCCGATACGCTTTTTTGCGTAAGACTTATTTAAGAATTCCGCGATTTCATTGTAACATAATTATTTTTTTTTATGGAATAGGAGGACAAACGAGCGTACGGGTCACCTGGTGTTAAGTGATCACCGCCGCTCACATTCTCTTGCAACACCAGAGGAATCACAAGAGCGTTGCCGGCCTTTAAGGAAGGTGTACGCGCTTTTTTTGAAGGTACCCATGTCGTATCGTCTCGGAAACATATAAGGAAGCTCATTCCACAGCGTTGTAGTACGCGGAAGAAAGCTCTTTCACATGTCCAAGAAATACTAGAAAAAAAATATGATTAATCATTCATTAATCGTACATACTTACCAACCTACGTAGGTCATTCAGTATACCCATAATTAATTAAATTAGATTTGAGACTTATATTATTTAGTTAGGAACGTAAATATACTATGATTTAATATTCAAAGTGAGATGAAATTCATCACACAGACATGTAATCTCCACAACGATTACGATTGAGCGGATTTTACTGCGTCTTGCACCCCGGCGGCGGAGCGCTGCACTGTCTAACCCCGAATATAGTCTTACATTTACATATTAATTGGTTAAGTAAGCTGCTTTGATACCACAGACATGTAATACTTTGAATATTATAACAAGTAGAATTGAATAACTGCAAGAAATATAGGTACTTACAAATGGGTAGTGGATTGCAGCTGTTATAAAAGAATTGGATTTTTACCTTAGTTTTCACTGTCGGAAACAAAACATATAGGTTTTTCACGAACCCTGAGTGGCACTGCAAGGCGTATCAATTACCATTAGCTAAACGTCCTGCTTGTCTCATCCCTTATTGTCATAAAAATGTGAACGTTTTTTGGACTATTTGATTCCTCCGGTGTTAACAAGAGACCTTCTGGAGACCCATGTCTATATCTATGCACACGTATGTCCTCCTTTGCATAAAATGCGTGCAATAATGATAATACTGTAAGGTTAAGTAGTAAAAAACGAAATGTAGTAACTATTAAGAAGTTTTAAATAAAACTAAATGATAATGTCTGATCTGCGGTCACC
Organism: Leptidea sinapis; assembly: GCF_905404315.1. Taxonomy (NCBI): domain Eukaryota; kingdom Metazoa; phylum Arthropoda; class Insecta; order Lepidoptera; family Pieridae; genus Leptidea; species Leptidea sinapis. Next base: position 9,432,598 of record NC_066285.1, on the reverse strand, counting down.
TGCGCTGACCTGAAGTTACAGATAGCACAATAATAAAACATTGTTGTTAATTTAACAATTATTATTTATTATAATCAATAAAATACAATTATAAGTAAACCGTTATTGATGTTTTCCTTTCAAAGAAGAGTTATTATATAAGACTGAATTTTTAAGTCGTTGTTCATGAACAAACTCGAAACATACCTCATGTTCATGCACAAGGAAAGTCTTGTGGGAGATTTTGATAACTATATGTGGGCCCGTCTGACTGAAACAATAATGCTTACACATTACTGCTTCACAGTAGAAATAGACACCGTTGTGATACCAATAATCTAGCCGGAATCCTGTGCAAAGGAGCCTCCCACATATGAATTTCAAAACCAAAAACACTTTGGTACGTCGCGGCATCAAACCGGGTGCGGGCTCCGTGCCTAGAGTAAAATTCCACCTTCGCACGACACGCCACAAGTTAGGATATCATCCTCACCATCTATATGTGTGGCGGTCCTCCACAGTGCGGTTTTCAAGGAGCTTTCTTCCACGTACTACAAAGCTGTGGAATGAGCTTCCTTGTGCGGTGTTTCCGGGACGATACGACATGGGTACCTTCAAAAAAAGCACGTACACCTTCCTTAAAGGCCGGCAACGCTCCTGTGATTCCTCTGGTGTTGCAAGAGATTGTGGGCGGCTGTGATCACTTAACAACAGGTGACCCGTACGCTCGTTTGTCCTCCTATTCCATAAAAAAAATAGGTTTATTAAAGGTATAAAATGCATTTACTTTCACGAAATTCTCCTTCAGAATTATATTTGATGTCAGTTCAATAACTACCACCACTTCGGAAATAAAACTATAAGTGGATTTTTGTAAAACTAATATTCCTATCCAGAAAGGAAATTTTTGTAAAAATACAATTTATTTTTCAACAAACATCTGCAGAGCAGTCAGTTTCACAACACTATGATCTTATATTAAATGTTTTTTATCTCTTCATGGTTAAGGCCACTGTTTGAGTAATAATGGTGGCATCATAATTAAAGATGTCTTCTAGATCTATTGTTATTATTTTAACTCAAAATTAACTAAACAATATAGTTAATTTAATTATATATTTAGTTTCATAGAGAGGTTAACAATATCTCTTATATTCTTAGATTTTAATCAATTATTAATAATAATTAGGGAACCTCTATGTATTATTTATGTACTTCTACAAAATGAACTGACTACTTTATGTTCACTAAAACTAAACTGGAGCTGATGACTTTTACGTCAATGTTCTGTAATACATAATATATCTATATTACAGAAGCTCAATAAAAACAACGTTAAATTTCTAATTCCTTACTTGAGATACCTTGCATGTTCTGCTGAACAATATTTATGAGCTTTATAATATTATTATTAGTTAAGTTTGGTGAATTTTTCCTATTTTGTATAATATTGCAAGAGCTGTCACACCTTATCAAATAACTTAATTAAAATTAGTTAAAGAAAAATCTTCTTTCTAATAATTTTGTAGATTAGTACTAATACCTTGTCAACTGAATATCCAATTGATTTTTCCTCCGTGCCTTCAGTTGATAAAGTTCTTCCTGCATTTTATTATTGATGATATATTGTGTTGATGGCATTCCGTTGTCTATCAGCTGTCTTCAGTTAAATGGTACTCCATTGTAGTGGCAGACATTGTCAGCAGGCAAGTTGCGCGACAGTTGTGAACAATAATAGCAGTGGGAACGAAACTATTTAGCGAAGTTTGCTCCGTCAATAGAAGGCGCCACCTCGACGCCGTCGCGGGTGGAATAATTCATTTAGTAACATTTAATGTGGATACTACTCACTGTGACCCGACTTGTATTAAAAAAACATAAATTTTTGAGCTAGAAATGACCACTATACTTACTATACTTGTTATTGTAGGCAGGTAGTCAGATAGTAGGCCACTTCAATGTTGGTAAATTATATTTCTGCGGTACATGAAAGTAATATAATATTCAGGAACGCTTTATCGACCAATGATCCTGACACGAGGGAAACAGGGATTCCAACGTTCTACAATTAGATACTGTTAAGCGTGGAATCAATAAATTTAGAGAATCGTTACATAAACCTGCAGAGCTTCCACTCCGTTATGCGGTTCACTGAATGACTCGGATCTGGTTATTATACCCGCAGCCCTAGTATCACGGGGTATAATATTTGGTTTGTATGCACCCTGCATTAGGTTTGCTTTTGGGGTTTCATTCGGACATTCGGATGACGAAGCGAGCACTTCCCCAAAGTAATACCTTCTTCTATAAGACATAATATATTAGACGCTTCAAGTAGTCCTAGCGATCAGCCCATAGAGAATAATAATAATAATGTACAGGTTGTTCAGCTGGGCAGCTAGGGCCTTCTATTCATTTTTTTTTAAGAACAATCATATCCTCGCCAACGTTACTGGATAACGTACCGACGTATTATTTCTGTTGCAAATCCTTCAGGGGTTCAAGCAAGATCCTCAAGATCTTCTTTCGTTCTATAGCTCTCTTTTGATCTATGGTTTTGTTTCGTTCTATAGCTCTTTCGCCGTCGTTCGTTATCTGTGGCCTAAAGTTTTTGTCCTGTAATTTGATATGACGGAATATAAGAATTGGGTCTTACAACAAACTTACAAATGAAACAAAAATATAGTTTTTTTACAGTCGTGAAATATCATATGTTGTCGTATATTATATGTATTTAAATTGTCCCGCCACAGTGCGTAGCTCTCACCTTAAGTTGCGAGCGTGTCTGCTCCGCGGTGACGTCAAATGTCTTTATTTTATTATTCATGAATAACTAGTTTAACGTCTTTTGGTTACTATATTATTATATTCACATGTGAATCTGGTTTGGAGTTAGAACTAAGTAATTGAATTACCTAAATAACTTCCATATGTAATGTCACGGATTGAATTATAAAAATAAAAGTTTTTGATATGTTTTGATAGTACTCCTTTTTACTATGTTATGTTATTAATAAATTAAATAATAGACATCCATCAATTTTAAAATAGATAATATAATAGCGTGAGTCAAAAATTATGGAATTTTCATTTGATATTCTTTTTGATTTCGAGATTTGGAGTTTACGTGTGTCAAAGACTAATATCTAAATAGGAAAATTCTTCAAATGGCGTCTATGATTGTTTGATTTGATTGAATTATTTAAGTGATAGTTAAAAGACGCACTAAAAGCCGTAAATTAAGTCATGTTCACCATCTGGATGTGTGGAGTTTATTTCTCAACTGCGCGGTTTTCAAAGACCTTTCTCCTCTTATCTTTCCTTTAAATGTAAGGAATGAGCTTCTATATCCGCCCCTTCCAGGACGATACGACATGGCTTCCATCAATAGAAGCGCATACTAATTTATATATATTACTATTATTAGTCGGATTAATAATAAAATAATTTAGTATTATTATTATTATTATTAGTCGGAGTATGGCTGGCGGCACATACAAATAACAATAGGAAATAAATCTATTTGAAAGATATCCATTGTCTTTCACTCGCCACACATACTCTTTCTCTTACCTTCGTTATATGTGGATTCGCCATTACGCACTTTTACCATGCTAATAAAACATTCCTTGAAAATGCAGCAACTCTCGTGCCTTTTCTAGTGTTGCAAGCGAACGAATCTACTAGCAAATTTAAAAAGAATAATGATGTACATAATATCAATACTCCAAGCAACGCTAAACTCGCAAGTCCATCTTACTAGGCTCCGTAAAATTGCTAAATATTTATAGTGGATTGTGTTATATTTTAAAATAAACTCCCAAATGATATCAAAAAAATTAAATGTATCGTAAAAAAATAATTAACATCTAAGGCCTATTATAATGCGACAAATTATTTGAATGATAAAGATAGTTGGGATTAATGTTTGTAAATTTACTTTGAATGAATATTGATATACTCATTTAAATGCTATTGTAACTTTTATACTTCATCCTGACTTGTGCTTAATAACTTTATAAAATTTTACAGTGAAAAATAATAAAAAAAAAAGAACGTTCCACGCTTAGGCACCTTCAACACTTATCATCAGATGAACCACCGGCTCGTTTGTCCATACCCTACAAAAAAGGGAATTAATATTGTATTATACCCATCATTCCTTTTTAATGTTAGACGAAGAGTAAACTCTGTAACATATATTTTGTTTGTGACAATGTCACTCAAATCGCGCTCTAAACCTCTCTGACATTTATTTAATTACCCAGATTACCGGATGACATTTTCATCTAGCAACCCGGTGTAACTTGACTGATATGGATTATACGATATATCCCTTCATTTAATTTCAAATCTATTGTTTATGTTAAATGTATTTGTTTATTTAAATACCTTATAAATGTACGTGTTACAATATTGCCAGCTTACTTCATTGCGATTATGTTGTTTTCCAGTGTTAGATGAAACATATTGTATTTATAAATAATTTTTATCTTAAATTTAACTGTTAAGCATATAACGCTTGTGTAGCTATTTATAACGTTTATAATTTTTTATAGGTATGAATAGTTATTTGTTATTAAAAACTAACTCCCTATTTTTTTTTTTATGGAATAGGAGGACAAACGAGCGTACGGGTCACCTGTTGTTAAGTGATCACCGCCGCCCATACTCTCTTGCAACACCAGAGGAATCACAGGAGCGTTGCCGGCCTTTAAGGAAGGTGTACGCGCTTTTTTTGAAGGTACCCATGTCGTATCGCCCCGGAAACACCGCACAAGGAAGTTCAAGTTAAAATTATATTATAATTAAATATAGTAAAAAATACTTATTTGGAAGAATACACATAGCTTACAGCAATGCCTACAGATATTCCTTCAGTAAAAGATTGCACTCCGGGAGTGCCGGCAGAAGTGAAAACTTGAACATTAACGTTGTGCATTTTTCAATATTTTGGAATGGTTAGGGAATAATTTAGCACGGATTGCTTTATTTATCAGTATAAAAGTACTAGCATTTATGTGGTTAAATACAATCTTCATTTATTGCGGTATCGTACACAAATAAGACAATTAATATTATATAAAAAATTTAATACTTTAGACCTATTATAATTATTTAATATTAAAAAGCTTATCACTTTGAAAAATCAACTTTGATCCATAATTTCAACGTGTCCTGACGCAAGTTTAACATTTTATACCCATCCCAAGAAAAATGCTCAACGCCGCTAAAGAAGTTTTCACTTTAAAAAATATGGCGCTGTCTTTTTGACAAATATTTAAAAGCGTTCTTATTTTAATTTTTTGATTAAGTATAATATAATTTTATGTCATACTTTTTAACCTTGCTCCATTCCCCAAACAATAAAACAATAAAAAAAATTCCTTCGAGCCGGATTTGAACCAGCGACCTATGGATACCAATTACTCACAACTACAGTCCACCGCTCTACCAACTGAGCTATCGAAGGTATGAGTAGATAGTTAAAACAGTTGAATACACGCGAATGAAATCTGTGAACTTACGCAATGCGCGCTCGCATTCTCGTATTCGGAAAGGCGAAATGCATAATGACATAATAAGCTGTTTATATAAAATAAGTATTAATAGTGTGTTATATTAAATTATTGTATTATAACAGAATTTTAAGACTAATAACTCGGTAATATTAATATTATTTATAAAAAATAAATAACACCATAACACGCAGTATTGGTACAAGATTATATTGAACTAATTTCATGATGAATCTAATCTAATCTTATTTAATTAATAAGTCTAGACAGAGTCTCTTGCTGTGAGACTACCGATAAATCGGGCCAGGAATAATACTTTAGTGTGCGTGACAAGCTACGTCTTACACTCGCGATTTGTATGACACTTTGTGTTAGTGTGCGTGATTTGCTCAAAATAGAGGTTAGTTCTAAACTCAATTTTTTTTCGACTTTGCTTTTTAACTTTTTACCCTTAAATACCCCCTCTTTTCCACTTCCAACCTCAGGTCGCCCGTAATTTATTTTTCCGTTCATTTTTTTATGGAATAGGAGGACAAACGAGCGTACGGGTCACCTGTTGTTAAGTGATCACCGCCGCCCACAATCTCTTGCAACACCAGAGGAATCACAGGAGCGTTGCCGGCCTTTAAGGAAGGTGTACGCGCTTTTTTTGAAGGTACCCATGTCGTATCGTCCCGCACAAGGAAGCTCATTCCACAGCTTTTTTTTGTTTTATTCTCTTCCTTTTCTAATGGGTTTCATGATTCATCCTACCATTATTTTTTTGGTTTCAAAAATTATCGACCCTGGTCTATTAATTATTTTGTAATGTTTTATAACGGGGAATCTAAATGTCACTTTCATTTACATGATAAAGTGCTGTCACACTATATATTAATCATTACGTAGAATGTATAACACTCACAAGGAACAGGGCTTTTTAATTATACGGACAGACAATCATTTTTCATTCTTAATTACTCTTTCCATACGGTATTTCCATTTAGGTAATCATATAAGCAAACAATTCAAGGGAGGGAAAATTATTCAAATAGAACCCCCCCGCATTTATCATTTCTCTAGTTGGAAACTGTAATAAAAAGTGTAGCGATGTTGTTTGGACATTCATTTTAGAGTATTTAACTAATCCAAAACGGTATTGCTGTTTTATTACTCAAAAATAGAGAGTGGGCACGACTTTGAATTATTATACAGGCATTGTATAAAAACAGCTTATGAACTTCGGTTATTCTAGTCATGTGTCGAAATCACGCTAACTATTTAGGACCTTCATTATATAACCAATTAAATAATAAAATAAAAATTGCAGACCTCTCTTCTTACAAAGTAAGAACTACAGTACGACAGTGCCTTTTACAATTAAGCTGTGATGAAACCGAGAAAATTATTAATTCAAAATTGATATAACTTTATATTTTTAATTATATATATTTATTTATAACTTGATTTATCTATTACTATTTAATTTTATAAAGTTTCTTATTATAAGATATATTAAAGTATATTAAAGTCAGATAAATATTGTTTTTGTTGTCAGTTTTAGTTCTATTTTATTAATTATTAACATTAAATAAAATTGCAAACGGAAATCACTGGTTGGCACTAGACAGGGTTTCCTAGTGTTTCCTAGTGAACCATGCAGGAGGAATTTAGTACATTAAAGGTGCCTCTTTGTTTCTGTTTTTGAGACACTGTAAATTTATATTAGGCATGAAGGACAATGTATGTAATTATAATTAATATATATATTTATATATATAAACAAATGAATGAATGCTTATTCTATTAAAGAGCGTTACAACTTGCCCACTGTAAACGACCAATAGATATTTCCCTTGTTTTTCTTCTAAATTGGGCATTGCATTTCTGATATTTTGTAGTGTCAAAGATTTCCATACATGAATATTCCGGTTTTGGCATTCGGAACACAGCGGCTGTATCTAAGCACCGAGAGTGCAATAAAACTAAGCACACGACAATCCGACGAATAATAAAACTCGATGAGATCCCGTGAAAAGTTACACGGATCTGTTTGACTAGATTTTAGTGACGTCACTTCCCTTTCGCTTCACGAGCCTAAGCTGCGTGTTTGAAATGCGCCAGGAACGTTTTGATGCCAGAGGCAACGTTTTAAATTAGTGATGGTCTGATTAACGATCAAGTGTCGATGGATTTATTTATTTTGAAATGAATGAATTCACTAGTTCTAATTTACTTTTCTATATTTACTACCGCTGTAGCAACATATTTTACCCACGTAAAACGATCTAATAATAACATAAAATTTTATAATATCATGTTAAAGAAAAACATAAGACAATTTACTGATGCTGTACCTCGTTGTAATAAACTAAAATGGCACTGGGCTGGTCTCGTAGCTAGACAAACATATATTATTACTAGTGGTGGCCTTCACCGTTGAGAACAAGGGCTACCATGAAAATTAAAATTAAGAGTTGAGGGAATCAGCTTTCCTTAATATGTAAGTTATTAGTTCAAGTTTTTTTTTCAAAATCATATATTTTTATTCAAAACAGATTATGAAATCACTTAAAGTACGTCAGAAATTACCACCCATTCGAAAATTTATGTTTGTTTCTGGGCTCAACATTATGATAATGATATATCAAGAATATTTTGAGAAGCATTTGTTTAAACGTTTTTTATACATTTTTTATTAATCATTCTTTACGATGTATATATGTATAAATATATTATTTGAGTATTTATATTGTCTATAGAAAAAGTTATATTTTAATAGAAATACAAGATTTTTTTATTTATGTGTATATAATATAAATTATATATCATTGTAAATATTTATGAAAGTTAGTATGAAATATCATCGATATATTGCGGTAGAACTAGCCAACACTATAAGTGTAAGGCTGGAGAATCTCTATAGAACAACAGCACCTGATACCATTATACTATTATAATATTTTGCTTCTCTCCCCGCTGATGTTTTCTTGACGATGCATTGAATACAAATCTGTGTGGTTTGATTCCGTTCCGCGTCATTTATTGTTATTTGTATTCATATTTCTATTGTGAAAAAGGTACAATTTAAATTATAAGACCACTTTTTAAATTTATTTATCAAACTATGTATAAAATACATATCCATTACAAATACATACATACATTAAATTAAGGTGAATTCCGATTTAAGAATTAAAGTCATAAATATATTATTAGCCTGACTAATTGTAATAAAATCAAATATGAATGGTCCTAGATTAAAAGACTACAATTCTTCTTAAAACAGAATGTAAAATTAAATATAATCCAAGCAAAAGTAAAGTTGAAGTTAATACACGGTTTTCCGCGCTTAAAACGAACGATGTTTTAACTGTTTATCATTTCATACTCCCATTTTTCAATCGAAAATAAAGATTACAAACTCGAAGTAACAATAGGATAATATAAATAAAAAAAATAATATAAATAATATATTTCGCAGTGATAAGATCACGCTGCTGATTTTTATGATTGATAACGAAATTCTCAGTGTATGCTCTGAGCACCCAGAGAATCCTATACTCCATTACTGGCTTTCGGTGCATCATGAAATTAACTGGAAATAGTATTATCAGTGCATTACCTTTTTGTTCGACCCCCCCTTTGGGGAAATTTTAGTTTTAAGTTATTTTATTAAGTACAATCATGTATAAAATTCTATTGTTAAGTACATCTTATTCTATTTTATTCAATTTACTGTAATGAGTTTAAAATGCCTGAAATAATTGACATATCATTATAATATTATTATTATAAGGTCAATTATTCATGGAAATGTCAGGAAAAACATCGACAACAAACGTTCGGGTTACCCAGTATATATAAGTGTTTCCCAACCTATGCTATGCTGTTTCAACCACAGAAAAACACACACCTTTGATTTTAGGGAAGGGTGCATTTCGTATAATACAATTTATGAGTACTTACTGTATAAGTAACTATGTGGTATATGTATAGCAAACATTTTTTGTCTCCAAGGGAGGGTTCAAATGTGATTTCTATGACTCTTTGTTTAAAATTACATTTTTGATATTTGGCCCACGCTCTCGAATCTCGATGACAAATACGCTTTCCGCTCTCATGAATGACAATTGAAGAGATGTTTTTATAAAGACGGCCCGATTTTTATTTTATGCGAAAGAAATTGTGCCTGTAAACCGGTGTTCAAATGATGAGTGTCGTTTTTCACTGTCGTAATGTGATTTTATGAGGCGATTGTGTGTGAATTACAAATGGGTTTTATGTTTACGAAGCATAAGAGCCGAATAAAATGTTGAAGTTTTTTGATTTAGAATTATTTAGGTTGTTGTGTGATCTACGTGATCACTTAGGCCCTTCACAATATAAATGATGCAATGTATATACAATTTTTATTTTTAATAGCTTATTAATAGCTAATGCGAATTACTTAAAATTTTCTTGGAAACAGCTATTCAATGATTATTTAACGTAAATAAATCATTCAAATGTTTTGAGTTTACTTTAGTGTTAAGTCCGCCAATATTTGTCTTTAAAGAGAGAGAAAGAGAACGAGACTTGTCTCGTGCCATACTTTGGCTAGTCAACAACTCCCGAGGATGCCTCGTGTGGAGGCGCAACACGTGTCGAATTGCTTAAACACAAATATTGGCGGAATTAACACTAAAGAAAACTCAATAAACATTTGAATAATTATGGATTTCCACAAAGTAACGCCTACTTCAATAATTTATTTTAAATAATTTATAAATAAATGAAAAACATAAATATGTAACGTAATAACAGTGTAATAATGTAACAGTAGCCGTAAGCCAACGGTTTGAGTGTCATCCTCGGAATGTTCTCACATGGTGCTTCGGTAGTTTCGTACAGTCGGCAACAAAAATAACTGCAATACTTTATAAATTATATTTTTTTTATAGAGGACAAGGTCTATAGAAATTTAAAGATGAGTACATCTGAATAATATATGTATATATGACGAAATTATATCATCCGTTGTAATTAGAATATTTAGCTTACACTAATTTAGCTAGTGCAGCGAAACGAATGAAATAGTGAGGAAAACCGCTTGTACTAATTGGATTAAGTATTGCCAGTGGTGCTTCATCAGTTTAACTTTCTAGTCCTTTCATATAGTTCACTTTGCAAAACATCCTCGGAACTAACGCTGTAGCCTGTATTGATCAGCCGACAGTGGTCTTCACAGTTAACGATTTAAATATTAATACTATCAGTATTCACCCGGCAGCTATGAAATATCAAAGTTATTTAAAGAATTCGTAGTTTAAGAAATTTTCTTTTTGCATCAAACGTCAGATGTGATTACATAAGGTTCGTGCAGCAACCAGACATTGATTTCTGATTGGGATACTATATTTCCCGAAATTTATGCACAAGATTTGATCCCCATATATAATATATCTAGTATGTAATCGAAACTTGTAAGTAAATCGAATTGTAAGTAACACCCGAAAACTCTTAACAATGCCTGATTAATTTATTGCCACCATTATAAATCTGTAAGCAAATTAACATTAAAATATGTATTATTTATTTATTGAGCGAAGCGAAGCGAGCGGAGCTCCCACCGGGTGACTCCAATTGATTTCTGTGTTAAAATGTTTCTCGGCCATTTCTCGACCGATTTAAAAAAAATTGAACTTATAGAAAGCTTTCGAAATTTTCTAGGTTATTCTCGAGACATAATTTAGAATTTCGACTTGATTCAATTATTATAATTAAAAACAAACATGATTTACAAATTATTCTGAATTAGCACGAGCTATATATATTTATTTAAAAATTTAGCCAAGTGATCAAACCACAATAAGTTTTAATTGTAACAAATCCCTGCGCGGCATCGCTCTCGCCTCTCGCCTCCTCACATCGCGTGTGCGACTCAAGCACATCTCACCTATAACTATGTATGTAGTTACAAACCTACCTTCACACCAACCACACGGAGAGCTAAAAAAATAATTATCAAAATCGGTTCACCCAGTCGAAAGTTCTGAGGTAACAAACATAAAAAAAACATACCGACGAATTGAGAACCTCCTCCTTTTTTGAAGTCGGCTAAAAATAAATTTTATTAATTTCGTACTAAAATTAAACTTATCTATATGTCGATGACTGTACCCGGTGTGTATTCCTAAAGCCCAGTGGATACATTTGATTAACCAGACTAGACAGGCTTCATTGATTTACAGTTTGGCATCTACTTTAATCCTAACCTAATGGGAATCTAGCTTTGGTTTAGCTCAATTATGCACAATAATTTAATTAAGCCATTATTACATACCACGTAATGCAATGTAATGTAATCTTAACTAATATTTTGAATTGTGAATGTGAGTTTGTTACGCTTTTAAGCCTAGCTACACTGATCATTATGGAATTTTGTACGCACGTTGACAGGTGTACGGAAAGAACAGGATATAATATTATTATAATATAACTATCTGACCCAGCAAACGTTGTATTGCCATAAAAAGTAATAAAAAATTCAATAATTAAAATTTTTGGGGTATAAAAAATAGGTGACGACCGATTCTCAGATTAAAAAGTCGTTCCTTAAACTAAATAGAATTTTCTAATTCTGGAATAACATGACAACCTGGTCTGGACAAACTAAAAAATTAATTTATTCTCATTTCAGTGATCATCACTTAACTTGACGCAATAAATTAACATACTATAGGAATAGTATACACACACATACAAACATAGATATATTTACATACAACTTATACTGTTAGATAAAGTTACAAAAATGAAGAAAATATAAGATAAAACTCCTACAAAACTAATAAGATAAAGTATATGTATACCTAAATATATAATAGCTATACTATTTATTCTCACAATACGACTTGTTCTAACAAATGGATTTTAATTTTTTTTGTTTAATAATAAGTTTTATACTGAATAATTGAGCATCTGCGATTTTCCTATATATATATTCATTATGTTATTCCTTGCTATAAAAATAAGAAGTTAAATCATCAAGTAAAAAATAGTATGTTTAAGAAACATGTATTTGAGCTTCAAACTCAGGACTTTCTACAAATTAGGACCCGTTTACATATTATGATGGTAAGGTTATGGTAACACTAATTAAATAAATTGTATACTTTACAGATCGTTCACATGAAAAATCATCGGCCTCAAAGCAAAAATAGCCAATCAGCTGACGCCGGCCTTAATCGCCCATCGGAGGCGAATTATTCACGGGCACGCGTTGCACTGATCCACCACCCTGCACCCACCATACTTACAAACTATACCAACCACACCCTACAAACAACTATCACACCAAATCCAATACATTACAGTAAAATTTCCCGTAACAACGTAAACAGTTGTTACATATCAAATCGACCCTTGTAACTAATCCAAGTCAATATATCCTATTTTGCAATGAATAAAATTAATTCCCTTTTAAATTCTCATACAACCTCGAAACTGCATAGCAGTCACATATAGCCATATCTAGATGGTACTTTAGACTTAATCATCCACACGTTTGGGTTGAAATTTCTGTAGCAGATATAGGTTATAATGACTTGGCATTTATTATGCCAATAGTATCAACAAGCGCAGTTGCATTCGACAATTAATTATTAGTAAACAATACTGATGAACGATTATTGTATCCATATCGGATTCCATGACAACGTGCATGGCTATGAATAGCCTCTTGTTATATTAGTTGCGCGTTTGAATTAATTATTATTGACAATTACAAATCGGACTGCGTAATATGTACCAGAATTTAGAATCATCAACAACTATGTACATGTCGCAGGCTTTGATTAAGGATTGGTCTCCGCATTTACTACGCAACCCGGTATTTTAGTTTCAATTATTAGCATAGTTTAACAGAACATGTGGCACGTCAACGTCACACATTGTTCGAGATTGGCTCGAGTACGTCCACTTGGGTGTAGTATTAGTTACCGCACTTTGCGACTTTGCGATATCTAGTTGGAGCGCAGCGGAGTCCAATCCTTAATCTAAGGTCGCAGGTATATTGTGAAAGCCGTGTTATTACAATTTAACGGTAAATTGTCAATAGATTTCATTTCTTACAATTTATCGGCCTGATTTTAGTGATATTGTAATGTCACGGGTACAATATAGTGATATTGTAAAGCTATCGGGGACCCAGTGCTCTGTGGACGGCTGGGTCACTTGGCGTTGCGTAGAGACGTCGCTTCATTGTGTGTCCTCTACCGCATTTATCACGGGGAGTGTTCCGATAGAGCTATTTCACTTGATTCCTGCCGCCAAAATCCACTTTTAGGTGTAGATAAAGTTTTGTATGCAACTGTTGATAATTAGGTATTAAAACACTCATGTGATACTATTATCACACTCGGCTTCGTCTCGTGTGATAATCCCACATTCGTGTTTTAATACCCCTTATTACACAACAGTTGCATAAATAACTATTAACGATTAGTTGTTGATTATAATAGTCGATACTTGAATACAGTTTTTTTACTTTTTATACGTATTTAATTTTTAGCGGAGTCCAATCCTTAATCTAAGGTTGCAGGTATATTGTGAAAGCCGTGTTATTACAATTTCACTATGGATATTATAATTTAACGGTAAATTGTCAATGGATTTCATTTCTTACAATTTATCGGCCTGATTTGAGTGATATTGTAATGTCACGGGTACAATATAGTGATATTGTAAAGCTATCGGGGACCCAGTGCTCTGTGGACGGCTGGATCACTTGGCGTTGCGTAGAGACGTCGCTTCATTGTGTGTCCTCTACCGCATTTATCACGGGGAGTGTTCCGATAGATCTGTTTCACCTGATTCCTGCCTGTTTTCAAGGAGATTTCTTCCACGATCTACAAAGCTGTGGAATGAGGTTTCTTGTGCGGTGTTTCCGGGACGATAAGGCCGTACACCTTCCTTAAAGGCCGGCAAGGCAAGAGAATGTGGGCGGCGGTGATCACTTATCACCAGGTGAAAAAAAAATGATATTTTGACAGGTTAGCTGGTCGTTAGTTTATGAGGCCGTCTCTGATTGGTCTATTTCTTGTATTTATTGTATAGTCATTATTTTCTTGCTGTACATTAGTGTAACCAACTAATTGTTATCTAAGCGAATCAGCCGTAGTTCACTAGTAGGTAATTATTTTATTAAAGTTTATTAGGATTAGGGATTAATTACACAAATAAAACTGAAAGCAAAATTTTGTGAACGACGCGGCACTCGAACTCCCGACCTCTCGCGTTCCGAGCGAGCGCTCTTTCGAGTTCGAGTGACATATCGCTTATAAAATCTTGTCTGTTCTGTTCAACTCTCAAGTTGTGGCTTCATCTACAGGATCTACTTTACAGTTGATAACGAACTCAATGCCAATATTTGCATATTAGAAATTGACTTGAGATATCGTTATTTCAAATCTAAACAATTTGTTACGTTTTCACTTCTGGGATTAATTACACAAATAAAACTGAAAACAAAATTTTATGAACGATACGGGACTCGAACCCGCGACCTCTAGCGTTCCGTGCGAGCGCTTTCCCAACCGAGCAAACCGCTCGAGTGATGTATCGTTGAAAAAATCTTGTATGCTTTGTTCAACTCTCAGGTTGTAGCTTCATCTACAACGCGAGAGGTCCCAGTAGTTTTATTTGTATAGTATTTATATTCAAATATTATATTATAATATTTTCATTGACAGAGTGCGTGGATCGGATGGACGTGACCGATGAAGCGGAAGGCTTCCGCTTGGGCGAGCGTGAAGATACCGCGATAGTGCGCCTCACTACCCCACTATACGTTACTCTATTCTTCATTACAATATTCCGGGGCCTACACTAGTTCTAAACCCAAGACAGCGTTGTAAGTCAGTACGGTATAAACCGAACAGCTTATGTGAACTTGTTTTATATCTTTGTATATGTCTCAGGGAAATGATAATAACAGAGATTTGGTCAATTCCCTAAGTCATTTGATCAAATCACGGAGTATGTTTAAAGAACAACACGATTTTATCATTTTTCTTAACAAATCTTATGATTTGATCAAATTCCAGGGTTGGTTCCGTGAAATGAGAATGAGTGACGCGACTAGAAGAATTTAGGATGTAAAAGTCATACCCCGACACGAACAGGTTAGGTGGAGTGGAATGGAACATTTCGTGGTTTTTTTTAATAATATAGGCCGCGGGGCTTCTACTTGGCATTTAGACAAACTTTTATCTATTTTGAGATAAGGTTACATTAATTTGATTTTCAAGAAACTGGTGCGTTACCTTTTCATGGGAGTGGGTGAGTGAGCCAGGGGACAGAGGACATCTCAACCCCCCTCCCCCTTCCCCTCGCACCCCCTCCAACTGCCACACGATACTAAATTCTTGCCAAATTATGTCTAAGTAATACCAAATAAATCTTATAAATACCAAAGAAAATACTTTTTGCCGTTTCACGGAACCAACTCTGGAATATTTTGGTCAAATCACTAGATTCGTTTCGAGAAATGATAAAACCGTGTTGTTATTTTAACATCCTCCAAGATTTGATCAAATCACTGTTTTTGTCATATCCCTGCGAAATGTATATAGATCCGGTTCCTTTTTTTTCTTTATTGTTCACAATAAAAAAGTATTAAAAGGCATAAAAGGCATTTATTTTCTCAAAATTGATTCCTTTAGAATTCTTTTTGATGTCCTTTCTTATACTACTAGATACTACTACCGCTTCGGAAACAAATTGCGTCTGAGAGAGAAGAAGCGGCGCAAGAAACTCTCCCAGCATTCTTTTTTTTGCGCTCTTTTCAATAAAAATATACAATATTGTACAGTTATTTCTATCGCTATAAAATAATCACAATCTAGTCCCAGGCTGTCCGATCATTTAGATATTCAGCATTGGAGTAATAGGATTTACGACAGAGCCATTTTTTTTATAAAACATTTAAATTTATTTATAGATAATGCCTGAACAGTGGCTGGGACTTTATTGTAGAAGTGTATACATTTACCCTTAAAGCTATTATGTATCTTATGAAGCCTACTAGAATTAGTTACAAGCAATCCCTTATTTCTAGTGTTATAATAATAATACGTTACAGAGAAAATACTGATGTTTATTTCCAGTGAACTTCTAAACTAATGAACGGATTTTAATGAGGATTACTTCGTGGAGTGTGTTCAACCCATTGAACAATAAGAACTTTATAATAATTAATTATTACTTATTATGTTATATAATCTTTACATCTATACCTACTCTATACATATAAATAAATTTGTGTGTGTTTGTAATATTTAAATAACCATTTTTACAACATGTATATGAATATATATATATATATAGATACACCAAAATAACATTTTATTTTTACAATTTTTGTCTGTCTGTTTGTTCCGGCTAATCTCTGAAATGGCTGGACCAATTTTGACGGCACTTTTATTGGCAGGTTGCTGATGTAATAAGGAGTCACTTAGGCTTCGTTTAATTTAGAAATTTTATTTAAGAAAAAAAATGTTGCATTGTGTTGTTGCGTTGCAGCTAGTGTATAAATAAGATAAATACATAGGACTCATAGTAATTATAATTGTTAAAATTATTTTAGTTGAACGAAATACTTATTAAAATGTAGTAATAAATAAATGTTAACGAACCAAGTTTTAACTTAACAAGCAGTAGGTATGTTGGACTGTAAATGTAGGTCGCTTGTGTAACTATTCGATTTAGGATACACGTGTAATATTTTGTAATGAATATTAAGTTTTGGCAATAAGTAAGCAACATTTTTAATAAACACTGCTACATACCGACAGCAAACTATTGTAATCATTTTCGGTATAAATAATATAGATAATGGTAAATAAAGTCAATTGGAATCAAGAACTGAGTCGAGTATCACTTCCCCTCTTAAGAAGAAACAAGAAGTACCTAGCAACAGCTAGAAGAGCTAGTGCAGCTGGAAGAAACGAGAAGTCCCTAGCACCCGCTAGAAGAGCTAGTGCAGCTGGAAGAAACGAGAAGTCCCTAGCACCCGCTAGAAGAGCTAGTGCAGCTGGAAGAAATGAGAAATCCCTAGCACCCGCTAGAAGAGCTAGTGCAGCTGGAAGAAACGAGAAGTCCCTAGCACCCGCTAGAAGAGCTAGTGCAGCTGGAAGAAACGAGACATCCCTATCACCCGCTAGAAGAGCTAGTGCAGCTGGAAGAAATGAGAAGTCCCTAGCACCCGCTAGAAGAGCTAGTGTAGTTGGAAGAAACTAGAAGTCCCTAGCACCCGCTAGAAGAGCTAGTGTAGCTACTCCACGCTTTTAAGCATCCTCTCACTGCGGTCAGGAAACCTTTAGCCGACGCGATTGCACGACGTACACACACCCTCTCTCCTACCCACCTACCGTCTGTCACCCCAGGTCTCCTGGTGACAGACAATCCCGTACTTATTCATATATTTCATTCGAACCCTATGGCTAACCATGGCTAGGGCGTTAGGAACATAATAGGTAGGGCCCGTAGGTACACTAGCTAGGATACGTGCACAAGGGTTTAGATCCAGATACCTACAATTAGGGATTAGTTACAGGGTAGGTATTGGGGATAGGTTAGTCCCGCTTTTTTCTGTAAACGCGTCTGGTTACTGCAAGCCCGCGCACACTCTTCGCGTAGGGTAAGGTGTAGCTCATCAGGGCGTATCCAGAGTGCAGTTTTTTTTTCTTAAGCTCATCCCCCAGCTTTGTAGTATGTAGAAGAAAGCTCCTTGAAAACCGCACTGTGGAGGACCGCCACATATCCAGATGGTGGGGATGATATCCTAACTTGTGGCGTGTCGTGCGAAGGTGGAATTCGGCGTCAGGAATCAGGTTAAACAGCTCTTAGGAACACTCCCCGTGATAAATGCGATAGAAGACACACAATGAAGCGACATCTCTACGCAACGCCAAGTGATCCAGCCATTCACAGAGCACTGGGTCCCTGTCAATTCGAGCTGCTCTACGTTGCACGCGGTCAAATGGATCGAGCTGTTACAGTTAAGTCCAACTTGAGAGATAGGAGAGTTTTTATATCAATTTGGGGGCATAATTATTTTTATTTTCAATATTTGTTTTGTATGGACATATATGAGAGAATTTATTGACGCACGGTTTGACATTTCTACTTTGAAACAATTTCATTATAGCAACAGGGAGCATATTTTACGAAATAATTCTTCTTGATGTTATGAAATATTATTGATAAATTCATAAAAAAACAGTTATTTATTTTTTATGTACCGGACAACGTCTGTCGGGTCAGCCAGTGAAATATAATTATTAAAATGAACCTATACTATTATTATTAATAACTCGGCTTCTTGCCTTTTTACCTCAATAGTTTTAGCAGCACACGCCTGATAATTACTTGTTTTATATGATAATATGTGATAGCGGGTTATAAAGTCAATTTTTTTTTTCAAAATTTATTCTTTAAAAATTTATTTTGATGCCAATTAAATATATATTCGCTTCGGAAATAAATCGCTCACTGACAAAAGAAACGGCGCCAAACCAGTATTGCTTTTTGTCCTCTTTTATCAATGATAATTTTCCGCACATACTTTACATAATGTTGTTAATAAATAATTGTAATGTAGGTAGATTTATATTCATTTGTGATAAGTATCTATAAACTCGTGTGTACCCTATCGTTAATAAGTGAATTTAAGTTGTACGTGCGACAGATCACAGGTCAGTCACACAGCTCTGGTGTTGAACGCTCGACTTTCATTTTATAATAATAATATTGACACACTCTTACACAAATTGTCATAGCCAGTACTATGGGTACAAGACAACGATATATTTAATACAATATAAGTACTTACTACTTATTTACTTTACTTAAACTTACATAAAAACATATCCTTGACTCGGAAACAAACATCCATATTTAATCATATAAATGATTGCACCTACCGGGGTTCGAACCCGGGACCTCTAGCTTAGTAGTCAGGGTCACTAACCATTCGGCTCTATCGGTCGTCAACAATACCTCCGAACATTACAATAATCTTAAAAAACAATCATAATATCATACTCAGTATAACATTGCAAAATTTCATTTTGATCTCTAAACAGCATTATGAAGTATTTTTGAGTTTTTCTTTTACAATGAAACATAATTTAAAAAATTAAATCTTTTCTCTTTATACTATTATTATAATGTTACTTAAAATGTCATAAAAAATAAAAAAAAGGCTTTTTAATTATTATTACATGTAACAGAATTTTTACATCGAAAAAAATAACATTATTAATTCGTTAACTAGTTAACTAGCCCGGTGTTTGTCGCTACCAATGACGTTTTATATGTATAGAACGTCATTGGTCTCTACAGAACAACCTGACAACTATCAATTTTATTTAAATCATTTCACCTGAAAGTATTATTTTTCCCTCATATTAAAATAATTATACAATGTTCAATAAACAGACAAAAACTTGAGAAAATGGTGAGAATAGATTTTCATACATTTCATCAGTCTGCTAAACCCCGTTACAATTTTTCAAATGTTTTAAGTTTTATTAATTCCGCCAATATTTGTCTTCAAGCAATTCGACACGTGTTTCGCACAAGGCATCCTCTGGAGATGTTGACTCGCAAAACTCTGACATGAGACTCCATTTTAGAGAGAACCGTTAGAATTTTATTTATTTATTAAGTAGTGCCACATTACACACACTCTTACATTATATTTGTGCGCAATGAATAAAGCATTTTCGGCCCAGTTGTCGCATAAATACGAAGTTACTGGGATGGTGTAGTATGTAATTATATTGAACGGATGAGTTATTCAAACATATTACCTAAAATCAAAATATAGCTATAATTGTGTGTTTTTGACATAGCTGAAGTTAGTCAACACATCTGTCACACAACAAAGCAACTCCCTTGAAACGGCTCTCAAATTTAATGCTCCCAAAATGAATATTTATAAAGGCGTCAACTGTTAATCCGGTATTGTTACAATTTTCGCAATTCTCGTGACTGATGGCGTCAAGACAATACGGGGCTCTTATGGTGCTGGTACAGTCGCTAACATAAGTGTTAAATTTTATTATATTTTTGTTTTGTAGCAATCCTAAATTAAATTATTTACGTGGGAAAAGTCAATTATCTTGTTGTATTATAATAACGCGTTGCTATATTTGAAATGCCACTTATATTTATTAGTTGATATAGTTTAATACTAATATATTAGTCATATTATATAAATAGCTTATTCTTTTTAATAATTGCTGCATTTATTTATGTTATAACAGTTGGTAAAACTTGGAATTATATCTAAGATGTGAAACATCAAGATTTTTTATATAAAAAGAGAACACATGAACTTACAGATCATCTAATTTTTTAATTTTGAGCTCATTAGCTACTTGTATTTACTTGACTAAGAACCTTCTGCTACTTAATATTTTGCAGAAAGTGAAAGGACTCCTTCTTTTGGTGGAGATATATATAAAAGGCGATGTCTCACTGGCGTCGACTCACTTCTGCTTCAACGTACATAAATATACAACCTACATATTCAAATGTTACATTGATTGTAGGTTGTATTAAAAAAATTATATCCATATAAATCCAGTAGAAAAATCCCTTTTGGTCTTATTTACTAGCAAATTTAATATACTCTCAACAAAATAACTGCAACTGTAACCACGTCGTCTGCTCTGGTGTAAATAAGCAGAATATTTGGACGTAATTCCAGAAAAACGTTCCAAAACACAGTCATGTCGAAATTGAGTCAAGAACACAAAACTGGTCACATGATTCATATTAACGGACTGACAAAAAATGGCAGCTCTACTGTCACTCTTTAAATTACATCTTGCCTTAGAAGCCCAACCCACATGTATGGAAGACACGTCTAATATTCACTAAACTTTAAACATGAATTCCTTAAAATGTGATGTTTGTGGCTTGGAACGTTTTTCAGGAACTATGACCATTTATTGTAATATTTGTTACAAGCAACAACAAGTTACAATTGTCAAAAAAATTATAAAATGTATATAATTTCTTTTGATAAGGATTCTTTGAATTTATCTATAAAATACTATTCCAAATTAATTTTATGGTCTTTTGATTATTTTGTTTACTTAAAATAGATTATGTGCGCGACTGTACTCTTCTTAAGAGTATTCATCTTAGGAATTAAAGGAATAAAAGGCTTAAGTTAGCTTCGACGCCTCTTTGGTGTTTATAAGATTTTTAATTGTTTAATATTTTATAGGAAAGAACAGTTAATTGTTTAGATAATAATAGTGACTATTAATTATGTTTCAACTTTGATATACTTAGGAGAGGATTTTTATTGAAGTTATACTTCTTTAGGCGCGTTACGAAAAAATGATGAGAGTGAAATTTTAAGATGCACGCGCATCACTGTAACACAAAAGTAACAGGGTGAAGTTGGTTCCTAAAATTTTCTGACGTTTGCGACATACATTTTTTTTTTTTGGTTTCTTCATCCATTATTAGGATTGGCAAAGGATTCAAGCCCGTACAGCCATATTGGTTATTTAATAATTAATTGTCAAAGCCATCGTGGTAAGATTTTTACAATATAATAAAAATATATGCTCCCTGTTGTTGTAATGAAATTGTTTTACAGCAGAACTGTCAAACCGTGCGTCAATAAATTTTCTCATAGAAAATATGTCCATACAAAACAAATATCGGAGGACGGGGGACACATCAAAGGAAAAACAAAATTGTTGGTTTTACTTAATTCCGAACACTTTCATACTCATTCACCTTTTAAGCCTTACCTGGACTTCCACAAATAATTCAAGATCAAAATTAGCCAAATCGGTCCAGCCGTTCTCGAGTTTAAGCGAGACTAACGAACAGCAATTCATTTTTATATATATAGATAAATATTTAATTTAAATTAAATAAACTATTCTCATATTCAACATTTTTACCTAAAAAAAAACCAGTAAAGGGCGAGTCGGAGTTATAAATATATATAATAAATATAACACTATGTGCTTTTAAAATTCTTTTTGAAATATTTAAATTTAATGCGTAGCGGTCATTTTAGAATTTGTTTATTATTGCCATCTTGTCTTTATATATTTTTTTATTATGAAAATAAGGGACGAGACGAGCAGGACATTCAGCTGATGGTAATTGATACGCCCTACCCATTACAATGCAGTGCCGCTCGAGATTATTGAAAAATCCAAAAATTCTGAGCGGCAGCACAACTGCGCTCGTCACCTTGAGACAAAGATGTCAAGTCTCACTATCAAGTTTGTTTTAATAGTGGCAATACACACCTTGTCAAAACTTCAGCAATTTGATTGTATTGCGGTTTATGTATATGTTATATACATGCAGTTGACGTACGGACGGACAGTGAGTGGAGTCTTAGCAATAGGGTTTGAGTTAGCTATGCTTCGAGGATATGGAACTTAAAGATAAGCGGCGCTTTAGTAACTTGGTATTGTAAGAGAAAATTGGGAGCTGTGACCACATATCATCAGGATCGCAGGCTCGATTGTCCTTCTGTTCCATAAGAAAATAAAGAAATGAAAATTTTTAATATATTTATAACGTTAGCGCTCATTCGCTGGATAGCTTTGTCAACGTATTTTATAAAGAGGGATATATACTCTGGTATATAATATATAATGCAGAAATATTTCTGCCGTGAAGCAGTAATGTGTAAACATTACTGTGTTTCGGTCTGAAGGGCGCCGTAGCTAGTGAAATTACTGGGAAAATGAGATTAAACAGCTTATGTCTCAAGGTGACGAACGCAATTGTAGCGTCGCTCAGATTTTTGAATTGGAACGTATTGGCAGGGCGTATCAATTACCATAAGCTGATCGTCCAGCTCGTCTCGTCCCTTATTTAAATAAAAAATAAACGTATAGGCAATTCAATATTTGTTTACACATAAAATGTTATTAAGACGCGACGCCTTTCGCCGAGCGTTTATCAATATTAAACTCTGATTAGGGATGAGTGTTTTTTAAACCACACATCTAAATTAACCCTTATGCTTCAGCATGATATATCTACGATGAATAAGTTATGAGTAATAGCAGTAGTTTCGTACCCCAAGACGCAGTTGGTGACACCGGCTTGCGAAGCCAGAGGCAAAGTGTCACCGACTTAGATCGATTGACCACAGTGTGTGTAGCAGCCCTTACCGCCCGTGTCACTGAGCTAAGTAACTGATCATTAGAGATGCCAGATATGACCACTATATTGTTTACTACATGAAAATATCTTTCTCTTTATGATTTGTTGTGAATGATTAGGTGAAACTTTTATAATATGTATTTTAATTAATGAAAAGTAATGTCAAAATTCAATATGACACAAATCCAACCAAAAAAGGACGGGTGCAGTAATCTGAGGGGGCTTTCTCTTATTTGATCCTGAAAATATGAAACGATCAAATAATTCTTATTGTATTAATCACTTCGATTTCTGAGTGCCTCTCTGTCCATTTATATATTATTAAACTAAATTTAATACCGAATAATTATCTTTCTGAACTGAACTCCGCCGTTAAACTCAGTGAAATCCAAGTATTATGTAGTTAAAAAAGGCATTTATTTTTAACTAATTCCACTGCTGAATTACACCATCGCACAATACGCCACAAATTAGGATATCATCTCCACCATTTCGATGAATGTCGATCCTCCACAGTGCGGTTTTCAAGGAGCTTTCCTCCACATATTACAAAGCTCTGGAATGAGCTTCCTTGTGCGGTTTTTCTGGGACGATACGACGACGAGAGGCCGGCAACGCTTCTGTGATGCCTCTAGTGTTGCAAGTGAATGTGGGCATTGGTGATCACTTAACATTGGTTATCACTTTATTGGTGACCCGTACGCTCGTTTGTCCTCCTCTTCCAAAAAGAAAATATGTAATTCTGTAGTGACAAAGGTATAAAGGAAAAAAGTTTGAAATTAGGAATAAATTTCCTTCGCGTTTATTAATAACACAACAAAAGAGTAAACTAAAATTACAAATAAGCCAAGCTAAAATTATAGAGTTGAAAATCAGTTTAGCGTACAGGTGACAGGAACGGAATTATTGGGTAGACAGCGCGGGGCCAGAGCGACGTAAATAATTGATAGATTGCCACTGAGATCCCCTGAAGTGACCCGACCCAAACTTACAATTTACGACCGTTTAATTGTAGCTTAATTCCCGAACTAGTCGTGCCGCTCATGAAATATAGTTTACAAAACAAACCTCTGTTTGAAGCCGCAAGTTACGAGCCCTACATAAGCCCTGTTATAGACAAATTGTTACAGAGGGCTTACTTTAATTGATTTCCATTTTTAAATTAAATTATTCCCGTTTACGAAAAATCGGGTGTACTTTTGACAACGCGAAGTAAAATAAAATATTAATTTATAAAATTCCAGTTCAAGAATGAAATGAAAATACGAAATAATAGAAAAATCGCAACTACACATACCAAAAAAGAAGAGGACACTGTCAGTACATTTTGCCAAAAATCATCTGTTTACAGCAAATACCACCTCCAAGGTAACAAATGGTGCTAAACTTCATAATGACAACTATGACAAATACTATCTTGACTCATTTCAACCGCAGTCCCCTGAGAACGTGGTCTGGAAAGGTCATGAAACGTCAAGTTAACTAAAATAATAATAAAAATGGTAAATTTACGCATATAACTTATATAAAAAATACAGTTACAATAACTCGCGTTTTTTGAATTAACTTACAATACACTCGCGTCAATTAAAGAAAATACTATAACCTACTTGTATATGAAAATGCATTATCCTAAATTTGTGTAACCTTACATAATTTATACGCCTCTAGATAGAGCCTCTCGCTTTTAGACAACCGACGAAAACCCAGGTTTATTACTTTAGTGTGCGTGACAAGCTACGTCTTACACTTGTGATTTGTATGTCACAGTCTACAGACCAGCGTTTCTCAAAGTGGTGCCCACGCCCCACAGGGGAGCAATTTGATAGTTAAGGGGGGGGGGGGGGGGGTAAAATTGGGTTATTTAAGTACAATGCTAGATGTCGGTGGCAAATTTAACAAAAAAGGCAAATTCTTAGAATGTGGAAGAAAACTTTTATTATTGTTTCCCTCTTCATATTTAGCTGAATTTCGATTTAGTGCTGATTTACTCATAAAATAAGTAAAAAGATATAATACAACGCGGGCACTTGAGATTAAAGCAATGTAAATTGGAACCTAATATAAAAGCTCTGTGCAGCAAGCATCAAGGGCAAGGAAGAAAAATTAGTATTAAAATTATTTTGTATTTCAGGTTTTCATTATATGTTATGAAATGTTACAAGTTCAAGGTTTGATGACAATTTTATAGTAATTTCTTCCTAAAATTTATCATTTATATTTCTTACAACTTATTACTTACTTAAACAATTTTTAAAGTTTAATAATTATTACGTATGGGGAGGGGGGTCTAAAAATTTTAGAAATGTTATGGGCTAAAACAGGTTGAGAAACACTGATCTGCAGAACTGTTCTGACACGTATAAATGATCCAAGTGTGTAACATACTTTTTTATGGAAAAGGGAAGACAAATGAGCGTATGGGTCACCTGGTGTTAAGTGATCACCGCCGCCCACGTTCTCTTGTAACACCAGAGGACTCACAGGAGCGTTGCCGGCTTTTAATGAAATGAAATGAAATGAAATTATTTATTTTGCTATGGAATAGGGTATGTCCAGATCTTAAATATTACAATGTGTCCTCTATCTAACTTAAATTAAAAGCATGCAAAAACTTAACACTGATATGAGTATAGTTTTTTTTTAACACCAATATTTTTTCTGTGTATATTGCGTTCTTAAGGAAGGTAATGGTTAACGTTAATGAAAGGTACTACTTTACAGCTGCTAAATGAATTCTTTATAACAAAAGCTTATAATAAAATAGGTATAATTATGATCCATATTAGAAACGGCATGCGATAGCATTGCATTTAATTCGTGGCGCGTCTCAGAGTTATTTCGCGAAGCAAACACTAAGTTAGAAGCGAACAGCAACTAATCATATTAGCCTTATTAATAACTTCCCCGCTCTTGTTATTGCTGAATGAAAATGTATTGTGAAACTAAAGCTTAAGTAACTTCAGTGCTCGGTGTTGGGGATCGTAGAATGGATTATTATTAATGTGCATTGAATGTATTAAAACTGTTTATTTACACAAAGTTCATATTATGCTATGTATATATATAATCATGGACGCTTTGATATGATAGAGACAGATATATTACACAGGATTGTAATAGCCTAAACACATGATCGGATTTGGTACGGTCTAGTAGCGGACCATATTCGATGGTATGTCGCAGCATATTAGTACTTTCCCGACCATACTGAGTACGACGCCGAACCGATTGGTGCGAGGCGTCCACCGGACCGTCCCATGGTGCTACCGTACCAAATCTGACCATGTGTTCAGGCTATAAGGACAACGTTGCTTACAAACTATAACATATATACATAACATACAACGAAATTTCCAGACCATTTCCAATTGGCCGGCGTAAACACATTTCCAATAAAATTAATATAATAATTGCTGTAATTATCGTTAAATTACAGACAGAGCAGAAGCCTTTGTGAAAAACATTTTCCGTCGCTCGGTTACAATGCGGTTGCGGTGTTATAAATGCACGGCGGCGCCTATCACCGGCACAGATGAAACCACTGTATTCGGCGCTGATTAAATTATTATGACCTTTGACTGTGATTCAAGCCAATTGACAATTAGCGTGGACGATATTTAATGAATATTCGCTGGATTTTACATTGCGTGGACCGTCAATGACATGTGTTATCAAATATGTAAGTGCTTTTAATGGATGAACGTTAAGTGTTCAATTGAATGGATAGGAGTTTTAGTTATAAATAGTTAAATTTATTTTTATTGCAAGTATGACATCTTGTGATGGGCCACTGTTGGCCTGATGAGAAAGCTCATGGTTGCTCAGTGGGTAATGGAGAGGGCTATGCTCGGAGTTTCTCTGCGAGATCGAATCAGAAATAAGGAGATCTGTACCAAAGACACCGACATAGCTCCAATGATTGCGAAACTGAAGTGGCAGTGGGCAGGGCACATAGTTCGACCGACAGATGGCCGGTGGGGCAGAAAAGTCCTC
Organism: Leptidea sinapis; assembly: GCF_905404315.1. Taxonomy (NCBI): domain Eukaryota; kingdom Metazoa; phylum Arthropoda; class Insecta; order Lepidoptera; family Pieridae; genus Leptidea; species Leptidea sinapis. The sequence goes on along the minus strand of NC_066285.1, from coordinate 9,404,918 downwards.
GAATGGCGACCACATACCGGAAGATGCAGAGTTGGTAGGCCCCCCACAAAATGGACCGACTATCTGGTCAAGATCGCCAGAATACGTTGGATGCAGGCAGTCCAGGACTGATCGTTGTGGAGATCTTTGGGGGAGGCCTTTGTCCAGCAGAGGACGTCTTCCGGCTGATGAATTTGATGATGACATCTCGTCACTTTTTTAAGATACAAAACAAGCAAAGAGAAACTCAAAAGCATCTTATTATTAATTTTATTGTCAAGCGTAACGTTTTTTCATTACTTTTGTTTCTACCATTTATCAAAAATATTTCGTACATAAAAGTGATCTAACATTTTGATAAATATAATTTGCGGTTTCATTTCAATTTAATTGTTGATACAAACAAATTCACGTAGCCTTCCTAAATGATTCGCGCTGGTAAATGTAATATATAAAGTTTTAGAGAATGGAACATTCGCGGAATGTTGGAACGATGTCAGCGAAGCGGAAGCGGGCGCGGACGCGGCCCGTCTCGCGACAGATGTGCCGCACGCACACTCGAGCGCGAAATCGACGCTTTTCGTAGTTTTCCAGCGTAAACCTGGATCGCGGAACTTTTAAATGTTGAAAATTGTCAGAGCTTATAAACATATATATGCTGCATTTTTTCTGATGTATAGCTATTGAAACTGAAATAAAAAATTAGAATTTACTTTTGCGGTGGATTTTAGCATTTATAAAGTATATAAATTGTAAAGTACGTTTGTATTTGTTTACGTTAACACATAAAAGATAAACTAAAGCTGTCATAAACTATTAGATTATAAGAATTCAATTATTATCGAAAAAGATTTTCATTTTACAAATAGTATACACTACCAGTAGGTACTTATCAACTCACCGTACTAACTACAGAGCAAGTTATTAACGCCTTTTGTATGCGTCATGTTAATGATTTTGTATTTTTTTTAAATGAGCAGAGTATGGCTGGGGTCTTGTCAAGATTACGAACACTTACTTCCTTTTGCATCTGTTTGAGGAATTTGTGGTGACATTTATAAAGATTCTCTACTAGAGCGACGGTATAAGGCAACATGAAATATTCCTTTCATCATCATCAGACACAACAGGAATGGCTCTTCAAACAGCAACTGTCCTGCTAAAGAAGTACATGTTTGCCAGTCCTATTGTATACTCTCAAAGGAACATAAATTTAAAGCGTAAACTATATATATAGACAAACACTCTCCTCATTACGATGAGACTAAATTTTAAATGTTCATGTGTGTTTTACAGATGTGTTCAAATTCAAATTCAAATATTTTTATTCAAAATAGGATGTGACATCACTTATTGAAAGTCAAAAACTACCACCCATTCTAAAATGAATGCCTCAGGCCTGAGAAGAAAGGGCGCAACAAACTCAGCGGGCTTTTTTTTTCATCGAATAAATATGTTTACAAAGTAATATTGTACAATTAAACTTATTATTTAATAGCCTGAGGGCGGTCACTCCATTCCCAATCTGTGGTATCATTAAGAAAGTCATTTATGTTATAGTAACCTTTACCACACAAACGTTTTTTAACAATTCTTTTGAATAACGCTATACTTTTATTTTGAACATTTTCTGGGATCTTGTTGTAAAAGCATATACATCGCCCCACAAAAGACTTACTAACTCGACTTAGCCGCGTAGTAGGCATCATAAGTTTATGTCTGTTCCTGGTGTTAACATTATGGTTATGACAGTTTCTGGCAAATTCATGTTAGTGTGTTAGTGAAGTGTGTAGTAGTTTGCTTTTAGTCAATCCCTGTGACAAATATTGATAAACGGCGTAATATTCAAGTATACAATATTTTATTTTCTAACACATATTTTTTTTAATTAATATAATATTTAGAAAATAGAGTGTTTACTAAAATAAAGTTTATTGAAGAATCAGTATTTCTTATTATGAAATGTGTTCTTTTTTGGATTGTTATTGTAGATAACAACACAATCTAATACAGAACACGACACCATTATATTTTTAATTAATATCCGTTGAAACACAGAACAATTTCGATAAAAACACAAAAATTTAAATGCGGTCCAATAAGGAGACTATTGGAGACTAAATTGTTTCAAAACGGTTTCATGGCCATCATCTGTTCCATATCTTTCTCACACCTAGGTATTTTATCTACAGATAGTTATCTCGCTCTCACACAGGTATCGTCTATTAAGTTAGTATTCCAAATTTATGGTTTAAAGCTAATATTGAATATAAACAGTAATTTGAACAAACCATTTGAAATGTTCACCGTTATTTTAATTGGTGTCAGACACAAATGTTTAAACATGTGAAGGAGTCAATAACGGGCATCAGCAAACCACCTTATCACTAGTTTCCACCTCAATACTAAAATTACGTCGGTCCCTTTCGTTTGGCCCTTTCTGTTTGTCTAGTTAAATTAAGTTGAAAATTTATTCCGTTTTAGTTTTGTTCAACTCCCTGTGTCAACGTCGAATTTATAATTTTGAGGGTAGAACTAATTTTCATTATATTCGTGTGTTATTATTGCCTTTTGATGATAAATTTGACGTTGGAATATGTATTATGTTGCTTCTTTTTTTTTAAAGATTCCGATGTAGAAAGAGTTTATTTACTTTTATTTCAATATTATTTATGGCTGAGTGATTTATGCTATTCTTACAATTTTAACCAACTTAAGAAAGAAGGAGGTTCTCAATTTCCCAATTACAAAAATAACAATAATCGTAACTAGAATTAGATTGTATATATTTATATATATATATATATATATATATATATATTTATTATATATATATTTAACTATATTTTTGGAATAGTGTTCTTAAAGTGAGTTGTTTTTTTGGTTAATATATTCTTCGCCATTTTTCCTTTTTTTCCTTTGCATAGAGTTTTTGTATTTCGAATTCACACATGATATATTGATTTGAGAAACATGCCTTCGTTTGTATTGATTAATCATAAGAGTCCCGTGCCAGAATTCGGTGAGTCATAACCTACACGAGGCATCCCCAGGAGATGTTACCATCATGAATAATGGAATATTATGGAATACTCTACTACAACTAACCTAAGTAGCAAAGTTATTATATTGCTTTTCTTACAGCTCTTCTGTCTTTTGACAAAAAATATACAAAATATGATCGTGTTCTCTATAAGCTACAGGTCTACATAAAGAATATATTATGTAGCACTCTATTTATTCTGTGGCCAAAGCAAAGCTAATCAAACGAATTACCAAACAGTTTGAATTTACGTCTGCGAGTGAAGTCCGCTAGATGGCGCTGAACATTAATATTCCGAGCGGCTGTCCCCAACAACGAACCGCCTTCACGCATGCCTTACTTTATCCGGCGACCGTTCACAACTCTCATTAGATACGAATTTGCTTAATGCCTGTCTTGCACACTGCTTAAGTAATTATATTGCATAATGAGGACTATGTGAATTTAAAAAAATAAATATGTGTGAAGGGAACGGGTGCTGCTTGTGGTGACAGGTCGAGCTGTTATATTTAATGAATCATCATATTCACGAAGCGTCCTTACACAAACAATGAGTTCAAGCTCTAAAGGTTGATGCATCCAATATACGATAATTATTATTTTATACAATTAATTATTTATCACTTTTCATGAAATAATTTATATTATTTAAACACGACTCATATATTGGATGCAGCACCCTACAAACTAATCTGTTATACAGTCATTGTAAAATAATCTATTAGATTGAAAATATTGGCCGTTGAGTTTCTTATATTATGTTCTTCTCACGAGCTCAACTTTTCACGAACATATGTTAAATTCAGTATTTTAAAAGAAATATTTATAATGACGATTCAGAAGCCCTTAGTTTTAAGCCTATTTGAATATAGTTTATTTGACTTTGACTTTATTTTAAGAGATTCTTTTTGCATTTTAACTGCAGTTTAATGTCTCTGTTATGCACAGTGACAAAACACAATAAACAATTCAGTCTTAGATAATTAATACATCTAGATAGAGTCTCTTGCTGTTAGACAACCGATAAAAACAGGCCAGGTTTAATACTTTAGTGTGCGTGACAAGCTACGTCTTACACTCGCGATTTGTATGACACTTTGTGTTAGTATTTTTTTTATGGAAATAAGGGACAAAACAAGCAGGACGTTCAGCTGATGGTAATTGATACGCCATGCCCATTACAGTGCGCTCAGGATTCTTGAAAAACCCCAAAAATTCTGAGTGCCACTACAATTGCGCACGTCACCTTGAGACATGATGTTAAGTCTCATTTGCCCAGTAATTTCAATCGCTACGGCGCCCTTCAGACTGCAACACAATAATGTTTAGACATTATTGTTTCACGGCAGAAATAGGCGCCGTTGTTATACCCATAATTTAGCCGGCATCTTCTGCAAGGGAGCCTCCCACTGGTGAAGTGGTTAGTGTGCGTGAATTACTCAAAATATAGGTTAGTTCTAAACCCACTTTTTTTTTCAACGTTTTCACAGCTCTCATAGTCTATTTAGATGTATAAATGAATTTAGGTAAGTACATATATACGAGCGCAAGAAACTCAACGCGCCTCTTTTTATAGTAAAATACATAGAAAATTTATTTTTTAAATGACCTGAGTGGTCACTCTATTCCCAAGTTGTATTTATCAGAAAGCCGTAAAAACTATATTTGTAAATATTCCGTGATCAAGACTATCTCGATAAGACCATGTAATAGTAGATCATACAAATCGCGAGTGGACGTAGCTTGTCACGCACACTAAGCTAATATTTCAGGCCTGTTTTTATCGATTGTCTAATAGCAAGAGACTATCTAGACGTATTAATTATCCAAGGTACTTTGAATTCTACAAATTAAAGTAAGTATTTAATAACTTTACTCTAAAACCTTGTTATTAAAGCTCTTTCTCATGAGGAAAGAACCAGACCAAGTTTTTCTTTCATAGGCATATAATACATAATGAATTTGTATTGTAATGAAGCTATTTAAAATGTGCAGGGTATAACAAATATCTGTTGTATTTTGACGGTCATCAATTGTCAAAACGGGGTTATAAATTAAGGACCCCTCTCGGGCAGCGAGCCGAGATTAATGTTAGTATTAATCGTGTGACCACCGCAGGCTGACCCCTGCTTACCTTAGATACCTATATTATGTTGAAAATCGCTCTGTAAACAAATGCTTGGTACTAAATTTAAACACGATTTATATAGATATTTTTATGAAAGTACACATCACGTAAGTGACGGGCGCCGGGTAGTATGATCGGGGTAGTATCGGATTATTAATAACTACGCCAATATCGGCGAATATAACGGCGCCTATTTCTGAAGCAGTAATGTGATTCGGTCTGAAGGGCGCCGTAGCTAGTCTAATTACTGGGCAAACGAGACTTAACGTCTTATGTCTCGAGGTGACGAGCCATAATCTAGCCGCCATCTTGTGCAAAGGAGCCTCCCACTGGTAATATATAGTATGTTATCATTTAGAGATTGAAAATGATATTCAAATAGCTTATCTAAACATGAGCAGAGTAGACTATATCATATCATAGTTCAACAGTTTTATCAGACAGTTAAATCAACAGTAATTGTGTGTGTATCGAATTAACAGGGCCATTTCTTGGGCAGAGCACCCGAACAATGACATTTAACGTAATTAAATTTCCTCCACAAACCCTATTTTATCGTTGGATTATTTGATCAAAGGGCTAATCGAGTCCACATACCTACAGTTTAGCCAAAGATAAACTTGCACATGCGGGCGTCTGTGCGTGTTTAACTAATGACCGACTCATGGGGGAAGTAGGGGGTTTCGAGGGGGGGTAGGAGGACGAGTGGTCCAGAGATATCATTAGCCACAGATGTTGCTGTCCGCCGGTGGGTATAAATACATTAAGAGCGCTGTCAAACTGTTAAACCGCTTCAAAAGTGTTTCCATGGCAACGTTTAGTTATCGGAAATTTTTATTCATGACATTTCAACAAGTCTGTGACGTAAATATCCTCGTTTATAATTCTGAAAGCTATCGACAGCTTAACGGCAGTACGGAGGCATCAGAATCAATAAACAATGAAAAACATCGGCCACTCCGCGGGATATGACGTCATAAAATTCTATAAACCCAATAAAATTCGTGCTCGGCGTTGGAACGTCCACATAAAATCTCAAAGTACGTAAACATATCATAAGAGGGGGTGTAGAACGAGTTATCCTCACAAAGAGTTTTTCTAAGGGATAAACGGCGGGCTTCCGCAGATGGTTATTTTATACAGTGAGGCTAACTTAACGGTTTGAGCTTTTACCATTCATCGTGGCTCTTATAAAAGCTTCCGTTATAAATATATTTAAACTGACTATGAGAACTAATAAAATAAATATGAGAACATATTTAAAATTATTTTAACCTAATAAAGATTACAAACGTAATAACTAGTGTAAAGTACTCACTGATTAAATAAAAGTGCTTTTTCTATCAACTACAATCGTTCGATTGCTGGTTACTACTGTCAATAATTGATCCTTTGCTTATCAAGTCAAAGTCAAATAAACATTATTCATCTAGGCTCAAACTAAGCGCTTTGAATCGTCACTACAAACATTTTTTTTAAATTATTGAATTTATCATATTATGTTCGTAAAAAGTTGAGCTCGTGAGAAGAACATACAAGAAACTCAACGGCCACTCTTTTCAATCAAATACAGTATTTTACAATAGCTGTTTTTTTTTATGGAATAGGAGGACAAACGAGCGTACTGGTCACCTGGTGTTAAGTGATCACCGCCGGCCACATTCTCTTGCAACACCAGAGGAATCACAAAAGCGTTGCCGGCCTTTAATATAAATAACGAATTAGTTTGTAAGGTGCCGCATCCAATATATAAGTCGTGTTTAAATAATTTTAATTATTTCATGAAAATTAATTAATAATGAAATGTATAAATATAAATTATCGTATATTGGATGCACCAACCTTTAGAGCTTGAACTCATTCTTTGTGTAAGGATGCTTCGTGAACATGATGGTCGTGATTACTGACTGTCCTATCGATAAATGTTAAAAGACTGTTGTTTTCATATTATATAATATGTGTGTAGATTATTTATTTATTTATTCTATTAATCATTTACAGAAAGATTCTTAAAAGCTAACATAGTCCCGCAAAACTGTTTGGACAGTTTCAAGTCCCTTGTATACATTCTCAGCTCATTCCACAGCTTTGTAGTACGTGGAAGAAAGCTCCTTGAAAACCGCACTGTGGAGGACCGCTACGCATCACAATTGGTAGTGCATTACTTATTATGTAATGGAGTTATTACCATCATGAAAGACTTTATATTTTTCCGTTCAAGACTGATACCAACACGTCCTGCGCGCCCGCAGAAGCCACATGCTGAGCTGTTTTGGCGCCAAACCCGACGCCGGCCACTTGAGACGCTGTATCCACTTGTGCTTACAATAGTCGAGGTATCATTATGAGGTTTTATATTACGGGTTGCTAGATAAACAAGCTTGGTTATTATAAGGAAAAAAACGTGATTTATGATAGATTCGTGCTGTGATATCGCCGAGTTGTACGAGAAGTTGTGACTATTTTGCAAAATAAAAATATTTCAGTTGAATTCTTTGTAATATTTCTACTATAGTGGACACGTTATAATAAGATCTAATGATTTCTTATAAAAAAAATATCAGAAAGTTTATCATTCAAAGTATACATTTTTAAAATGCTGTATTTCTATTTTATCTGTGTGTTTTACTCGTGTTTATAGAATACTTCGGACTTTTACAATTGATATATCTCAAAGCTGCACATAAAATTCTTCGTATTTTTCCAACAAATATTTCCTGATACTCGATAGCGAGTGAAGTTCCAACACTGAACTCGTACAAGCGTTAAAGTGAAGAAGCGAATAAAAAATCAGAACAAACTTGCAAGTCCTACTAATATTATAAATGTAAATGTATGTTTGTTTGTTACGCTTTTACGTCGGAGCTAATGTACCGATTTTGATGACATTTATTTATTTCACACACACATAGCAACTATCATTACAGGTATTACCTAATGCGACAGTTACAAACAAACAAGAATAACAAACACAGCAAACAACAATCAAATCAAACTAAAACTAATCATACAATCAAACTACATTACATTACAAATAATATATCACACCAGAAATAGAAAAAACTTAAACATACTACTATTTACCATATCATACTATATATATAACTATACATATAACAATACCCTTGTGAGATCACTCCACGTACACTCAAAAATGTCCACTTTGTTGTGGAGTTCATTTATATGGCGAAGGGCTCTAGTTAAAGGAGACTTTGCCAACACATTTGTTCTCGCCATCGGAATGGATAGTAGTGGCGGATGGAGGCGCCTCCACACGTACCGGTCCGGCACACGAAGACTCAAGCAGCACAGAACTCCCGGGTTGTGCTCCTTCCCGCGCAACAACTTCACCACATACGCTGCTAGAAAAAAATCCCTACGGACGCTCAACTCAGTATACCCAACCATACCCAGACATTTGGTACAGCGATAGACTAGCATGATTGAAAATTCATGATTTCCGCGGGATTTGGAAAAATATATGAGCTATAACTATACCAATACTAGGTTTAGTTTGCCATAGCAATCTACATCGAATTAAGATTCATTTAATATTTTGCGAATGGGAGCGAAAACGGGAACTGGAACACTAACTTAACTAACACTGCTTGCTAATTTCACTAGCTACAGCGCCCCTCAGACCGAAACACAGGAATGCTTACACATTACTTCTTCACGGCAGAAATAGGCACCGTTGTGGTATCCATAATCTATCTGGCATCCCGTGCAAAGGAGCCTCCCACTGGTATTACTGGCCAGCAAGAAAACAAACTCCGTAAATAATCTACAATTATATTCACAAGAGGTCCACTCCTGGAAAAAGGTCGAGGCCTTTTTTTATGGATGAGAGGACAAACAGAAGCGAGGTCTACATGAATAACTCTTTTTGTATTTGTTGTATGTATATTGGCTTTATATAGCCTAGCACCAGAGTTCACTTTTTAGGGTTAATACCTTAATAATTGGTTAAAAGGCATAAAAACATTTAGTGTCTTAAAATTGATTCCTTTAGAGTTCTTGTCTCTAATGTAGTACATTAGAAATGACATCAAAAAAATTCTTCTATACGTATCGCTTCCGAAACAAATGGCGCTCTGAGAGAGAAGGAGCGGCGACAGAAACTCTCCCAGCATTCTTGTTTTGCGCTTTTTTTACTGAAGTATACAATATTGTTGGTTTTTTGCAGTTATGGTTTACCGGTACGCCTTGAATAAAAAAGGCAATGAATATTTTCTATAAATAAACTACAAATATATCGAAACACTTGGCCCTTGGGGCCCAGAAGCGTAGAAAATGTACAATGTACTATCTACACGCCTCAACAAGGCTACTGGAAACCCAAGACTGGCATCAGTCAACGGATCACCCTAGCTATCCAACGCGGAAATGCTGCCAGTTTTCTTGGTACACTTCCCCGTAATGAAGGCATAAAAGGCATTTATTTTCTCAAACTTGATTCTTTTACAATTATTTTTGATGTCATTTCTAATATGCCTGATACTACTAACGCTTTGGAAACAAATGGAGCTCTGAGAGTGATAGTTAAGTATTGTTAATATAGTTAAGATTTGTTTTGTTTGAATAAATATAATAATTAAAACACAATAAGTACTTAAGACATTTTTTTACGCAGGTAAGGCCGCGTGGCACAGCTAGTATTTAAATAAATAGCATTATTTCGTTCTCCTTTATAGCGATATAAATCGGTTACCAGATATGATATAGTAACTCATCACTCCTAGTTATGTGTGAGTTATGAACCTGGCTTTATTACAGCTACCTCACATTATAAATGTTACACGTGCAGCTAGATTATTTTTATGTTTCCTTTTATTGTAGACATGTTTGAAGAAAGATAAGTTTGTCTTGTAATATGAGAAATAAGCATTTTGGTAATGGCTATATATGCTTTAATGGAATATCAGAAAAATCATCGAGTCAACGTATGGAAACTCTTGGAATGGAAACTATCTTGGAAAACCAAAGCGTTTAAAAATTGTATCAAATTTATATTTTAGTGAATACATAAATTTTCAGGATAAAGTATCCTTTTCTGTATCCCTAACGAGTGAGCAAAATTTTATGATAGGTAGGGCGTAAAAGCGTAACAAACAAAAAACAAACTTAGATTTGCATTTTTAAATTAATACTTAGATGATTTGAGTGTCTAGCTAGATAGATTGTGACAGCTGTGAAAACGTCAAAAAAAATTGAGGTTGACAGTTTACCTTTATTTTGAGCAATGCACGCACACTAACACAGAGTGACATACAAATCGTGAGTGTAAGAGTTTTCATCGGTTGTCTAACAGCAAGAGGATCTATCTAGGACAAGAAAGGAATTTTCTTGTTGCCGTATGTACGGAACATTAAAAAATACAGTTTCATTTCGCTTGTAAATGGATAAAAAACAAAAAAACTTACAAAAAACTATGTTAGTAGTTTTAACAAAGTTTTTAACGTTTTTCAATTAACTTTATACACTTCAAAATATAACGTCTTTTAATTAACTGTATATTATACAGAAAGTAACGAAAATCGACATCATTTTTACTTAGCTATACATTACACAAAAGTAATGGTCGACTCAAAACATATTACCACACTCGAGGGACGCCATACACCCTTTACAAAGACAACGCAACTCTGGAATTGAAATGGATCGCATTCAAGAGACCATCAATCACTCTGTTTGCCCCACATCTAAATGATTTTTTAATAATTTCATTTGGAACTTCAATACGTCGCCCATCATTAGAAAGAGAAGAGTGATCGAGTGTCAATTGTCAATATGACAATCAATTGACGCCGCTAATGGGATAATGGACGCGGGTAATTAAAGTGGCAACGTTTGGATTTGAAATATAAATCTCTTTTTAATCCAGTTCTTTATTTTTATTTATTTATTTGTATAAAGAAATTTAACTATTTATATAACAGTATATGACCCGGCAAACGTTTAACCACATAAATTAAGTATCCGCGCTCGATCATTGTATGAATTGTCTACTTTTTTTATGACAATAAGTGACGAGACGAGCAGGACGTTCAGCTGATGGTAATTGATACGCCCTGCCCATTACAATGCAGTGCCGCTCTGGATTCTTGAAAAACCCAAAAATTCTGAGCGGCACTACAACAGCACTCGTCACCTTGAGACATAAGATGTTAAGTTTCATTTGCCCAGTAATTTCACTAGCTACGGCGACCTTCTGACCGTAACACAGTAATGCTTATATATTACTTCTTCACGGCAGAAATAGGCGCCGTTCCATAATCTAGCCGGCATCCTGTGCAAAGGTGCCTCCCACGAAATATCGCACATAATATGTAATGAAATGTCACTGACTGAATTATTAGTATTGCGAATATATAGGTATTTCTAAGTCAAAAAATATAGATTCCGGATTAGTAATCACCATAAACGATCTCAAGTTTTACGAAAATAATATTATGATCAATTCAGTAACTTAAATGCAATTTTATAGTGGCGATTCAAAAGCGCTTAGTGTAAGGATATTGACTTATCTAATATATAAAATTCTCATGTGGCGGTGTTTGTAGTTAAACTCCTTCGAAACGGCTTGACCGATTCTCACGAAATTGAGTGCATATTGGGTAGGTCTGAGAATCGGACAACATCTATTTTTCATCCCCCTAAATTTTAACCACCCGTCCACGCCAAATTTTTTATTTTAATTTTTTTGTCATTTTTTTTTAATTTATTTGATTATGAGTCAGCATTAAAAAATACATACAACTTCAAATTTTCACCCATCTACGATCAACAGTTACTTTTGTATCGCGATTTTAATATCGGCAATACAACGTTTGCTGGGTCAGCTAGAATAATATATAAGTGTCTCAACCGTCATTACATCTCTAAACTCTTCGTTAGTTCTTACAGCAAAATAGAAATAACAAAAATTTATTCCATAACCCTTATTTTACAATCAAATGTAAGTAATTTAAAGTTCTTAAAATCTAGCGTTAGTTTTATTTAAAGTGACCAAATTAATTATTTTTCTTATATAATTTTGATTATGATTCCCATTTTGGGTAGGTATAGGCTCCCCCAACTTTTTCCATTTTACCCTATCCCTGCCCTGATCGATCCAGTTTCTGCCCACCGTTTGCACGATGTCATCTCCCCATCGCATTCTTTTACGGGGTGATCCTTTCCATTTGGTGGTCTCTATTGTCTGTCTGTGTAGCCCATTGCCATTTCAATGCTACCGAGCGTCTTAGTCCATCGATAAGCTTGGTTTTCTTTCTTATTCGCTACGTACGTAGCAAGATAGAAAAGGAACGCGAATTTATTTTAATGTAACCGATTTTGATTGAAAAGTCGTCAAGAGTTCAGCTTCCCTTACTGAATTACCTCTTTTGAGTTTTAAATATTCAAACCACTACCTAACTAATGCACACATTGACTCATCAAAGTTGGTATACACTATTGGGCTGGCAGATTGTCTATACGATATTGTAAATTAAATTTGAAAACAAGATTTATTAACGATGTGGGACTCGAACTCGTGTCCTCTCGCGTTCCGTGCGAGCGATCTTTCCACTGAGCTGTTCGAGTGACGTATCGTTGATAAATCTTGTGTCTTGTTCAACTCTCAGGGTGTGGCTTCTACATCTCCAGGATCTACTTCACAGTTGATAACCTGTTCAACCCCAATATTTGCATATTAGGAAATTGACTTGAGATGTCGCCCTTTCAAATTTAAACAATTTATTATTTTTTAAAGTGAAATCCCTCACTTCTGGGATTAATAATATTAATTAAATTTGAAAACAATTTTTTTTACGACAGTATTTTTTAAATCTGGTTAATACCTATTTTATACAGATAACAACTTATTAGTTGTCACATCTTTTGATTGAAAAACGCTGATTAAAATTAGAACCGATTTTAGAAGCAGCTATAGTATTTTTTATGAATTTAATCTTTTTAATAATAATTATTGTGAAAAACATTTAAAAGCATTGGCATGCCGGATTAGATTTTCGTAATGATCACTCGATATAATAATAATGAAATGATATTTTTTTTTGCAAGAAACATTGTACTTAAGATGTTAACATAATATTATTGATAATCCAATATGTTTCATCAATCGACATGCAAAATATATTAAAAAATTGTCTAAGTACCAACACACTACTGTTATACTGAAACATGTCGGATTTCACTACACTATCTTTAATATTTATAAAATTTAAATTTAAAGATATTATAATATAAGACGTAAATAATTAAATAATTGATTCAATTATAGGTACTGAATGAATTATTAAATTACTAGCTGACCCGGCGAACATTGTTCGGCCTTAGAGGCAATAAATGAGCAGATTTTGGATTTAATTAATTTCAATATAATTTAATAGGATAATAAATATAAGGAAATAAAAAAAATCAAGTTCGTTAATGATTCTTTATTGTGTTCTGTGTATTTTGGTGTTTGGGTTGCACTCTTCAGTGAAACACCTTGTGATTGACGACATTTACCGTTTTATTATCACGCGCAAAAGTAAATAACGTAGATGGTCTACCATCCCGTGAACATGCCACTTATAATTAATTGAACATGGGAAATGGATTCTAGATTCAGACCACAAACTTTCAAGGATTGGGCTTAAGCTTTGAATGGTCAGGGCGAATGCGAGACGGATCGGAAAGGAAAGATTTGCGGGCTAACTCGACATGCAAAATGTTCATGAAGTAGTTGCTGCAGATCTTGAAGAATTGCTATTATCATTGCTGCATTGATCTATTGACATCGATCAAGTTATACCTCCATGTTGCCCATTAAGTATAATTGTAAAAAGTTATGCTGTGCATCTTCGAGAGGTTGCATTGATCCAATCCGATGGTGAATCTGTCCTTATATCTACAATATCAAAAGCAAAGTCCGTATTACTTATAAGTATAGTAAGTATGTTATTCTTCTACTGTAGTGTGTGTAAGTATATAAATAAATAAATACCTTGAATGTCCACGTTCTTAGATAATGTCTGCCCCAAAGGGGTCAGTTAGAAACAAACATTGCATTTTTGAGTGTTTGCTAGAAAATATAGTGATTCGGTAGTTTCCCACTCTCAAACAATAATAAGTACTGCAATCGTGTCTGCTCCTCGATTCAAATCAGTATTTCATAAATTTCTTCTTGTGCGTCGAAAATTATCTAGTTGTTGATCTCTATGGTTTTACTGGACGATTTCGGATTGCGAGCCGATCCGTTTTACGGGCTGCCTCGCATTGCTCTTGTTATTCATAGCACGACGTCGATCCATACTAGCGCGGTTCTTTTCACCTGCAATTTCTTGTTCTTCTTCAGTCCTTTCATTCGCAATGTTTCGAATCCTAGTTGCATTACTACTTTGTCGGGAATAATTTGATCGTCTTGGTCGTGATATTGTTAATGATAATATCGGCACAATAAGCTAATAGAAACTCGAAACAAACACACCAACCGGTCAACTTGAATAGCATGCCGTTCACTATCAGTTGTATTTTATTACTCATGTAGCGTGAAACTAACAAAAAACTTCATTGAATTCTTTCTATTCTCGAGATGTCATCAAAATGGCAATCCATACAAAATGTATCAGAAAATAAATTTATTTACAATAATATTTTTTCGTGATTTTTTTGATATTTTATTACTAATTATCCTATTCCAGACTAAGAGAAATCCAAAAAAATCTAAAAGCAGAAAAATTGGTCTAGCCGTTCTTGAGTTATAAACGGTGTAACTAACACGACTTTGTTTTATATATATAGATTAACGTATAATATATGTCAACAAATTTAATGTCATAAAAGTATATAATTTACATATATTATTATAATCAAATAGACTACTAATTCATAATAATAATTCATTATGTATAAAAAGGCAACACAGATAAAAAATTCAAAATGAATCAGATTTTCTTTATTTTAAAACCGTTCTAAAACAATTTGATACATGCGTAACTCTGAAACTATGTTAAACACAAAAATTCGCCTCCCTTTGTTCTGTTATAATAAATGCGCCGAGTTGAATGTCATAAGCGGAAAGTAAGACAATAAAGGAACTAAGACAGGAATGCGAAAGGGGAGAACAAACAAAATGAACGCTTTAGTGACCGCTATAAACAACAGGAAACTATGTACGGTCACCTTTATATTTCATGCAAATCGGTCCGCTGCTGGAAGGCGAATGTTTTGCGGCATAATCGCACGACCGATAAATGGCTCTGAATTATTTTTGACGTGATTCACTTTAAATGTCGTCTATAAACGCCATGTCGGGCGACATTTTCATTATTTGTTTCGTAAAACAGGCTGACTTAATTAGTATTAGGGTTGCTTGTTCATAGGGTTGATGTTATTCACTAAGGCTCGTTTTCACCAAACACTGAATTTATACTTGAGTAGCTAGTATATCTTTAATCTGTCGATTTATTCTATGGTTAACTTCATTTTTGTTTTACCACGTTGGTTTATAGATGTCTTACTCTCGCATAGTTATTTTGTGAGGTTGAACGAATGAATTGGGAAAACCAGTGGGAGGCTCCTTTGCACAGGATGCCGGCTAGATTATGGGTACCACAACAGCAACACGCAACACCTATTTCTACCGTGAAGCAGTTATGTGTAAACATTATAGTGTTTCGGTCAGAAGGGCGCCGTAGCTAGGGAAATTACTGGGCAGACTTATGTCTCAAGGTGACGAGCGCAGTTGTAGTGCATCTCAGAATTTTTGGAAATTGTAATGGGCAGGGCGTATCATTTATCACCATGCTCGTCTCGCCCCTTATTTTCATAAAAAACATCTATATCTATCGCCGTTGTGGTATCCATAATCTAGGCGGCTTCCTGTGCAAAGGAGCCTCCCACTGGTAAGTTACAGCCTTTGTCTGATTTTTAAGGTATTTGAAATGATCTAGGAAGGTAGCTCTTGTAATAAAATTTGTCTATCAAACTTAATTATTATTATTTAAAACTAAAGCGGCGCACTTAGTTTCCTACGCTTTTTAGGTCTGAGATATAGCGGTTGTAGATTTAAGTGAATGTTTAAATAAATTACTTTTCGGATAGACTTCACAAAACATTGGATATATCAATAAAGTATAAAAAAAAGGGGTTGCGATCCGGGAGTGCCGGCAGAAGTAAAAACTTGAACATTAATGTTGCTCATTTTTAAATGTTTTGGAATGGTTAGGGACTAATTTCACACGAATTGCTTTATTTGTCTTAGCATTAGATTTTTGCACAAAAACATCTGTCTACAGCAAACACCACCTTCGTGGTAAGAAATAGCGCTAAAAATGATAATGACAACTATGACAAATCTTTGACTCACTTCATCTGCAGTCCCCCTGAAAACGAGATCTGAGAAAGGTCTTGAAACGTCGGGTAAAGTAAAATAATAATAAAAATGTAACTTTTACGCAAAATTCTAATGTAAAAACAAAGTTACAATTACGCGCATTTTAATCCTTTAAAAGGTGTTTCATTTAAATGTGTAACACTCCCGCTAATCAAAGAAAATAGCATACCGTGCCACTAAATAAATTTAAAAAAAAGACCAAAGAAAATACAAAATTTAGAATCCCTTAGAATCGATATTCAAAAAGGTAAAATAATGTCTCGAGATTGGAAATAAAAGGATTTATTAGAACCTTAATACATCCGAAAGGGCAAGCATCTGTTCAAAAATGATTCGGTCACTAGAATATTGTTTTCACTATATTAGAAACGTGATCGAAATTTTTTATGAGCGAAAAAATTCTATTTCACTCGAGTGATGCGAGGTATTTGATTTCATTCCGAATGTTTGAACAATTTTACTGTGTTGTAAAGTGGATGATATTGGAGTTTTACGATTGCAGTTACATGAAATATCCAATAATCAATTTTAATTTAAAATAATTGATAGTTTTTGCATTCTGCTACGATTTTGTAAAGCAATTTCTTTATTACATTTTAGGAATTTTTTATTAAAGCTGTATTTACCCTTAAAAGGATTTGTTCTGTTATTTTTCGAATGAACTAAATATTTTTTTTACTTAAGTCAAACTTAGATAGCTACATATTTTTGTAACTGTTTGGATTAATGAATGGAGTTAAAATAAAACCCAGAAATATTCTTTATCTAAGTTAAACTCAGATAGCTACATTTGTCTATCTATTGTTTTAAAGGCTGTTGTTATTATAAAATTAAAATTAATTTAATAACATTTCACTATCGTTAAATAGATAGATCGAGTTAAGGCAAAACATTGTTTTTTTTACTAAAGTCAAACTCAAATACATATTATGTAACTTAGAGGGCCAATAAATAATTACAAAAATCTTAATAACAATAATAATTTCTTTGCCTTAAATACTTTATAGGTAAGCAATTTAAATGAAAGTTTCTATTTTTCAATATCACCGCTACTAGTCGATATATTTTATTTTAATGTGTGTGTTTTCATTAAATAAAATCTTTGTTTTCAAATAATTAACAAAACGTAAAAAAGTATAAAATAAATATATATTAATTCATACTCAATATAACCTCCCCGTACCAAATGATATTTCCGATATATTTTTCTAGATAAGGCGTTATCAAAATTTAAAATCGCATACATTGCGCAGTTTCTCGCTTCTAATGCTCTCCGAGGGGTGTGAACCGAACGACATAAAACCGATATTAATCTATATCTACGCCATGTTATTTAATGACGCGTCATTTCGCGGTTATTTGTAATACGTTCGACAGGGTGCTCGATATTAAAATATTTTTGACATTTGCATATTATTTACAGATCGATATATTAAGGTACAATGTGTAAACATTACTGTTACGGTCTGAAGGTAGCCGTAGCTAGTCAAATTACTGGGCAAATGAGACTTAACATCTTATGTCTCAAGATGACGAGCGCAATTGCACAGCCGCTCAGAATTTTTGGGTTTTTCAAGAATCCTGAGCGGCACTGCATTGATATGGGTAGGCCGTGTCAATTACCATCAGCTGAACGTCCTGTTCGTCTCGTCCCTTATTTTCATAATAAAAAACAACTGAAAACCAGTTTGCACTCAACGCGAGACAAAAGCTTTCAATCATAACCGAACAGACGAAGCGAGCTCATCTAATGAAAGTCAAACTAAGTCGTGTGTGCATATATTAATATAACTTGACGAATGACTAATTAATCTTCCTTCAACCCCAATCTACTTCAACCGCGTGAGGCTAGAAAGTCAGCTGTATTTGAATAACAGGCTAAACCGACTTCAAAAAGGAGGAGGTTTGTTCGAAGTAAATCCATCGAACAGCATTAAATTACAAATATTGCTTAGTAGATAAAATTCATTATTAATAACCATGTATTGCCTTCAGTAAGGCAGTACGCGTGAAACCATTGATCAGTCCGGTCCTAGTTACCAATACTCATTCGTCTATAACCATTACAGGACTGGTCCGAGTAACCATTTTAACCATCGTAGCCAATTAATAGTAGAGATCCACGTACTCACAAGTAGAACCATTAATTATAGCTATTTAGCAAGTGTCATAGATTAATTTAGTACCTTAAGTAAATAAATATTTATACCATAATAACCAATATATATATCTACCCCTAAGTGCACCCCTTTTCAAGGTTGTCAATTCGATTGGTATTGTTTTATACACCATGACGCTGAGATTTTTTTCGATTTACGTGATTTACTTCTTTAGTTTGATGCGGAAAAGTTGCCATTTGGTCTCATAAAAAATTCATTTAGTCTGGCCCAGTATTTCCATTTTATGAATATTTTTTATGAACATTCTTGTTTACGTGGATGATGTTATTGTTTACGTGGATGATGTTATTGTTTACGTGGATGATGTTATTGTTTACGTGGACGAAGTTACTTTATTTTGTGTAAGGTTTCTTTAAGAGATTTACATACACAGTGTATTTGGTGTCGTCATAGTTCTCTGGTTCTGGTGGTCTGTTCTTTCAGGAATAAAAGATAAATATTTATGAGGCACTAAAAGTGGTCTTACTACGATGCTCTCGGTTCGATTACATCCCGACATGTATGTTTTTCCATTCATAAGTAAGTTTATTCCATTTTTAATGACAATTAGGGATGAGACGAGCACGATGTTCAGCTGATGGTTATTGATACGCCCTGCCCATAACAATGCAGTGCCGCTCAGGATTCTTGAAACATCAAAAAATTCTGAGCGGCACAACAACTGCGCTCTTCACTTTGAGACATAAGATGTTAAGTCTCATTTGGCAAGTAATTTCACTAGCTACGGCGCTTTCAGACCGAAACACAGTAATGCTTACACATTACTGCTTCACGGCAGAAATATTGATTAGTACAAAAAAATAATTTATTATTAATTTTTAGAAGAATACCCATTTTTTGTGTAATTCTTAGTGCAAATTATATTGTTTTAGAAAAGTTTATTTTGAGTCGGTTGTTTTTTTTTTAATTTATTGGAATATGAAGAAAACGTGCTGCTCATACGAGAGCGCCGTTTTAATGAAACAAACGAAATCAGGGAGACTAAGCGCCTATCTTAACAGAGGAAATCTACTTAAAGGATAATGTCAAAAGAGACTTGCGAGCGCAAAAAAAGGTATAACGCTTGCGTCATGTTGCAACGCAGCAATGAACGTAAGCGCATTGCAATTTGATTACAGACAGAAATTCTGCCATAGATACACACACCCTTACTGTACGTCGTTAAGGAGATCCATTGATCATTATTTCGTTACTTTTTCATGGATATCCCATAATCAGAACCTAATCAAACTCTCACCAAACTACTATTGAAGTACGGATTTTCCCATAAAAAAAGAATCAACGAAATCGGTTGGTGTGATATTGAGTTATTCGTCCATTTGTCGTGAAAATACTTAATTCAAACTCAAGAATTATATGGTTTTCTGATGGATGCAATTGTCAGAACTGGACCAAATTGAAGTGGTAGACGAGAAGCACCAACTTTAAAATAAAATAAAATTTGGGGAATGCTATTCACAAGTGGAAGAAGTGAAACTTGTGTGAATGACACATGATTTCAACCGCTATGAAAGACATTACTATCACTGCTACCATATTTATGTTATTCATGACGTCAGAATATATTAAGGTGTACTCGCGTCATACTTATGACAATCTCTTCTTCAACTCTGATCACCTGGTACCAAAACACTGTTTATTGCTTCCTCTCTAATTCTCTCTCCAGCTGAATCCTTTACGTTTTTTACCTGTTTGTATCTCTATCGTCTCGCTTTTTTGTTTCATCAAATTTTAAAATCACAACGATTCTAAAGAAGTTTCACTTCAAAAAGAATTATCAAAATCAGATTATCCAGTCGAAAGTTTTGAAGTAACAAGCATAAAAAATACAGTGGAATTGAGAACCTCCTCCATTTTTGAAATCAGTTAAAAACGATTCCATTATTATTCGAAACATTAACGATTTAGTTTCAAAATCAATACTAAAGTCAGGAATTATCAGATGAATAAGCATTATAATGTTATCATAACGAACTGGATACCACCGTCAATTTGTTTATTCAATATTCAAACAAGTTATTGTTTGACTTATTCTAGTTAAGTTAAATTGATTGTTGTTCGGAAATTGTTTGAGTACTACTTGTGGTACAACAGATTGGGCAGCCGTCTTGTTGATTTGAATCATCTAAATAATATTGTAATGTTAGCTTAATTGAAACTATAATTTATTCAAAAGAAAATCTTATAACTATATTTACAATAGTATGATTATATAAAATTAAAACTATCACTACGGGGAAGCGTACCAAGAATACTGGCAGCATTTCCGCTTTGGATAGCTAGGCTGATCCGTTGATCGAAATAGCTACCAGTGCTTCAAGGGTTTCAAACAAAACAAATCTTATAACAATATAGACGAAGGTTTTTTGAGATGGGCGGTGATGGCCAAGTCGGAAATTACGAGACTTAGAAGAATGTCGTGAAACGGGTCAGGCCCTCGATTTATAAGAAACCAATAACTGCACATTTAGTTTTTTAATATTTATTGAACTTTTGACGGAAATCGACCCGAATGTTTTTTCAAAAAAATTACACCATGATAATTGGACCAATGGACTCTGTTACTGATAAGGATCAATCTTTGCAAAGAAATGTATTAATAAAAATGAAAGGAAATACCAAATTTTATGTGGAAGAAAACTCAACTCCTATTCAAACTTTTCGTTAGGAATCTTACTTTTTGTTGTTATTCTATCGAGGATAGATCCTATCATGGTGTCAAATGCAGTAAAGACTTTAGAGAGACGTATAAACTTATGCATTGAGTCAACGGAAACTATTTTGAGCAACTTATTAGTTAGGTAAAAGTGGGATATGAAAAGCAATTTATAAAATGTTTCTACTTGCATTCATTTAAGGTTAATCCTTATCAGCAACAAGTCCATTATTGGTCCAATAATACAGGCTGTAAATATTTCAAAAATCATTCGGGTCGATTTCTTTCAAAATTCAAAAAAAAATTAAAAAAAACTAAATATGCAGTTATTGGTTTCTTATAAATCGAGGGCATGACTCCATTCACGACTTTTCTCTAAGTCTCGTAGTTTTCGTCTTCGCCATCACCGCCCCAAAAACCATCCTGTATACAATACTGTTGTGTGAAATTGTGTCATAAATCGCATTCGTTGAATTTAAAGAAAATCTTTTAAAAAATCTCTAAGCTAATAAATCCTCAATCGTACTGGCTGGTATGAAGTATACATCCGTGAAAAACAAAACAAAACGTCAGTTCTCGTAGTGGTCTTGTGGTAGTCTGTAGCGATCTTGTCGCGGAAGTCGTTTGCAGTTCCGTTCTCTCGCTTCCACTCTCAGGAAATTCTCCACGAAACTTAGACATCGACTAAAGAAATACTTGTAAAGTCTCGTTCGTCTTGTCTTTATTAGACCATTGCAATGTTTTAATAAAAGGATTGTTGTTGAGCCAAAGTTGTGAAGTTCTATTCACGCAGTTGACTTTTATTTCAAGTGGAATCTTTTAATACACTTTCTAAGTGACATATGTTTTTCCTGATGGAATAGATAAAAAATACGTTAGCTATAGCTCAGTGGGTTCATATATCTTCAGTTTAAACAAAACACAATGATATTATAAATTCTAGTATTACAATTAAAACATATTATCTATCACTACATAGTACAAAACAAAGTCGATTCGCGCTGTCTGTCCCTATGTATGCTTAGATCTTTAAAACAACGGAGTGAATTTGATGCGGTTTTTTTTAATAGATAGAGTGATTAAAGAGGAAGATTTATATGTATAAGACATGTATAATATAGTAGAGCAACACTGATAATATTAAAGGTTTCTAATATGATGTCGTAAATAAACATATTTTTTTGCGCTTACATTTCAAACGAAGGCTGAACCAACTCAAATACTGTAAGATAGATTAAAATAATGTACTACAATATTGCACATCCTTAAAAATTCTAGAAAAAAAATATATGTCTAATACAATACCCCTTAATAACCATTACTTTTTACGAGAAATAATGGCTTATGTACGAAGCGATTTAAGGAATTACAGCATTAATCCTTATGAAATTAAGTACGTTAACTAACTCATGCATTTCATACAAATCAATATGGCCCTTTACAGCATTTTATTTGAATGAATATTTTCAATGGTATTATAGATTTAAAATGCATGGACTTAGCGGTTGCGGCAGTACCGGACGGGAAAGCATTACAATGAATATCATCTAGTTTATAAAGTATTGCTGTCTACGAAATTAATTTTGTATGTTATTGTCGTTTATTGTTGAGATATAAATAGCGGGAACTTATATTATATTTATTCAAATTTTACTATTAACTTTTAATAGAACGAAGTCTGTCCGGACATATATCTTAATATATATAAATCTCGTGTCACAATGTTTGTCCTCAATGGACTCCTAAACTAATGAAATGATTTTAATGGTGATTACTTCATGGAGTGCAGTTTGGTCCAACTTGAGAGATAGGGTAGTTTTTATTTCGATTTGGGACCCATAAATATTTTTATTTTCAATATTTGTTTTGTATGGACATATTTTCTATGAGAGAATTTAGTGACGCACGGTTTGACAGTTCCGCTGTGAAACAATTTCATTCTAACAACAGGGAGCATATTTACGAAATAATTTTTGATGTTTTGAAATATAAAACAGTTGTTTTTTTACTATCTACAGAACAACGTCTGTCGGGGCAGCTATTTATACTATAAAACTGACTTTGAAGCTTTGAAGTAACATTGACAAATAAGTATTTAGTAACTACGTATTTTGAACAAAATTTTTAATTTAACTTTGACATTTATAATAATTTTTCTTAATAATGACATGGTCGCTCTTATTTTTAACTTCATGATGCAATTAATTTAATTTAACTTTATTTAATGATGTAATGAATTTTGTCTTATGATAATTATTATGATTTGATTGTAATATCTATATGTCAAATATTTGTATGGTCAATAACGGGCACGACTTGGAGAGCTAAAATATATTTAAATCATCTATAATGTATTACCCTTGTCAACATATAATGATCTTACTTACTTACTTAAAATCAATGTATTATGTACTATCTAATAGGCCTGTCTCCCAAAAAGGAAGGCAGAGCTTACTTATCGGTCTTGACATAATTTTGTAGCTTCTTACAATAATATCAATCCATAAATCAAAGTTATTCCACCTTCGCACGACACGCCACAAGTTAAGATATCATCCCCACCATCTGGATGTGTGGCGGTCCTCCACAGTGCGGTTTTCAAGGAGCTTTCTCCCTCGTACTACAAAGCTGTGAAATGAGCTTCCTAGTGCGGTGTTTCCGGGACGATACGACATGGGTACCTTCAAAAAAAGCGCGTACACCTTCCTTAAAGGCCGGCAACGCTCTTGTGATTCCTCTGGTGTAGCAAGAGAGTGTGGGCGGCGGTGATCACTTAACACCAGGTGACCCGTACGCTCGTTTGTCCTCCTATTCCATATAAATAAGTTATTATATTGTCTTATTATTGGTGTTAACTTGATCCTAATTTCATGCCTAGCTTAGCCAACACTGCCATAAATTTTATTTAACAAAATTTTCTGGTTTTAATTTTCTTTCAACCATCTCTTGATCGAAAATCTAGTGAAGAAAGAAAACTATTGATTAATAAACATAAACAATCTTCAAGAAGATTACAAACAATTTGATTTTGTACATTACATGAACCTAACCGAATTATTTCAACCATTGCTATAAATTGGCAAGTTTAGCAGCAAAGACTAATCTAGAATTTAGAAAGCTTACAGCGAAACCGGATTTAATTTGATCTGAAATCCCAACTGTATTTAGAAGGCTCTTTATAAATTGTTACTTAGAAAGCAGGGTTCGATTCCCGTCGGGCGATCCGAGGCGCATTAACTTGTTAGCTTTTGCCCAATGGCTACCGTATTTGAAGTGAAATAGTTTTGTGATGTTTTAAGCTAGTATTAGTATGTATCGCCTGATTTACGCTGGACATAAATTGTGTATTCACAATATAAGTACTTTATATCCGTTTGATTGTAATTGTAATTGGTATTAAAATATTGTTTTCACGTTCATCTCTAACTTTGCTTCGATTTTGTCTTCGTGGTATTTATTGCTTTTGTTCATCAAACAGATACGCAGCCTTTTTCCTGCTGCAGACTGCCACCTCCGTACGATACGCCACAAATTATGATATCATCCCCACCATCTGGATATTTTACTCCTTCCTCCACAGTGCAGTTTTCAAGGAACTAATCCACCAAGCTGTAGAATAAGCTTCCTTGTGAGATGATTCAAGCACGATACCACATGGGTACCTTAAAAGAAGCGCGTACACATTTCTAAAAGGCCGTCAGCACTCCTGCGGTGTTGCAAGAGAATAGGGTATGGTATCACTTAAGGCGACACTAAATGCTAGCGACCTTGAGCGATATGAGTTCACGGCTGCCGGCCCGCGATCTATGTAACAAAGCCAACATTTTCAAAATTCTCTCGTGGAAATCGTAATATTTTAACAGGCGTAAACAGTTTATATGCTTATAATTCTCATTATTGATTACTAATCTGAATAAATTTACCTTCACAAAAAAAAGTACAAGCTATATATATACCTTTTCTGAGAATAGTACTAAACAAATGCGTCATGCCGAGAAAAAACTTGTTTAACTGCAATGAAAAGTGGTAGTTCAAAATAGCTCTGGAGTGTTAACTTATAACCAACATCAAACATTAGAAACCTACAAATAAGCCTTAAGGGTATGTGTTATATGATAAAATAGTGTTCATAGCTCCAAATGGTGTAATTTCACTAATAAACTTGTCTAAAAATGCACATATTGCGTGTTTTCTGCTTACCCTTCGCCTTAAGACCAGGCGATCCGTACGTTCGTTTGTCCTCCTATTCTATCTAAAAAAAAACGCAGACAAGTTGATTTCACATTAATCCTCTTACTTAGTGAAAACATTTATGATTTTAATAATTGTGTGTAATTAAAATAAAATATTATATAGTTGAGCCGTTTCTTGGCCCTTAAAAAAATTATGAAGCCATTAATTTTATAATCGATTTTATTTTCTAAGTAGGCCACTGACGTTCTCTAGTAATGGCTAGTGCTACATTTTCTTTTACCTAGAACACCTAGGATTAAGTTTCTGTTGATGTTATATATACACATTTATACGCGTTTCGATTTGATTAAAGATTTGAATATAGGCTACATTTTACTATAGAGAATTCGAGATCTCTCTGGAAAAAATTGCGTAAACAAGTATTTTTTGTTGAATTTTACTTTGATAACAGAATTGACTTTTAGCTACTAGTGATATATTATGTAGTATAGTGCTAGTGGCAACGTCGTGGGGCGTATCTGTGCCTTACTTAAAATATGGTTGAGGTAGGCGACGGCTGGTCGTGAACGCGTATACTTGTGGTAGCTGGATGATGTTTTGTCCTCGCAAAACACAGGATTGTAGAATGGCAGACTTAACATGATGCGGCTAGCATTTCCATATTGATGTAGTAATGTCAGATGGTGGACCTTCTGAGCACATCCCGTGATATATGAGAAACTACATCTCTACGCAACGCAAAAGATTCAGGCCGATTGGAGATGACTTGATCGTCGATGATTCAAGGCTCTCTTTGTTGCATGCGGTCGATTGGAAGAAGCTGGTACTGGAGAACGCCCGCCCAGGGGTGATTTATATTTGAATTTGTTAAAATTGTTGTATAGCTGTTAATATTAACTTAAGAATGTTGAATTGAGTTTCTTGCCACTTTTCCCCATTAAGAACTCCACTTCTCCGAAGTTGGGGCAATTGGTAAAATTTATAAATGTGAAATACATAATAATGAATAAAAAATAACCTTTGAGTTAAATACTATATTGGTATAGATATATATTGAAATGGCACATAGTTCGGCGGACAGATGGCCGTTTGGGCAGTAAAGTCCTCAAATGGCGACCACGTACCGGAAGACGTAGCATTGGTCCCACAAGATGGACCGACGCAGGAACAATCGTCATGGAGATCGTGGGAGGCCTTTGTCCAGCAGTGGACGTGTTTCGGCTCATATGATGATGACGATAGATAAAATATTTTAATACCCTCTAACAAATATGCAACAAATCTATTATATTTGTAGTCTATTATAAGCCTCATGAAACGTTCAAACAAGCGAATAAGGTAATCAATATTAAAACCGATATCGAAATACCATTAGGAAAGACAGTCACGTCTGGCCGAGGATCGTCAAAGAGGAACTAATCCGAACTATGATTAATTGAATTTGCAAGTGACTCGTACAAAACCAACACGGTCTTAGCCCGAATCTGTTACTTCAGACGTGGCGATACAACTCATTGAATAACTTGGAGAATTTGCTAATGCGTTCTATCCCAACTCGCTCCTTCACGTATTTCAGATTCAATATTTGAATCTGTAATAGGTGGTTGCAGCTTTGCATTTATAGGCTAGAAATGATATTATGTATTAACCGACGTCAAAAAATGGAGGAGGTTCTCAATTCGTCGGTATGTACTTTTTTTTCGACTGGGTGAACCGATTTTGATAATTCTTTTTTTTTTGAAAGCTGGTATATTTATACAATCTAATTCTAGTTACGATTACTGTAATTTTTGGAGTCGGTGTCATAAGCGACATAGGTGAGCACATATCACCTATAACTATGTATGTAGTAACAAACCTATCTTGGATGACACCGACTCCAAAAATTACAATTAAAATTATAAAAATACGCAATTATTTTTATACTTTTTAGTGCACATTATATCTATTGTTTTGGAATAGTGTTTTTGAAGTCGGTTGTTTTTTTGTTAAAAATGTTTTTGCCGGTGGAATTCTGGCGGTGTTTTTATGACAGTAAGGGACGAGACAAGCGTATTATATCGAGAATACATCTATCTCGAAGGCTGAAAACGAATCTTTGAACTGTAGTATTGCTGATTTTCATGGGTGCTTGCCTAGTAACTTAATCTTAGATTATACAAAAAAAATGAAAAAATTCCTAATTGTTATATTTTGTTATATACGATTTAATTAAATCGTTATATATTACACAATAAGAAAAAAAACTCTGTGTTGGTTTTAAATGTTAAATATATAATAGAGCAAGAGCCCGTGGACCCCAGACCTACGTCATTTTATAAAAGCTGAAAGTTTGTCAGCGCCAAATGTTTATTTGCATAAGTCATTCATAAGTCACGAATCTCTTCTTACGATTTAGCAATGTTTGTCTGGCAAGGGGTTGGATCTATCAAAAGTATCTGGCAAATGAGGAAACATCATCTAGTTATTACCTAAGTATTATATATAAAGATCAGCTTTTATATTATGACGTAAGTAAAATTATAATTTCGTGAACATTAAGGGTGTCTGGCAAGGGGTTGCCACGATGGTAAGTGTCTGGCAATCAATAACGTAATTTTTAATAATATTCTTCAGAATAGTATTAAAAATTCGGTATTGCCTTCAGGCAATACCGAAAAATCGCACTCTATTCTTTGATGTATTTAGATCGGTATTTTACACACCTTTAGTACCGTTTACCTGCCAAAGCCACTGTAACCCAAACTCCATAATGGACCAACGTTCTTACCTGTGTTGGGAGCATGCGCTGACAAACTTTCATCTTGTATAAAATGACGTAGGTCTGGGGTGCACTGGCTCTTAGACCATAATATTACCTGATTAAATTAAAAATGTAACGTCTACACGCAAATAAAATGACTGCATTTAAGAGGTTTGCAGGTTAGATTTAAACATAATCAGGATAACATTCACAAAGTATTATCGCCTTAGTGCTGTAAAAACCATGTTATTATCTTCATAAATGATATTAAAATCTATGGAATCCATGTTACGTAAGTGTATTGAAAAAAAAAAACGACTTCAAAAAGTAAAAAAGTATAAAATAACTTTATAAAAATTTAATTTAATAAACTTCTCATGCAAAGTAGGTAAACCTTATTGATAGGTTTTAAGTCGGTGCCAAGGCCTAACATAATAAAACTTAATATTATAAACAGCTTACTTACTGTTATTATCAACGACGTATGCCCGCTTGGGTTGTTTTCTTCTAGACGAAGCTATCCCGCTCAAAGTCACGCGTGGCGAGTGTAGGTACCTACCATTACATAATGAATCACAGCGTAATCAAGCGTAGAATCATAAAAAAATACCAATCTCAGAGAACCTCCTCTTTTTGAAGTCGGTTAAAAATAATCAAAAAAAAAATACCATGTTAACAATCTGCCTCTGACGTAGGTTCAACTTATCTGCATGAGGACTTAGTTACTTACTTAATCACAGAGGTCCCAAAGCGGTCACTTGTTCTTGTTTTAAACAGGGGTCAACCACAAGTGGGAATGCTTCTTAAGTTTTTGATAGTTTGAGAGGCTTCGGTATTTACTGCTTAAGTTAAGGGTCAGTCGGAGGAAGCCGGGGAAAACACTTGGGAAAACTGTTACGTAAAACAATATTATATTATTAGTTGCGCTGAAACCATAGTTTAT
This sequence comes from Leptidea sinapis, assembly GCF_905404315.1. Classification (NCBI taxonomy): domain Eukaryota; kingdom Metazoa; phylum Arthropoda; class Insecta; order Lepidoptera; family Pieridae; genus Leptidea; species Leptidea sinapis. Next base: position 9,375,669 of record NC_066285.1, on the reverse strand, counting down.
AATTAAATTTTAATGAATGGAGCAAGTTTTACCTATATCTGTAGATAATTTATACTTATGCTGTGAACATGTCGAAAAAATAGAAGTGAACGGTTAATCTCTATTTATACCAAACGTATCGCGAGGGTAAGACGTAGCTGTCATGCATACTACAGTAATGAACCTGGCCTGTTGTCGTGTGTTGCCTAACAGCGAGAGGCTCTGTCTAGACATATAAATTATCTAAGCCTATACGAAAAATAAATAATGTGAGTGGAACTTATGCACACGCGTTAGAAATTATACTTTTTTGGCGTAAGAAAAAAAATTATAAAATGAACGAAGAAAAATATTTTACATTTATACATTTTAAAGAAATATAAAAAAATTGTAACAATAAATCAATATTCCATTTTATCAATTAAAAAAAAAAATGCTTTTAATCAACGTGTTTAATGTAAACGAATCTTTATTCGTGTTAGTGTAATTTTATCGTTAATTAATTAACCGACAATCATTATCGATAGTTAAAATATAAAAAAAAAACAATAGTTTTAATAGATAAACCTAAACTAATAATATTATCAAACTAAACTATAAAGAGGACACATTTGTGTTGTTGTATGTAAGTTTGTAATATTTTCACACGAAACCACTAGACCGATTTCAGAAATACTTTCACCATTAGGAAGCTGCACCTTCACTGAGTGACATAGGCTATATAACATATTCAAAAAATAGGAATCCCTAATAAAAATGCAATAATGTAACCCAAGGTGTGAAAAAATTTGTCATAAAAATCTGTCATCGCGTGCGCTGCGGAATGTTAATAGAACAAAAAAATGTTCTACAGTATTAAAGAACACAAGTACAAAAAAGTCCACGATACCATAATATGTCCAACTACTGTAGTTATGCGGCTATAACTACATTTTTACATTTTAAAAGTTGATAACTGCCGACAGTAATAAAATCATTAAATTATACACGTCTGTAAAGCTAGAAAGGTCAAGTCGGCAGAATCACTCGTAATAAATCTCAAAATTTAGTGCTCATTTAGTGCTAATTTAGTGCTGATAACAGATATTAAGAATGAGAACACTGCTAGCTTAATGAAAAGTTAGCAGTGTTCTCATTTTTAGTCTCTCTATCACAGTACCAAATATCTGTTATCAGCACTAAATTAGCACTAAATGAGCACTAAATTTTGAGATATAAAACGAGTGATTCTGCCGACTTGACCTTTCTAGTCACGAATGGTACACTGCTAGCTTAATGAAAAGTTAGCAGTGTTCTCATTTTTAGTCCCCCTATCACAGCACCAAATATCTGTTATCAGCACTAAATTAGCACTAAATGAGCACTAAATTTTGAGATATAAAACGAGACATTCTGCCGACTAGACCTTTCTAGCTTTACAGACGTTAATTATACTTTATTCAAGAACGTTTCAATACCTGTAAAATACTTTTTAATTTATTTAAATAGGACATTCAAAAGATATGATAATGAATTTAAAAATATCAATCTAAAGTAAATAATGCAATAATAAAATAATACCAAAGTGAAATAAAACTTTTATATTAACAAAAATTAATCTATAGTCCGACTTAGTAGACTTTCCACTACCACGAGATTGGTATCTAAGCGATTGAAACCGCGGGGCATTGCTATTAATGATAAATATATATATAGTTAAAAATCACACACATGAGTGTATACTTACGTATGATTTTATATTATCCCTAATTATATAAAACACTATAATAAGCGTGAAAAAATTCTAAATTATAAAACGATTTATTACTATTAAAACTTTGTAAGCATATCAATATAAATTGTATTATAATACTCCCAAATCAAGAAATAAAATAGCTATATAGGCATAATTAACATTAGATACAAATACGCTTTGAATAATAACGCTATTCTAAGCAACTACGTTAAACAATAACAGTTATGATCACAGACGCTCAGTTCCTTACAAAGGTACCGGCTGACAGTTAGATGGGTTCCACAGAGTAGATAACGTCAAGTTTCGTGCATCAACAAACTGTTAACTAAATATTATCTGTGTTAAATTCTACATTTGTATAGACTAAGACTTATAGGCTATTTTATATAGATTTTGAAAATATTTGTATTTGCTTAGAGAGACTTTCGAATCCGTAAGTAACGATTATAAATCTAATTTGTAGTTTAGAAAATTTCGTCGTAAGGATTCAAATCTATTGTTATTCCAGTTTGGCTGACAGCAACCAGTCTCCTTTGCACCGGATACCGACTAGATTATGGGTACTACAACGGCGCCTATTTCTGCCGTGAAGCAGTAATATGTAAGCAAGAAATTACTCGGCAAATGAAACTTGACAACTTATATCTCTAGGTGACGAGCGCAGTTGTAGTGCCGCTCAGAATTATTGGGTTTTCCAATAATCTTGAGCGGCACCGCATTGTAATGGGCAGGGCGTATCAATAACCATCAGCTGAACGTTCTGCACGTCTCGTCCCTTATTTAAAAAAAAGGCTGATCTTCGGGGATGCAGCAGTAATTGCCAAAGCCATTTTGAATTCAGCTTATGTATGTATCGGATCTGGAAAGATAATCCACAACAAATTCAAGTCTGTTGTCTCTTAAATGCAGTCTGATCTGCCAATCTTCAGCCAGAAGGCTGTGAGGTAATGTTCCTCTAAAAAAATTGTTAACTCATTCTTAACAGTACAACATCTGTTGAGCTTAGATCATTGATTTTCATAGGAATTTAATAATGTAGTCTCTGTGGAGATTTCTCTAAATAATAAATGGGACAATGTGTACAAAATTTGAGAGAACATGGAGGTTTGTTTCCGAATCATGGATGTTTATATGTATTTATATACATAAGCATACGCTTATGCGTATGTATATTGTATTAAATATATTGGTGTCTTGTGCCCATAGTACAGGCTTTTATGGCTTTTTTGGGGCAAGATAATTTGTGTAATAGTGTGTCAATATTATTATTTATTTATTTAATATTATTAAGTCCATATTTAAGTGTATACTAAGGTACGTTTACTTACACCTACATAGTATAAACATAATCTATATTAAAATCATTTTAAATCAATTGTGTTAAATTATTAACTGTCCACTTATAACCTTAAAATCTGATACATTTTTTTAAATAATACAAAATCCTGAAGTGTCATTTTATAAACAATGTGTAAAGAGAATCTGTAGGTCATTTAACATATTACAACCATCTTATAATTCCTTTCAACTTTATTTTCATCCTGTTTTAGGTTATATTGTCAGCGGTGTTTCGTGAACGATATCGAACTAAAATGTGTATTCAAATGATATTCAGTTCACGTGGTGACTATTCCTCAAGCAGCACGTTGTGTGCTGTGTTGTCGTCGACACCAGATACCCGATGCATCCCGATTTCTGATGCACTAACACACTATTTTAAAGTAAAATTATAAGAAGAATGGTCGTTACGTGCATAGCAGCTTATTTGGCCAATTATAATATTAGCTGTACTACCGACTTTGCCCGGAAGTCCAAGAGATTGTATTTGATATTTAAATAATATTTATCGTGTTTATTTATTTAACATTAGTTAGGTACTTAGATTAAGAATTGGTCTACGCTGCGCTACAGCTAGATACCACACTATTAGACGCTTGTGTGCTTGGCATCTTGACACTCAATGGCATCTTTCAAATTTTGAAACATACGCTTCGTGTTATTTTATATTGAAATAAATTCACACATTATTTAAAAGTTCAAACTTATTATTACTTTATCGTTTCTAGAAGGTGCTTCTGTCGGCAGTCTCAATAACTGCCTGTTTTTTATACTCTTATTAGCTGACCCGACAGATGCTTTTCTGTCAATAGAAAAAATAGTAAGTATTCGATAATAATGTTGTCTAAGGTCGTTGGAAATGTGTTATCAAAGTTGTATGTGTAGTGTAAATATGTAGTAATAACGTGAATATCGTATTTGTGTAAACAGCTTTTATATTCCCTATGATTGTCAATTCTTTAAAGTATTAAAATGGATATGGTTTGTTATCCTTAAGAGCCCTATATGCCCTCGCGGACTTTTCCATATATTCCCTATAAAATATACAATTCCATCATACAATATTTTGTTATATCTGAAAGGGTTTAGAAAGCGTTTTCGTTGAAAGCTTCCAGACGGCTTTTTTTATTTCCGACATCAAATGTAGACAAAAATTTACAAATTAACTATCAATATCTTCCTCGAGAACCACGCTATCCATGAGTGGAAACAACATGAAAATCGGTGCAGTATATTTCGAGTTTATCGCGAACAGACAGCGGCGGAGGACTTTGTTTTAAAATATGTAGTGATAATATTATCTTATTGATCACACAAAGAACATAAAATCATCGGTAGAGGATATGGGGAGTTTACTTACGGCCGTTCCCAATATACTATCTACAGATAGAGATAAATTACTACCTTCTACTGTCAGTAATTAGCTGTCAATAATTTAAAGCTGTCCTGTCATTCTTATCGCCTTAAATTGGGACGCGTGAATTGCAATTTCCATACAAACTTTATATCGCTGGTAAGCTATACGTCGTACCATAGACAGAGAGCGTGCACGGATAAGGTGAGTTAACGTCAATAAGTTTATTGGGACAGACAACTCAACGATAGTTACGATTTTTATCTCAGGTAAGAGAAAGACTGAAATTTGGGAACGGCCGTTACTAGGATCATGTCATGGTTGTATTTAACATCTTCAGTATTGACATATATCGCGGCATCACATTTGCGATTCAATAGGATTGTGTAGGCAGCGATCACGTAACACGGTGTCGGGAGTAATGGCTGTTTGTTTAGGCTGTGTTCACATGCTGCGGTCAGAGAGTGTTGACACGACAACATTAGCTAAAATCGGCATGTCCTAACATTCGTTGTTATGCGCTATCGTATACCGTCCGTGGAATAATTACAAGTAGTGTGGAATAATTACCAGTAGTATGGAATAATCACTATTAAGCGACTTAACTTTTTTTATGACAATAAGGGACGGACGAATAGGACTTTCAGCTGATGGTAATTGATACGTCCTGCCCAATCTGCCTGTCAATGCAGTGCCGCTCAGGATTCTTAAAAAACCTAATAAATCTGACCGGTACTACAATTGCGCTCGTCTCCTTGAACCATAAGATATTAAGTCTCATTTGCCCAGTAATTTCACTAGCTACGGCGCCCTTCAGACCGAAACACAATAGTGCTTACACATTACTGCTTCACGGCAGAAATAGGCGCCGTTGTGGTACCCACAATCTAGCCGGCATCCTGTGCAAAGGAGCCTCCCACTGGTAAAACCTAAGGGAAGAACTAAAAAAAAAAACAAGTTTATTTTAGAAATTATTCATGTTCTTGCTGGATTTCCTATCTTTCTTTATTATAAATTCAATGTTATTAGTAGTAGGGATTCGCCGGTTCTGGCTCACAGTAGTAGGGATTCGCCGGTTCTGGCTCCTCGATTCTGGCTCACTTGCTCGTGATGCCTACTAAAAAAAAAAAAAAAAAGAAGTTTGGTGTCAAACTGGGGGTTTTGATGTATTTCCGAGCGATTGCGCTGATCCGTTTTTCGATATCTCTTATAGTTTCAAAGTTAGCATTTTAAATTAAACAGATCCATAATCATTAATAATCACTGGTCATTTAGCTAATGATTGGTGAGCGACTCAATGTCTAAATTTCCATGAACGTGATACAGGTAATTTACTAATTACCTCTATCACATTCGTTACTACGATTAAAAAGACAGTTTCTGTATTTATTATTTATTTTTAAAACATGATTTAAATAAAGTATATAATAAAACATCATTGCAGATTGTATCATTTTCAAAATATTTGATGAAATCATTCAAACTCTTCTCATTAAACTTAAAGTATAGATACATTATGCAGTACTCGCCACACACTGCGGTATATTCATTCTGTACTCTTGCAGTATTGTAGTTATACATTCTGCAATTCCTTTGTAAAAACATCAGCTGGAATCCCTGAGGTGGACGACCATATGAATCGAAGTATTGTCCAATACCCTGCTCATCAATGTGTATTGCAACCCAGTGAGTGCCTGGCTTATTATCACTATCTAAATTGCTGACAATATAACAGGGCGTTACAACATATATCGGCAATCGGTTTGCCGCATAAACATTATTTTTAATACTGGGATCGATTTTGTTCAAATAATTCTGTATCTCGATTGTATTCATATTAGTTGAGAACAGGGTCTTGTCAGTTGCGAGGATTGAATAGTTATGTGGATCATAATAACATAAGCACTCAATAAATAAGGCTTTAATGTATCTTATTCATGTATTTAAAACTTATATGGTTACAATAAAACAAAATATCATTACAAGCGATTCAAATATAAATCTATGAACATTTGATGAAATTATATTTTCATCAATTTTATTATAATATAAAAGCTGATTGAAAACGAACTTTGTACCTACATACTTACGTAGTCATTAGTACAATCTGGAAATGTTGACTCCATTAAACTATCAATAATTGAACTTATCATTTAAGTGCCATTATGTTTCACCACAATATTTAAAAACCAGTACTAATCATAAACAAATTTACTTTTACGATATTTTAGTATAAAATGCTAGAACTGTTCAGAAAAATAATCATTGAAGTGGCGTATTCAGTCAAATTATTATATATTTTGTGTGTTGTGTAATTGTTGAGTGATTTGCTGCAATGGAGGTAAGTTTTATCTATTATTCACTTTGAAATTAAAAAGTAATATCATTTGTTATATTAAGATATGTATGTATAATACTATTCTAAAGCAGTCTTATTGTTGTTGTAGAATGCATTCACCCCAACAATGGAAGAAACTACATATAAAACATTTTACTATCCATTATCTGAAGATAGTCAGGATTCATTAAAAGTTCCTCAACTTAAATCCTTGAAGAGGGCCAGCTCAAATGAAAATATAGATGCATTATTCGAAGTGAAAAAAACAAAACAAAAGAAAATATCATCATCAATATCCAGAGCACATGAGAATGGAAGTATTTACATTACAACTAATGCAGATGACGGAAGAAATGCATCACATTTGGTTAAAATAGAAATCTATGATCTCAATAAAATAAAAAACACGCCTGCACAAGAACAATGGAAATACGCTGATTATAGATTAAAATATTATACAATCGACAATAATGAAAGTTATAAGGACATAAAAAAGATTTTATACAATGTTACGAAGAAAATTTTAGAAACAGAAAATTATAAGAAATATAATTTTAACAATAAGTAGGTAGCTATGAAGAAATACATAAATATTAGTTCAGTTTAGTTATTAGTTTATTTATTCTCTTACACAAATAATATTATTATATTCTCATCATTTGGAAAATTAAACATAACGATATGGAACTCTGCTTTGTATGTAATGAGGTTGAAAAAATGATCAAGTGAGTTATTTTCTTTGTAAATTATTTAGTATTATATTATTGATGAAATGTGGCTAATATCATTCACTTATGTTGTAGTCAACCTGTTCTACAAAGTGGAGGAGGTTTTAAGAGAAGAAGTGCAGTATTACAAGGCAGTGAAGACAATGATACAAGTACAAAGAGAGGACGACAAGGGGAACCATCCACATCATCGGGGCTCACCAGTGTGAACGATGAAATGGTGAACTGTTCTTTATGTCAAATCTTAATACGGAAAAGATATTATGCAAATCATCTTAGAAGTAACCTCCATAAGAATAACGTAATGCAATTACATAGTACTTTAAAAAATGTCACAGTACACGAATCGGCTTTTGGTAATAGAATTATCTCATATAAAATTAAGAGTAAATCCAACCAATTACAAACATTCGAAACACCAGAAATGTTTTTGAATTCTATTAAAAATGAAATTATTTCACTATTTGAGGAATCTGTTCGATTGCTTACAATTTTTAAAGTTAATTTTATTCTGCACGCTAATTTTGTTCAAGAAACAAAAAATATTTCTAATGAATTTGAATTTCAAACATGTAGTTATACTATAATGCAGGGTGAGGATTTAAATTTTTTCTTTTCGTCCTTATGTGATATGTTGATGACTAAAATTAGCACATTTGAGAAAAAAGATAGTGGTTGGAGTCTTAAGAAAATAAATGCATTAGACATGAATATAAACAAATTCAATCCATTACGTGGAAAATCATATATTGAATTACCTAAAGAAATCAAATTAAAAAAAAGTGTTATAAATGTACAAAACTCGGATGATTTATGCTTTAAATGGGCTTTGCTTTCTGCATTATATCCAGTTACTAAGAACTCTCAGAGAGTTTCATCTTACAGTAAATATTCAAATAAATTAAATTTTGACGGAGTTACGTTTCCTGTTAAAATGACAGATATACAGAAAGTAGAAAGGTTAAATAATTTAAGTGTAAATGTTTTTGGTCTTGAATACAATTGTAAAAAGAAAGCACATGAATTAGTTGGTCCATTGTATTTAACAAAATCACGGAAAATTGTTCATATCAATTTATTATTTATTTCGCACGGAACAATTAATCATTTTTGCTACATTAAAAACCTATCGCGTTTAGTAAGTGGTCAAATTTCAAACCATGAACATGCAATCTACATCTGTGACGGTTGTCTTTTACACTTCTCAACAAATGATAAGTTATCAGCTCATCAATTGAATGATTGTTGTCATATTAAAGTGGAATTGCCTAATACAGAAAAAACTTTAAAAGATTGGTTTGAACAACCAATTTCAAACAATGTCTTAAAATTTGATAAATTTAATAAGATGTTACAAATACCCTTTGTTATATACGCGGATTTTGAAGCTTTCCTTAATCCAATTCAGACATGCTTTAACGATCCATCAAAACCTTATACAACTAATGTTCACAAACACGAAGTTTATAGTTTTGGGTACTATATTAAATGTTCATATGATGATAGTTTATCAAAATATGAAACATATAGTGGTCCTCATTGTACTCATGTCTTTATGAATCAGTTGTATATAGATTTAGAAGTGATTTGCACAAAAAATTATTTTGTCATAAGTCCAAAACCTTTGACTTCCAATGATAATGAAATTATTTCACAATGTAAAGACTGCTTTATATGTCAATCTAATTTAAATGGTGAATGTGCATTATACTTTGACTCGCATACAGGAAATTTTAGAGGAGTTGCACACGAAGTATGTAAGACAAAGTTTAGAATCCCCTATCACATTCCAGTTTTTTTACACAATCTTAGTCAATATGACTCTCATTTTATTGTTCATGCATTAAATTCTATAGAAGGGGAAATTGATATTATTCCACAAACGAAAGAAAAGTACATTTCTTTCACAAAAACGATAAAATTAAATAATCATAAAATTCAATTGAGATTCGTTGATTCGTTTAAATTTTTACCTTGTAGTTTAGACAAACTTGTTCAAAATTTGAAGGAAGAACAATTTCAAACATTAAAATATAATTTTCCAAATAATAATGATTTTTTACGTCTTAGAAAAAAAGGAATTTATCCATATGAATTTATGTCATCACATGATTCCTTAAAACTTTCAGCACTCCCTAGTCGCGATAAATTTTACAATACATTAACCGACACACATATTTCCGATGAAGATTATGAACATGCCAAGGATGTTTGGCAACACTTTCATTGTCAAAATATGTCAGATTATTCTGATTTATATCTTAAAACCGATGTTTTACTTTTAACAGATGTGTTTGAAAATTTCCGAGCCTTATGTTTGCAAACATATGGTCTAGATCCAGCTCATTATTATACAGCACCTGGGTTAAGTTGGGATGCTATGTTAAAATGCACAAAAATTAAATTAGAATTACTTCAAGACTTTGAACAAATAGCTTTTATTAGATCGGGCATTCGAGGAGGTGTATCTCAATGTAGCAATCGTTATGCCAAAGCTAATAACAAATATATGCGAGAATATGATAAAGACACACCAAACTCATTTTTAACTTATCTTGATGCTAATAACCTTTACGGATGGGCCATGTCTCAATTCCTTCCTACAGGAGGTTTTGAGTGGGTAGATGTCACAACTAATTTTGATGTCCCTGATGATTATGAATATGGTTTTATTTTGGAAGTAGATCTAGAATATCCTATTGAACTGCATGATTTACATTCTGACCTACCCTTATGTCCCGAGAATATATGTATTGGTAATACAAAAGACATAAAATTAGTTCCAAACCTTCGTAATAAAATTAAATATGTGATTCACTACAGAAATTTAAAGCAATGTCTGACAATGGGTTTAAAATTACAAAAAATTCATAGAATTTTAAAATTCAAACAATGCGCATGGTTACAATATTATATAGATTTAAATACAAGCATGCGTAAACTAGCCACATCTGATTTCGAAAAAGATTTTTATAAATTAATGAATAACTCAGTGTTTGGAAAAACAATGGAAAATATCGAAAAAAGAGTAAATGTAAAATTATTGAGTCATTGGGAAAATCAGGGTAAAATTCTAGGCGCACAAGATTTAATTGCTAAGCCAGAATTCCATAGTTTATCTATTTTTAATGAAAATTTGGTTGCAGTTCAATTACGAAAGACGAAATTGTTCCATAATAAACCTATTTATTTGGGATTTTGTATATTGGATATTTCTAAAACTCTAATGTACGACTTTCACTATAACTATATGTTTAAAAAGTTTCAAAACAAATTAAAATTATTGTACACAGATACTGATAGTTTAATATATCAAATTTTTACAGATGATTTTTACAGAGATATAAAACCTGATTTACATTTGCGTTTCGATACCTCGGACTATACAGAAAAAAATATATTTGGCTATCCAAAACTCAATAAAAAGAAGTTAGGCTACTTTAAAGATGAAAACAATGGTAACATATTTAATGAATTTGTAGGACTTAGATCTAAAATGTATGCATTAGATGTTGAAGGAAAATTCACAGCTAAAGCTAAGGGGGTTAATAAAAGTGTTACTAAGAATATGAAAATGGAAAATTATAAGACTTGCTTATTTGAAAATAAGAACGAATATTGTTCAATGCTTAGATTTAAGTCAATAAAGCATAATATTTTTACTCAAAGAATAAATAAATCTAGTCTGTCATTTAATGATACCAAACGGTACATTTTACCAAATAATATTGATACCTTAGCTTGGGGTCATCATAAAATAGAATAAATATTATATTAAATTTTAAGAATAAATTATTATAGTTTTAAAAAACCAAATGAGAGATTATTGTATTTAGATGTATAAGTTGCGGAGTAAAACATGATGTACTGTATATTGTTTCAATTATAGATTTTTCTGTTTAAATAAATGGTGGTTTAATAACAGATTGTTTCATTACTATACTAAACCTTAACACACATAGACGTAGTAGATAATGCATCATTTCAATCATCCATTCACTGCAATAGTTGCTGGTCCAAGTGGATGTGGAAAATCAGTTTTCGTAAATAATTTTATAAAATTTTTGAATGATATCTGTGATGCAAATTTTACCCAAATCACCTGGTGCTTTGATGAAATGCAGCCTTTATATAATCTCAACCACATTAATTATCTTCAAGGTTTACCTGATTTATCTATGTTTGACGGAAAAAATCCTCAACTTGTAATAATTGATGACCTGATGAGGGAATCAGATGGTCGTATTGTTGATATATTCACGAAAGGAAGTCATCATAGAAACTTAAGTGTGTTTTATTTATCTCAAAATTTGTTTCATCAAGGTAAAGGACAAAGAGATATATCACTCAACTCAAGTTATATAATATATTTCAAAAATCCTCGAGATAAAACCCAAATTCGATACTTATCTCGTCAAGTATTCCCTGAAAATCCGAAATATTTGGAAGATTCTTACAGAGATGCTACCAATGAAGCTCATGGTTATTTAATGATTGATTTGAAACAAGAAACAAATGAATTGTGTCGCGTTAAGACAAAGATATTTCCATCCGATGGATATTGCACTGTTTATGTACCCACAAAAGGGTTTAAATATGGTAAGAATCAAGAAATTTCGATCATTTATAAATGATGCATAGACGTTTAAAGACGCATAAAGATTTGTTAATTGCTCTACATAAACTGAAGCCAAAATATCAAAAAGCTTTATTAAAATCATGTAACAAAACAGAAATAAATTACATTTGTGAATGTATTCATAACGTACTGCGGGGTAACGTTGAATTGGCCGAGAAAGAAAAATCTAAATTAAAGAAATATAAAAATATTCTTCGAAAATTGGTAAGAAAAGGTACGAATAAAATTAGAAAAAATATAATTGTACAAAAAGGAGGTTCATTTCTACCGATAATATTGGGTTCTATTCTAAGTGGGTTGATTAATTCATTTATTTAAGAAAATGGATAATGCTAAAAAAATGTTACTTATTGAACCATCATTATTGGAGAAGTTAAAACAACACAAAGAAAATGATACGCCAAGATCTCGATTAGATACTGATATGCAAAATATCTTAAGCAGTGACATAGAAGATCGAAAGAAATGTATTTTATATTTGCAAACCCTTCAAAGATATCTAAACTTCGTCAAAGAGGATCGACAACCATACCACATACCACTTATAAATGATAATGATTCATATATTGGTTTTAATCAAGGTCATAATGAAATCGATACTGATTATATAAATCATGATGTGAATAAAATAAATGTAGTTCCTTCTCAAACATCAGTGGAGGTTAACAAAAATATTGGGGAAATATACACGAGCTCTGAAATACTGAAACTAATACCGAAAACATATGCTAAAAAAGGTGAACTTTTACTAAATTTGATTTCCTTGAATAAAAATAAAATAAGCTGGGATGAATCTGGTACCGTGATTATAGATAATGAAAAAATACCTGGGAGTAATATTGTGGACTTGGTGAGTGATACCTTGAGAGCTCTTCAGAAAAGTGAACCTATAGGTTGGGAAAAATTCGCAACAACTTTGAAGGAAATAAAAGTACCACTCACTTATATCGGGAACCCAAAGCGAGTGGATTTTATAAACCATTTGCAATTAAAAGAGGTTGAATCTAAATCAGTACCTGACGAAGAATTTTCTACACCAACAAGTAATAAGTACACAGGGAAACTAAAAAAAAGATCGGACTGGGAAAAATGGACCCCATATTAGAAATAAATAAAATTTATTATGATGCATCACATCCTGCTGGCTACAGCACTATTGATAAATTGTCAAAAGCAATGAAGGGTAAAATGGACAGAAATAGTGTCTTAAAGTGGTTACAATCACAAGAAACATATACATTACATAAACCTGTTCAAAGAAAATTTTCTCGTAACAGATATATTTTGTCTAATATTAATGAGTTATGGCAGGCCGATTTAAGTGATATGAGATCTTATTCTGAATATAATGATGGTTTCAAATACATACTTTGTGTTATTGATGTCTTTAGTAAATATGCGTATGTTCGAGCAATGAAAAAGAAAAACTCTGAAACAGTTAAGGAATGCTTTGAAAGTATTTTTGCTGAAGCTAATACTACACCTACACATATACAGTCTGACAAAGGAACTGAATTTGTTTCCAAATATGTACAAAAATATTTTAAATTAAAAAACATAAATTATTATACAACCAATAATCCAGATATTAAAGCAAGTATTGTCGAAAGATTTCAGAGAACTCTTAAAACGAAAATGTGGCGCTATTTTACACACAAAAATACTCATAAATACATTGATGTTTTACAAGATCTAGTGCATTCATATAATCATAGTTTTCATTCTAGTATAAAAATGTGTCCATGTGATGTTAATAATACAAATATAATGAGTGTATGGCAAAATTTATATGATAGAGAAAGTAAGATAAAAACATCAATTAGTATGGTGAATCCAAGAATTCACGTTGGAGATTATGTTAGAATAACAAAACATAAACATATTTTCCAAAAAGGATATGAATCAAATTGGAGTGACGAAATATTCATCGTATCTACCATAATACACCGATCTCCGTTTGTAGTATTTACTTTAAAGGATTTAGAAGGCGAAGAGATAGTTGGTACTTTTTATGAAAAAGAGTTACAAAAAATCATATTCGACCCCACTACTAAATACAAAATAGATAAAATAATACGCTCTCGATATACCGGTAACAGAAAAGAATTGTTGGTGAAGTGGAGAGGTTATCCAAATAAATTTAATAGCTGGATATTAGCTTCTACTTTGAAAAAAATATGAATAAAGATAGTTTTTATTTAACTTTACTAAGCAATAGTTCTATGGATTATTTTCCTGATAATACAACAACATTATTTTCTACGAAACTGCCAAAACCAACAATACTAGAAGGTGAATGGAGGGTTGGAGTAGTAGAATTTCAGTACCCATGCACTATGTTCACCGTTCAAGAACATGAAAACATTATTTATATAACAAAGTTGATGCAAGTACCCAATGAAAGTAAACCGTCATATGTTTATTACAAGACACATATTCCAGCCACAAATTACGATAACATAAATCATATTTTGACGGCACTGAATAACACTCGTGAAAAAATTAAATTTAAGTGCGATGAGGTTTCAAGGATTGTAGTTGCTACGATAACGGATGAATCCATAAAATCTGTAACTCTATCACCTAAATTATGTCTTCAACTAGGGTTCGAACCAAACAGGAACCTCGTTGAAAAAAATTTTGGAAAGTGTCCAGCTAATTTGCATTTGGGTTTACCGTCTCAATTATTTGTTTATTGTGACATAGTGGAGCCTCAAATCGTTGGAGATGTTATGACACCCCTTTTACGAATAATACCATTGGATCCCTCAAAATACATATATGGAGCGTACAAAATGCACGTTTTCTCTCCTCCCCATTACCTACCTGTGATGCGTAGAGAATTTGATACAATTGAAATAGATATAAGAACAAGCACCGGTCAAAAGATACCATTCCAATTTGGAACAGTGTGCATTAAACTCCACTTTCAAAAATTATAATGTACGACAAACGTGATAATATTTCATGTCCATATGAACACTATTATACTCACCAGGCCGGATCGGGTATCGGAGTTATTTATAAAGGAGCACCGTATCAAAGAGGTCATGGAATCGGAAGTTTTCTTGGGGGGCTGTTTAGATCTATTTTACCACTACTGTCTAGTGGTGTTCGAACTATTGGTAAAGAAGCATTAAGTACCGGTGTAGGTATATTATCAGATATGGTTAATGCACGCCCCATGGAAGATTCAATAAAAACTCGTCTAAAAGAAGTCAGCTCAAATTTGAAACGAAAAGCTGATGCTAAAATAGATAATATCAACATGTTTGGATCTGGGTATATAACAAAACGAAAACGTCGTTCTGCGATCATTCCATCATTGACTGCGAAAGCGAAAGCTATTAAGAAATTAAAATTGAATCAAAAACAAATCAAAGATATATTTACTGATTAAATATGTCATTTTTACATAGTCAGTCTTGTGAATGCATTAAGTCCGAATTGGATTTATTTGCATTACCATCAACTCAAACTAGCATTGAAAGTGGACTATGGATTCATTATAAGCCCATTTCATCACTTGCTGATGATGGGCCAATAGAATTTCAAGTACCTGGGGCAGGTGATGACTATGTGGATTTATCCCATACTTTACTCCATATAAAAGCTAAAGTTTTGAATCAAGATTATACAAAACTGACAGTACCGACAGTTGTGGCCCCAGTTAATAATTGGTTACATACACTTTTCAGTCAACTTGATGTATATTTAAATCAAAAACTTGTATCGCCACCGAATAATACATATGCATATCGAGCTTATATTGAAACTCTATTGAATTATGCACCTGCTGCAAAAGAATCTCATCTCACTTGTGGTCTATGGTATGAAGATACAGCTGGAAAAATGGATGCAACTGATGAACAAAATAAAGGATTTATTAAAAGACAAGAATTGGCTAGTGAAAGCAAAGAAATAGAAATGATAGGACATTTACATGGAGATTTATTCAACCAAGAAAAATTTTTGATTAATGGCGTTGACATGTGCGTAAAGTTAGTTCGTTCTAGAGAAAATTTCAATCTCATGGCTTCATCAACTGACCATAAATTTAAAGTGTCTATTACAGATGCAACTCTTATTATTCGAAGAGCACGAATCAACCCAACTGTGCTACTTGCACATCAAAAAGTTTTATCATCTACCACAGCAAAATATCCAATCACGCGAGCAGAAGTCAAAGTTTTAACTATACCATCAGGCATTCAGGGGAAAACCCTTGATAACATATTCCTTGGTCAAATACCCAAAAGGTGTATAGTCGGTTTTGTGAATAATGCATCCTTTAATGGTAGTCTCACAAAAAACCCATTCAATTTCGAAAATTATGATATTAATACATTTTGTTTATACATAGATGGACAACAGATACCTTCAAAAGCAATACAGCCATCGTTTGACAGTAATATTTTTACTACGGTCTATCATACGTTATTCTCAGGAACAGGTATACATTTCCTAAATGAAGGCAATGGAGTATCAAGAGAGCAATATGCCAAAGGGTTTTGCTTGCTAGCCTTCGACTTAACACCCGATTTATCAGCAAATTCTTCAAGTCATTGGAATCTTATAAAACATGGTAGTGTAAGATTAGAAGTTCGTTTTGAATCAGCTCTTACACAAACAATTAACTGTATTGTTTATGCGGAATTCGATAATGTTATTGAAATTGATAAAAATCGTAATATTTCTGTAGATTACAGCAGTTAGAATATAATAATTAATGTTTGAATCGTTTGTATCCTTGTGTATTTTTTATGTTGATTAAATACTAGATTACCTTATAAATTTATATAATAAAAATATGTATATAAAATGATATTTTGTTTTATTATGGTGAAACATAATGGCACTTAAATGATAAGTTCAATTATTGATAGTTTAATGGAGTCAACATTTCCAGATTGTACTAATGACTACGTAAGTATGTAGGTACAAAGTTCGTTTTCAATCAGCTTTTATATTATAATAAAATTGATGAAAATATAATTTCATCAAATGTTCATAGATTTATATTTGAATCGCTTGTAATGATATTTTGTTTTATTGTAACCATATAAGTTTTAAATACATGAATAAGATACATTAAAGCCTTATTTATTGAGTGCTTATGTTATTATGATCCACATAACTATTCAATCCTCGCAACTGACAAGACCCTGTTCTCAACTAATATGAATACAATCGAGATACAGAATTATTTGAACAAAATCGATCCCAGTATTAAAAATAATGTTTATGCGGCAAACCGATTGCCGATATATGTTGTAACGCCCTGTTATATTGTCAGCAATTTAGATAGTGATAATAAGCCAGGCACTCACTGGGTTGCAATACACATTGATGAGCAGGGTATTGGACAATACTTCGATTCATATGGTCGTCCACCTCAGGGATTCCAGCTGATGTTTTTACAAAGGAATTGCAGAATGTATAACTACAATACTGCAAGAGTACAGAATGAATATACCGCAGTGTGTGGCGAGTACTGCATAATGTATCTATACTTTAAGTTTAATAAGAAGAGTTTGAATGATTTCATCAAATATTTTGAAAATGATACAATCTGCAATGATGTTTTATTATATACTTTATTTAAATCATGTTTTAAAAATAAATAATAAATACAGAAACTGTCTTTTTAATCGTAGTAACGAATGTGATAGAGGTAATTAGTAAATTACCTGTATCACGTTCATGGAAATTTAGACATTGAGTCGCTCACCAATCATTAGCTAAATGACCAGTGATTATTAATGATTATGGATCTGTTTAATTTAAAATGCTAACTTTGAAACTATAAGAGATATCGAAAAACGGATCAGCGCAATCGCTCGGAAATACATCAAAACCCCCAGTTTGACACCAAACTTCTTTTTTTTTTTTTTTTAGTAGGCATCACGAGCAAGTGAGCCAGAATCGAGGAGCCAGAACCGGCGAATCCCTACTACTGTGAGCCAGAACCGGCGAATCCCTACTACTGTTATTACGGAAAAAAATCTGACTTTATTTATATCAACAAGAATTTATTATTCTTCTAAGTTTATAAAAATAAATAAAATATTTATAAAATTAATACTATCATTATCGCCACTGAATTAACTTACTGTGAAACGTTATTATGATAATAAATATTAAATATAAGGGGTAAAATAATTGAGACAGTATAATTGTAATATATTTATTTGCAATCCCTTACCCCTAAAAATTGTTATAAAATTAATAGGAAAATATTTATACAAATTAAGATTATCATCTAGCAAAATAATATCTTTATTGGCAAAATTGTTTCGTCGCATTTGCATCTGTGCGTTATTAATTTTAACGTACTATTAACGCGGAGTCACGTATGTATCGTCAATGGCAAAAGTGTTGGCATTTATAGCAAAATTACGAAAAAAAATACTAAAATATAATTTTATTAGGATTATATAATTTTATTATTATATAATTTTATTAGGATTTATATTCATTATGTAATTTTAATCTTTGAAATTAAATATTTTTTCACATAGATAAATAATGTGGAGTTGACTGTACATATATTTGACTGAGTCAGCAAATGACCGACAGTAACAAATTCAGTGGACAGGGGTACAGTCAGCCGCAAACGTGTGTTGTTTTAGGCCGTGCACAAACATACTGCAGCGTGACCGGTGCTAATACTGTGTTTGCTCTACGTATTTATGGTACGGGACGCGACGTATACACGTACGAATAATTACCTCGTTAAAAAATATAACGCTAATGTTTCAGAGATATATTCATACAGACGTTGTCTATTTTGTAAAGCAAAGAGGATGTAAATGCTACGTTATAAGGGGGGTACTGACTGAGTAAAAATTGAAAATTAGTTTAGTGTGAAACGTCCAATGATCTGACAGGTTTGAAATAGTAGTAATTACAAGATGGCGATTGGCGACAAAGTATAATCCGGCTAAGTTTGAAAGCGTACAGTTGCTTTGAGCGTAGTGGATATCGGCTATCTCCGTTTTTTACAAGATTATACCTGTCATCTGTCAATCTATCAATGACTGCACGTTTCATACAATCGAGTGAATCGCTTTTTTCTTAGAGAGTTTTGCTAGGCTTTTGTAAATATAATGACGTAAGAGATGAATTGGTATTCCGGTTTTTAATTAATTGAATTTATAAATTTGATTGATTGATTGATAATTATTTAGTACTTACCACAATTTTGTTTACTAAGTCGCATGTAACGCAATTAAAATAAATAAATAAATAAATGTTATTCGTACCTATAAACAATAGTAGGGTTGAATACATATACCAGAGTAAACGTGCCAATCAGGGACGTGTATATCATATAGGCAATTAGGTAGTGCCTACCTCGTTATGAACCTTAATAAATATAGTTTCAAAGTTAATTTAGTTTAATTTGGTTTCGTAATTTAATAACCAAACTCCTATTGAACCCCCCCACACATAAATTTTCCTAAATACCTCCGTTAAGCAAACCCAAGGCTCAACTACGACTGGTTAGATCTATAGTGCCTACCTTGCTAGAAAACCAATGCACGCCCTCTGGTGCCAATCTAATACCAGCTTTTTACGTATATACACCAACATTTCTGTGACGGTTAAAATTTATATTAAGTTAGTATACAGAAATATAACTTACTATATTATAATCGTACACAGACAGACTCATGTGTTAAGTATTATTTATAATAATAATTATTATCACTTATCACACATAAAGGCTTATGGTATCAGTAAAGTCAAAGTCAAAAAATCTTTATTCACTGTAAAACTTTATAAGTTATTTAGTGCAATTCAGGATGAAGTACAAAAGTTACAATAGCATTCAAATGAGTATAACAATATTCACTAACAAAATTTAGAACATTAATTCCAACTATCTTTATCATTCAAATAATCGTTCACATTATAATAGGCCTTAGATGTTAATTTATTTTTTACGACACATTTAAATTTTTTAATAGGTAATATTTTAATTTCATTTGGGAGTTTATTATAAAATATAACACAATCCACTTTAAAAGATTTAGCAATTTTACGGAGCCTACTAGTTATTAGTAAATTAAATGTAACTTAATTAAAAGCAAATAACCAGAAATTTCTTATCTCCACTCATTCTTATACACTTATTATTTTAAGATAACCACGAAACCTGCACCCTTGACGTCGTATATAGAGGCTCGCTATCCAGCCGGAATTTATTATTTATGCACATCTCGCATTCGACTAATGGCGATATATAGACCCTGTAAAAAATCCAAGCTTAAAAGTTTACTTAACAGGTTAATGGAAACCTTTACGATATTTACCATTTACCTAGAATATTGGATTTTTTTTTGAGAAAATGGTATAAGACTTGTAATACATATATATGCAAAAGTATAGAGAAGAGATTAAAAAAAATTGACAAAAAGGATGATTTTTCAAAAGCTTTAACCAGAAGGTAAGATTCTGATAATGTACATCATAATATAAATATCCTTACATATCCCTTTGAAACTCTGTTTTTCTATAAAAAAGTTAACAATCCGTATATAGTTTATTATCTCTATAATCTAATGTAATATCTCTATTAACTAGTGATTTTATTTTAATTTCTGTGAACATTGTTTTTGAGACACAAATTGATGTTACGAAATCAGAAATTAATATGCTAAAAAAGGTTGTCACATCACATATAAAGGGAATCCATCTTAAAACGTTTATTTTTTGTGTGCTTTTGGTTCAATAATAATAATAACAATAAACGTATCAGCTAATAAAGAATACACACACCGCCATGATAACGTCGCTGAACACATTCATCAACAACTTGTCCTGAAACATAAATAACTCAACACATACACACCATATCATCAATACAAACTAAAAAAAGTTTTGGAATATAGCATCGCCAAATTATACTGGGACATAGATATAAGGACTGACCGTATTATTCTCAGTAATAGGCCTGACATCACACTAACCTTAAAACAGTCAAAAACAACCTACCTGATAGATGCAGCCGTACTCAATACCCACAATCTTAAGCAGAAACACACCGAAAAAATCCAAAAATATATATCACTTGCACATGAAATCAAACAAATGTGGCACCAAGAAACTGTCAGAATTATACCCATCATAATTTCGTCAATAGGTGTAATACCAAAATCTTTGAAATCTGCTCTCCAACTTTTAGATCTTCACGAAAATACATATATCCCATACTAAAATCAATAATTATAGATACTTGCTCTATAGTCCGACGTTTTATGAACCCAACTTCTTTGACAATCCAAGACGAAAATCATACCAATCATTAACACACAACTCATCAACACCACATCTTCATACGCAAAACACTTGAACCAATATACATGGCATATGCCCGTACTTAGGTTTTATACCGACCTGAAGTCGACAACAAAAATCTGTTGAAATAATAATAATAATAAAAAAAACTTTAATTTGATACCTATATTAATCCATAATCCATTCAAAATTTCGTATCATTAAATTATTCAGTTTTAATACTTATCTACTAGCTTTAGCTAGCACCTAATTATAATTATGTTTTCACCACTTCAAATATTTAGTATTCAAATGAAATAAAACCTTAAACTTATTTTTAACAGCAAATCTCCTGTTATAACTGTATCATACATAATCTATATACACGAATCGATAAACATCCTTCAGTAAAAGTAATTAATTGGTACGTGAACATGTAAATTGGTAAAATATGAAATGTGCCGGCGGCGAATGAACCGGAGCTGACCGTGTGATGCAAGGTATCGACATATCGAGTGAATCGATTATGGTGTAATGACGTTAGCCGGACGCCCGTCTCCCGCACTGTACCGGACACTAAGTGGACGCTTATGAGCTCGTGTATCGCTCACCTTAAATTTACGCAGTAATTGAAATTTTATTATATTAATACCTGCACTTACGTAAGGCAACACTTTAATTAAAGTTTCTATGAAGTGGCTTAAGATTTTCTTATAAAAGGCATAAAAGGTATTTATTTTCTCAAAACAGAATTCATTTTGATGTCATATTTTCTAATATTCTACTTTTTTTGCGCCCTTTTTATTGAAATACACAATATTGTATTGTCATTGCTATTGCTATAAAATAATCATAATTTAGTACCAGGCTGTCGGATCACTTGGATATTCAGCTGTGGAGAAGTAGGATTTACGACAGAGATAAATTTAGATGTTTTAATGTAGATAATGCCTGAACAGTGACTGGGACTTCATTATAAAAGTGTATAAATTTACCCTTAAAACTATTATGTATCATATGAAGCCTACTAGGAGTTAGTTCTAGTGTTTATAATATTAGAAGAATATAATATTATTTACGTGTGGAATTTTATCAGAGTTACTCATTTTAATTCATTTATAGTAATGGTGATCAATGTTACTTGCAATATAATTACGAATTTAATCAAGCGGTTATATTAAAATCATTAAATTATCTTAAATGAATAATTTAACTGATATGTACTTTAATTTCTGCATCATACAATCTATGAAAAAATATTCTTATAGACAGAAATCAACGGTTGTATGTTTGTCTTCTTGAGCGGTACGTAACTAATTGATTGTCATAAAAGTTTGCAGCGGGCTAACGATGTGATTGAATACGCTGGAGAAGACTGGCTAATATTGGGCAAAGACCGTATAGTGTGGGAAAAAATGGAGGAGGCCTTAATTAAACAAAAAATAAAAATATTGAATTAGGCGTTACTTTGGGGAAATTCATAATTATACAAATGATTTAAGTTTTCTTTTGATCTAATCATTTGTATACTAATTAAACATTAATTATTAAGAAATAGAAAAAAAATTACTAACATAAAACTATTCTCTTTTTAAGTTCTTATAATAAAGTACAAAAGTAGTTTTGTTTAGAGGTTCTATGCTGTCCAAAACGGTAATTTAAAACCAAACGTACATTGAAATTTAGAGTCATACTTCCATTTCCTGCTTTTGGCAATTAAATAACCAACCTGCCGGTAGTTTTTGATTTATTCAATCGGTACCATTCAACCATAGAAGGTTTGTTATGATGTATGTGACCAATAAGTTGTTTTCTATAATATATGGGTTTTATTAATTTCAATTAATGTCAAAAATTAAAAAAAAAAATCGAATTCAACACGAAGCGTATGTTGCAAAATTTGAAAGATGCCATTGAGTGTCAAAATGCCACGGTAGTGCGTTATCGAGTTGGAGTGTATTATAGTCGAGACCAATCTTGAATCTAAGGGTTTTAAAATAAGATTGACATATTGATATTATGTAGGTTCAAACTTGCCGTTTTAATTTCTTAAATAATTCTCACCCTCTTATTTTCGTACACACTAAAACTTAACTCTTTATAATTCCAAGTAGCTTACCAATGAAGCTTGGTATTCGTAAACAAATAAGCCTAGCCACTTAAGATAATAAATATTCATACAAATATTAACAATTCCTTATAGTAAGGTAGGTGTAATCAAGCATGGGCTTAATGACCCCTTTCTAATTGGAGCCTTAGATTTGGAAGCCATTGTCTTACATATTCATAGATGTTGAATCTTCGGGCAGGTAGGTGCTTCTAATTTATTCAGAGCCGCAGCGGACATGCAAATTGCTTTAGAATATCGGTCATGTTTACGTCAGATTTGAGTGGAAATTATTGCGGATTGGCTTTCTGGAGTCCGGAGGCCGTATAAATTGTTACGCGTCTTCATTAATATGGTTTGAAACTGATATGGGAGCCATTAGGTAATTTATACTTATGTTATATGTATATGAAAGGTAGTTAAAATTTATGAGCTAAGCTACGTTTGACCTGAAACTGGAATAAGATTCAATCTAGCATTTTTTTAAATGGAAATAAAGGACGAGACGAGTAGGGCGTTTAGCTGATGGTAATTGATACGTCCTGCCCATTACAATGCAGCTAAAATCAATCATAACCAAAGTAATGGAAGTTATCATGAGTATTTTTTACCAGTTGTGGGCTCCTTTGCACAGACAGCATACCAGCTAGATTATGGGTACCACAACGGCACCTATTTCTGCAGTGAAGCAGTAATGTGTAAACATTATTGTGTTTCGGTCTGAAGGGTGCCGTAGCTAGTGAAATTACTGGGCAAATGGGACTTGACATTTTATGTCTCAAGGTGACGAGCGCAGTTGTAGTGCCGCTCAGAATTTTTCAGGAATCCTGAGAGGCACTGCGTTGTAATGGGCAGGGCGTATCAATTACCATCAACTGAATATCCTACACGTCTCGTCCCTTATTTTCATATAAAAAAAGCGAAGACAAACAAAGCTTGTGAAAGAGAATAACATCTCTAACGGAGATAAAGATAGAAAAGGAAAACGAATCTATTGTTACTGTAACCGATTTTAATTGATAAGTCGTAAACAGTCTACCACGCTTGACTTGAATATTTTATTAAAGAATATATAGAAAACGCTGGGAGAGTTTCTTGCGCCGCCTCTTCTCTCTCAGAGCGCCATTTGCTTCCGAAGCGGCGGTAGTCAGAAAGCCGTAGTTAGAAATGACACTAAAAATAATTCTGAAGGTACCAATTTTGAGAAAATAAATGCCTTCTATGCCTTTTACGCCTTTCATTAGATCCTTAGTATTTTGAATATTAGTCATGCATTGTCGGGCTGTGAGTTCTATATAAAAAACATTTTTTTTTAAATAAATCATAAGATCACATTATAAAGTGTCCACTATAGTAAAAATAATACAATTAAATTGCAATAAATTTATTTTAACGCGTTAGTCAACTCATAATAAATCACAATTTCTCGTACATCTCTGAAAGAGCGGCGATATCAGAACACGAATCATTCATAAATCGCGTTTTTGTTATATATTCTAAGTTTATAATCGGTACTCTAATAACGTTGCTCATAATTAAGAATAAATAATTAATAAATAAATTCCTGTAATATTAATTAGCTTGGAACAAAGAAATATGAGCAACGTCGCACGTGTATGTAAACATCGTGCATAATTAAAAGCATACTAATTGCTGTAACAAAACGAAATGTATCGTACGAACAACAAACTTGAAAGAGGGTAGATTGAAGTCTGACGTCTTCAGACTTCCACATCACATTAACAATTCACATGAGCTGCTTTCTAATGCTTCAACAAACTCATTGGAAATTACGAATTGTTAAGTTACTTCTGCTAATTTAAATTTGCCTTGGTTTATATAGTAGTTGGTTATGGTGAGCTTATATATATTTTGTTTGTGCAATTGTATTCAAATTCAAATATTTTTATTCAAATTTGATTGACACTTATTGAACGTCAAAAACTAGCACCCATTCAAAATAGACTGCCTCAGACCTGAGAGGTATGGGCGCAAGAAATTCAGTGTGCTTTTTTTTATAAAAATATGGATTACAATGTAATATCAAAATACAAATACAAATATTTTATTTTGTCTCAAAAGAAAACGTATTATACAAAAACGCCATGTACAAGTTACTACATACTAATAATACCTACTACACAACATTATACATCACAACCTTTAGATACAAACATTAAGAAGAAGCCTACGTACTTAAGTTTGGTAAGTGCATCTAGACAAGTAGGTACGAATTTTTTATTGCTAGGACTTCTTAAAGAAACTAGGCACATATAGACAGTAGGTTTTATGCGAAACAGACATAAAAGCTGGTGTCTTTCCAGAAAATATTAGATATTTTGCTGGAGTGGTAGGTATGTAGTCTGCATTATGACAACAATCTGTCAATCAAGTTTCACTGTGTTTAGGATATTAGTACTCCCCGTGTATCGGTCTGTTATTCCATAGTTCAAGAATGTGTATGTCTGACTATTATAATGCACAATATGAGTAGTAGTTTAATAATTTTGAGAGGAGAAATAACTAAGTAATATAATATAGTATTCCATTTAAGTAGGTAAAATATAATTTAAAGTCATACTATCGTACAATAACGGTGTCCGCTTCATTCCAAGTATGTGGTATCATTAAGAAAATCATTTATGTTATAATAACCTTTTTGTATATTTTCTGGGAACATATTGTGAAAGCATATATCGCCAATAAAAGACTTACTAACTCGACTTGACCGAGAAGTAGACATAACAAGTATATGTTTGTGCCTCGTGTTAACATTATGATTGTCACAGTTTCTAGTATACTCCTTAAGGCGAAGAGTATGCAGAAAACACGCAAACATGGTGTTTTTAGACAAGTTTTGTGGTGTAAATATAGCATTTCGAGCAATGAACATTACTTAATCCTGTTACACATATCCTTAAGTCTTGTTTGTAGGTTGCTAATGCTTGCTGTTGGTTATAGTTA
This sequence comes from Leptidea sinapis, assembly GCF_905404315.1. Lineage (NCBI taxonomy): Eukaryota > Metazoa > Arthropoda > Insecta > Lepidoptera > Pieridae > Leptidea > Leptidea sinapis. The sequence continues at coordinate 9,349,205 of NC_066285.1, read as the reverse complement.
ACACTCCCGAGCCTTTTTAACTACCACTTTTCTTTGCAGTTAAACAAGTTTTTTGGCGTGGCAGGACGCATTTTTTTAGTACTACTCTCAGAAAAGTTATTCTTATAGTTTGTACTTTTTTGTGTAGGTACATTTATTCAGGATAAGTGAATAACGAGGATTGTAAATAAATAAACTGTTTTCCACGCAAGAATTTTGAAAATGTTGGCTTTGTTACATAGATCGGGGGCCGGCAGCCGTGAATTCATATCGCTCAAGGTCGCTAGCATTTTGTGTCCCCTTAATATGCAACAAATAGAACATTATCAAGAATATAACGAGATGCAACAGTAAACTGTATAATTTTAGATTTGTCAATACATGAGTTTTTAACAATGAGTAAGCGAGACGAAAATTTCGGAAAGGATAATCGTTGGTGGTAATGCTAAATGCAAGAGTTGACTTGGCTAATCTCAGATGGACTGACAATAGGGAAGAACCTTCCTAAAAAGGTATAAAATATGGAGAGGAACACCATGAATGGTTATATTCGTGTTTCAAATTCAAATATTTTTATTCAAAATAGGATTATCACTTATAGAATGCCAAAAATCTACCACCCATTCGAGTCTGAGGGAATTCCCAATCTATGGTATCATTAAGAAAATCATTTATGTTATAGTAACCTTTACTACACAAACGCTTATAAAAATGCTTGTGAACTTCGTAATGCACTTGTATTGAACATTTTCTGGGATCATGTTGTAAAAGCATACACGTCGCCCAATAAATGACTTAATAACTCGATTTAACCGAGTAGTAGGTATAAAACGTTTATAAATACATAATTCAATTTAAGAACCTTTTAATTAGAAACTTTTTTTAAAGTATTTTAGTGGGAAAAATTATTCAAATACTCTTCCCATATGCTATCTCTACTGTTAATCAGATTAAAATGAACATAAACTTAGCTTATCTTAAATATACAGAGACGGCAAAAGGGCTAACTTATCCTTGCGAGGGACAACTAAAGCCTAACTAACTTCTAAGTGAGATCCCACTTAAGCAATTAACTAAGTCAAGGCATTGTATATACAAACGTTAGTTGTCTTATGGGTTTCCCTTATAATCACTAACTACATTTTAATATATGTATAAGAGATTTCCACCTATATATTGACTCATCATGATATCTCTGGAATAACAAGGCATAGAGTCTTGAAATTCGGTAGGAATATTCCTTTCACCAAGCAGAGAGTTTTTTTTAATGAAAATAAGGGACGAGACGAGCAGGACGTTCAGCTGATGGTAATTGATACGCCCTATCCATTGCAATGCAGTACCGCTCAGAATTCTTGAAAAACCTTGTCACCTTGAGACATAAGATGTTAAGTCTCTTTTGCCCAGTAATTTCACTAGCTACGGCGCCCTTCAGACCAAAACACAGTAATGTTTACTCATTACTGTTTCACGGCAGAAATAGGCGCCGTAGTGGTACCCATAATCTAGCCGGCTTCCTGTGCAAAGGAGCCTCCCACGGACGGCAGACAAATTCCAACTGCAATAGTTCCAACTGTAATAGTTTTTTTTATTATGAACTGAACAATTTCTGTCGGGTCAGCTAGTCGTATATATGTTTACATTAGCTACATATGAAACCTTTTAGTACATTACATACGTCAGTCAGGAACGATGAACGAGGGGCTCACTTTATAGTAGGTGGTATATTGAGTTAATGCGCCATTAATTTAGTTTTTATGGATAGCTAAGGAAAGACATAATGTTTTTTTTATAGAAGAGGAGGACAAACAAGTGTAACCTGATGTTAAGTGATCACCGCCGCCCACTTTCTCTTGCAAAACCAGAATAAATAAATAAACCGCCAATCTAAGAACAAAACGTACTTCTAACTTAAATATACCTTTTATTTACAGTTATTCTAATAAAATATGATAGAATTTTTTTATTGAATATTACAGGAACTTAACTTGTAACACCAGAGGAATATTTTTTTTCTACCACAATAGATCACATTGGTCGCAGTGAAATTGGCTGCACTGAACTGTACCAGCCGGCTTAAAACATTTGATGAAAATGAATCACAGGAGCCCTTATCTCTCTAGTCGTTCTCTCATGACTGAGGATCGTGGTCATCAGTAAATGGTAGCACTTGGAGTAAACTATATGTTTCCATCGGCTTCTATCCATCGCGGCCCTGACGACGGAGCTAAACTTCGGGGACCTGGGGTCTTTCATTAGGTCGGTCCATCTGGTAGGAGATCTGCCTCGGGCTCGCTTGCCATTTGTGTTTCCAAGTACTATCAATTTCTCCAGGCTCTCATTACCCCCTCGCATTATGTGGCCAAAATACGAAAGAATTCGTTGGTGGCATATCGCGGACAGACGGGTTTTTATCTTGAGCTATGAGAGGATCGACACATTTGTTCGCTTGGTCGTCCAAGGTATCCTCAACATACGCCTCCAGCACCACATCTCTAAGATATCAATCCTCTGCCTCTCTCTTGGTGTTAATAGTGAGTCCCCTCTTTTTCCATATTTAGTACAGGCGGGTCATAGCATCCTTGGTCTTACCAATACGTCTTTTTATCACCGGGACACAACTGCCGTCATTGTTAACCTGTGCGCCCAAGGAGCGTTTCCGACCTTATGAAAAGCCTAATAAACATACATATGATATCGAGAACCAGAAAGAAAAATTCGTGAAGGGCAAGGTTTCCGTGGTGATTGGTTCTACAAGAGGTAGAACCACCACGACACCGACGCAATAAACACAAATTTTATCTCTGTATAAAGTTATAAATCTGTTAAATAGATCAGCTATTGTTCAAATTCAACCAACAGATTTATGTTGAATGATTAATTGGCATCTATTCAGAATCAGTGGGAGCATTTAAAGCAACAAACAGTTATACCGAGAAACGTTTGAAACTTTTCCTTTGAGGCCCGCGGCGTGCCTCTCCAAATATCTAAACAATCGTACCGGCTATAGAGTTTCAGTTCAACTTTACAACTTCCAACAACTTTGAGAGCTTCACTTATGAAATTATGCAGGTACGGTAAGCTAGCCTTACAGATTTACTGTGATTGTTCTGTTAACTCTGATAATTGTGTCTATATGATAATATTTTTATTATAAAATTACCAGGCTCCTTTCGGTCTGTAGGGCGCCGTAGCTAGTGAAATTACTGGGCAATTGTACTGCCGCTCAGAATTTTTGGGTTTTTCAAGAATCCTGAGCCGTACTGCATTGTAATGGGAAGGGAGTATCAATTACCATTAACTGAATGTGCTGCTCGTCTCTTTCATAAAAAAAACCTATTTCTATAATAAAATCGTTATAAAGTATACAAAGAATACTTGCTATGAACGAACGAAGGATTTGAACCAGCGTGTGTTGCCAGTGATAACTTACAATACGCATACGTGGTCGCTAACTATGGGCCTGATGATGAAGCTATTGTTCTGCTCAGAGTTTCAGAAATGAAGAGAGGCGTACGAGAACCAAAGTCACCATGTGAATATGAAACCGAAGTGGCAGTGAGCAGGGCACATAGCTCGACGGACAGATGTCCGGTGGGTAGTAAATTCCTCGAATGGCGACGACGTTACGGAAGACGCAGTGTTGGTAGTCCCCGCACAAGATGGACGATCATCATGGCGATCTTAGGGAGGTCTTTGTCCAGAATTGGACGTCTTCCGGCTGATGATGATGATGATGACTTGCTATGAGAACTACCGAATAGATTTATAATTTTGTATGAATATTATCAAAATGGGACTTATTTGAATTCAATTCAAATTCAAATATTTTTATTGAAAATAGGATTGAAAATCACTTATTGAACGGCAAAGACCTGAGAAGAACGGGCGCAAGAAACTCAGCAGGCTTTTTTTATAAAAAAACGTGGATAACAACGTAATATCGTACAATAAACATTTATAATTATGAGCCTGAGGGTGTTCGCTTCAATCTCCCAGTCTGTGGTATCACTAAGAAAATCGTTTATGCTATTTTAACAATTCTTTTGAATTTCGTAACACGTTTGTTTTGTACTTTTTCTTGGATCGTATTGTAGAAGCATTTACATCGCCCAATAAAAGACTTACTGACTCGACTTAACCGAGTAGTAGGCATAACCAGTTTATGTTTGTTAACATCAACATATAGGCTACATATTATCATATTACGTTCAGGCATAGTATTATTGCTGCCTTATAGCGTCCACGAGGACCACATCAACAGCATCCTTTCAATTAATGTATAATTTCAGATTAATTAATTAATTAGCTGTTATATCGGTTGGAACGTTAGGCTTTTCATGTAGATTGTAATTTATTTTAAGCCGAAATAGGCAAATTATTAAGGTATGTAGGCCTACCACGCGAGATTTCTAATATGTGAGATGTTAATTCAATAATGATTATCCCAATAGTCATTCCTGTAAATCCTCTGATAGCAAATAGGCCCGACCATTATGTCGAGAGGCTTAATAATAGGCTAAGGCTCGCACTCACTGAAGATATCAGGAGATCTATTACCAAAATCGAAAGCTGAAGTTTCGGTCCGAAACGAAAGAACGACGAACTTCAAATTAAATTCTATTATCAAAGTACACATAACCATAAAAAGTGAAGTTGTAGTTACAATCATAATAATGTCAGACAACGAAAAAGTAAATGTTAAGTGAATTTGGGATTAAACGAAATAGAAAATGTCTAATCGCGAACTTCGTATCGATCTTCCGATCAGAAATACTCTCGTAATAGGAAAATGTACGACCCGTCAACAGAAACTTCGTATTTCGATTTTCGTAATAGGGCTCCAGTATTGCGAATGAAACGCATCGCATGGAAATTCTTCAGTATGTCGACCAAACCATTGGAGTTTCTAGTAATAATATAATAAAATCGTAGATAAACCGTATCTCTAGATTAAATATTGTTTCAAAATAATAATGGTTTCATTTATGAATCCGAGGCCAAAAAAGTATATTTTAAAATTTTCATTTGTACTCGCTTATCACAGAAACGGCTAAGCCAATTTGAATGCCGTTTTCATTGTTGTACTGTCGCAATCTCCTCGTTATATTTAGTGTTAGTTAGCTAGTCAGGAACAATATTGCAGACGTCTACCAATAATAAAGTTAACTAATCTGTATATATAAAAACTAGCTGTGCCCCGCGGTTTCACCCGCGATTTTCTCGTTTCCGTGGAAATACCGAGATAAAATATTGCCTATATTATAGCCTGTACATCATTTTGTTCTATTGTCAATAGTTTTTGCAGCGCACGCAAAAATAGGTTTTCGATTTTACACCTTGTGTTACAAAATAGAAATTTTATTACGGATCCCTAATTTTGAAAAAAAAATCATAGCCTATAGCCTTCCTCGATAAATGGACTACCCAACACTGAAAGAATTATTCAAATCGGACCAGTAGTACCAGAGATTAGCGCGTTCAAACAAACAAACAAACACTGCAGCTTTATAATATTAGTATAGATGAATTGCTGTTCGTTAGTCTCGCTAAAACTAGAGAAAGGCTGGACGGATTTGGCTAATTTTGGTCTTGAATGATTTGTGGAAGTCCAGAGAAGGTTGAAACGGTGAATAAATACAAAAATAATTGGAATTGAATTAAAACAACAATTTCATTCTTCCTTTGATGTGATGATACCCCGTGGTTCAGAAATCAAATTGAAAGAAAAGTTTAAAATGAATAACTAATTAGAATTTTTATATCATTCCAACTTTCTCAGGAGGTAAAAAAGAAACTTAATTTTAGCTAACTATAGTTGGTAGGTTACTTGTTAACTATCTATCAGATTATTATTTATATAAATTGATAAAATTTGACGATATCTTCATTTAATATAAAGGTACTAAAGTTTTAATAAATAAGCAAAGATTTTTATAAGTACTACGTGCTTAGTCCTGAGTGTACGCGGACGAAGTCGCGGGTATCAGCTAGTAAATAATATATTAAGGTATGGTGGTGTTTCGTTTTTAATTATAAATATCAAAATAATATTAATATATTAATAAAAGTTTATGCATATAAACAAAATTATACTTACATAATTAGATTATATTTTTTTTCCTGTAAATCCGTTTCCCAAACAGCAGAAGTCTCTCTTTCATTCCAGTTTTTCATTAGCCACTCTGTTTCTCTTTACTTTATCTTTTCTCTTACTTTCTCTACTAATGCTACAATTTCTACTTATCATATGCCATATAAAGTTGTCCTATTTTAGATGTCTATCATCTCTAGAACACCTTCATCATCATAATTTGAAAACTATTATAATTGCGTGCTAAAACGCTTATTTATTATATATTTTTTCTCCTCTATTCCTGAAATATACACAAGTTACATCCTACATGCGAATTTTCGTTAAGTAAATAATTAAAATAATGATTAATTTCAAAAAAAATTAATATAAATTTGTACATGCAAAAAAGAACAATCCTTTTCATTGCAAGTTTGTAAGGTTTTCTTTTTTGCGGAGTTCTGACGGATTTCCTTTATTTTTGTAATGACAAGTTTTTTTGTTATACGTAAACGGTTTTGAATCGATTTAAGGGCCCCCAGATATACGCATGGAACTATAAAACATATCCGTCTTATAAATATACATAGCATAAAGTTATACTTGTGAATAAACCAAGAATATGTAAAATATTTACTATATTATCTATGGAGGCTAGAGGTAAGGAGTATCATATCTGTGTATATGAAAAAGTGTCGGTCAAAATGCATTAAATTAGGCTGGCGCCACAGTAGCATCAGTTTTGATCTTAAAAGATACGTCAAATATAAAATCACTCTAGGTGCAGGTTTCCCTGTAATTCTTCGTTAAGCTTATATTAACTGCATTATTTTACTTTAGTCGACAATAATATAATGTTTTTAAATTCGGCATACTTCTATTCGTTTACAATTGCTACATTCACCATACTTCATACCATACCCTGTGCCTACACCAGCGCCATTGTGGAAGCATTTTGAACTGTTCTGCATCTATACTCCATAACTAAGTCGCTGACAACACTGTCAATACAATGATAATTCCAATGATAATTCTGAAGATTTTCGAATGTTAGGCAGCCTTGCAAACCAGTCATAAGCAAAATGTCTATTTGGAAACATTTTGCATCTTTTGTTTATTCTCAGGTGTAACTTAATACCAAGTTTATTTTCAATGCCGATTAGCTTTATATATGAATATTTTTTTATCACTTGATCTTAAATACAAATAAGCAGACTAACAACATAAGGGCACTAAATGGAAACTAACGTTCCGTGTTCACAAATCATTCAACTCAGCTCAAGTTGGGGCCGCAATTAATTCCTGATTGATTCACAAAGCTAGCTGGCATTCCTGCACCTCCCCCCCTTAACCCCACGCCCCCACCACCACTCCACGGCCACGTGAGCATCAGACAAAGATACGAACTTAACGTCAGCTAAGGTTTGTATAGAATTTATATCAAACTTTGCTACCTGTAGTGTACGGCCTTGCTACGGCGAATTTACTGTCTATTGTGTACTTGTTCAAATCACAAAATTATTTATTCCTAGTATAAGATTTATAGAGCGTACTTAGCCTTTGCTCAGACTTTATTAACGTAAAACTCAGCTGAGTGTAAGCTTAGCATAATCTTTCGTTTCGTTTTTATAGTCATTTGACTACTGAAATTATATTACTAAGCACATAGCTTCAACCTGTCTAAAGGCTGGGAAAGTTTCTTGAAGTTGTCATGATAATTTACTATCTGAAGCAATCTCGAGGTTCTCATTTACTATATATATAAAAATTATATTTAACGAGGGTAACAGTAAATTCTGCAGGTGTAAATAAAAAAATTCGGGATGAGTATATCCGAGGCACCTTTACAATTGCAGCTATACATGATAAAATGCAGGAAGGCCGATTACGCTGGTATTGGCATTTAATGCGTAGGGATGAACACCATAAGACGAGACGAGTCATGGATATCGATGTGGCGAAGTGAGGCAGAGGCCGCCCACTAACTACCTGGACTAGAACTGTTAACAATGACATGACGATGCTAGGCCTATAATCAATATTGACCCAAGGTCGCAAACAGTGGCGATCTAGTATCAGGAGGGCCGACCCCAAATATGCGCCAGGAGAATATATAGAGCAACAGTAAATTCAAGGTATTTAAGTATTAAAATATCAAATGTTCATTGAATTTTATACATCTAATAAACGAAAAATTAATTCAAATGTTTTAAAAATAATAGACTGAAATAAATTTTTGCTCAGAATTCGTATCAGCAAGCTGGTAACGGTCGTTCTTAGTTCGGCGTGATGTGTAGCGTTATAATCACTTAGATATTCTCAGACGTTCAGTCCCTCACGATATCTTCTCACATAGTTCTTAGCCTATCGCTGTCTTGTCAAATTATCATTCAACCCTGGTATATTTACAGCGTTTCCAGATCGACCTTTTATTCTTACTTCGTCTAGATAGTGTGAAGTTTGACCTATATTTATACGGCGGTGCATTACATATAAAAATGAATATTTCTTTAGTGGTACTTTTGATTATTTTTAGTGATTACATAGGTAGAGAAACAATTGCAAATAGCCATTAAAAATTACATTAGGATTTGAAGAAATAGTGTGTTGTGTACCACACTAATTTTGAATTTCTGTTAATTTACTCAACAAAGACATTTACCACACTATTTTCATATTTTTATTTCATGTTACAAATATTTAAAAAAATGTAAAAATCGACGATTGTCCGATTCATAAGTGTGATAATAATCCATTTCATTACTTGAATTATATTAATATATTATGTGGCTTAAATATTTTATGTACCATTAAAATGGTGACTATAAAAAATACATTAATTATATATATCATCATTTAAATAGCCTACAAAACAGCAGATAGAAAATGTAAGGGCCGAAAGCAAAAAGTTTATATCCGCTACGACAGTCATACAACACAGGTGCTTGAAAAACTCGAGTTTTGTGTAAATGAAGGAGGGTAGACACGCATATGGCGGGAGGAAGTGACGCGCATAAATCTGCGCGACGGTGGCGCCGCGGCCGGAACCGGAAGTGCCGCCGTCGCTTGCCGCATTGTGCTATCGGCCGCCGGGCCATGCGGACGTCTCTTTGTAAATGTCACTTTATAGACTCATTCAAAGATAGGACGCCCTTCGTGTTCTAAACCGCTTTTGTCACACCTTTGAGATTGGCTATTTATTCTCTGCACACTGAAGAAGCTTCAAACGTCCAACTCTAAATATAGAAAATCTTTGTATTATGTACTATGACTACATTTAAGGTTTAAATATAAACATATGCATTACATATAACAATTTTTACCAGATATTGTATATTAATATCGCCTGCGTGTTGCCTGATAGAAGGTAAATACAGCTGCTATATTTTTTAAGTAAAATGAGAGCAGGAATCCTTTTAAGGAAGAAAAAAATAAAAATTTCAAGCTTAGATTAATGGATTGGTCTCCGCTGTGCTCCAACTAGATACCGTACTACCGGTGATCACCGCCGCCCACATTCTTTTGCAACACCACAGTAATCACAGGAGCGTTGCCTGCCTTTAAGGAAGGTGTACGTGCTTTTTTTGAAGGTACCCATGTCGTATCGTCCCGGAAAAACCGCACAAGGAAGCTCATTCCACAGCTTGAAAAGCGCACTGTGGTGGGCCGCCACACATCCAGATAGTGGGGATGATATCCTAATTTGTGGCGTGTCATGCGATATATATATATTGACGACCCCTATAGCCCAGTGGTTAGTGACCCTGCCTACTGAGATAGAGGTCCCGGGTTCGAATCCCGGTAGGTGCAATCATTTATATGATGAATACGAATGTTTGTCTCTGAGTCATGGATGTTTATATGTATTTATTTATGTTTAAGTAAATATGTTGTATTAAATCAATCGTTGTCTTGTACCCTTGTGTAGTACAGGCTATACCTAGTTTGGGGCAAAATAATTTGTGTAAGACTGTCAATATTATATTATACATATTGCTTAAAATCAACACCGGGGAAACTAAAAGAGTATGATCATGGTTTCAGGTATTTAAAATAAAACGACATTTAAAACTGAAAAAATACAAAACAAAAGCGATGAACGAGTATGCAAATGTGAATGCGAGCGCGTAACGAACATCGTCAGTGTTACGGATTTCCTGTTGATTGTAAATGATAACGCACTATTTGTGGTCCCGGAGCACGATTCTCAAATTTAATTTTATTGATTGCTTTAAATTTTAGCATGGCATTACTATTGGGCCAATTGATTTAATGGAAAACCAATGATCCGTTATGTCTTTATTACTATACTGTAATCCGTGTGAATACTTTTACGATAGTGAACAGTTAGTAAAATAATAAAGATTACTAATCTACAACGTTGAAATAAACGTATTTTTACTAGCGTAAGGTCACACTGAAACTTTATTCAATTTGGCTTTAAGTAAAATATTTCTTATTAAATTACTGAATCTGCCATATGTTCAGAAATAGTAGAGCTCGTGAGAAGAACATACAAGTAACTCAACGGCCACTCTCTTCAATCAATAGAGAGAGTATTTTACAATCGCTGTAATATACAAAACAAATTAGTTTGTAAAGGGCCCTGTAGACGGTCAAATTTGTTTGTCGAATTTGTTTGTCAAACTTCATGTTTTTCATCAAACAAAAGCGCATACGATCAAACCAATAGATCAAATAAATTTGCCCATATTTCAGTTTTCTCCTTGACGTTCGTGTGTTGTTATCATCTTCTGTCGTATATAACAATGAGTAATAATACAGATAAGGCGTTTTTGGCATTGACACTAGCACTATGTATGAAGAAAAAGAAAAAAGGTCGTCGATGGTCTAGAGAGTGGTTGAAATTACGGGATAAATATACGTTGTGTTTATCCATATAATCTTTTGATTTTATTCTCCACAGCATCGGCATGTCGCGATATACGGAGATAAATTCCAAAAGAAATTCTTTTTCAGACATGTTGCCGTTATTGATTGTCGCAGTTGTGTTCTCCATGGTTTCAAGGCGATAACTGAGATATTATTTGACAAACACCGTTGCACACTATCAAACAGGTTTGCCAAACACACCGTCAATCAAAATTTCCATCAAACAGGTCAAACATTTCCATTGTTTGACAAACACGTCAAACAAGCTCGCACACTTTCAAAAAATTTGACAAACACGTTTGTCAAACAAATATTTGACAAATAATTTGACCGTTTACAGGGCCCTTAAGGTGCTGCATCCAATATATGAATTATGTTAGTTAAAAGCGTTTAATATACCAAATATTTCATTAAAAGTAATAAACAATAAACTGTATAAATATAAATTATCCTATATTTGATGAACCAACCTTTAGAGGTTGAATTCATTGTTTGTGTAAGGATGCTTCGTGAACATGATGGTCGTGATTACTGTCATAATCCAACAAATATAATATCATTAACTATAACAGGTCGACTTATCACCACAAGAAGCACCCGTCCACGAGTTGACGCATAGACCAGCCATCGTCTTCGCACATATTTGAGGGAAGGAGACGACCCGGCCCACGACGCCTCGGTAGAATACAAATTCTAACAAATAATATAATATCGAAGGTAAAAACTAACTACTCGTAAAATAGCTGAACTATTTATCAACACAAGTTCGCACCAGCTCCAATATTTATGAAGGCAACTTTGGGCTCAGCCATCATCAATCACAAAGTTATAAATAAAACAATAAAAGGTAAAAACTTACTCACTTCTGAGGGTCGGTTACTTTCCTCCCGAGCGCAATATTGGATAGGAAAACCCACTTATTGGAATAATATGTAGATTGCAATAACATTAGATATTATATTGTGAGGGATAGCCCAGCTCTTTGCGGTGGTTTTCGTAAATATAACCATGGCTCCCAATTTTTTTTTTAATGATACTCGTATTATGAAGTAATAGTGTGAGCACGTCTAACACTTGATGGCAAGTGACTCGACTTCACAATACCATAAAGTGCAGCTTAGGATCGTTGTAAGCCGCCATAATCAAATCAAAATCACTTCATTCATTACTTTCCAAAATACTATCTTCGCGTCTCAATAAGGCTACTGGAAACCCAAGCGCTGGCAGCTATTTCGGTCAACGGATCAGCCTTGCTATCCAACGCGGTAATGCTGCCAGTATTCTTGGTACGCTTCCACGTAATGATAGTTTTAATTTTATGTAGTATTGTAAATATAGTTATAAGATTTGTTTTGTTTGAATAATAAATATACTTTATTCATGTAGGTTAAGGAGATGACACTTATGAATGTCAAAAAAAAATTTTTCTCATTGAATCTACCGCTACTTCGTAAAGGGTTGAGCTAATGAGAAGAAATAGCAAGAAACGCATTGCCACTCTTTAAAATCCAGATTTACAATTTCATTGTTTTACAAATCATTTAAATTATAATATAATATGTAAACTGATGCAACAAACATACTCAAACGTCAAATAGTCAATGCCTTACACGAGTAAGTCAAAAAATGTTTCTGAGCTGCAACGTAGTTGCGCTCGTCACCTTGAGACATAAGATCTCAGCAGCTTTTTATGTCACTAGCTCCGGCGCCGTTCAAATCTAATTTAAACATTTACACAAATATTATAATCCTATCTAATTTAATGTGATGCAATGGTGTTTTTTTGTTCTCCAAAGGGTTCAAATCCAAACCTTTTTGGTACATATTAGATCGAAATATTAAAAAATATATTTAATATATTCTGAAATCTGACTTCTTAGCAGTTTTTTATTGTAGTGAAATTTCGTCCTTAGACACGTTGGACACTTTTGTAATGTCGAATAAGCATTAATATCGCGTAATTGTTTCCGCACCGTTATTGAAAGTATATAGGTATAGGGCACAAGTGATATCCCGGATAATCCCGGCAAACTTTGATTTGCCATTTATATTAAGTACCCTGCGTCCGTTCTTTGTATGATTTGTCAAATGTAATGAAAGATATTGACTGAATTATTTTTATTGCGAATACACAGGTAAGTCAAAAAAATATAGGTTGCGGTTTTGTAATCACCATCATATAAGTATAATTAACTAAAACCTTCTCCGAATAAGTATTATTCCGATCAGTTCAGTAGATTTACTGCAAAAAACTGGCTCTCCATTTATTATTCAGTATAGATAGAGCGAATACAACGACAAACTTTTTTTGTTTGAAATAATGCCAACGACTGTTCTGTGTAGTATAATATACTATACCTTCATGCATTACAAACACAATAATGTTATATTTATTTCTTTACACTCACTGCATATAACTTAACATACATAAAATATTACTTACTAGTTACATAATAGCTTATTTTTGACAGATTTCCAATAATTTTAATAAAATCAAATAACAGTGTTGCAGTGAGATTAATAAGGGCTGATCCGACACTAGTGAAAACTGTATATTCGGGGTCAGTGATTCCTCGACAAATTAAGAACTCAGTAATGCAATAAAGTAATGAAAAATGAAATGTGTGTGTGTATGTGTCTGTGTGTGCATGTATAATTCTTGGTAAGGAAGCTACAATAGACTTACCGTTTTTGAATAAGATTATTGCTTCAAATAGGTGTTAGTTTTCGTTTTTAACCGATTTCAAAAAAGAGGAGGTTCTCTATTTAATTGAGATTTTGTAATTCTTTTTTAGTTTGGTGCAGAATGTTTGCCATTTGGTCACATAAAAAATTGGCATAGTTCAGCCCAGTAATTTTCATTTTATGAATACTTATGTTAACATGGATTATGTAATTATTGTTTGTGTACGGCCATTTTAGGAGTATTCATTTAGGTTGTTTAAATATTATTATGATTAACCCGTGTACTAATAAACATTCTTCACGATCTTTCACTGTCTCACAAGAACGTGAAATAGAGTTTTGAGCAACATTTTTTCGGAGTCCATTACTTTTTTCCGTCCCGTTTCTTGGGATCTATATTGTTTAAGGCACGTAGCACCTTTCGTAGGATTACCTACAGCAAGTTAAAAATTAATATTTGACAGTAAGAAACGAGTTATAGTTTTCCTTATTTAATCTGGAAAAAACATACTGTAGTTTACAGAATAGTCTATTTCAGACACTATAGAAAAAAATAAAAATCACTACGTTTAAAAAACCGGCTTCAAAGAGTAAAATACTTATATAAAATAACTTAATAAAGATTTAGTTTAAAAATAATGCATAACTAATACCTTTAATATTAATAAAATAAGTACTTACTATTTTATTAATATTATTTGTATATGCTACCAATTGATAGGTTTGAACTCGGTGCCAACACAAATGTAATAATAGCAGGTACCTACACTTGCCACGCGTGACTTTAAGTGGGATAGCTTTGTCTAGAACCAAACAACCCAATCGGCAGACACTTGCGGGCAGACGTTGTTTATAATATTATGTTTTATTTTCTTTAGGGCATGGCACCGAATGAAATCTTATCAATAGCTAGCATATAGAAATAATAGTAGATATTTTATTAATATTAAAGGTATTAGGTTTGCAAAGGAGGTGTATTAAATATTTATTAAGTTATTTTATACTTTTTAATTTTTGAAGTCGGTTTTTTTAAACGTAGTTTTTTTACTTCAAAATATCTTGAGGTGTACTGCAAGAACCCAGAACTTGGGATTCCGTGTAAAATTGGGGCATTCTGACATTCGACAGGAATTTGTTAGAAGCGTCAAGATTGTTGGTTAATTTTATTTTAGTTACGAATAGGTTTATACAGTTAGGTAGCTAGTGAAATTACTGGGCAAATGAGACTTAACATCTTATGTCTCAAGGTGACGAGCGCAGTTGTTGTTTTGCGGTTTTTCAAGAATCCTGAGCGGCACTGCATTGTAATGGACAGGGTGTATCAACGTCCTGCTCGTCTCGTTCCTTATTTTCATACCCATTATGGCTTTTTATATTATGTGAAAGTATTGTTATTATATTACCTAGAATTAAAATTTAGTTCCTATAAAATAATGAAATTTCTGTACTTACTTTGATTTGAGTCGACTTTGAATATAAACTGTAGTTTTGCGTGTTTGTGATGTAATTCAAATTATTTCCGTACAAGGCACTATAAAAAGACATAATATGTATTAACATTATAAAGTAGGTACTGTGAAGGTAAAGTAAAGTTTAGAGTGAAATTATTTTAGTACGAAAAGAAAGAACGAGAATGAAAAAAAACAGAGAGAGCAAAACTACAATGATCACAAAAATTGAATAATTATATGGTGGTGATTAGTGCCTTTCCTAGTGGGCTTGAGGTCCCGGTTTCGAATCCAAATATTTCGATACAAATATTTATAAGAGGAATTATAACAATAAAAAACTTATATGTTAAGTTACATTTTTGATAATATTTAATTAACTCGACGTTTCATGAGATTTGTAAGTCACCTGGCGAAGAACGAGTGAAAATGTACACGAAAAGACCTAATGTAAATAATAGATCTAAAATACCTTTGTACAATTTAAAATTATTTAATTTAAAAAATATATAGTTTATGATAAAGTATGTCAATAGAAATTGCATAAAAAATGCATGAGTTAAAAGTTCAAGCCAAATTTATTTGATTCAAAAGTTAACAACACACGCACACCTAATAATATTATTTATTGATAGATTCGAACGAAGGGTGTTGGTTTTTTGTTCATAATTTATGGCGCTACTGATATCGATAGCTAGGAGCGATATCATGAAATATTAAACGCATTACAAGTGGCATATAGGCCACAAGATGAGGTAAAAAAAACGTTTATATGGTGTCAATAACGTGGACATGATAAAAAATACTGAAATTTGTAAAATGATGAATATCTATATAATAAATAAATAATTGTTTAAAATGTCATATAAAATGTGTCTATTTAGAAAATGTATTAAAAATACGGCCGAATAATATTTTGTTTTTAATTTCATATTGTTAATTACTATTATTCATTCAATTGTTGCTTGTACCTATTTAATACAAAAGTATTAATATGATACAAATATGTTTAAATCAAATATAAAAGTAAAATGTGTTTTTATATTAAATGAAAACATCCCATAAAACAAGCATAAAACACTTTTTTTTTAATCGACTTCAAAAAAGGAGGAGGTTCTCAATTCGTCGGTATGTTTTTTTTATGTTTGTAACTTCAAAACTTTCGACTGGATGAACCGGTTTTGATAATTATTTTTTGATTTCTTCTGCTTCCCGTATGGTTCTATTGTAATTTGGTCCAGATCTGACTATGGCATCCATGAGAAAACCATAATAGTCCTAAATTTGCAATACGCATGTGGACGACAAATTTACGAATATCTCAATATCGCGCCAATTTTTTTATTGGAAAGGATATACATGAAAGGTAGTTTGGTGAGAGTTTGTGTGTAGGTTCTGATAATAGAATCCAAGACAAAGTAACGGAACTCTTCAATTATTAGGAGCAAATTAACGATACTCGACCGAATCTTTTTTTTGCTATTAGGATATTTAAGTCATCAACCGTAACATAGTTATGGTCAAGTAATTGTCGTAGTCGAATATGATGATCAATAGAACTCCTTAACGACTTTTTTTTTATATGGAATAGGAGGACAAACGAGCGTACTGGTCACGTGGTGTTAAGTGATCACCGCCGCCCACACTCTCTTGCAACACCAGAGGAATCACAAGAGCGTTGCCGGCCTTTTCTTGAAGGTACCCATGTCGTATCGTCCCGGAAACACCGCACAAGGAAGCTCATTCCACAGCTTTGTAGTACGAGGAAGAAAGCTCCTTAAAACCGCACTGTGGAGGACCGCCACACATCCAGATGGTGGGGATGATATCCTAACTTGTGGCGTGTCGTGTGAAGGTGAAATTCGGCGGCAGGAATCAGGTTGAACAGCTCTTCGGAACACTCCCCGTGATAAATGCGGTAGAAGACACACAACGATTCGAGCTGCTCTGCGTTGCACGCGGTCAAATGGATCAAGCTGATACTGGGGTGTGCCAGACCAGAGATGACAGCAATACTCCATGTGAGGCCGGACCTGCGCTTTGTAGAGCGCTAGAATGTGGGCCGGCTTGAAGTATTGCCGTGCTCTATTTATGACGCCCAGTTTCTTCGAAGCCGATTTGGCTTTGCCCTCCAGATGGCCACAGAATTGGCAATCGCTCGAGATTTCGAGACCTAGTATTCCGATACTAGGCGAAGCTTTAAGGGAAGTGTTCTCGAAGAGCGGTGATACGGCAAATGGGGTTTTTTTTAGTGGTAAACGCGCAAACTTGAGTCCAGACTCAAGAAGGCATTGAATTAGTTAATTTTATTAATTAAATTGGACAAGGTTTAACTTATCCCATTCCGCAACCTTCTGGAGAGAGGACTCCATAGAAGACACAAGTTTCCCTCGGCACTGGTCGACGTTTTCCCGAGAGAGACCTGCATGGCCCGTATATTACGGCATCACCAGTGCTGTCGTCTGCATAGCAATGTATGTTGGCGGTGTCCAACATATCATTGATATGCAGAAGAAACAGCGTGGGAGATAGCACACAGCCTTGGGGCACTCCAGCATTCACGGGCTTGGGATTCGAGCAATAACCGTCGACAACAACCTGTATGCTGCGCCCAGTGAGGAAGCTGGAGGTCCACTTGCATAAGCTCTCGGGAAGCCCAAATGATGGAAGTTTTGCGAGGAGCGCCTTGTGCCATACACGATCAAAGGCCTTCCTGACGTCCAATGAAAACAGAGCTCGCCGAACAGTTTTTTGTCGGAACTGTACTTCAGGAATGGAGCTCTGACACCGCGGGATGGTCGGCGGTGTTTTTCCGTTGTCGTCAAGAGTCGAGTTGGAGGCAAAAAGAGTGCACAGGAGATCGGCTTTTTCCTTTGCCGTATCGGCCAGGGTGTCATTCCTCATGTGCAACGGCGGCATGGACGGCTGGTTGAAATTACCAAGAGCAGCTTTCGACAACGACCAGAACTTGCGTGGTCCGGTCGGGTAACTGGAAAGCTGCTCGCAAATTTTTACGACGTGCTTCGATTTCGCACGGGCGATTTGCCGCTTAAAAAATCTGGAGGCACGGTTATATTTCCTCTTCAGAACTTTGCAGTTCGGATCCTTTGAGCCCAGCGCCGCAACCCAAGTTCGATACGCCTGTTTTTTGCAGTCAGATGCTGCTTTAACTGACGCATCGAACCAGGGCTGTTATCCGCCAACGATCGGTACTACAGAGCTTGGTATAAAAATATCCATGCCCTGCAGTATCACATCGGCTACATCGGCGCAGGCACTAGGATCATCCGAAGGGAAACAAACCCTGCCCCAAGGGTAGGATGCAAAAATGGAACGCATCCTATCCCAATCTGCTGACTTGTAGTGCCAAACGCGGCGGGTCGCTGGTGGTCTGTGACGTTGGCGTCGGATAGGCACTACACACCTGACCAGGCAATGGTCGGACGATCCGAGAGGGGCGTCGACAGAGACCTGGTAACCATCGTGATGTGTAGTCAGCAGAAGATCTAATAAGGGTGGCATGTGGGTATCCCCATTCGGGAGCCGCGTTGGCGACTCAACCAATTGGGACAGACCATACGCCAATGCAAAATTATGCACAGATCGCCCTGCGTAGTCTGTAGTACGTGATCCAAGCCATTCGGCATTGTGCCCGTTGAAATCACCCAAGACTACGATTTCTGTGGAGGGGATCTGAGACGTCATCAAATGCCGCTTGAACGCAGCCCATGAGGTGATCCGTTTCTCCGTTACCACTATGGGACCTGTAGACACACGCATAGATGTGGACGCGGTCCTCTAAATCTACGCGGAGCCAGAGAGTAGACAGATCCCTACCCTCAAAATTGCCGAGACGCCGACAGCAGATATCCTCCCTTACGTAGAACCCATACCCCGGCATGAGGCTCAATTTTGTACCCGGGGTCCGTTAAATATGACGTATCGCTAGGTGGAGATATCTGCGTCTCCGTAAGGAAACACAAGGCCGGCTGTGCCGTCTCAAGGTGGTAGTGGACGGCGTTTAAGTTGGAGTGAATTCCCCGGATGTTACAAAAGTCCACATTAAGCGTGGAGCGGGGTGCCGTGGTGTTGCTGCCCTATTTGTCCTTAGATATGCGCGGTACTGTGCCCTCCCCAGAATACGAGGGGCAGCCCGAGCGAGAATGCTCGGAGAGGGATTTTCCGACTCTGGTAGATCCGGTACCCTCCTGGGGTAATATCTTTTTAAGGACCGCTCTCATATTTTTGCTGGGGGTGATGGGGAGGGGTAGGGGGGAAGGGATGGCCTCCGGTCCTTGACACTAACCTATGAGAAACATAGCGGCACTAGGCCGCTACTTCACGCCGGTATTCTGTGCGAGTGTGGTAAGTAACCCGGACGAGTCTGGCCCGATTGTGCTGACGTCATAAGACGGCAGCGTGACTCTCCCACTTTGAAAAAGCCCGTAGTCGCCTCTTACGACACCCTTGGACCTGGGACTACCCTATTCTTTTTACCCCCCGGGGCAGCACAGGGCTTACAGTAAGGGTACGATCTGTGGCAGAATTTCTAAGTGTCTAATCAAATTGGAAAGCGCTTACGTTGATTGCTGCATTGAAAAATTAAGTTTATAGACAAATTGTTAGTTGTGTACTTCAAATTCACTAAAAAAAAATTAAAAAATAACAAATAAACAACCCACTTCAAAAACACTATTCCAAAACTATAGATATAATATGCACTAAGAAATATAAAAATATTTGCGTATTTTTATACAATCTAATTAATTAATCGAATTCTACTTACGATTATTGTAATTGTTGGAGTCGGTTGCTTTTTCGTTAAAATTTTTTTCCTTACTCACCTGATCTTTAAATTACATTTTGAGGAAATATCAGCTATAATCCTCTTATTGTTAATTAATTAAAACTACTGGCTCATTTAAATAATTATAGTTAGTTAAGAATACATTACTCAAATAAAAAACCTAGAAAAAATAGTATTTAGATTACACATGTAGTGTTTATTTTATTACAGAACAACTAACGTTTAAAATGTCTTATCCACACAATACGAACAAAATGAATGCCAAGTCCACAACTCCAAGTTGCAACCGCAGTACTATCTCGTTTACGAATCACACAAAAGTTTATTCGTTTGCTTTTATCACAAGAAGAGAGGGAGCGTTACAGAAAATGATTTATATAGTTTATCATAAATATATCATTTCTGCTTTCTGATTCGAGAACAAGTATTTTAGTTAGATTTATACTTTTAATAGTTGTTTAAAAGGTTTTTGCATTGCAGAATTTGCGGTACTAAGTAGATATATATTTGTGATGGCTAATTTGAGTATCTATTATTTTTTGTATGGAAAAGGAAGATAAACAAGTGTACGGGTCGTCACCTGGTGTTAAATGATCACCGCCACCCACATTCTTTTGAAACACCAGAGGAATCACAGGAGCGTTGAAGACCTTTAAGGATGGAACGTTTTGACTGATGGATGGTCGCTATTATTTTCTTTTTAGATAGGTATCTATATACATACAAATAGTATATTTTTCAACGAGACAAGAAAGTTATGATTTCTAAATCTTACACGAGATGACAAGTCCAGGGCACACCCGACTAGTTGGAGTAGCATTACCCCCTTAGTGATACATTTTCTTTAAACAAGGAAAATAAAATAAAATTAGTACAATTTTGACGATTAAATTGTAAATTAAAAAGAAATGAACGCAGAGCTATTGGAATTACTGTACCAATGCTTTGTAATCAATTTACGGTATGTGACAAAAAAAAAATCACGAAAAACTGTTCCAGTATTCTTTTTACGCCCTTTAAAATATGTACAATATTATATTCAAGTAATGATAACTACTATTAAATAAACTAAGATTAATAGAAACATGGTGAATGGAGTTTTGCACTCTAAACACTCATGTACGGAAGTGAAAGTTGGGTATGGCAGAAGAAACATAAAAGCAGATTAAATGCAGTTGAGATGAGAGCGTTGAGAAGTGTGATAGGAGTTAAACTGAGTGACAGGATTAAAAATAGTGAGAAAAGGAAACGTTGTGGTCTGAAAGAAGATGTTGTGACAAAAATTGAGAAACGTATGCTGAGATGGTTTGAACATGTCGAGAGAATGAATGAAGAACGATTGACGAAGAAAGTGTATAAGGCCAGTATGAATGAAAGTGTTGGAAGGGGTAGACCTAGGCGGACGTTTCGAGATCAAATCAGACGTCTTGAAAAAAGGCCAGGTCAAGAGTAACCTAAGCCGAGGAGCATGTATGAAAGGAATAATGAAAGTGGATGAAGCGAAACAAGTATGTAAGGATCGTAGCAAGTGGAAAGAAGTGGTCTCTGCCTACCCCTACGGGATTGAGGCGTGATTATATATTGTTATATTATATCATATATTATTATATATTATAATAGACTCTTCAAGGGGTATTATTTGCCCGTAGTTCAGTAAACGATTACTTCATTACAATATGTTAACACACACAGACACGCGCGCACGCACGCACTAATTTGTACTATATATTTCATGAATGAAATAATGCCGTCAACAGCTAAGAAAGAGTGGAGCTTCCTGGCACAAGTACTCATTTTATCAATATGCTTAAAAGGAGATATTTGCCATATTTGTGATGGAGAATGTGTAATTTTAAAGAGCCTTTTGCACTGCCTCATCTCTCTCAGAGCGCCATTTATTTTCAATGCGGTAGTAGTGATTTTATTGACATCAAAAAGATTTCTGAAGGAACTTACATGTTTCAAAAATAAATCACTGTTTATGACCAACTAACATTAAGCTCAGTTATGAATTATAACCTCATTAAACATCACCACTTATCCTCTACTAGTGTGCGTGTGTGTGTAACCAAGTGCTATTTAAGTTTACTACAGTCGGAGTGAACGTTAAAATGAAATACAATTGCTCGTATTCCCTCTCAGCCCGGTACGACTTGGCAACTATGCGTTATCAAGCTTACACATTGGTGGATTTGAATAGAACTCCTTCCGGCGGCGAACAAGTTGCTGTGAATTAACTGCTAATTAAAGTTGCTACATACTTTCCTATTGTTGCCATAATACGCGCACGCAACTGGAATCATATTTACTACTGTATTACTGTTGGCCTAACTTTATTAACTTTATGATTGCTAAGTTTTATTGTTAATTTTTTTATAATTGACTTTAACAAAATACTTACTTACTTCGGCTGTAAGCCTTTGTGAATCACATAGCTTCGATTTTGTATCATTTTATCCAAAGCCTCATAGCTTTAATTGTGTTATTTAACACAAATAAAATTTGAAAACAAAACTTTATGAACGATGCGGGACTCGAACACAGGACCTCTCGCGTTCCATGCGAGTCCTCTGCCAACTGAGCTAACCGTTCGAGTGACGTATCGTCATAAAATCTTGTATGCTTTGTTCAACTCTCAGGTTGTGGCTTCATCTACAGGATCTACTTTACAGTTGATAACCTGCTCAACCCCAATATTTCCATATTAGCAAATTGACTAGAGAAGTCCCGCATCGTTTATAAGATTTTGTTTTCAAATTTTATTTGTGTATTAATCCTAGAAAAGAGGGTTATCACTTTAAAAACATAACAAAGTGTGTTAATTTCCAAAATCTCATCAGGTCTTTTATTACCATGTTTCCAACTCTTCCTAGGTTTGGTGTTAGGCATTTACATATAGATTAACATAATATATAACCTCAAAGAATTGTGTCTTGTCACGGTGCCCCCGGTTCGATCCTCATCCGCAACATTGTGTTTTCTCTTTTCAAATGCATATGTGGGTTTATTCGGCGCTTTATATGATAAGCAATTATTTTTATTATGATTCCTTCATCCCCAGCGTTACAATTCAACATGGGCTGCGTAGTAACACATGATATTATCAGGTTTACCATCCATAAAAAAAACTTCACAATTATACTGACAGTTAATTAATGATGATGCAATTTTAGAGATTTTTTATTTTAAAGAAAAATAAAGTGTTAAAAAAATTGCAAACATTTTTGTAGCAAATGCGATTATGAAGCTTGCACTTTTGAATTTTCTAAGCTATTTAAAATTTCATGATAATTCATTATATTTTAATAGTCAGTTACGCAATTATCACAATTGACAGTAAACATTGTTGTTAAAAAGTAGAAATCATGAATTCGAAAACAAAAAAAATATTGGTACGTAGCGGGCGAGAATTAACAGGAGGCTCCGTTGTACATAACGTCAGCAGGCAGTCGTTAGTTTAATTGTTATGTAAAGTTTTTCTAGAATTGACGTCACTAATATGGCGGCTTGTCCTTGTGTACACATGCGTATTACTCTTTAGTGTAGTCTCAGAGCACTTAGGGCATTCTACCATCAGATGAACCTCACTTAAAAATTTGCCGAAGACTTCAACATTAAAATGATTTATTTCCAATTATTCGTAATTGTCTGTAAACAAAGTTTATCCCGGCATATTTTTCGAGACATGTTTAGCAAGAGGTTCACGCCTCGCGCCATAAATTCACCGCTAGCCTGATTTACAGCCTCCGGCAACACTCGTATGTTTGATTTGGACTCGTAAATTGAGATCAGCTATTGTCACCTACTATTTATGTTACAATAAATTTTGCCAAAAATAAAAATAGGTACCGATCATTGTTTATATGCCAAAGACCAATGATGACATAAAATTTTATATATGTCAAAGGGAAATGATAATAACAAAGATTTCGTCAATTCCCTAAGTTAGTTGATCAAATCACGGAGTATGTTTAAAGAACAACATGATTTTATCATTTCTCTAAACAAATCTATTGATTTGATCAAATGCCGGGGTTGGTTCCGTGAAATGACAATGAGTAACGCGAGTAGAAGAACTTAGGATGATAAAGTGCGCGAAGCGAGCATCAGACTTGAGTCATACCTTGACTCGGACAGGTTAGGTGGACCGGTGGTTTTGCTTTTAATAATATGGCTTCTACTTGACCTTTAGAAAAACCTTTATCTGTTTTGAGGTTAGGTTACATAAATTCGATTTTCAAGAGACTGGTGCGTTACCATTTACTGGGAGTGGGGGAGTGAGCCAGGGGACAGAGAACAGAGGACATCTCACTCCCTCCCCCTTCGCCTCTCACCCCCCTCCACCTGCGACACGATACTTAATTCTTACCAAGTTATGTCTAAGTCTTACCAAATAAACCTTATAAATACCAAAGAAAATCCTTTTTGTCATTTCGCGGATCCAACTCTGGGTTTTGGTCTAATCACTAGATTTGTCTAGAGAAATGATAAATTCGTGTTGTTATTTTAACATCTTCCGAGATTTGACCAAATCACTGTTTTTATCATATCCCTGCGACTTATACATACTTGGTAAAACACGAATATAGGTTGATGTAATAAGTAACTGGTGTTTGCTTATATTTTTTTATATATACTTGAAAAACATGTTAGTATTTACCAGAATGGCTTTATGGTGGAAAGTCGAGGTATAAATGGTAGGTCGACTTGCAAAAACTTGGTCTATTTTTCAGAATTATTAATAGGCGCGGCTGGTAAGAGGAAAAGGGTAGATGTTATCTACACTGATTTAAGTAAAGCTTTCGATCTAGTGCCAATTTCCATCTTGATCTTGAAGTTATCCGTATATGGCACTGCTGGACTTTTTAAATTCATACCTTACTGACAAATGTTTTTACGTAGTAATTAATAGATTTGAATTTGTAAAATATGAAATAACATCAGGAGTACCCCAAGGATTGCATTTAGGTCCCCTCCTACTTAAAATATTTATCAACGACGTTCCAAACTGCCTGAAATATTGCCCACCATTGATGTTTGCTGAGGATCTAAAAATTCTTAAGATCAATGGTCCCGATGATGTTAACACCTTGCAGGCACACCTGGTTGCAGGTTGTCAATATTTTGGAATACGGGAGTACCGTCTGGAGAACAGACTATGCTTGCCATTGTCTCAGAACTGAAAGAATCCAGAAGCATTTTCTTTACTACTTAGTTTTCTCAATTCTGGAAGACTGAAGGGACATAATCAATTTACTTTTCTCATATAAAAGTATTAACAGGGTTTATGGTAACTCCTTTCTTGTATCTATGTTTAATTTTGGAATGACAATTTCACACATATTTTCGCATGCGGTATTACCAATAGCTACGTTTAATTACGATAAACGTTTTCTATAAGTTCCTACAGACACTGTTGAGTAGACAAGCTCGTTAGTAATAAAAATTGTGAAATATGCCACAAAACATTGAACCCAAACTCAGAAATATGACATAGTATGGTTCCTCTTTTGTTACCACAAAACTATTAGACATACCAACGCTGAAATTTTCAATTCAAAAGCGTGCACTTAATGGTTTTTTAAATATAGCAGAGAATGGTGCGGCTTCACACGTCCGTGAACAATGGCACGGAAAGGGGAAAATATAATTTATTTTCGAGTTAAATCTTTTGTAGAAATAATATGACGTTTCTATTTGAAGTTGGCAAATGATTTATTGGTTGCCTCGTTGCGGTTTCGCTTTCGATACAATCCGTTCAATTGGAGGCGTTCGCGGTATCACAATCGCTTATAATATTTATGTTTCAATTTACCCTTTGGGAAACTCTTTGTAATTCATAATTCACAATACATTAGAAGTAAGCGTGGTTTTATTATCAATACATGAACAATGCATGCTTGACGATAGGTGATTTCCAGCCTTTGCAATTATTATGCGCCCGCGAGATTCAGCTATTGCCGACGAAAAGTGCAATGTTGTAATTAATTATTCAAACATTCCTACCATACACAAAATTATTGAACTACATTTTTTTTTCCTATAGGGCAAATAGTAATATACCTAGTTATTATGATGTTGCTCACTTGCATTTGAATTTAGCCTTAACTTAGTATAAACTAATAGGTTATACTACTTTAACTTAAACTGCTGGATTAAATTAAGAATGTGTCCATTACCTCAATTCTTAATGTCTCTATTAAGGAGAAGTCACTTTGTTCATGTGTCTTTTATAATATCACTATTTTTATATTGTATTACATCTTATATTCTATTCACTAGGACTACACTAACTCAGATGGTTTTGTTAGTTTTATTCTTCTTACTATATCAAGGAGTGTTATCAAGGGGCTGGATTGCCTCGAAATTCACGTGATGGTGAAGTGTATTTTGACGAGCTTCAGCGTATTTTTCAATAACTTTGTCAACGAACTCAATATTAAAAATGTATCGAGATTCAGAAACTGCCGACCAAAAGCGAAATATTAGAAAAAATTAATGAAATATTCCAACCATACAGAAAATATTTTAACTACAAAAAAAGCGCATACTCCTTCCTTAAAGGCCTGCAACGCTCCTGTGATTCCTCTGGTGTTGCTAGAGATTGTGGGCGGCGGTCATCACTTAACACCAGGTGACCCGTACGCTCGTTTGTCCTCCTATTCCATAAAAAAAAAACTACAAATATGCAGACACGTAAAAATATAGTGCCCAGAGGAAGACAAACTGCGGGTTCCCTATGATTGATAAGATGTCAATTATTTTACTCGAGTAAAAGGCAATCAAGCATTGCTGTTGTATCTAAATATCAAAAAAACTAGTTGAGTTCAAAAACAATTTTTTACTTATCGATGTACAAATAACCAAGCTTTTTCAGATTCATGGATTCTCTAACAAAAAACCATTCTGAGATAAGCCTAATGAAGTTTTATCCCCAAAGTATAGGTTTAAAGAAATAAGTTTTCTGGTCGTGATTTCTTCCTCTGGCTTCTTATTCTTGGTGCTCTTCAACTGGATTTCTATCCCTGTGTAATGCAGGTGAAGAGATACCATTCCTGACACTTCCACTTAGTTTGTTAATTTGAGCAGACTGTGTGCATGCTAATATTTCCTGTACATGAACAAAATATTAATGTGAAACATATCACATACTAAATATAAATTGCGAAAAGCATGAAAACAAAATGTGAAATGTATTCAAAAACAACGTAAAAGTACGACTTTTAAACGGCATTTTTCCAGTTGCTACTTCAAGCTCGATACAGGAGTTTTACTTTCAATGGAAAGTCGAATGGGAAACTCCATTGCGATGCTAATTTAAAAACTTGTTTTCAATCCGCAATGCTCTCACGGTGCACTGAGCGCTTGAAAACTGTGTGTCGAGACTCGAGAATCTGTATAGAATCAAGATGTGATAAACAGTTACAAACATGAAATGGTTTCATATTTCTGGGTATTTTCTGTTCAACTGTTTGTAAATATAGATCAAATTTTTGTTATTCATGGTAATGCATAGGTGGTGGGAATGTGAATAATTTCCGACCATTCTCTTACGGTGAAGGAAATCATCGTAAGGAAACCTACCCACATCTTCGGAGGAAATTAAAGGTTGTGGGTGAAGTTTAAATCGTATTGGGCCGTGGTTGAATAAGAACTACGAGCTCAAGAGAGCTTGAAATCATGGTAATTATGTGCATTATGAGACGCCAATTTGCAAAAAATATCCCATGAAAAAAATACCTACCTATAAAGCATTTATTAATTGTATAAGTCACGGACTAGTAAAAAAGAAGGAATCCGCGCAGTGATATTAGCAAATGAAGCACCTTTATGTTAGTGCGGTTACGGGGTATACCAGTTACACAATTTTTTCTCCCTTAAATAATCATATATCCACAAATACTTTTAAATTAATGTTTTTACACTTTTTTTTAACGCACGACGGCATTTTTAAAATATTTTATTGCAACGCAAACTGATCTGTCATAGACGATGGCAAATCTCATAATGGCGGATGATCGGCTTGTATTAGTGTATTGTATGCGTGGGGCTATGTATTTACACGTTTACCGGCTTGTTTTGGTGCCTCACTGTTATATAAGGTAACACGGAGTCCTTATTTTTTTACTCGTCTGTGGTATTATTATTAATTATTCCTAAGTCAATCGTGCAGGATTGCACTATCTGATACTTTTTGTCTCGTACCCTCACTTTTTGGAGTCATATAACTTCTGCTGTATTCTCGAACCGATAATACTTTTTTTATGAAAGTCATGGACGAGACGAGCAGGATATTTAGCTGATGGGTAATTGATACTCCCTGCTTATTACAATGCAGTGCTGCTCAGGTTTCTTGAAAAACCCAAAAATTTCGGTCGGCACTACAATTGCGCTCGTCACCATAAGACATAAGATAAGGCTCATTTGCCCAGTAATTTCACTAGCTACGGCGCCCTTCAGTTACACAATAAATTTTACACTGATTCACGGCCGAAATTGGCGCCTTAGTGGTACCCAAAATCTAGCCGGCATCCTATGCAAAGAAGCCTTCCACTGACTTACGGAGTCTAGAACTTACTCACTTGTCAGAGGCCAGTAACTCTCCTCTTATCTCTGGTATTACTGCAGTTCATGGTCGGCTAGTTTTCCACCAGGTGTGCAAAGTACCTACCTGTTTTCCCTCCCAAATATAATACACGCAAGTAGCTCCTAAGATCAACTGTGCTGGTTTCAGTGTTGCAAGAGAAAGCTTTGGTTTGTCAATAATTATTAATTATTATTTTTTGAAGTTATAATTCCTTAGACACGTTATGAAAAAATAATGAGAGTGTAATATTAAGATGCGCGCGCATCACTGTAACACAAAAGTAACAGGTTGAAGTTGGTTCCTAAAATATTCTGACATTTGCGTCATTCGTTATTTTTTCTGTTTCTATGTCCATTATTAGGACAGGCAAAGGGTTCAAGCCCAGACATCCGTATTCATTATTTTATAAGTAATTGTCAAAGCCGTATTTGCAAGATTTTTACAAAATTTATGAAATCTGCAAACAACCTAAAAATATCTATATGACTTGCATATTGCACTGAAATCACCAAACAATAAAACTGGAAGAGTTAAATTATTTCCTAACATAAACAATATTATGTTAAATATTTATTTCAAAGCAACCGGCTATGTAACTGCCGGGACAATGTCACGCAGTCGTCCCGAAAATTAAAGGATTCCCTCCGTCCAAAACAAATACGCTAATGTTTTTATATTTTATTTTTGTTAAATAAAAGTAAAGGTAAAACGGTCCGCAGGTGGGAATTTAAATAATCTGACAGGGATTAAAAGGAAAAATATCAGCTTTTGACCGTCGCGGCCAGATTATACATATTACATTGTGTTACATCTGAATGTAGGTTTTATAATTTAAATGAGGGGAGGGAAAACCGCACAGGTAATTACCGTGTTTTATATTTTTTTGAAGCACTTCCGAATTGTTATGAAATTTTTATACAATCAGTTTATCTATACATACAGAGGACCTGTATAGCCGAGTGGTTAGGGACCTTACATACTAAGCTAGAGTTCCCGGGTTCGAATCCCGAGTTTCCGAGAGATTTCCGAGTCATGGATATTTAAATGTATTTATGTATGTTTATATGTATGTTGATATGTATTTATGTTTGTTTAAGTAAGTACGAGTATATTGTATGAAATATATCGTTGTCTTGTAACCCATAACACAGGCTATATATGCTTAATTTGGGGCAAGATAATTTGTGTAAAAAGTGTGTCAATATTATGATTTACTATACATGTATTTGAGTTGGCATATTACTTTACTTTTACGATTTTTATTCAGACAAATTACATGATGCACACAAATTATCATCGACCATAACTAAAGCAAATGGATACCGATATCTTCGTCTGCTTGCTCTTTCAAAAGGACTACTCCATGTATTGCAATTATTTTGGATCAATGGTCAATCTACTCCAGAGTAGTCCTAGTACTGTTAAATTTATCTTGTCTTCCCGTATTATTTTGAACATTTCCTCGTTTTCGCCTATAATATTCTGGATACGATCACATTGTTTTTTTTGTTTTATAGTGGATTTTTCTTCTCTTTATCTACTTTTCTCTCTCCGACCATGCTTCTGTCCATAGCAGATTGGCAGACTTAAATTTTTTTAAGATGATTGTTTGTTTCTTTTGTTAGAGACATCATGTCAAGAAGTCGAATAATTTGGCATTGAATTATAATGGAAATAGCAGCACCAATAAAAACTTGTTTTTGTCAGTTATCAATGATAGCCGTGATATATTTTATATACCACGCTATCGAGCAAACTTAGGGTCATTTTCACCACAACTACGACTGCTTAGGCAATACAATGATATAAATAGAAAAATAGAGAACTTAGATATATTTGCCAATAGTCCACAGGAATTTAAACAAAACCTACGAAAACATCCCAATTAATAAAAACCAACAGGCATTTAATTTTTATCTTTCATTCCTTTTCTAATAATTATTGAAGTTTTATATTACTAGAAGTCCACAATCAACTTAAAATTGTTATTTTATCTTAGTTTATATTATGTTATTAGTTAATAGTTACAAATAAGAAGTTTGTATGTACTTAATAATTGTCACAGCAGCAACTATGAATGTTGTGTACATCTGTTATTAGTACTCACATCAGTAATTTAATTTCTTGTAATACTATATTATTTAATTGTAATATGTGTGTTAATGTATCGTTAAGACTAAATAAATAAATATTTACTTGATGGTGATATACCTAATTACTTTTATTTCCGATCTTCACATTTCAACACTTCTCTTTCAGATGGGCACGTACGGAGTTTGTTTTCTGTCTACCAATTTGCATATTTCCAGAAACTTTTACCAAAACGTACAGACTTTGGTGCCGGATAATATCCAGGTCCTAGAAAGTAGTAGTGGGAAATCCTAAGCTACTTAAACCCATCTTATTTTGATTATTTTAACGCCTATAACCTCCCCATCAGGCCTGTTGCCATCCTCACGTGGAATAAATACTATCTCTAGGATAGTCAGCACGTTGATGGTATGAAAGGCCGGAAATTAAATAATAATTAACTTAATTTACTTAATTTAATGAAAACATATTTAAATTCAGTAATGATTAAATTAACTCACTTAATTTCTTACTATTAGACAGTCGAACATTGTCTTCCAAACAACAGTAAAAACTATCGAGAAACAAATAGTACTTCCTTAAGGGGAAGTCACTAGTAACGACCACTTAAAATAAGCATGAAGTAATCTGAATCTGTGGTAAGTTGGTGTCACATCGCGTCAGCTTGATTAATAGCACTCTCCCCCACGTTATTAACATGGTAATGTTTCGAGAATCGCTTTCTTAGCCGCGCTTAATGATGCTGGATTTGAGGCATGATTGGGCAAGATGACGACCTCGGTACTAACGGCTTTAGGTTATCTCACTGTAACAGGTTGAGTACTAAATGGTAATCTTCTAACAAACAATTCTTGTATAAATTTCGATGTCTCTTGGAAATAATTCCAAGGATTTGGTATATATATATATATATATATTTGGTATGTATACAAATTTTGTATGTATATATATATCGTTTCGCTTTGTAAATTTATTTATCTATTTAGGTGTAGGTATTTAATGTAAAAACGCAACCTTAAAAATCTTTTGCGTATTTTTCAAAAATCCTTTGTCAGTTACTAAGCGTATAGTAAGTATATCTTGCTATAAATTACCAATTGCATTTAAAAAAATTGCTTTCAAATTATTGTCAGTCAATGAAATTATCTATAGCAATTGACATCAAGCACCCCATGGTTCATTGATATAAAATATTTTTTTTACTAATCTCACAATTTCTTATCTAAACTTACTTTTTTCGTTTTATTTGGCTTCTATCAAAGCTTGTTCTTTTTAGTTAAAATAATTGATTCAAATTGAAATTCAAAAACACTTTATTCATGTAGGTCACGGAAATGACACTTATGAATGTCAAAAAAAATTAAAATATTGTTTCTTATTGAATTTACCGCTACTTCGTAACGGGGTTGAGCTAATAAGAAGAAGTAGCAAGAAACTCATTGCCACTCTTTTAAGTCAAGATTTACTTGCTTTTGCTTTATCTTATAATCTCAACACTTTACCTCTATTTGTTTGAATGAACGCGTATGAAGGACCAATGACAATGGTGGCAACAGAATACAAATAAATTTGCTTCATTGATGTGAATAATTAAATGTACTTCTCGTATGTACATAGACTTTGTCGTAATAGTGCGTCATTGAAAGCACCACGCTAAAAGGTGCTCAACTCGTCATAATATTTGCCCACCTATCAAACATCCCATAGGAGTATTATTTCTATGAATAAAATAACAATTATAAGTGATCCTCGTCCCCATGGTGCGTGCCTAATTCTGTTTGAAACAATTCATCTGGCTATTCGGTTGATACACTGACACACTGTCTTCAAAAATGTTTAACATCATTGTCTCTTTGTACATTACAGGAATATTCGAACGAGTTGTTTTATTATATCATCTTGTCGGTGGCGGTGCCTTCAGCTGATCACACCGCACCGAACACTAGTACTCTCCTATCTTCTTCTTAATCACTTTCCACTTTTTACTACTTCTCCTTCTATTCCTTCTTTTCCTTTTTCACTTTTGAGTCTGTACTAGAACTCCGGATCTGTTCAATTTTCAAAATGATTATCTTCAATCAATATTTAAATTTAAATTGTACATTTAAATTTAAATATTGATTTAAATGAAATGAAATAAATGAAAAATTGTACATTTAAATTTAATTGAAATTTCTTTTAACTATTTTTATCCTGCTTACACATTTTCCATCCTTTATTCTCTATTCGATTTGATACTGAACTTACTAGAAATTTCCATTAACTTTACTAAACCAAAAAAAAAAATCCATACACTGATAGGTGTATCGAACCCGGGTCTACAGCGTCTGAAGTAAACACTTTTCCGCTGAGCTACTACCTATATATACTTTAATAAAAATCCATCGAAACGAAGTGTCAAATAAATATAGCATGCTCCGCAATCCTAATATCTGTATGTCCAGACTGTAATAAAGGGATGGCTCTCGTTATTTGAAGTAGGATTGTGAACTTTAGTTTTGATTAGGCTTATGACAATAGGGATCATTATTTGAAAGTACCGTCAGCTTACGTAACAAATATTAGATATAATTTTGAAAATCCTATACGTTATTTGTTATCGAGTAGTTATTGTCCACAATATACAATTTTTCGCTTGGTGGGTATCAGATAAATTGTCTCTTTTAATTTATAAAAAGTAAATGATTGGTCTCCGCTGCGTTCCAACTAGATACTGCACTAACCTAAGAACAATAGCTTTTTTATTACGGCAACTATTGTTGTGCGTGGCATCTTTCAAATTTCATACGCTTCCTATTATTTTACATTAAAATTAAAAAAATACAATATACTCACTGGTGATATGTGATCCCAGTGTCTTTCTTATTTTTTGTCTATTTTTTACAAAGTTTTACTCTCCAACCCTGCATTCTGCAACGCCAGGTGGGTAACTCTCTATAGAGCTAATATGTTTTTAAACTTTTATCATCGCGGAACTTTATCATTGTAATTATTATGACGGGTACTCACGATATATATTTTATTATACAAATGATTTAGGTTTTCTTTAGTGTTAATTCCGTCAATATTTGTTTTTAAAACAATTCGACACGTGTTTCGCCTCTACACGAGGCATCCTCAGGACGTGTTGTCTCGCCAAAATCTGGCACGAGACTGATGGATTTCCGCAAAGTAACGCCTAATTCAATAAATTTTCATATATTTTATTATTAATTTGATGCCGATATTTCGATTCAATTGCATGAACGGTGGTCACGAAGGAACTGCGGAGGCGGCGAGAAACACTTGACACATTGACACTTTACACTAATAGTACATCAATCTGTCCACTTGGGGCCTAGTTCGTTTTGGTCTTGGATTCCCTAATTCACGACACACACTACTGACGACGTCCATACTTTCGGATCTTTTTGTTGCATTTGTACTGCAGAGAGAGACCACGGGATTTCATGTTTGCGCTAGCCTAAAACCATCCTCCCTATTAAAATTGTTAGGATGCTTTTTAATTTCCATAGCTTCTCTAACAAGCCGTGGGATGTATTGGCGTTCAGCAGAAATCACTCGTGGGTTGTGCATATTTATAGAGCTGTATACATTTGTTGGTAGCGGTGACTGGATGCGCCACCGTGGTGTCCCGATGAAATATTATAGCATTCCTCTTTTGTTCTAGCCTTCCAGGCCATATCGCATTACACCGCAACCTATATTGATTCCTACGCACCAGCCTTAATACTGAAAATTCTCTTACAAATTCTGTTCTTAAAGAAAATAGATCACATGATGGCTAATACAGGAATTACGACCTTAAAGACAGCTATAAAAGGATAGCTGTAAACCTGTTTTTACTTAGTTCCATTTATAGGGAAATAACCGTAAAAGCGAAGTTTAGCAAACGATAGGCGCTATCAGTGAAACGCAACCCATCTGTATTTATCTGAGGCGGAAACTTTTGAGCGAACAGTAAAAGTATTGCTCGTTACATGGAGAATTGGTTTGGTTATTTATTGAATAGGTTATAAGATTTTATTGGTAGCTAGCAGGCCTGACTGACATTGTTCAGTTGCTTAAGTATAAGTAAACAAAATCCGATCTTGATTGGGGCTGAATTTTGGGTTAAAATATGTTCAGATATTTAAGTGAAAATTATCGAAAATAAGGATTATTAAAAGAATTTATTCGTATCGGGACCTACTGGATTAAATATATACAGTAGCCATCCAGGTACTTGAAGATGTTTTCTACTGCAATTGATGGAACTCTCATAATTTAGATATTTCGTTATCTACGACAATAAATCAAGCATTTCTAAATATTTTGGTACATTTGAATTAATGAAAAGATCACTAACGGTCACTGGAACTTCTCAAACCTTAGTATTTCACAATTTACATTTCAGTTGCAGAAAATATTATCATTGATACTGATGCTGGAAGGGGCTCCTTAACAAAGCCATGTATCCTAGCTGTATTAGAGATTATTATTGAAAATATCATAAGATTTTTTCTATAAATTATTCGCATTCTTTACAATATTATAATATCATAAATTTTACTGAGCTAATTGTACTAGAATTTTTTTCTCTTCTATACAAGACTTGTACGAGACTTGTTTACAATCAAAAACTCGACTCGAAACAAACTCATATTTTAAATAAATTAGAACATATTAAAAAAAGAACTTATAGATTTAGAACGAAAACGAGAAGGAAATACGTAAAAGAACTATTTTTTGGAAAATTGATTTGTACAAGTACATTGATAAATTAAGTATATAATTTATGTTGGATATTTGTTTCTATGTCTAAGCCTTGTGTGCTGTTTAACACGAAAGAGTGTTAGGATGTAGAATTATCTGTAGTTATTGATGCCGCACGCCTTTATAACAACTTTCAGCAGATTTAATCAAAGCAAAGTAGTATTCTGCACCGAAATTGACAACAAATATTAAAATCCTGTGTCATCACGTGTTTTCAATAACGTCTTTTTTGGTTTCGATAACTGCCATATTTTATTTTCACGTCTACTACAATTCGTACAAGTAATTAAGCATGATAAAACCTTACTTTTCTTTAACAGACCACTGAATCGAAAAACGCTTCTCACACACTTAATATTTTTGGTCAATTTATCCAATTACAACCCGACAGCACGAAATAGAAAAAAGTACATAATATTGACTTATCTTACTTTATCATACTTAACGTGATTGAGAACCAAACATAATGTTCCCGATGACCACAATACAGTGAATCTTACCGCTCAACTAACGTGTAACAAAACAACACCATAATGATTGATTCGATGTATTTATAGTTTCCCCAAACGACAGAGAAATATGACCGCAAGGATACTCTTATTCAATTCTCACTTATCTCATTTACCGATAAGCTCTCGCCATCAAAAGCCCGGCGAATATTCTTTTTTCTCGTCAAAACTTCACCCCTCTGCGGTAAATGATCGAGACGCTTATTATTTGGCGTGTGCGCAAACATTTAACGCCCTTATCGCAACCATTAATGATACGGCTTCATTACTCGCTACTGAAAAGGTTGCTTAAGGCGAGTTCAGATTATGTAACAAATTAAAATTAAATTAAATAAGCCATTTATTTCTTGCTTTTACAAAGTTTTTCAAATATTGTTAGTAAATTAATAGATATATAATATAAGATTAATATCTAATTATAAGTAAATTTGTTAGCAAGAACCCCGGATTGGGTAAAGGCCTCCTCCAAAGATACCCACGCGTCTCCATCCTGTGCTACGTCTATCAAGTTAGGGCCAGCTGTCCGTCTGAGGTCGTCTTCCCATCTGGTTAGTGGTCTCCCTCGGCTTCTCTTGC
The DNA here is from genome assembly GCF_905404315.1 of Leptidea sinapis. Taxonomy (NCBI): domain Eukaryota; kingdom Metazoa; phylum Arthropoda; class Insecta; order Lepidoptera; family Pieridae; genus Leptidea; species Leptidea sinapis. The sequence continues at coordinate 9,312,802 of NC_066285.1, read as the reverse complement.
CCGCTGGGCCGCTCCAAGATGATATTATCGCAGTCCATCTCTGGTCTGTACATTTCGCGACATGGCCAGCCCATGTAACAAATATGTTATAAATAAAAATTCAAAGCGTGTTTTATTTATGTGTTGTGAAATTAAAAAAGTTACATAGCGTGTTATTAGCGTATAACAATGTTTTTTATTTGTTAATAATAATTTTTCGTATTCGGCGTTCGATGTAATTGAGCCAATAACATGCGTTAGTATTTTAATTTTTCTTTGAAATGAATACTTCTTTAGATGCGTTGGGCATTTTTTTAGATGCGAAAATACCGCTAAACTCACCACACTGTTACCGTTACCGATACATCTGTATATAAGTGTGTAAAAATATTGTGTGTATACGTACATAGAGACATGTGCATGTTGGCCTTTTTTGAGATGAGAAAAAACCATTGCAAACGTTATTGCTATCAAAATACTACATTGAAAGCATTTCCTGTATAGTCAAATTTTTCCTGACGAATGACATTCTATACAATATATAGACAGATCACGTCATATAAAAACAGAGATATGGAACACGCCACAAATTACACAATAATAAGCTTCGACTGCTATATATACATTGTCGCATTAACTTCTGCCGTTTAAAATATTCTTGGTTAATAAGCAGCAATGTAAAACCTTTATTTAGTTTAGATTCGATTCGGACAGTATCATTAAACACATGACTAAGGTATAAAGTGTGCTATCATAGTCTATAAGCACACTTTTGCCGTTCTACTATCAGACTGCGAATAATTTGTTCTTATTTTGTATAGAACATCATTATGCCTGATGATTCAAAAAATAGATACGTCATCGTTCTTCTATAGGCACTGTTTTTTTTGTACGAGATAGTTTAGCTGCACTGCAGAACGATTACTTATAACGAACGTTTTTATGAACAAAAGTGTTATAACTTGTTACATAATCTGAACACACCCTTATACACCCACCATTGTATTCTTGTTTTGTTCATACTTTCCCCGACAATTATACCCCCTGTTTACAATGTTTGTTTTATACACCTATAATGTTTTCAATATTCTTTGTCACAATAATTTTTATACACCTCAGAATTGATGCGATGAAAATATATAAACGGAATTATTTCTGTAATAACTCTTACAACATTAAGTTGTGTGGGTAATGTAAGGTTTTTATTTCATTATTTATTGTATCAAACGGGAATTTTACGCCATTTTTACGTTCACGGTCCGCCATTTAGATAAAAAGCTGACGCTCATTTCCTAAACGACTGCGACGGTTCCACGGCTTCATGTTTATGTAGAAGACATACATTAACAATATCTGCGTCATTATGCTCGAAATTTTCTTTAATAATAAGCCTGATATTGTATTGGTAGATCGGTTAGATCGTCGGGCATTTATTATTGATATCACCGTTGTGAAAGCTGAAATAGACAAATTATCGAAGTACCTAGACCTAGCACACGAGGTTACTGACATGACAAAAATAATTGTCCCAATAGTCGTTTCCGTAAACTTATAGCAAAGAGCCTCGACCATCATCTCAAGAGGCTCTCGCTTAATAACTGGATTATGAGTCAGTTACAGAAAGCAGCTGCTTTGGGAACGGCACGCATCGTGCGGAAGTTCCTCAGTCTGTCGCCCTAACCACCGGCGGAATCGTCGTGAACCAACGCCGGCGGGACTCTATTTTTTATGTTTTTATTTGTAATATTGTTTTTTTTTTTAATTATTTTATATATAAATGAAGAAAATAATATGAAATTATAATAAAGAGTATAATAATAAAATAAAACGTTTATTTTCAGATTACTACGATCCATTGTTAGTAAACTTGTCTAATTTTGTTAGTAATTATAACTACGAAGGGACATAATATTTATTTTAAATATATGGCCAACATACGGTCAATCCCGACTGTCGGCTATTGCCTTCAGATAACTGTTACTGCTGCCTCATATTCGGCGGAGTAGAGAAGCCGCTTTTTTGCATAGGATGGTACTAAAGCTATCGACCTATGTGTTTGCAAACATAAATTTAAAATATTACAACGATATGTGTACATAATAATTTGGATTCATACATTAAATGGTTTGTTGTGAATGTTTTTATTACCTCTGGGCAACTTTATGTGCATTGTATATTGTTTTCTGGTCTTTTTTTTGCAGTTCTCAGTTTCGAAAACTATTGAATTATTGTTAAAAGAAATCATATAATTTGAGAGTTTCGTTTTTTTCAAATTCAAAAACATAAATTTATAATGCCAATGATCCATCTTTATAATCCATGATCAAAATCCAAATGATTCCATAAGCCACAGAGCTCTAAGAAAACTAACTAAAAACATAAGGAGAACCTTTTTTAATACAGTTAAAATTATGCAATCGCGAATCGAACTCGTAACACATTTTAGAACACAATAGACGCTGAATAGACAAGCACTATATTATGAATACTATTTTCTTTATAATACTCTGTATTTTTTTATGAAAATAAGGGTCGGGACGTTCAGCTCATTGTAATTGATACGCCCTGCCCATTACAATGCAGTGCTGGTCAGGATTCTTGAAATACCCAAAAATTCTCACCTTGAGTCACAACATTTCAAATTTCATTTGCCCAGTAATTTCACTAGCAACGGTGCCCTTCAGACCGAAACACAGTAATGCTTGCACATTACTGCTTCACGGCAGAAATAGGAAATATATGTATACTAATTTCCTTTACTAACAAGCTCGTCAGTACCTATCAAAGGTTCATTTATCGTGTAACGCTGTCAGTAATGTTTAGTTTAATAGCTAACCACGTCAATGTAATATGTGACGTCATGCAAAGCTCGGGGAAATGAAGTGGAATCTTTCTGATAACGCACACACACGCACCGTTTGTTCAGCTGTGTCTCACACACACACATACTGCTAAATGGCTCTTGGGGTTGAGTTCACACAATGTAATGTAGGTGACATCGATAATTTGTTGTAATGGGGCGTAAGTGTTCAATTGAATGTGTTTAAAGACAACTTGACGGTTAAGTCATTATTATGTATATGTTATATTTATCTTACTCAGAGATCAGTTTTTTTTCAATATTTTATTTATGAAAATAAGGGACGAGACGAGCAGGACGTTCAGCTGATGGTAATTTATACGCCCAGCCCTCAGGATTCTCGAAAAACCCAAAAATTCTGAGCGCGACTACAATTGCGCTCGATACCTTGAGATGTGAGATGTTAAGTCTCATAGGACCAGTAATTTCACTAGCTACGGCGCCCTTCAGAACGAAACACAGTAACGTTAACACATTACTGCTTCACGGCAGAAAAAGGCACAAAATTATACGTCCAATGTTATACCGAAATGTTTAATAATTTATTTATTACGACACGTGGACTACGCTGAATCTTGCAGGTTTTATGACATGATATCGCTTGAGAAAAAGCGGAGGTCCTGGATCTCTCTCTCCTTCATAACATAGTTCATGGTAGGATCGACAGTATAGAGTTAACTGAACTATTCTTACAATTATTACGAGTGCCGTCAGTTCGCACTAGACACACATCTCTATTCCAAGTCCCGCTGACTCACACCAATTATTATGAAAACTCGGTAATCTGACGCACATCATGCAATTATAATAAGCAATTTATCACTACTAAACTTTGTAATAACAATAAACGATAATAAACGATGCTTTATGAGGACTGTTAATAAAAATATAAAGGAAGGTATAATTTAAAAGTAATTCACAAACACACACACAACCACACATGCACAAATACCACGTCTTATTATAAATTTTGTAAATCCGTTATAAGAAGAAAATTCTACAATAGTATTATTATAAGATAACTTAAGTTCTGTGGATATTGCGATGTATTAAATACATAAGTTAAGTTTATTGACGATGCGGCACACGGTCGCTAGAATGGTTGGCTCAGTTTCAGTTCAGAGAGGCGCGGGTTCGTGTCCCGCATGAATTATGGTACAACTTAAATTTGTATGCTCTAAACACGGACGAGTAAAAAAAGTAGGACTCCGCGCCGTGATATTAGCAAGTGAAGCACCAGTATGGTAGTGTGTGTGCGGTTATGGGGGATACTAGTTATACAATTTTTTTCTCCCTTAAATAATCATATATGGGCACAAATACTTATAAAGTATCGTTTTTACACTTTTTCACAACGCACGACAGAATTTTTAAAATATTTTATTTGTAATAATTCTCATAATGGCTGCCTATCGGCCTGTAGTAGTGTAAGTGTGTGCGTAAGGCTATGTATTTACACGTTAATCGGCTTATTTTGGTGCTACACTGTTATGTAAGGTGACACAGAGTCCTTATTTTTTACTAGTCTACGGACTAGTTCTAAAGCGTTTCATCTTTTCTAAATTCCATCTAGTTAATGGTTTATCTAAAGGCCTTTAAATCTACTGCATCCATTTCTTTATTATTGCTATGAAATGTCTGATAGCGAATAAACCGGGTGTAGATACAAATTATATCCCAATTCCTAAAATTTGACCAAAGCATTGGTGCATGTATGGACGTGCGCGTTGTCATGGTGACAAATTATTTTATTTCTTGCTTGTTCGGGTCTCTTGTCATAAATTTAGCATTGTAATATGTCTAGCAGGTTAGCAAAATACTCGCTAGTAATGGTTTGTCCTTTTAGGAAGTCAAAGTAAAGTCAATTAAACTTTATACAAATAGGAGAAACCATGCACTTTTGAATAATAACATTTTATTTTATTTTATTTATTCGGGTCAACAAACAGTAGCACGCAGTGCTTAGAAAAAAATCAGTAATAATATAATATAGTAATACTATACATGCTACCCACTACGTCAACCACATAATTATTAATTAATACTTAATTACAAAAGTTACATGTATGAATATAAGTGTAGATATAAAAAATATATTCCTTAAGTTTTATTGTTATTATTCTACAGGTTTAGTCTATTATAGTAATATTCTTCTTAAGATAATCCATGACCAGCTTTTTGAAAGAGCCCACACGAGTGGAAAATATATCAATATTGCCAAAGCACGCATTATATGAGTGTGTCATTCTCCATAGTGGTGAGCGCTCGCCAGAATTTGTACGACATTTTATAGTAGCAAAAAGTTTATGCGTTTGATTATTGCGTACATGACTTCTAACTGGTATTTTGTAACAGAGTTTACGAGTTAAAGGAATACAGTCGTATTTATTATGACACAGATCAAATAAGAGCATAGCTTCAAGTTGTTTCCGCCTTGACTGCAAGTCAAGTATACTATATTTTTCAAGAAGCTGGTCATAAGGAAGGTAGCTTCCCGTACATTTATAGTGTATCGTCCGTAAAAATTTTTTCTGTACAGTTTCTATTCTCTTAACATATTTATTATAATAGGGATTCCAGATACAAACAGCATATTCGAGTTGTGAGCGAACCAGCGATTTATACAAATTTAGATATGTAGCAACTCTATTGAAATTAATACCGGTCCGCATTATAAATCCGCATTAAAAAGCTTTATTTACAATGTTTTGTGTATGCGTGTCTAAATGTAACTTACTCCTACCAATGTTATTCCTAGATCTTTAATATTACTAACCTTGTCTAGACTCTCTCCATAAAGTGAATATGTACAGTTGCTAGCGGATCTCTTTTTAGTAAAAGTGATATGCTTACATTTACTTAAGCTTAGATTAAGTTTATTTTCTGTACAATATTTAGTAAATCTATTTAAATCATCCTGAAGATGGTAATGATTATCTTGTAATTCAATTGTTTTAAATATTTTAAGATCACCTGCATATAGTAGAAAATTACTATGTTTAAAGCATGTATGAATATCGTTGATGAATATAATAAATAAAAGAGGTCCAAGAATTGACCCTTGTGGAACTCTAAAAGTAATCATTACCATTTTCGATTCATGGCCACTGATGATAACTCTTTGAGTACGATTTGAGATGTATGATTTAAACCATCGCCAAAGATCACCACGTATGCCGTTATATGCTAATTTTTCTAATAAGATTAGATAACATTAAATTTAAATTACTGAATGTATCATATGTTCGGAAAAAGTAGAACTTGTGAGAAGAACATACAAGAAACTCAACGGCCACTCCTATAAAAACATGATTACAATACAACTAATATACTTACATAACAAAATAGTTTGTGAGGTAAGGTAATATATCAACCATGTTCAAAGTTTACCTGATATCTTAACAGTTGCGGCATCGGATTTTGGTGGGTCAAAATCGCGACTAGAATTGTCACATTATGACAGTAGTTCTTCAAGCTCTATATGAAATAAAAATTGACAAAGGAATGAATGGGCGATTCATATAATCCAAAAAAATTATGTATGCAATGAGTACTTGTGTTTTCAATTCTACATATGTGTGAAAAGACACAATTTTATATTTTCCGCTAGTTTTTTTACGAAATAAAATCACTATTTCGCATTTGCCAATTTTTTGCATTGTCCGCTATTATTTTTACGAAACAAAATCAATATACTGCATTTGCCAATTTTTCGTATAATGTTTCACTTCGAGATCTCGCGTCATACTGACAATGGCATATTGCTTACTGAGGCTATTAGGCTCGGTAAGGTGCTAGAGCTGTAAAAGGAATACAACCAACTCGAAGCATACAAACTACATTTACTATTAGAATAGATGCGGTTGAGCTCTCTGCTGTAATAATTTCCTGATTTGATATATATATATATTTAAAAATAGTTTTTATTATTAAAACGTAGACTAACAGTTGCTAAAATTATATCTCTATCAAACGGCAAACAAAAACAAGTAAACAAAAGAAATAAAATTTATCTCAAGCAAAACACCCCATAAAATGGTATCGCCTAGAGAACTTTATAAACGCGATAACGACTAAAGTTGTTCAGTGCTTTGTTTCTATGCGTATATAAATATGGCCAGAAACAAAGAGCTACTCCTACCCCCTGTTCCTACTTACTTCGAGATGAACGAAGTGAAACTGTTGAAGCGTATAGAGGCCAAGTTTACTTGGACATCGTGTACCTAAATACAAGGTAAAGTAAAAAAGAGAAATCCAAGGAGTGTCTTTCTCAGGCTCCGCCTTTTGCTCGACACGCCCACTAAGATCGTTGACGTGAAGGACTACTTCGAGAAACTTCTTCAACTTTACGTTATATGAAGACGGAGCAATTTCATTTCTCTCTATTTGTATCGAATGGGGTTTGTTAAGGATACATTTGTACACAATACCTGTGAAGGTGTATTGATTATAACATAATTAAATAATTGATTTAAATGTTTAACATGTTATTCAATTCTAATTCAATTTTTTTATTAAAAATTGGAATCAAAATCACTTATTCAAGTTAAAAACTACCCACTCAAAATAGACTGCCTCAGACCTTAGAAGAATGGCAGCAAGAACCTCAGTGGGCTTTTTTTTAATAAAAATATGGATTACAATATGATAAAGTACAATAAACATTTATAATTAAAGAGCCTGAGGGTGTCCGCTTCATTCCCAGTCTGTGGTTTAATTAAGAAAATCATTTATAATGTTATAATAACATTAACAATTCTTTAGAATTTCGCAACACATTTGTTTTGTACATTTTCTGGAATCATATTGTAGAAACATCGCTTCATAAAAGACTTACTAACTCAACCGAGTAGTAGGCATAACAAGTTTATGTTTGTTCCTCGTTTGCCACACACTTTCTAGCAAATTCATTAATGTGCTTATGAACATATACATTATTATTAAGAATATATTGAGATGAAACAGTCTAGAATGTTAATTTCTTTTAATGTTTCTCTTAATGATTCTTGGTTTTAAATAGCGCGAATAGCCCTCTTATCGGCTGCACTGCCCTAGAACAATATACCATAGGACGTAATCAACATGTATTTCGCCTCTACACGAGGCATCCTCAGGACGTGTTGTCTCGCCAAAATCTGGCACGAGACTCCGCGAATTATTTTAAAAACAAATATTGGCGGAATTAACACTAAAGAAAACTTAAATCATTTGTATAATTATGGATTTCCGCAAAGTAAGCCCAATTCAATATTTTTTTTTTAGTTTAATTGAACATTATTATTTCACCTGTTATGCTTGTTAACTATTTTCATTGTTATACCATCTACTGAACCATAGATACAAATAAAATTATGATGTACAACAATACATGAATTAATGAAACGTAATGCTGAATTTCTGCTTCAATTACTGCTATTTTTTAGGATAAAAATTTAAAAATAAAAAAATGAAAACGTACATTTATAAATTTGCTATTAATTTTTTTATGTATGTAAGAGGAGGATAAACGAGCAAACATGTCATCTGGAGTTAAATGAAAACCGCCGTGTTTACTCTCTTACTACGTCTGTACCAGCACCAGAGAAATAGCAGGAGTGTTGCCATGCTATGTAGGTAGGTGTTAACACTTTTGAATATTTTATATATTGATTATAATATATATTGATATCATATCGTCCTAGAAACACCGCACAAGGGAGCTCATTCCAAAGTTTTAGTAAAAATTAGTACAAGAATACTCTAGCTTAAATAGGTTTAAGTTTAAAAACACTTATTATTACTTTTGATTTTCGTCAATAGTTTTTTATTATCTCCCCATATTAACATTTAACATTAAAAAAAACACAATTCTTATAAACTGACTACTAAAAATACATATTAAGAGATATATTAAATAAAAAAATATTTACATAATTTGACTGTAAATCATAACTGATTCTTTAAATATTTAAAATTTATATTTATTAAAATATTATATGATGACTGTATACTGCCTGCCCTGACGTTAATATGGAATGGTACATTATTTTTACCAATCTGTGGAATATAGTTTCAGGTATGCTTACCTGCCCTTCAGTCACTCATTCAAATTCAAATATTTTTATTCAAAATAGGATGTGACATCACTTATTGAAAGTCAAAAACTACCACCCATTCCAAAATGAATAACTTAGACCCGAGAAGAACGGGCGCAACAAACTCAGTGGGTTTTTTTTCATCGAAAATATAAAACTTATTATTTAATAGCCACAGGGCGGTCCCTCCATTCTCAATCTGTGGTATCATTAAGAAAGTAATTTATGTTATAGTAACCTTTACCAAACAAACGTTTCTTAACAATTCTTTTGAATAACGTAATACATTTCCTGGGATCTTGTTGTAAAAGGATATGGATCGCCCCACTAACTCGACTTAGCCGAGTAGTAGGCATTATACTTATTACTACTTCTCAGTAAGTAACAGAGAATACAATATCTTATTTCTGGGACCATCTCGATAGATAAACTGGGTGACTGGTGCACTATTACCAAAATCGAAATACTAAGTTTGGTTGACGGATCGTACATTTTCCTATTACGAAAGTGTTTCGGATCAGAAGTTAGCGATAAGACATTTTGTCTTTCGTTTACCTTATTCCCAAATTCACTTGACATTTACTTTTTCGCTGTTTGACATTATTATAATCGTAACTACAATTTCACTTTTTATGGTTATGTCTATGGTTCCGAAACAAAATCCGTCCGCACTATTCGGATCCGAAGTACGTTGGTAATAGGATTTAATTCGAAGTTCGTCGTTCTTTCGTTTCGGACTGAAACTTCGGCTTTGGATTTTGGTAATAGACCTCCTTAATAAATATAGCGCATATTCTGTTCCCTTTTTGAAGTAAATGTAATAAAAAATTTAGAAAATATTTCTAAATAAATTTATAAATCACACAACCATATTGATTTTTTTTCTTGAAGTTAAGTTAGAATCTTGATTGCTGTCAATATGTAACGGTAAACTTTGTAACGTCCTGTTTTGTTTTACTATATTGGAAATGTAATTAAGAGGAACATGTAATTTGCTAAAAATTAAACTGGGTTTTCTAAACTTCTTTGCTGTACGAAGGAAGGAGACACAATATAAACGATTATAAGATAGCCCAACTGCCCGACCCGTCTGTCTATCTTTTACTCGACCACGTTTTGAAATCAATCAAGTTGAAATCGATATCAAATACTAAAATATATACCCCCTTTAAAGTATATTAAAAACAAGTCGTTTTCTGAAGTGAAAAAAAGGTATACAAAAAAGTACGCGATGGTATATATCTTAGGGATAACACATAATAACTATTTCTATACTTTACCTTAAGATTTTAAGCAATACAGCATTATCTTTATCCATACGTCAGCTGTATAGCTGCAGATATACTGCTTTTATGCATTTCGGTGACGCAAACTCGAAAAAGTGTCTAAATATATTTACTAGCTGACCCAGCAAACGTTGTATTGCCGATATTAAAATCGCGATACAAAAGTAACTGGTGATCGTAGATGGGTGAAAATTTGAAGTTGTATGTATTTTTTAATGCTGACTCATAATCAAACAAATTTAAAAAAATATTAAATGAGAAAAAAAATAATATACCGTGGACCACCCTTAATATTTAGGGGGATGAAAAATAGATGTTGTCCGATTCTCAGACCTACCCAATATTCACTCAAAATTTCATGAGAATCGGTCAAGCCGTTTCGAAGGAGTTTAACTACAAGCACCGCGACATGAGAATTTTATATATTAGATATATTTATTTTTTAATTGTATATTTCACGCCAGTCGGTGACGCGAGAAGAAAACCCTACCAAAAAGTGTCCAATGCGGCTTAAGAAATTTTCACTTCAAAAATATTTTCCAAATGAAAACGCATTTGAAATACGCTTAGAATAACCGGAACCTCGTTAAATATTAATTTCAATGGTCGACGACGCAACGGAACCTTCTTCTGCTTTTGCTTCCGTTTAGATTTCTTTTTTCAGGTTGTATTTCCGGTTTACGGTTGTAACGCCAGTGTCACGAAAACTTAGAAGGACGTAGTTAGAAATATTAAGTCCAGAGACTGCTTTTTTTATTTTTTTATCTTTATTTCAATAAAGATATTGAGTATTAGTAGGAGTTGTAAAGTAGTGCTATTTTGTACACAAATTACGTGCATTAATTGACACCTTAGAAAATTATATGTCTAGATCATCTTGCTGCTAGACAACCGATGAAAACAGGCCTGCTTTATTACTTTAGTTTGCGTGACAAGCTCCGTCTTACACCCACGATTTGTATGTGACTTTGTTTTAGTTTACGTGCATTACTCAAAATAGAGGTTAACAGTCAACTTCAAGAATTTTTCACAGTGGTGAGAGCGCTCACACGGAACGCGAGATGTCGTGGGTTCGAGTCCTGCATCGTTCATAAATTTAATTTGTGTTGAATAAAATAATCTTAAACTTTTTATAACAGACACTCACAAGCATGAGATTTCGCTTCTCTCGTCATATTTTACGGACAGAGAATACAATAAGAATACTGCTAATGTTACAGGTGGAAGTTTCTATATTTAAAAATGATAATAATATTTTTTTTAATAAGCGATACAATATTCAGCTCACATCGAAAGCCCTGTCATAAATGAGTTAAGCTTTTCCGGTATTCGGAGTTTTTCTCGGCGAGTGAAAAATCCTCCGCCGGATATTATCATTAATTATGAATCGGGAGGTTTCCAGGAGGCAGTCATTGCTTTGACACTTATAAATTGTGTCTACCGACCGTGATAATACTTAAATGAAAAATAGATTTTGAAATGTCACTTTCATTTAACTTTCGGCTGAAATATAATGATTTTGCATTTTTAACTTAGCCTGAAGTTCATTTAGGCTGGATTCAACTTAACTTTTTAATTTTAGCAATAACAAGAATGTTAATAATTTTTATGTGTGTTTACACAAATAAAATTTGAAAACAAAATTCATGAACGATGCGGGACTCGAACCCGCGACCTCTCGCGTTCCGTGCGAGTGCTCTTTTCAACTGAAACCAAACGTTCGAGTGACGTATCGTTGATAAAATCTTGTATGCTTTGTTCAACTCTCAGGTTGTGGCTTCATCTACTGGATCTACTTTACAGTTGTCGTTTACGAAATTGACTTGAGGTGTAGCTCTTGCAAATCTAAACAATTTGTTATGTTTTAAAGTGATAACCCTCACTTCTGGGATTAATTAATTATTAATTAAAATTGGCTGAACAAAGTAACTAGTAGCTAGTGAAATTACTGGGCAAATCAGACTTGACAACTTATGTCTCAAGTTGACGAGCGCAGTTGTAGTGCTGCTCATAATTTTTGGGTTTTTCAAGAACCCTGAGTGGCACTGCATTGTTATGGGCAGGGCGTATAAAGTACCATCAGTTGAACGTCCTGTTCGTCTCGTCACTTATTTTGCATAAAAACTATACATTTGACAGTCAATGTTAAAGTCAGCGTTAGTGTTAAATTTGACTTAAACTTTAACAATACTAGTTAATATAATGCAACCCAGCCTTAATGGTTTTTATAAGTTAGCTAATTCTCATCCGTGTCCCATTAACGGCTGTCCATTCACATACGTCAGTAACGTGACCTGACATTGGACTGACCGAGGACTCCATCTATACTCTTTGGTTTATTCTATTCACGTCTCTTACTCTAGCTTTAGTGTCGCATACTGAAAAGATTATAACATGAAAAGCGATACACGTATTGATTTTTAAAACACAGCGGATATAACTGGGATTGCAATTTCATTAGATGAAAAGAAGTGGCACAAGCAAGACAAAAAGTGACGAGGAATACAAGAAGTTTCCAGAAACTTGTTGCGTACATAGTTTTTTTTATCGAATAAATTTTAAGTATAAATTTTTATTCTTTACTTTATATGGCAATACAACGT